>NC_142730.1:6204095-7404095 GCF_055471065.1 Atractosteus spatula | reverse complement strand
TCCTGAAGCAGCAAAACAGCCCCAGACCATCACACTACCACCACCATATTTTACTGTTGGTATGATGTTCCTTTTCTGAAATGCTGTGTTACTTTTACGCCAGATGTAATGGGACACACACCTTCCAAAAAGTTCAACTTTTGTCTCATCAGTCCACAGAGTATTTTCCCAAAAGTCTTGGGGATCATCAAGATGTTTTCTGGCAAAACTGAGACGAGCCTTTATGTTCTTTTTGCTCAGCAGTGTTTTTCATCTTGGAACTCTGCCAAGCAGGCCATTTTTGCCCAGTCTCTTTCTTATGGTGGAGTCATGAACACTGACCTTAACTGAGGCAAGTGAAGCCTGCAGTTCTTTGGATGTTGTTGTAGGGTTTTTTGTGACCTCTTGGATGAGTCGTTGCTGTGCTCTCGGGGTAATTTTGGTCGGCCGGCCACTCCTGGGAAGGTTCACCACTGTTCCATGTTTTCGCCATTTGAGGATAATGGCTCTCACTGTGGTTCGCTGGAGTCCCAAAGCTTTAGAAATGGCTATATAACCTTTTCCAGACTGATAAATCTCAATTACTCTGTTTCTCATTTGTTCCTGAATTTCTTTGGATAGCAGCATGATGTCTAGCTTTTGAGGATCTTTTGGTCTACTTCACTTTGTCAGGCAGGTCCTATTTAAGTGATTTCTTGATTGAGAACAGGTGTGGCAGTAATCAGGCCTGGGTGTGGCTAGAGAAATTGAACTCAGCTTTCCAAAGATGTGATAAACCACAGTTGATTTATGTTTTAACAGGGGGGGGCAATCACTTTTTCACATAGGGGCATGTAGATTTGGATTTTTTTTTCCCTTAATAATAAAAACCTTCATTTAAAAACTGCATTTTGTGTTTACTTGTGTTATCTTTGTCTAATATTTCAATTTGTTTGATGAGCTGAAATATTTGATGAGTGTGACAAACATGCAAAAAAATAAGAAATCAGGAAGGGGGCAAACACTTTTTCACACCACTGTATATCATCCAAAACAGATAAAAATGGCATTTTTATTTTTCAGTGCAATTGATAATTCAAATACGCGTATCCATTTTATTATTTTTTCAATTATAAACATATTTTTTGTTTGTATTTCCATCTGTCTGGATGTTTGGTAATCATGTTATCTGCTGATGTTACTGTAGAATGTAACTCAATGACAGGCATTCTTTTTTCAAAATGTGGTTTGTGAAAATTAGGTGTATGCCCTGTTTTATTGATGTTGGCCATAATCAAATGATAAAGGCTGTTTTATGTTCTGCCTGAGGCTGAATCCTGTCTCTCTGATCTTCTGCGTGAGGCTGAATCCTGTATGTCTGCCTGAACTTCTACGTGAGGCTGAATCCTGTCTCTCTGATGTCCTACATGAATCTGAAACCTGTCTGTCTGTTTGATCTCCTGCATGAGGCTGAATCCTGTATGTCTGCCTGAACTTCTACGTGAGGCTGAATCCTGTCTCTCTGATGTCCTACATGAATCTGAAACCTGTCTGTCTGTTTGATCTCCTGCATGAGGCTGAATCCTGTCTGTCTGCCTGATCTTCTACATGAGGCTGAATCCTGTCTCTCTGATCTCCTACATGAATCTGAAACCTGTCTGTCTGTTTGATCTCCTGCATGAGGCTGAATCCTGTGTGTCTGCCTGATCTTCTACTTGAGGATGAATCCTGCCTGATCTTCTACAGTGTGGCTGAATCCTGCCTGATCTTCTACATGAGGCTGCATCCTGTGTGTCTGACTGCCTGATTTTCTGTGTGTGGCTGAATCCTGTCTGGCTGTCTGATCTCCTACATGAGGCTGAATCCTGCCTGTCTGTTTCTGCAGCGGATGCTGTTGCCAGCCAGCTCCTGAATCTTGGCGTGTCTCCTTTGGATCCTCGCAGTCATAAACAAAAGGGAACGCGTGCAAGGGCGGGGCTCTGCTTGGAGCTGGCAGGAAGGGCAGCGTGCCATCTTCACGCTGGCTTTCGCCCTGCTCCAAGGTGCCAGCCTGCTGAAGACACTGGGATTGGTGTCGGAGTGGGCGACGGCACTGAAGGGCACCCCACTGTGCCCAGCAGGTGAGAGAGTGTCCAGCTGGCAGCCTGTCCACTGAGTGATGGCTCCCCTTCCTCCCTGAAGCCATCAGCAAGCCTCACACTCACTAAAGGCACAACATTCACTTGTGTTAATGAGACGACTTTCAAGGCATTTTCCTCTGGTGCAGGATTGTTAGCACTTTTTCTCTATAAATAGAGCACATTTGGTGGCTTTTCAAGACTATAATTATGAGAGTTAACTCTAACATTTTTAATTCTGGTTTCATTTTGTTTTATTGTCTCCAGCTTGACTGGCATGTTTGTACTTTTACAAAGCCTGTCAGAGAACTAGAAGTAAACTGTGCTCCTGGCTAAAAGGTTTTGAATATCCTCCTGTAAGTCTGCTACCTAGAACATGTTTGAAAGATTCCTGTTCTAAATTTTGAGTTTTGTTTTTTATGTATTGATATTTCCATAATCATATATTAGCAAGCTCTTGATCCTCAATCGCCTCTTGCCTGCTCAGCCATTTATCAGCTGACAGTGACATCTCAGTACGGTGCCATTAAGATTGTCTTGCTATGAAGGTAGCAACACTCTTATAGTCTTACAGGTTTAACATCGCTGAGCTTGTGGCATGCCATAGCCTGAGTTCACGCTGAGTTTTCCTACTCTGTGTGTAGACCAGGAGATTTGTAACACTTTAAAGTCATGAGGTTTCAGCCTCAAGGGCAGCCTGCGCCGGACAGCACCAGTGACAGTCATGTTCTGAGATCAGTAGCTCTTCTACAGTGTTGGGCTCTGCAGTGCAGGCCAGGCCAGTGCTGGCAGTCATCTACCTCACATCTCACGTTGGCATGGAGGAAAAAACAGCAAAAAAAACAGGAAAAAAAACCCAGGGTTGTCAGAAAGGGGCGGTGCTGTTTCTGGCCGTGTTCAGACAACCATGTGGCAATGTTCTGGATGGTTCTGGATGGCGGCGTTTCTCATTTAAGCTTTTTTCCATGCAGTTTGGTGGGAATCGGAAGTGATTGGGCTGCTGTCACAGAGTGGACAGCAGAGAACGGTGAACCACAGAAAGCTGAAGCCTAAAGTCTTCTGTACCATCACAAATTTAATGGCAGCTCTGTCCTGCAACCTTTTTTACCGGTGTGGCATAAACTGCAGGGCCTCTCCCCTGGCGGACTCCTGGTTGTTTTGTGCCAGGGTCGTCTGCTTTGATTTCTCGTTCTCAGCTGACGCTGAAGTCCGAGCACTTCATCGCAGTGCTCTGCAGACAACCCCAGCCTGAAAGGTGTCCGTCCCGTCTCCTTGACGGATCCTGGAGAAATGGGGTCTGAAGACTCAAGAGGAAAAAAAATCAATTCAACCTGGCAAGAGCAAACTGTGGTAACAGGAATCCCTCCGGTCCCTGGGCCCAGCTGCTTGTGTGGGGATGAAAGAGCTTGCTCACATGTGCTTGGCAGCAACAAGTTTGTGTGCTCGCCGCTTCTGCCCGATAACGAAAGCAATGTGTTCCTGGCTGCCGACTCAACGCGTCTTCAAGTGCTGGCGCTAACGCCACTTGAGTGGGTCACGTGGCACATTTGGCTCATTAAGTTACTTATGCAAAATTTTGTGCCTAATCCGACAATAGAGTGGCTCAAAATAAAATCAGATCATGTTGAGCCGGGCTCCAGAGCTGTCGGGTGCGGGCTGATTGCTCTGTATTGTTGTTGTTGGCTGGCCTTGCGCGCGGAGGTTAGTGACAGGTTGCTGTTCTGCTCGTCCGCAAGCCCGTTTCCCCTGGGGGACCGGTGCAGCTCAGACATTTTGCTTCAGCTTGTGTGGTGCAATCGGTCAATTATGGTGTGGCCTGCGGGCTCCAGATTACTCTGCAGGCCTGGATGGAAACCGTGCCTGGCAAACGGTGCCAGCCTGGGAGACCTGGCACTGCACCGCTGTGCTCCCAGACTAGGAGACTCCTTCCCTTGAGGCTGATGGACTGTCTGACTCCTCTGGTGAAGAAAACAATCCCCAGCCCTGTGTCTTTCACTAATATTCCATCTTCAATATCGCTCATTTTATCGAGACTTTTTGTTTTATTTCTCTGATTTTGTTAATTTTGTTCGTACTGAATTGGGGTTGCCAGTTATTCTGTTTTACTGGGGGCATTTGCTTCATAATGAGCAACTGTTAACGTACTTGACTTGGCCCCTGCGACTATCGCACCAGCGTGGGCTGTGGTTTTTCTTGTCCGAACCCGTGTTCGTTAGATCCGTCCACTGTTCTTACTCCCTGACTGTGTCGTACCGGGTGCATGACTCCGACCAGCAACACTGCGGGGTTACAGGCGCCTGGCAGGTCGTGAGGGAAACCTGAGGACACAATTATTGTTGTTGTTATTATTATTATTATTATTATTATTATTATTAAATTCATCCATTTCCTAGAAAAGTATTAGCCTAATACAATCCACAATACTTTAGCCGAGTGTCGTAGCAGACAGACAGCTGGTGGACACAAATGGAGGAAAACGGGAAATTAGCGTGTTTCACTCCTGCAGGAAGATGGGTTGGCATTCCTGATGCCTCAGAAACACAGGTCGGGAATGAGCTGTGCATCTGAAGGATATGGCACTCCTGCACTGCGCGCACATTCCTCTGTGGCTTATAGGAGCTGCTGCAGATTCAGGCTAAAGGATTGAATGTTGCCCTGGGAGCTCAGCATGACAGTAAATTGAAGCCAGATTGCGAGGCATACTTGTAAAACAGAACAATTCTAACGAGGAAGTCCTGTCATTAAGGACTCGGACTGACATTTTACAGCGATCCCACTGCCCCCGTTTGGCTCATTAAGGTTTTTGTTGCTAATTTGTCATTAAAGCAAAGGGGTAAACCAGTTCCTTTCTTTAACCCCTTCCATTTCCACAAACCAGAGGAACTAAAACTTCACAGGCCCAGCAATCCATCAGAAACATAGGTTCTGTTGTTCCCAAAATAGTTTGACACGTTTTGAACATTGTAGTTTTTATGAAAGAGCTTTACCCGAGAGCTTTGAACAGTCTTGATTAGTATGGCTTTTGGTAGCAGCAAAATGTTTTGAAAAACGATCTTGAGTTTTATATTCGCAAGCATCTTTAAAATCGGTAAAGTGTTCAACCTGACACATGTCCTTCTAGCATGGTGAGCTGACTCCTGTGCGATTGAACGGAAGGTATTTTGGATCGGGGGGCAATGAAACCATGTGCCCAATATAGCAAACTGAGATCATTGGATAAAATTAAGCCAAATGGTTGAAATAAGAAGAAATATCTTTTCGTTTTCTGTCCCTTTTGCAAAATGTTGCAAAGTAAATTTTCCCCACAGTAATTACAGTATTGCCATGCTCTCTACAGCGTGCTAATTAGTGCTTTCATCAATGCTCAATCTCGGGCTTATTGATGGCGGGTGCAAGTCGGATGAGAACGAGATTGAGGTTTGACTCTAGAAGATGCAGTGCTCTTTTGAGGGGAAGATTTCCTCTCACTGAATTCCAAAAGCCAACTCATTTGCATTTGAATCGATAATTATACGTCTCATCAATATTCCTGTTCTTCTGTGTTTCTGCGTTGTTTGGTGAAAGGGGCTGTGATTCTTTTTAAAATGTTTTTTTTTCCCAAATAATGCTCGTTAGCGAGCTAATTAGAATCTATCAAAACTGGGAGAGCGAGAAAGGGGGAAGCTTTTCTGTCTTTCGCGTCGGGATGGTTTCTGGCTGGTAGCTGCGCCGTGAGGGAGCAGCCGGCGGAGAAGTTCAGTCAGCTTGGCTTAAATCTGGAAAAAATCAGCTCTGTCAGAAATTAAAGGTGTGTTTGTTGTTCACCCAGAGAAAAAAACAACAACTTTATCATTACCTACCACCCAGTTTCCCAGTTTGTTTTCAGGTCTTGCCGAGTTTCTCTTAGGAAGTCACTAGAAATAACAACACCCGAGAATATAGTATAGTGTATAGTATATTATACTATAGTATAGTATAGTGAGAATAGATAGATACTTTAGATACATACTTTATTGATCCCGTGAGGGAAATTGCAGTGCAACAGCAGCTTAACACAGCAACACAGCAACAGTGTAACGAATGATACAATAATAATAATACAATACAATCAGTACAGTGAGAAGTGCACTAAGAAGAGTTACTCACAGTCCAGAACACACATAGAACAGACCAGAACAGAATATAGTGACAGGATTATGGAGTTAAAATTTGGCTGAACTCACTGAGCTGAGGGCTGAGCTCCAGCCATGCAGACTGACCAAGGGGCAGCTGTGGAGATGGAGATGAGGTGGAGGTGGGATGCAAAGATATATGCGAGGGAGAGATGGGGATCACGTAGGTGTTTATAGCGTTTTAGGAGAGGAAAGGACGTCAGGAGTGATTGCTAATGACTGATGGCTGAGTCTGAATGAACTTGGTTGTTGTCATTCCTCACGCAGGTTCGTTACAAAGTCCATTTCTTGGAAAAAAATGTATCCGGTGTTGTCGAGATGGGTCTTATTGATTCAGAGGAGCTTGTTACCAGGAGGGTTGACTCCACACTTTGTCCCTGTAAATTGTGATAGTGATTGTTGTTACCATTCTAGTGAATGTCAGTGATGAAGTCTTGCTTGGAACCCACTTTCCAGTTGGAGACTGAGGGTGGATGGTGACGCCAGGTTCTCTCTTGTTTAACAAAACACGTTTCGTATCATGCGTCTTTTTTTGTTTTGGATGGATTGAGCCAGAAAAAAAAAATACTCTTGAAAGAACATGGTTTAGAAAAAAATTTGACCCCACACTCAAAAGGTTTGTTACCATTGAGTCACGTTTCTCATCCTAGGTAGATTTAACATGTTTGTCTGGCCCTCAAAAGCAAGAAAGCAGGCTAGTTCAAGAGGGAATGATCATTCTTTCCTCATCTTTTTTTTTTTTAAAGAAAACTCATCATCCCCAGTGCCGCTTAAAGGGTAGAACATTCAGCAAAGCTCAGGGGAGCTGTCACAATAGCCTGCACACTTTCAAAAAAAGATAGATGACAGGGGGAGCAGCAAAGGGCTTGAAGGATTAAAAAAAAAATCATCTCTCTGCATCCTTGCTGTCCTGCCGCCAGCTCCGTTCACCTTGCCTGGCTGATTTTTAAGAAACCGTTCCCTCCCTCCACTTCTTAAGCCATTAGCCGCACAAGCGGAGATGGGCTTGAGTGTCTCTTACTAATCAGACCTCAATCAGCTCGGCACACTCACGGCACATCTGCGGCCCTCCTGCTCCCTCTCCCCGTCTCCCCGCCACGTTTTGAACTTAACTCCTGCGGCTCTGGACCTTGGCAAGACGCAAGTTTCTCTGCCCCGCTGGCATCCTGATCTTGAAGCCAAGGTGACTTTCAAGGATGAGGGAGAAAAAGGAATGGGCAGGGGCTGATTTTTCCAGTGGGATGGTGGGGAGCAAAGGCAGGAGCAGACCCTCGGATCTGGGATCTGTGGTGCGAACAGGGCGGGTTTGGAGGTGGCCAGAGGAGCTGCGGTCCTGAAGTCTGGTACCAAAGTACAGCTGTTTGCTGGGACCCTGAAAGGGTGATGTCACCCTCTGGAGCTGGGACATTATTGTAAACCTGCTGTTTGTTTTCTGGCTTGGAGGATTTCTTTGCCTACTTATTCAGCTTTGGAGGGCTGTTGGGGGACACCTGAGGGACAGTGGATCAGATTGCTGCCATGACTTGGATCACTGAGGCCAGTGCACAATTTGGAGGTGTGGCAAAATAGAGTATAGTGGTTAGAGATCACAGCTCCGGGATCCTGGGTTCAGCTCTGTGCTGGGCTGCCTATTCATGTGTAGATGCCCGACACAGAGAAGACAGCAAGGAGGACATGCTTAGGAACCCGGCAGTATCTTCACCATGTGTATCCGTCCTGAGTGGCTCAAGTGTGCAGCAGCATGTACAGTAACTCATGGGATGTTCCCTACAGCACACCTGAAGAATGGGAGATTGAAACTAGCATATACGGTATGTCGAAAAGCAGCAGTTAACTGGGAATCAATGCAAGTCGCAGCTCTGCTGCGGATCTCAAGAAAATTTGCGTGAGTGTTAGAGTTAAAATTTGTGACAGATCATTGGGGCATTTAGTTATTCTGGCTGACGGGGACGGGGACTAAAATACTGGAGGACGGCAGCCAGGCTCTGTTCTGATCAATCAGTGCCTCACTGTGGGGGACCGGAATGACAGGCGCTGATTCACCTGGTGAGAGAGAGCTCCTCACATAGACACTGGATCATTTGCTTTTAAATCAAGGCGGCATTTTTCACTTGATTGTACAATTTTAACTATCCTGGCTTAATCTATCTCCCTTTTTGAAAGGAATTTGAATAATCGAACAGTCATTTCAAGTGTCCCTGATTTATTTACCAGAGACCCATTGAAGCTGCTGGTGTCTTTTTTTTTTTCTACTGAAAGGAGTGCATCTAAATTTACTTAGACATTGTGGGGACATGTTTTTCTTCTTATAAAGTTTTTTAAATTCCCAACAGCCATAAAATCCACCCAAAGTCAACCCTATGGGCTTCTTCCACAGTGAAAAATGAACCAGAAGCTATGTGAAGTGAATTGAATACTGGAAACGGAAGGCACATCTTTACACAAAGGGGTGTGGAGGTATTGAACAAGCTTCCCAGCCATGTGGTTGAAGCTGATCCCCGGACTTTTTCAAGAGGTGGCTGGATGAGGTCCTTGGTTCAATTAGCAGCAAAACCAAATAACATTCTCTCCTTGTAACCTTTCCAATAACTTTATGTAAAGACTTGTTAAATTCGCCCTTTTCCTTTGGTTTTTTATATGACCTTGAACTTTATTTTCAAGGTCATATAAAAAACCAAATGTGTTCCCTGGTTGTCCTTGCTGCACCTTTGGGGTACTCCACACTCCAGTCGTGTGTGCACATGGATTTGCTTCAAATCAAAGATTTTTTTTCCCCAAAGACGACAAAGGACCCCTCTTTTCCTCTCGTTTTTATTTTTTTAGGTGTTGCTTTTATTTATTTTTTGTCTTTTTGAAAGGTAGAAAGGTGTTCAGGAAAGCCACGAGAAACCACAGATTTATTTTTCTGACTTCAATCAGGTGAGAGGTTCTGCCAGCGCGGCGCGATGGTGGAGGTGGAGGATTGTGGGGTGGTTGGCGCTTGCTTGTCTGATTAAGGTTGAAGGGGGGTCCTGTGACAGTGCAGGCGCTGCTGCCTTTTCCATCCACGGGTTCTAAAAAAGAAACACACCTCAGGATCCTAATAAGATTCAGGCTCCCCGCGGAGAAGAAAATATTCAGAAGGGGAAAGAGACACGATGCTGATAAACTGTATGTAAACATAATCCTGCTCTAGCTGCCTAAATAAAAATCCCCTCTCGGCTTTTTAATGCAAACGCAGTCGGAATCAAATGCTCTCAGTTCTTGGTGGGGGTCCCCAGAGCCTGTCCTTTTTCATTGTTCATTCTGAGCTGGACTTTGCCCCAGATGCGCATGATGCATGTGATTTGCACCGCTGGTGCTGCCCCCACCAAAGTTACCCCTTGGTTCTCCCACACAGACTCCCCTTCTTGATCCTCCTCAGCCACTGTGTTGCTCCCAATCGTTCATTACTACGAGACACTCAAGTCCGTCTCCCCTTGTGTGGCTGATGGCTTTAGAAGTGGAGTGTCCAGCTGGCTTTGGAAACTCAACTCTATCTGTGGGCAGTTTTGGCTTTGGGTGTCTTTCTGTGTGGAGCTTGCATGCTTCCCAGGGGTTTTTGCTGGCTGCTCCGGTTTTCTTCCACTAAGCAAAGACATGCTGGCTAGATTTTTCCTTTCTTTGTTGGCCTTCGGTAGACTGCGATCCAAATCCTTCTTACAGCCCTGGGTAATGGATAATCCAGAGCAAACTATTATTGGCTGTTGAAATCAATAGGGCTGGAAGGAAAACGTTGGAACAGGAATAGCCAGACAAAACTATGGGATAGGACCTTAAGGAAGATCTTTCTCCTTGTATATTTTTGACCATGTAGTATAATCTTAAATGGCACCTGTGTGATAATGTCACTCAGTGACAAAATTGAACTTCTGGCCTCATCACAGTTGTCAATTCATTTTTCTTTCCTGTTCCAGCCAAGAAAGCCAAATCCAAGATGTTTTGAGAAATCATGTCTTGCACTGCAAAAAAATCATGAGGAGAAAGATTCCATGACTTCAAGGAGTTTTATATGCCGATGGGGTAAAAGAGAAAAGTCTCTTTAGTGTTGGACATAGTAGATTACCGGGTGACTTGATACAAATTTATAAAATCAAGAAAAGTATTAACAGAGTCCCGGGATTTTGCAACCTGACAAAAAAGATTAATTTTCAATGGATCAAATGGCTGGACCTCCTCTTGGTTGTAATATTCGTAAACTCTTCTATTCTGACTGAATAAAGGAGTCTCAAATAGCCGAGTTATCAAGCCTGCCTCTCTGGGATGCTGACCGGTGGCAGTGAGACTTCTTAAAAGCACTTTGGGCCTCTTCGCCACTTAACTACTGCACCATCTGCTTCTGACGCGGATGGACCACTGCAGCAGATGCATTATTATTATTGTTCTTTTAGAACTCACGCAGGCTTGGCATCTACCTCTGGGACTCCATCACAAAGCAGAGCTGTTTAATTAAAATGATCGCGCTGCCAGCGCCTGCGTATCCTCCCCCCCCGGCTCCCTGCGCACAGCCAGATGAGCGCTGGCGCACCGTGGGGCGATAATCGCGTACGCATCCCACACCATCTAATTAAAGATTCGTGTTAACACTCCGACTGAGACAAGCACCGGGGGAGGCTCATTCCCTTGTGATTTCAGCTATGTTTGGCATAGTTTGCCCTCGTTCTGCAAGGCCGTGAGTGGCGATTCTAACTCTCCAATCAGTGACACCTGCTGTCTTGTCCAACCTCAATTCCCTGTACAAATCTCACACGTTTCATTCCATGCCAGTCAGATTTTTTCCCACTTCCACAATGTTGCTCCTGACCTTACGCTTGTAAATCCAGAGCTCCCATTGAACCTTTTAGACAGCGTCACACTTTTTGGAAGACTTATTTTATTTCATCGTTTCTTCTGTTTTTCTTCTCCCCAGGATTTATGGAATTTGCCTCCGGCAGCACGGAACGGACCTCCTTTGCAAGCCTGGCCTCAGAAATCCCGGGAAGCTGGGAGGTAAGCGGAGATGACTTCGATTATGATGCACCGATGTTTTTTTTATTGTTGGAGGTCTTTGACTTGTTCCCCGCGCAGTAGCTCACCAGCGGGGGGCGCTAAGCACTTGCTGAATAATCGGTGTTCCAGTGGCAGAAAACTGAAGTTCAGGGCAGTAAGTTAAACAGCTGGCGAAGACGCCCCTGGAGCTCCGGTTAATAACGAGGTGGAAAACAGGAGCTGCACGTGGTGCCACTTTGGTACGGGCGCCCTGGGAGCGCCAGCGCAGACATAAGTGCGGGCCGGGGGGTGGTGGTGGTGGTGGGGGCAGCGGTTTGACTCTTCTGGGGGGCTGACCCAGAGAAGCAGGGTGGCAGTGCTTCAACGCAGCCACGCGCCCCTCACTGCCACGCTGCCAAGGCTTCGACATCCCGTCGTCTGGTGAGTGAAGCTGCATATGCAAGGAGTCTGGACACCATGTTTTTCCCCAAAGTCAATTTGCATTAGAATAGGCTGTCCTGTCCCCCCCCCCCCCCCCCCCCGCAGTGATGGATTAGCGTTGGCAGGTTGAAGCCCACAGGGCCTGGTGTGTGAGATATAGCTCCTCCTTTGCCTTATTACTCGCTTTCCCTTCCTTTCCTTCTCCGTCTGATACCACATCTGATAAAAAAAAAAATCACATCTGACACCCACAGTGCTTTTAGCTCCTCAGCCCAGTGCCAGCATCCTGGTGGAAGATCTGCCTTGGCGCTTGGCCACAGCTACAGTACCTTGGCATCATTTGCAGTATGCAGGCTGCCTGTCAGACCTTCTTTGGCTAGATGCTTACAAAACATCCAAGGTGTTCCATGTCTCCAGGCTTTTTTTTCCTGTGATGTCTTTGTTAATCCAAGAACGCAGCTCGTCCTTTGTAATGAATTGAGCCATAGGCATCTTGGGTTGTATTTTCAATCTCTGTGCAGGTCTTACATGCCATGCTTTGCCCTGCTCTTACATGCCCCGCCATGTCATACCCCACCATTTCTTTCTTTACTTTAATATCGCTGTGCTTTACTGCTGCAGAGTTTGGACTTCATTAGTATTTTTCCTTCACGTTTCAGAAAGCAGGCAAGTTGAAAAAGCCTCTGGTGCATGTTGGACTGCTGGGTGGTTTTGTGAACTTTGCATTGTGGTGACCTTCCTGTGCCAGGGTTCAGCCGTATTTCTAAATTTTTATATCCTCTTTCCTAATGTCGCATTCTAGCCTTTATGTTGGGTAGCACACTCCTTTGTGCTGCTTGAAGTGACTGTTGAAAAGGGTGCACATGAGCTTCAGAGCTAGGCTGTGAGGAGATAGCCTCCCTCTGTTGCTCGTAATAATTTATTACACAGTTTCCGAACTGTGCCGCCCTGTGCTGGGACTCCTTGCATGCCTGCGCTGGCCTTTGCTTGCTCACTGTCACGAGAGCCTCCATGAGCTGAACCGCACCCGGCCTCTTGCCTTTCTGTTTCCCCCAACCCAACCACATGGAAGAGGCAGTCGGAGAAGGGGACACTGGGCTCCTGTAACAGGGCAGTGCAGCAGCTCGCCATCCAGCTGTCGAGGCAGCAGGCAGCAGCAGTTAGGTCACTTTTTGACGCTGCTGTTGGGAGGGTCCACCTCCTGCTACAGCGCTCAAGTGGTGTAGCCCAGATTGGGCTCGTGATGTCTGACACAGCTGACTTAATCCCACAGTCTGGTGAGCACAGCCCAGAAGCTCTCGGATCCCCACAACTAGGCAAGAAAGAAACACCGTCTGCGAACCAGACAAATTTGATTCCGGTTTTTTGTTTGTGATAGAATATCCGTTGTTGGCGTTGGTGAGGGGGGGTGGGAAAAATCTTAGCAGTGAGTTTGCACAGATTGTGCGCTTGGCTGCCGTGCCTGTTTACAGAGCTGCAGCCACAACTGCGTGGCTGGTCAGAGGCGCTGGTTAGAAAACTAGGATCCTCTCCTCTTCTCCGGACGACACCGTCGCCCTGCGAGCTGCTCCCAGGGCTCGGCGCAGCACGCTCACCGCCTGCACCCGCGCAGGCTGCAGCAGGCCTGACGCAGTGCGTGACCCAGCCGGCACCTCGCATTAGCAGCGCGGGTGATTGGGATTCTTTAAGCAGAGGCACTTGCGCATTTAGATAGATAGATAGATAGATAGATACTTTATTGATCCCGTGAGGGAAATTGCAGAAATTTATAAATTATTACAAATGGCCACTTAGATGGGGGTGATCGTAAGGCTCCGGAATTGCCAGGATACTTTGCAGAAGGACAGGCTTTTTTAAAATCTGCCCTTAAACCAAAAGTAATTTGTGCATAAATTAAGTATCACGTCTCTGCTAAAAGGAAGAGTGGTGATTTAATGCCGCAGACTGTGCCGGTGCTGTTCACTATTCATGCCATCCGTCAGGCTGAGTGAGCTGTGTGAAACATATTATCCATATGGAAATATAATATGTCTGTGTATTGGCCATGTGAAAACAAGAGCGATGGGTGTTTACAGAACTAAGTCATCCTCAGTGGAATCAGTTCCTGGCACATTGCATGCGCTGGGAAGTCACATCTAGGCAAAGCTGTACTGTTTGTTTTCTTTCAGGTTCATTAGAAAACATGTCCTGCCTTAGAGCACCACGGGGACGGTCACCCTCCCATCCATCCATTTTCTAACTGCTTCATCCAATTCAGGGTTGCGAGGCAGCGGGCGTAAGGCAGGACACACCCTGGATGGGATGCCAGTACATCGCAGGGCACACACAGACAAAAGCATACTCCCTAGAGCCAGTTAACCTACCAGCATGTCTTTGGACTGTGGGAGGAAACCCACATGAACACAGGGAGAACATGCAAACTCCACTGATAGTAGCCTAGGTACAGAATTGAACCCAGGGCCTCAGCACTGCAAGGCAGCAATTCTAACCACTGCACCACAATGCTAACCTGGTCCTCCACTTGGAACAAAATATCTTTCACGATAATTATAGGAAAATGTGTTTTTATGGGGAGTCAGGCATAAGAAGCACTGTCTTAACCCGCTTCTCCTGAAGCTGGAGACTGGATTCAAAACTTGTAGAAATCGTAGCCAGGAACAGTCTGAGGTCATAACCTGGAGGGCTCAGAGTGAGCAGGGACACATGGAAGTACGGTAGCAGCAGCAAGCCTGGGTCAAAATCCAGGGGAATCCCAAAGCAGAGTGCAGGGGCAATCCAGGAAGACGTGGAGAAGGGCAAGCAAGGTGGAGCCTGGAGAACGCTAAGCTAGTCACTAACAAACTAGGACAGTGACAAAGCACCGGAGGACAGAAAGGCGAGTCTTAAACATCGGCTGAGATTAGAATCTGACAGGTGGTACCTCGCGTGTTGTCGTGGATACGGGCTGAATGACAGGATAGCAGTGTTCGTGATGGCTTGTAGTCCGAAGAGCACAGGTGTGACAGTCAGAGGATGAGGGAGTCAGGACCCCTGTGCAGAGTGGGGAGTTACCCGGCGGGGAGGGGGCATGCAGAGAGGTGGCTATGGAGGGTTAATTGTTAGCTCTTCAGGAACTGATGTCTTGGAGAATTAACAGAGCAGCAGAGGTGGAGGAGACCTTGGTTGCCGTCACCTCTCGTGGACTGAAACCGCAACATGTGACAGTGTTAGAAATATTCACACTCCTCCCACAGGGCACCTGTGGACTGCACTGCCTGCAAGTGCAGCTGTAACATTCCTCCGCGTCTGCAAGTTCAAGTCCAACTGTTCTCGAACTTGCTTCCAATTCCCTGAAGACCAAAAGGTTAAAATTCAGAACACGGTGAACAATAAATCGTAATTTGTGTATTTTCTTTTTTTTTTAAGTCACAATTTTTCTCAGGGGCAATTTTTTGGTAAGCCTGTCCCCTTAATCATTGTTGGGGCACAGCACCCTCATATTGACCACTAACATATTGTAACGCTGCGGGGTTCAGGCGGGCGCCCTTGCCACATCAGGTCGGCCCCTCTCCGTCAGGGGCTTGAACCCAGGACTCCAGCATCACTCAACAGGGACCCAGCTTGGTGAGCTAAAGAGAGATCTCTCACCAGCCCTAGCGGCTGTGGTCCTGCTATCACAGGGAAGGGCGGTGACGTCACCGCTCTGGTAAGCCGGCTCTTACACAGTGCCTGTCGGGCGTATGCGTTACAATATGATTCTAGGGAATACCTGGTACTTCATTTGTTTTGGTAGGGGAGAGGGTGCACTGATTGATCTTTAAATTGGAGAATATTGAAGAATATGTTCTGAAGTAATGAACATGGAGTAGCACTTATTTAATCAATAATGCCCACTCCTAACACCCATACCCTCAGGGCTCAGGAAATAAGACTATTTAATAGGAATTCTGTAATCATCAATGAAGGTAACCTTTTCTCTTTTCAGGTAGCTCTTAATCAGGTTTCCAGTCAAACCACTCTGCTGTTGCATCGCAAAGTTTGCTTAAAAATCCAGTTCTTATTTGAAAGAAATCCTAATTTCACAACAACACTCTATTTGGCAAGGAAAGGCAAAATGCAAAACTAATAAATAAATACATTCAATTTATTTTCTAGCAATTAAGCAATATGTTATGCTTACAGAGTTTAGTATTTTTTAATGTGTGCTTATGGGACTGTGTGGCATAAATTTATTATGATTATTTTAAATTTCATGCCATATGTTTCTAAAGCTAGTGCATTTGTTTGAAACAAAACCTCCATTTCAGCAGGGCAGACCTTGAAGGTTACAAAAAATAAATTTTAATTATGTCAGACAAATGAAGTTATGATTAAGTTACGCATTAAATATGTTTAGGCATTTTTAGGCTCTGCTTGATATAATGGACTTGTGCATCCATTTCTGATCATTATTTTAAATTACATGCGCTGTTTCTCCAAAGCTACAGCCCTTTAAAGAAACAGCACTTGATTTGGATAAAGTATTCTGTGAGGTATTTTGCATGCTTCAGATAAACAGTGGAAAACCAAAACATAATGAATTTTTGCTATTTGTCATTATTGCATGAGCTGCAGACATTTGTCATGGTTGGTTTTTAATGTCTGGTTCATGCAGCCCATCTTGCATGTTGCTTCAGTGATCCACATTCACCTTAGACTCCCAGGAAAGGAGCTTCAACAGGTGTACCTTGTTCCCAACACCCACTACCCTTTGCGTAAAGAGTGACCTCCTGTTTATAGTATTAAATCCTCTTCTCCTCAGCTTCCACTTTCATCATTTCATTCTTGATTTTGAAGCTGTCCAGTGGGTTGACTTTGTTAGTAACCTTTGAGGATTCTGAATTACTGCAGTCGTTCCTGCACGGCTGGCCATTTGTAAGACGAAAGAGAGCCAGCCTTTTAAAATGCCAGCGCAGGACTTTCCTATCTGAATGTTCCTGGTCAGTCTTTGTTTTACAGCTTCCAGAGCATTGACTTGTTTGTAAAAAGTTTAGAACAAGAATTGTACACACAATTCACAAAATGGGGTCTTAATGAGAAAGTTATAAATTATTAATACAATTTATAGTTCTAGCATAATGTAACTCAATCTGACTTCTACACTTTTAACTCGATCTTCACGTTTATTGTTAAAATGTATAAAACCTTTATATGCCATGGTGTACAATTCTATTAAAACTTCAAAATTTGTCATTTATTGAGCTTTGCACACCAACATCAACTTTGTTAGATATGCTTATTCATTTGCAAACTAATCTTACATGACAGTAAATCACAGCTAATCTCAGTTTTAGTTATTTTGTTTCTTTGATGCCCTTTCTCCTCCTTGAAATTTTAACTCCTGGCCAGTCATCCTTTTCCCATGTGGAATAAGACAATGGACTGGAACACTGCAGCACTTGTGCTGATCCATCGTCTTGGAATGTGAAAATCTGTCCCATCAGCTTTTTTTTCCTAGATGAAATAACATTAGGGGGTAAAAATGTTCACCGCTTCTGCTGATCTTTCTGTTTTGTGAATATAAGAAAACCCAAATTTCTGCTAACCCCCCCCCAGAAAGCTAGTCATGGCCAGAAATGTGTTCTTAACCCAAGGGGGCATCAGCCAAGGGCAGGAATTTAATTTGCCTTCCAATGGTGCTGTTATCAGTCACTGAGCATTGATCCAAGATTTTCCGAGTGTAGAACATAAATCCACATTGTTTCCCTTACATTGGCAATTATTTTGTAAGTTATTTTGGTAGTTTCAAAAAGTCTTGTCGTTACTGTTTCTCGAAGACACACTGAGGATGTGAGTCCTGGATTTCAGGATAGAGGTTTTATTAGTGTTTCTGCTTGATTCCAGTCACCTGTAGCCTTCAGTCGGTGGCGCTGGCTGTGGACCGTTCGAGATCTGGATTCACTGGAGGGTGTTAGTCTGTTTTCCCGTCCGGTAGGGTTGAACACCCTCGTCCCGAAGTTGGTTTTTCATCCTCGGTTTCAGATCGTTTCCTTCGTGCCGCGCTCCATCTATGAGTCGGCCGTGGTGGGACAGTTGGGGGTGAGGGGGACCGCGCTGCATCAGCTGACCCCTGACGCTCCATGGGCCGCAGCCTGTGAAACGGGAGCTGCACTTTTTTGCAGGGAGCCCATCCCCAGTAACCTTATCTTCAACCCTGTGCTCCTGACTCGCCCCCTGGGGGGCAGACATCTGACCCCTTGGGTCTTTGCGGCCCCTCCGGCAGCACTCTCCGCACAGGCCGCCGGTTGAAGAGCAGGCCCTCCAGCCGCCAGGCAGACTCGGACGTGTTTTTTCGTGACTCGGCGGTGCTGAGTCATGGGAGCTCAGCTGATCGGCGCCGCAAGCAAGACCTCCATTGCCAGCCCCCCGTACCAAATCAAGCCCCTTACATAACGCTGGGCGGGAGAGGCCGTGTGAGCCGGGTGCAGTCGCTCGGGAACCTTGAAGTGGGATGACGTCATTTTAAAAAAAATTTTACTTGGCTGGGACGATCAGGACAAAAAAAAAAATGATCATATGTTCCTTTTTTTTTTTAAGTTGTTCAGGTCCCCGCACGGCCAAACCGGTTGTCTGGCTTTTCCCCGTTTTTTCATGTTTTGTCTTTCGTCACGCTTCTGGAATAGCTTAAGATCATCCTGGCCGTTATAAAACACGGCTGAGTTTGAAGTCGTTCAGGGAAATGTATAATGCCGTCTTTGTTTTAGTGTTAAAGAGCTGTTAGGTCTGATAGGTCTATAGAGGTAGATGGATGGAAGGTTCCTTGGATGTCTGTAGAATTTATACACCTTTTTTCTTTTTAAAAATTACCTTAATGACACTTTAAGTTCAGATTATTGTGTAATAATTATTTATTTAGCAGTACCTTCACATTCATTTCTAGACCATTGGTGGGTCAGGACTAGCAAAGAAACTTTAAAGGAGCTGCATGGTATTGGACCAGTACCTACAGTACACTGGACTACAGAATCTTACTGGCCTGCAGGTGGAGGCCCAGTTGTATCACTGCCAAGTGCAGCAGTTTACAGCTCCACTCGGGAAGCGCTTCAACTTAATTGAGCTACCTATTAGCTTAATTGATTTCAAGAGACCTAGAAAACATGCTCAGTTGCTGGCTTTCCAGGCCTGACGTTGTGCACCATTGGCCTACTGTATCTCTCTTGTAGTATTAACCACACTGGCTGTCATTTTTTTAAAAAAATTGTAATCACTGATTATTATCTTGCTGTTCTCTTGCAACCTGGACTTCGCAGTCGACAATGAGCTCAGCTCTCCTCTACTTCCTGCGGACCAGCGGGAGGGAAGAGGTGTGCGCTGACCTCCAAAACCTGCGCTGTCACGCCGCTGTGCCAGCCCGAGATCCCTGGACTGTTTCGAGCCCACCGGCCTCAGCCCCCAGTGTGGCTGTCAAACAACAGCCCAGCTAGGAGGTATCAGCAGGCGCCTGTGCGATTCCGTTTTGGCACGACAGGAAGCTAAATCTAGGCTCCACGTAAGGACATTCATGGACTGAGACACACTTGGACACTTCGGGAGTACTCGCTTCTCCGAAATCTGCGGACAGCCCATTAAAAAAAAAGGTCCATGTTCTAACTCTGCACAGAAATCCAGGAAAAAACGTCTGTTGCATCCGTTCACAAAAACACAGTGAGCCCCTCCTGGTCTCTGACTCGTTTGCTTGCCCCTTGGACTCAGCTGCCTGCGTCCCTCACATCCGTACAAAAGAAAGACGTTCATAAAATAAAAGATTTTCTGTCTGCAAAAACAGAACTGCGGGTTGGTAGCCCTTCACCTCCTGTGCCTGGATTCTTACACATAGGCGCAGTATTTGTTTAATTAAGCTTCCTGCATTGAAAGATCAGCTCCATCATCGGTCTTGTCTAAAATGAACGTGTAACGGGGGGGGGGGGCGTGCTGGGACATTACAACTGGAAAACAGGCTTGTTTTGCAACCCCTTCTGAATTAACTGAACTTATTCTGGGATGTGCTCAGAATTTAAATGTCCACTGTGAAGTCCAGACTGCTAACAGTGCGAGTCTTTGCCATTGACATCAATAACGCCTGCTTTCTTCTTCATTATGAGAAAAACATGTGTAAGCCATTACAGAAACATGTTTTTTTTCCCCTTCCCTGACATAAAATAAACTTTTCCTCCAGTCCCTGCCAAACACTGGGCAGTAATCTTCACTTAAGTCCCCCTGCATGGTGGTGTTAGTGCCTAAATAATCCTGCTCTTACAGTTAGGGACCTGTAATGAAAGCATCCAAGATTAGAAAAAGTCAATAAATGCTTGGAGCAGGAACCAGACCGGAATACAATTCTGGAGCTGCTGGTGGAACAAAGAAAAACGGTTATTTACAACGTGTTTCTTCTGCTTTTAACATTTAACCCTGCGAGACCCAAGCATTGATCCAATTGAGAAAGGAAGTCTAACAGTTTATTATTTGTCATTAATATTGTCGTGTCTTGGTAGCACAAGGTCTCTCAAGGTTAAATTCTGTCCGGGCTGAATGAGGGAGTATTGGCAGGGAGACTCTACTTTAATCTAAATCTTAAGGTGGAGTCACTTCTGCTTCCCTTCCCTCCTGAGTTCTTTGGCTGATCTGAACGACCAGCTGCTGAGCCAGGGCAGCCAACATGACTCCCATTTCAAAGCAGAGATCCATCCATCCATTTCCTAAGCATTTCTTCCAGTTCAGGGTTGCAGGGGAGCCAGATATTATCACAGCAAACAACGAGGCAGGGCCACACCCTGGACAGGACATACAGTACAGGACAGATGCACATCAGTGTCAGTTTTTCCAAAAGCTGATTAGCCCACCAGCATGTCTGTGGACTATGGGAGGAAACCAGAGAACCTGCAGGAAAACCATACTCGCATGCGAGAACATGCAAACTCCACACAGATAACACCTCTGTCCAAAATTGAACTTGGGGGCCCAGCGCTGCCAGGCAGCAATGCTGAACATGCCGCCCCAGAATGATTTCCTTCTTCATTATAAAAGGAGCCTTTCCATGTCTGTGAGCTCTACAGCACCCAGTGGGACAGCTAGGGCTGATTGGAGGAGCAGAGTACTTCTCACTGAGGCATTGCTGAGAGAGCCCTGACCAAACACCCCATCAGTGTGGCACTCTGTCAGCTGTCTGCACCAGCTTGGGTGAATACCAGTCATGGCTGGATAGCAAGACGACTTGGACTGCAACCAACGACATCTGGGCCGCAGGGCTATATCAGTGCTCTGAGCAAATGCCGTTAGTGTGCTTTGAGTTTCCTAAAAAAGTACTTAAAAATATCATATCTTTTCAAACCCACAGATGATGCACAAATGAGCATCCAGGTTCATATAGAGTATAGTGCAATCAGGGATAGTCTGAACTTTAGCAGTACTGTATTACTACTTGTCGTGCTGCTCAGGAGATCTTGCACAGTAGTTTTTACGAGCCTTTCCATGTATTACCACCTGAAAGGCTGTTATATTTAGAAGCCAGCACCAGGTGCACTGGACATTTCAAGATTGCTATCCAATCTTGAGTGAATTCGCTGAGAAAACTAACTTTAAATGACTGTCCATGGCTTTTCTCCTGTCGCCTGTCTTGGAATAAGCTGCTTTGAGATGTGCCCCCCACCCCCCTGTAAGGCAGAAAGTAGAACACAAGGACCTTGGCTTTTCAATTGATATGTCAGGCTCAAATCCGGTGATTGAATCCTCTAGTTCAGATCAAACCCTAAGCTGGGAACGTGTCTTGTCCTGCACGCCTGGAGCTCAAGAGCCACTGGCAGCCGATGGAGCTCCCAGTCCCCAGCCGTTCCCGGAGATTACTGATTATTTAAAGTCTGGGATATTGATCCGCTTGTAAACACAGAATGACCCTTTTTTCCTCGAGTGCAATTTTGACTTAACGCGAATGCCAATAAAATGATGGACCTATCTGTGACAGCTCCTGGGCGCTCTGTGATTGATGGCTGCACAGCCCTAAATTAAAAGCATTATCCTTTTTATTTTTATTTTTTTTCCTCTAGGAACTGATGGTTATTTATTAGACCTGTCCTCAGCCGGGACCAAGGCAAGACCTAAATAAGACAGTTTTTTTTTTAAGTTAGCGGCTCAAAGCGTCTGTCTCTGAGCAGATATCCAGAGGCTTCTAGGTGTCTTTATATCATCATAAAAATTGTGTTGTAAAATATCTTCTGTCACAGCACAGTGGTGCAGTGGTTAGCAGTGCTGGGTCCCTGGGTTCAGTTCCACACCTGGGTGCTGTCTGTGTGGAGTTTGCATGTTCTCCCCGTGTTCTCGTGGTTTTCCTCCCACAGTCCAAAGACATGCTGGTGGGCTCATTGGCTTCTGAGTAAATTGGCTCTGGTGTGAGTGTGTGTGTCTGTGTGTGCCCAGGATGTACCCTGCCTTGTGCCGGATGCCTGGCAGGGTACCCTCAAGCTCCCCTTTGACCCTGTATTGGATAAAGTGATAAGAAAATGGATAGATCAATTATCTTATGCAAGAGCCCTAAGCAAATGTGTCTAGCGTCCCTGGTCACTATACTGTGGTACTTGATCTTGCAAATTCTAGTCTAGAGGGACGAGCACTACCTACTGGTCCTGCAGCACCCCTTACAGCAGCATATTGTCTCCGGACACCCGCCCCAGTACTGACCAGGCCTGGCTTGAGATTGCATAATACAGTGGTATAAGTTGGAGTCCCTCAATACAGTGTATTTCACACTGCCCCCCCCCCCCCGATTCCCCCTACCCCACATTCCAGCCCTCTACTGCTGTTACAGTAGCCCAAACTGTGAATAAGAGTCTTCCACTACATTTTTTGCTGCTCTTTTTTTTTTTAAATGTTGTGTGTCATACAAAATCAAAACACTGAAGCTTGCCTGCAGGGATTCCTGGACTGGCATCCTGAATGATTCATGTGTCGAGAACTCATTGTGGCATTTTATTATTAGAGTAAGGAAAATAACCCGTGAATGTTACAGCAGGGGGAGGAGTTGTTTGTCATGACTGTGACCAAAAGCGATGTATTATAAAGCTGCGGTTTTGCTTCTGTGGCACACAAACAGCATTAACCACGCAGCCTGGGGGCACTGGGAAGCTGTGGCTCTCCGCATGGCTAGACAGGCACATGGAAACAGAGGCCGTGGTGCCGACGCCTTCCAATGGAGAAGCGGTCCGATTGCTGCAAAATGCCCAGTGGCCTTACAGGAAGAAGTGTGGTGTTGGACCAGACAGACCAGTCAGCGGTCTGAGTCAGAGAACGTAAGAACGGTCACAGCCAAGCGGCTGCCGTTCGGCCTCTCTGGACTGTTTGGTAGCTAGTTAGCGAATTGATCCCTAGACCTCGAAACAAACCAGGATATCGGCTTCAGCAGCACAGCATGGTAGCTTGTTCCATACTCCCACCATCCTTTGGGTAAAAGAAGTGCCTCCTGTTCTCAGTTTTAGAACAGCGTGACCTGAACAATCAGTGTATCGGCCCATGCTGAGGCACAGTCCTGAGAATGAAGGGTGGGCTCTGGGGCTCGGGATGGGCAGCGATGGCGGTAGCAGCGTAGAGATTTCTGTGTGATGAGCATGAAAGTTAGACGGAAGTTCATGTGCACCCAGCCAGTTACATGTGTAACAGTTACTCCCAACTCTGGTGTGAGAGCATGAGGAGGAGGGGTGGGAACGGAGAGCTCTCCTGCCCTGACAATGCTAGAATGGAAAGAGGGGTAAAGATATGGAAATCTGGAAGAAGAATTCTAGGGGAATAATATTTGATATTGGCTTAGTCTCCCATTCCGTACCTAGGGGCCCCAGGACACCGGTGCTATCTGAACACATGGTCTCAGCTTCATTGTTGGTGTCTGTGGCATGATTTAGAATTGAATTCTGATCACACACACACACACACACACACACACACACACACACACACACACTGACGTGACGGGGAAGAGATGGGGTTGTACTCCTCTGTTCATATTTAATAGTGCATGAGCAGAACAGGGACTTGCAGGAAATAGAGAAGAAATTCCTAGGGATTCTTTCTGTGGGATACAAGTTGGCTTTGCAATTGGCACGCGGGCATATCAATGTGCACCAAGTCAGAGCTGGGGGACGTCTCCCAAAAAAGAAAGAGTTCTTTTCCTGGTTTTTCTCTCAAAACAGTGCAGTTTTGACTCTTTTTTACATATATTCGAACTCCTGGTTCCCGAGGTGCCAGAACAGCTGAATCATCTTATATAATTATATAATATAATTAAATTTAATATAAAACTCCAGGGAAAGAAAAATATGCATTCCTGCCGACTGGGAAAACATCGGAGCGTCAGGTCTTCTCAGTAGGAGAGGAGCAGGAGCTGTGCTCACAGCTCACTCCACTCTGTACTTCCTGCAGGCCTGGAGCTGCAAGTCAGAGGAGATGGGGATGTGGCTGTTCCTTTCTTTTAGTTAAAAGAGTGTTTTTTCTGCAGTTTTCACCGTACTACTGGCATCATGCTTCCTAATGCAGTGCCCTTTTTCCTTAGAAAAAAAAATAACTGAAGGTACATAAACTGAATTTTGAGCGTGGCTTCAAAATAAAGTCTTTTGTTCAAATATGAATTACAAAAGTTATGAATGCAGGGTTCTCCAGCATCTCCAGTCCAGTGGCTGCGCGGTGACTGATTCTCTGTCTCTGTTGTGAGTTCTGAGGGAAAGGAAAATCGTGAATAAAGGCATTTCTCTCTCCAGCTGATCGGCGCTGCCAGTCTGCCTGGGAACAGTGCTGGCTTGAGAAACAGCCAGTCCTGAAGGGTCGGGGTTCTGCCACCCAACCCTGTGGCCTAATAGTGACCGTTTAAAGGGAACAAGGTGTCTGCTGATGAATAGCTTGATGCGGCAGAAATGAGGCTTTCGGCCCCCCTCCTCCACAAAATGAATTGAACAGAACTGATACCACTCGGACTGTATCCTTGATCCTCCCCTGGGGGCAGGTGTAGGCTGGCAACCTTGGATTCTCCCGCCCAGGCTGGGATCGCACCGGAGCTTCTTTCAGTTCCCGTTTGACCCCGCTGCTGGCATCTGTGGGAATACTGAAGGATCCGGGGATCTGGGGAACGAAGGGCCGAGATGGGGCGGGAGAGCCAAGGTTGCTGATCTGAGAAAGTGAGGGCTCCTGACGTTGATTCGGGAATGTGGCCTGAGTGCTATGGTCCGATGAGAAAAGAAAGAAGCTAGAAAGCAGGGTGGAGACCACACTCCTATTCCATCAGTGGGGTGGCTGTAGAGATGATTAGCAACTTCAACTTCCTGGGTACCTTCATCACTAATGATTTAACGTGGTCCCAGTGTGTAACTAGAGCTGCAAAGAAGGCACAACAGCACCTTCACTTCCCCAAAATGTGGTCTATCTTCAACTGTCCTTATTACATTTTCCAGGTGCGCTGTTGAGGGTGTGCTCACGTGTGGTATTACAGTGTGGTTTGGTAGCAGCTCATCTGAGCAGAAGGCGTCACAGGGGGTGATCAGGTCAGCCCAGTCCACCATTGGGGTACAGCTCCCCTCTATTGCAGACATGTTTACGACTCGCTGTCTCAGGAAGGCTGGAAGTATCGCTAAGGATATCAATCATACTGGTTTCTCATTTTTCTCCCCCCTTCCCTCTGGTAAGTGTTATAGGAGCATAATGGCGCAAACTTCCAGATTCAGAGACGGTTTCCTCCCACAAGCTGTCAGATTACTGAACTCTACCCCCGCCGCTGGCTCACACCGTTTGTTTTCCTCACACTGCGAGTCTGACTTTTTTTAAAGTTGTATGTTATTTAACTTCTTGCTGCTGCTGCTGTTGTTTGCTTTTTAGTGATTCCTTTAATGTCTTTGTGTTGGAGCACACATACAAATGAGCATTTCATTGCACTTGTGCGTATGACAAATTAACTGGACAGATGCCTTTAGCCAGAAGCACCGGGGGGTTCCCAGGAGGCTGTGCTCTGCTGTAGCCTGGGGCCCAGGTGACCTCATGCCACTGCCATCTCTGTAGTGTTGTGAGCAGGAGCGGCACTACTCCTCCCATAATTTGAGATGAGGAGAGAATATGGCCGGCTCTGGTAAGCGGACTTCCTAGAGGAAAATATGATCCCCATCGGTGCACTCCCCCTGATGGAAGTTGTAATTCCAGCTGAGGTTTAAACCAGGGGAAGCAGTGTAATGCAGGGATCCAGGCTCTCGGCTCATGACGGGGGTAGGGGTTGCTTGTTCGCGTCCCTGCTAAGGGACGCTGATGCCCCAGTCTTGAGCAAGGCGCCTTTTCCAGATTGATTTTGCAAACCCGACTTACAGGAAGACCTCAATTTGTATGGAAGTCATATGGGCAACCGCAGCTCCCTGTAATGGACCACAGCTTCAGCCAGCGAAATCACCGGTAATAATAATCCGCCTGGACCTGTTCAGCTGGAATGGACAGGCACCGTGCGAACCCAGAGTCCTCTTGCAAAAGCAATGATTGATTCAGTATGAGTTTAAGTAGTGTGAGGCACCTAGCCAGCAGCAATCAAAAAAAGGCTTAAAACAGTAGTTTAGCAGATCATAATTAACCCTTATCTTCGGGTGTCCTATGTGATTTAAGGTGGATTGATCTAATACTTTCCCCCCGGTCTTGTTCTGCGATACCTACTGAAAGATTTCGCCCATTGTAGAGACGTGCTCTCGAATCTCCTCAAGCAATTCAATTTCGCTGTCTTCCTTGCTTTGCATGCGTGCTATTTCCTGTGTAGCTCTGCGTCCCAAGAAATCATGGATTTGTCTCTCTGCGCGCCTCACGCCTGGCTGATTACATTGCCAAGCGTGTCCTCTTCCCCATGCGGACCCGGACATTAGCGTCGGCTTATTATATTTACTCTTGATTAGAGTCACGGTTGTCGGTGCGATTCTTTAAACCCTCTGTAGCGCAGGGGTGAGAAAGGTGCCCCAGGGAGAGAGGGAGGGAGCTGTCTATGTCTAGGCATGGTACAGTTTAGAAATGTCCCCCTACCCCCCTTTGGTGGCGGCGTATAGCTCCCAGCTACCTCTTTAACTGCTGCATGCCTCAGGTAGACAGGGTTTTTAACGAAAGCCCGTGAGAGATGACGGCAACCAAGAACTCCTTCACCTCTTCTGCTCTCTTAATTCTCCACGACATCACTTCCTGAAGAGCTGTAAATACCCTGGTCACCCCCCAGGCAAGTCCCTACTCTGCATGGGGGTTCTGACATCCTCCACTGCTAGCCTGGTGGTCAGCCCTCGGTTGTGAGACATCGTCTTAGTCTGACTTCTTAAATCAGTACTCCTCGACGCATTGCGTGGTGGGGTTTGTGGTTTGTTGTTCCTTGTGAATAAGGTTTTACATTAAAAAAACATTAATAAAGGATGGAAAGGAGGCTACAAATCTGTGTTAGTTTGATTCAGTTCAGACGTCTTCCGAGCTACGGGCCCTCATAAAAGATCGCTGTAGAGGCTCTATACAGTACTTTCATCTTTCCATCCTGATCAATGCTGATTCACGAGTGAAATATTCCACACCTCGCTTTGACTTTGACAAGAGCCTGCAGCTGCTGAAAAACCAAAGAAGCCCAAACCTCTGTGTGATCACAGCTTTTTTTTTATCTCAAAGTCTTATAAATCAGCGGGGAACAAATTCTCATTTCTCACAACGGGCTGGAGGGTTTCTCGTTAATGCTGGAGTGACGTGAGAGAGCTGCAGTTGAATAGGGGCTGTACCAGTACCCTTTAGTCTGGAGTCCACAGCAATGTAGTGGGTCAATTTAACCCCCAGCCCCCACACTGTAAAACTAGTGCTTCATGAGAGATCGCGGTAGTAGTTCTTTTTTCTGGGATGTCAATACATCTTAAAGACAAGTCTAATAAACCCTTTGTCATGCTTTTCGTACCATAAAATTGCACAACAAGACAAAATATTGTATTTTTCCTGAACAGCCCAAGATCTCCATTACAAGTTTCTGTGCCATTATTGTTGACATGTTCTTGATACAGGGGGATCCATACTGTAACTATCTAATTATCCCTATACTTCTGTAAAATTAAATGCAGTCCAAGCATTATGTGCACGTCTTGCATTATTATATGCTGTAATTGCTTTTGTTATCACTGTTCTTATTAGTTCTAAACAGTACTCTTATCCATAGGACTTTTACAATATGCATATGGCATTTGCTCTACCTGTCCGTGTACAATGAATAAACAGAGCAACACAAACCAGGTGGAAATTACATGAATGTGCATTTAAAACTAAGAAAAGGAGGCATGTCTTTAAGGGTCACAGGAGTGTAGAAACAGCTACCCAGCCGTTTGGTTGAAGTCACTACCTTGGTTGCTTTCAAGTAATAATCAGATGAGATTGTTGGATCAATTAGCCACTAACTACCAAACGAGCTAGCTAGGACAAATTACCTCTCATTTGTACCATTCTTTAATGCTTATGAATGTCAGGCAAAGGGCTGGATAAGGGGAGCTTTCCTACCAGTCCGTGTAAGAATGGGTAGGGAAGGTGAAAAGGAGTAATGAGATTTGCGCAACAAGGGCCAGATGGCTTCCTTGTTTCTTCTGTTCTCATGTGTAGTATCCTCTGTATGCAATCTACAGTAACAGTCACGTACGTACATCTGGATGAGAAATCGAAAAAGAAGGCCAGCATGAGTGAAGAGCCATGTCAGATACAGAGGTAATAAGAGTGACCATCATTTGCCCTGATTGAGAGGCCGGGCTGGGGAGCAGTGTATTGAATTATATGAACAGAATTCGGCACCACATGTGGAATGTGACAAAACCCTGAAATCTCCTGAGATGTTGACACCTGCAGAGGAAACGTGGGTGTAAATGCAGCACCATGTTTTTCTATAATCTTTCTGTAATCTTGTATAATCTGTAAGGACATGCTAGCTAATGGAAAGGGTGGGGGTGATTTCTGAGTTGCTGTAGTTCAGTGAGCACACGCCTCCTGAGACTAAACAGAACCTCTAGGACTGGTCGCAGAATCGTATCTGATTGGTCTAAGGATGTGAGGAGAGGCCAGCCTTGATGTCTGGGATTGATTTACAAACTCTTGGAGAAACTATGGCACCCCGTATGATCATGATGGTAAAATAAGGTTATCTTCCCTGAAGCACCAGCTCTGGAGGGGACACTAAAACCTTTTGCTCCACTCTCTGTTGTCATTGATTGCTGTGAGGATGAGAGGGGTAGCCAGCCTTGATGTCTGTGATTGATGTGCAAAATTTTAGAGGAACTATGTCACCCCCATATAATAATGATGAAGGAAGATTTGTTTATCCTTCCTTGTGCACCAGCACTGGAGGGACACTAATTATTGTTGTGCCACTCTGTACTGTTGCACACTTTGATAGTGAGCGACTGAGCAGGCACATACTGAATGGCATCTCCTGTCAGCCCAGGTATTGAGGTCCCACCTGCTCAGAGTTGCTTGTTGATGTTAGAGCTTTTTGCTGCTTAGCATATAAGACATGCGGTCTGATGGGTCAACACTGAAGGTGCTGTTGTTAATGTGATATTGATTGATTGATTTAAATAAGAGAAGAACTGCTCTATTATTTGTCAGTTTGTGACATTGAGTGGGGTGGGAAAAAAATCAGTTATGTCTAAAAGGCAGTGACTGCAGCTTAGTAATTTCCCAGTGATTATTTTATCGAAGCCACGACTGAAAATAATTACCAGCCCTGAGTAAATTGTGTTCCTTTCTTTTTTCTTACTGGAGTATGTCTGATGAGGAGAGAGCCTGGAAAATTCTCCCTCCTCTCCCTCTTGCTCTGTCTCTCTCCAGCTGTCAATCCAGCTCTCAGCCTGTTGATTGTTTCTCAGCCGAGACTCGGAGGGACAGGGGTCAATTCGTCAGCTTTAATTAGAGCCAAGAGTGACGGGACGCTGTCAGCCCTTCTTTTTCCTTCCTCGCACATACCTCCCCCCCACGACTACATCCATCCCTTAACAGCCCAGTAATCAGGCTCCCAGCACGCAGACGAACGACAATGGAATTATTTCCTGCGATTGATTGGACACGCTCCCTGTAGAAATTAGATTAAAGTGGCTTTCGAGCGTCTTGTCGAGGATTAAGGTTTTCGGAGGCGCCCGCGAGAGCACATAAATGAGATGGACTACCTTTTTTTTAACCTTTTTCTGGTCATATTAAGGGGAAAAACAAGTCTCCCTTTTCTATCCCGCAGCGCCTAAGCCACACTGAGCTGTAAGCGACACCAGGTCATCAGCACCCTGTGTTACCTCTCCCCTGCAGAATGCCAGTGTCAGAACAGAAGTGCTCTGATCTTCAGTTCTGACCCCCCCCCGTTCAGATTTCACGTGCCTGTAGCTCCTGGCCATGCTTATTGTGTCCCTGGTAGATCTCACTTTCATATTGAAATCTTGAGACCCAAGTCGGCTCCGTGAGGGCAGCGGTCCTTTGGCTTCAGACCCGGAACCTGGAAGGTTGCATTGTTCCGGAGAAGCCGTGCCTCTCCCTGAGGCCTTGTGCTGCTTGATGATTTAAGGACACCTGCAGTTCCTCCTGGACTGCTTCCGTTGAAGATCAGACTTGGACACGCATGTCCTGTACAAGCTCCTTCAAATGTTAACACATAAAATGTAAGATTTGTAAATGTGTGTACAATCAAGTTCTCACACTGTCGCCCACTTTATTAAAAGTTTGCACTGGGACCTGCAATAGTCCCAGGGTCTCCTAAAGCCTCTATTCACCCTTGAACAAAGAGGACTGAATAACAGTAGGCATCCTCTGTTATTGGCCTTCCTCTCGATCAGACAGACAGCTTAGCCCAAGACTATTACAGTTTTTTTGATAACATGCCAGAGACAGCAGCTGTTATGCACCAGTAATTCCACTGCACAGCAGATCTGGTGGTAAAGTGAGAAAGGGAAAAAAACAGTAAAGACATATTGTACCAGTCCATAGTGGAATTTAGCCACTGGTGTTAACACCCCACTCTTACTGACAGTGTCCTGGGGTCTGTAGTGACCAGTAGTCAGGACACCAGGGTCAACACCCCACTCTTACTGACAGTGTCCTGGGGTCTGTAGTGACCAGTAGTCAGGACACCAGGGTCAACACCCCACTCTTACTGACAGTGTCCTGGGATCTGTAGTGACTAGTCTGGACAGCAGGTTGAGGATAGAAGGTGGGATACTGCTGTCATTGTGGTTCACAATTAATAATTCTGATAAGTGCCATAGGTCACTAAATCCCATCAATCAGAACGTGCGAATGCTTCAGCTGCTAAGGTTTTTACTTTTGTGACTAGTCACAAAAATGGACTACTAGCATATCTTCAGGACTAGATTTCGATAAACACCATTCACTAAAACGGGAGATAATGGAGTCGCGGCTCTGTGTTAAATTATTACATTCACTCCTTAATGTGTGTTTATCACATTGCTTGTGCAGACAGAGCCTTTTGATTCATCTCGACTGTGGAGTGGCTATGTAACGCGGGCTGAGCTGCTGGGTTTTTTCTTCCGGACGACTCTTGGAGTCGGCAAGTGGCCCGGATGAATCCCGGTGGTCCGGCGCGGACACTCCTGGACTCCCAGTGTAAAAGCGCAATGTGCTCTCGCAGGCTCCTGCCGTTGAGGGAGTTAACTAGCCAGTCTCTCTGGGTGACCCGGACGTCACATGCCTCAGAAACGAAAGGCTCTCCTCCTGTCACTCCGAAGGCCCGTTAAATAATGTGCTCAGCAATTAAAAGGCGATACGGGTTCCCAGTGCAACATAAACATTGTCTCCTTCCTTAACATCACCTCAGCTGCGCAGAAAGACCCACTGCGGTTTTCTGCTGGAATGATTTATTAATTTACGGGTCTGCTTTGTCTCTGGAAATTCAAAATTGACGGGTTTTGGTCTTTAGGAACGTTCCGCAGCAACGTGTGTAGGAAGGGGCCGCGCTCGGAGCTGCCCTGTCTTGGGCGCTGGAAGAAATGTCCGGTGGGTGAAGCCTTTTCCGAAGAAGCCATTCTTGGCCTCTCTTTCCCTTGAGCGCTGGACAGGTAAGCTCGCACAGGAAGCTTTCTGACCCACGTGCAAGCAGCTAGCACTAGGGAACGGTGAGGGGTTCAGCGGAGAGGCCTCACTGCGAGGAGGGGTGCTGAAGAAGCGCCTCCAATGGGATCCAGGCATCTGTTATCTTTGTGTGGCACACAGGGCCGGCGAACCTGTCCAGCACTCTGACGGCGCGGCAGCTAATTCCCCATCAGGGTGAGCAGGAAGGGGAAGGTGGGTGGGGGGCTTAGGGGGAGGTTAATTATACAGCCTGTGAAGCCCAATGAATTTCATTAGCATCCATCTACAGACTGCTTCCTCTAAGATATGACAATCTCTTTTTCTCTCAGAGCCCCCAGCAGCAGTGATATTACTTTTGTGCGCTGGTGACATTCTGCCAGCTTGCTGCTTTTGTAATTGGAACAGAAGTCGGTGCTGGGGGAAGGGATCTCTCACCTTTTTTTTTTTTATTCGTTGTCTGAACAGCTTAGTCCCCCAGAAGTGAAGCAGAAACACCTCTCAAATGTTCTCCCCCCCTTCGGAATGGGAAGCATGCTGCGATCTAATCGTATGAGCCTGATTAATCATGGTTTAAAAGAGCGAGCAGGTCACCTGTCTCAACGATGCAGATCATGTCATTGTTGGAGGACTCACCTGCCCCCGAGTTTTAAAAGCACACAAGTGACAGAGCTCAGTGACTGGTTGATTCGATGGCTGCAGCACAATTAGTGACACACTCGCACTTAAGTGCAAATACTGGTATAACCATGTGGCCATTTATAAAATTATTTCCTCTTCCCTCAAATCCTCAAATTGAAGTCCGTGATTCAGTGGGTTATACAGTAAAAATCTCTCATTATGGCTTTACATGCTTTAGACCTTAGAAGAAGGTTAAACCAGTCTAGTTAATAGAGCACAGCATCTGTGTTCTTGTCATTGCTATCTCTTCAAACTGTACTGACCTTTGGAAACACATGACATTCCAGTCAGATCTTCACAGACCAGTCAGTAGAAGACCCATCTCTCAAGCTAGACCCACTGTATTGATATTTGATGTCTCAGCACTTAGACAACTGATCATAAACGTTTGACCCTACCTCCCCATTGTAGAGTCTTGTATCCTCAAACTACAGGCCGTGGGATTCAACAGGGTTACAACTGTTATTGCCTGGCTGATACCTAGAAAGTCTCTTAAACTGATCTGAATAATGGCTGCTTAGGAAAAACTTAGGAAGAGATCCAAAAGAGAGGAGACCATTCAGCCTGTCCAGCTCATTGGGTTTCTCAGTAACAAGTGGGCCTTATGACTTAATCCAGCTGTTTTTTAAAAGAAAGCCAGGGTATCTGCTGAAACAACACGTCAGGGCGGCTTGTCCCAAAATCCAGCTCTCAGTCTTCGCTTCCACTTGTGTCCTTGCTGCTGAGTGGACTTTTTTACTTTACCAGTGATTTGGTACACCGGAAGCAGGTGGCCTCAGTCCTGTGTGTCGAAGACTAATGAATTTCAGTTCCTTTAGCCTGGGAAGGTAGGGCATTCCTGGGGACCCAGATGCTGAGGTCGGACAAAGTAAGAAGCGATGTGGAGTGCAAAAGAAACGCAGAAAGTCTGTGTGCAAAGACTATGGGCCTGGTTAACCAGCCATAAGCATTTATCACGCAGTGCAGCAGTTTCTTTTTGTGAGTGAAATCCTCCAAATTGCTTTTGTGGAATTAGCAAAGTGAAGATAAAAGAAAAGACAGGAGGTTTCTGGGGTTTTTCAAAAGAAGTGGACAAGCCCCCAACCCCAGGGGTGTTTTGTCAGGAGATATTTAATTTAAGAAAATGCAGAAGAATTTCCTTGTTCACTGCTTTATCTGGTCTGTGATTGAAGTGGGGGCATTTTCTTTGATGTTGTGTGTAGTGAAAGCCTGTAGTCAGTTTGACAGTGTCAGTTTTGTTCAGATTTCAGGGAGTCTTTTTTTTGTTCTGGTCTAAAAGTGCCTATTATTGTAAGTGGAGAAGCAAAGGAAATAGAGGTTTTACCATTTATTGTGTCTTGGTTGATCTTCAGATCTATAGTGGCGTTTTCACAATGTTGTGGCAATTTTTGTTTTTTCTATGACATTTGTTGGTATCTTTCTAAGGATTTAGTGGGTGGGTTGTTATTCAGGGCCACAAAGTACAGCTGCAGCCTCCTGCTCCTTTATTTAGCTGAGACATCTTTACTTGCAAGTGCTGAGTCAAAAGAAACAAGTGACAAACGGCATTTATCGCATGCAGTAAGTGAAGGAATAAGTTGTTTCAGATACTGGGAAGCTGTATTAATTAATCTGATTAAACAATTAGTACTCTATAGATACTGAACCAATAGCTTTTGTTGTGTAATGTCACTGAGTACTGTATATATTGCACTAATAGACAAAGAAAGCTTCAAAATGCTCAATATACATTATAGCATTATAGCATATACATATACATTAAGATGTAATGCTTCTTATAGTGCAGTCTGAGCCTCATGTAGCCGAGGCTATAGGGTCAGACCTGTGTTTAGCCCACTGTGATTGGGATTACCCAAGAGACAGAGTGCAGTCTTTGATCAGTCCTGCAGGTGCTGTCCGAAATCTTTCTTGCTACTGCTGTGGGCTGGCCGAAGCGCCTTGTTGTGGATCCTGCAATGTCATTGTGACTAGAGGTATGTACTCTTTGCCTGCCAGATAACACGTTGGGATTCTGGTTCCAGCATGTTGGATGACAGGATCTGTCGTGCAAGACTTTGAAATATGTGCAGCTCAATCCTATCCCCATTCCTCTAGCAGGTTGAGTTTGAGTCTGGTGGATTGCCCTGCCCAGGGGCTGTGAATTTGTCTGGTGCGCAAGTCAGAAAGGCATTGCCCACCTACAGTAATAGTCAACCTATTTGATTGCAGTTTCCTAATGTTTTGGACTGTGTTATATCATAGATATGTAAGCATTCTATGCCCGTCCCTACCTTCTTCTGCAAAATGTCCAAATGCTGAGAGAGGTGACTCCTCTGCAACAAATTAACCTTTTATACAAATTCATATACAGATATACACACTACAGAGAGCAGTTCATCAGGGCTGAGTAATGTCTTTTCAGCCCAAGCTAGGTATCTCCCCAGAGCAGCAAAGCCAAGAAACAGACTCAGGAAAAGAGAATGCCCGTCGGAGTCAGGATTAGCGAAGGGGTATTGTGAATGCACAGATTTGCCCTTCACAAATCCCCAACAGCAGCTTTCAGATAGGAAGTACAGTACGTGCGTGTGATGCACTTCTGTCCCGGCAGATGGATTAAAAGGCTGTGTCAGGAGTCGGGCGCGACGGCAGCAAAAGCTGTTTCCCAGGCCGTGATTGTGGAAGTGGGAGAAAGAAGAAGGCTCCGTGTTCCCAATTCCGTGTGCACAGACAGCCATTTGCTATTCAGAATTCAGAAGTGGGGTTAAATCCCTTTAATTGTCTCCCCCTCCCCCATTGGACAGTAATTAAATCCTTGTCATGCGTGTTGTCGTGTGAATTTGTCCTGTTTTTGTGCCATCAGATAAAAAAAGCATAGATCTGTTAGATGCAGATGTGGCTTGTTATCTGGATGACATATGGTGACACGGGTCGGTTTGATCCAGATCCTGACTGGCTAGAAAGAGAAAGGCTACAGCCTGGAGGAAATCGGGGGACAAAAACAGCACCAAGGTCAAATGGACATGCCACGTCCTGTTAATGAGCATTCCTTCATTTTTGTGCAAATCAGATTATACAGTCAAATGCAATCCCACATCAAAAATTAGTGGAGATGAATCACACATTGTTATCATCAGCATCAACAGAAAAAACCCCGTTATCATCAGATGAATCATGTTTCAATGTAGTTAGAAAACTCTTGTCTGGCTTTTCCAGTGAGAACCCAGAATCTGGCTGTTGGGACTTTATCTCCTTCCCGAGCACAGAGAGTGGCTCTGGCCCAGGTAAAAACAGGGTCTGGGGTTCGAACCTGCCCTGCTCCCAGTAGGGCACTAGAGACACGGGTCACCACACTGCTCTCCCCCTAGAGATCAGTTCCAGATGTGGAACTGAACATCAACATGTTTCACGGAGATGTTAAAATTGCCTACATGTCACTACAGATTCCTTTTTCCTAGTAAACCAGAGAAGCCAGACTGTACTGCAGTATGATTAATACAGATGATCAGCAGTCAGACGAACTGTTCAGTCATTTTGTGTCCTGGATTACTTGCTTTCTACCACTGTTATACCTGTGTTCGCACTGTTACTGCTTTTAAAAGCTCTTGGTGCACAATATGAATTTGGTGGTGGTGGTCGTTCACATTTGGACAGGCTTCTGGGGATACGAGGAGTGGGACGGGGTCAAAGGTAGAGTCTGAGAAGGACCCTGGTCTTCCAGTGTGCTGTGTACCCCCACGTGGCAGACCCTTGAGCTGACCTTGACCATCTTAATAAAGTGCAGACTCCATTGACAAGCACAGGTTTCGCCCTGCTCATTCTTCTCATCTCCTGAACCCACACAAGCACTTCTAAGTGCTAAGTGATGTTCATTATGAGTTCTCAGCTGAGCTTTATAAGACGTTGTCAAGGCTATCTGGTTGCATTAAACAATTATATTTTAGCATTGTTGCGGCCGCCTTCTTGGCAGAGAGGAATATGCGAGGCAGGAATTAACCGCAACATCCAAAATCTCTGCAAACCGATTTATTCCCTCTTAACCATACTGTTAACAAAAAAAATGATGACAAGAAGATGAGTGATAATAAGTACAAATTGCCTCCAATCCACTGGGGAGAAGGTGCAGTACACCCCATTTACTTTAAATGTGTTACACTTTTGAAGCGACCTTCAAATAAGTAAGTCATTAAGAAGCATTAAACTCATCTCCCCGTTTGCCTTTAATCTCCACCATTGCTGACAGATGATGAGACTGGCTGGCCGTCCTGGGTGCATTAGCTGATCTCCCGTTGACGCCTTTGCGTGAAGTGTAACGGCTGAACAAAAAAACAGAAGCTGGTGGGAAACGACTTGAAATCGCCGGATTCAGTCAGGTGTGGGCGTTGTTGTGAGGCAACATATCCTGCCTCTGGATTTTGTTTTCTGGCTGTTAAAAGCCCTTGCTCCATCTCATCATGTGTTTGGTGATTGCTAGAAGAAGGTTTGGTTTGGTAGCCGCCCACTCAGCGGAGCGGAGGAGAGTGGGAAGATAGTTGTCCAACATTTCGTCTGGAGAGAGGCGGCTCGTGCTCGGCTAACCTCTCCCCTTCTGTTAGCACCAGTGCCGGTGTTTCACGGAGGCCTTCCGGACATGGGCTGCAGCCAGGCGTTGGCCTTTCAGGATCCTACGGCTCTGGTGTGCAGAAATCCCATTATCAGCGCTGGCAAGCAGGCAGGACTGTTGTGAAACACAAGGGGAGGGGGGGGTTGTTTGTGATTGTGTTTGCCTGCCGAATAAAGCGTGACAGGTATACAAATTGAACCAGCTTGTATTTTTTTAAAAGGTTTTGCTTGTTTTTCTGGGGCTATGCGGGGAGGTGAAAAGGCACGAAAACTTGCTCAACTTTTTTTTATTAATTCACGGCATATTGGCTAACATTTCCCTGAGTGCCATTCGACATGGTCGTTACACCCCCAGACAGACCTCGCGGATGGAAAGCAAAGCCATTTACTGGTTTTTAACTTAAAACAGTGACTCACCGCGCCTGTCAGCTCGATCTGTGTTTGACAAATTCCTCGGGAAGGGACACACACAGCATGTCAGATAAGCTAACTGTACAGAAGAGCTGGGGAGAGTATTGCAGGAAGAGGAGCGAGGACAGGTACTGGGTAGTCTGACAGTTCAAAAGGTCAGTGAGTGCGTTCAGCACAAATGTACGCATGCAGGCTCCTTGTGCTTCCTTTCTTCCGTGCTCAGCTTGACCTGTCGGCCTCCTGCGCTGTCAGAATTTTACTTTAGCCAACTCCTTAATCGTTTAATTGAGCGTTAACAAGATTACACACAAATAAGGAGTGAAATGAAGTGCTCGTGTTGAGTCTCAGCGCAAAGTGTACTGCTAAGACGGATAAATTGCTTGTTATGTACTAATTTGGTGTGAAGTCCAGCTTATTGTTCATTAAATAGTTTATGTACAGCGAGCCTGTCTTTATCTTTATCTTAACTGATTCAGAGAATTTCCAGACAGGATTGGGTAGTGTCATAAGGGGGCTGGTAAAGAGGAACATTGATGATTTTGATCAGTAGGTTCATAACACAAAGGTTATTAAGATCCCTGATTTGGTAACTCAATTTGTAGCTCCCTGGCTGGTACAAATCGGGTCTCAGTCCATCCTGTAGTTGTGAAACTGCACTGAGGAAGCAGGTGTCTTCCTGATTGCGGAGGTTTCCTTTTAGTGCCCAGCCTGTGTCTGATAAGGAAGAGCAATGAAGGACTATTGGTGATTCTCCCCCAACTCCTCTCTCCGCGCAGATCCAACCCATTTCCTGCCCAGAAGCTCCCATTTTCCTGGCTCTACTGCATGTTTCTTCTCCAGCGTCGGTCGTAGAGGCTGAATCTCTGACCCTGGTGAAACCCTGAATCTCGGGCCCTGGTGAAACCCTGAATCTCGGGGTGGGGGGGGGGGCACACTCCCGCCGTGTGTCCAGAAATGAATCTTCTTCCCTTCCTCATGCGCAAACACCTACTGCGAAGGTGAGAAAATTCATTTTCGCCCGAAGAGGAGTGTGTGATTGAGACGCCGCTCCGGTTAATATTTAATGATCTGCACGTGAGCGTTTCCGTTGAGTCCCAGGAGCTGGCTGGTATTTCAGGGAGAGCTGGGAACTTGAATTAAGACACTTTATGCCGGCGTATGTGTTTTCATTTGGCCACTGCAGGGCTTTAGATTGATTTGGGCTGAAGCCTGTATTTTTTTTTTTTTTCCAGCAGGACGTCTGTGCACAAATGAGCCGGTATGCGGCTTATCTTCCCCGAGCAGGTGTGTAGAATGAGGTTGTCAAACCCGGCTTCAGACTGTTGTGGGGTGGCAGTGAAAGACACCGCGTGAGATGAAGCAATGTGGCACAGCAGAAACGAAAGGGCAAAAATATCCCGGAAAAAAACCCCAGTCAAGATCCCTTTCACAGGCGAAAGGAAAACTCGACATATTGGGATTTAGGCAGGCTTGTGATGAGCAATTTAAAGTAGACGTGCTGGAGCATGTGGCGCTTAAAGCTCCACTCATGCATGCAGTGAGAGCCGGGCTGGGTGCAGAATAGCTGGAATGAAGTTACCTCTTCATTCGGGGCTGGTTGGAGCAAAGAAGGAATGAGGTAGCGCCCATTCCAAGGGCTGATTCCGGGCGTCCCTGCGGAACCGGTTTCGGTGGGCCCTTCAGATCCGCTGGGTGTCCCCACAAGTGGAGAGGGCGCATGGTCTCCTGCTGTTTCTGATGTCCGGAGGCAGAGGGCGCCTTGTCGTTTTGAACCAGGAGGGGCACAAATCTAGTCCAAGGAGGCAGGTGGCATGTTTGTGTCCGACGATATTTAATTCATTTTCAGGCATCGTCTTTTTTTTTTGTTTTAAGAAAGCAGCTGTCTTTGAAACCTGCGCAGTTGTCTGCAGGACCCGTTGTTCTGCAACGTTCTTCTCAGGCAGAGGCGTCAAACCCAGCTCCTGTAGGGCCTGGTGTTTTCTGTTGTTTTTTCAACTTAAGTAGCCAGTTAAGCAATTCATCTTATTATATTGTAAATTAGGTATATGTGAGATTGCTCCTGAGGACTTTTACGGTTGTCAACACAAGTCATTCACTTCACAACGGTGTGGTTACCTGTAAATCACTTCATAGCCTGATTATGCAGTGAATTAAGTAGTTGGACCAGCGATACTGCTGAGAATGTGGAGGGAACAAAAACCAGAAGGGTCTGAACATCTAGGGAGCGAGTGTGAGACCCCTCTTCTAAAGCAAGTCAAACAACAACAAAATAACTGCCCCTGCAGTTCCCAGCCTTTTCCACTAGGAGCCAGTACAGGGCAGGGAGCCGCCGTGCTGGTGCTGCGCAGCTGACAAGCTCGTGCCTTTCCCAGAGGGTGAGCCAAATCTGCTGTCTCATCCCATCGCTATCCCCCCCAGGGGGACGCGGACACAAGGAGCAGCACATGACTGCCATGGGAGAGCCTCCGCAACACCAGCAGGGCAGCCAGGCAAGCAGGCTCGGGCCTGCAGAGCTGCCGCGTTTGAGCCCTGCGCGGCCCCCACCGCCAGTAGAGAGGGGGGTGGCGAGGTGCTAAAAGCGATGTCTTGAGGCTCTCTTCTTTTTCTCCTTTATTTGTTTAGAAGTTGCAGAAGTGGCCGTGGCTGCTGCTCTGGCTACGGCTTTATGACCTACCGGTCACAGCTTGATCTTAACGTATCTCACCAGGAGGATGTTGGGTTAACAGCTGGGTAAAAAGAAGCATCCTGGACACAGTGGGGTACAAACCGGCCTGCCCGTAGTTCGGCCTCTGATCGCATTCCCTTTCCGGACATTGTACGTAATGAGAAGGAGCCCGGCCAGTTTACACAGTGCCAGTGTCAGCACTATAGTTTCTGCTGTGCTGACCTGGTTGTGACTCTCGTGGTTAATTCTGCTCTGTATTGTACGTGCATTGGGAGACGTCGAGGTGTGAGACAGCTTGGAGGGGAATGATGCCATCCGAAGGCCTGCGTGGTCAGCTCTGAGCCAGGCCTCTGTCTTCTGTCACTGTGCTAGGAAGACACTGTTGGTGTCACTGGCTCTGTGTTGTTCCTGTTTGGGCTGGGGAGAGCCTGGAGATTTGAATTTACACCCAATTAGCTGTTCCATAATTTTTTCAGTTATTTTCACACTAATAACAGGACAGCCGTGGTATCACTTTCAAGAGTCCAAATATTAGACAAGAAACATCTTTCACTCTTGTTCCATTAGGACATTAAAAATCCTACAACTGCGTTTTCTGAGCGTGTATCTAAATCTGGAGGCACCACAACACAGCTCTTAGCTTGTTAGCTTTTAGCCATTCAAAGCTCCAGTGTGTTGGATAGTTCACAGGTTTAAAATAGACTTGTGTTTTGCGCAATTTCTTCTGTGGCATATAAACATCATGAAGAGATAAGTATGGTTGTTTTACAACCTTTGAAAAAAGAGATCACAAGACTCAACAGGATGAAAGGTCTTCTGCAGTCAGAATTATGGCATTTAGAATAAAGCACTGTGTAAAATCAGAAAGCACAACCTCTTGAGTTACAGTATGCAGTCCGTTGTGAACATTGCTGGCAGTGATCTCAAATGCTGTCTCCAGCTAAAACCCAGTGGTCTGACTCTGCTGGGTGGGCAAGAATCATGCATCAGCTCCTGTGCAACTGTTGCCTTGTTTCTTATCTTTAATTTTGAGGGTAATTAGCTGTAACCCTTCCGAGCCTGTGCTTCCCGGCTCGCTCTCCCAGATCTGCCGGGTCTCGTCTCGTCCAGTTTCCGATCCGCTCTGATCGCTATCGATACGCGGTGGAGAGCATCTCTTGGTCTGTCGAGCATTGGGTGAGCCTGCTCCGGAGGTTTGTGCAGAACCCGAAGGTCTGCTCTCTTAATGCATTCCGAGCAGCATCGTTAGCTGCTTTTAATTAGTGTCTGAATATCCTCTTTCTGCTCCGTTTCCCTCAGCGCGCGGCGGCGTCTAGTGACCCTTGGCACAGAAGGCAGCTCGCGAGAGCTGGCTGTTAAATCCGACACCTGCGCGTGGATTTCGCGTGTGTTAATTAGCGAGGGTTTAAGTCCCTGGCATCGAGTCAGTTTGGGTTATTAACAGTGAGCTGAGTTGTCGGCAGAGTGGGGGAGACTGCGGCTCCCTTGCGTCGAGGGCGATGGGGCGAAAACTCCCCCGGGGTGGGAAGGAAAGTGAGACGGGTTTTAGAACTCTGACCGGCGCCTGTCGGCCCAGGTTGGCTCGGTGGCCGGATGAGGCAAGACGGCCCCTGAGGGCCACTGAAGCAGGCTGCTGCTCTGAAGCACTGGGCAGGAGGGTGTCTAGAGCCACAGACCAGCAGGTTCTCTGGGTGTACAGCAGCTCCGCGACATGAAAGCTCCGAACATGCCCGTTTCATGTCATTGAGGAAGTATGTGCAGAATATCTGCTAAAACATGCTCGTCGGCTTTCAACACGCCACATAGCTTGTCCTTTGTATGGCAAGGGAAAAATCATTATGCGCTTGTGACTCAGAAACCTTTCAATTTACCCATACAAGAATAAAAACATGATGTACATATGTTTCAGCTGTTTTTTTTTTTGGCAAACTAAAACAGCACACATTCAAAACTCTCCCTCTATGACAGGTACTGTAACGGGCATGATAGGGGAGAACTTTTTTTTCTTTCCCAATCATCAAGATTTTATCTTGACTGTTTTTCCCTTTGGCATCATGTGGCATGCTGAGCTGCTCCTGTGGTCATTCCGTGGAATCTGCTAACAGCAGACTAATTGCTTGGGGCACGGCTCGGTATTGGGTTGTGCATGTCTGTTTCTGTCTGGCGCTTCTGGAATTAAAACTGAGCTGATCGGCGTGCAACGAAACCCCTGTTTTGTTTTTTTGCCTCTTCAAGCGTAGGTAGGAACTGGCCCCGGCGTGTGCGTGCGAGACAGCTGTAGCTCCTGCCCGGGGCTGTTGCAGGCTGTGTTTAAGGCTAATGCTGTTTGACCTGCTGCTAATGAGACCGCGGCTCTCGAGTTGCCAGCCCACGAGAGGATGTTTACACCTTTAATGGAGAGTGACGGGCCCAGTCCGTCCTCGCGGCCTGGTTATCACGCAGGGCCGTCAGCCAAGGGCTTATCTGCCTGAGAGCGGGGAGAGCAAGAGAAGGGGAGGGGGGGGCGCTGGCTGGGAAATGTCAGATCAGTTTGTAGTTTATGGAGTACATCTGGCTTCTCCCGTCTTAGAACAATCAGAGCAAAGCTCTTTGCTTTCTACACTGTTCTTCTGTGTGGGCATGTGTGCATGCATTGCAGTCCATCCTGTAGCTGACAAAAAGAGCTAATATTTGCAAAAGACAAGTTTGTTCAACTTGGGCTGTGATTCCTTTACTAAGTTGTTTCAAACCCTCATTTGTTCTGGCAAGTGCAGTCGAGATTATCTGCTGAATGAAGTAATCGGTTTAAGATGATTGCTGTGTGTCTAGAATGCAGCGGAAGGCTGTGAAGCATTGTGTTTTAACTATTGACACCCTGCATCTTAAATCACTTTGTTCACCAGCACAGCTTAATTAGCTCATGGTAAACTGAACAAGCGCTTCATAAATGTAGCAGACGTGTCATCGACCAATTCGTGGAACAGCCATGCATTAACAAACAAGATTATATTTTGTCACGCTAGATAAATTGGAGATTAACCACCTTGCAGATGCGGGGAGCTGATGTGCAGACTCACAGCTGGGTGTGCTTTTTGAGAGAGAGGAAGACGAAGGCAGAGAAAGAGATGGGGGGGAAGGGGTTTCTATCCCACAGCTCCGCCTGTCCAGCTCTGGCTCTCTGGCTGCGTGAAGATGGTAGTGAAGGGAAATTAATGAAGAAGAACAACGCTATGCCGCGGGCGATATTAAAGGCGAGAATTGGGCACGTGCCTAGTGAAACCCGGAAACAGGAGAGAGGTCCTGAAGAACTCTGTGAAGTCGAACCCGCAACTCTTTTCATGCCATTTCATTCACGTTCCTTCGCACGTGCTTGGGTGGACCTCAGCAGACAGAGTTCACTCTGCGAGAAAATAAAATGAAAACCTTGGGAGACGGCTGCCTTCTCTTGCATCAGCTGCGAAGCCTCCAAGACCAAAAAGATACTGCATGAGCACACAGAGTGGGATACTGTAAATGTGCAGGATGACCTCTTCCAATGTTGGGGCCTTGCTTGTGCTCTCGCAGACGGCACACGTTGCGATGAGGAGTGAGACAGCAGCCCAGGGACACTTGTGGGAATGGGGAGGTTTTAGCTCATTTAGGACTGGGAATGGGAGTCATGTCTTTACACCAAGGATGGTGGGTGACTGGAACTGGTTGCCCAGCTATTCTGTTGAAACAGATCCCTCTAGATTTTTCAAGCGGAGACTGGGTGGGATCCCAGATTTGGGTAGCTGCTGAGTAGCCAGGATGATAAAATTGGGAACGTACTTGTGCAGATCCCATATAGTGAATGGTGGGACTATGGTACAACAGTGCAAGAGAAGCCTTATCACATGTCTTCAGGTCAATGCTCTGGGATCTTGCCTTGCTCGATGGACTTACCATCGAGAGGTGAGATGAGTGAAAAAACGATAGCTGCCATCACTAGAGTTACTGGATTTCCAGAAAGAAAAACTCTGGTATTAGGTGGATATTTAGTACATATTTCTAGTTTTGTCTGGCTCTGAAACAAGTCAACCCGCTATTGAAGAACAAGCACCACTTAATCATGAAAAAATCTGCTGTGTATGGTACCACGTTTTGAAACTGGAGCCAGACAAGCAGGAAGAGTCTCCTTTTGCCTTGTTTGTGTATGTTATTGGTAAATATTTGATTTAAGCAAAGAAAGCCAGCATTTGTCTTAATGTAGTTAAGTCCAGACGAAGTGCATTTTTTTAAATTTAGTGCGTCATTATTGTGCAGTCGCACAGCCTTTGCTGGACCCTTCTTCTTGATCTGCACTTTTAAAACATGTACTGATGGGTGTCTAGGAGTAGGTACATCTTTCTCATGAGGTGGAGAGCCAAAGCCTTAATTGCTTGGTTGGTGAAGGTCCTGTAGCCACTGTTCATAAGAGAGTAAGGGTCAAACCATAGTGTTATGTTGCAGTCTGGTTTCTCTAACGTTCCTCCTTAGTTCCCTTGGCTTCCTTCTCCCCCCGGTCTTACGTACAGTATAGAGAGGTTGGAGCTGCCAAATAGCTGCTGTGTGTCTCCTGCGGGGGATAATGTATAACATCTCCTATACAATATGTAAAGCACTTTGGCATCCTTCAGGATGAAAAGGATCCAGAGCACGGAGCAGTGTTCAGGAGTCACGATTCCTGCGTGGGGCTCGTATGATCTCCCCGTGTCCATGTGGGTTTCCTCCGGCTGCTCTGGTTGCCTCCCACAGTCCAGAAACTTGCTGGTGGGTTATTTGGCTTCTGGGAAAATTGGCCCTGGTGTGCGTGTCTGTGTTTTGTGTCTGCCCTGCGATGGCCTGGCGTTCTGCCCAGGGCGTACCCTACCTTGCACACATTTCTTGCTGGGATAGGCTGCAGCTCCCCTGCAGGCCCTCAGATGGATCAAGTGGTTAGAAGATGGATGGATGGATGAATATAGATGGGTTTTATGAGCTAGTGACAATGAATATGCTAACGCAAAGAAAAGACTACCCCTCCTGCAAAACGCCAAACATTATTCCCTCTATAATTGTTCTCATTTCCTATGGGGCTTTTCAATCCCTTGTCATTTGGTTCAGTTAGAATGTGGCTTAAGATAATTGCGAGACATTGTGATGTAGGCACATGCTGTTTTCTTTCCTTCCTCTCTCTGTTTGACCAGCCTTAAATTAGTCCCTAACTAAGGATCACAAAGAGGCAATTCAATAGCTTTTCTTTTTTTTTTTTGGGTAGCAGTGATCTGTGATTGTGTGGCGGTTGGAACAGCCTCCGGTGATGAGAGTCCGTGTTGTAGCCTGACACCTGGTTCTGCAGACAAAGTCAGGACTGTGCAAGCGAATCAGGGAGACAGGGAGGCAGGGAGACACGCGGTGACCAGATTTGCAGAGCTTATTGGATGTGTGTGCCATTTAAAGCCATTTAAAACTCCATAACTCCTCTGGCAGCTTTGTCTTTTATCCTATGTGCAAAGCCTCATAGAAGGTATTTACTGTACTGTTCTGAACTCCAAAGAGCCTGAGCCGTGAGTATGTGGGGTGGGATGAGGCAGAGTTCCAGGCTTGGAGGATTTTTAATGGGTAGCAGTTCTGAAAAACAGGTAGATTGGCAATATTCATGGTATTTGTTCTTTTTTAGAGTTGCATCCATTTTTTAAAATGTTAAAAAAAACATTACAGTTATTAGGTACAGTAATTCTGGTTGGGAATAAACTGGCTTATTGCTCAGTATCACTTTTTTTGTGCCTCAGGATGGAGAGACTCACCTTTGAAGAATGTGGACATCTGTAACCAAGAATGAAAAATAGAAATAAACGTTTTTTTAAGAGAAATAGAAATAGAAAATGGTCACAGGTGCGGTGGGGTGAGGGAAAATATTTGATTTAAGCGAAGAAAGCTATCATTTGTCTTAGTAGTTCAGTCCAAATGCAATGATTCTGAGATGTTATTTATCTGGGGACGTTGTGAGTCTAGGAAATGTATATACCGTTTTGTTTAATGATCTTCGTCTATGTTGTTTCAGTAAATTGTTTTTAGTTTGCTTTAACCTGTCTTCATATCTGGCTCTGTGATGATTCTTCCCAGCGGCACAGATCCTCTATACTGGTTTCGGGGGATGGCTTGTATATTGTGGTTGGAGCCAGAACGGTGAGCATGAAGCAATTATGTCCTGGGGCGAGGACCTTGAAAGACAATTTTCTTGCAGTGGTTTCTGAGAAGAGATCCGATACATTTGTTATATATATTGTACAATATATTATTCAAAACCCAGTGGACTTCTGCAGACCTACCAGTGAAACATGAGCTAGAGGACACAAACTACAGGGAAGTGCATTTAAAACTTAGAAGAGAGGGCACCCCCTGTACACTAAGGGTGGTGGGAGTCTGGAACAAGCTACACGGCTGTGTTGTTGAAGCCGCTACCCTGGCTTCCTCCCAGAAATGGCTGGACGAGCTCCTTGGATCAATTAGCTAATTGCCGAAAAATGAACCAGATGGGTTAAATGACCTCTCATTTGTGACCTTTCTGATGTTCTTAGTGGAACTGTAAGTGCTGAAGACATACTTTCTTAACCATCTTACACACATTAAGACCTCGCTAATGCCTGAATTGATCCAGAGAGAGAAAATTTGCAGTTGCTTACAGAGAACGGTGGCGTGGGCTGAATTTTTCGTGTTGTACGGAAGGGGTGCCCGAGTACACGTGGTAGAATATTCTTCTAAAGGACGCGAAAGGGGTGCAACGCAGGAAGACTCCCTTTCTCTCTACTTCTTCTAGGAGTTGAGAGATGCTGCATTAGTGAAAAGCCAAAGAATGAGTTCCTCAAGTGCAGAGGGCCACTGGTTTCCAGGCCGGTATGAAAATATTGGATTGGTATGAAATATTGAATTGTACCTGTTGTTTGGCAACCTCTTAATCTGTTGCTGACTGAAATGTTGCTGTAAAGCCTGCGAGAGCTCAGCCTTCATAACCTGGAACTGCCCATTCTTGCCGCCTGTGCCCAAGGCTTATTGTTCGCAACATGCTTTTACATCCCCAGTGATTATTTCCTCAGAGACAACTGCAAGGGCAGGGCTGGGGCCCCGACTGGATGCTGCTCTCGCCCGTGACTGGCCACTGGAGGGGGCAGGAAAAAAAATACCCTGGCCACCTGCACACCCAGCTGCCCCCCAAGTCCACGGCCTACCCCCCCGCTTAGGAAATCCTTATCATGGTGGGTTAGTGACACAGTCTAGATCTGCAACAGCAGGAATTCAACCTGCACTGCTCAGATGCAGAACGGGTGGAAAAGCCCCACAGGGGTGTTTTGAGTTATATCCATCCATTTTCTCACCGCTTCATCCGATGCAGTGTGGCGGGGGAGCTCTTTCCCGGCAAGCAGTGGGTGCAAGGCAGGGTATCCCCTGGACAGGACACCAGTCCATCACAGTGCACACACACAGATACACACACTCACCCCAGAATTAACCTACCAGCATGTCTTCGGGCTGTGTGGAGAACATACAAACTCCATGCAAATAGCACCCCAGATCCAGGGATTGAACTCAGGGCCCCAGCGCTGTGAGGCTGCAATGCCGACCACTGTGCCAACATAATATAATGTATAATTATATCCTTCTGTGGGCATTCCCCAGTCCTTGTGTGTCGCAGTGTCATCAGCAGTCCATAAAAGGGTAGGTTTCATAAATCTGTAAATGGATAACTGTCCTTGTTTAATCTCCTCTGTTTTAACAGCTTTAGAAGGTGCACATTGGACAGATGACCTTGTGAGCCATGGGACAGCACTTAGCACGTCCTTTTGGTCTTAACAGTGATGCCACCTGTGCCTGCTGGCCGTTTCTCTAGGCTGTTAATGGTGATATCAGTGGGGTCATCTGAAGTCCACTCTGTAAACTCCTATAGGGTTATTATAGGATTATTGCATATGCATTGGGCCGCAAACCGTTGATTACCGTTGACTTATCCAACTCTAACTTTTGAAAGGCCTTGCAAGGCTTATACTCACGCACACCTCATTGCCATGCCTGTCTCTGGTTTATCCTCTTGAACTGTGTGGCCCCAGATTACAGGGGTCCGCCTCTGCAACCCCACCGTTTTATAGGATAGCCCCCCCCTCCTCGTGGCACTCTCAGTGCCTGTCCCCAGACCTTAGCGGTTCGTGATTTTTTTTTTTTGTGTGTGTCCTTTTATTTCTGGAGCTGGTAAAAAAAGACGGTAATGATCAACAGTGTTTAAGGTAAAACTGACATTTTTCCAGCTGGAAAGCTTTTCTGGATAAACATATTAAAAAATCCTGCCCTCTGCCAGGATGAACGTCCGCTTCGTTGCGGCATGGGATCTTCGGTTTAATCCTCGCTGATGATCCCGTTTAGACGTTTGGGTCATCTCATCCTGATGGTTTTGTTTCTGTTAAGATCTCCCCCCCCCCCTTTCATCATAACAGTTTGGTTTTGCTGTTAATCTCTTAGATGGAAGCTGCTCGGTGAATTCCACTTCCTGCCTCCTCCGCCAAGCGAGCGCAGTTCTGCCGGCGGAGACGAGTGCATGAATGCAAACGGAGAGCCTTCCGCAGGACGAGGCCTGCGGGGCTGGGCCTGAGGTTTCGTGGGCAGGATGGGGTTAATTGAAAGTGGCTATCGACTTCAGACAGAGATGGAGAGAGAGCTCCGGGCTCAGCAGCCTCAGAAAGCTAATTAAAAGTGACTGAAGATAAAGGACAGGTTACCGGCGGCCTTATCCAATTTCTGTGCGGCGAGAGACACTCAGTGGAGCGTCTTCCCTAATAGAGCCGATATGTCAATAGCTCCCATTATAACTCGCAGGAGGCCCCCTGATGGAGTACCCGGTATTTTTAGAAAGTGGAGAGGCCTGCCGCGCAGAGTGTGGGGTGTGTGTGTGAGAAAGCAGGAGAGCCATCTGAGCCACGCATGCTAGCCCATCCCGAAAATCCCTCTCTCTCTCGCTGCTGCTGCACAAGCTGCTTGAAAGGAACGCTCTTTGCTTATTTAAACAACCGTTTTTTCTCTGGCCCTTATTAAAAAAAAACAAAACAAAACTTTTTGCCCAGCTCCTCTGGGTCTTTCTCTCTCTCTTTTTCCTCTGTTTTTTTCCCTATGAAAAATCTCTTTCCAACTTGCTGAAACTGGGACAGAAGATGAAGAGGCTGCCAGCCAAGTTATTCTTTTATGACCAGTAGGCCTGCCAGTGTTTTTTTTTAAAACGAGTTCTGGGGAAGTATTTATCATGGCGCATTCATCACTCCCTGGCAAAAAGAAGGTAAATAAGAAGGGGGTGAAGATCCCCAAAATAAAAATGATTGCGGACGTTCCTGCTCTAACTGCGCCCACAATAGGAGCTTTATATGACAGTAAGACTTCTCGGTCGCATCTGATCAGATAAGCCTTCATTGTTAATCAGTCAGACTTGAGAAGATGTTCCTTTACCCTGAAAACTGCATTCCAGAACATGCATATGAAGACTCTTGTATTAGTCCCACGCATCTATATTTCTGCAAGCTGCAGGGTTCAGCTAGGCAGCATCATGAGTCTGTTTTTCTGTTCTCGTTTTGTGGCATGGGGAGAAAAACACCCCCTATTGCTCAGCTGCTAACTATAGCTTTGTTGGTTTCTTTTTTTTTGCCGGTTCTGATATGAGATGACTGTCTTTTACAAGAATGCTTTTTTTTTTAAAAAAGGTTTTTCTTTGGCATAGATAGAAAAAGAAGAATGCTTCCCGCGTGTGTCATCTAGCTTTTTTGAACTCCCTCCTCTCACCCCACAAAAAATAAAGACAAGTTCTTCGGAGTTTAGACACAAGCCGCTGTTTTGCGTTATTCGGGTCAACACAGAGTTGACCTGAATAAAGGACAGGCGACAGAACTCCACGTTTTATTATCGCTTGGCACCAACACTGGTGACATAATGGTTGGCCGGTATATCACAGGCCTCAGATTGAGAGGCCATGAGGAGCCGTGGGAGCACTGAGCACAATGCAAAATGCAGAGCCTGCTGCCGGTCAGCTGACATGGGTGACTGACGGGCATGAGTTATACCAGCAGCCATATCGCCCTGCAGCTCCCAGCTGGCAGCCCACTGAAGCTCAGCAGGTGTGAGCCTGGCCAGTACCTGGATGGGACACTCCTGGGAAAACTAAGGCTGCTGGTGGAAGAGGTGTTAGTGGGGCCAGTAGGGGGTGCTCACCCTGCGGTCTGTGTCGGTCCTAATGCCCCAGTATAGTGACAGGGGCACTGTACTGTAAAAAGGCACCATCCTTGAGTTGAGATGTAAAACTGAGGTCCTGACTCTCTCTGGTTATTAAAAATCCCAGGGCGTTTCTCGAAAAGAGTAGGGGTCTTGCCCACGACATGCTGGCCAAATTTCCCCCTGGCTTTCACCAATCATGGCCTCCTAATAATCCCCCTCCCTGAACTGGCCTCATCAATCTGCTCTCCTCCCCACTGAGAGCTGGTGTGTGGGGAGAGGACTGGTGCATCATCCAGGTGGGGCTGCACACTGGTGGTGGTGGTGGAAGGGATCCCCATTACCTGTAAAGTGCTTTGAGTGGAGTGTCCAGAAAAGTGCTATATTAGTGTAAGGAATAATAATAATAATTAGTAGTAGTGCATGAATGGCTGTGTTCTGCTTTGCATTCCTTCTTCAGTCAAGTTGCACTTTGATCTATGTGATTCTCTTACTGGGTTTTGGTTTAGTGTGTAAATGAGTTCTGTAGGTTTACTCTGTGCCATCCAGTGCCCTATATCCCTGTGCTTAGTATGCCTAGTTAATGTACCGGTTTGACTAAACCTTCACTGTTCCTCGGTGGTGGTGACCAAAATATGTGATTCTCATTAGTGCTGATCAGTAGGTGTTCCTTGTTTCTGCTAACCTCTCCATGTTCTGGTAACCCGTCATCAGTCCTCATTCTGAGTGGCCTCAGTACTAGGACCCAGTGTTTCTTGTTGCCAGTGGCCTCAAAGAAGATGATCATTAACGTTACCTTCTTGTTTTATCTGTGTTCACCATTGCTGAGTTCATCATTCCAGCTAACAGAGATCATATAGCTCCTCGACATGGCATCTCTATCTAAACTGCCAGAGGTTACTTTCTCTTTTAAAACCCTTCCCATGATGCTTGAATGGGGAGGTATTTATAGCACCTACTCGTCAAAGAGCAATGGGTGGAAGACGAGTAAACAGGAGTGGCACTCAATTATTTTATGCTAATTGTTTTTTGTTGTTGTTTTTCTCATTTAATTTGAGTTAATCGCTTTTCTTTCTGGATGTACATTTCCAGGAGCTGCTCAGCTTCAGCTATTAGCAACAGCAAATACTAATAATAAGGAGAATAATCCCCCGCAGTCAGTGAAGTGTGACTTTTTGGCACAGGAAGTTGAAAGAGAATGATCAACAGGGGGGTGGGGCAGAGTCCAGTGGGAAAAGAGCGATAGACAACAAGGTTAGGTAGACTATGAGGGAGCAGAGGGAGGTGGGAGAGACACAAAGTGTTTTTTCCTAAACTGTGGATTGAGAAGGTCCAGGGGTTACCATCGCTGGTGGTTTTTTTTCCAAGACTGCGGTACTAATCACAGTGACCTTTTCCTGCTAGTGCAGGCCAGCCTCGATCGATCGCTGTCTGTCTTGTCCACCGCCCTCCCCCCCCCCGACTCTTTGCCCCATGAGGAGAGTGGAGGGCGACAGGCTCTGTTCACGGCTAAGATCAGATAGCAGCAAGGAGGAGGGGGCAGTGTGTGCTGTGGCAGGAGTACAGGGGTGGAATGGGGGGGGTAGGGGGGAAGAGGGGGGCGGAATGAGGGGGTGTGAAGAGCTGAATGGATTTTCTGCCTCTGGTTCACACTTGACAGTCAAGTTCGTGCCAAGGTGAGACCGCAGGAGCTAACGATCAAGAAAAACCTGCTCTCTCTCCCTTTCTCTCTCTCCGTCTATATTAATTGGATTCTCGGGCAAGGTGGAGCAAGGTCTTGCTCACATGGACTTGTCTCACAGACAGAAAGGGTCGATGGCAGGCTTTGTTGTCCCAACCACTGTCGGTTTCCCCGGCCGGGAGAGGCCTTTTATAGATGTGGGGGATCGCCTACGTCTCTTGTTTTGAAAACAATCCATGAAATAAATGAAAGCATTAAAAACTGGTCTTTCTTTTACATCTACAGAAGAGTTAACGACATGATAGTGGGAACGACATGATAGTGTCGGCAGGAAGGTCCCTTCTAGTTCAGCTCAAGAGTGGTTCCTCTTGGCACAGGGCCGTCGGGAACGTTGTCTTGCAATACTGGAGAGCATGTAGTGTGCATGTAGTGTGTGTCGCGATGCCCGTCCTCTTACGTGGCACACCATGCAGGTGCATGTCGATACATTTACTAACCGCCTGCTGTCGGCGCCTTTGTTTCCCCTTCCTCGCACATGCACTTCGCACGTTGGCTGGCCGTGGGGCGCCGCGGCGTCCCGGGAAAAGCCGCGTCTGCCGAGGGACTGTGCCGCCTTTCGTTCGCCTGCGCTCCGGTGGTGGGAGGGAAGGTGACTTTCTCTTTCAGGGGGCCGAGGCGTGGGCAGCGGGCAGTCGGAAGAAACGGGCCACTGGCCGATTGTGTCTGATGGGATTGTTCTCTCGCCTGTCTCCCGTCTCCCGCGGGGCCGGCTCGCTTCTCCCTCGGTGACGGCACTCATCTGGAGATCCCATCCGTTCGGCTCTCCCTCTCATTTAACTTCATTAGAGGACCTGACAGCTACCAGAGTTGGGAGAAGGTGGGGGGGGGAGAGTTGACAGGCAGATTCTCTTCTCAGCCCATCACCTGCTGCTTTCCCTGGACGCCTTTCTCCTCCCGCTTCTTCATCTGCTCTTGGGATGCTCAGCGCCTGTCACAGCCTGACAGGGATGGGCGCTGAGGAGTATTGATAACGCCCTGCCGATGTGGGGGGGGGGGGAGCTGGGAGCAGCCCGCCTGGATCTTCCTCAAGGTCACTGTTCTGTTGTATGCCAAGCCCGCATCCTCCAGCTCTGAGAGTTACTGTGGACAGCGTTTCCTGGGAGTTTGGAGATACGACCGAGCTGTTTTTCTTTTTCCAGAAAGAAAAATTAAAAATAAAGCAGATAGGAATCGCGGTGTCTGGAAATGTGTTGAAAGCAGCTGATGCCAATGAGAGATACGGACGGGTCTGGCACAGCCGCCGCCGCCCTCTCTCTGCCAAGACAGAGCCGAGTTCCGCCTCGATCCAGACCGATACGGCGGGGAGATTCTCACCGCACCTAGCGGGAGTGGGTGACCCGGACAAGCCCGCAGAGCTTTCAGCGCCGCTGTAAAAAGCCGGTTGTCCGTCGGTAACGACACCGCGTTGTCGGTTTTGAGAAGGGCTGGCCGAGGCACGCCGAGGAGGCGGAGGGGATGGGCTGTCTCGGGAGCAGGGAACCCGCTGTCGTCACCAGGCGTTCCCAAGGCTGTTCTGTACTGGTTCCCAAGAGACGTTGGGGCGCGCAAGAGGATCGGTTCCTGGAGGGAGACGTGGCCAATCCAGGGCGTCAGCAGGAGCACGGGCAGTCGCGGGCCGAATGTGACATTTTCGTGACACATAAAAGCGTTGAGCAGTATGTGACTGAAAAAAGGCTGTTTAATCAATGTGTATTTTATTCGCTGTAGTGCCCCTCGCAACAGATTGCCGCAGACGGTCTAATAGAATCTGTAACAGCAGCAGCAGCTGACCATGTGGGCACGGAGCAGAGGAAATCACAGCGAGTGAAAATAAACCAATAAACCTGGTGACTGGCTCCCCTCCAGGGAATGAGTCTGTCAATGAGACAGTCACAGGGGATAATAATGCAGATTAACAATCAATCAGTCTTTTATTCGCCATAGTGCCCTTCGCAACAGTTTGCTGCAGAGCGCAGAATTATACATCAGCTGACGGTGTTGTGCAGCAGCAGTTGACCGTGTGCGCACAGAGGAGAGGCAATCGCAGTCTCCCTCCAGGCAATGAGTCAGTGGTACTTTAATCACAGAAGAACATCAACAGTGTCTGCAAAGCTAAGGGATGGGATCCTGCTGTCCTGTCCAGGGTCTGGTCAGGGTCGTCCAAGCCACGTTAAGTGTTCAGAGCTCAGTTAAAGTGTTCACTCATTGATTGTTTTGCGTATCGTCTCTTAAAAAATGAGTGAAATTCCTTTGTGCTGCTGACAGTTTGTGATTTGCGGTAAATAAAACTGGTTTAAGATGTGGGCTGAATACTGTATATGTATGTGTACACATGGATACAGCATGTCTGTCCATAAATCTGTTCTGTATTTAGATGTATACTGTATACAGTATGTGCTTGGCTGAACCCTGCTCAGATCTCCACACCCTGGGAAAATATTAACGAAGCAGGATCATTAATTATGATGTGCAAGGACAAGGGAACTAAACAGGCAAGGGAAGTTGTTGCTTTTGTGTAGGTGGAGTTTGGAGAGGGGGGTAACAAATATTCTTAAACGTGAAGTGGATGTAATTGGACACCCCACTCATTCCCCTCCCCCCCCTCCCATTTGTGCCAAAGTTCATGGTCCGATTTTTCAGATTTAACTCTGTCTGTGCTGGGGTAGGGTTGACCACACACACTTTCTTCAAATGTTGCTGGTAATAAAGGCTGTTGAACTAAAGATGAGTTTTTTTCTTAGCAGCATTGACACTGCTCAATAAAACACTGTAGGTACTGTATATAAAAAAGCAATGTTCTCATTGAGCATCCGAGTACGGCCCTGCACGAGTTGCATGACACCTCTGTGCCTTGCTATCGATTTCAAGTTTCACGTGCTTTAGGCTCTTTTGTCTGAATCACCCCAGACACTGGGGTACATAAGAGCCTGACCCCCGACCCTGGGGGTGCAGGCTTGAATTCCAGCAGCCAACGTGAGAAACGAGCAGCATTATTTTTTTTCTCCCATTCCTCACTGCTGAATGTCAGCAGCTTCGCTCGTTAATGAGCGGGCGTGCGTGCCACTATCGGAGAGATTTGTATTTCTCTTTGTGTGTCAGCCCTGTCACCTGTCAGTTTTCCTTACAGCTTCATTTTAGGGAAAGAGCCTGAAGCTGTCCGCTTCAGTGCTGCCTTGATGGGCTCCCCCACCCAAGGGAGACAGCAGTGGGTGTCCCAGTGTGAGACAGCTACATCCCAGGGGGTAAATGCATTAGAAAGAGAGGCACCAAGCTGGTTAGTGGGGGGACTGGATGCTGCCAAGCTTGGTAGTGCTACTGCCACACAGCAGGATTCCAGCTTACGGCCCCTTTCTGTGTGGAGTTTGCCCCTCATGTACTGGCGTAGGTTTTGCCAGCTGCTCTGGTCATCGAAATTAGGTTTGATTAGCTGCTCCGTGTTACTCCTCTTTTTCTGGGAAAGAGGGCAGTTCAAAGGACTGTTCCTTCCGTTTACATTTATGTTGCTGCATAGTGGTGTTTAAGGAAATGTGCACCCTTGACAGTCCATTGTAGAGTCTCCAGAACTGGTTGAAAGGGGGTAGGCTTCCTGTATAGTAGCGCTAGATATTTTATGGAACAGGTAAAGGTTTATTCCACACTGAAAAGAGAAGAAAAGAAACAACTATTTGGCTATGGTGTACCACCCAAAGAAGGGGAAGATTCCACAGCCGAATCTCTTTCAGCGTAGAATAAACCTTCACTTTCTTTGCAGCCTACGCATGCTGACGCAGCTACTGTACCTACTTGAACTAGATATTATTATTATTGAGAATTGTAGCTTATTGAGAAACGGCTTCTTTCAAGAAATAGCTGCAAGAGATCCTTGTGGATCTCTAAGCTGTTGGCAACCAAACTGACTAGATGGGCTGAATGGTCTTGTTTGTAACCTTGCTTATACCATGGTGCTCTTATGTTATCAAGCAGAGGATCTCCCTGTAACTTGTGTCCAGCCAGGCATCGTGGGCCAACTGTGTCCTGAGCCAGCCATCGGTCTCTTGGACCCAGGTGCCTGCAGGTTTGCAGCTTTCTGCACTGAACTTCCTAAATGCGGCTCAGAACCGTCAGAGGACTCTGCCTACATTTCCTTGTTCGCTATGGGGCAGTGCTCGAGATGGAGAGGTCTGTAGCTGTTGACAATCCTGCTTTCAAATTTGTTTACTTCCCAGTATTTCATGATCTCAATACAATAGTGATTGGTGTTCTTTTTTGTTCTGACTGATTTTCCCTTCTTCTCTTTGTGAATGGCCCTGCATGTGGGATATCCCATGATCTCTAAAGTTATAGAGTTGTAGCATGTCAGGCCCTCTCTGTCAGTGTGCTGTATAATAGTAAAGAAGATTGAGGTTAGTGCCATCACAAGAAACAAGATTATTGACGACATGACCACTGCAGGGAACAACAGACCTGTCTGATGTGTCAATTCAGACAGCTTCAGGGCTTATTAGGGTCATTTCTGGCAGAAGCAACCAATAGGAAACTTAGTTCAGGCTGCAGAAAAGCTACCGGACCAAAGGAAATGTCACCCTTTAGAAGACGTTTCATGTGGTACCTGCACAGATATGACCATCTAGATGAATTGGTGCTGCAGAGAGTTTTGTCTGGTACTTTTAATATCTAATACAGGGGTAGGCAGACCTGGTGCTAATGTTCTGGGTTCCCGCAGGTTTTAGAGGCACCTTTCAATTAGCATGATAAAGACCTGGAAAACACAGCTGAATCGTCTTCTTACGAATGTAATTGGTTTCATTAAGTTATTATGAAATGGAATTAAATCCAGAGAGGAACACAACACTTAAGGCCTAAGGTGGCCTACCCCTTCTTTAATAGCTTATTAATATCTGATTAATTAGCATTCTGAATGCAGATTTGTTTGGCCTCATGCCCCAGCTCGCAAAGCATCTTTTCCACATCACCTCACCCACCTTCCTGTCACAGGCTGGCGACAGAGGTTGAACAGCCTTCTCACTTGTCATCGCTGAGCGCTGCCAGCCAGCTGCTGACTGCTCCTGCGCTGTGCCTCAAACAGCCCCTTGTGCTTCACAAATACTCCCAGCGGATTCAGGCCTGAAACCTGACCTGGAAAAAAAGGATATTAAAAGGATGAAATGTCCTTGCCTAAAGTTAAGGAGGATTAAGTTAAATTAAGAAGGATTTAAACTTCTGGAAAGAGCTCGCTGGACTGATGGAATTTCAGTGTGTTATTCATGGTAAGAGGGAAGACCGGGGACACGGTGGATTGCGCCTCCGCCTCCCACCTCTTGGGTCCTGGGTTCGATTTCAGATGGGAGCCTTCTGTGTGGAGCTCGTATGTTCTCCGCGTGGGTTTTTTTCCAAGTGTTCCAGTTTCCTGCCAAAGACCTTATGGATTTTAATGAGATAGTTAATTGGATTGCCTTAATTGTCCGTGTGTGTGTGTGTCCTGCGATTGAATGACGTTTTCCCAGGTGTAATCCCGTCTGTGTAACCTCTGTGTGTCCGGGATAGGTCCTGGATTGCTACAACCCTTCCAGGGAATATATATTTTTCCTGATAATGGGCGGATTCATGGATGGATGAATGGGAATTTTATAATAAATAATAATCTTGCCATAATACACAAAACCTGCTCTGTCAAGCACTTTCAGATCCTGCTTTAAAACTTATGCCAACTAGTTAACACCTGCTAACTTCCAAGCAAGCGGAGGAGTGTTTTGTGCTGTACTGTATGTGATGATGAAATACATCTGCTTTCCTTTCATATTCTGCACATTGAACACAGTGCTGATCAAATGACAAAAAGGCTTAGTCCAGAATGAGAGGAGATATAGGCACATCATTGCCCGTTTCTTAAAAATTGATTCAGTTTATAAAACCAACATCTGGAAGCACATTGTGTTCAGATTCTCTCCAGCATATTCCCACTGTCAGACACCTCCGACCTTTCAGTTTCACATCGCTGCTGCTCCGGTCTGAGCAAGTGGAGATCAGTGGGAAGTTAGGAGGAATAGGAAAAGTTAATTTTATTCAATGATTTGAATAAGTTGGAAAAGAATAGTTATAGACTATAGTGGCCCAGCAGGTAAAGGTGCTCGCTCCGATTGCAGGTTGTGTCTCTATAATCCCAATGACATGAGTGTGAGTGGTGGCACACGATTGACTCAGGACATGTTTGGGGTATGTCGGCCAGCATTTTGTTGGCCCCCAGCAGAACAGCAACCCCGTGTGACCTTCCTGCAGCTCCATGGAAGCATGAAGGAAAAGGAAAGAGAAGGCGCCAGTCAGAGGAGCATCTCTTCTCCCACTGGCGTCGCTGCGAGCCTCAGTCAGCCAGTGACGGGACCCTTGGTCAGACTGGCGATGCCTGGGCCCAGACCGCACTCCCAGTACGAGTGACTCTCTCGGGAAGTCAGGGCCACCTCCACGGTACAGCTGATCCAAACTCCGTCTTTCTTCTGGTGAGAGCTGTTGCCGAGGGATGCTGTCAGCTCCATCCGTCACTGTATCGACAGGGCCCCGAGCTCCGATAACCGTGCTGCTGCTGCTGCTGGCACGTGCGTTCTGATGGGCCTCTGATAATGGCCGAGGCTAGCTGACAGCTCTATCAGAAAACCCCAGCACGTCCCCAGTGTGGCGGGGAGCCTCTGGTACTCTGCAAACTGGAAAATGAGCTTCAGAAATAGTCCGAACGGAAACCTGGAGCTATTGACAGGCAATTATGGGAAGCTTGCATCTTTGAGAAAGGGGGTTTTGCTGTTCCTCCTCTTGGCTTAAAAGAGTGAGGATGTTACTCTGACCCCGCTGCTGTCCCAGCTGTCCCTGTTGAGTGTTCAACAGTGATCAGTCCCAGTTGACTTGGTCTGAGTGCATTCTGCATTTTGGGGCTCCATAATCCAGATGACAGGAGTTCGGACGTGGCTTGAGAGCTTCCCCAAGAGTTGAAACACGATTCCGTCAGCACCATCAGGAGTCGAGCTGGGACCAGTCTCTGTGGTCTGACAGAAATGGTGATCCCTTGTGACTTCCTGGGCTCCCACTGTGTTCCTGATGAGTCTGGTTCCTTGTGCAACGTTCGTTCTTCCTTTGCAGGAAGACAGTGACAGATCAGGTTTTGGATGCTGCTGAACACTGAAGCAAAGAAAATTCTTTCAAGCCAGCTGAAAATGTGCGCCCTGGCCAAACCACACTAGTGCAGATTGACACTCGTATTTTAAGAAGGCATAAAGACAGGTGTTTTCTTCCGTCTTTATGGGGCTTGAACACTTCCAAACGCAACTAATTTTTGAGGTGCATTCCCTTTTTTATTACCTTCTAAATGTTACAAATGATGAGAAGGGATGGCATCCAAAATCATATCGTGGGGCTGAGAGGCCAGTGAAAGAAGAATATTTGAGTGAAGCCATGAACCGGTTAAAAAGCCGCACATTCTCTCTCTTAGTCTCCCTCTCTCCCGCTCCCCCTCCTTCCTTCTCCTTCTCTGTTTTGTCAGTAAGCCAGTCAAAGGCTGCTTTGAGTTGCATAGGAGGAGCGTGTGCTCTCCAGAAGGGCTGTTATCTCTCTCTCCTTTAATTAAAAAGCAGACGCTGCTCAGGAGGAGCTTTAAAGGCGAAAGGAGTCATGCACAGAGTCCGCACAGCTCAAAGACACCCCCGTCCCAGTTATAAGAAGCTATCTCTGCTGCCTTTCCATATGGGTGGCAAGAGAAGGGCAGGTTTTTTTCTCTCTTGCAGTTGGCATTAATCGGATTGCAGGGGAGCGAGCGGCGGACTTGTGAAGCCTGCGGCTCCTTTCTGCTGCGGGCGCCTGACCTTCTGGTGCTCCTCCTTGGTGAGCAAATGAGCATCTTCCATCACCCCCCCCCTCCATCCCATCCACACTCTCGGAAGCTGATGACATTTCTGAGATTTTCACCTCCATTTCCGTGAAAATCCTTTAAACCGCCGGGGAACGTCTGAAGGAGCCAGGAGAGACGGGCCCGAGCACCTCAGCTGACAGCACCAAAGGAAAGGGTTCGACTTCGGAACTTAAAAAGGCCGATCCCGTGGACTGGATTTAGCCAGTGTAATAAAGCAACCTCCTTTGAGGTTTTTCAGTTCGTTGCAAGATTAAAAAAAAAATCTTTTTGGTGTCTCCGAAAAAGAAAAACTACAGTTCCCAGACTGAAAAATAAATGCTAAATCTTTCTCCCGTACCTGTGTTGTATCTTTTGAGATTTGACCCTGTAGACGTGAACTTTTACTGCTGATCTGCCAAACCCGGCAGCAGTTTCTTTTCAAATCTTTTCTTTTCAGGCCAGAACTTCTCAAATCTTCTTGTACGTTATGTACCAGGAATTGACCTTGCTCTGAAGCTGAGCGCCCACGTTTATTGTTTAATAGCATTCTGGCCCAGTTTGTATCCATCCGATTTTTCTAACTGCTTCTTCCAGTTGGGGGGTTGCCAGGGAGCCAGAGCCAGGGTACTCCCTGTCCGGGACGCCAGTCCATCGCAGAGCACACACACACACTCACACCAGAGTCACTTTTCTCAGGAGGCACTTCATCTACCAATACGGTATGTCTTTGGACTGGGGAGAAACCCACGAGAACACGAGGAGAACATGCAAACTCCACACAGACAGCACCCAGGTCGGGGAATTAAACCGGGGACCCAGCACCGCGGAGCACCACTGCTCCACTGTGCCTGGCCCTTGTTTTTCATCTTTACGACTAGATAGTTCTGTTCTGTAAATAAGAGATCCGCATTTTAAATCCCAGAAATGTCAAGGGAAGTCCTGAAATGGCCGCCCCCTGCTGGGACCCTCAGTGACTTCTTTAGAGCTAATTTTATTCTTAATCGGAGCTGTTTCTGATTTCCCGCATTAGAAGCAGAGGCACCTTGAGATCCCGCTGGGCTACGACCTTTGAAAACGTTTTAAAAATCTTATGTGCCAGAATTTTGGTTGTTTACAGATATTCTTCCTGCCTTATTTGCCTTTCACCAGAGAGGTGAGAATCTGTCCAGGTTTGGAGCAGTGTTTTTTCATTTCAATACACCAAGGATCTTTAAAGATTTATACTTTTTTTGCATTGTATTACGTAATTGTTTTCTGTTCTGCTCCTTTTTCTTAGAAACTTCTCTTATAGTAAACTTGTTAAGTTTCTGCAATGGAAAAATTAGTCCTGTGTTAATGTTTTGACATTCGAATGTTTGCATCTGTGTATAAATACACCCACTGGCCACATTATTAGAAACCCCCACTCATATTGACTTTTTACGAGGGGTGAGACCTGAATGAACTGGTCGTGGGCTTTGTGCAATCTGCAGCCCAATCCCATCCGTGATCATCTAACTGGATGGCATTCAGCTGCGGTTGTGAAGAGGGGGAACGCTGTGTGTGGAGCTCAGACTGCAGGTCCCACTGGTCTTCAGCAGGATGTGAATCCGTGGGATTGTTCTGTCCAGGGAAGGTGATAGAAGCCTGTCTGCCGCCCCTCAAGCCCGACCATGTGTCACCTGTGACTGAGTCTGTTTGACTTGTGGGTTCTGCTCAATTCGGTGAGCTTCACACTGGTTCCGATTCCAGCGCACTCACATCCAGTCGGGGCCTGTGGCAGAGCCAGCCTTACGTGCGGCATGGGAAGAGATCCCAGGCGCCCAGTCAGCTCAACTTTCAGGGGTTCCCTGACAGCTCTGTGCCACAGTGACACCGATCAGACTTCTCCCCATGTCTACAGTATAGGTCTGGACTTTTCTCCGATTCACAGATTAAACCACTGTGGAGGGGGGAGACCCCTCCGTTCACCCTTTGATTCCATCTTATTGAAAGTTGCCGAATCCCATCAGTCATCCTTAATATTAGTCATGGATAGTTTTCTCCAAACCTAGGAATACTGTTTAGCTCCAGCACCACTGGGGAAGCTCAGGTAATTTTAACTGCAGGTGTATTTAAACAGATAACTTCAGGGCAGCGAGATTGAAAAGGCAGATTCAGTTGCACATTAAATGAGGGCAGCTGTCCTTCAGTTTTAATTTAGATCTGTATTTCTCTTCCTTGCTGATTTTATGTGATTTCTTTTTTTCCCCCCTCTCTGTCAGTTTCCAATATAATCAGACTCTATTTTACTGATAAAAGGAAACATTAAAGATGTTGCAAATCCTCCTCCCCCCTCCTCCGGGTCCAGCCTTACACACACATACACAACACAACACCACCACCCACAAATTCTTTTCTACATCACTTTTTTTTCACCCACAAGGTGTCATTTTCCTTTTGTTGTGCGTGTCTAAACAGGCAGCGCTGGAAACGTTCCTCTGAATGGGTTCAAATCTGATCCTTCAAATCCCAGCCGGCTCCCGTTCCTCTGCTCACGATTCTGTGGGGTGCGCAGGTGTAGGGGGGAGCCTGGTTGGTTGAGGGGTGTGAGTCCGAGAGTGAACTCGAGTGTGGAGAGAGTGTTACTACAGTCCCACAGCTAGCTGTGATCACTGCTGTGTGTTGGAAGAGGTTCTGCTAAAGTAGTTTTGGCCCAGTGCAAGAACTTGGCATTTCCACTCTCTCTCACCCAGATTGATCCCCTTTTCTGTCTCTTCCTCCTGGCTTCTCTGAAGGCAGGAGTCGTCAAGAGGAGTGTGCACGGCGCATGTGAAAGAAGGTGCTTGAGAAGAGCGAGAAAAGGTTAGTGCGTCCTTTAGGAATCCTGGGAAAGCGCTCACCTGACGGCCCTGCTTCCCGGCTGTGGATCGATCGCGATCGGATGCGAGGGAGGTCAGCGCCCCGGGAATCTGAAAACTTCTTAAAGGTCTTGTATCGACACGTGTTGGAGAAACCTTCTGTCGCGTTGCAGCCATGTCTGCTGCCTCAGTAGATTGCAGGCGCCGATCTTTGGTAGATGTCAGGTGATGGCGGGAGGCAGGAGGGCCTTGCAGACTCCTGTTCTGGCACCTGCAGAGGGTGCAAGCGGTTTCATGTGTCAGAAGTGAAACGTGCTAATCTTGTGAAAGACCAGGGGGGATTTCAAATTGCTTCCCAAGTCACACTAGGAGAATGGCGCCGGACCCCTGTGGGAGTGTTTCTGGATTGCAGCCTGTGACTCCGTAGTTGCTCTTGCGTTCTGTGACTCGGCAATGTGCTCCTGTTTTTCCTAGTTTGGCCTTGGCCCTCAGATCTGTTGTGCTTCCTTGTTTTCTGTTCCATGCCTCGCGGTTCTGCTGCGTGTACAGTAATGGTCGGGGCTGATTGTAGTGGTCCTGTTGTTTTTCCAACCTCAAATTCAGATCAACCCAAAAGCTCAAATCTTTTAATCAGTCAGCGTGTCATTAATTTCAGGGGAGATGGGTTGGGTTTCGGTTGGGGTTCAGGGGTTCAGTTCGGTGCCGATTTGAACCCAGACCCACAACTGTGAAAGCATAGCGACACTGAGAGCCATAACAGGATGTCCATCCATGCTGGTGAAGCTGATTCCTTGGGATCTGTCAAGGAACACCTGGATATAATGACATTATGGCTCAATAAAGTTCAGAACTCCAATGAGCCAGACTGGTTGACCTGCTTGTTTTTCTTACATCAATCTTAAATCATTCTGGTGGCCTTTCTCCTGTGGTGTGCCAAGAAGGGAAACAAATCAGGTTGCAATATTAAGGAGTGTGGCTGAAAAGAACCTGGGCATTATCTAAATCACTAAATAATCTTTTATCAAGAATTTCTTGGGGGAACAAATTGTGCGTTGTCTTTTTTTAACTCAGAAGTTTAAACGGGGGGTGGGGATTGTTGCATAAAAATTAAGAACATCATATTAGCAGTTGCAAATGTATGCACAAGGAACAATGGCTTAAGTGGTTTAAGCTCTGTCAGTCATTTGCTGCGCTGAGCTTTACGGCATTAAAATCTTTTCTTTCCCTGTGCCAGACCTTTATTTTAATATCTGCCACAAAGTGATAAATCCTCTCATTATTTGCAGATGTTAAGAGTAATCCTCGGGCTTTATGTGCTGAGGAAACAACTGTATAAAACTATATCCGTCACGTAGGTTATCTTAGGGGAATGTGTCCACAGTTGCAAACCGTCGAGAAGAAAGGCTATTGATCTGAAAAAAAAAACTTTTGCTTTTTGTGTGCATCTCCAAAAACTGTTGTTTTAAAGCAGTCTAAATCAAACTGTGGCCATTCCATTTCACCCCCAGTTATAATTAATATAATATTAATATAAAGACGTGTCATGTAATGTACGTTGTGTCGCTGTAAAACATCCTCCTTGCAAGTACATGGCCATCGTCTCTGAGGAGAAGTTTACTCTCTGGCATCCCAGGCAACGTGACCCATCTGGCAGCTATGTAAGTGTCTTGTGTATGAGTGACAAATGTAGCGGCTACAAAGTGCACGCTTTTCAGGACAGAGTGTATTAGAAAGGCCAGCTAACTTTACCCCCCCCCCCACAACATGCCGTTTGTTCATTCATCTCTCCTGCTCTCTGCTCATCTATCCTTTTCCATCTTTCTCCTTGTTTGCCTGACCTTTCGTGTGTCTAGGTCGTTGCATTTATCTATGTGTGTTTTTCCTCTCTCTATATACCACCGTATTGATTGGAGGCTGCATGAGAATTGGGGCTCATGCGGCAGCAGCAAAGCAGCTGTCTTGATTTCACTCTCGATTACATTGCATATCTAGACGTTTTGCTCCCGGTTGGTTTTTTTTCCCCAAAAAGGATGTGGCGAGAGAGTAAAATGCAGAAATACGTGTGGGTCCAGGCCTGTGTTACAGCAACCTGCTCCAATGGAGCCTCCAGGCCTCCAGGAGGCCCTTTAGTATTCTAGATTAGTGGCAGATGCCAAGAACAGAGCCACTGGAATTGTGTTAGAAAACGTCCTCGGAAAAGAAAATGGAAGAATTAGCCAAACAAAAGCGAGAGGAAGTGGGAAAGGGTTTTGGAAATGATAAATTTCGCTGCTCGGGGTTTCGGAGCTCGGGGTTGTTGTTGAAGGGCGTGGGACGTCCTGTTTTCCCTCCTGTTTATCAGAAGACGGAGCGTGTCCGGGAATCCTCCGCTTCCAAGTCCGGGGCCATGAAGTGTGCTTTCCCCAGCATGCCTTTCTGTGTCAGGACTTGTCAGCCTGGCTCCCTGTTGCATTCCGCTGGCTTCTTCTGTTCGGAGAGATATTTGCGCCACTTATGGAAAAAAAAAGAGAACAGGCAGTCTTAGTTTGGAGTGCAGGGAAGTTCCGCTCGGCTGACAGTTCTGAGTCAGCTGAACTGCTTTGGACGGACAATTTTTTCCCGTAAAATGAAAAAATAAATACAATTAAGTGAGTGGCAGCAGGAAAGGGACAGGGAGAAATGCCCACAGCTTTTAAATCTGACACCTTGAGGTGGCAGTGCACACATCCCTGCCGCGTCTGTGGTCAATCGGCTTAAAAAAAAAAGAGTCAGATGTTATCTAGGAGGCAGGCGCAGCTCCCCCCAGTGACGTCCTGCCCCATTATCAGTGCTCCGCATTGCTTCTTTTCCACGCCAACACAAACTGTTCCGGTACATCGGGCTCCTTCTTAAAAATGTTCCAAGCTTTTTTGAAATAAATATCGCGGGGAGGCAAACTGACATGGCTTGGTGCCTCTGAAGGCTGTCGGTGAATAGCTGATGTGTGCTGAGGCCTTGCGCAAGATGGAACTGTGCTGCCTTCTCCTTGTCTTCACATGCCACATGTCTTCTCTTGTCTCACCTGTAGGAAGTTTTTCTTGGTTTCCTGTTTTAAGTGGCAGTAATGGCTTAGCAGATAAAGGCGGAGATGTGTGTAGACACCCATTCCATTGCATTCCACATGGTCGTCCCTGCTAATAGCTGACTAGCAGCAGGGACTGTCAAGTTACCATAACTTCGTTTAGGCAGCACGCGGTCAAGTAATATTAACATCAAACCCACTATTGATCAAGTAGGCAATCACTCAGTCAATTCCTTGTCCATTATTCCCTGAACTCTGTGTCCTTACTTAAAAATAAAAATACTTGGGCAGCAGGTGCAGTGTACTGTGAGGTGGCTTGAAATTTCCATGCAGCCCTACAAAGATGTTCGGTTGTGTGTTTGCTCAGCCATCAGATGAAATTTGCTCTGTTGAGCACGTCACCAGGATCGATGCACAGCGGGGAAGGCTTCAGGTAAACAGATTAGGCTGGAAAGTGACTCGCATCTAATTGAAGGGTACCATAATGGGTAATGCATTACAATAAATGTCACTTCATATCTATAAATCGCCGTCCTTGGCCATGGATTATTTCAAAGCTCTCCCCCTTCCCCCAACTCCCTAAATATTTATGACATTTACAGTATATTATCCCGCGCAGTGAAGCGGCAGCCAGAGAATCTGCGCTCCTCCATGTCTTCGGTAATAGAGTTAAGCCCGCTCCGGCTCCTGTGATTGATCGAGCTGGGACATCCGGCGTCTCCGTCTCCTGTTCCCAGTGGGCGGCTCAGCCATTGCCCTTGGCTCTGGCCGTGCCTGGTTTGGATCTGTGTTGGATCTGTGTTGGATCTGGGCTGGATCTGGGCTGGATCTGGCTCCAGCACTGTTGTAAAGCGTGGCCTGCTCTCGTGATTTGGTCTGAGAATTGGAGGCCCCTTGGTTTCACCCGCAGTGGCTGGTACAGGATCCTCAGATCGACAGTCTGCTGAGAAACCAGACGTGCACAGTGAGCCGAATGGAGCTGCTCACACTCATGACCTTTCAGAAGTTCAGCTTTGTTGTGTAAGCAATATGTAATGGACTAGCATCCCACCCAGGGTGTACCCTGCCCTGTGCCCGTTGCTTCGCTTTGATAGGCTCCATCTATCTATCCCATGACCTTGGATTGGAAGAAACTGTTAGAAAATGGGTGGATGGATGTTAGCAATGTTATTATTATTATTAAGTGATTTGGCTTTGGTTTCAATTCAATGCGACATGCTTACTTTTGGTCGTACCCCTTTGTACAGCTGGGAATGTTATGAACCAATCTGGGTGGAGTACCTTGTCCAGGAGTCCAACAGACGTGACCTGTCTGCAGTTTGAACTCATGACCCATGGCCTGCCTGCTGCTCCCAATATACCACAGCAGCCCAGTTCCTTAAGGTAAAGGCCTGAACATCTCTCTGTTTTATTTAATCCTGTTTGGAAACGATACCGACTGACAGAAAAAAGCCACTCTGGATATCTTCTGGCTGGGGGGTTGAAGGGTTGGAGAAGATTTAAGCGATTAGAATAAGCTTTTTTGTGTCCTCGTAGGACACACAAAAATAATCTGCTGCAAAACATATCGTAGCTTTGAAGACTAAAAGATCAAAATGTGGCCTTTTTAACAAGTGCACCGCGACATAATACAATTTCCACCCGACACTGTGGATCAGGGTGCAATCGGAAGAGCTCAAATCCCGCATCCGCTGCGAAATCCCGGCTCCACTTCCTCCCGCCGGCTTCCGCGGTTGCTGCGCTCATCTTACCGTAGTTTGTAGTGTCACACGGAAGAAAACAGACGTCAGGCCTTTACACGACGGTGAATAGTAGCGTTCTTCTTCTAGCGACGTGGATTCAGATACGTTCTCGTTTTGGCACAGTCAAGCGGAGCTCCGTTATTCCTTGGCTTCTTGATGCATCGGTTCTGTTTACACTTGGATTCGTTTCCGATTTCTCTTTCGGGGGAGACGGCTTAAGGAGGCCACGGCCGCGGCTTGTTGTAAACGGGGCCGCCTCCCAAAACAAGTCGGTTCGAAGGACGCACCAGGAGTCCTGGAAAGACGCCTGCAGAGGTGTCTGGGTTGTTGTTTTAAAAAAAAACAAAAAAGATTTAGAGCACAGTGCCAGTTCTGCACAGGTCGGGGGACATGGGGAAACGGCGCCACCCGGAGCGGAGAGGAGCAGCGGGATGACATCTCGAATCAATCAGGCCCGCAGTCTGTCCGTCGCGGTGGGCCGGCCCCTGCGCTGGCCCCTGCGCCCTCTGATGAATGCCATCGTGTAATTGCAGCGAAGCAGACAGGTATTAATGGCCGGGCTCTCTGCGGAGTGCGGGGGACAGCAAGCCCACTGCCCCCCCCCCCCCGCCCTGCCTTGCCTCGTGTCTCGAAGCCTCGTCTCGGCTCGCCAATCAATTAGGGAGAGTTACACTCCGCAGTCCGGGCTCGGCTCATGCATATTTATACGCTGATTATGGGTTATGATTTATCTAACTGCAGTGGCACAAGATGATGGGCCATTAGGTGCTCTGTCATGCCGCGGAGAAGGACGGGGCCTTGGGTAATTGAAGGCGTTTGCGGAAGTGGGATAAAAAAAGAAGGGAGAGAGAAAAATAATAACGCTCGGGTGGGGTTCGCCGAGAGCCGTCCCTCCCGGCCGCCGGCACGTTCGTGTCGGGAGTAAGGGGACCGATTGAGGTCTCCGAGCCTGGGACTAGACTGCATTGAATCAAAGGGACCGCCCTGGCCTGGACATTTAACATTTCCTTCTTTTTCTTTCCTTTGTTTTTTAAAAAACCACCAGTCATTTTTTTTAAAATCGTTTACCGGGCCCAAAGTGAGGGCACCCCTTTGTTTTAAGACTTGGCTCCGGCTCCGGCTTCGGCTCCGGCTCCTGCTCCTGGTCCTGCGTGGCACGGGGAGCACGGGCACCTGCAGGTGTGCCCACCTGTTGGAGCGCTCCGGCTCTCGGCACACCGCAGGGCCTGACAGGAAGGCTGCGTCGCTCCCTGGCGTCGCCTCGAGCTTGGCGCTGCTGGGAAGTCACAGGGATCACTACAAAGCGTGTCACTATTATCACTACACACCATAAACCCTGGACAGCCAGTCCCCACCGTATCCTGGCTTATTTGTGGAGCTATGGTAAGGGTTGTTCTTAAGGTTAGTGGAAGGACAGTGTGGGTAATACATAGGATCGGGTTGGAGCTGTGATGAAGTAAACATAAGATTAGGGTAACTGTTTTAGCTGGGATACAGATTATGATTAGGGTGAGGGTACAGCCCTGATCTGTGCTCTCTCAGAGAGCTGCAGCACTGTGCAGTATTCCTCCGCACAGTCTGCTATTGTTCGCGCTTGAGGAAATGCCAGCCAGGTCATTATTCCAGACGGGCCTGGCCTGGCCTGGCCGGTGCTGTCCAGGGGCCTGAATATTTCTCAGCCGCCCCGCAGGCCCGTCCCGCAGCGGTGTGGGAAAGGCCTGACTTTTCTTTCTGAAGCACTCAGCGCATTTCTTGGCCCCCTCCCACACCTGGGGTCCACGCACACGGCCCCCTGCCACCCCCCCACCACCCCCCTCAAGCAGCGCAACACTGCCTCGGCCCCGTCCCTGCTCCGAATTCCACGGGCTCTGGCTTGAAAAATCAATGGGACAGTGTGAGAGAAAATATGCCGAGAACTTGACAAGAATGCAATTAGCTGGGCTGCTCCGTGCGCCCACATCATTCTTTCTCCGGCATCTACCACCCCCCCATCTTCTAATGCTTCGTGGAGTTGTTGCTCCTCGGGGAATTTCTGATTGCACGAGTTGGCTAATGATAAAATTGTGCTACAGCCTCAAGCTTACAGAGCAGCACTAATTCTGTGCTTAAAATCTGTCCAGCTGGGGTGCAGGTTCTAAAGTATTTAAACATGCATTAGGACATCGCGAAGGAAGCGGAATGTGGTAGTAATGGCGGACTGAAGTAACGCATGCCGATTGTGTTATAGTTTCTGGTCTCTTCTCTCATAGACAAGTCAGTGAGAACAGTTAGACGCCACAGGGCTGCGTGCTCGTGTCTTGAGCGCGCTATTGATGTTGTGTTGTACCTCCCAGTTTAGGGTCCGGTCATCTGGACCTTCTGTGGACAAAGTGTTGCTGACACAGGATGGGCGATTCATAACATCATCACTTTATTGGCCCTGTACAATTTCTTGCATTAGGAATTTGTCTTTTCGCAGACCCCAGCTTGGTCTCCATGAGACACACAGACAGGGAGAGAAGCTGGGGGTCAGAGCGCAGGGTCAGCCATTGTACAGGGCCCCTGGAGCAGTTGGGGTTAAGGGCCTTGCTCAGGGGCCCAACGGAGTAGGATTCCTCTGCTGGTTGGGGGATTTGAACCGGCAACCTTCCAGCCGCGGGTGCAGATCCTGAGCCACAGAGCCACCGCTCCATGCTGACATGTGCTGCGAAGTTTGAGAATGTAGTGTTGTTTGAACTCGTGGGTAATCCCTCGTACACTCTGAAGAAGAAAGGGAGTAAAAACACACACATGTCATTCCCTGCTATTCTGCCTGCCAGGGTTATAAATAAGAGTTTTAGAAAAAATACTATAATTCTAATATTTTCATGTCACTTTATCCGTTAATCGCTCTTCTGGGACACCTGCCGATCCCAGTGGCTTGCAGCAGGAGAGTTTGGTCCGTGCAGCTTCCCTTTCACAATCGGATCATGCTTTCACAGTGGGCTGATTAAGTGCAGAATTCACAGCAGGAGTGGTCTCCAGTCTTCTCCATATCTCGTCTGGCTGTGAGAGCCCCCATGATGGGTCTGTGGATTGGCCTGAGAGCAGACTGGGGGGGCTGGGATGGGGAAAAGCCTACAGGCCGGCATCGTGGACGCTCCTTGAATGGATGGCTCCGGGAATGAGCAGGCCTGGAGTTGTCCCCAGGTTCAAGCAATCCATTAACGCCAGAAGCAGCTCCGAGGGTATTATAAGCGTCAAGTGGCCATTTTACACTATGGATGTGTTTCTGCAAGACCCACAATCCAGTTTCTTCAAGCATGCGTCAGCTCGAAAAACACTGAACAGAATTTCACAGCAAAAAAGGAAGCCGTGCGTCTTTCCTCCTGTATCCTCACTACAGTGAGGGCCGGATCGGGCAAGCGCAGGGAGCTATCGGATCCGAGCGCCCTCCTCTGCTCCCCGACTGCGTTCCCGCTGTCCTGTCTGCGAGGTGGGGAGGAAGCTAATGGAGAAATGGAGCTCTTGGGGAAAAAGCTGCAGTGGCGTCGGACTTCGAGAGCCTCCGGCTGTGGCTTCGCAAAGGTGCGGGGTGCGCGAGAGGCACGTCAGAGCACGAGACAGGAGGCTCTAGTCATGCGCTGACAGTTACAGCGCAACCTGTCCGCACTGGTAAGGCTTAGAGGAATGAGCGAGATCCTGCTGGCAATCGGCAATGCGAGGTGCGATCCAAGCCTGCAGAAAAAAAAAGGCGCCGTCCTTCAGTTGAGATGTAAAAGCGAGGTTCTGACTCTCTATGGATATTAAAAATCCCAGAAACAAGTGGGGTGTTAACCGTGGTGTCCTGGCCAAATTCCCCCCTGGCCTTTACCAGTCATGGCCTCCTAATAATCCCCCTCTCTGAACTCTGCTCTCCTCCCCACTGAGAGCTGGTGTGTGGGGAGCGGACTGGCACATCATCCAGGTGGGGGTACACACTGGTGGTGGTGGAGGGGATCCCCATTACCTGTACAGAGCTTTGAGTGGAGCACTATATAAGCGTAAAAAGATTATTTTTGTCATTATTTTTTGGGAATCGCTAGATTGAGGGAAAACGATGGAGAGGGTGAGCCTTTGACAAGTGCTGTAAAACCCGCTTGGTTCGGCATTGAATCAGGACTGATTGTGGCTGAAGGCGATCCATTTTACTCTCTGACCCTCCGTTGCTGTGTGCCCTGTGCCGGCGTGGTCGTTTTTTCTCGATACCCCTCAGAGGTCCGTGATCCGGCAGTGCTGTGCGTTGGAACGCCGAGGGCTGGGCTGACCCATACCCTGATCGTCATGGGAAAAGGAAAAAAAAAAAACAGCCCCCTGTGGGGCGAAACATGAAACGACCCAGGCGCTCCGGGGGCATACAGGGCCAGGGCTGCGGGCGACGTGCCCCGCCCAATCCCAGGCCAGCGCGGCTGCTGTTTGAGCTGTGTGGGAGCCCTCCCAGCGCCGCGTTTTAAGTACCCAATAAGAGTTTAATTAAAAAGCTTTTGAGCTCAATTATGAGATTACACCCCCCCCCCCCCCCCCGTGCCAGATTTTATTTTTTTCACGTGCCCTGGCTACGTCTCTTTGACTGGCAGGCGAATTCCACCTCTTTTGAATTCCATCTGGTTACTTAGAGCGTTTCGCTAAATTGAAACTGTGTCATTTACTCTGTGGAGCTGAGTCAGGTAAAAGAAAAAAGCCGCTGGCTCTTCTCTGAATGAATAAAGAGACTTGGAGGTTATTGCTCGCCCCTTGAGCGGCTGGAATACATTATACATCAATGATTAAATAAAAATAGGGCCCCCTTTTTTTTTCTTCCTTTCATTTTTTTTAAACGCACTGGTAATAAAAATTGTATGAAAATGACTCGCAGTGTCTTCAAGTCGCACCATGTAAGTGGAATCTCTGAAATTGCCTTTTTTCCCCCCTTCTCTCTCTCTCTCTCCGAGAGACATGTCTCGCAACTCCTGCGGAAGGTACGTTTGCTGGGAGTCACTTAAATCCATCTTGTTAGTTTTAATGCTCTTAGAGACTTACTGGATTTCTGTGTGATGGCACTTTGAATACCGATCAGGTAATTAGGAACCACAGCCGAGGGGACAAGATGTGCTGTTTTAAGGGGAGAGCGATTTGTTTCCCTTGTTGAGGCCATGTTCGGAAAATGTTGATCGTGTCCTCAGTTTTCACCCTGTGTTACTGTTTCCCTCTTGAGGTGATAAAAACACGTTCTTCCAGAGGCAGTTCGAAAAAATCATTCAGAGTACAAAGACGAGAGGCTGAGCCAAGTATTTTGCAAAAACAAATAAGCCCCACAAACCTAGCTAGGTAAAAAATAATTAATTTTAACTAACGTGTCTTATAAACCTATGCAGCCAGTACTGTGCCAAAAGCCAGTCATTCCCAGCATGCACTGCAGGTGCTAGAGACAGCAGCTCCTGCTGTTTTTGACTCCTTACTGTCAGTCATTGTGCTGCTGTCTCCTTGCATGAATTATTTTCTCCTTTTATTCCCGATCGGGAAACTGACGGCTGCTGACAGGCTGGGCATCCCCCTGCAGACCTGGCACCTGAGATGAAGACAGTATGCATGCATTGTTGGCTTCCTCCCGCAACGTGAGACGACAGAGTAAGAAATCAGACGTTAAAACTACGAGCTCCCCGCGGCCTCCGGGCCAGCGTCTGGGGAAGAGGGGCGAGGCGAGAAAAAAACCTGACTAGCTGTGATCCTGCCCAGACCTAGCAGCACATGGCTCCCCCTGCTCACCTCCTGGTGTGCCGGTCCTGGTCGGTATGGTCTCTGGGTTTCTGGGTATGGTCAGCACTCCCAACTGAGGGCTTTACTCCCAGATCCCGCTTGAAAATAGCGTCACAGGGATCAGTGAAGCCAATGATCCTAAATTAAACCCCCAGCCTGTTTGACCCCCAGCCTGTGCCAAAATACAGCAAGCTGCTGACAGCAATGTTGAATGCATTTAGCAGAAGGGGGAGGGAAGACCCCCCACTCTTAATGCCAACTCCTCGCCTTCCCCCCAGCACACAAGAAAGCATTACTACCTCATCAAAATACCTGTCCAAGGTTGCTATTCATGCTTGGAAGAGGCGGAAAGGAAAGCACAAAGCAATTTTTCAAGCTCTGGCACTTCAAGTCCATAAAGGCTTTCTTGGCAAGCAGTCCTGCCCTTTGAACAATTATTTACTCTCCGAGTCTTTTCCGTGAGATATCCCCTACGGAGGCGACTGGATCGCTACAGCCTCCCCCTCTTTCCCACAGAATGGAGTCCGAGCCTTTCTCCTGGTTGATTTTTCAGCTCTGCTGATGGCTGAACTACATGCGCCACTGTTAACCCAATAACCTGTGATGACCTGGGTTCAAACGACTGTGGTAATTTCTTCGTGGAATCATTTTTTACCTGTTTTCTTTTTAGATTTCAGTTTCAGGAGTCTGGGGCCGTGTTGTATGGCTGGTCAGCTGGTTCCAGACACCCACCACCCTAGCTAAATAAAATCAACACAATAAAAATAATATCCTACTTAAGGTCTTACTACTACAGTTTTAAAATAGCATTCTTTGATTCAAGTCCTACTTCTAACTATATAACCTTTTTATTGTTGGCTTAGAAGATGGAGATGATGTGCTAACACCTCAGTCTTTCTCATAACTAGCTCCTCGGATTGTGTGCAGCCCAATTTAAAATGTAGCAGTTACAAGCTCTGATGTCAAGTTGTTTTCCTGTCTTTGCTGGGACTTATTATCCTGCTGCGGAGCTTAAGACAAAAGCAGAGCTTGAAGAAGATAACTGAAAATGCATGTTGGCTCCTGGGAGGTCATGTGGGACAGATTTGCAGCCTTTAAGAAGACAGACGTCCTTTTTGTATGAATCAGGGAAACACGGATCACGGATCTTCCATTTGTTCGCTCACCAAAGTGGGGGGACATTCCCAGAGTGCCTAGAAGGTGCCTGCTTCTGGGGCGCCGCCCCCGACCCCCTGTCTCTCTCTCTGTCCCGGCTGCATCTTGCCCTCCGATGAAGAGCCTGGCTCCATCAGCCACTGCCGGCTCCTTTAAGAGGGTTTAGACTCGCTCTCTCTCTCTTTTTTTTTTATTTATTGTGAAAAGCTGCAATTTCGGAATTGAAGTGGCTTTATTTTCAACTGCAGCCCAGGCCATTCAAATTACACTCTAAAAAAACGCAGGCAGTAATTCCCCAGCTTGAAGCAAATCAGGGTTTCTTCATGTTGCGAACATTTTGCCTCTCAGAGCACAGTAACCGGCGAGATCTGATTGACGAACACAAAACAGTGATTGAATCCTGTTCCTGGCGCCTAGGCCCTCCAGGGTTGAGGGGGTCTGTGGGGGTGTAAGTGTGTGATTTGTGCGGGACGTGGTGCTGACTGGATGGTAACTGCAGCACTTTGTCATGTGTTGTTCTGAAGGCCTCTTGGCCCAGTATGTGACAGCGTGATGATAACAACATCAAGCAATTACATTGCCAGGACCTACAGGTATATCAGGTTTTGTACTGAGTGTTATTGGGGGTAATGAGTTGATAATGTTACTGTCAGACGTTTTTTTTTGCTCAAGAAATAAATCTGCAGATTTTTCTTATGCAAAATACATTTTCCAGAATGCTTTCGTAAATACGCCTCCGGGCCCTAACTTGTTATTGTTTATTGTGTAATGCCAGCGAGCTTGTAAATTCTTACAGGACTGTGAACAGAGCCTGTTATGTCTCCAGTCTTTCCTTTCTCCTCTGTTTCTCTATCTGAAAGGTCTGCTTCTGTCTAAACATGTTTTCCTATATGGACTAATATGCTAAGAAGGATGTCTGCTGTATTAGGTGACAAGGATCCATAGTCATACAAGGGAAATTTATACAAAATCAGAGCAGCTGTGCAGTGTTATTTTTGTAAATGCAAATTCTATCAGACGCACAGTGCAGTGTGGAAACCTGGCAAACGAAAAACAAAAACACCTCCAAAACATAATTAGTTTTTTAATTTATTATTTTTTCCTCAAGCGGTGTTTTTCATTTTAATCAGCCTCTGCTTTTCTTTAGGGGCAGGAGGGCGTCTGATGAGAAGTGGGTGCTGGGGGCTGTGGAGTCTCAGTGATCTTGAATTAGAGTGAAGGGTTAAACCCCCCACCCCCCCCACCCCTTCTGCACGCAGCATTTCCTGGATTAGAAAATGACAAAAAATTGATCAGAGGACTTCAATGAATTTCAGTGATCTGTCTCCCCCTTCTCTTTGCCCCGTCTCTCCCTCTGCTTCTCTCCTCTTCCCTCCTCCCTCTCATTTCTCTCGCTTGCCTGTTTCCTTCCCTGGCTTCTCTCTCTTTCCCAGCTCTTCCGTTCCCCTTCTCCTGCCTCCAACACTTAACCTCCTTCTCCTGCTGTCAGTCCTGTCTTCCTCCTTTCTTCTTCCCTCCGTCCCGCTCCTCCTCTCTCCCTTTCTCTCCCGCTCCCTCCTCTGACTCCCCACCTCTCCTGCCCGTCTGTCTCTGCTTTCTCCCGGTCTCTCCCTCCCCGGGCTGCTCCTCCGTTGCAACACTGGCCTCTTTGAGAAGGGAGAGCCACTTATATCACATGCTTTGTCCTTGCCCCCCCAACCCCCCCAGCCCGAGAAGAGCTGCCATTCGGGATGTCTTCCGCTGTGGCTCGCGGCGGCGCTGCGCGGACTGAGCAAGGCGCAGCTGCGACCAAGGAAATAATGGAAGAGGTGCTTCACGAGGGTTAATGTGGAGATATAATTGGGAACAAATGTGATTAGGGACCGCTACATGTCCAGAAGTTAATTAGCTAATGGGAAAGCGCCGAGAATAGAATAGCCTGATTTTCCTGGAACTGCCCTGAAAGGGACTAAGCTTGCTTTCAGTCCCTTAACAAATATATGCCGTGGGATCACTGAAGTAGTGAAGCTTTGTTGGACTTCTTCCTTATGTGCCGTGACTGAATGTGCTGATGGAACCCTGCCATTTTAAAATGGACACACACCCATACTGGGAATTCTGGAAATTGTGCCGACTATTCCCCGCGGATCATCTGTGCCCCCATTGTAGAAATATCAGCCTTCTGCATCGTGACGGTCTGCGTCAGGCCCTGTGTGATTCTCAAAGCCAGCTTGTTTTACTTTGCATGCTCTGCATTGTGGGGGGGGGGGTGTCCCCTACGTACTGTATGACAACATGCCAGGGCTCTGTGTGGGGGACACCTGGCTTGAGCATGTCACACGTCACAGCTGGGTGACACCGATGTGCATGACTCCGCATTTTCAGCCATGGCCGTGGAGTGGCAGAGCAGTATCTCAAAGGAAAATGTCGAATCCGGTAGAACAAGGTTATGGGATGTGCAGCAACAAGACAGTGTTTAAACCTTCAGGGAATGCAGAGGATATGAGGAACTTTGGTAAACAAAAAACGTGTTTTCGAAAGTCTCACATACTCCTTTTTGTATATGCCATAAGACGCCTTTGAACCATTGATTTAATCAGCCCTAGAAGGAAAATAAATAAATTACATTTTCTAATTAAGCAAATAAGTTCGGTTAAGTAACTGGTCCCTGAGGCCGAACCCTCCTCCCCTGCCCTGTTCACTAATGTATTATATTAAATATATCCTGCAATTTACAATTGGAGAAGAATATATTCTTTGTATAAATAATGCATCAAAGAAAGAAATGAGTGTTTTACATTGTTCAGGTTGGGCAAACTGCCTCAGTTTCCGAACCAACAGCGCCTCTCTCACAGTCGGCATTTAATGGGTCCGCAACCGCAGAAAGCTTTTCTATATTCGAATGAGGCGAAGTTTGTCTCTGGGCAGGGAGGTCAGTTTGCACAGGTTCCCCCTTGGACAGAGCAATATAAACAAACAAACAACCAGCAAGGAGAGCCGGAGAAAAAAACAACATCCTCCTGCTCGTAACGTTTAATAACTTCAGACATATTTCCCAGCGGAGCCTCTGCTCATTAAGGATCAGATATATGTAGAGAGTTATTAAATAAAGCTCCTGTAAAGCTCCCTGTAAACTGAGCGTACGTGTGGTGGGTTTATACATGCATTTTTACCTCCCCCCCCCTCCCAACTTTATTGTCTAGTGCTCGGCTCTGACGAGGGCCTCCAAGAAAGAAAGTCATATGCTCCGGTTCAGAATTAAGCTTCCCTCTTGCCCCTGAGTTTTTAAAGCAGTCAACGGCAAAGCAGCGTGGATTTAGGGGATAGGAGATAATCGTGGGGAAGAAAGCACTTCAAGGTTTTTTTTTTGTGTGTGATTAACAGCCGCTCCTCTTGTGTTTTCAGTCAGAAGTCAGGCGTGTTGGGCTGTACTGGCTGTGCTGTATGCGAGTACAGATACAAGGGGCCGGGGCAAGCCGAGGCCCTGCACAGCCTCAGATGGCTTCCACAGAGAGGGCGGCACTCGGGGTGCTTTTACAAGCCGGGCAGGAAAAGAGCCGCAAGGGAAACCCAGTGAAGGGGAAAACTGGTGAAGGGAGGAGTGGGGGGCAGTAAGGCAGGCGGCAGTGGATCAAGTAGGAGCCTGTGAGCAGCTTTGCCTGTTCCTGGAGCTGTGGGACAGGGCAGCCTGAATGCAGTGGGGCCAGTGACCATAATTCATTCGGTACGTTCCAGCGTGTCCCCCATAGTTACAGCTGTCAGCAGCACTCAGAAGTGAAAGTGGAAGATGGATGGGTGAATGCAGATTCTTGCATTTAGTTAAATTAATGCTTTTATGAACAGTGCAGCTACCCAGTTGTTTTTTTGCAGCACTTGCGCCTTTTGTGTTAAGCACGCGTAATGCTGAGAAAGTTTGTGAACGCCTAAGGTTTTCACATGTTTGAAACGTGAATTGCTATTAAATCTTAATCTAAGTTCTAATAATAGTTAACCTCACGAAACAAATGACATTAAACATGGTACTCTTGCAGCATTTATTTATCCTCTGAAGATGCAACATTCAGTTGTGTGACAAAGCGTGTGAACCTTTAGGTTCAGGCACTGGGGGCTCCCCCTTGAGCATTTCCTGTGATCAGTCACAAACATGCCTCCGTACAGACCTCCTTCAGCTCTGTGACCTTTGCGGGCTGCCTGACCTGGACAGCTAACTTCCAGGCCTGCCACAACAGCCTTTGAATAGGCCGTTGCAAAAGGCTGACTTTCTACAGGTCTCAGACAGGTGGCCTTGACATGGATCATGTTCCTCCAGGATCTCTGGATACGATGTAGAATTCACGGTTGTGTCAACAATGGAAAAGCTGTCCGGGACCTGAGGCAGGAAAGCAGGCTCAAGTCATCAAACTCCCACCACCATCCATGGAGGTTGGGATGAGTTCCCTTTAGCCTTTCGCTTGTCTGTCTGTGTGAAACGGCAGAGGCCAGTGAGGGCTGTCTTGTCCCTGGTAGGAGAAAGTTTCTCTGGAAGATCCGGATCAAAGCACTGAGCTGATCGGATCTCTAAAAAGCCAGCGCCGTCCTGCAGATGGGAAACCTTCCGGGATACGTGCGTGGAAAAAAACCAGAAATGAAGACAGAAGAGAGGGGACGTGGGAATGGGAATTGTGTAAACAAAGCTATTCCTAGTGTGTCTAAGGAAGCAAACAAACATAAAGCACATCTCCCGTTTCATCCCATCTTTGTCTTCGTTTGTCTCCAAGCTGTCGCAGAGAACAACTTGGAAGGGAATGCTTACCCTTTGACCCCATATAGCGGTTTCAAACAGTTCAGGTCTGTTGTTTTTAACGTAATTTGCGCTTATAGCCTGTGGTGAAGTCTCCTAGGCTTCCCAGGGCTGGAGTGTTATCTCAGCACCTCCTCCCTGATCCGAGGGTCAGTCCCTACAGGCTGGAGGGGAGGGGGGGAGTGACTCAGTGAGCCCAGCAGCCTGTGGTTTGGCTAACGGATCAGGGTCTGATAGCTGGTACTTCTGCACAAAGTGAACAGACTTCGCTTGCCATGCATCGAGCCACGCTCTGGAGAGGCCTACTCCTGCCAAGATAACTAGGTCTGTCAAAGAGTTCGATCCAAGTTTGTTTTTTGACATGGTACCATGGTGACAACACACCCCGTGTTCTGCATGAAAGGGGTGGACCAATAAACATGCCTGGAAAGGGGATTTTAAGAAAAATGTTTTTTTTTCTTGTTAAACAGGGCCATTTTGCCCGTCAAGGTGATTTTTAACACTGTGGATTCAGTGCAGTTCTTTCTCAAACAGCGCGATGGCAGAGTACAAAAGGAGGCTGTTCTCCTTTGCGCTGCAGGTTCACAGACAATAGACGTCATTCCTGCTGCTTGTGTTAATGACGGATGACAAAGTGAAACAGCATCAAGGACCTTTTTTAACTTTGCAAACTTTATTGTTGAGTTTCTGTTTATATGCAAAATGCGGAATGTTATTTTCTCTCCCCTCCAATCCATTGCATATTCACAATCACTTACTCTAGTTAACATAAAGTGCAGAGACATGCTATCTCTTAGCTGCCTGGGCAATTGATTCTCTCAAGGTTGAAGGGTATGTGTGTGTTACAGAGCAGAAGCTGGAGCTCCTGTGGGGGGGTGGATGGGGGTGAAGTGAAAGAAAAGTTCTCTCTCACAGCACAGGGTGATACCTTTATTACAGAGGCCACTGGCTCCTTTATTATAGAGAGTCTGGGCTGTGTTATTTTGTAACCCTACAGGCCAGACATCATTGGTCCAGTCTGGGCCGGGTCACACTGTAACCCTACAGTCCAGAGATCACTGATCCAGTCTGGGCCGGGTCACACTGTAACCCTACAGTCCAGAGATCACTGATCCAGTCTAGGCCGATCACACTGTAACCCTACAGTCCAGAGATTGCTGGTCCAGTCTGGGTCATACTGTAACCCTATAGTCCAGAGCACTGATCCAGTCTGGGCTGGGTCACACTGTAACCCTACAGTTTAAAGATCACTAGTCCAATTTAGGCGGGATGAAACTGTCACCCTGCAGTGCAGAGGTCACTGGTTCCAGTCTGGCAAGGTTTAAATTGTATCTTCGTAGTCCAGTGATGTTTGTTCCCACTCCTTTTCATGCCTGGTGTTGTACCACAGCTCTGTGTGGTGTGGTGCCAAGAAGCTGCCTGCTCCGCTTCCCTTCGAGCAGCTCTTTCTTTTCCACTTGCTGTATAAAAACAGCAGAGCAGTGTGACAGCCTGTCTGAGCCCTTTTTATGGGTGAAAACCCCAGGGTGATCCTGTAGGCTCTCCGGCTGTATTTGAAGCTGGAGTGGAGAACGTCTTCCCATCTGTCCCGCGAAGGAGCTGTGCGGGGAGGCGGCAGGGGCCAGAGAGCGCTGTGAGCGGAGGGGGGGTGGGCCAGACAAGATCGGGCCATGCCAGCAGAGGCAACCGGGAGAGGGCCCACTGCGGCCTGGCTTAGCAGGAGTTAGGAGGTAATTAAAAACAAACGCAGCTCTAGCGAGTTAAGAGCCACAGCCATCTGGGCATCCCTTTCTCTCCTTCTTTAAGTACGCTTTCAAGGGACTAAGTTACCAGCAGCTTCTCAGCTGATGCTCGGCAACTGGGCTGGCACCCAGAAGCGGAAGGGCTGAGACTGGGCACGCCGCGTTACCGAGGCGATGCCAGCTCCCGCGGCTCACAGGCCCAGACCATCCCTGTTATCTGTCCCGATCCTTCAGGAAGAAGATCAATCCCATCTCTTCGCCCAGAAGTGAGGGGTGGGGGGTGGGACGGGCAGGGGCGCCCGCTCCGCGATCGTTTTTTTTTTCTCTCCGGCGCTGGGATTGCGAAAGAGAGCCACCTGCCCGAGCACGGAGATGAACACCTGGCATCTCCGCCGCGACGGTCCGCTCAGTCGCCAGGCCGGGCAGTCCCACGCCGGGTGCATCTCAGACAGCGTGGAAAATGGGAACGGCAGCTTAAAGCTTAAAGCTCCCTCCCACTTATCTGCCTCTTTCCCAGCAGTGCTGAATCCCCCGCCTGTTATCCATCCTCGGAGGCGTAACGTCTTCCTTTTCTTCTTGAACCTCGCGTAGTAAGTCGCAGGTTCATGTAAATGCCTCTGCCTCCCCCACTAAGAGCTTGAACTTTAAAGTGAAGCTCTTGAAGCTCTGGAAAGTCCTTTCCAGTGACTCCTTTGGCTTTAATATTTTTAAGCTTCGGGTACAGTAGTTCACTTCTGATTCTTGTCGATAGCGCGAGCAAACCGTAGAGCTGTAGAGCCAGGAGCCCTTGTGGTACATTTTAGCTGTGTTCTATATATAGTTTCCAAATATATATACTGAATATTTATGTATATATATTCTCTGCAGACACTGAAGAGTGAAGAGCTACCATACGGGTTAAAAGCAGTTCTGTTAACAGCTCCTGTAGGTTAAGTGATGTCTGAGAATTGGAGGTTGTTGTGCTGTTATTGTTTTCAGCCTGCAATAACGAATACAGTCCGTCACTGGAAGTGGGTAATCGTCCGGGCCGCAGGCCCTGGGGCCGTTCAGGAATAAACTGCTGGCAGGTTCTTAGCACAAATGATCGGGAGAGGAATGAGAACAGTCCAAAAAAAAAAGGTGTTTGTGGTTTTGCAAAAATTAAATAACAGGAGGTGGATGCTGGCTTTTTCCCAACCTGGATTCTGTCTGCCCAGCACTTTCGAAATGGCAGACCTGTAAAGCAGAAAAATCAGCTTGTTTTGCTATTACTGCACCACCCCCCCACACACCAGTACTAGGAGACCCCAGCTCTCCAGGGGACACGGCAGTTGTCAGGCGCTGCTATTACAGGGTTTCAGGAAAGGGGAGAACTCGCACACTGGTAGGAGCACATCGGCACAGACCTTCCTGTAAGAACTTGCTCGGGACACGCCTGCTCCACCTGGAGAGAGCCTTTCCGATGGTCTAACTGTGTTTCTCTCTGCTGAGCTGCATGTAAATTCACTCCAGTTTGGCAGCGCAGCCGGAACACGCCAGCAGGTTTTGTTTGCATCTAAAAAATCTTGATTGATTCCTTAAGCTAAATGTTTTTTTTTTAAGTAAAAGCACACAGCAACATGGTTATGCAGCTCTTCCAAAAACATTAGAGCATAGGATGTACCATAGCTGACTGTGCTGCCTGAAGTAGAGGGAATAGCTCAGCGTGTAGTGCACACAGTTATTTGTGAAGACTGTGATGTAGAAGCTCACCTGCCTTTTTTCCCATTGAACTCTACTATTAGAAAAAGGGCTGATTTAAGCCAGTTTGGCCAGTTGTTCGTGCACACCTCTATGGTGCATCACTGAAAGCAACAGCAAACCCGGCTAATGTGCCAGACCCAGGTTATAGGCAGTGGTTAATGGATAAAGCTTATTGATCCGCTACCCATATCTCATGAAGAGCTGCTTCAGCCACTTCTGGCTGACCAGTTCCATATCTCCTTGGACGATTGTGAACAGTAAACAAAGTTGAAATTGACACCGCACTGTTTTACAGCTATACCCACCACTGCAGGTGGTTATTATTTTTATTAGGGTAATATACAAGAATATCAGTGAACAAGGTGTGTGTCACCAGATTTGCTGCGAACTGAAGATAAATTCACTTCAATGATTATTTTCCTTGACTGAGCTCTGGGGTAGATTCAGGGCTGTGGTCTGGGTAAAGTTTGGGCCTCAGCTCTGGGTGAGCTTCAGAGATAGTACTGTGGCCTGGATGGACATTTTTATGGAAAGCGCACAAGAGATCCAGGTATTAATCCTGCTCAGTTTCAACTGCAGTTTAAAGCGGTTGTTTAAAGGAGAGACTTGCATCACTCTCTTGGGAAAAAAACTTTTTTTGAAACCTTTTCTTGCACACAAGAGGATGGAGGGGCCAAGAGCTCATTATCGGATGGGATCACCTTCCTGCTCCTGTTCTCCCCATTCCACCATCCCTCTCCCCAGGGCCGGCAAACCTAGTGCCTCTTAAACCTGGGAACAGGAGCGACTCCCGTGATAATGCTGAAAAGGGTTTGCTGTTATTGCCACCGCTGTTTCTTGTCTGGGCTTCGGAGGGGGGGGGGAACAGCCGTGTTCAGCATTTATCAAACAAGAGATAACGGCACGAGTGTGTCGTTTCATTCTTCCACAACGGAGAAGGAACCTGAAGCTCCGGCACAGATGCAGCCGGCCGAGGAAGGAGCCAGGGAGCGAGGAGAAAATCAAGAATTCCGATCAGGTAGTAAAAAGAAAAGCTCTGCAGAGGCATGCAAAGGGCACGCCGTCCGTGCCGCCTCTTCTGAGGCGCTGTGTTCTCCCGGGAAAAGAAAGGAGAACCAGGATGGTCGGCGGAGCTAAGAAGGCAAGAATAAAGGAGAAGCTGGACTGCTGGTGCATTCCAAATCGGAATGCCTGATTCTCGGCAGCAGCCGTGCCCATACCAGTCCTAGGTAAGAAACTATAGCCTTGGCACAGCACTTGGCACAAAAAGGAGCAGGCACAAACACATCCACTGCTGTGTGTGTAGGTAAGGCAAGGCAAGGCCTGATGCAGAGAGTAATGAACAAGGACTGGTGATGTGGGGATTCATTTGTCATTAAAAATTAAAAATAAGAATCGATCAGGTATGACAATATGATCATTTGTGTCTCGGATGCCTGCTTTGTTTTTTTATTCATTCTAAACGAGGGTCTTTAAGTGCTTTAATGCAGAACAGCTATTTATGAGCCATGGTTTGTATGTACGGTGGGGGGGATGGGGGTATGAGAAACACAGCAGGGACCGTTCAGAGCAGGCATGTCCTGCGGCCAGAGTGGGGCATCGGTCTTCATCAGTCTGTATTGGTTTTGGCTTTGTGCACTCCTCTGTCAACTCCCCCTTCACTACGAAATACTGTGTGTTATTGTGTGTTTCAGCAAGTCCGGCTGCCACCTTCCGCATTGTCCTGCGGTTTTGTTCCTTAACGGGACACGCGTGCGCAGAACCCCCCTGACTCACTCTTTCACTGTTGCCAGCGGTGCAGACTACCTGTGCCACTGAATATCTGGCTGCTTTGATTTCCAAAGAGTGCGGAGCTGCAAGACAGCTGCTTCTGCTTACCGATTGTCCCATCGCGGTTTTGAAGGGGCTTGGCAAAGTCATCCATTTTTTTTCCTTCTTTTCCCCCTTGTGGGGCAGCACTACCCTCTCCCTCTCCCACTCTGCTAGCCCAGGGCCCTTCCCATTGCTGATGCAAAAGCCAGCTCTGGCCTTCCTGGGCTCTCCAGAGCTGCCGACAGACGCCACCAGCCATGAGGACGTCGCCCTGAACTCGCTGGCCTTCCTGACGGGGGGATTTTTTCCCCTCTGCTAATTTGCTCTGGATTCTTTAAGGACTTGGAGCTTGAAAGGCACAAATGAGTATGAGAGAGTGGTGGTGGGGGGGTGGTGGTGCGCAAATGCCCTTGACATGCGACCTTAGCGAGAGATCCTGGGAAAAAAGCAGTCTGTTGTGCTTGTCTCCATACGGCCTGTCCCGCCATATAAGGACGAAGGGAAAGAGAGTGGGTCCCTCGAGGGGCGGCGCGGGGTCAGTCAGGAGATTACAGTGTTGGCTGTGATGGCCTGCAGAGTGGGGGGTGGGGGGGGTTACATTTTTTTCTGTCCTCTCTCTGACAAGCCTCTGGCAGCCCTCCGTGTCTTGGGCATTTCAGGGCTGTTGTTCTTTTTAAAAACACAGTCACACAAAGGACATTTCAGGTTGTCGGCATATGTTTTTTGGTGTTTTTTAACTCTCGGTTTGCTCTTCTGAGCACACCTGTAACATTCAGTTAGTTAATTTCATCATAGCCCCTTAATCTCCAATCTTTCTCCCCATTGTTTATGAAGTGGGTCTCACCTTGGCTGACATCTGTCTGTCTTTCTTTTTTGGAAATGAGAATGAGCTCACCATTTTACAGCAGATCTATATAAATACTTCTTCTGTGTGTCTGTTTATTTGACTGTCAATAATGGGTTCTCAGATCATTGAAATCCCCCTGCACATAATAAAAGAGCCCACTTTTTGGGACACTTGGCTGGAATGCTCTTTAAATTTGCACTGTGTAAGTGGTCGTAGTGATATATGTCTGTTACTGTAAAAACATGACTGAGATGTTACAAGCAAGAGAAGGCACTTTGCAAATTTGTTTACGAGTAGCTTATTGGACATGAGAAGAGTTACAAACGAGAGGAGCCATTCTCCAGTCTAGCCTTTTTGATAGTAGTTGATTGATCTCATCCAGCTGTTAATTGAAAGAAGCTAGGATATCTTTAACCACATGGTTGGGCAGCTTTTTCCACACTCCCACTTCCCTTCCTGTGAAGAAGTGCCTCCTGTTCTAACAAATGGACTTCCACACGTTTAATGTGTTTCCTCTCTTTCGTGTTTCGCTGTTTGTTCTGAAGCCGTCCTCTGGGTTGAAGTGCCTTGGAGGATTTTGAGTAGTTGAAGGATTACAAGGACCTGTGGCCCTTAATTGTCCAAATCCTTTTGTGGAAAGAATTGCCTTCTTAACTTCGTTTAGTAACCTTTCAAAATTTCAAAATCTCTTGTCTTTTTCTCAAGTCTCCTTGTCATTGCAACTGTTCAGCGCTAAAGAGAATCTTGTCCTGAACTGCTCTATTTTTGACTTTTTCTTTGCACCAGGAATTAACTTCGTTGCCCTTCATCAAACTAACAATGTTGTTTTTCTAATGTGGTGACCAAACTGGTACACAGTATTATACATGACGTCTTGATGTCATATCCTCCATATTTAAATCCTGACTGTCTCCTAACATCCAGCAGGCGAGTAGAGGCTGGGAGACTGCGTGGTTACGCCAGACGTAAATGCAGCAGCAACACACAGAAAGTTTAAATTTATAAGGGAGCTGTAACTTCGGTATCGATTCTGCCAGAGTGCCCTTGACTCCACTTGATTCTGTGAGCGATAGCTTTATTTCGGTAAAGGGCTCCCTAATCATTCCGACACGCTGAAGGTCTGGCGGGGCGGGAGCACGAAGGGGGAAAGCAGTTTGTCAGCATTACTCGGGCCGGGGCTGGCGAACGTGACGCACACAGGATCCACTCCCGCCTCCCAGGCAGAACAGAAGTCCCTGAGGCGTGTAATTCAAGCCGCACGTGGCTTTCGGAGGTGCTCGCAAACCCCGCGCACGGCGGGGGGCTGCGCTTCAGGTCCAGAGCACAACTGTGGGGGCGCCACACCTGGACGTGAGAGCATGGGAACAGCTACCAACGAGAGCTGGCCATCCGGCCTGTCCTGTCCATCTGGTGGTCAGTAGCTGACGGATCCGAGCATCTTGTCCAGCTGTTTGTTGAAAGAAGTCAGGGAATCGGCAACATGGCTGGGAAGCTCGTTGAACACTCGCACGGCTCTTGGTGTGAAGGAGTGCCTCCTGTTCTTGATTTTAAATGCGCTTCCGCTGGTTCTCCCTCGTGACCTCTGGCTCGCTGTTTCACTGTTTGTTTTGAAAAATTCGGCTGAGCGGGCTTCTTCGGCAGTGTCTTTGAGAATACTTGTTTCAGGCCCCCCGATACCGTTACCGTCTGAAATTCAAAAGGGGAAAAAAAAAATCAAATAAGAGGAATTGCAATTGAACAGAGCAAAAAATAGAAGCTGCTCGGCCGTGCTGTTAGAACCTGATCTCTGGGAACTTTTCAGGAAACAGCTGGGATCCTGCGATTGATTAGCTGCTAGAAGAATGAAGACCGGTCTTTTAATGAGCAGATGGGCTCGAATGGCCTCTTCTGCGGATTGTTCCAAACGGGGAAGATGCTCTGCGCTGCCAAATCGCCAGTACTGTTGCCCACACTGTTCACACAGAGACCAGCTCCAGTCCTCTTTCATTTACTCGATCTCTCACTTTGCCACTCTGCTTTTTTCTAAGACTGGACCATGCAGTTAATAGTTATAATTTTGTGCATTTATATGGTACTTAAACACCATTTGAATAGAGGAGAAGCTTCAGGGCAGCTTACTGACAGTGTCCTGGGGTCTGTAGAGACCAGTAGTCAGGACACCAGGGTCAACACCCCACTCTTACTGACAGTGTCCTGGGGTCTGTAGAGACCAGTAGTCAGGACACCAGGGTCAACACCCCACTCTTACTGACAGTGTCCTGGGGTCTGTAGTGACCAGTAGTCAAGACACCAGGGTCAACACCCCACTCTTACTGACAGTGTCCTGGGGTCTGTAGAGACCAGTAGTCAGGACACCAGGGTCAACACCCCACTCTTACTGACAGTGTCCAGGGGTCTGTAGTGACCAGTAGTCAGGACACCAGGGTCAACACCCCACTCTTACTGACAGTGTCCTGGGGTCTGTAGTGACCAGTAGTCAGGATACCAGGGTCAACACCCCACTCTTACTGACAGTGTCCTGGGATCTGTAGTGACCAGTAGTCAGGACACCAGGGTCAACACCCCACTCTTACTGACAGTGTCCTGGGGTCTGTAGTGACCAGTAGTCAGGACACCAGGGTCAACACCCCACTCTTACTGACAGTGTCCTGGGGTCTGTAGTGACCAGTAGTCAGGACACCAGGGTCAACACCCCACTCTTACTGACAGTGTCCTGGGGTCTGTAGTGACCAGTAGTCAGGACACCAGGGTTAACACCCCTATTCTTACTGACATATGCTGCTGTGACTTCTTTGGGAAATGGAAGCTGTTCTTTTGACCTCATTTCAAATGAGTGCTGTAGGGTCTCCTGTGGGGCTCCACCGGTGAAGGTTCTCTACTGTCCAAACAGCATTGGTCCTTTTCTGGACTGGGACATTGAACATGTCCAAGATCCCACAGATGAGCAGCACATGGGCAGCAGATTGCAGCTGCCATTGACTGGCCTCTGGTCAGCCAGAGCTCGAGGTGCTTTGCCCATCGGCGGTCAGTGTTTTAGCAGAACAAAGGCAGGATGCCTGAACAGGCTGCTCCACTGGAAACTGCAGACTTATCTGGGGATGCTTGAGATGCTTAGCGTCTTGGACAGCAGCACCAGTTCCCAGACTCCTTCACACTGAAGACACTGACCTTAAACTTCATTAGCAGGACAACTGAGAGAAGCCCCGCTGTGCTGGAACCCTGGAAGCCAGCCAGCCCCTGCGTGACGTGAGAGGCTGCCTTTTCCCACTGTCCGCGAACAGGACTGTGGAGATAAAAACAGAATTTAACAGCTGAAAGACCTTTTGTTTCCTGTAGGAGGACCTTCTCAATTCAGCGGGGCTTGGGGAAATACAGTATGTAAGGCCTCTCCCCGGGGAGAATGGAGAGAGCATGCAAGTTGCGTGCAAATTGGTCTTTTTCGTCCCATAAGGGTCAAATGGACGATCTATGTTTTCTGGTAAATTACCCAATGCTGCTGTTCATGGTTTCAGGAAGTGAAAGGTGGGCTGGGGACAGAATTCTTAGCGTAGCATTGCCCCATCAGTTTTCTTGTCGGTAGCAAGAGCCTAGCTACCCAGCGCTACCCCGTATAGAGCCGCCTGAGACAGGTCAGCTGGAGTTCCCTGCAGCCAGACAGGTGTGTGTGAACACAGTTGCTCCGTGGCATGCAGGCGTGTGAATGGCACGAAAGGCGTGAGCAGGCCTAATGTTCGGTCCATTTTGGTTTCTATTAAGCTTGTCCAAGGATCTCATCTGTCTGATTCTAGAAGTATCCCAGGGAACCAGCTTGAAAGGCAAGGCGACATTATTTATTCCGGATGCCAGTCGCTCTGAACACGCTACTCTCTTAGTTTCACATGGATTTCATGCCCTTCTGTCCTCATTCTGTTTGGCCAGGGGTACAAAGACTCAAGCACTTTCAAAGAGAAGTGCACTTCACTTTGCTTTTCCAAGGGCCTACACTGCACCTTACTCTGCTTTTGCAATGATTTTACCTGTCTTAACTGTGCTTTTACAATGATTTCAGTGTACCATGCTTTTACCCTGATCACACAGGGCTTTAGTGCACAATACTGTGCTTTGTCCCTGATCTCACTGCGCTTTACTGCTCTGTACTGTGCTTTTACCCTGATCTTACCTGACGTTGCTTCTCTGTACTCTGATTTTTGCTGCAACTAACCATGTGAAACTTGGTCATTCTTCTGCTACTCATTAGAAATCTCCAAAGACATGAAAGAGATGATTGCTAGAGGAGATGTAGTTTTGCAGTGTCGTATTAACTCCAGTAGATTGGATAATGTTGAAGGGCACAGAGCCCTGTGTGTTATCCTGTCTCCCTGCTAATCTGGCGATGTTTATGCCGATCCATGACGGGGTTTATCTGCTGTCAGCAGGCGATCTGCCCAGTCCTCCGGGACCGGCGAGTCCGGTGGCTGATGCAGTCCATAACTCCGGCGGAGGGGATCATGCCTGCCCTCCGCCAGCTGTGCTGACTCCAGGCAGATGGGGTTTGCTGGGGTGGTGAGAGAGAGCAGAGAGGCAGGAGCCGAGGACACGGGATGCAGCTGTTTCCTCTCTTCTCTCCCACGGCTGGGCTTTCGAGCCCACATGTTGTTGGAGCTCAAGACAGGTAGCGTTGGAGGACAGCAGGAGGGTTTCGCCCACAGTCTATTTTTAGGACTATTATCGGGGAAATAATGATTATTATTATCATCATCATCTTTTTCAATCATGGTAACTTATTTATTACTAATAGGTTATTTCAAGCTGGCAGTCGAAATGATTACCAGACTATGAGGATACTACTTTTTTTAGATACCATGTGGGTGAATTTTTCATTGCACTGAATGACAGAAGACGCAGTGTGACATAATTAAAGTCTACCTCCATATAGAGCTATAGTCTGAGCAATTGAAGTATTACCTAAACTTTATTACATTTCCAAAACTACACATTTTTCCAATGCAGTGTGACATTTGCACCCAGTTTTTAATTTATAAGACGCTGCATTCCCCAACTTCCAACGCCGAATGCAGACCTAATATTTCATCTCTTCTCCCTAAAATAATTCAGTCACCTTTACTGGGGGCTCTATACATGTGAAATCCAACAAATTGAAAATGATCCTATTCAGATAAAGATAAAAAAAACTTTTAAAGCGCAGGATTAAAAAAAATCCCTAAAACCAATAGGGTTTTTATTTTGTTCTTTGGAACTCTGCATGTCAAGATAACAAAGGCACTCTTCTCCTCTCTCCGAAAACCAAAGACCCTGAAAATAGACTATTTTCTGGCTCGGCGTTTCATTAAAATTTATAGGGATCTTCCAAGCTTCCCTATGCATTCGCATTTTACATCCTGACTCCAACAACTGCCACAGTGGTGATGGGGGTGGGGTGGGGGGCTCGAAAACGACTAAAAATTTAAATTTCTTGGAATTAAAAATACGCTGCCTTGTCACGGCAAGGTAAAATAGGAGTTCCCAGCAGTATGCACAAGTGCTCTATGTTGTATGTTCTGTAGAAAAGGAGCTGTGGTGTTAAAATCGAGCATTGCTAAAATCCTGGGTGGACTGGCTTGACAGATCTTGGAATCTTTATGGTGCATGACAGGAGGACAGGCACAGCACTTGATAACGTCTCTGCAACCGCGTGGGCACCAAGAGCTGTGCCCAGCCCCATTCGTCCCAGTCCTGATTGTATCCAGTTGCTGCCTCTGCGACACGACCTCGCCTCAAGCTCACAACATCCTGGGATGAGCTCCTTTGCATGTTTACGGGAGCACTCCATGTTTCAGGTTTTGTAAACTAAGTTGCAGGGGTATGATTCAGTACACCGGAACAGTGAGCAATCGGCATAATGATTGTATCATTGGGAGACAAGTGGACCTCCCTTATACCTTTTGGAGAGGGTCTGTAACACTCATTGTGATCCAAGGTTGCTCAAAATTTTCACGCTGACAATATATGTTGCAGTGGGAGGTGAACAGTGTGACAGTACAGTAGGTGTTGCAGTGGGTGGTGAACAGTACAGTAGGTGTTGCAGTGGGAGGTGAACAGTGTGACAGTACAGTAGGTGTTGCAGTGGGTGGTGAACAGTGTGACATTACAGTAGGTGTTGCAGTGGGAGGTGAACAGTGTGACAGTAGGTGTTGCAGTGGGTGGTGAACAGTGTGACAGTACAGTAGGTGTTGCAGTGGGAGGTGAACAGTGTGACAGTACAGTAGTTGTTGCAGTGGGTGGTGAACAGTGTGACAGTACAGTAGGTGTTGCAGTGGGTGGTGAACAGTGTGACAGTACAGTAGGTGTTGCAGTGGGTGGTGAACAGTGTGACAGTAGGTGTTGCAGTGGGTGGTGAACAGTGTGACAGTACAGTAGGTGTTGCAGTGGGTGGTGAACAGTGTGACAGTAGGTGTTGCAGTGGGTGGTGAACAGTGTGACAGTACAGTAGGTGTTGCAGTGGGTGGTGAACAGTGTGACAGTAGGTGTTGCAGTGGGAGGTGAACAGTGTGACAGTACAGTAGGTGTTGCAGTGGGAGGTGAACAGTGCAGTAGGTGGTTTTGGGTGGAGAGGATGTCTTTAGTGGATGTCTTTAGCTCAGTTCTATCCACGTATCCAGATGAATGGCTAATGTCTGGCCACCAGAAATGCCATGGGAAACTAATCACTTTTGTACCTCACTTCCAAAGAGTGACACACATGGTCCACCCTCCCTTCAGCCCTGCTGAAACCTCTGTCTTCCTTCCCTAGCGCCACACTCTTTCATCTCTCTTTTCTCACTCCTTTCAGGCCATTCTGAATGTCTGGGGCTGTTAGTCATGCGCTGTCAGCCTGTCAGCTGTAACCTAGTCCTTACTCCTTTCAAACAGCCTGCAGTCCCTTTATATCAATGGACAGACCAGCTTAAATGCAGCGGGGGCCAGTGTGGTATTTCCTAACCATGACGGTCCAGTCTGTGGCTGTAACCCCGGTCTGTGGTATTGTGCAGGATTTTAAGCCCCCCCTCATTTGAACAAGTTTTTTTTTCCCAAAGAGCAAGAACAAAGCAGGGACTACAGTGGCCCCAAAGTGCAAAACACATACAAACTAGAGGAAAGCACACGGCACACACAAGACACAGTATGTCCTCATGCAATGCAGACAAAAAAAGCCATGCACACAAAAACAAATCTAGCAAGCAAAAAAATGTTCTTGTGTGCACAGCTTTCTTGTGTGTGTATTGATATCGTGTGGGCTTTGCACTTCAGGGTCACCTTAAGAGACTGGTTGTCCACAAAGGTATGTAATCATCCAGTCGTGCGTGTCAGCCTGTTGATTTCTCACCTCTGCTCCCCCTCTTGACAATTAAACCCATTTTCTCAGTACCCATTTTTTTCAGTAATGACTTGGGAAACTATCAGGTCAGGCCCTGCAGTTCTGTTTGTGTTCTCTCGGAGGACAGAACGGGAAATTGGCTTGGGCAGGAAACAGTTTCTGGCTTGTAATGAATGCCGTGAGAGACGCGTTACCGACCGTCCTGGTGAGAAGGGCTTGCTCTTGCTTTGCAAAGTGATATTGATTGGTACTGGGAGGCTAAGTTTGAGTCTGGGATGACTTATTTAGAAAACAAGATCAGTCATTCCAGGCTTTTATCAGTTCAATATCCATCCATCCTCAGAAAGCTGCTCATTCCTGGTGAGAGTTGCTAGATGCTTTATCGGGAGCACGGGGCTCAAGGTGGGACTACACTCTACGCTGGAGAAGGAGTTGCCTGTCGGTCAGGAAGCGCTCACACCTGTGCAGAGCGCAGATGCTTCCTCCTTCCCCTTCCACATTCGGGGGTGGGGTGGGGGAGTGCAAGCTGATGAAACCTGCCAGTGGGCTACAACCTGCAATTTGTTAGTTGCCAGACGTGATAAAACCAGGACGTGGCCCAGCGGCCCGAGGGTGTCCTCGGCCGCCCCCGGTGGTGCCATGTCAGTCGCTCTGGAGCTCGCCCCCCCCTCTGCTGATGTCTGATGTCTCTGCCGACTTCATTATCAGGCCACTTACAGCTCTGTCATCCTTCTCGGCGGATTTGCAATGCCCCGCTGCCTTCTGCACATTCCTTTAATTAAATACCACCCGCCTCATTTTCTTAACCACTTCAACTTCTTCTTTTTTTTTTTGTGAGCTCCAAGGCGCCCAACCGGAGAGGAAGCGAGGAGGAGAGAGCAGTGCGGTCAGCCGGTGGGAGCGCGTACTTATCTAATGGGCGCTTAATCTGTTTGAATGCCTGCCCGCGCCAGGGATAGGCTGAGCAGCGGGCGTGTGGCTAGGCAGGATCGGGTGTGCCGCGTTTGCATCTGCAGAAGCATGCAGAGCCTGGTTAAAGTGAACAGATGCCCAGCCAGCGGTACCTGGGAGTGCAACCTCCTGCGCCAGGCAGGGCCTTATGCTCTGGGGAAAGGCTGAGGTACAAACAGGCTTATGAGCCATGAGCTGAGGCCTGGCGGTGGAAGAGTTTGCACGTCTTTGCTCATGGAAGAGCCCTGACAGTGGCACAATACAGGAACAGGGGGCCGTCTTTAACAGCTTGACAGTAATTCTGCATATATCACTTCTGCATGTGTCGTTCCATCGTAAAGAGTGTTTTCCAAAGGACTGAAGCTCGGGGGCCTCATGTATAAATTTACAAATTAGCACGTTGTTTGGGGCCTCTTCAGCAGTTAGAATTAACTCATTAATGTGAAGCCAGCCGGCCTTCTCAAACCACTGCACCATGACGAGTGCGCCATGGACACTGAAAGTGGACCCTAAAACAATGCAAATGGGGTCAGCAGAACAGCAGATGATGCTACTTGGGCCCAGTGTAAGCCCCAGCGTGGCTTGTGTGTGTATGAATAATATACCTCCCCACTAGCACATACTGTACTCTCATTGTGCTAGGTGCTTGTATGGAGACCAAGTCTCATGGCTCCGTGGTGCGCAGTGTTCTCCATTATATAAAAAAGGTCACCTCGTGTCTGTATAAGCACCCACTCCATCCAGCTGGTTCCTGCCCTGGCAGTGACTGCAGGCAGATTCGGCAATGCCTGCTCTGTCAGTGGTTTACCCCTGCTGGTTGTGCGGGAGTACCAGTTTCCAGACGCAATGACGGGACGCCAGCGTTCACCAGCCACGTGGCACAGGAGCTCGCGACAACAGCAAAACCCTCAGGATGTTTTTTTAACTTTTATCCACCATTAGACGAACCGTATGCTGTTATTAACTTAAATTAAGATGCTGTGCGGTCGCCGTGCTGAGCTCTTGACCCTATCTACCAAGAAGCAGCCTTCTCATTAAGCTGCGTTAGAGAGCACAATTGATCCTGTCTCCCTCCGAATGAGACTGTCTCCTGACTAACGCGGCGTGGAGTTAATGTGAACGCTGAACCGTACCGCGCCCCCCCGGCCCTCATTAACACACTGTAGTTCTCCGTGTGTTCTCGCCGTGAAGGCAGACATGTCGGATGTAGTAATAATTTGGATATTTAATGCCATTAAGGCAGATTTTTGGTCCTTACGCAGCTCTGCTAGTGAGCTGTGCAGCCGACGAGTGAGCAACAAATGTTCAGCAACTCTCGTTATTCTTTTGATTTTATTAAGTAGTCCACAGGGGTTCCGCTGATGGGACTTCTTAAATTTTACACACCACACTCCCCAGCACAAACAAGCTCTCTCAGGAACTGAAAGCATATTAAACAATTCATCCCTGGAGCTCAATAAAGAAACAGCTCACAAGATCCAAAGAACTGGATCTCTTCATTATAAGCGCTGCCGTGTCAAAAGACGAGAGGCTGGAAGTTGGGTGGGGTAGAGAAGTCTGTATGTCCTCATGGTCCCCCGTGTGCGGTCATGGGCTTTGTAGCCAAGATGTGAGAAACACACAACTGCTTATTCCAAAATTTCGGGTGGGTATAACTAAATAATTGGCGAGGAGCAAACAAAGCAAACACCTTCTTATATTAACCAGTGAAATGAGGATTTTTGACTTTTTGTTTATTTTATAAATCAGTCTTGGTTTAGTTTGCAGAATTACCTGAGAAGTGGCCACTAGCAGTGTGTTTCTCTGCCTTTTACTCCCCAAGGCACACCAGCCCCCAAGCCTCTCGCGGACACGGCACTGGATCAGGTGCATCATTATTAATATTATGATTAAGACATATTTTCTTATTTGATCTGAGCCTGGCGTTAGAAATGCACGGTGGCTCTATCCGGGCAGGAGCCGATGGCCATGACGCACCGCCTGACTCTTGCTCAGTCGCTCTGCCTTGTTCGGGTTCTGTTGTTCATCTCTGTTAAACTGGAAACGCCGAGCTCGGCCCGCGCGCGGTTCCCGTGTGGACACGAGACACGCGACTCGGAGAGCGTGTGCGCCGCGCAGCACTTCGCTTCCTCCCCTGAGCCGGTGAGAAAGCACACTGTGGAGGACGCCTCCCTGTGGGCATTCTGAATGTGCCCGGGCTGTACCGGCAGAAGTCCTCAGTTGTATTTCGAGATTGTATTGACACATCCTAGGAGGTGTTCTGAGGCTGGTCGTCTTGGAGACTTGTCAGCAGCGAGAAGGAAGCTGTAGGAAGTCTCAGTCGGTCCGTGGACAGAGCCTGGAGGGAGGGGAGAAAGGGGCCAGGCTGTCTGTAGAGCCTACAGTGTTTCTGTCTGAGCTCCACCAAGGTTGGATTAGCTGCATAGCCAGAGGTCAGCGACCCTGAATTTGACCCTATGCTCTACTGAAGGGGTGGCAGAATGCAAGACATTCGACTTCCTAAAGCTTTTGTCAGAGGTATTTGCTGTGACAATAACTGAGGGAAAGGCACGGTTTGCTATTCGGCTGGTCTCACAAAAAATTGCTTTGCCCCTGATTCCTGACACATTATCTCTCACTGGCAACCCAGTCATACCTGAACAATGGCTCCTCAGATCACACAGTGGTTTCCCCAGCCTTCGGAAGGGGCTTACAGCATACACCTATCTTGTATACAAAGACCAAAGACACATCCAAGACTGCAGCAGTGAATGGGTGCTAATGACCTGTCTCCTCCCCTACAAAGCAACATGTTTTAACTCCCTTCTTCCTTTCCAAATCACAATACAAATAACCAAGTACAAGGACATTGACGATTTAGTGGTCCATTAAGGACGATCAATAATTCCTGCCAGGACACGGTGTACATAGAGATCTTGGGCTGCTCTGGAAAAATACATTTTTTATTTGTCTTGTGGTGCAATTTTATGGCACAAAGTATGAAAAGGTCTTATTTAGATATGCCTTTGAGTCTTTGTATTGCTGTTCCAAAAGCAAAGAAGCTAACTACAGTGTCCTGAGGTATTAGTCTTACGGTCTTTAAAAGACCCCACCCACCCCTTGTGTAAATTAGGCTGCGTTGACCCCTAGGAGGGTGAAAGTTAACTATTAATCCAGGACACACAGGTGTCACTGCAGGACTATTATGTCCCAGTCCGATGCAGACCCTTCAGAATGTAGCGTTTCTGTGGCAACCTGGGTCCTGAGTGTTGACGCAGGCCTGGAAGAGAAATTCCAGCAGCGATCGCTGCCTGATCACAGAAGAACGCAGGAGAGCCAATAGGTAGGCTGGCATAAAACACAGGTCAACTTTTAAAAACGTAAAGGATTATTCCGCGGCATAATCTTATTAATTTAATGCTAACCGGATTACAAACAGCTAAGCACGCAGCCCCGTATCGCTTATCACGTAAACATTGTGCAGATCGTGGCAATTAATTTTAATAGCCTGTCGCTTGAAGGAGCTTGACTGGGAACGGCTCGAGTCGATAACGACGAGGAGAAGTAATTAAAAGTCTTAATCCCTGATGGGATCGCAAGGAGATGCTTACTCACAGACCATATCAGAATTTTAACCATCATTTATGGCGTGCTGGTTCTGTCTCGATGTGATGAGGCTCCATCTATATTCCATATGTATGTTAGCTTTTTCGCTGCAAAGATCGTAGTGTTGTATGGGATTTGTCCCCCTGTAGTCAGCAGAATTTTCGTTTTCAGGTTTGTCAGGCTCCGTTAGTGATGTGTGTGTTTGTGTGTGTAGGTGCCAGCGTCCTGCAGCGCTGTTTCGGGAGAGCTTGATGAGTTTATCTTCCTTGCCATGCAAAATGGTGATAAAAAGAGATTCCAGGAACTGACCCCCAAGAGCTGCAGAGAGGATATCCAGCGTCCCCGAAATGTCGATTTTAGCGTTTTGGATGTTCTGTCCTTGTCCATGAGTCCTCATTGATCTTGGATGGTCAGTGTTAACCTGTTCTTTGACTACTTGGGAAGTGTAACTGAAACGAGGAGGCTTTTATTTATACATGGAACAAGCTGTCCGTCCAAGCTACAGAAGCCAGCGCTCTGAGATCCTTGAAGAAGCAACTGGATACATTTTTAATATCACTTAGACCACTAGCTCCTCAGTACTGGTAGAATGACCTTGTCTCATTTGTAACCTTTCTTTCATTGTGATGTATTTAAGCGTGTATGGCCCATTCATTGTCTGGAATTGATTTCCCCATGCTATCTGACACCTAACTGAAAGCAGTGCAGTAATTATATCTTTATAAGGTTGATACAATGGGGTTTTAATGATACTGGCGCAGAGCACAGCATTTGGTCCAAACATGACTGGTCTGAGGTGAGGTTGCTGGGAAAAAATCCTTTTGGAATGACAGTCACTGCATATACACACAAAAAGATAGAAAGAAGTCCAGTAGTCGATGGGACCAACCATGCACTGCCAGAGAGGAACTCAATGCAATGCATTCTGTAAGCGATACAGCCTGGACTTGAACCTGCATTTTCATGGATGACGGGACGATCTCAAATTCCACGTCTTCCACCCTGACAGCACAACTTTGTCTTCTGTAATTTCTAAAACGCTACAGATGTGTAGCTCTGGATGCCATTCCCAGCGCCCCCTTTTCATATCCCACTTATTAAGTCTTTATTTTGTTTTCCTTGCAAAGCATATGCTTTCTCTACATCTAACATACGGACTGACAGATGGCAGCCGCTGCATATCCAGAGGAGATCCAGCGTCTCCCAAAATGTCGCTCCGATCTCCTGATGCCACCAGCGAGGCTGCTGAAGAGAACATGAGAAACAAAACACCGTGGTAAAAATCTGGAGAAAATTGGAGGAATCCGCAAATTACAGCCTTGGCGCAAGAACAGAATAGCCCATTTTGTTGTTATTGTAATCGAAACAGGCAAATACGCCTTATAGCAGGCTGTCTGTCATTGAGTGAGAATAATAAGAATTCTCATAAGAAGGGACTTATTTGGATCACAGGTTGAGACCAATAGTTAGAGATCGCTGGTCCAGTCTGGGCCGGGTCACACTGTACCCCTACAGTCCAGAGATCACTGGTCCAGTCTGGGTCACACTGTAACCCTACAGTCCAGAGATCACTGGTCCAGTCTGGGCCGGGTCACACTGTAACCCTACAGTCCAGAGATCACTGGTCCAGTCTGGGCCGGGTCACACTGTAACCCTACAGTCCAGAGATCACTGGTCCAGTCTGGGCCGGGTCACACTGTACCCCTACAGTCCAGAGATCCCTGGTCCAGTCTGGGCCGGGTCACACTGTAACCCTGCAGTCCAGAGATCACTGGTCCAGTCTGGGCCGGGTCACACTGTAACCCTACAGTCCAGAGATCACTGGTCCAGTCTGGGCCGGGTCACACTGTAACCCTACAGTCCAGAGATCACTGGTCCAGTCTGGGCCGGGTCACACTGTAACCCTACAGTCCAGAGATCGCTGGTCCAGTCTGGGCCGGGTCACACTGTAACCCTACAGTCCAGAGATCACTGGTCCAGTCTGGGTCACACTGTAACCCTACAGTCCAGAGATCACTGGTCCAGTCTGGGCCGGGTCACACTGTAACCCTACAGTCCAGAGATCGCTGGTCCAGTCTGGGCCGGGTCACACTGTAACCCTGCAGTCCAGAGATCACTGGTCCAGGCTGGGCCGGGTCACACTGTAACCCTACAGTCCAGAGGTGAGTGGTTGGCTGGGTCACTGAAGAACCTGAGTGCTGATCCTCGTGGACCAGAGTATTCTTGGCTCAGTTATCACACACTGGGCTAAGCTGGAATGGAAATCCCCAAACGTTCAAAGGCAAAGAAACTGAGTAGTTGCGTAGCAGTGTAGTGTAACTGAACTTTCCTGCTTTACCAAACAGGGTTTGGGTTGCGTGTCTTATGGCAGAAGATTAATTCAGAAAGAGTCGCCTGTGTTGTTTTGTACAATAGCTGCTGCTGATTAACTGGAGCACGTTTGATGTTTCGCCTGAGAAAATCTAGCTGAAATCTAGGTGAGCTGCTGGCTGTCGGCGTGCAGCTTGACGCAGGCCTTTCCAGGGAAAATACGGAGGACAGCTTTGGCGTTCAAAGATTTGGTTTGTCTGCTATAATATTGCTTTGGGCCCAAAAGAAAATTTGCGAGTGGAAACTGAAGCCCCATCTAATTATTTTTTATTCATTGCGGGAACACAGGCACCCTGATCTAGGAAACCTGCTGCAACAGCAGGGTCTTTAACTGGTTAAAAAATAGCAGCAGTGGTATTAATATAGTTCATAGTTTGAACAGATTCAGGGGGCTCTGTGGGTGAGGCAGAGCGGCTGGTTCCAGGAGATTCCAGGTCTGGGTCCTCTGTCTTCCCCTCCCTCTCCCTGTGTGTCTCCCTGCTGGGGGTTGTGAGCCTCCTCCAGCTCCAGCTGAGAGGTCTGGGGTCCCTAACTGGGGTCCACCGGATCGCTCTCTGCCCCAGTACGCATCAGCTTTGTGAGATGAAAACGTCTGCTAAACTGGCTGATTATTAATTGATTGATCGGCTGGTTGGTTGGTTGGTTGGTTGGTTGGTTGATTGATTACAGGCTCTTGTTATGAAGCACTCCCTTTGTTTTGACTTTGTCACGGGGGTGTACCTTTTAAGATTGGCACAGGAACTCGGCTCTTAGTTACTTGACCTCCTGCTGCTGTTGAGGAGGCTTGACCTGGTTCGATTCCACCGCCTCCCCCCTCCCAAGGAAAAGCCTGGGTGAGCGGCCCATCTCAAAAGGACAGGAGACTTCGCTGACGCCCCCCCCCCCAGCCCCCTCCCAGTGCTGTAAAAGCCATGGAGAGCATCCCATCAGCCCCTTGCTCAGGCCAAATGAGACGTTTTCATTTTCTGCTAAAGGAAACGCATATAACAGAGTGTGATCTGTGCCAGGAGTCACTGTCACTGCCAGCAGAGCAGATCTTATGTAACATGAGCTTGGGGAACAGCAGAGCCCAATCTCGTATTGTTAACAGTAATTCCAAATGAGAAAGCATTAAAAAAATCCCATGCCTTTGGTGGTTTCAGGCTCCTTGTTATTATTACTTTTATTAGTTTTTCACGTCCCCAGCCTGGAAGTGCCCCAGAACTGTAAAATCTCTCATTTTTCTCTCCTTCCCTTTTTTTTTTAATGATCTGTCAGCTTATTCTCGTTACCAGAGAGGTATAAAAGACGCAGACGCAAGCCTTCTTTGGTTACATTGCGTGACCCGGTGCTTTCGGGCATGTGCTGCGCTGCAGTGCATGTGGGGAATTGTCTACGGCCCCCTCCCTTTCAGTCTGGGAACGCGATCTTGCTAAGCAATTGTGTCTGCTGTCACGAGAAAAAGAACTTGAAATGTCAAAGTTACAGTCCCCAGAATAAAAAGAGGGAGTAGGAGAGGGGGAAAGCTTCCTCTGAGAGGAAGAATCATCGCCAGAAAGAGGAAAAAATAAACGATGTTAAGATGATTATACGGTGGCTGAGATTTGTTGACGGGGCTTTTGTGTCTCTTAAATTCCTTCTTTTTTAACAGCTGTGCTCACGTCTGCCTCCCGGGTCCGCTTGCTGAGGGTAACTGCCCAGCAGGCTGTGCACTGAGGGGCTCTTAAAATCACGAGCAGCGCCAGGCCTCAGGAAGAGGGCTCAACGAGCTCTCGGAAGGCTTAACTGATCCAGTTTAGCTCTCCTGCACAGCGGTTTGCTGGTGATGGTTCTGAGGAGCTCCGAAAAAACCAGCCGGGCTCCTGGCTGCCCGGATTCCCTGATTGTCCCGTCCTGTGAGCACGCCGGCTGTGGCCGATGCTCTGGGCTCCCTGTGGCTGCGCGGGGCGGTGGGATCAGCTCCTAGCAGGGTGAAGGAGCGGGAGGAGCCGGAGTGGAGCTGCTCCAGTTTTTGTCGTGGTTTGCTTGTGTCCCTCCCTGGGGGGCGGTGTCCACTGGGCACTGGAGAAGATCAGACACGCCCCACTTCCACGTCTTGGGCCCCCCCCCGTCTCCTCTCTTTCTGATGGTGTGCCTCTCAAGTAAGCAAGCCCGTTCGAACATCTGTATGTTGGAAAATTGCGTTGTGCAGTAGAGAACTCTGGCGAAATGGAGCCATGGGGAACACAACTCATGGGTGACCAAGATCCCTCACATCCCTCACGTTCGTCAGAGGAAGTCATTGTGGGCTTATGGGGCCGTTACAGCGCCCTCTTGTGGTGCGTGCTGCTATTGTCCAGGGCAAAGTGACCAACTCACTTTGAAAGCGCCGTGGATTTCTGACAACCCCAGTCTGACTGTCCAACAAGACAAGGGAAGTAGACAAGAGAAATCTGAGCCTTCTGAGCACAACTTGTGCTGTATACAGCGTACACAGATGGTGCACGACTTCCCTCTCATTAACTCTCCCCATCCGCGGAAAACGTAATGCAATTACTGAAATGTAATTAACGCCGCTCTGTCAACATTATATAATTGAGGGCCGTAATTAAGGGAAATATTAAGGCTCAGATTGCGCCAATTACTGCTGATGCAGTAAACATGATACCCCAGCCCTCCCCTGGATTCAGGTGTTTTAAGTTTTGATTTTACACTTTTATTAGTTCTGCGTTTCTCTTCGTGTTTGATCTCCGGAGTGACGTCGTCCCCCCACCCCCCTCCCCCTCCTTCCAGCAGATGTGCATCCACGGGAGAGAGTAGGGCGTTCTGCTGCCAGGGACAGCACTGCGCCAGCTTGGGGTGCACGCCGGCCGAGGGGACCCCAAATGTAGCTCACTGGCTGTCCATGCCAGGAACGTTTTTCTCCAGGATGCATTTCCTCCCCATTCTGTCCGGACATTGGTGTCTTTAAGATGGAATATATACTGTATATATTATGCCCTTTATGAGGGGTCATCGTGGTAAACATATCCTTGTGTTTGTGCACGATTACCACACATTTACCATGGGTTCAGAAAAACTCTTTCTTTTTTAGCCTATCCCTCACTTTTTTACCTCCACTGGGCCTGATGTTGCACCTTGACAGATATTTCTAAGGCAGGTTTAAGGTCGTGTTCTGTTTCTCTCAAATTTTATTGAAGGCAGTTGATGCAAACTGTGTGGTAGTCTTGTGGCAATATTTCGCTCGCCTCTGGCATGATCTTACCTGTATTTTTTGCGCGCTATCATGGCCTCCTGTCGTTCGCAAGGTGCTGTGCCTCGTCACTGTTCTTTGCTTGCTGTCTCCCTAGAGGGTTAGACGTCTTGGTGGCAAGTCTTTCCCAGCGAGCAGTGCTGTGGGCGCTTGCCTTCATCGACACGCTGTCAGAAAAGACGCCCAGGCAGACATGTGAATTGAGCCGTTAGCAGGGTTTCGGAATGAAGCTCCACAAAGCGAGCTAACTGCAGCTGCAAGACAGAGCACTCCCGGGGAGTGCGTCAGACTCGGAAACTCGCAAGTTTCCGAAAGCTAAAATAACTACAGGCCCGGTGTGTAGAGCCACTTAACTAGGCAGCAGTGAGCTGGAGGCAGATGTGTGTGTGAGGGGGAAAATATCGCAGTGGTTACAGGAAAGGTAGCAGGCAGAGAGAACAGATGTCTTCAATTTAGATTTGATATACAAGATGAAGATAGGGGGGTGCATCACTGATTTAGTAACTGAAAGAAATCTGAGTCAGACTAAGACCTCTGCTAAACTGAAGAAGCATCTTTCCTCCATGTCTCTTAAAACAAGCACGCATACTAGAAAATTATTTTATTAGCTCTTTTGCACAAATTACATCAGATCACAACCACCTCCTTTTATAAAGTTTAGTCATGGTGAATTTGAACATTAGTTTACAATTTTTCCGTGATCCCTATGGCATGAGATGACTTTACTTTGCCTTGGTTAGCAAAAGATCTGTGCTTTACCCTGACCTCACAGGGCTTACCAGCACTCTACTGTGTTTTTACCGTGATCTCAGTGAACTTTACTGCTTTACTACACTGTACTGCGCTTTTACCCTGATCTCACTGGGCTTTACTGCACTGTACTGTGCTTTTACCCTGATCTCACTGGGCTTTACTGCACTGTACTGTGCTTTTACCCTGATCTCACTGGGCTTTACTGCACTGTACTGTGCTTTTACCCTGATCTCGCTGGGCTGTACTGCACTGTACTGTGCTTTTACCCTGATCTCACTGGGCTTTACTGCACTGTACTGTATGGGCCCAGCTGGACATTCCATTTTCTGACATCATAGACAATCTGATTCAAATCTTAGAAAGTCTGCGTAGGAGCAGCAGCAGGTTTACGATGGAGTCAACTCTGTATCTATGGCATCATGTCACATCCTGTTATGTATTTAGCTGCGTATCCCTGCTGCCTTTGAATCCCCAGTGCTAACGTAATGTAGGATCTATACTTGAGAGACTGCTTGACCCTTATGGCCTTGCCCTTCCACCTGCTCAGTGACCAATCGAGAGCAGGGTGTTTTCACACGGAATGTGATGTTACAGTGCACATGGGAGTACTGCATGGACAATGAAGTGTTGTGCACCTGTGTATATTGCTTCTTTTCTTTTTGGCATCAAATAAGGTGTTTGATTTTCAGAGCAAAGACTTCAGGCCAAGAAGATGGTTTTATATTGAGACATTCTCTGCTAATGTTCAGTCTGATTCCTGCAGTCTTGTTGAATGTTTTCATTGCTTTCACACTGTTGATCAAAATACAAACCAGCTCTTCCCGTTTGACATTCACAGTGCAAGACCTTTTAAGTAATAACTGAAAAGAGACTAGTTTGAACTTTTTAACTAGTTTGAACTAGTTTTTTTATGTTTTTACAACAGTTCGTGGCGTAGTTACTGTGTTCAACTGCTTTCTGTGTTGGGTCCTCTGTGTTGCTCCAGCCTGTGACTTTTTCATGACGATAGGAATACAATAAAACATTCTTAATCGAAACTGAGACAAGACTCGGGTCATGCTTATAGGCTCACATCATCGTTTTCACAATGTTGTTGTTGATGGTGCAGATAAATCTTTGGTGGAAGTTGGATACCCCAGTGTTACTTTTTGCCCCGAACTGGCATTTGAAGTGCATTTTAGGGTATCTTTCTTCCATCTGCAGAAAGGTACTCCATTGTTTCTGATGCTGAAGTATTGATACACACCTTTAAGTCATCAACATTAGATTACTATAGCACTTTACTCTCGGAGTATCTGTTAAGGTACTAAATAGTCTTTGCAACGTGCAGTATTCCGTACCCCATGTGCAGGAAAAGTCCTCTGCACCCAAACATAACTCTTGTCTCTGTAAACCGCTCTGGCTACCTGTGAAATTTTTATTAAGAGTGGACTGTAAGGTTCTCTGGCTCACATACAGGTCAGAGAATGGGCTGTTTCCAGGTTATTTGAAGGGTTTACAGAGGGAATAGAGTTCAGCTCTTAATCTGAGCCCTGCTGATTCAGGTTTTCTAACTCTGTCCGGGCGACAGACGCTTCTTATGTGCGGCACCACGTCCGTGGAGCAAATCCATTACTTTTACTGTCCAAATCCATTACATTTTTTTGTAACTCGCTTCAAGACCTATCTTTAAAGCTTAGATTGTATAATTTATTTTTTTAATATTACTGGGTTGATGTGCTGTGCTCTACTTTTTTCTTCTTTTCTTCTTTTTGCTTCTCTTATGCATATTAACACAGTATGTGTGCTTTAGGCTTTACATAATAATAGTTTCAGTTGTATAAACTGAGAGGGATGTTCAGCCTTGGCTGGACGAGGCGTGGTGCAAGTAGTTGCACGTCAGTATATAGAGAATGAGGCACATTAGATGAGGCTGGGTCTTTTGTTTTCTCTTTCATTTCTGATGTGCTTTGTTGTCCCTTAAGCAGTTTGGAACTACTACCTGTACTAATTTACATGTTTACCTGATAAGGAAATCCAGTACTGAAGTATGTCATGCAGTAAATTTGGCTGCGGGTGTTTTCTTTATACAATCCTGTCCAATCTAACCAAATAATGTTGTGACAGCAGCATAGAAAGGGCTCCGAAACATTGTGCAAATGCAAGTCTGTAGACTCCAAGGGAGGTCATCAAAATATTCTTCTCAGTGTTGTGATGGCCGAAGTCTGACTGTAGCAACACAGCTCTGGTGTTCACCTGCCAGCTTGGAATTTAAAAGTCTTAATAATGTGTAGAAAATCAGGTGATGTCTTTATGTTTTTCTGTAACTTGCGTGTGTATTTACATTAACATAAAGTATCTTAAACGTCCGTAAGTTATCTACAACATTATGTTTGAACGTTTGGATGTAACCAAATAGTACAATAAAAATCATGCTGCAACATGTCATCTAGCATAATCCAATAATGGAGTTCCAGCAACATCTGAAAATGTTATGACAGCGTTGTGACAGAACCAAGCGTTGCTCGCAACACGACCTGCCATCCTCGCTGCCTTTGGGCAGGACACGCCATCTACCCAAGTGGAACCGGAGTCAGACAATCGCCGGGGTGGGTGGAGAAGTCCACTTCCTTGTGGGCCGCAGAAACCGGCATCCCGCGCTCCTTCCCCGGATTAATCAGCTGACAGGGCAGTTTCACTCGTGGGATGCGGAAAATCCAAGACAGCTGTCTCCCCTTCTGACTCCTCGTTCTGTTGTTCCTGCATGGATGTGGGAAAAACTCTGCAGAAGTCAATCTGTCATGGAAAGTGCTGAGGAAAGGCAGTCCAAATGCTTTTAATGTCCCCTAGTCCTTTAGCACAATCTGGCCCCCTCGGGGTTTCTAGCAGAAGGATGAGGCCAGTGTTTCAGCAAAACTAAAAAGTTGAAGAAATTGGGCATCTTATTTATTGACATTAAGGCACGGAAATTCAGTATAGCCGAATATTTCTGTTTACGCTCCTCAAACCACCATTCCCCTGACATACTCTGTTCTGTTTCAGGGCTGTCTACAGTATGTAGAACGCCTTAACACTCCCTTAACACTTACCTTATGTAACATAGGGTAACAAATGAAAGATAGCCACTCTGTTGTTTTTTTAGTAGCCAATTAAACCAATTAACTCATCCAGCTGTTTCGTCATAGAAGCCAGGGTATCATCTTTCACAACATGGCTGTGTAGCTTGTTCCCTACTCCCACAACCCTTTAGGTAAAGAAAGTTTGTTCTTCGTCACATTTCAAGGAGGTGCAGTTACATCCTTTGAACTGGATCCTGCAGGGCTAACGACAGCACAGAAATGAGTGGAGATGGGAGTGAGGTTGGAGGTGGGGGGGGGGAGCGAAGGTGACTGTTACACAGTGTTCTGAACCTCATCTCTAGAGCTGCAGCAACACACAATTAGCCTACGCAGCCCTGAAATTCGTTTCACCTCATTTTCATTTGTGCGTGAAGCGACGTGCGGGCATCCTGTTGATCCGCTAAAGCCGTCGGCCCCCTTTTCCTTAAGGTGAGACACCTTGCTGAATAATTGAAGTGCTGGAGCGGATCGCATTGCAGAGCAAGAGACAGCTGCAAATTGTGGGCCAGAACTTCATATTAATTTTCCTCTCACGCTGGGGTATTAAAAAATAATATAGACAGATCTTAGCGGCAGACTGGCGGGGTGCAAGCCTTTGTTTCTTCAGATTAATAACCTTCTTTGAAGCAAACAAAGCACGTGAACCTCACTCCTCTTTTTACTCTTCGAGATCTAGAAATTGGAGCTGGCCTTTTTGTCTGAAGAACAGAGCTTGAACGCTGTTGGCAGTTTATAATATTATCCGCCTTTGTCACTCTCTTCCTTGCTCACCGTGAGTGATCTTCAACCACTGTTTTGCCCAGAGTGTTCTGCAAATCTGAATCGGAGGTATTCTTTTCCTCTGATTGTTTTAAGAATTTAAGCAGCATTGGAACGACAGTCATGTTGTTCAGAAATGCTCAATCTAACAGATGTAATAACGAGCTGTTTCCAAGAACAACTACGCGTGAAATCTGCAGGGGGGCTGAGTTGCTGCCTGTCTCCCATTTCCCAGGAGTTTTGCAGACAGGGACAGTTTGGAAATGCACTCCACTAAGAGGAACTGACACTGAAAGCACCGAGAATGTGTTCTGTTCAGAAAATCGATACACCATGTCTGTGTGCAATTATACCTTTATGTGACATTTTGCTTTATTTCTTGTTTTGACCGTTGTTGTGAAATTTCTGTATTTCAAATGTTTAAAATGTTCACACACGGCTCCGGCTCGGCCAACGCTGGCTACGACCACGACCGGCCATCCCTGGCTTTGATTTTCAGCCGAGGGGCTCGAATTGCTTTGATTAGGCCGGCTTAGATCAGGTAGTTAGTGAAACGCTTCCTTCAGACGAGAACCCGCCTGGCAGCCAGACCTGTCTTCACATCTCCTGGGGGAGTTCGGGTCTGAGCGGTGAACTCATTAGGTGACCCATTTCCAACGCAGGGAGCATCAGGATGGTGGCGGAGGAGAGGAGACCACTCTGCCCGTCTTACTCATTAGGTTTCTCAGTAGATTATCGATCCAACAATCTCGTCAAGGTGCCTTTTGGGCAGTCAGCTTTCACAGCACTGCTTGGTCGCTGCTTCCATGTGCACACCTGCTCTGGAGCAGTTTAACCCTTCTGCACGGATCGCACAGACCGGTGGGGCAGCTCGAGCAGTCTGCAGGGCCGGGCAGCGGAGCAGGCTGGCCCCCGTGTCCAGCCCGTGCTGGGATTCCCGACAAATGACAAATCCCAGAGTGAACCCCAGTGATGAATTCTCCCAGTGACGAATCCCAGGGCGGGTCCCAGGGCAGCGCCACGATCGGGGTGGGCTTTGGTCTGCCGTGGTCCCCTCGCCTCAGCCCCACTCCTGAGGCTTGCGGGGCGACTTTACTGAGGGGCTCCGGCCGGTGTGAACAGGACGCGTGCCCTCCCCTCTGACAGGCAGGAGTGCTGTGGGAGAGGGTCTGCAGGCAGCAGCCGAACCCCAGGCCGGTTGGATAACGGACAGGACGAGAGCAAGACAGTGCAGCCCTAGAGGAGCAGAGCCAAGGGCACCTGCAGCTAAGCCTTCCGAAAAGACGACCTGCTTTCAGAAAGGAGCAGAGAGCAGGAGCCAAATGACTGATCGATGCGTGGTAAATTAAGGAAACAAGATTCCCAGGGAGCGAGGGAAATGAACCTGTCCTTCCCTATTGAAACGGCCTTGAAGCGCTGCCAAAGTGGCCATTCAGACAGCCGCCATGTCTCTCTATGAGCCAAACAGCCGGCTCTGACCGCCTCGCGTCCTTCGTGCTTTTTCCACCTCTTGCAAACTACACTGGAAAATTGATTAATTAGCTGATTAATTACTTAATTACCCAACCAAGGCAGCGGATGGAGAACTGCCATTTCGTGGCAGGTAATCGAATGGCCCTGTAGCAAAAGTGGATTGTTCTCGAACTAACAATTGATTAAAGGTGAGCTGGGGGGGCGTCTGTCTGCCTGTTGTCTCCTGGGGCTTCTGTGACTTTTCTTTAAAGCAGCCACTTTGTGTCCTTTTCGGCCTGCATATGAGCTGGGATGTCTTTCCCATTGGCATGGGAGCACCACTCTTTCAAAGCTCTTTCCTGCAGGTGTGCAAGGGCAGTGCCATTTGGGTCTATTGTGCTGCAGCCCTGAACGTTTTGTCCATTCCAGTGATCTGTAGAGAACACCGCTCATTCATATCCAATCGCTGGGGCTCCCCACAATAACACACAAAATATTTGCAGCCCAATTGCAACCCCTTCCCTAATGATCAGGATAATTGGGATGAGGGATGATTGGGATGTTCGACTACTTTTCAACAGGACTGAGGTCTCCGGGGCTCGTCCTGGTCAGGGAACGCGACAGTGGTCTGTCTACAGCTCCTCAAGACCAGCCAGGTATTGCTGATGCTGAGAGAGCAGATACAGTACGCTTGGAGTGGCTAATATTGTGGCCAGTGAGCATGTTTGTCCACGGTCTGCGAGTAGATGCATACTATCTGTGCATTTTTAACAATGTGATTTATTAACAGGCCTTTATACAGTTCTTTTGAGTCCTGTTCTTTTCCATTCCAGCTGGGCATGTCATCTTTTAATTGACCCCTTCATTGAACTAATAACTTGCTTCATTACACATTTTTAATTGTTTTGAGCTGCTTAAAAAAAAGAGTGGCTTCTAAACTTTTTCTAAGGCTGCCTGAAATCCACATTTGTTTCAGAGCCAAAAAAGGTCTAATTAAACAAAGCCCTAATTAAGGGGCTTGCCGAACACTACTGGAGCCAGATCTTTGGCGTCCCACTTTGAGCAGTGTGGTGTACCACTGGCCCACAATTAAGAGAGATGGAGGAATTAAGGGAAAGGGCTGAAGTGGTGCTATTACAGCTGAATCAGACCAGCCTGACCCTTCCCTGCAGGCTGTAAGATGTGATAGGTTTAAAGGGACCTACAGCACCATGGTCTCTGCTTGGCTGTGGATTTGGGAGACTCAGACAGGCGACCCTTGACCCTTGTCTTGACCCTGACGGGTACCTTCCGCAGGCTCTGGACTCTGGGCTGCAGCTCCTCTCCTGCGTTTCTCCTCTGGACTTCTCCCTCTGTCCTGATCTGCATGTTTCCAGCATTGGCAACGGCCTGGGGGCGGCAGCTGCGCTGTGGAATCCAATTTACCGCTCGCCTCCGCGGCGTCGGGAGCCCGGCGACCGCGCGCCTCCTGTCCTGGCCGGGGGGATGCTTCCTGCCCGCACCGCTTCTCCAGGGAAACGGCCTGCCTCCTTCTCCCCCTCCGACCGCAAACGATGGAGCCACTTCGTTACCGGCCCTGACAGGACGGACGACTCGCGGCACAGGTGATTGGACGCCCCTGGCGTCTGCAGGACCCGCTGCTAATTGCGCTGTGTGGCCCTGGCGCGGGCGGCGCGCGCTCCTCGCGGATGCTTGCTCGGCGGAGATCATTGTGCCCCTGCTCCTGTTGCCAAGCCTGGTGCACCAGCGCTGAGCTCATCGCCGTCTCTAGGGTAACCGAGTGGAGCTGCTTCCTTTTTACTGCACCCCCTTAGCGGGGCTGTCAGCCGGCACGGCCTCCCTTGTCTCGTCTCTTCTGATGAAAGGCAGTCTCTCCTGGCCTTTCTTTCCCTGAGGAAGATCAGAACCACTGTGTTGTGTGCACGCAAAGGGAGGTCGGCGCTGTATTTTGAGTTTTTGGAGGGGCACATAGGAGTGTGCCCCTCCAGGAATACTGACTGAGGGGAGCCCCTTGGTCTCTCAACCCATTTGGCTCACCTGGTTCTGTGGAGGACCCCAGGGAATCGGTTTCAAAGCTAGCATGGCTGTGCAGTTTGTTGCAGTTTCCCACCACCCCTAGCGTACAGATCCACTTCCAGTGTCAGTCCTAAGGAGCAGGTTCCTCTTGCGTGCTTGGGTCCTCATTTTTTGGGAACTCCTATTGCGCAGTCGTCTTGGGATGACCCTGTGAGTTGCGTTTGCATGCATGTATCTGGCTGCCCCTTAGTAGTCTCCTCTCGTCAGGACTGAAGAGATTCAGTGACCTCAGTCTGCCAGTGTCTGACATGTCTCCAGTGCAGCAGTGGCCTTTGATCTGTTACGGGTATGTAAGAGATCAGCGAAACCACAGTTCCCAGTACACACTCAGCTCATTTGCAGGGTCGCAAGGCAGCCGTGTCGATTAGTGGGCTTTGGACTGTGTGTCTTTGGGAGTTTTGTGGAGTTTGTGTCTTTTCAGGGACTTTCAGGCACATCTCAGAGACACTTTAAAAGCAGGAATTAATGTGTTTCGTGATTGAAGGATCTAAGATCTCACGCACCTTTTCAGCACCCCCACCTTTCTTGTTCAGGTGATTCATGTATGCAGATTCCTGGTCTTCTCTGCTGGAGTCTTTGAACTCTGGTCTGTTGCCTGCGGGCTCCTGCAGGAGGTTGGCTGTCCTGAGGAGGCGGGGCTGGTGAAAGGCTGGGGATACTTTCTATCTGAGGTCTCCTTAGCTTTCCTACAGCTGCACTTTCCATTTCTGGTCCAGGGAACCAACACGCCTGCTGCTTTTTGTTCTAGATGAGCTCTTAGTTGCTAATTGGATCCCTGATTGAACTAGTGACGTGTCTGATTTGAACTCTGTAATTGCTTTCAGCTCTTGGGCGGGTTGGGGGGTCTCCCTTTCACTGTTCCGTTTTGGAGGTGACTTCTCCAGCCTGCACCGATCAAGAAGGGTGCATCCTCGTCAAACTGCGCTAGGCAGACGTCTGTATTTCCAGAAGCCATGGCCGAATGAAGTGTTTTCTTTCCAGCCGGTGAGAACGTTAATTGAATCCATCCATTTTCTCCCAGACGAGGCGTCACGTTAATAAGCAAAACACCCTCCTAATAAACTATTAGCGGAATGCTCCTTGCCTGAGAATGAAATGCTTCCGTTGTTTTTTTTTCCGTGCTGTTTTTTTTTTCAAATGTTTTTAAGCAGCGTTGGCCGCGTTCGTGCAGCATCAGGCAGCTCTGAAATGGAATCCCGCTGAGCTCGGAGACCTCAGGCCCTAATCACGGGAGGGCCTTCAGTTTCTTTCCTAATGTACTGTTGTTTCGCCCCCTCTCTCCTCACCCAGCCTCATTCCTTTCCCCTGTGTTTCTCAGCCCCTCTCTTTCTCTTACGTGACCATTTACTTTTCTGACTAGTGCCTAGGGACTGACTAGGGAGAGTTAATGACACGAGCCATGAAAGCTCATTCACATCTAAAGGATGGCGCCTCCTACCGCCGTGTCCTCGGCCACCCTGCTGGGACAGTGATTTGACAATTCCGGTCCAGAGGGAACGGCGCCACCTACTGGTCCACGAGCACCACTTCTAGCAGAAACACAACATGCTTTCCCTTGGTGGTCTCTCATTCTAGCACCGACCAGGCCCGGCCTTGCTGCCCGAGGTCCGGCGCGATGAGGCCGCCGCCGCCACCCGTGTTTTGTTTCCAAACGAGAGGAGGCCGTCCGGCACATTTAGTCGTCAGCAGCTCATGGATCCGAGGGTCTCATCCCGCCGTTTCTCGAAGGGAGACTTGGTATCGGCGTCAATGCTGCTGCAGCCTCCCACAGCCCTTTGTGCAGAGGTCACAGTTTCGTCTTCGTGTCTTCCTCTCTTTTCCGCGGGGTGGTGAGAGGCAGAGGCGTCGACAGGGACTTGGCGGACGGGGAGGAGGGCCAGGCCAGGGCTCCTGCAGGTACCTCGAGGTACCTGGAGATTTGGTGTAGTGTGAGCCTCACACACACACACACGCACACACACACCCACCCCCTCCTCCTCTCCTCACTGTCAGCTGCAGCTTGACGGCCAGCAGATAGGATCCTGCTCCGGCGGCGAGTCGAGGGGCTGTCAGACGATAGCACAATTGATTACTTCTGTGGAGAAATCACAAGGCACTGTGGGGAGGTTGGGCAAGGGGGGGGAGCTGCCTGGCGACAGCGACCACTGGACTTTTCAGGGTCTGGGGAGGGGGGCTGTGGGGGGGGTGCTGGAGGTGTGCTTATTGATATCGAGGGAGACGTCTTCCGTTGCCGTGGTGACACCCCACCTGGCAAAAACATAATAATGACCCTGTCGGGGGGGGGCAGTAAGTAAACAGTCCGCTTTCTGACAGCACAGCAAACACCACTCCGCAGGCGGGGTGCCTTTCACAAGACTGTCAGGTCCCGGCGAGTGTCAGCTGTTGTGTGAGCAGAGCGCTTGGCACTCCTCCGCGAGCAAACCCTGCACAGGCAGGAGCGCACAGAGCTCAGGGTAATTCAGATGGCAAGCTCGCCTCTTCTGTCGCATCGGTACGAAGGGACTCCTGTGGAATGGATTAAAGCGCTGTGCGGTGGGTGTCTTTGCGTGCGCTCTGACATCTGCTCCCGGTTCCTCTGGCCTTTAATGGAAAGACACGCAATGGTGCAGCTTGAGGGCACAGGTTTTAGAACCTTCTGTAACTCAGCATGCAGCCCTTCTGAACTCGTATTGTAATATTTTAGCTGAACACGTACTTGGCCGAGTGCCACACTTGTGGTACCACATTTTGAAAGGGATCGTTTGGTCCATTTAAACTGATAATCGGTTGAATTAAACAATTAAGAAGTCAGGTTGAATTAAGAAAACAGGTGAGCTTCAAGAACTGGAGTCGTACAGCACTGTTTTAAAGGGTAATAATAAAGGGATGGTTCGCTTCAGGACCTGGTGTAACACTAACCTGTCCCCCTACCACTCATCCTCACGGCCAGCTCTATGAGTAAGAGAGCAGCAGATAAACAGGACTTAAACCCAATGTCTTAATCAATTACTTCATCATTTTTTACTTAATTGATTACTTCATTGATTACTTAATTAAATGTTTGGTTAAAAAAAGGCTAACACATTTATGATGCACATAAGCTGATGTAAGTAGTTGTAAATGTCTGTTGGCCGGCTCAGAACATTTAAAAGACTCAGGATAATCTAAATACAGTATTAGTTCAATTAAGGGATGCATTAAGAGGTCAATGAAGTAAATGAGAGCTCGTCTGTATTGAAAAAGGGGTCCATGTTACTTAACAGTTTTGCAGATAAAAGAGAACAGAATTGAGCAGCAAACATGAGAAGAAAGGCAGACATGAAATGGAAAACACAAAGACAGGCGACCCAAACTATCCTTTTCATTATCAAAGGAGATCGCTGCCGATTCCTTCCACCTCCCCAGCGACTTAGTAATTAAAAATAAAAATGTTTGGTGTTCTTACTAATGAGCCTGTGGTTCCCTCCTTGATGACGGCATAAAAGTGCTTTTCTTTTGTTCCTCCATTTTCAAAGCTTCTGAACTTCAAACGAGTCGTAAACTTTATTGAACTAATTAAGCCTCATGTAGGCTAACAGCGGAGGTGCTATCCGGCATTGTACCTTGAATTCCAAGGGCTTGCTACAAGATTGCAGGATGCAATTCACATTCGCCTGTCTCTGGCCAAATTATTAGGCACCCTCGGTGACAGGCAGGGCGGGACTGCCTCAACCCATTGAGGCTCAGGAGATGGACTTCCATCAGCTTTTCATGTTGTTTGGGGATGAGATGGAGAGCGATTTGATAACTGGACCAACTGGGCGGCAGTAAGGATTTATGTTTGTTTCATCACAATACGTTTTAATGTACTGCGAGAACATCTATCATCCCTTTTCTAACCGCTTTATCCAGTATAGGGGATCGGCGGGGTCCTTCTCAGGGCAACACACACACACACAGGCGCGCACTCACACCAGGGCCAGTTTTCCCAGAAGCCAGTTAACCCACCAGCAAGTCTCTGGTTTCGGGGGGAAATCAGAGCACCTGGAGGAACCCCACGCAAACATACAAACTGCACGCAGACAGGACCCCAGGTCTGGCATCGAACCCGGGGCCCCAGGGCTGTGATGCAGCGATGCGATGCAGGGCGCCACTTTACAGCCTACAGTATACTGCAGGAGCTTGTGTCACCAGACTCTTAAGGAACAGATGGATGATCGTTCCAAACTGTGCAACTGTGAAACGATAATTGCTGTACTGCAGGGGCACCCATGATCCCAGCAGGTCTGTCAATTCTCTCCGTTTCTCCGACACCTAAAGGCCTGGGAGAGACGTGCCAGATTTTGCAGTTAGGTTGTCAAGGGCTCGGGTGGAATGATGACTCAGTAGAAGCTGCGCCCTCACTCTGCTGCGATCAGGTCTAGTTGATCTGGGGGAGAGGACTGTGTAATCCAGCCCTGCTTTTGTGAGACCACATCTCCCGCTGGAACTGACCTCCTCAGTCTCTGGTCCGATTTTTCCCAAACTGCTGGGCAACAGGGTAGCCCTCCTACAACCCCCCCCCCCCCCCTTGGAGCGCAGCCCCTGCGCTTGCCTGCTGTACCGAGTGTGTTCTTTATTATCTGAGATCGATTGGGTCTGTCTTAGGCTCCACTGAGTCTGACACATCGCTGCGAGTTCTAATTGGATTTAACAGCAGGGGGGGTGAGAAGCTGGCTCATAAACTAAACAGGCCTGAGGAGGGGAATATGTTCTGCTGGCTTTTTAAAGCACTGGTGGCATGTTGGAAAAGACGAGCCCATCCAGCTCAGTGTAGTCCGCTGCTGGGCGGTGCTGGGCGTGGAGGGCCACTGTGGCTGTGGGTATTTTAAGTGTAGTTAAAGCAGTTACTCCCGAAAGAGCTGGGCGAAGTTGATCAATTGGTTCGATTAAGCCAAAAACGGGTGGAACGAGGGAATTAAGAGCTGACCAAGGAATGAAAACCTGCAGACACACCTGCCCTCCATTGCTCAGCCCTCATTAAAGCATTTAAAACATTACCTGAAAAAAATTATGTCTGAAAATGGCCATGGGCCATATTCTGACTTTACATATCTGAATCTTTACAGAAGTGTTTGTGAAAATAATTTCCTCATTATGCTCAGCGAGACTGAAAACCCTCGAAAGACACAAACTGAAAGCAAAAGTCTGCAGCACTTAAAAAAAGTCATTGCATGTTTCTGAAAACAGGCTGCATGGATAACAACTCAACATAAGTAAAAGCAACTGACTGTGATCTGCAGTCTCACGGACTCTCATGAGACCCCTGGTCCGGTGACGCAGTGTTCCAGGGAGCCGGCCAGCGCTGTGCTATGGGCAGTTCGTTTGGTTACTTGTCATTTTTAATGTTTCTCATGACGCCTTTCACGTTACTCTCCGGTGTTTTGTATTCATTTATTCACGTAGGCTACATTATTTGCATATTTGTATTCATATCTAATTCTGCATTTGTGTCACTTGTGTTTTCAGTTACCGCTGATCGGCTGCAGCTGGATAGCCGCACAGTTCAATTACCTTCATTTTAAACTGGATTTGGGGGTGATCTCCGGTCCTGCATTGACTTCTGAACCTCGTGCTGCCGTTGTTTTTCCATCTGAGAAATATTGAAAGGCCTGTTTTGTGAGCTATCATGTCTGGTGTAGAAAAAATGTATCATGTGCTTTTTTTTTTTTTTTCCAGAGTAACGCCATGCTTGCCAGGAGCAAATACAAAGACATTCAACAAGTCACAATGTCTTCCAGTTTCAGCAGCTAGAATCCAGACTGTGTCAAGTGCAGGTGACCGCGTCACTCCTGCCCTGGTGTCCCTGCCCTGGCTTCCTGTCCAGTTTCCGGTTGAGTTGAAAATCCTTCAGCCAACTTTAAAGGCTCTACAGGGCTCAGCTTCCCAGTTTGTTTTGTGTTTGCACCCTTCCACGTGATCAGTTGTCAGCTGATCCGGCTTCACTGAGTGCTCCTCCTGTTTGTCTACACTCTGTCTACACTCTTCAGTTACTGTGCCACAATGCTGTGGTACTCCCGTTGCAAAGAAAATCAAGGGCTTTGACACAGTGCTGTTAAAACCAGCCTGCAAACTTTTTTTGTGATTATTTTAGCTTTTATGTCTGTTTTTGGGGGGGAGGCTTTGGAATTAAGTTTGTTTTATTGCATTGCAGGAAATGCAATTACTTTGGAGTTCGATATTTTAAATAAAACCATAGTAAAACTGTTTTATATTCTCAGCCAAAAAGGAAAAAAAAATATTTTATTTATAATAATATTATGTTGTTCTATGACTGACACATTTCTCTGTGGATAAAAATGTACATGAAGTGTAATACTTCTATTCTGTTGTGGCAATTTCCGAAGTACTGCAATTGAAAGTAAATTTGTTTCTGTAGCTTGGCAGGTTACAATGTCATGCAGAGCGCGATTCCTTCAGTCCATGTACAGTATCACTGGTCCGATCCCCAGATACTCCTCTGCCCAGCTGTGGCACACACAGACTGGTCCCCAGGGGTGGGCTGGCTCTGAGCTCTGAGGTCTCCCCAGCTTCGTGCAGAAGAGTGGCCCTGTAGTGTACATCCCCTCCAAGAATAAAAAGATTCTTGCTTGTTAAAATTACGTGTTACTGTACGTGCAGTAACTAAGGTTGCACACACGTGCAGCACTGGAGGGACAGCCACTCTGTCCTGCTTTTTCCCCAGTGTCTCTCCAGTACAGCGTGCCGTTTATAGTCCAGTGTCCAGCAAGCTACATCTCACACCGTCACGCGGAATCACTCTTTGGATGACATCCATTGCAAACAGGCCTTAACGGCTGATTTTCCAACCTTTTCTAGCGTTGTCACGTACACTTCCAGGGGACAGTGTCAAAGCTGGAGAGTGAAATCAGGCTTACTTTACTAAATAGTAACTAAGAAACATTCCAGAGACATTCCTGAGAAATTCTGGAGTTGTTCCCAGACCCCTTCAGCAAGCAGGAGGCTGGAGAACCGGCATTTTTTTTTTACGCACATCCTAATTTATTGCCCAATTTTCCCAAAATAAAGCCGTGTGCACACGCTGGGGTCTGGAAAGAATCAGGCAAGCGCCTCGTCAAAGCACAGCTATTTTAAATTCGCGGAAAAGGGGCCCTGACTTTACAGCACTTACAAAGCATTAAACGATCCAGCAAAAATCTGCATTCTTTATTTCCCCCTTGCCCCTGTTCTGTCACTTAATTCCCTGCGTGCCTCTGGGGTTTATTAAACAAAACGTTAAATCAGCACCACGCTGAAGACAGGCAGTTCTGTTCCTGTAAACCCAGGGGTCACATGGAAATCCGTGGGGTACACGCTCACTGGAGGGGTCTGATCTCGCAGCCTGGGTATCAGCCCCAGAAACAAAGGCAAGCTTTTCAGTGCCAACATCTCTTCCCCACGGACCTTCTTTAACAAGCATGTACAGCCCTGCCCGTTCTGTAGTGCTTGTAAGACTTTGCTACCTACCGATAGTAAACTTAATTTCTTTCTTTAAGGAGTTTCGCACCTTAATTAGTGTGTTTAATCTCAAGGGGTAGGGGGGAAAGAAAGGAAGAGAACTTGTGTTCCAGGAGGCGCGAGCTTAGTGGAGAGTGAGGTGAAGCCTGTAGTGGCAGTAGAGCTGTAGTTAGACGTTGGAAAGTGCAGTACAGAACCCGTCTGGGCTTATAATCGCCGTCAGCCACAAGCTGAGGTGGAAGTGGTCAGTTCGAGGCTTTGCAGTTTGTGTTGCTTTTTACAGAGCAAAGAATAAATATAGATCTCAGTTATCATGTAGCAGTGGCATATGTTGAAAATCTGGGGCTGGCATGCTGGGGCTGTGGTAAGCATCGCTGTGCCGCTGTCTGTGTGGAGTCTGCATGTTTTCCCTGTGTTCGCGTGGGTTTCCTCCAGGTGCTCTGGTTTCCTCCCACAGTGCAAAGACATACTGGTAGACTAACTGGTGTTAGTCTGGTGTGAATGTGTGTGTCTGTCTGCCCAGTGATGGACTGGATTCCGGTCCAGGGTGTCCGGTCCGGTCCAGGGTACCCTGCCTTGTGCCCGTTGCTCTCCCGCGGCCTCGTATTGGATAAAGAGGATAGAAGCCGGATGGATGGAATGATAAGCGAACACTCACTGAGCAGCTGATGCACACCAGCCGTGTGCAGCAGCAGTACGCACGTCTGACCTTTTGCGAGTAATAAATGACTAATATAGGCCTTAAACGTCTCTCTTATGAAGTGCGTTAGGCATTTAAAACTGAGAGACTATCCCTAGACAAGTCTTTTGTTGCTAAAAAAGTAGTGCATTGCATGTAAATGGCACTTATTAGTGGGGATCGTGTTTTTTTTCTGGTAAAAAGAAAAAAGCTGATTTTATTTCATCAGAGAACATCTTATAAGTGACTCCCCAGGTGACGGGAGGGGGTAATTCGAGCTACTTCTCTTATTCACTTCTGCTATTATGTTTTTTTTGGTTTGTAAAAAAAAATCAGAAGGAACAGGCGCTTCTTTTTTGTTGTTGTTGTCTCTGCAAAAGCTAGCGCATGTGAAGCCATGCCTATGTGTTGCCATCGTTCAGCTGGGTGCCACCACGGCCTGCGAGCCAGTTTTCTGCCTGGTGTGTTTGCATTCTCGGATTGCACTGTTCAAGTGAAGGGCTTAGCTGATACAAAGATTTGATAGAAGAGATGTCTGTTCAAGTGCAGATCTGGATGGTAAGATCTTGAAATAGCCCTCTGTGTTGCTTTCTACTTGACTTGTAGAACAGGTTTCATATTGAACCAGTGTCAGCTGTGGTCCATATTGAACCAGTGTAAGCTGAGCTCCGTTCTGAACCAGTGTCAGCTGTGGTCCGTACTGCACCTGTGTTAGAAGAGGTCCTTACTGAACCAGTGAACCAATTAACACATTTCTGCATGTTTTCAGAAGACGCTCGCATGTGCTTCAGTCTTCGAGCCTTGGCAAGCCGCAGGGACTCTATTCTCCGGGGCTAAATAAAGAAATAACAGCACACACAAATGCCACTGCACACACAGGGTATTTTATGCCTTTCACAAAACATTAAAAGTGATGGGGAAAAAAAAAACGAAGGCTGTTCTGGATGATACAGGCCTATTTTTTTATTAGAAGAGATAGTTTATGATGCTGATCCCAACAAATCCACTCTAAGTCAGCAAAATCTCACATGCATTTCTCTGGACAAAACCAGTTATATTCCCTTTTTTCTGTTCCTTTCTCTGTCTGTAGATGAGCCACACATCCATTATTCAGTCTGCTTTGGGGGGGGATATTATTTTATTCCAAATCTGAATTCCTCAATCTTTTTCCTGCTAATTAGCTGAACTGTCCCGGACCTTACTGAAAAAACTGGAGGCAGGGGGGTGGGGGGGGGGCCGTGTCGGATTGCCGTGACAAACCTGTGCCGCTACATCTCCTGAGCGGTCTGCGGGGAGCTCGTCGCGCGCGCCCTCGAAAATGACAAGTAAACAAAACTGATGGATGTGTATTTACTGGCACCGGGCTCCTATCCGAGAGCTCGGAGCAGATGAAATGCAGAAGGATGTTTACTACAGCTGTCGGCGGAATAAGAAAGAGAGTTTTCGAGGCCTCCCCTGTTTCTCATTTCTGGAGGATCTGTGTTTGCATGTAGAAGGTAGGGGTGCTTGAGCAGTCCCAGGAGAAGAGTCTCCAGACAACGCAGGCAAGGAAAACTAATATCCTTCACACTCCTGTTTACAGTGTCCCGTCTTTAACCAGCGAATGACCCTCTGGAAAACAGCAAATTAATAACAACAGGGAATAAAGCCGACCTCCCCCACAGTTGTTAGGGTTACATTATTAATGAGTGCTTAACTAACAATGTTATGAATATATTAAATTATATTGGGCTTATTATCTAGTGGGCTATATTCCTGCACTCCACTTCCTCAGGACTCTGTCGCAACTGAGTTTTTAATTAATGAGGCAAATGAATCCTCCACCTAATTGGGTTATTTTTAAATTAGATATGTACCAACTTCCCACCCCATCTGTCCTTGGTTTTTTTAAATGTCCTGCTGTAGGCAAGTGTGGCTGCCAGCATGTTTACCAGACAGCATCTGCGCAGACTGAACATTTACCAGACAGCATCTGCGCAGCCTGCAGGTTTACCAGACAGCATCTGCACCCCTGGAACATTTACCAGATAGAATTTGTACAGTCGGCACGTTTACCAGAGAGAATCTGTGTAGCCTGTGCTGGTCTTGGTCTGAAACAGCTTTGACATGTGAGCAGTTAACAGGTGAAAATTGCACTGCCTCAGATACCTTAATTCACAAGCAATCTCACTTCTGCAAGAGCTCCTTAAATGAGTAGCCTCTATCTTTAAATTGACTGGAATAAATGAACTTCTAGTGGTTGGGAGGAGTGAGTGTTCAGTTAACATATTTAATGAACAGCAAAGAAGATCACAAGAAGACAGATGTTGTAAGATGTAGTTTCAATCCTAGTTTACAAATAGACAAAAGTCAACCAGCTGGACTCATCGAGGGTCACCATACTGTATATTATTATGCAGACCTGTTCATGAAGAGCTTCACCCCCAGCGGGTTTTGTCCATTGCAACTAAATGACCAATTTCTAAACGATTGTAACAATTTTACTGCAAACAGCTGGTGATTTGTTGAATCAAGCAGTTTAGGGAACTACAGCATTTGCTTTCCTAAACTCGAATATCAGTCTTCCTTCAAGGACTAGACGGTAATTATCAGATTTCTTCATCAACAGTGTGCGGGTGTTGGCTGACCTCAACCAAGACTAACTGGACTGGGGCGGCTCTCCATGACCAGGATTGCTGAGCTCCCAGTTGTATGTGTCATCTGGTTCCTGTTTGACTGCTGGTCCTGAAGCTGGTCTTTTGGCTCCACTTTGTCAATAGCTTTTTACGGTCTTCAAATACTTGATTTTTAGCCTTATATTTAAAGACATTCCTTTAAAACCAGGAACACATCTAGCTGATCTTCTCTGGACTTATTCCAGAAGAACAATGCTTTTCTTGTCTTTCAGCGTGGCAAAAAGTGTCCTCAGTATTATAAATGAGGTCTAGCGAGAGAAGTAAGTTAGTCCCCTCCTATATGCCTTTCAGATGAAACATCGAAGGAGTTTTAGGTTTCTTCTTGTACTCTTTTAGGGCACATGTTTTTCTTCCCTGTCATCTCAGGGACCGAATCGCAGTGCGGTGTCAGTTGAGTCACCTCCAGTGGAACACTAGACCCTGCGCCGTCTTTGTGGGGATTAATTGCCGTCTCTGCTCAAATAAAGGAGTTGCTCCCGGCAGCCCAATTAATCTTATTTAGTGTAGGAACTGGGTCTGTAAACAAGCCAAGGGGGAGATAACAAAGCAATCTGGCAAAAAATGTTGGACCCCATACGCCTCGTAGATAAATGTTCGATGGTGATTCATGGATGTCGGATGACAGGTCCTCATTAATCGTCCCTCTTGTTTTAATTAGCGTCACTTTTGATGACACCCCTGGCTTTGGGGCTTTGAAACGACGTTGTCTGTTTCTCCTTCTCTTTTTCTTTCCTGTTTATTGTGGGAGTGTCCCGGGCCGGGCCCCCGCTCCGCTGTCTGGGCTCCAGCTCTAGCTGCGGAGTGGCGCTGCTCGGCTCACGGCAGCGACCCCCAGCGGGACGGGAGGAAGGGCAGACAGCAGCCCCGCCCATCGGGGGGTTCTCGGTGCCTGGCAGGAGCGTTGGCGCTGATCGGAGGAGTCGCTGCCCGCGATGCCGATGCGGTCTCCGCTCCGCTCAGAGCAGAGGGCACCCCTTCTGCCCTCTGCGTGCTGTTGCTTGGGGGAAGCTCGGGCATGCTAAACTAGCCCCTCACCTCGGCCTCGAACCAGCGACTCCCAGGCCGAGGAAGCCGGGGAACCTTACCTGGCTGAGCCTCTCGTTTCCTCCGCTTTCCTCTTGACGGGGCGGAGCGCTGGCTCTGTGGCTCAGGATCTGCGCCTGTGGCTGGAAGGTTGACTCCTTATGTCCCAGGGCTGATTCTTTACTGAATCGGTCACTGTTCGTATTCCTTGGACTGAGGCCAGTTTCCACCCACAGATCTGTTATTACAAGGCCACTTACCCCTGGCAAGGGCGTGGCAACCCAGAGACTGAGAATGAACTGTCTTCATTGCCTTCTTGACTGTGAAAGTTGTACTTGAGGGCAGGGTGGGGGATCCGTCGGCCAGGGCTCTCTCAGCTGCTGGCGAGACACAGCCACCCCTTGTGGGCCGCTGGGGGCTTGGATACAGGGTTTTGTGGAAAGAGGAGCGGCCAGGAGATGGGCGTGGTCGAAGGAGCCTGCCTGCACTTCCTTCTCCCCTGTGTGAGGTCATCAACACAATTAGCCAATCCAGACACGAGTGGAAACAGCTGGCCGTTTCTAAATTAAAGCAGTGCATTCCCAGATAACGTGAAACTTACTGTTCAAATGCACCAACCCCACTCCCCCATGGTAACCTTTTTTCACCAGACACAGAACATAACAAAATCATTTTTTTCCAACTAAGGAGCTGATGCCTTACTGCTGAGTTAAAGACAGAAGGCATTATGACCCTCCAGGAAATTAATTTGACCTCCAGCGATTGAGACATTAGCCTTGTGTCTGAAACAACTAGAGGATTGCCTATAAAATATTGAATAGCTTGTTTTTGAAAAAAAGGGGGTTTTGTTTGCTCTGCAGCAAGAAGACTAATGTATCACTTTAGATTTTCTAAACAAATTATGTTACCTTTCCTGGCTGTAGATTGGAAGTAGGGGTGGGCAGAATCCTGCTGTTGTAAATAGGTTTCCCTTCAGTGCTAAAAATCTGAACACTTTTTAATTTAAAGCTTTTAAAATTGAGCTTCTGTTTCTGTTCCCTCTTATTTAAGTCTGATTTAGACTTAAAATAAGTCGTTTTTTTTTAACTGGTCGCTCGAAAGTCTCTTGCATATTGCCATCTCATTTCAGCTTCCTAACCCTGATATTAACTATAAAACGAGAGTATCTGCTGGGCTGACCACTGTATTTAAACATTTGTTTGATGTTGGTGGCAGAAGAGTTTACGGCTTCAAGCAAATGCCGTGTGGAAATAGAACAGTGTCTCTCTTGTTCCTTTGATGGGAATTAAGCTTTATTGGAAACAAGATGAGTGGAAAGGCAGGCTAGAGGTCTCCAACCCTGTTCCTGGAGCCTTTAAATCATCAATTTATGAAGGTTTAGACCAATTTAACTATGATTGATTCAATTAAACAGGTGCTGTCTTCAATCAACTAAATTAGAGATCATTAGGAACAACTTCCTTAACTAATCAGCTGCATCAAAAAGTGTTCTTAATCGGGTGGCCTGTAAGAATAACTGAATGGGGGCTCTCCAGGACCAGGTGTGGGTACCCCAGCTCTAGATTAAGGGTGCCCACCCTGGTCCTGGAGACCTGTATTTCTGCAGGGTTTATAGGTAGGCTTTATTGGTCAGTGACCAATTTACCAGTCTGGAAAGCATATTATCTAGTTATAAAGCTACTAACTGTTACAATTAAGCCATTTATAGCTTAATAATGGCTTAATAATTAAAGCCTGAGGACACTGTGGCTCTTCGGGACCAGATCTGGACACCCCTGGCTTCTTGATCAGAGCTGCTCAATCCAATCTGTGGCTCTTCCAGCCCTCTCCACTGCAGGGCTTCAGCGCAGCCAGTGACTCGGGTCCTCTGTTGGACCCCCTGGTCAAGCAGTACGATTATGAAGAATGTAGCTGTAGCAGAATTCTGCAACGGAGTGGAGTGGGAAGTGTGCCTCTCTCGATATCAGGGGTATTCAGGACTGGAACCGTGCTAAAGAGCCTAGTGTGGACCTTCCGATGCGTCGTTGGCCCAGTTTAACGAATTCTCCCAGTTGGTCGAGTGTTATTGCTTTAAGAGAGTTACTGTAGGGAGCCTGCTGGCAGTCCGTGGCTAGCACTGCAGACCCCTGCCCTTACAGACAAAGCCCAGCCTTTGTCTGTGGTCACTTTTCTCAACTGATTTCCCAGCAGCAAAATCCTTTTTGCAACATGGCAAACACATATGCTAAGTAAGCTCTTACTGCACTGTAAAATTTTAACACATTATCCATTGATTTAAATTCTACGGTTTTACCTACAGTATATATGCTAACATTCTGTTAGCTTTTGTAATTGCTTTCCTTTTTTTGTCTAGAAGACACAAATCATAGGTGAACAAAAACACAGAGCCCTGAAGCTCGATGTTTTTACGTCTCGTGTCCATAGTTCACATTTCTGCTACCTACATATAATACTGTGCACTTGTGTGTATTGAACATCACCTGGACAGGTGCTCCTCTTTCTTGAATTCAGTCTTGTTGGGTTTCGTTTGCAGCTCCTACACCGCTTGCAAATCTTCCTGTTTTTGCATTATCTGTGAACTTGTCTAGTATACCAACTATGCCAGAATCTAAATCATTTACATGAATTGGGTAGAGCTGTGGTCCTTATACATACCCCTGTGATACGCCACTGATGATATCACCCCAACTGGAGCATTCTCCCCTTATCTTTACAGTTTTCCACCCATTAAACACCATAGCCTTGAGTGTCTACTGCCTGTAAATCTAAATATACCATATTATATTCTATATGTGTGTGCGCTTTCAGTTGACTCTCGTTCAAAAACCTCAAGTGAGCCAGTTAAACGAGACTCACTTTTGTTAGTCCATGTTGCCTGGAAACCTGCTGCCATCCTGTCGATTCTCTAGTTGAGATCTAATTAGAATTTCTACAGCTTTACATGTGATAGAAACTGGACTAATTGGTCCGTAATTGCTTGGTTTGGTTTTCATAACACTTTCCCCAATGTTCCAGTCAATAGATGTTATGACTGTCTTGAGTGAGTGCTGGAAAAGTTGAACGTGCCATGAAAAATTCTTGTTTCTTTCAGTAAAGCATGATTTTTTTTTTATCAGCAAGCGCTGGAAATTCGTTTACTTAAGAGCTTTTCATACCGTGGACACATCTGCCTTTTCTGCGCTTATGCCGTCCTGTATAATACGCTGTCTTTGCTCAGCCTGAGGTATGTGGTCAGTTTGTTCTGTGATAAGCCCCTGAGTGAAATGGTCATTTAATGTCTCGGCCGTTTCCCTTTCATCATCTGAGCTTCCCATCATCCCCGGGTCACGCCTCTTTTCTTCTTTTGCTGTAGCAGTGCTGGAAAAACCTTTTATCACTTCTTTCAGCCGCCACTGGAATATTCTTGTCTATGTCTCTCTTGGCTTTTCTCATGTCCCTTTTACTCGCGTTTGCAGGAAATCGTACTCGATTCTGTTGCCTCTCAGCGGCTGCTGTCCTTCTTTAACTGCTTTCATGAGGAGCCACCGAGCCGTGCCGAAGCTGGCGGCAAGCTCCGGTGCATTGTGGGTCCTGCACGCCCCCCCCCCATCACGCTCAGCTCTCTGCCTTTCACGCCCCGTGGGAGACACAGAAAGGGCCGTGGCTGTCCGCGGCCGCCCCTTCTCCCCAGCCCAGAGCTGGGCGTCCTCCCCTTGTCCCGGTCGCCGATACAGGAAGAGCTTCTCGCTGACTGACAGCCAGAGCGCGTGCCGAGCGCCAGAGGTGTCACCCCCCCCCAACCCCTTTCTAGTTTCTCTACTGATGGGGTGAAACATAGCCAAGGCTGATGCTGCCACAACAGAAGAATGCAACCTGAGAAATACACCGGAAATCCATTTTTAATATTATTACCTAATCACTGTTGTACATCTATTGTGAATATTTCCCATTAGATGTACATACAAATGTCCTTTAGGAAAACTGAAGAAAAGCATCACATCGGGATGAATACAGGTTGTCCTGAACATCAAATTAGATTTCACCCCGAAATCTAATGGCCAGTTGCATGAGGTCATCGATTCGGGTGGCCTTGCTCGGGCACGATGCGAGTGGAAGGGTACACACTGTTCTTTCACAGACGAGAGGCCACGCTCCCCAGGGCGATCCTCGTGGGATCGGCCGGCTGACTGCCACGTGTCTTCCCACAGAGCCCTGTTTTGTCCTGGTGTGTTTATCGGCAGGGGGCGAACACGGCGCCGGGAGCTGGCCGACTTCTCCCCGCTGCTGCGTCCTGGCTGGGGGATCTGTCCGGGTGAAGCCCTCTTCAGCTCCTCGTCGCTCAGGGAGGACCCCCCCCCAGGGCCGCTTGCCTTTTAAGGGGTGTGGTGGAGGAAGTAAGAGGGCATCACTCTGCTGCCTCCAGTGTCCCTGGGTCGTGGGGAAGACACTCAGGTGTCTCTTACTGATGCAGTTTTGCTTTTTCCCCGTCAAAGTCCTGTAGGAGTCTTGTTTGCTGTAGGAATGTTGCTTACCTTACGTTTTGCAGGTGACCGTTTATACTGCTTGGCACTTTTGGAAAAATAATTGCAATCTTAGATGCAGTATTGAATGATTTAGGAATATGCAAATCCGGCTGTGTCCCAGAACACAATATTTTTCAAAAGCAATATGGGATGTGCTCACGGGCAGAAAATAATGACACATATATATTTTGGTTAGTATATGTTATATTATATTACCTTTGTCTTCTGTGCTAGAATACTTTTTTTAAGGCTTGTTTCCACCTGCTCTGTTCTAATTATGTATTTCTTCTGATTGAAGGATTATAAATAAAGGAATATAATGAATATATATATATATCATTAAAGGAAGATAAAGCAGTAGAGGATAATGTTTATGGGCTGTGAGACAGTGAGACGTGTTGGAAAAAGAATAACAGAAGTCAAATGGCATCACTTTGCCTGTTCAAAGTCATGTTCTTCCACGTCTGTTCTCACCTTTGGGCATATGGTGCCTTAAAAGTGGAAGAAATATTTGATCACCTCATAATACAAACGAATCTTTATTTTGTGAACCTAATGGGATTTTCACCAACTGTCCAGTGGCATTGGGAGTGGTGTTGGGAATACTGCTGGGAAATAGAATGGTTGTCAACAGGAAGTGCCCACGAAGACCGGAATACACACGTGTGAGAGGCTGTTCGGTGTCTGCGACTTTAAAGAGAACATGTTTTGAGCTGAAACCTCTTCCTTCCCTGTCTCGCCTCTTGCTGCTGATGGAGACACGAGGCCTCTGCTGTGCTTCCAGCTCCTGGCTCTGCACACATGTGACTTGAAGGATGACAGCAGGAGCAGCACCGGCAGCCGCACACACACACGCATGAGCGCGACCCTTCTTCTGGGACTGAGAAGCACAGCACATGTGCCCAGTCTTGTGATGCAGCAGGGGCAGGACTGTCAGGAAAGGTCAGGCCAAGTTGAGAGAAGAGACGCTCTGTGTTGGTTTTAAGAGCTCGAAAAGCTGCCCGTCGGTTTCCAAGTGTGTTTCTGTGTCACTTGTGTTCTTAGTGAAGGCTTTTTGGGGGTTATGAATGCACAAAGGATCTGACACCAAGGGCCTGGGCTACGTGGGGGACGCCTGCAGAAACTGGTGCCATGTAGGGTCCTCAGGGGTTCCCTGTCCATGGTGCTCCACTTGGACTGTCACCTGGCTGCACAGGCCCAGGCAGAATCAGCCTCCTGCAGCTGACGTCTCTTGGTGGCCTCAGCTTCTACACAGCACCTCCTTCTGTCCTGGAAGTCTGCTGTCTTCCTGAACAGGGTACCTGCGGGAAAGCGCTGTGAAGTCATTCTTCCCCATTCACATGGGCCAAGAGTACAGGACTCCGCCCTGGATGGGACCCAGTTTCTAGACTCTACAGGACTCTACATATTCCGTCCTTCGGATGAGACGTAAAACCGAGGTCCTGACTCTCTGTGGCCATTACAAATCCCAGGGCGTTTCTCGAAAAGAGTAGGGGTGTCACCCCGGCATCCTGTCCAGATTTCCCATTGGCCCTTACCAACCATGGCCTCCTAATAATCCCCGTCTCTGAACTGGCTTCATCACTCTGCTCTCCTCCCCACTGAGAGCTGGTGCGTGGGGAGAGGACTGGCGCATCATCCAGGTGGGGCTGCACACTGGTGGTGGTGGAGGGGACCCCCATTACCTGTAAAGCATTTTAAGTGGAGTGTCCAGAAAAGCGCTATATAAGTATAAGCAATTACTATTATTATGAATTATTATTACAGTCCGTCCACGATGTGATCCTCCCCTCCTGAGCATTCGTCGTGCTCTCCAGCAGCAGTGCCTCTGGCTGCACTGACCGGAGCCATCAGACTAAGCTACAGCGCCTTGATCACAAATTATTAGCGCCCACAGTGGGGTGTTCTGCCCACGGGGCGTCGGTCCTGTCTCCCAGGCTTTCTGTGTTTTCCTTTGTGATTTGTGACAATAACGTCACACCAGCCCTAACCCGGTCCCCCCATCGCTACATCCAGGGTTCGTCTTGTGTATCGAATGTCACGGCAGCCGGGCTGCCCTGGCCAGTCTTGTCCTTCACGTCACAGCTGTGGGCTCTTTTCATCCAGCTCTTTCGGATTACAGTCCCGCCCCCTCCCAGTACGTCCCTTCGGTAAACATCATCACTAAGATTAGAATTCGTGTGGCATTGAGTCACAGTGCTCACCGGTGTCCCAGGAGGCCTGTCCCCGCGACCCCAGATACCGGAGCACACATTTCCCAGCCTTCGCCGGCGATTCCGACACGAGGCGGCCTCCGGAATCACTTAGTCTCACCACGTCCCTCTTCAGGGGGGAGCGCTCCGGCCACGGAAAGCTCATGCATCCCAAATGCCGCACGTTGTCCCTCTTTGAATTCCCAGCTCAGGATACAGAGTAAAGCAATCATCTCCCGTTGTTTGTCCCCAGTCAAACAACTCCCCGGCGCTCACGTGCTAAAGGCAGATGTCCCTAGCTGAGATTATAAATTAAATCGACATAAAATCACCAGACCTGCCGAAGAGTGGCTCTAGCACTGGAACAGTACTGCTATTGAGACCAGAATAAAAGACAATGAAATGTGACCTATTCAATTACCCAGACCACTATTTAATGGCTGGAAGGTTGCCGGTTCGTATCCCGCAGCTGGCATTGGTATCCTACTGCGTTGGGCCCCTGAGCAAGGCCCTTCACCCCAACTGCTCCAGGGGCGCCGTGTCAATGGCGGACCCTGCGCTCTGACCCCAGGCTTCTCTCCCTGTCTGTGTGTCTCCTGGAGAGCAAGCTGGGGCATGCGAAAAGACAAATCCCTAATGCAAGAAATTGGAAATGGCCAATAAAGTGATCTGATCTGATCTTAAGGAACGTTTTCCCTGAAAATACCTTAAGAAAATAATAAAAGGATGAGCTGCTGTTGGAGCTCCATAAGGAGTTCTGACCTTTCCACGACTTTGTTGTTGTGCACCCTGGGAAGGCAAGCGCTACGAAGCACATGGCGTCAGCTAACGCTGCGGAAACATTAGCGTCGCCAGTGAGCCGTATGGCACCCTGTGTGACCCCCCATGTCCTGTACCCCCATGCTCGTCAATACCGATTACGCACTCTGCTTACTGCGCGCACAACAGCCCTGCTCACCTTATCCCTGCGGGGTCAGGGGGTCGTCCACAATCCCTCCTGCCTGCGCTGTAAGCTTCTTCATCGGGGAAATCGAGCCGCCCGCCTCCCCACCCCTCCGGCTCCTCCGGGGGAGCTCTCCAGCTTGGAACCGTGTTCCTGAAACCCAGGCTCGGAAGGCAAACTGACTGGCAGAAACTGAGGGTTTATTAATGGTCACTGAACTGAACAGAAATATCCAGGCCCTTCTGGGATAGCTGAGGACAGCAATTCACAAGGGAGAACTTGGGGTCTCGCCTCCGAGCCTGCCTTTGATCTGCAGCCTAATTCTGTGCTTCAGTGGAGAGCTTTGTCACTGGTGAAATAGAGCTTCTCCGCAGGAAAGTGGTAGTGCAAGCCCTACACAACTCTCCATCTGCCTGCAAGTATGTGTGTTCATTGTTACTGGGTTTGTTTATTTGGCCTCTTTCCTAAATTCTTATTTTTCTTCCCTCTTGTTTGTGTTTTCCATCTGCACATATATATGTATACACTTATACCCTGGTGTTCTAACCCTTATGTCCTAACATGTGTGTAAAATCAAAGAATTGCCATTAGAAATCCATCCTAAATCCAGCTGTCAGGACTCATCCCTGCACACACATCTCTGCACACATTACCCCAGTGCTCAGAACCCTGCACTTGCTCCCCGACAGATTTTGAAATGATTTAAAGATAGCAGCATTGTCATTATTCCTTGTGTTGTCGCATTGGAGAACATTGGCTGGGGCTGTTTGCTCTGCAGCCTGAAAATCCAAAGCATCTAATCAGGAAAGAGGCAAAGCCATTTTACTATTTTACACACACACACCGAGATCTCACTGTGAAAAACTTGCAAATTATACTACAACCATGGAAAATCATGGTACACCAAAGTAGAGGCACAGTGTATGTTTTTTTTAATTGCAACACATGCTGTCATGTTACATTTCAAAAGATGTGCGTACTGTATACTGAGCATCAAAGGAAACCCACCTCTTACAGCTGTAACAAATTTGCAAATCCACCATCAGGAAAATGACTTCTTTTTTATTTTCCTAAAACAAAAAGAGAGTTTAGTTTTTTTTTATGCTCATTATTGTGTTTCACTGCAGTGTAGAGATATCCATGTTGTGTAGTGTGATTTGTGGAGGATTGTATATGCATTGGAGGGTGGCATGGTGGCACAGCGCTGGGGCCCTGGGTTCAATTCCCTGGGGTGCTGTCTGCGTGGAGTTTGCATGTTCTGCTCGTGTTTATGGGGGTCTCCTCTGGGTGCTCCGACTTCCTCCCACAGTCCAAAGACTGTCGGTTAACTGGCTTCTGGAAAATTTGGTCCTTGTGTGAGTGTGTGTGTTTGACCTGCAGGGGACTAACACTCCTTCTCCGGGTGTATCCCCCACCTTGTGCCCGTTGCTTGCTGGGATAGGCTCCGGCTCCCCCACTTCATCCTGTTCTGGATACAGCAGGAGGAAGGTGGGTGGACGTATATGCATTGTCCCTGTGCTGCAATAGAGGAATCTTGTGTGTTTGTATGTGGAATGTGAATGTTTGGCTTTGCTAGATGCGAAGCCCTTGCCATTGCCATAAGGAACAGAGTTTTAAGATCTTTATAAAGGCGTGTTTGCTGGGTTTCTAATAGAGCGGAATTTAATTAAACCACTTTGGCAGGTTGGTTCTTAAAATGCAAATAACTCTACTCAATTACAATGTTAATTCTGCTCTCCAAGCGATCTCTTCTTCCCACTACCTGCAGGCCCTTTGCCAAGTGTTGGATTTCCTTTCTTTCTAGATCAATGTTTCATTTCAACTTCACGGACACGGCGGCGTCCTCGGCTCACTGGGCTTTCGTCTCTGCTGACCAGGACTGGATCCAAAGCCTTGTCACCTGGAGAGGATCCTCCGTCTTCTCCAGCTGGGAGGGGAGCTGGTGATCCTCTGTTTAGGGTTAGTGGAGGCCTTACCCCGTGTGAAGAAATTCCTATTGTTATATAGTATATCAAATCCAAGTTTCTTTATCAAATGCACAGCAATACAGCATGGAGCAGTAGTTGCTGGCAATGTAATGTCTGTTCTACGAGCTCACCGGGGGGGTAAAAATCATAATTCCTCACACTTCTATAGCACTTTCCTGGACACTCCACTCCCAGCGCTGTACAGGTCATGGGGATCCCCTCCACCAGCACCAGTGTGCAGCCCCACCTGGATGATGCGCCAGCAGCCAGATTGCTCCAGTCATATCCCCACACACCAGCTCTCAGAGCAGAGTGATGGAGCCAGTTCAGAGAGGGGGGTTATTAGGAGGCCATGACTGGTAAAGGCCAGGGGGGAATTTGGCCAGGACTCCTGGGTTAACACCCCTACTCTTTTCGAGAAATGCTCTGGGATTTTTTTATGCCCACAGAGGAACTAGGTTTTAAATCTCATCCGAAGGACGGCTCCTTTTTTACAGTGTAGTGTCCCCGTCACTGTACTGGGGCATTAGGACCCACACAGACCGCAGAGTGAGCGCCCCCTACTGGTCACGCAGGCACCTTTTCCAGCAGCAGCCTTAGCTTTCCCAGGAGGTCTCCCATCCAGGTACTGGCCAGGCTCACAACTGCTTTGTTTTAGTGGGCTGCCAGCTGGGAGTTGCAGGGTGATGGAGCTGCTGGCACTTATGGGGGTGGAGGGGTGGATTCACCTTTTAACGGTCTGGATAGACAAGACACCCAGCCTTCAAATTCATTCAGATACCAATTACTTGATGTGGCCACTGTTTAATTAGATGGCTCAATTAATTGCCATGTTAATTAAACAATTAAACTGCTGTTGATGTGCAAATCCTGTAATGGACTGGAAGCTGCAGTGCTTCACTAATCCCTCTAGTAATTACAGTGGATTCCTTGCGCCCGGTGCTTGCTGGGATAGGCTCTGGCTCCCCAGTGACCCTGAATTGGATCAAGTGGTTAGAAAATGACTGAATGTACCTGTTCTCCTGGCAGTGTGGTGCATTAACAACAGCACCTCTGCCATCCTCCTGCCTGACCTCACCCACACCTGGAAGCTCAGCAGGCTGACGTTCCATAGGCGCCGTAGGTGGCACTACCAGGAAGCGACCACACCAGAAAATGCGGTTGACAGGGTGTGTCCTTGGGGATGAGGTGCTGTACCGAGGGCCTGGTTTTTCATCAAATGGCGAAGATCATTCAAAAGCGACTGATTGACATTGCTGGCCCGGCAGGTCCAGTCCAGCGGACGACTGGCGGGGCACAGCAAGCGAGTCTGGGGTGAAGCAGAAACACCCCAGAGCCGAAGTCGTTTTGTTTTTTTTGCTCTACAGACTGGCAGCGGAATGAATGCTTGGCGTCCCCGTGATAGCTTCTCGATTCGCAGGGAGGCGAGACGCTTTGTACTTCAGATCCAGCGAAAACCTCAAGTCGCGTCAAAAGAATTATCACGAACTGGAAAACAAAACGAGACAGAAAAATGGGGGGGGGGGGGAAACTGGCAACAGATGAAATGAAAATGGGTTGTTTTTTTCCCCTTCTTCTCCAAGCTGCTCTGTGATATAAACCTCGCTGTGTTTTGGAGTGACAAGAGCTGCGGCGCTTCCAAAGCCGAGCTGACCGTCAGCCCTTCTACTCCAGGTGCGGGACTGATCCGCTCCCCAGCCGTGCCCGTGTTAACGCCTTACTGCCCCCTTTGCGCCGGGCAGAGCTGTAGCGCCGAAACAGGGGGGGGGGGACGGCCGGCGCTGCGTCTGGAAACGGAGCTCGACAGTGACGAAGGTGACCTGAAGGGTTAATGGCAGGGGCTCGAGAGAAGAGGGGCGGTCGCCGGCGGGCTGCTATTGGCCGGGCGTCGGGGAGGGGGGCGTGTCCGCGGAGCGGGGCGCGCGCCGCCCCCCCCGGTGTCGCTCCAGCCCCGCGCCAGCGAGCCAGCCAGCCAGCCAGCCCGAGCTCTGGAAACCAGCTCGGTGCGCAGTCGTTCGCTTGCGAAGGATTACAACCCCAGCGCCCAGAACAGCCGACTCGAACCTTGTTTTGCGGGTGCGGCTTTTTAATTATTATTATTATTATCATCATCATCATCATCGTCGTCGTTGTTGTTGCTGTTGTTGTGCATATGTGGAGACGGGAACGCTGGATTGTTTGGCTGGGATCGGAGGAGAACTCTCCGCCGGCGGATCCGTCAGCTCGGGCAAGGTGAGTGAGGCTTCTTCCCCCCCCCCCCTGCGAGCTGCCAACTGCGTGGGGCCACTTCGCCTCCCCCGGCGGCTGCGCTCGGGTTTTGGGGGGCATGCGGGGGGTGCGCTTTCAGATGTGTTCTCGTTGATCCCGGAGAGCCACGACCGGAGGAGAACTTGTGGTGTTGTTGTTGCTGCTGCTGCTGCTGTAACTGCACAGGGTTTGAGGACTGTAGTGTACGACACAGCAGGAGTTTTTTTGTTTTGTTTCGTGATTCCGGGACTGGGGGGTCGGAAATCTCCCCCGTAAATAAACACCCTTGCTCCTGGGTTCGTACCTGACGGGGTCTGCCGGCGCAGGTACGGCACTGCCTATCCGCGCTCGCTGGAGGAGCCCCACTGAGTAACACTGATAAACAAACAGGAGACTTTTACCACAGATGCGGTCTGGCGAGCGCGCAGGGATTCGCATTTCGCAACTTACTGGACTTGTTATTTTATCGTCTTAGAACATTTCCCCGTATCCCCTCTTGGCAAGAACTGCCCGGGTTTTGCAAGCCAGTCGCTGTCCGCGCTGTGCTTAGCGATCGCATAATTGCCTCGCCGGTCCCCCCTGAACCTTCGTCGCTGTGGCTGTCGGATGATGATGTTTCCAAATGAACGTGTTTCTCCGGGGACTGGGGGGTCGGGTTGGATCCTCCGAGTCGTGCTCCTTCGTCGTTTCTCCGGGTGCTGCCGGGCTCCGCGGCGCCTTTCTCGGGGGAGAAGCGGCGATCGGGGTTTGGGGGTGAAATGCACGATCAACACGACGTCTTCTCCGGGAAAGCAGAAAGTTAGTTCATGGAGCGCGTTGCAGCGAGATCAGCTTAATTAGCCTTCGGTGCCAAAATTGCATTTCATCTCCCTAGTTTGCAAATACGCTTTGTTGCTAAACCGCGGTATCGGCCAGTCCCGTTTCCCTGAACAGGCACAGGCACTGCCGAGCGCTTTCTTGTCGGCACTTGACTGAGCTGCAGCTTCCCCGGCATTCGCCAGCGATGCCCCGCGCCTCAGTGGCTTCTCTGTGTATTCAGCGCTGTGAAAGACGGCGTGTTCCTTCCCCCCCCCGGAACTTGTTGTAACTAGCGGCTCCTGTCTGCGGTCATCGCGCCGCCGGCCCCCCGGGAGACAGGTGCGTGCTGGTGGAGGTCGCGCGTTCGAGATCGCTTGCTGCAGCCTGAGGAAAGACACCCTCTCGATAGCCTCGCCGTCTCTTGACGGCTCCTGCTTCGGGTCGAGAGCGGTCATCTGGCCGGAACCCGCTCTGGAAACAGCAGGACACCGGGACCGTCCCCTGAGCCCGGGCGCGCAGACCGAGGGTGCGATCGTACGAGACGTGTTCCGGCAAGGGGGTCACGATTGCTGGTTCAGCGCTACCTCGCCCGCTGTGGACAGCCTACATTTCGGGCGCTCGCAGACGGTTGTGTATGACGTGCTTTCAAACGAGCGGATTCCGGTCTGGAAACGGTGACGGGGAGACGCTGGTTGCACTGCGCCTTCATCGTGAAAGACACGCTTTACGCCAACGAATGACATGATTTCAAGCTTTTCATCGGCTTCCTCTTGAAAAGTTCAGCGCTTGCACGGACGCGTGAGATTGCGCTGCGTGCCTTGGACAGATTTGTACGATTCTGTCTCGGGCACCTGAAACCCTTTGTTGTGGCTGCGCGAGTCACGCTGGTCTCGGTCGCTGTCGTGTCGTCTCTCCTTCTAACCCGCAGCCTCCCCGTGTAGCGGAGTCATTCATTATAAGGCAGCGCTCATTGGCAAGAAGACATTTGACGCTGAAAAGTTTGAGGTGATTTAAACAAAGAAAAGCGCTTATCTTGCCTTTTTTGTAGTTTACTGAGCACTCGAAGCTCTACCGATCTTTCCTGGCGAGCAGTGTTCATGATCATCCCAACAGCATCCTGCCGCCGCTGGCAGTGTCGCCATTGAAAGAGAACCTGATTCAGTGGCATATTCCCGCTCGCTGTGGCTGAAGGACCCCTGGTCGCCCCGGTGTTAGAAAGGGATTGCTCCTGCGCTGGTAGGTTATTGTAGTGGAAGACCGACACCGAATCTCTCAAGGCTGTAGCTCTCCCGGAGAGATGTGCCCGGCGCAGACTCTGGCATCTGCAATTGCTCAGAGGAGCGAGTGATATTTACTTTTAATATATTCTCCGCTTCTGCCTCTCGGTCCGACCTGACGTGTAGTTGGTGCGGCTTCGCCCCCAGCACAGGTGGGAACTGCTGCAGCGCGTGCTGTACGGTCTTAATTGCATTGCAATTAGCTCGTTGTTGCTATTCATTTGTCTGGAGCTTCTATGCAGAGCGACTTAAAAGATGCGCCGATTTATGCGACCCGGTGTCCCGTTACGGTGCCGTAAGAACACCCGATTTTTCGAAACGCGATTCCTAAACCTTCAACTCGCCGCTCCGTGCCGCTGCCCTGCGCTCGAGTCCGGCTTTGCGTGTTTGCATTTCTGTGGCGGCCGTCCTGCATCCACCTGCTGATTGACCAGAATCGCCCGGACCGCGCCCCACGGGGGAGTGTTTTTAATTAATGTGCCCCCCCTCCCCTCCCGGGTTGACAGTTCCGCTGCCCTGTGCTCGCGAGCTCGCGTGGCTGCTGAACCCGACTCTGCAGACGCGGCTCGCGCGCTGGAGGTGCTCGGCTGAGGGGTCCTGCTCGCGCACGCTTCCAGAGCTACCCTGTTGCTCGCGGCAGACACACACGGGAGGTGTTACAGGTGAGGCTCATACGCGTCTTGTACGACGAGCTCCTCTTGCCTCTTCCCCGTACTCCGGTGACATCGCCGAGGGTGTCAGGGGTGATCGTCCCAGCGTTGGGCCACGGAGGGGAGCCGTCATCCCGGTCTGCTAATGAATTGTAAGGACAGTGAGTCCCAAGCGTCCTTAACTATCGGCTCTCCATCGCAGTTCCCGAACCAGCTCACGCAGCGGTCCGGGTCACTTTCGGTACCTAGCAACCTCTGAAAAACGAAAAGGGGCGTTTATCCGCTCTATCGGGTATTTAAGGATGCTTCTCCATAAACCCCGTCATGTAATATTCAACACTGTGCTTGTTTTTCTCCGTGTGCTGCGGTGTCATCAAGCACCACGAGTCTTCAGCGTGGAGGGCTGATGTTGCAGGACTGTCTCGGAACCGCAGCTCGGCGCTGGTACTTTCCCTCAGACAGGCGGACGTCTTATTTACCCAAGAAGGAACATGAGTAAATAATCTCCTCGCCGTTGCGCGTTGGTAGTGGCACAGATCGGTAACGGCGTCTTTTACTGGTGTTTCTCCGGCGCTTGTGTCTGCGGGCAAGCAGCCGAACAGCGGACCTTCTAATCCGAAACGCTTTCGCAAAGCAGTAAAAAGACGAGCGCCTCAGGGGCGTCGGAAGCTTTTTTTTTTGGTGGTTGTGTTCGTAGTTCTGAAGTAATCGATTCCGCGTTAACGGGGTCTCATTAGTCTGAAAAACTTCCTGCAGCGGTGCGCACGGCGCGCGCGACAACAACAACACTTGCTCGCGCTGGAGTAGAGCCGAGCGCGCGCCGTCGGGCCTCGGCGTGCCAGGCGGGCGGGAGGTGTCACCGGGATTCAATTAAGAAACGTTAATTGCTTCATTCGCATTCTGACACAGTGTTTTATTTTCGTTTTGTTTTAAATTCACCGCACCACCATTTTTAAAAGGTAAAGCCGGGGGAGGTCTCGCTGAACACATGTTAAGCGTTTTGTTTTAAAACTGAATGCGCAGGCGTGTAGTTTTTGTTAATCTTAAATTTTATTTCGCGTTTATCGACCGAGTGGGGACGGGAAACGCGCTGAGCTGATAACAGTAAACGAACATTTCGCCAGAGGAGAGTGAGGCATTTTATGAGGTAAGTTTATATTGTACAAAACGAGAAGGACCCCGCTCGTTTCTCTCTCTTGACGAGTCTTGAAGTGTTTTGCAAAGGAATTTAACCTTGTTTATTCCGGTGCCTCGTCGTTTGTGTTAGCCTTTAGCTGAAATGAAGGAGGTCGCACCGTTTGGGAAAAAAAAACATTTTGGTGTCGGTTGTCATTCTGTTTTTCTTTCTTACAGGGCCTTAATAGTCAGAGGAATTAGAGTCCTGTTTCGACACAATTAAAATGTCCCCGTAAATCTGACTACAATTATCACTGTATTTTTATTTCTTCACGTCAGTATTTCTTCGTCCTAAACGTGAACGTGTAACTTCGTCGCGTGCTTCGTTTCAAAACATGAATAAAAATATAAGAAGTGAGATTTTTGAATGTATATATTATATATTAAACTGACGAACACATTTCGTCAAAACGCGGGAAAGCGCGCGGGCAGTCAGACGGTCTTCGGCGTTGCGCTCGCGGCACGCGCTCCTTCCGGGAGGTGTGCGAACGCCCGCGCGCCCGCCCGCCAGCTCGCTCGCAGCCCTGCGAGAACTGAAGCACAGAGACGGGGGGGGGGGGCGTCTCCCCGGAAAATCGCACGGCCGAGCTCAGCACCCCCTGGGTCGCTGTGTGCCAATGCACACTCCCCGTTCGGCTGTCAGGTATTTTCTCTCTCCTCCCCCCGCCCCCCATCAAGCTCTCTTTTAGAAGCGGAGCTCTCCGCCAGCCTTTTCCGTGAGAGCGGCGCTCGGGCGGGAGAGCAGCGAGCGCTGCCTGTTGGCTCCATGAGCAGAGCAGTTCTGGAAAGGGCAGGGGGCGATGACTCCAGGGCTGTGTCTGCGGGGCCGGGTTTGATCGGCTAGCAGTGAGGTCAGATGTAGCGGTGAGGTCCTCTGATGAAAAATGGTCCTTCCAGCGCCCCCCCCGCCCAGAGATTTGCAGCCATGCTTGGTCAGCGGAGCCCCACAAGGCCCGCGCGCGGGGTCTCCACCCCTGACGTCACGAGCGCTCAGCCATGGTGACGGAGCCGCCCGTTCGCACCCCGGCACCGCTTAGAAGCTTCAGCCTGGGTCGCCCCGCGTCAACGCGTCTGTGGCGGCGGAGGAGCTAACTGGGCCGATGGGTCCGCTGGCTGGCTGGGGCCTGCGAGGGGTCTGAGCGCAGAGCGTTCCTGTTACAGTCTCGCACCTCCTGCGGAGACCCCGGCGAGAGAGACTCCTGCAGCCGGGGCTCCAGAGCCGCCGCCCTGTCCTCTTGCCCCCCGCTGGTTCCCTCAGCGCGGCCTTGAGCAAGGAGAGGCGACTTCCTGTGGAAATGTCTGGCGTGTGTCCCCCCGCCCCCCCACCAACACCATCTTCTCTTTCTCTCTCCGTACGGCGGGGTCCTGTCCGCGCTCTCGCTGCACCGGGGGCAGAGGCGAGGCGGCTGCTGCTGTTGCTCTTGAATATGGATGGGCTTAGGGAGAGCGGCCCCGGATAATGAGGGACTTTGCATCTATTCCAGGGAATGGGGGGGGAGGAGGAGACGGGCCGCGGGAGTCGTTGTCCGAGCGCGATTCTCTCTCTCCTTTTTTGTTGAGGAAGAGGAAGATCCTAGCGCAGCGTTTGGTCATGGGCGCGCTTCAGAAATGTGTTTTTCTTCTTGGTAAAATATGGCTGGGGGGGGGCTGAGCCTCTTCGCTATCTTGTCCCTGCTGTAGGACCTCTTCCGTCCCCCGTTTGGCAGCGAAGGCCCCCGACCGAGTTTCCTCGAACAAGAAACGCTGCTCGACAAATCTCGAGATCAGTGGTGGGAAATCGGTTGCTCTTCCCGCGGGGCCCGGTTCGGCCCGCGGGCCCCGATAGCGCGTGCCATAGGCCTCGCGGAAGAAAAGCCGCGCCTCTAGATCCGCCCCGGCTCTTCACGACCTGCGAGTCGGACCGATGCGGCGGGAGAGCCGGACCGGCGTCCGGCTTGAGCTGGGGCCCTGCTCGTCCGCCGGCCTGCTCGCCGCGCCCGGGGCGAGGGGCGGGCGGTGCGGACGGCTGTACGGGCGGCGCAGGGAGGTCGAGAGCGGGAAAGGTGCCGGAGCCTGATGGCTCAAGCCTGGCTGCTGTCGCCTGCGTTCTCAGAGCTGAGACATCGCAGGGTTCGCTCCCCACCACCTCCCCCCTCTGCATAGTTTCAGTTTTCGAGTCCGAGGCCAGGTTGTTCGCAAACAGAGAGAGGCTCAGCCAACACTCGTGCCTGATGTCGGGCTCTTTATTTTACACGAAACGGCAGGTGTACAGGCAGCCCTCGTGCTCGTGGAGTCAGCCTCTCATTAGGGCCTCTGTGAGCTTTTTCTCGCGTCGGAGGCGAGGAGACATTATCCGATCGGCGATCTTGTGGTAATTAACGAGCAGGTCGCGTCGGAAAACACGAGCGGTGCCGTCTCCGCGCCACTCGTCTCTTTGCGTTTCCGTTATCGGTGGAAATGCGGAGAGGTCTTTTGGGTGGCGTATCGAGAGGAGAAGGAGAACGAGCAAATCGAGCTTATAATAACAGATACTCTCCGCTTTTGTAGGGGCGGCTTAATTAGTCAGGCCTGGGCTTTAACGAGACGGCTGTTAATTAGAAAAAGTTCACATGCTCAAGGGTCTAATTAAGTTCACTATAAAGCTCAAGATTGCTCAGTGTGGCCTGCGACAGTAGTCTTTTTTTTTTCTTCAAAAAGCCTTTATCGTAGCTACTAAAATTAGTGCCTGTGCCTTTTTCTGTCGCGTTCTTTAGGTCCCGTGTTTGTACAGAAAAACAAATGACCGTTTGTGTGAGCAGCAATTCTTATATTGCTTAACAATGCCTTGTTGGTTATCATTTCATTATTTTGAAACGTACACGCACGTTCACACCTGACAATTACAGTCTTTGACATTGCGGAGGTTAATTAGCTTTCCAGAATCTCTTAAGTCCACGTTAATCTTTTTTTTTTGTTGTTGTCGTCTCAAGCTCGGCGCCTCCACAAGATAAATGCTTTTGTCTCAGATTGCATGAATGGAATTATTCCAGCATTGCCCCGGCATCGAGAAAATCCTGAGATGTTTCCTGAGCTGATGACTGAGCACGTGTTGGTGCTCATTCTGTGCTCTAGGGTTCCCGGTCCTGTTCCCGGAGGCTCGCAAACCAGCAGGTTTTTGTTCCAGCCGAGCTTTTGGTTAACAAATTGAACCGTTAACCGGTTTATTGACGGGGTTCATTTAGAATGATGGATTGTTTTCAGCCCTTAAAATGTCGGAAGTTGACTTTTAACTGCTGTATTTCGTAACTAACATAAACTTCCAAGCTTTTGAGGAGAAAGAAGTAACTGGCGAATGATCCAGACGCGCAGTTCAATTAAGGCTTCAATCAACTAATTAAGCCAGGCTGGAATGGGTGGGCCTCCGGGCCCAGGACTCGGAGCTCATGCTTCAGGTAGATTCCTCCACTATTGCCGGTATCCTCTCCTTCCACCCCAGTCGCCATCTGCAGTCCTGCCTGCTGCTCACACCTCCACGCCACTCACGCAGCTCCAGAGGGGCCAGGGAAACGCACACAGAATCGCCAGACTGGTCCCTGACCCCAAAGGCATGAGTTATATACAGTACACAGCAGGATCTTCATCTCTTCAGTCCCACGTGGGTAACGTCACACATAAGGAGAGGGGGGGTTTGATTGTTTTAAAAGTTTCAGGGCAAATAAAGAATGTTTTCCTCTTGTGATCTTAAGCAGCTTATTTTAAATAGGGGATGTTGGACCTGCCTTATTAGTATTAAATGGTATACCAGTACATTTAATAACAAAGGGACAGGAATGAGAGGCACAAACTCGGAGCCTAACAGCAGAGCACTGTTGTCAGTAGGTGGTTTGTCCAGCAGGAGGAGAAACTGGAGTTCTGTAGTCCTGGTCCATCTGGTTTATCAGTCATCTATTAGCCTGGCAGACGGGTCCAGTTGTACAAATTAAGCTGTAATCATTGGTCCAAATAATTCAGTCAAAGTTCTCCATGATCTGTGGTTGTTCCATTCCCTGGCCTCTCTGTGTAGAGCTCAGCATCTCTGATCCACGCCCCCGACGTTGTAGCGGGTTTGCTGGGCACGGTCCAGTGTGGACTTCAGCACAGGAGGCGCCTTAAGGATTATATCGATCCTGCGAATTATCAGTTAAATAATTCAGGATCTGGCCGCAGGGAAATTCTTTTGATGGAGCGGTTAGGTGAAACCCTGTAACTAGTCTGTGGAAATGAGCTTTAAAAACACCACGATATACGTCGCTCCTATGCTGTTACTTCAGAGAGGTAATTGAGTGTTCCTGTAGCAGCTGTTCTCAAGAGCGTGATGTTAGGGAAGGGAGGAGGATTTCCCCATCTTCTTGATCTTGCTTTCTCTCCCCTGTTCCATTAGTCGGCTTTGTATGCGACGTATACAAGTCCGGTTTTGTAATGCGAGGCCTGATAGCAGCTAAATTACTTTTAGAGCTGGGGCTGTTGCTGGGGCGTTTCAGCTTTGTAAGATTGTATCCCTGGCACCTCTGGTGTGATAGACCTGCTGGTCGGTTAGCATGGGTAATGATGCACTAAGGCAAGGGTGTAATTTTATTTCCAATTTCCGCCGTGCCGTAGTTTTGTCTTAAATTACGCGATGCTCATAGCTGCCGCCGCCGATGACTGTGTCTTTCCTAATGGTCTCAAGGTAATGAGCGCTGAAATAGCCTCCCATTGCTGAGCAGAGGACAATGACGCCTGCGGAATAGACTTCGGTTCTCCTTCCAGTCACCCTGCTGGGTGTTTTTTTTGTGCTTCTTTATTAACCCCTTCTGTCCGGCATTCTTATTTTTGTCAGAGAGCTCAAAGGGACCAAGGGTGGACACTGCTTAGCTTTTAAAAAAAAAAACCTCCTCGCAGGGTTCGGGGCGGGGCACTTAAGCATGTAGTATAGAGTGGCGATGCGGTCCAGCCCAAGAACCGGCCTGCCGTCTCTGTGCCTGGCATGTCGGATTGCCCAGCGCGCGTGCAGGCCTTCCAGGGCACTGGACAAGCCTGGTGCATGAACCGGTTGCCCCCACTGTCGCAGGACGTAGCCGGAATAGGATTCCAGCCCTATCTAGCATGCACGTCCTGTAGAACATCGTCATGAATAGAGGGGGTCGTGCACTGGCTCCTCACAGACGGTGCTACTTTGAACCCGGGACCGTGGAGCTGTGGGGTAAGGGCCCTGGCGTTTTTGCTGCTGTGCCGACGCGAGAAAAATCCGACAACCCCTGTCTTGCAGTTCACGTTCTGTGTGTTTTGATTTAAGAGTCTTAATCACCAGCTATTGCTACAAGGCCTTTGGCACAATGGAATTGTTACACAAAATCTGTGGATGTGCAAGTTCTCTTGCACCACGAGAGGTGAGAGAGAGAATTTGGCAGGGAGCAGTCGGGTTTCTTAAAACTGCGATTGCTTCCTGCAGTGATGAGTAAAGAACCGAGCCCCTTCAGGTCTTGCCAGAGGTACTGACACCTTTGAAGGGGCTCCAGTGTGAAAAAGAATCAGTGTTGCCAAAGAGAGGAAGTCTTAGTGTTGTGGGGGTGGAAATAATGGGAGCGACTCCTTTTGCGTAGTGGTTTTGCGTAGTGCCAAGTGTGCTGGGCTGCTGGGCTCTTGTATGGTAGCCAGCACTGTGTGCCAGATGTTCTAGTACTCTAAGTCAAGCAAATCACCTTCGCTGATGGGTGGTGATAACTGAATCTCTTTAGTGCTGAGCGCATGAGACTTCAAGGTTTTTGTGAATTTAAATTTCAGAAAGTTGGACCATTTCAGGACTGCTAGCGACTGTGTTCTTTTGCGAAAATGCAGGAACGGAGAAGAGCTTGAATATAGAAAGAGCTGCATTCTCATCCAGCTGGCTACAAGTACCACATCCCCTCACTGTGTTTTTTTAAATCGTTTTTTTATTTCTCCAACGTGTCACAACGTGATCCAGTTCTCCCGTCGGGAGCATCTCCATTTTTAAAAAAATGGAAGGTGACTGACTGGCGGCGGATCCCCCAGACGAGGTCAGGCACCGTGGGGATTAAACAGAGGTCGCAGAGCTCCTGTTCAGGAAGTACTGGTACAGGAAGCTCTGTGGTGCAGGTGAGGGTCATGTGTTAATGCCAGGAGAGATGCGACTCGTGTTTAAGCCGAGTCGACTGTGCCTCTTCGCGCTCGGTGTGCGACAGTGATGCGTGCGTGCGGGTGCACTACATTTCAGAGGACCAGATGCGAGCGCATGTCCTCGCAGAGTGGCAGCTGCTGAGAACCGGGCACTGCGAGGTGTCAACAGGCCTGCTGTTGCACGAATAGCATTGTCTTTCAAATGTGAGAGTCCTGAAACGGTTTGTTTCGGGTCTGTTTTCACCCTCTGCGGGGCTTAGTTTTGGCAGAGTGTAGAATAGTACATAAACATAGAGCAAGAGTCAATGAGAGGCCCTGACAAGTATAGAAATACGAGTGTGTGTGTGTGTAGGGGTATATTTGTGGTTTTGTGGTCACTGTTGAGACCCATGAGTGACACACTTGAGGAGAGCAGCTAGCAGTTTCTGTTACCTTTGGCATATTTATTTTTTTTCCATGGATGTGTTCTGTTATGCTCGGTCAGCTCTTTTTGCTTTAGCTGAAGTAAAAGCTGCACGCAGATTGGGATTGGCCGGTCCATCCTGTCCTGTTTGGATTTGGGAGTGAAGGCCAATAAGTTTGCCCCTCATCTGCTGGATACCAGCCATCAAATATTGGTTTTGACCATTTTGTGATGGTAGAAATAGGTCAGACTTCTTAATTGGTCCAGTCTATGCTCCCTTTTCATATGTTAAGGGAAGAGATTAGTATTCCTGGTATGAAGCCTAAACCATTTCCATTTTCATGTGTGTATTAAATTTTATTACCAGTCAGTATTTCATGGTGGGCATGTAAGTGTCAGGGCCTGTAATTATCTAACCTCTCCTGGGACTCTCTCTGTGTCAGGTCTCTGGATTTCTAATGGGGTTTTCTGCTCTCATTCGGGCACAATGTGCATCATTTAATTTCTTTTTCCCCAGACCTTGAGGTAAATTAAAAGGCTTTTTTTTTTGTCAGTAGTTTATAGTTTTGGTCCGTGGTCACAAAAGGTGCTTCTGTCAGCACTCTATAGTAAACTTTTAGGCGCTGGAACTAAGCACGTTGGATTTAGATCTGTAGGCCTTATAGTAAGTGTTCACGATCTTTTATTTTCTTCATCACTGTGAAAATCTCATTTCAGGGAGCTTCTGTTCTAAAGAGCTCTGGCAAACAGGCGCGGACTCCTGTGAAACACAGATAACAGCAAAGTGCACAAAAGAGAGCAGTCACAAACATCACAGTGTATTTGTGTGGTGGTGTTGGTGGTGGGGTGATACCAGCCATGTAGAAACGTTTTCTGCGGGGGCAGGGGCAAGTGGAGGTGGCGGCAATATTTATTTTTGTCCGATCTGCCTGTTCAGTGTGCGTCTTTATCCGTTACTGTACAGTACGTGTCGTAGGTTTTGAATCATGCTTGCCAATTTTTTTTTCCACGAATGCTCATGTAGAGGAGCTTGGGGAGGGGGGGGGGGGGGGTCTGTTGTTCTTGGAAAAGACGAGGGATGCAGAATTCCTTTCTTAGCACATGGAAGTGCACAGGCCTGTTGCAGAGAGGAGGACCGACAGGGGTGGGGGGGAGGGTCTCAAACCACAAAAGTTTCTCACAGATAGTTATCCAGCAAAACAGTGGGGCTGAGAATTTGGCAGCCGTCGGAGAAAACATTTGGACTCTGTTTCGTGACAAAAGCCTTGCTATATTTAGGGCTGCTTATGAATTTTGCGTTTGTGGCGTGGCTTAAATATTTTGTTTCCGTAGGCTTGCGCAGAATGGTTGAGATGTTTTTTGTTCTTTCATCCCTTTTCAGCTCAGCAGTGCCAGCAGTCCGGCCACGTAGATGCACATATATTTTCGGTTTTCCTCAGCGCCTGTGGTATTTAATTACATTAAATGCATGAAGGGCTGTGTACAATATCTCAATCTGAAGGCATGAAGGGGATCGTTCTTCTCAGTCGGCCGCTTAGTCGTGTTGTTTTTGTAAGTAAAAAGACTTCGTAGCTCTCCAGGATAACATTAAGCAGAAAATGAAAGAAACGGGGGTAAGTTTTCAGAGGCGGAGATTTGCAGGATTGCTAAATTCCTGCATTTCGTGTGCTCTGACCCCAGGTTTATAGTGATTTGTGGCCCCCAGTTCATCCCTGCTCATTGCGCAACCTTTTATAATGACGGTTTTACTGTTTTGGTGAGGGTTACTAGAGTTAGCAGAAAAGTACAGAGGAGGGGAAGGGAGAAGGGCAGTTGGATACATCTGGCCTCTTGAAATGAGCAGGAAAAATCCTTATTTTTGACATTGTCAGCCCCCCCCCCCCCCACCCTCAAATACACACCACCTCTGAATTTGCAAGCTTCTTGGGACAGGAGCTATTTTTAAATCCTTCAGCGAAAGGCAAGGCAGTCAGTGTAAGGTCGTGTCATGTACAAGGCTTGACCTTGGCAGTTCACCAGCTTGTGCCCCCTCTCCCCCTCGTTCTGACAGGAGTGAGGGAGTGTCGGGTTTAACCATGTGCAGGCTTGCCTGCGCGCCTCTGTCAACAAGCGCAGGCACAGGCCTCCGAGCAATTTGTGAACAGCAGCGCTTCTCCTCCTCCTTCTTACTTGTTTGTCTGTCTCATGATGTGGGGCTTGCGGATTTCGCTGTAACTTTAGCTCACACACGCTTCGTGAATCGCTCCTGCAGCCAGAATCTCGGGTGGAAGAAAAATCACAGGTTCTCAAGTCATGGTAATGGTTTCCATGGGGCGCATATTGCTGCTGCGCATTCTTCTAAAGCCTGTCGGAGGGGAAGTTGAAGCCAGCCAGCCAGCCAGCCCTAATATGCTTCCCCTGCCTTGATTTCTTCCCCAGTGTTCAGGAATGTTCATCTAATCGATTAGGTATGCTGGATCAATACCAATATTGAGCTGCAAAAACGTTTTTAGGTTTAAGTAATGCAGGAGAAACAGATTTAAAAGTGTGGCAAGTTGTATAAAGTGCTTTAAGTACTTTTGCAGGAAGTGTTGTAAAGCCTTGGCCTTTTAAGAGAGTTGCAGGATTTGGAGTCTGTATTCCGTGCTTCAGATGTCCCGTGCAAGTGTAGAGAGGAACCGCGCTGTGCGTTTAAGTGGCTGACTGCTCTTTGCCGCAGGATGGCTAGGGGATCCATTAAGTGTTCTGGCTTTGTTTGTCAGCTGCCATTATTGGGGCGTTAATGGATTAATCCCATCAGATTTTCCTTTAGCACTTCGGTAATAATGGAGAGGGGGCCCGCTGGAACAGAAGGCATGATCACATTAAATTATATCAAGCGTTTCAGTCGGCGAGCAATCCCAAACCAAGGTTAAAGAGGAACAGTTGTGAAGGACACCCCCCCCACCCTTTTGATTATTCTTCTTAATTAACTGTTGGCATTAATGTCTTTGTCGACTTATCAGTCACTGGAGAGGTGATCTTAATCCATGCAGAATGTGTGACTGGATTGTACAAACTGTCCCTTTGTGCTCCTGTTTTTCTTTTTTTTTGTATCCTGCTGCCCCCAGCACAGGCATCGCTAATCAGATCCACTCTGCAACACGTTAAATTACTGTAATGCATTCAGCCTGGGGAGTGGTGTGAATGCACACTGCTTGTGCCCTTTCTTTGATAAATCTCCCGTCACACCCACACGCCAGTGTCGTGCGGCAGGTGGACGAGAGGGAACAAGGCTGCAGATTGGCTTCTCTTTTCCCTGGGGTTCGTGGCCTTTAATTACTTCTTCCCCAGCCTGATTCATCGCTCCCCTGCTCCAGCACCTGTATTGTGTGAATTCTGTCCTTTCTGTAGTGCATGCTGCTTGCTGGTGGTTAATGAAGACGTGTGCCAAGATTGGGCCCTAATTAACTGGAAATAATTGTAATAATCTTGGGGGGTAGGTTGGCCACCATTCGTTTCTTGCCAGTTACCCTGGGATAATCTTCATTAACTGCATAGATGGGTTTTCTTTTTTTGTTTGTTTCTCTGCACAGAGAAGTATTTGCCCTGCTTTCTTCTTCGTTTGGGGGGGGGGGGGGGGGAATGTTTTTAACTATTTTTGGCTTGTCCAGCTTTCTCCACTGCATCATCATGGCAACACCAGGGTTTTAAATCCGACTCCTGATTATGCGGCAATCTTACCGGCTCCAAGTTTTGCATTGCTGTCTCCCAGAATCCCTATGCACAGGAGTCTGAGCTACTGTAGTTTACTATACTCCTATAAAGCTGAGCTGGAGATTTCATGCTTGTTGTCTTGTGCTGAGTAAATGTGCAAAACCCTGCTATATGTAAATAGCTGACATCTTAAAACCAGACGTGCTGCATTTCTGCTTATTCAGTACAGTTGACACAACAACCAGCCGAGCATAAAAACTGACACCGTATCGGGCTGCAGGGAAATGAAAGTCTTTTTTTTCTTCTTCTCTGCCCACAGTCTCATCCATGCATCCCTGCTGTGTTTTCCCACAGTTGTGTAAACGTTGGTCTCCTTTGCTACCTTTCCCTCGGTCCCTGGGTGATCCATACGTTGTGGTCACTGAGTGTTTGAGGCTCCTCCATTTTGTGCTAGAGGGTTTGCCACAGTGTCTGCAGTTCTACTCATGCTAATCTGACAATGTTTTGTCGTGAGATGGAAAGCTAGTAAGTGGCTAGATAGCAGTAGAACACAGAGCTAATTGCACTAATCATTTCCCTTGCCCTTTTCTTTTTTGTACAGTGTGGTGCAAAATATCCAAGAATCTTATAACCTGAAATGATTCTTCCAGGTCTGATGGAACTCTCCTTTCCAAAAAAAACAAGCAACACTGGCAGCAAAGGTCAAAGGTCGTGGCTTTGTTGACCTTAAAAGATCCATAGAATTGTGCCATCCCTCTGTGGCTCAGGGGGAGGAGGAGGGGGAGTGTCTTAAAACGAGCCGAGAACCAGAAAAGCTGTTTCTTACCCCTCCGTTTTGACTTGGATCCTCAGCATGCGCGTTCTAGCTCGCCCTCGCCACCGCCGAAACGCCACCCACACGCATACCTGGTCTTAATCGGCAGGAGCAGAGGGTCTGGCAGCCACGTGTGCAGTTGCCCCCAGGCCGGGACAAGCCCTGATCTCCCTGAGAAGCTGTCAGCGTCAGCCCTTTCCAGAGAGCATCTGGTTTCTGTTTTCTGAATTGCTGGGGGGTTGTCAGATGAGGCACTGTGCATAAAAATCAGCAGAGCGGTCCACTCCCACGCCCTCTGTGCTTTCACGCTTGCAATACAGGTCCGTCACCCTTCTGCATCAGGCCCTGCTTGGCATGGCCTTGCCCAGCGCTGACCCAACCCAATAGAAATGAATCCAGTTTGTCACAGTTGCAACCTCTCCCCGTTAGGTTTGCTCTTTTTTTTTTAGAGGGCTTTTTCATGAGGATGATTGCCAGTCAGCCAAAACAGCAACATTAGCTTTTTTTTTAAAAAAAAGACTCCCAAGTAACCTATTTGCCGCTGTTGATGTTTGCTTGCCAATCTGAATGTCTACAGAACAGTTCTCACAGCAGCGTGGATCTGAATGCGGTCTAGGATTAAGAGAATCCAATCACCTGAGATTTGGAACTACACTGGGCAGTGGGGGAGGGTGAAGAATTGAGGTGGGGAGGTTGCCGAACCACAGCAGGACGTCTTGGATTAATCTGACATTTAGCTCTGGCTCATCTGCTTCCAATCTGCCTGGTTCTGAATCGCCGGATGAAACGGATGAGGACAGACTCTGGGAGTGGTCTCGAGTTTAAAAAAATATTTTATCCGTGCCTTCACCCGTTTCTCATGCCCTGTGTGTGGGGTTTTGCTGTTCCTTCTCCACGCCACTTCCCGTGCGTTTCAGTCCGAGTCGAGGTCTAGCCTAGTCTCGGTCAGTCTTGGATCCGGGAACAAAGAAGCAGGAGCTGGCGTAGTGGGCAGCAGGGACACCAGCTGTGGCCCTCTTACCCCGAGTGCCCACGGAGGATCCGTCTCTATTGCGTATTCCGTCTGCGCTGGCGTAGAAGAGACCAGGACAAGGGCACGAAGAGCAGTTACAAATGAGTGGATGCCATTCAGTCCATCGGGCGGGCTGTGGCTAAGGTATCTGCACCACACCAAAGGCAAGGGAATTCATTTCCTTTTTCCCCGTGACAGCATAAGAAAGGATTCAGTAGGGAACTTTCATGGGAGAATGTGTCACATTATGATACTGTGTACCTGTCTGGCAGATTCCCCTATGCAGGGGGGGGCTTCTGTTGGGTAGAAAGTTTTATATGCAGTGTAGGCACAGAGGAAACAAACTGTTCCAGGCAAATACAATAAAATAAATTGGCAAGGGAAGAAAAATAATGTTGGGAACTGCAGAACGATACCGCTATCCACAAGAAAAACCGAAGGGGATTTGTTAGGTCTCTGCCAAAGAAAAGTGAACTCCTCTCAGAACCCAAGCGCGTTCTTAGTACAGTATGGTTCTATTCCAAGCAAATCCAAAGGGATTGAGAGTCGATTGCGTTGCGTGTATTAAGCAACACCACCCACTAGGTAGGCTTTTGAAAGTAGTCGTCAAGCACTTTCATTGTGCTTTTCTCTTCCAGGTTTAAAATGAAGGAATAAAAGCGACCCGTAAATAAGCATTTTACAGGTTCTGTCTGTTGATCTGATTAGGGTTCTGATAGACCCTTTATCCCACTTGTGCTTAATACTGCATGACGCTTCAACCCTGAGTTGCTTTTTTCCGGACTGCAGAGCAGTGAAGTCTTTCCATCTCGGAATCATGGGCGATTAACTGAACTGCTACCACCCCCCCCTCTGGGGCTCAGATTTAAAAGCTTTAGAATCGATGCTGTTGCTGTGTTGGTACTGGTGTGGTGCCGGTTGCTGTGCCCTGTAATGGCCAAGAACAGAACGGGGTGTGCATGGATGCATTGTTGTCGCACAGAGCTCTGAAGTCCAGTAGTCTCTTGCTGAAATTCGAGACGCGGGCATTACGTTTCCACTGCCTAGAGTGGGGTTTTCCTCCTGGATTTGATGAGTCTTGGATGGCATGGTCCTGTACTGTACTTGCAGGGTTGCGCGTCGTCCTGTCGTAGTAGAAGTTTGCTTTTTCACCCACTCATGTAAACCTCAGAGGAATGGGACTTGATAAAGAAGTACTGTCTGCTATGCATGGGCCATCGGTCATGATTTTCAAAGACGCCATTAGTACTTGTTAGATCTCTCAGCTGACTTACTCTGAAAACCAAAGATTTTTATCTTTCCACACGCTAATCAACCTTGAAAAAACCATTAAAAAAATTCATTAAGGACTACTATAAATACACGCACCCTAATTTGTTCTCCAAAGCAGCGCTCTTAAAACAAAAACTGTGCTCCGTGCCATTTGGGAACAATTTGAATTCTGGGAAAGGGATCCAACGTTTCACTCAACAACAACAACCAACAAAAAAAAGCTGAGGTCAGACGAAAACTATTCTGCCCACGACAACAGTCACGCAACTCCTGAAGAATCTGGATCTGGATTTTTGCATTTTTGAAAATGCTCATCAGGCGGGGTGTGTGCTTTGAATGCCAAATGAGTCCTGTTGCGCTGCTTACCAGATAAAAAAAAAATGAAGTCATATTGGGCTTCCTGTCAAGTTTGTTGGATTAATATTCCAAGTGTCTAAAGATCACGAACTGTCCTCCATGTCAAATTGTAGTATTGGCAGCTAACCACTGCCTTTTAAGAAAGCCATAAGCCCAGAGGAGGATAGACTTCCCCTTTTGAGCCTTGGTTTCTTCCTATTTTAATCTGAGGGAGTTTTTCCTTGCCACTGTTGCCTTAGGCTCGCTCACTGGGGGTTCAGGCCCGGAAATCTGTGAAGCTGCTTTGTGGCAATGTCCATTGTAAAAAGCACTATACAGATAAAACGGAACTGAACAGTACATGATCAACATGTGGAGCTTAAGCCAAACAAAGTGAAGTAGCTCTTTGCTTGCTTGCGGCAAGTTCTGTAATTTATTTTCACATACAGCTATGGAGAGAGAGACTGACACACAGACAAGGTAAAGTCTGAATTCTGCAGTGAGTTTCGGATTGCTAAATTCCTGCATTTCGTGTGTTCCGCCTGGTTTTGAGGCAGGTGCAGTTGGGTTAATACCGATCCCAACCTCTTTGAGGATTCCTCCTCCTCCTTGTCTCATTGGGTCACTGGAGAACATCTTTCTGTTCAATCTGCATCTCTAGGCTTTTCCTCCATCTGTGGGTTTTGACTGCCTGTGCAGTTAGACTGGGAAAGGGTAAAACTGGGAAAGAGGAATCAATTTCCACCCCCCGACCCCTTCCCAGTTTCCAGGTTCGTGAAGAATAAGGTTTGCTTTGGGTTCAGTCCAGAGCAGAGGAGAGCAGGCTTGATGTCTCAAGACCCATGAACTTAACCAAGTCCGTTAAGACGAAACAGTTGTGCACACAGTTTAATTATATCAGGGGTGCATGAGCTGCATTGCAAAATGATTTATCAAGTTGCAGCCTAAGTAGGTAAAAGCAATATTTTTTTTAATTTGTATTCAAGAAATATAGTACATGACATCTTTATGTGCCATGGTGCTTAAGCAAGAATTTGGGCTCTACACCCCTATAAATGTTTACTGCACAGTACAGTGTAATACAGGCCAGTGAGATCAGGGTAAAAGCACGGTACAGTGCAGTTAAGCCCAGTCATATTGGGGTAAAAGCGCAGTACAGTGTATTACAGCCCAGTCATATTGGGGTAAAAGCGCAGTACAGTGTAATACAGCCCAGTGAGATCAGGGTGAAGGAGCTGTCAAGGGCAGCAGAGCCCAGTGACAAATGGTAGAGGGTAATGCCAACTGGGGGGAAACAATGTCAAAACAAACATGGTAAAATCTGCTAGAATGCTTTCCAAAATTCACCCCATCAGACTAGGACGACAGGCATGATTAGATATGCAAACTTGATTCCAAGAAATGGAGATGGCGAGAGGTAAGCACTCCCTACCCTGCTACTTGCGTTTTTACCAAGGCAGAAAAAGGAAAGATTAAACTTTGATGTTCTCTGTTCAGGCATGCCTCCTTTGTTTCGAGAAGGAGAGAGGAGGAGAGGAGAAAGTGGCTCGGGGCACAGCGCTTTAATAAACCCCGACTGACGCGTTCCAACAGGCTTCAGCAAAGCTGTGCGGTTAATGCACAGCAAGATTTATTTCTTCAAACATCTCGCAGCTTATCCCAATCCAGTCTCCCGAGCGAGAGCGTTATTCCGTTTCTCTTTCTCCTCAAATGACCGCTTTGATACCGTGTGCCGAGGAGGAGTGCAGCGAGGCCCGTTGGAGAGCAGGGTGGCTGTTCCTGCCTTTCGAAAGACGCGGATGTTGAGGAGGATGTGATTCGTTTATCATGAGACGCGTCGAAGGATTTGATGGCTGTTCTTAAGGATAAGTGATCTGAGGGCAGGAGCATGCTTGGGGAAAAGCCAGAGCATCATTGCTGAGGTTTACCATGCTGCCAGTGTACGCTCCTGGATTTCCTCCTTTCCGTCGGTTCAAACTTTTGCCCTCCAGATGCATGAGTTTGCGTGAGTTCTGGGGGGAAGGGGTTCACTTACTCGATGAGACTTTGGCACGGCCACAAGTTTTTCAGCCGGCCTCATGTTGCGCATCTACCTGCCTCCGGATAAAGTCCTCAAGCCGCTGAGGCGCACCGTGGCGGCCGCGGGCGTCGTCCTGTCCCCAGCGCCGCCGTGGCGCGCGGGCGCTCTGAAGAAAAGTGGAGCGGGGCGTGAAAGGGGATGAGCGTCCCATCCAGGCTGCTTCCTGGAGACTGGTGCTGCTGGGAGTTTAATAAACAAAAAGACAGCTGAGTGTGACGGCCAACGGCTGTGACAGCAGAGCCGTTGGCGGGGAGGGTGGGGGGAAGCAGGCGAATTTGCTGCATTGCATTGGCCTGTGAAGGTCTCCAGTTCGGGCTGAGAGCTAGTGTGCAGAATGGGCTTAAATTGAGAGCACATTTGCTAACTTTAGTCCGTGTATGTTTGGGCCACACTTGGTGCAGAATCTCATTACTGTTCTTTTTTTTTCCCCCCTCCCCTTTAGGTTGTGGCGGGGAATTAAATGCACTGATCGCCCCGAATCCGATTAGGCCTTTTGTCTGGATCAGCTGACTGCGACCCTGCAGTATAATAGGCTGTGTGATCTGAAGCCAAGGTAAGAGGTCTGGCTGGGGTTTCGGGGGGGGAGGGGCCCCATGATTAACCCTTCCTTCTGCTCTGTCCTGCGGCTTTGCGTATTGCTCTTGTGCTGTTTGTGCATTCCCTCTCCCACCGTGTCTCTGATCGTTTAACGAACTTCAGGATCTAGAGGCTGGGCGCCCACTTGTGCACTTTGCTGACGCACAGCGGTGCAGGTTGCGCTCTTGAAAGCACAAGTGACACATTTGGTTAAAGTGATGCGTTTGAAATTTTCATTTATCATTCGCTTTTGTTCCAGGGACAGGTAGATAAGCATTCCTCCGACACCCCAGCTTAGGTGCCCGGTAGAGTCATTGGCTGTCGTCCAGAATAGCACAGATCCAAGCTGACACAGCACGCTCCTTGCCCGCTGTGTCCCCATGCTTACAGGGGGCGAGACCGAGACCCCCCCCCCAACAGCCCCTCTCCATCCCCAGCCAAAGTGCTTTCCCCCGTGTGACGCGCGCTGGCTGCGAGCCCAGATCTCGAGGAGGCTAGCTGCTCCAAGCGCGCCAGCTTTCAAGCAGGCTGAGCGCATGTAGTGTGAAGAGTGCCGCCTGTCGAACACAACGATATAAAAGGCCTACAGCGGGGGGCCGGCGGCCCCGGCCTCAGAGCGCTGCCTTCGTTTCGGGTTTCTGTGCCCTCTCGCATCCTCGTGACTTAATTGAACCAATTGACTGGAATAAAAGCCCCATTCTGCTGGTATTTCCTGGTCTTAATGAGGTGTGAATTGGAAGATGCCTGAAGCGCCTGCTGAAGCCTGGCACTTGAGGGGCAGGGCTGCCAGCCACTGGCCTGTATGTGCAGCCATGAAGGGATTGAACGGGACCCCTGTGGATGGTTAGAACAGCCTTGGGTTCTGAAATGATTTACCTGTGTGTGGCTCCCGAGTGGCATCACCAGTAAAGGTTCTGGCTGAGCTCGGTGGCCTGGTTGTCACGGGTTCGAGTCCGGGCCCATGCCTCTTGCGGGCGGCGACCAGAACTCCCAAATTAACGGCGCTCTCCCAGTGGGGACTCTTGGCTATGACGGCTCCTGCGCCCCTCTGTGCGATCGCGGTGATGTTGGCGGGACGCAGCAGGGTGCTCCTTTCCCTAGCTTGCCGCGTGCCAGGCGGAGCGCAGCTCCACCGGTCACATGACCACGGCGTGGGAGCTGCGGGCCGGCTGCGTGCCACACGGGTCGCCTGATGACCAGCCAAGTCTTCATCTTTAGACTCAGTGATAGTTGTTTTTCTTTCGCGAGTAATACAATAAAAACAATGTTTTGTTTTCAATTTAAAAAAAAGCAAGCCGCCCTGCAGGGGTCAAGAACCCATCAGAAGTGTGAGCTCGAACACTTCTTGATATGTGTACAAATCAGGCATAAGAGTTACAGTGCGGGGCTGCTGGTGATTAAACCAACAGGTTTAAATAATTTTTTTTCCACATTTAAGGATTAAATTTCCGTTTTCTGGAAAGAAAGGGGTTGTCAAAGCCATTAAAACAGATTTTAAAAGCATCTAGAAATCTTACTTTTCATTGGATGGCAAGTTCGCTGACAACCTGGAATGTAAAGTCTGGGCCCTAATTAAAAACTTTTCCTCATCCCCGGTTACAGCGTGAGTCATATCTGTCTCTTTCCGAGGTTCACTGATGATCACGCCTTTGTCGCATTTTGTTTTGAATTCCTGATAAATAAACAGTTCTTTGAAGTCTGACATATTTTTAGTATGGTAGTATTCTTGTCTCAAGAGCTGCTGTAGTCGAATCAAGCAAATCAAGAGGTATTAACAATTTTTTTTTGGATTAGTATTTTAAACACATGGTTTACTGGAAAAAGCTTTATGAATAATGCCTCTGAGGTTTGTTAATGGAGGGATGTAGGGTGTAGATTTTGGGATAAACTGAGGCTTTGTTTCTTCTGTTGGTTTGAGGAAAATATTTACTTTTAGTATAGTAGCAAAACTCATTTGGTCTAATAGGGCCCCTTTGTGTCATTGGAGGTTTTGTGGCCTCGTTCTGAAGCGCAGACGATGATGGCAGTATTGCGCCACGCACACGTCGAAACTTTGTCTCTTTTGTGATGTAGATTGGAGGTTGTACACAGCGCCGTGTACTTGGTAGTTTCATTTCGGTTTGAAATGCACTCATCGCGGCCAATTCATCATAACCCCGGAATGGAAAATAGCATTGCACTTCCTCTTTTAATTTTCTCAGGTAATCATGTATTGTAAGTAGTAACACAGCAGGGAACCCACTGAAGTGAGCCCCCACCTGAGTGACACCCAGCAGATCTGGGGGCAGGAGAGAGAAACTGCTGCACCAGGGGAATTAAGGGTGGAGTTGAGGGAGGACAGATTGTGCAGCCCAGAGTGGAGCTCAGGAAACGAGTTCACATTATCTTGATGACCGAGTATTCAGGACCTGACTTGGGAATTTCTCCTGAAAGACGGTACCTGCTCCAGTCTCTCTAGTCGCCATACTGAGGCAAGGGTCTGCTCTTACAGGTGAGCCGCCCTTAGATCATGCTCGCTTGCGTTCGTTTGCAGGGACAAGTTACGTTTTCCTTCCTTGCATGAACACTGAGACTGGGGTCTACAAGAGCCTTAAGAACTTGTTTAATTGGCTCCTTTTTGCATTATGTGAACTTGCAATCTTTATACAGTATGTGTGTTTTTTTTTGCATTTGTTGGATGCTTTGTTCTGGTTAGAAAGGGAAAGAGCGTCTGATCCGATCTGCATTGGCCATCCTCTTGTATGGGCCTAGGCAAGTCAGAGAGGAACTGCGCTCTCCTGCAGAGCAGCAGTCTGAGGAGTGAGGCCCTGACCAGAAGATGGGAGAGGGTTCTGGGTTCTCATGCAACAGCCAGGGTTTCACAGATCTCGTTTCCCTTTACTGTGCAGGTGTTCAATAGGCTCTGGCCGCGTTACTGAAAGGTGTCAGCCCACTGGGTTTTCCAGTTATGTGCAAATGACAGTTTGAATGAAAAGCAGCTCCTGTGTTCAAGTTACAAACAAGAAGAGGACTTGTGGCCCATTTGGTCTAGCTCGTTTATTTTTTCAGTAGCTACAGTAGATCTCATCCAGCTGTTTCTTAAAAAGAGGTCAGGGCTTTAGTTTGGTAAGGGCCAGCAAATACAGTTTCCATCCATTATCGGGAACAAGCAACTTCCTGACAGGGGTCATGGGAACAGGAGCCTGTCCTGCAAACACAAGGCTGGACTCTACCCTTGATAGGACATCAGTACAGTATCTGCTAATAAGGCCACCCAGCTGGTCCTGTTTGTATGAGGACAGTCCTGTTTTTCAGAAGCCCCATATATTTAACAAAATGTTTTTATCCTGTTTTCGAGTTCCTATCCAGTGCTATGTACTCGTCTGTACTCACTGCTATGGGCTTCCCTGTAAGATGGTGCCATGACACCAGTGCATTGCTCAGCGTGGTCTGGTCACCCTGGCGTCATGAATGCAGGGAAGCTAGGATTCGGGCCTCACATCCTCCCAATTTAGTCATGTGTCCTTACTCATTCACCCCATATTGACTCATTCATCCGTTTTCCGAACTTGAACGACAGAAGAGCACCTCCGAAGAATGGGCGGGCGCCAGCATGCCCCCCAAAAATCTGGAACGCTCTTGAGGAAAGGCGTCGGACCAAGCTATCACCTGTTTGGTGCTGGTGAAACATAACTCCCCCCCCAACATAAGAGCGATTTCTGCTAGTGGAGGACAAGCATAATGTATCCCAGCTGTGACTCTGGTCTTCTAGATGTCTCTCAAGCTTGTGTACGCTCTATCTGCAACAGGGCCTTCTCTTGCTGTGCCCCCGATCTCTTCAACTCGAGGTTGAAGGTTTTAACTGGCTGTGTCTGCGCCATTTTCTAGCTTCTGCTGCACTTCTAACTGAATGTCTTTCGTATATTATGCGTGCTTTGTAATTGAATCTCCCTGTAACTTTTTTTTAAATCTACTGTAAAGTGTCCGGGCCGCTGGTCGAGCTCAGGCCACCCTCGGACAGACCTGCGTCAGAGCGCGTTGCCCGTTCAAAGTGGGAACACCCCCCCGACATGACTCGTCGCACTGTGCAAATCCTCCCCAGCGCCGCCCCGTTGAGGTCCTCCCCCACTGTCGTTATCGCTAACGTCCGCCGTAGGGGCGACGGGGGTGAGATCTCCGATAAACACGGCAATACGGCAGAGGCCCGTCACTCTCCCGTTAACGCGAGCGGCACCGATCCGCCGCGCAGCGGGTGTGCCGCACCGTTTACCATCTCCGCTCACCTTTCTGTGACATTTCTTGCACGTTGTTCAGCTGCTGATGGGTTTTGTTTCCTCTTCTGTAGGAAAGAACAGGAAACAAGGTGGCTGAAAGGTTGAGACGTGGAGATGTGTTCGGCAGCGCTGTTATATTTAGTTCTTTACTCTAAATGCTTTGTGAACGAAACTCAGAAGACCCCGCTTCATGCTGTAAAAAGCACTGAGCTGTTTTCTGAATTTGTATTTGTATACATGTATTTTTTTAAAGAGATTTCTCTATCCCCCTGGCTTTTGGTTTCATGCATTTTAAGCGGCGTTTGGTGATTCTGCTTTGATCTGGAGCACTGAACCGTTCCTCCAAAACCATTGTCCTGCAGTCGACCCAGGAAGAGTGACGGAGAGTAGATACTTGTTTCAGGAAGCGCATTGCAACGTGGGTTCCCCCTGTGTTTTCCCCGACAGTGAGAGCAGACGCAACTGCTTTTTCAGATCGCCATACTTGGATTCCTGCTCTTCAATTTGCAATATAGTTAAGGACACAGAGCATCTCCCCTGCTTATCCTTCTGTATTCCGTATTCAGTACTTCGTTGATAAGAAAGCACCCGCTGCTACCTGCAGAAATTTTTAAAAAAGCGTACTGTTAGCATGATGATAAACTTTATTCTATATAACGCCTCTAAATGTAGCTTCTCAAAGAACATTATAGTGATTTAAAAACACTTATAAGGATGGCAAGTTACAAAGTATGCATATATATGTACGACAGTCAGAAGTGTGGCAGAAGTTTGAAAATGGAGAGGCTTCCGTTCGAGAGGTTTTGAGTCTAGATTTAAATACACTCAGGGCTGGTGACTCTCTGGTATCCTTGGGGACAGAGTTGAAGAGATTCGGGGCACAGTAAGAGAAGGCCCTGTGACGGACATCTAGAAGACCAGTAGGACGCACGAAGGCTGCAAGGTGGGGAGTAGACAGATGATAATTCAGACAGGTGCCAAGCCAAGCCATAGGCCAAACATCACTTTCCACACCTTAAAGAAGGAAGTAGGGTTTGGACTTAATACCGTCTGCAGTGGGGGGGGGGAACTTAGATGGGCTGATCTAGGTTATGCTATAAAAGATGAAGGCAAATTCAGAATGACAAATTAAGGCTTGACGAAGCGTTAATGGAATTGTGGGAACACCACAATGGTGTTGTGGTACTGCAAGCCACAGGTAAACTGGGGTCATAGTTCGACTTGGGGGGGAAAAAAATGGTAACAATGGGTCTTTCAGAGCTCCAACCCGAGTTTGCACAGCAGCAGGAAGAACAATGCAGAGTTAAAAAGCTTTCCCCCGACCGCACGGGAAAGCTGCCCAGTGCTGTGGTCACGGAGAAAATAGTCATACCTTCAGCGCCCCTTTTGGGGAACAGGAGCAGGAAAGGGAAGCTTCTTGCTCAGACGGTTATTTGACATTGCAGGCCCTGCTCCCCGGGTTTGGGAACTGAAAACGTAGGCGCAGTCTCTCTGGCACTGGAAGCCTCAGCTGAAAGCTGTCTGTTTTTAAATCGTGGGAAGCGAAGAGCGGTAGCTCAGAGCTGCCACTTCTGCGAGGTCAAATTTGCAGCTGGATGGCCTACGTGCATCCGTCTTCTGCACCACAAGGGAGGGCGGCGTACCTGCCGTGAAGCTCTGTGACCCTGAAGGTGGGGGAGGCTGTGTGTGTGTGTGTGTGTGTGTGTGTGTGTGTGTGTGTGTGTAGATCAAACTGCGATCGCAGACTCAGATGGCCAGAGGATGGTGGCGCCAGTCTGGCCGCAGATGAGCTTGGCCCCTTGTCTAGAAGCTAAGCCCTTCCCTGAGCTCTTCCCCACCAGAAGGACATCTGGGATGTGAAGGCATTTCTCTTAATTAAACTGGGCATCCCCCCATGTCCTCTGAGCGCGTGCTGACAGCAGGCTTAGAGCAGTACAAGACCTAGAGTCCGTCCACTCCCATGTTTCAGACCTCCTTCCCTGAGCTGTGTAACCCCTGAAGTGCCGAACTGGAGATTTGAAAATGGCCTTTACTCTTATTATGCTGTGCCTTGGAGGCTTATCTAACAGTCCCTCCTCCGCGCTGCTCCTCTGACACGCTGCATTTTTGTCTGTACATGTCTTTTAACAAAATCATGGCCCTGCCTTTTTTTGGACTTTATGATGTGTTTGCAAATAATCGGAAACCGCAAAGGCTTCAATTTGTGGGTTTTTTTTATTGCACGGTTGCCAAAAAAGCAACTGGGACAGATGTGGGAGTTTTTTTTGTCTTTCTTTTTTTTGTTGTTGTTTTTCAACAAAATTTGCATCTATGTACATTGAAGTCTGCGTGACAGCAAGCGTGTTTAAATATAGGGCCGTGCGTTATGTAAGATATGACTGTGTTGTCTTTGTGCCGCTCCTGCAGACTGCTGGGTTTAACACAAACTACTCGTTTGAGGGGGCTGGAGCTCACATGGCTTTCGAAACCCACAGAAAAAATCTGAGGAAATATTTTTTTGTTGTTGTTGTTGCTGCTGTTCTGAACTGCTGCTGGAAAATCAATAGATACGTTTTTTTTTTAACTTAAACCCTCAAATGAGTCAACTGCAGCATCTTTGAATATACAGTTACTATCAGTCTGTATAGTAGGTTTGAACGTACGAAGTTCAAACTTTTAATCATGAATATTCCACGCTGTGTTAGTTAATGTGGTGGGTGCTGGCCGAAATAGTAGGAACCTCCAGGTAAAATAACAGATGCTCTTGGTTTGTAGGGAATGCCCAGCTGGGTTTGAGGAACCTGTGACAGACTTCCACGATAATCCCTGGATGTCCGATCCTCTTAAATTCCAGTGGGAGCCGTGGAACAATGCAGCTCAATCCTGTGAGACAATATTGTGATGGGATTGAGGCCGGTTAAGTTAAGGAACCTTATTAAACCCGCGCCCACATCCTGTGGACGTGCCTTACTGGGGGCGTGAGCCCTTCCTCAGCTTGGTAATTGGAGTCCTGGACTCTTCACCACTCTGGAGTAACTTGACTCTCCTCGTCTGTTTACTTTGCATGTAATATCTTGTGGGACAGAAACCCGTGGTCACGGCTGTGTCAGTTGCATGCCTCTGCTGCTGCACTCTTTCTTTTTGTACCCAGCTTTGTCAGCGTCTTAACACTCGGGGGGGGGGGGCTGTGGTTTTGTATGGATGCCATCCTTGCAGTAGCGGGAGTCTTAGATTTTCCTTCTCGGACCACAGAAACCCCAAATCATCATAGCAGAGCTCCAGGAGATTCCATTAATAAAAGTGAAGGGAGGCGGTAACTGGTAATTTTTAAATCTGCTTTTCTTTTTCCGTCTCTCTGGGGCACGCCAATTTCAGCAATTCTTCCTCATTGTTTCTCTTCGTCATGACGGTTATTATGGTTATTCCAATCAGCTTCATTGTGCCTCTGCTCCGTCGGTGGCGGCTGTGCCCCAGTGTGCCTCCGATTAGTGCGAGTAGAGGCGGGATTAGATGGGAGGTTGGAAGGGCACCTCTGCTTTCACGCGAAGCCTCCAAAACACTCAGCTGGGCGAACGCAGAGCTCGAGCAACGCGCCAGCTCGCTAAGAGGCGCCCGGGCCGCCGGCGCAGTCGTTGGAGTGGGCTCTCCCCTGTTGTGTAGCCCCTCTCAAAAAGAGTGGTTCCCCCCCCCGCGCCTCTGCGGTGAACCCTTTTAAGCACTGCTAGCACCAGATAAAGGTTTTTTTTTTTTGAAGTGTTGGTGGAGTGGTGAGCGATCGGCATTATTTATTCCTACAGCTTGTGTTAACTTGCTGCGACCTCGGGGTAAGAATCAGATGAAAAGCGAAAAGTGAAGATCCTGAACCTCCCGGAGCAATTTCTCTGGCGGTGCGTTTTAGAAGAAGCCCTTGTTAAGAAAGCAGTCGTGCTTGGAGTTGGTGGGGGGTGGGAGATGGGGGGGGGGTGGAGCGGTGGGGATTTGCTCCAGGAAATCGGATCTGGTTAAACTGGCGGTTGTAGCCCCCGGGCCCGGTGCTTGATTGCGCTCAGCGCTCGGTTCTGTGGGTACCTACCAGTAGTGCATTTAACCCCCCTGCCCCAGCAGACAGTCTGGTGTTGGAAAAACCGCAGACGAGAAGCTAGTCGTTTCAGTTCAGCTTGCGTTAAATTTAGGCTTCCCCTTTTCTAGTTCTAGGTATTTTTGGGACTCTAGGAATGACCATTTCAAGTGGGGAGCTGCGTCAGCAACGGAACAGGCTGCCCCCTGAAGAAGGCTCCATAAACCTATTGCTTGACCCATTACCATTTCAAGACACACAGCTTTTAAAAGTGCAATGCAGTTTTGACGACACAACCACAGTGTGTGATCAGGCTGTTAAAGGAGCCTCCCTGAGGATAATGTCTCCAATGCACTTGCAATTACCCCATCAGCAGGGGTAACAGTTAGGGACCAGTAGGGGGCGCGGACCCTGCAATCTGTGTGGGTCCTATTTCCCCACTATAGACATGGGAACACTATACTGTACAAAAAAAGGCGCTGTCCTTCGGATGAGAAGTAAAACTGAGGTTCTGACTCTCTGTGATCATTAAAAATCCCAGGGCGTTTCTTGAAAAGAGTAGGGGTGTTACCCTGGTGCCCTGGCCAGATTTCCTCCTGGCCTTTACCAGTCAAGTCACCTCTGAACTGGCTTCATCACTCTGTTCTCCTCCCCACTGAGAGCTGCTGTGTGGGGAGCGGACTGGCGTTCATCATTACTTCATGATGGCACAAGAAATCACGTTCCTGTTATTTCTTTATAGCTACTGTATATGACAGCTCTGTATGTTGTGAAGGGATCATCAGTTGGACTCACTTGTGTACTTAAAATTACTGGCCATTTCTTCTCTATACTTGTTCCTTCTGTAGTTCCTCTGCCACAGCTGTCTGCACCCATCCTCACAGATACTGACTCCAGACCTCAGCAGTTATTTTGATGCCTAATGCCTTATGTCAGAATTTCTCAATCCCATGATGCCCAGTGACTAAGATTTCTTATACCTTTTATTGATTTAACTTTGCAATCCCATAATGCAGAACTTGGTGTTCTTATGATCATAGTACTTTGCAATCCCAAGTACAGTAACTGACACAATTTAAGCTTAGTTTTGTCTGCTATTGACTGGGCTGTGAAATCTCACAATGTTACTGCAATTGAAAAATAGCGGTTTGTCTTCTGCCTCAAGGTCACGTAATGCACCATAATGCATATAAAGTAGGATTTTGTTTTACCTTTTGGACCTTGGTGATCAGATCCCATACGAATGCTGTCATCTGTGATCTGTGCCTGTTTTGTATTAATTGTGGCTTTTTGTGTCTGTGCATTCTGTCACAGGAGCCTGTGTGTCTGTGCAAATCAGTTTATCTGCAGCTTGAGACCCCCCAGGACTAATCATGACTCTAGTTACCGAATAGAAATCACTGCTTTTATTCAATAAGGTTCTGAATTTCTGGCCCATTTTAAATGTGAGCAAAGATAATTCTTTGTGGAAATGCAATCGCTAGTGACAAACGTACCTTAGGAAAATAATTTTTATGATGTTTTTGTGAAATGTTTTTTTTTTGCACAAGCAATTACACCGGAAATCAAAATTCGCATTAAGCGAAATGAAACAAAAATGCCTTGATGCCCCTTTTTAAAACGTCCGAGTAATTTGCCGTCTCCAGTGACCGCAGAGCCAGTCCTAGCTCGGTTAATTGCAGTAATTTCACTAATGAACAAAAAAACGCTAATGAACTCACGTCAACAGCAGTGAACAAATGCTAAGCTTGCGAACATCTGAACGAGCAGGAGAATATTAATTGTGGCCCAGGTGAATTTCCAGCACATTTTCACCGTGCAGAAAGGTGTGTGTGTTTGGAGGTGGAAAAGAGGAAACTGAAAGTTTAGCTGCTCCTAGATACCATGAAAAGATATAACTTGTGCATTCTTTTACATCATGCTGTCAACCGCTGAAAAAACAAAGGATGTTAGCTCTCGTTTCACAGCCTTTGCAATTTTATTTGCATTGCAGTGCAGCTCAACTGTCACACCTGTCTAATTAGATTTATGTCACACAATGTGTGTAATTGATCAAATATATGTCACATAATTGGTAATAATTTAGTAATGGGCTGGATGACATGTAAAGATGTCATTTGGAAGTATATTGACCCAGGAGGCAACCGCTGGGTCAGTGAAACACAAGCCAGAGCACACAAGGTGCAAGCTAAGGGGTAAGTGCAGTGTAGACCCAGAACCAGGAGGTGCTTCTTTCTTCCAGCACAAAGGTGGTGGATGTCTGGAATTAGACCAGGGTCTGATTGATACCCTGGGATCTCCACTTTTTTCTGACCTTTCTGTTTTTATTGTATAGTCTAACCCTGCCTTTGTGATGCTGTGCGTGTTCCTCTTTGTGGTTCCTGATGTGAAAGTTGGGGGGGTGGCTGGACAGCGCAGGAACGGTGCGAGATGGGTGGCAAGGCTCCCCGCCCCCTCGCCCCGAACCTGACGCCTTGCAGTGCGGCGGTCCCAAGAGCATCGGGGGGCGCTCCCGCTCCGATCGGGACCGCTCTGCGTGGGAATGGCCACGGAGGTGGATGCATGCCGGCACTAGCAGATAACATAAAATAAAAAAACAACGAGAAACCCTGGGAGTCCGCGGGCCGCGCTGCTCGATCGCATTGACTTGCCTGGCGCGCGCGCAAGCCGTACATCTTCATCGGGCCCCTCTCCGCTCGATATCTCATCTCACTCTCGCCTGCATATGAAGGCACTTCTCCCCGCTCCCCCTCAGCAGCTGGGTCACGCCTGAGCAGGTTAAAGGGCTCCTTGACGGGCACCTGCGTGGCCTGGGGGAGGGTGCAGGCGACCTGTCGGCACGGGTGACGAGGTGCGGGGGAGAGGAGAGTGGGGAGAGGCAGCCCCCACGATAGAGGAGCGGCTCGTGATTGATCGGACCCCCCCAGGTGAAGGAAGGAAACCCCCAGCTTCATTTTCTCTCCTTCTGCTTTTAAAAGCTGCCCAACTTTGCGCTTTGGTACGGAGGTCTTGAGCCCCCCCCCCCCCCCCCTCTTTGTAGCCCGAGGAGGGCGCTGGGCTGGGGCCTGTTGTTTCTCTGAGGCCCGCTTGTCTGCTCACTGTCAGTCCTGCTCAGTGACGACCGGTTTTCTCAGAACCTCACGTCCGTCGTCAGTCACAGGCAGTCAGCTGAATGGGTGTGGGCTGTGTTGTTTTTTTTTTTCTTACTCACCTGACATTTCTTGGAGACGTTACATGCCACCCGCCCTCTGTAATAACTCAAGAAGCAGGTGTTTTCCTTTTGAAAACGTCTCATGGAATCTCACCGGTGTGTTAGCACAGTGCCGGCAGCCATTATTCCCTGTACTACGTGATCGCAGCATTTCGACATTTTGCAGAGTCGCCTTGTTTGCTGCTTTTCCTTTTGACTGAGTAATGAGAAAAGCTGTCGAGCCAGTTGCCCCTGTATATTTTGTCTGGCATTTACTTGGGGCATTGTTTAGCTTGGCTGTAGTTTTGAACAGGTCAGAATGCTGTTTCCTGACACCTTGCCTCTCCTGCAGCTGGAATCTGATGGATATACAGACCTGGCCCTGCTAGCAAGCTTCCCCTTCCTGTCACCTGCTCTCCTGCTCTGCTGGATGTGGGCAATGGTTTAGTGGTCAGTGGCCGAGCGTGTGAGCAGTCTTTTCATGTGGTTCACCAGTCACATGGAGTTCAGCTCATGGAAGCTGAGTTGTGAGTGTGCGTGTTTTAGGCCACCCCTGGCTGTGATGGAGGTCTGCAAAGCGGCGGTATTGTTGGTGTTGTCTTTGAGACAGTTGTAGATAAGATCTTGGCAGACTTGGATATTCTCAGACACAAGCTTGACAACCGGCATGGAGCAGCCTGGTCTCGGTGGGGGTTAGTAGGGGCTGACACATTTAGATTTTCTGGGAGGATGGCCATCTTGCTGATGGCCTCCTCCCTCCCTGCGAGAGTAATAATTACAGCCAACAGAAAACGCAAAATAGTCCATCAGTCTGCTCACTTCTCCTGCTCCCCCAGTTTATCTCTGTGGATGAGATAATCATGTTATTGTTAAGCTGCAAAGAGCAGCTATACTTTGTGTCCTTTCAAAATGATGTATAGGATAAACACTAGAGCGTGGTTCACCTCTTTTGATTTTGTCTCAAGCTCAAAGCTCAAAGCTCAAGGGGTTTTTCCTTTTGCCCCAGATTTTGCAGATTTTTTTTCTGGGGTGCCTTTTCCCCTTTTTTGTGGTGGTTAACATTCTGGGGTAAAACATCACTGTGGGGAGAAATGTAAATGATAACGTGTGAAGGAAAAAATCAGGAGGACCTTTCAAGGCAGAAAAAGGGGTTGGGGGGGGAATTCTGACTGATGAATTGGAATCGGAAATGAATGATCTGGTTAGCCAACAAGGTCACTACTTCTGTCAATCAGTGAGTGTAGCTCCGATTCCAGGTTATCTTCAGGAATACAAAAGAAATTCCCGCTTTTTCCAGGATCCTGAGCTGCAGTGCTCCTGACTCTGTACACAGGCCCCCGTGATTTCACGGAGCGATCCTGCCAGCTGACCCCTCGCCAGCAGAGCCAGCTGTACCTATTTACAGGCATGGATCAAACAAAAATAGGTCCTTGGCCCTGTTTTTCCAGTGTGCCTGCGTGCTCATTTGTGTGTTTGTCCGCCTCACTAATGAACGTCTCCATCACCTTCCCTTCTACCGCGGCGAGGGAGCCGATGGAGGCTGTGCTCCTTGTCACGGAAGAGCAGGGTGCAGGTTTCTTCTGGCTCTTCCAAATGTTTAACCCCTGCGGTGCCAGCCAGGCTGTGAACAACGGTAGCCCCCGCCCCAAACGTGCGTTTGTGTAGGCCGTAATCTTTTTTTCTTTGTTTAAAAAAAAAACCAAAACAAAGCAATTTTTCTTTCTGGCTTGGTGAGTGGAGGGAGCAGCCTGCAGACTGTTGTGTGCATACTGTAATTTAATTTGGCTGCAGCCAGAGTCCCAGGATGACTTTCTGGGCTTTGCAGCTGTCGAAGTAATAAAGAAAGGGTTGTGTGCAGCATGTTAGACAAACCTGCGGAGGAGGAGCACTCGGTTAAAATTCAGGCGTTTGCCCAGTGCAGGATACAGGATAGATCCCCGACCAGGACCTCCTGGCCTGTCAGAGCAGAACAACTCCAGAACGTTTTTAGTTTTTCCTCTCCCATTTCCTGGATGGCTCAGGATTTGCTTCCAGGTTTCCATTTATTAAGGAGGAAAAAAACTGGGTAGCCGTTTTTCTTCCCTTGGTGCTCTGTGGGTCTGGGTATCTGTAATAACAGGATAAAAGATGCTGGGCATCTTGACAGACAAGTTCGGGCGTACCTGCTCTCCTGAGGACAAATGTTGCTTTGTTATAATTTTCTTTTCTCCACTATACCTGTGTTTTGGTGTCTAGGTGTTCGCGGGGAGGGGGGTTGTAGGTACGTGTCCTTCATTAAAGCTTCTCCTGTAGCTACCGCCACCCTGCTGGACTCCACTCACGGAGCTCAGTGGGATCGTGCTGTGCGAGTCAGGGACATGCGTCTTCACTGTTCCTGTAAACCTGCCCTGGAAGACTCTTAACCTGCCTCTTTTGCAGACGTTTTGTAAAATCTTTTTTTAGTTTTGCTTTGGCATCAACTGTTCTTTCATGACTCCCTGCAGTGCCTAGGGATAACTCCTCACCTGCGGCACCATTTGAGCACGGTCCTCATCCTCTGAAGCCAATTTATTCGGGTCGGTTTTTTTGTGTTGTATTTCCCCCCCCCCCCCCCCTTCTTGTTTTTCCACAAAGTAACATGATGATCTCAACACCAGATTTGCATCTTGATTGTTTCCGTTTTAAAAAAAAAGAACAATTGAAAGAGAACCAGGCGCCAGAGACTGCCAGCATGCCTTGGCCCGAGTGAGGCCGTTCTGTGGTGTGCGTTTCTGCTGAACACGGCGCTAGGCCTGCCTTCCCTTTGCTCCCGGCTCGTTTGGCTCTTGGAGGATGGTGATGGTGTTGGAAATAAAATGAGGCGACGGGATTTTTTTTCCAGTTAACCAGTTACAGCAGCAGTTGGTAAGCAGGCGCTGCCCGGGGGGCCGGCTACCTGCCCTCTGCCGGGGCTCGGCAGGCAGCGGCGCAGCTGGGTGACGGGCGCTAAGGGTACGCGCTCTCCGTTCCGACTGCGCCATGGGCTTTTGCCACAGAGATGGGAATGAGCCCCACCTCCAGGAGAGATGAGGAACAGCGCTTGTTCGGGCTTCTACTTCTGCGGTGCTTTAGTATCAACGTTAGTTGTTTTGGCATTTACAGAGCTCTATAATTTGACACTTGTAACTCGAAGGGTTTCATTTTATCTGCCTTGTTTTTAAAGCTGCTGACATCATACCCTTATGTGAGCCCTGTGTGACGTATACCGAACTAAAGTCTTATACTCTAGCCAAGGTGAGCTGTCAAATCTGTGTTCGTATGCATTTGGAAGATAATGTCAGCTTTGCCCCTATGACAGTTCAGTGGGGGTATGCAAGGGTAAAAGCACAGTAAATATGAGTATAACAGTGAGGCCAGGATAAAGGTACTGTACTACTGTGATTGCATAGCTTAAATAGTTTTATCAACAGTTCAGGAAACTCATAGCTCTGTGCAATGATAAACACAGTATAGGCCTAATAAAAGTAAAAAAGAAAGTAAAACTGCAGATTGAAACGGGCAACAGTAAGTTGGAGAAAACCAGCGCGAAACGGGTGTAGACCATGTTGAAGCCTCAAGGGCTGAAGCAGATGTACAGATGTGGTGCTGCTCAGGAGAAGGCAGTGTGGAGCCTAGTCTTCTGCAGAGTAAAAGGGCCTAAGTCAGTGGGTCTTGGATGAAATGCTTTATTCTTGCAAGAAGTCTTGAAGATCGCCTGGAGCCAATTCATTCAGTGCCTTATAAATGAGCAGGAGCACCTTAAACACCACTGAGAATTTCACAGGGAGCTACTGCAGTTTAGAGAGGATGTGCTTTATATGCTGATGGAGAGTAAAAGCATGGTAGTATATCGTAGACTAGTCTATGCATAGTGATTTATTTAATACTGTGAGCCTTTGAGAGCCATGGCAAAGTGAAATACAGGATAGGAACCAATGATAAAAGAGTGGGAGAAATGCCTGGCTGGATTGAGGAGTCTGGGACAATTATCTGACAAGCATCAAACGAGCCAGATGGGGAAAAAATGTCCCCTGTGAAGTGCTCTAGGGGTGTGGAAGTGGTGGGGGGGGGGGTTAATTTCCAGGTGCCTCAGGTCTGGCCAGGAATGACATCTGCATGCCTACTCCGGTCATGCTGCCTGTGGAGGCTGGAGCACAGAGCCCGAGCTGCCGGTGGGTGTAGTCCTGGGCTCCCCAGCCTCTTCCAGGGCAGAGTGCAGGCCTCCGGGGGGTTTGTCATGCACGGCAGTCCACTTCACATGACGTGTGGTCTCATTACTGTTGAGTCACTGGCGTCCTGTGCCTCCAACATGTAATGCTCCCATTGCTCATGTTTTTCTTCATTCCAAAGAAATTCAGGGACTCCGTGTTTCAACCTGTAATTGTAGCATGGAGGTTAGCACATCAGGTTAACGCTAATAACAGGTCCTTCCCAGAGAATGGGGCCTGCCCAAGAGAGGAATCTGTTAAAAAACAGATCGGTCACGCAACAGTTTTTTGTCTTCCAGTGACCACTCCCGCAGTTCTGGAGGAAACTGTGGGTGGACGATGGGTGTGTCAGGCTGTTGGTCTCCTTAGCCTGTGCAGACCTGCCACCCCAATACCCATCCGTCTCTTTTTCCCCTTGATTTGGGTTTGTTGCTTTTGTGAAGGCCCCCTATTGTATCGCATCTGCAACATTGCCAATTCGAATTTCCTTAAGATTGTCACATTTGCAACATTTTAACATTTTTCCTAATTGTACAGGACATTTAAAAAAGGCACATACCCTGATGGTCGAAAATCAGGCTGTTTCGTAATCGCCTAGCCTACGATGTAAAAAGAATAAAATTCACACATGTTTGGAAGAGGGTGCAGGCACATTTAAAGCTGTTGGTCCATTATTGCTAATGCAGGGGAGGCAAGAAAACAAGAGCTGATTTTACAGGGAAATGATGACATTGCAGTAAAGCAAAACCTTCCGATTTCCTTAAAGCCGTCGAGATCTGGGCTGTTCATGATGGGGAAGAAAATGTCAAACCATGTCACGAGTAAGGGTAATACCTCTCATGACGTTAAAATCCTTTGATTGCTATTTGGATTCCCAGAGCCTAGTCCCTGGAGGAAAAATGGAAACTGAAAGGATGTCAAAATGTTGGGAGCTTGGCTCCACACCACATACACATGTTCGATGTTCACAGAGGAGCTGCTTGCATTCTGGGAACTGAGCGTCGGTAATCAGTGTTTGGCAGCAATGGGCTGACGTTACTAACCACTTTGAATGACCCCCCGATTAATCAGAGAGTCCAGACATTCCCCCAGATAACAGCCCTTAAGGGCTTTGCCATTTCTTGGACCTGGGAAAAAATGTTTTAAATAAACACGTTGTAATCGCGTGTGTGTGTGTGTGTGTGTGTGTGTGTGTGTGTGTGTGTGTGTGTGTGTGTGTGTTTTTAATGTTGGCTGGAGTATAAGCTGTTATTTGTTTCCATTGTCACCAGAGCTGCCAAACGCTAAGGCTAAGGTGGGAGCAAAGAGGCACAATAACAAAACCTGCTTCTCTCTCGGTTTTAGTTGCTCTTTCCAACTTGTTTTTAATTAAGCTGGGGAGGGGGGTGGCCTTGTCAGGGTGAGCTGTAACCTTGCTCTCCTGCGACCCAGCTGGAGGTCACGTTCAGGAGCTGTTGCCTCAGCAGTTCTGTCTTCATCGCTGCGTCTCAGCCAGCTGGCGGCTGCAGCCATGTCTTCTAGAAGTCAGGTACCCCTAAATATAGACTGGCTTGTAAAGTGGCCTGATGAACAGAACTGATTAATCAAAGCCATGTAACAAGGGTTAAAAATGACAAGAGCGCATTAATAGCTTGTTGTTCGGAGGATCTTGTCTAGCTGTGTACACTGGCGTCATGGTGAAAGAAGCCAGGATATCGGCTTCAACAGCATGCCCTGACAGCTTGTTGCATCCTCCCACAATCCTTTAGGTAAAGCGGTGCGTTCTGTTTAAAGTGCTCCTTCGCACAGTTATCCACTTCTGAAGTTGTCTACTGGGTGGACACCGGCGATGCTCTTGAGGACTTTGAATACTTGTGTGTCGCAGTACTCTTTTAAAGACTGAAGAGGTTTAGTACCTTCAGCCTGTCCATGCACGTGATGCGTTGGTTCGCTTTGCTGCAGAAAAGGTGGGGGGAAAGCTGTGATTCTCGGATGGGGCTGACGAGTGTGTTCGGCATATTCACTTTGTGTGCTTCATTCTTCTTTTGTCATCTTGAAGTGGTCGGCTGTACGCAACAGGGACGTACAGTATGACAGTAGGGTTCGTAATGGTAGGGTTGCAACAGTACGTGGTCCTAATGCGGCGTTCAACTAACAAATGTGTTCATTACCAAATGACTGCAAAGGCCACTGTAGACTGTAGCTTCTTGGAAACACCCACTGCACTGATCAGAGCAAAAAAAAAAAATAGCACTTGTCATGTAAAAAAAAATAGCATTCAGATTCCATTTGTATGCGTTTTCTGTTTCTTCTCCTTGAAATTGAGATTGCAGTGCCAAGGGCCAGGGTCTCAAAAAAAAAACCAACTCCTCCACCGAATGCCAGTCAGATAAGAGCGAAACATCCTCAGTCTGATTGTGGGGCCACTGAGAAGCCCTGAAAGTGCCCCTGATTTTGTTTTGAGCAGCATGAGCCGCCATGCGCCTGCGGCTCCTCAGAGCGCCGCTGCTAGCTCTTTCTCCCGCTCCCAGCTTCCTGACTGAAGTTGCGGGAGGCGGACTCCGTAATTAGGTTTTTAATCGCCGTTTGGCGTCGGGTTTTGATATTCAAATGCGAGGTGTCGGCTCGGGGGGGGGGGGATGACTTTCATTTTCCACTTTGACACGCGGATCAGTGTCGCTGTTATCAGTGTATCAAGTCGTCAGGCAAAATTACATGTTTAGTTTCTGAATGTCATTGAACATATTTACACAACAACACAATTGGGAGGGACTGTGCAGTGTTTTTAAATACTATGAAATACTGAATACGCTATTGCTGCTGAAAACTCCTTCTCATCTGAATGAGGTTTCTTGACACTGCTTGCTTTGTGTTGCACTACAGAGATTGCTGACGGTAGGAATTGAATGCCTGTGTTTATTTCCTGTAGTTAAATTGGAAGATTAGAGTTTCTGTTGTCAGTGAGGAAGAGGACTCTGCTATTTACAGAGATACAGGAGGTTATAAATCGTTTAAGTGCGGTAGAAATAAACACTTGAGCAGCTGCAGAAAAACAGAACAAATAACGATGAACAGATAACAATAAATATGAAGCTCTGTATTAGCAGGGAGTATTTTTTTCCCCTCCTTTTTTCCGGAGGATTAGCCCTCGGGACATCGACTGCGAAGTTCAAGCAACCGAGCTGGTCGATCGTAATTGAAGGGATGGTTCCCACGCTCCTGGCTAGCTCCTAACTGCAGATCCGAGATGAAAGCAAATCCATACGGGATAGCAGAGGCTCACGGTCTCCATTGGCACGGCGGCACAGGCGTGCATTCGGGGGCTCAGTGGAAGTGCTGTAGCTCGTGCACCTGGAAACTCGGCCGGCTGAAGGTTCTGCAGTCTTGTGAGCTTCTGCACGGTCCGAAGTGCCGACCTGATGGGCCGTAAGTGAAAAGACTGAGTCGCATCAGAGCCCTGTGGCTCCAGCTGGCATTGAGCAAGGAGAGGGAGCTGTGGGTCAGCTGTGGGGGCCTGGAGGAGCCACAGAGCCCTCCACTGGACTCGGGGACACCGGGCACTGTACAGGGCAATGCCAGTTCGCCTTTTGTTCTTCATGGTTGTATGGTTTATAGTTTTCCATCCTGTCGTTTAGGGTAATTCAGTTCCGGGCCAGGTGGGTCTGCAGGTTTTCATTCCAAAGTGTCTCTCTCCTTAAACATCTAATTATTCCCTCATATTGGACCGATTTGAGAGCTTCTCCAGCTTATCGGTCGCTATGTAGAGAATCCCTGCAGAAGCACCAGTCCTCCGGGATCAGCATCGGAGACCCCCCCCCCCCCCCCCCCCCGCTTTTAGTTTCGTTTACCCTTTTGCCAGCCCCTTCAAAAAAAAAATATATATTGCTGCTGCCCGATTGCCCCGTGCTTGGGATATACCCGTCTTTGTGTAGTGGTGCCAGGGGAGACTGCGTGTGAATGCTACCTGCCTTTTGTTTTCCTTTGTGCTTGTCTTTCCATGCCCCGCCACGCCCGGTTTAAAGGCAGAAGCAAACAGCCCGCCTTGCCTGCAGCGGGGCAGCCTGGAGTGAAGCCAGGAGAAAGGGCTTCCCGTGAGAGAATGGGGGCGATCGCTCCCCCCCCCCCCCCCCCCCCATGGGCAGAGCAAAGGAAGAGCCCTCAGCTGTTCGCTCACTGTTGCTTTGACGAGGCTGACCTCCCCCCCCCGGAGGAGATTCCTTCCTCTTTGCTGTGAATCGCCCGGGGCTTCCCAAGGTGTTGCCCTTTTCTGTTGAGGAGTTAATGATCCAGAAAACTCAGGGTGCTTGTGGCGTTAGTCCACGAGTCCATCCAAACAGCCTTTGTAGAAACGGTGTATTTGGCTGAACATTAAATGGGACCGTGGGGATGAGCTGATGCTGTACTGCCTTTATGCGTGTGAATTTGACTGCTCCCCGGCGCGCTGTTGTCCCCATACAGCTATTGGAGAGGGCCGTCAAACTAAAGATGTGCTACTGAAGTATAACAAATGCATGATTGAATATCGTGGGTTTATGAATCTCAAATGGCGTTTGCTTTGCCAAGTCACGAAAGTAAATTTTGGGCTATACAGTAACGTAACACAAGGTGGAATTGTCATGGTTCCTGTGCGTGCACATCATGCTGAAACTTCAATTTCACAGCAAATGGATAAACGCGCTGGTGATGAGAATATTGGAAGATAGTGGTCCAATTTTTTTTTTTTTTTTCCCCAGTGTTGTTTGTACTCCAGAATAAGTGTTTGTTCTGCATTACGCATCCCTGCGTCCCCGTAAGTGGGAGAGCAACTCTGGGCTGGTCGCTCTTCTCCCTTTCTCTCCCCCTCCACACCTCCCTGGCAAATCAGTCTTGTTCCCCGAGCGATCGCTCGCGCGCGCGCGGCTCGTCGTCGCGTTTCCGCAAAGGCTGCCTGAAATGAATCCATACGTGGGAGCCGAGGCACATCACGGGGGGAGAGATGGGGGGGCCCCTTCTTCTTCAGCGAGGTGGGGGCGGCATCCCTCAGCTGGATCCTGCGTCGCTTCCTTCTCTCCGGCTGGTTTGTCCTTCCTTTGCGTTCAGAGGACAGGGGGTGAGTGACTGGCCCGTAAAGCATTGCAACCGGAGGCATGCACAGTTCTCCACCCTTAGGGCCATGGGGGGGGGGAATTAAAGTTATTAGTTGTCCTGTGGGCCCATAATTAGTGTTTTCTAATATTTACTGGATTAATGGTCTGGCCTGCTGGAGTGTGAAAGACCACAGGATTTTAACCCCTTTAGCCATTACATTCTCCTAGTGCCATTACTGCTTCTCAGATTCTGATGCATCTTGCAACGTGACGTGTGTGGGAATCCTTTTTAACTGCCGACAAATCAGTGTGGGGAAGAAATGCAGAATACGGGGCCGAGTCATTAATCGACGCGTGCTCAGACACTGGCACGGCACTGATGCCTCCCGGTGCTCGGGCCCTGGGTTCACGTCCGGACCTGAGGTGCCATCTGTGTGGTGTTTGCATGACCTCCCTCCGTTGGTGTGGGGTTTCCTGCACGTGCTCCAGTCTCCTCCTGCAGCCCAAAGACGGGGGGTAGGAAAATTGGCTGGATTGCACACGGAGAAGGCTCCAGTACCACAGGGAGTAGGAGAGGGAGGTCACACTGTAGTGTGCAAAAGGCATGCCGATCGACACTCGGGGAAAATAGCCACTCGGAGTAAAGAGCTTCAGTCCGGTTTCGGGAGGGATTTGGGATTTGGCGTCTGAGCTGTGACAGATGTCCTGACTCGCCCCACCCCCCCAGATCTCCGAATGTCAGGTCTCTACGAAGCCCTTCTCTCAGGTCATAGGAGCAGCTCTAGCAAGTCAGTAACCGTACCACTACGTTGATACTAAAGAACACCGTGGGGCTGCTGCTTCTATACATCTCGCGATGCAAGGAAAAGGAGGAGAAGGAGGTTCCCGGTCTGACCCGCGCCGAGTGTCCGCCATCCTCTTTCTCCTCCGTCCCTCGAATGAGACCTCGAGCGAGGCCCTCCTGTCGCAGACTTCACAGCAGCAGCTGTGGATGCCATAGCTCACCTCCCCAGACCCTGTATCTTAGATCAACATCTGTTCGGTGACGGATTACCTTCTATTTTAGACACGGCCGCCTGCAAACAAAGTCAGGGCATTGCCGCCTAACTTAATGGGAAGCAGTAGCTCAATTTGCTTTTGAATGGGAGCTGTTCATTTACGGCGCGTCGTTCTCAAGCGGGGCCGGTCGGAAAAGAAAAAGAAATCGTACTGGAGAAGAAAGGTTTAATTGAAACTGGCAGTGTGTTTGCCAGGATTAAAATGGAATCTTCCACCATCTGACTCATTAGTTTTTAAGCTCGAGAACAGGTCCGCCTTGAGAGCTTACAGTCCATCGAGTGGTGCAGGTACTCCTTAAATTAGCAGCTCATGAAGACTTAAACAGGTGATTTGACCTCTTTCCCAAATAATTAGTGTAAGAAATTAAGATTAAGGGGGCGAATGTAAGCAGAGGACTGGATTTCTCTGTCCACACTCTGGCAAACATCGCTCTCTGGCTTCAAAGAGCTCAAAAGAGGATTTTTCAGTCTCCAGTCCTGGGGTTTTAGTGTCGACAGTGATGACGCAAGAACAGTTTTTACTCCGAGGCCTCTGTATGTGACGCGGTATTATCAGATAACCTTAAAAAGAGGGCAGTTCTCTTCATTTTTCTCAGGGCTTTGAGCTGATCAGCACCTGGGGGTGGGCACCGCACACGCTCCCTGCTGAATCCTTCCTGTGCTCTCGAGGCAGAGAAGGTGCTGGAGCTGAATGGGGAAGCTGGTCAGGAGTGAGTGGGCTCCCGGTAGCTTGACAGATAACATGCCGTTCGTCAGAAAACTAGGGCAACTCTCCGAAGGATGCCGACTGCTGTCGGATCAGGGACAGGAGTGGAGTTTTCTCGCGAAACAGAAAAGCTGATTCAGTAGCAATGCGAGTAGACTTGAAAGAAATCAAAGTGTGTCCCACAGTCCAGGACGTCTGGCTTCATTTGGATGACTTTTTGTTCTCCGTTTAATTAGAGATAGGATAACCGTGTGTCTCCCTCTTCCCGGTCGTGTTTTAACACCAGCTAATATCTCCTCTTTGATCTTTTCTTTGATGTCTTTGTCCCACAAGTGCGTCTCTTTCCAGAACGGCGCTCTTCTCTGGTTCTTGCTTTCCGAAATGGGATTGGCGTCCGATAAAAATGGAAGTGACAGCATTTATGAAAAATGGAGCCAAGGCAGCACCAGACACGAAAGTGAACCGCTTAAATGTAGCAAAAGAAGTTTTTTTTTTTTCCCTCCAGACGCTCCCTGCCTGGTTGTTGTGCGCGCAGGCAGCCTGACTGTTACTCTTAATGTCACGTGAAGGGATCTGAGGTTCCGAAGCCAGGTGGGGGAGGCACCTCTGGTTTTTGCACGATGTCCGCCGTCCCGCGCCAGTCCTCAGGGGTCTCTGCTGAAGTGGAGCGCCGTGTTTTCCGGGCTGTGATCTCATCGGGGTGGCACTGGCCCTCGAGCGGTACGGCTGCTCCGAGCTGTCTCTCCTTCACCGGGCCCTGGCGGTTCATTAGCTACCAGGTCCCAATTCAGGGCTTGTCTTGACTAGATCTGGGTAAGGGCAGCTGGTCAGCAGGTAAAAGATCTGTAGGACATCTGAACGGGCCATTTTACCTCATCCATCGTATTTGTCCATGTCAGCCATTTTAACCCCCCCCCCCCCCCATCTGTATTTCTGCATGAATTTCCATTTGGCACTTCTCATCAAGTTTGGTCTAGTCGTTTTTGTGTATGTAATACTATGTGAAATGATGATGTAATATTTCTGTTTAATTATCTCACTGAAACTCAATTAACTAGGTTCTTGTGCAACTCTCGCTTAAGAAGACAAGGTCAAGCCACTTCTGCTCTGTGGTGTTATAATATGACCCGGCTCAGACTGGACCAGTTAACTCTGGACTATTGGGTTACAGTGTGACCCAGACTGGACCAGCGATCTCTGGACTGTAGGGTTACAGTGTGATCCAGCCCAGACTGGACCAGCGATCTCTGGACTGTAGGGTTACAGTGTGATCCAGCCCAGACTGGACCAGTGATCTCTGGACTGTAGGGTTACAGTGTGACCCAGACTGGACCAGTGATCTCTGGACTGTAGGGTTACAGTGTGACCGGCCCCAGACTGGACCAGCGATCTCTGGACTATAGGGTTACAGTGTGATCCAGCCCAGGCTGGACCAGCGATCTCTGGACTTTAGGATTACAGTATGATCCAGCACAGATCAGAAATTGGCACTCAACCTGAAACTTCCTCTCCATCTGCAATTATGATGATTAGCACTAAGATGAGATCAAGGAAATGTTTTCCATGAAGATGAATTCATCTCCGCCCCCCCTGTAAGCAGGCATTTTCAGACGTGGAGTTTCATCAATCAAGGATTGGATCAATGTAAAGCATAAATCAAGCCTTAGGGTATAATATCAATATGGCCTCATCAGAGAATGCAACAAAGCAGTATAGTTGTGCAAGCTGTGTTTCAGCAATCTTGACTTAACACTTTGGAGACAGCAGTGGAGTTCAGAGATCCACAGAACCAGAGTTATCCCAGTGTGCTCTTCAAAAGCCAGTGTAAAGCCATGTACATGCCGGTTTCGACAATGACCTTCTGCATCTGGCCCTGTGTGATCCAAATATCCAAGGGCCCAGGTAGCTCATGAAATCTCAGAGTCTAGTCACTGAACTGACCAGTTTCAAAAATCACGTAGCCCATCTGTGATGTTGGGAAGTGGGATGGGGACTTCCCCCTTCTCCTTGGCTTCTTCAGTTCTTCAGAGCTGCCGCTTTTCCGACAGGGAGGAGGTGGGACGGGAATTCATTTCCAAGCAGCCCTTCCCAAATAAGCCATTGCCAGGAAACATTTTCATTCCAGGAGGTCAGCAGAAAATTCTTAGGCAGTAGGCATAAATATACCTTATTCTGGTGTAGGTCCAGTATTTGAAGAGCGCTCTGTAGTTTTATAATTTCTTACAATTATATAGCGCTTTTCTGCACACTCCACTCAAAGCGCTGTACAGGTCATGGGGATCCCCTCCACCACCACCAGTGTGCAGCCCCACCTGGATGATGCGCCAGTACTCTCCCCACACACCAGCTCTCAGTGGGGAGGAGAGCAGAGTGATGAAGCCAGTTCAGAGACGGGGACTATTAGGAGGCCATGACTGGTAAAGGCCAGGGGGAGAATTTGGTCAGGACATGAGGTAACACCCTTAGTCTTTTTGAGAAACACCCTGGGATTTTCAGTGACCTCTGAGAGTCAGGACTTCAGTTTTATGACTCATCTGAGATGACACCTTTTTTGCAGTACAGTGTCCCCATCGATATACTGGTGCATTTGGACACAAACAGTCCGCAGGGTGAGCGCCCCCTACTGGTCCCACTAATACCTCTTCCAGCAGCAACCTTAGCTTTCCAGTAGTCTCTCATCCAGGCGTACTGGCCAGGCTCAGCCCTGCTGAGCTTCAGTGGAGTGCCAGTTAAGGGGTGCAAAGTGATATAACTGTTGATACAGTTTTGACAGAGGTAACTGCGAGAGTATTGGAGATTCTGTGTCTTTCCTGCGAAATACACCAAGTCTCTTGCCATAATGTTAATAGTTATTATTAGAATATAAATGAGAGGTTTGGTTTCTCAGTGGCTTAACGACTTAATCCCATAAAGCTGCTGTGTTAAAGCGTTCACGAAGAGTGGGCTCCCCATCATGGCTGAGGAAGTTCCTGCTCTTCTCTGTGCAAAGGAGCGTCTTCTGTTATTCAAGCAGTATCCCCCGCCCATAAACATACCGTTTTTTTGCCTTGCAAAGAGCTGCAGCTAGTGCTCAGTAACCCTTTCTTTTAAGGTGGTCTTCTCTAACCAGCGCTAGCGGCTCCGCTCCCAGTCCTGTAAGCGCAAGCTGCCGTGGCCTTAATGCCTGCGTGAGACCATGCTTAACTAACCAGCTGTCTTTAGGCCTTTCCTGCACGTGCAGGGACAGACGTAGACGATCACGTGGGCGGTGGTTTATTTGAGGTGAACTGGGGAACGCTCTCCAGAGTGGTCAGGTCATTGTGGTTTGGCGTAATACTAATACTACCAGTAATAATCTTTCTCACTGTGTACCAGCGAACAAAACACTGGATGATAGCATGGCGTTTTGTCTCTCGGGGAGCTTTAAGGTCAATTAAGGTTTTTTTTCCCCTTTTGAAGGGAAAGACGTTGCCTTGGCAGAGGGGCCTGCCGAGAGCTTACCGCGCGGCGGCCATTTTCCCCGCGTGGGTTCCGCTCGGTGGCTTTTAAAAGCCTGGCACCCTGCTGCCGGCCGGCCCCGCGTTCCCCGTGCTCCTCGGAAATGTCTCGCGGCAGGGAGGGCGGCCGCGTCTCGTTTCCCTTGCGGAGCGGGGAGAGGGAGAGCGCGGTGGTTCCCCGCCGTGCGGGTTAATGTTTCTCGTGGTCATTTTCCCCCGGGCCGGGGTCAGGAGCGCTAGGAGCCCCGCAGCTCCGCTGGGAAAGGGGGGCGCCGTGTGTCGGCGGGGGGTTGTGTCCCCTGCGGGATTCGAGCTCGCTGTGCTCCTGTTCCGTTGGAATCTGTTAGTGCATCCTGTCACCCTCGCTCGGAAACCCGGCGAGTCCCTACATACTGTAATTACTCCCCCCTTTCGGCTTTTCTTCTCCTTTCATCCGAGCGCCCGTTCCTCTTACTCTTTGTGAGTTTTGTTCTGAAAAATGAACAAAAATACGTACTACGAAAAATGTTTTTTTTCCCCCCCCCCAAATCCCAGTTTAATTTTTTTTTTTAACCCAGCTAAAAAAATCCATCCTGGGTCCCGTTGTATTTAAAACAAAACTCCTGAGCCTTTTCAGATGATCAGGAAAACATTTTTCTGAATCTGTTATAAGCCCTGGAGGATTTCTCTGTAAGATGCTCGCTGACGGAAATATGAGAACCCCCCCCAAGCTATACATGAATTCATAAATGAAGAAAAAGGCTCCTTTGTATCCTTTGCTGACCAGAATAATCTTCAGACTTGCATTTTGTAAAAAATGGGACTGGTCAGGGCATCATCCTGGCCTAACATGTTAATTGGTGGTTCCTTATAATTTTGACCGGTTTACATATGCTAATTCATTTCAGTGGGATATAATTCCTTTGACAGTGTGTTTTTTTGTTTAGTGACAAACTGGATTTATTGCTTAAATTTAATACACTTATGGTGTCCTTTCAGACTACCGTTATGCTTACGGAAATAAATATGCTTATTAATTCAGTTACAATCTCTCATGTTGGAGACCAGACTCTGTGTGGCTTTCGTGCGGAGAGGTGGCTCTGTGGCTAAGGATCTGCACCTGTGGCTGGAAGGTTGCCAGTTCAAATCCCATGGCTGGCAGAGGAATCCTACTCTGTGGGGCCCCTGAGCAAGGCCCTTAACCCCAGCTGCTCCAGGGGTGCTGTATAAATGGCTGGCCCTGCACTCTGACCCCAAGCTTCTCTCCCTGTCTGTGTGTCTCATGGAGAGCAAGCTGGGGTATGCGAAAAGACACATTCCTAATGCAGGAAATTGTATATGCCCAATAAAGTGATCTTAATCTCTTATTTCCCAAGAAAAGCTACATCATGAAGACAAAGGAACATTCAAAGCAAATCCAGGACAGGGTTATTGAAAAGCTCCAGTCTGGCGAGGGGTATAAGGAAATCTCCAAGACATTGAATATCCCCCAAAGCACAGTGAAGTTCACTATAAAGAAATCGAGAAAATATGGCACAGCCGTGAATCTGTGCAGAACAGGAGATGTACCTGTGGATGAAATGGAAAGAAATTTAAAGCAGTAGCGCTGACATCTGTCCAACGGTTCAGGATGGAGTTTCTGCGGGACGGTAATTAGTGTTCGTAGCCGCTGTCCTGGGACATGCCAGAGTTGAAATTTGGAAGCACAGAGCACATGACTGATGTTCAGTTAGACATGAGGTCTGTTATTACATTACATTATTACATTGAAGTTCCCTGGGGTCTTTAAAACTGCGGTAAGAACAAGATGTTATTTTAATTTGCCGTGCACAGGAAGACCAGCTTATCAGCGATCCTCGAATTTGCCACAAGTTTTTTTTAAATAGCATTACAAAAGCAACAAGTTCAAATGTCCCATCTGTCAAATGGAAATATTTGACACGTATTAAACGGGGAGCTTAAATAGTAGGCAAGGTTCTTGTCATTAATAAATTAAGCTTGTCTCCTGGTGATGCTGACGGAGGCAAATACCTTGCTTTTTCATATTTCAGTTTTGTTCGTTCCTCTGTTCCACAGGCAGTCCAGCAGACTGGCTTTGAAGGCGAATTTCAATGACTTATTTCCATGCTCTGTGATGGATTCCCGTCACACAGACAGTAAATTTTCTTTCCCCCATCACCAGAGAGGAAAGGAGGGGAGGGGGGAGGGGGGAGGAGTGTGTCGGCTTTCACACAGACCAGGGCCAGGGCCACAGCTGGGCCCCTGAGGGGGCAGAGTGGAGCCAGGGGGCAGTGTGGGAACTGCTAATGACTCCTGAAGCCTGTGAACGCCAGGCTGCCTCGTCAGTGCTCCGATGAGCTTTCCCAGATGCGTCTATCCTAATACCCCCGCCCCCCCGGACCTTGGGCTTTCTCTCTCCCTCGTCCTGCTATCTGCCCTCCCGTCTCCGTCGCGACCCGCGGGCTCCGGTGCCGAACGGGCCCCGCGGAGACTCGCCGAGTGAGCGAGGCAGAGATGCGGTGTGGCCGGAGCTCTGAGGCTGGGGGCCCTGCAGCGTGTGGCGGATGTCTGCGTTTCAGATCTTGTCCAGCGCACACCTTGCAATTGGGTCACTTCGCCCTGCTGTCGCATAGGCGCCTCGCTTCTCCCCCACCTCCCCACCCCCCCCCACCGGCTCCTTCAGCTTCTCTCCTGCTTTATAAATAATGATCATATTCCTCGGCCGTCGTCGGGCTCCAGTCTGCTGTTTGTCACAGTCACTGCCTCTGTGGAAGTTCACTCTCTCTCTCTCTCCCGGCAAGCCATTTAGAATGCGGCACATTCACTGCTTATACAAATGACCCTCATTTAGGCACAGCGGAAACCTAATGACTTGGAGACATTCGCTGTGTTATTACACCCTGGGGCCAAGTCACAGAGGGACCTGCTGGCTTTAACCCTTCCGGCTGCAGCCGAGGGAAGGCAGGGCAGGGGAGACGTCCCGAGACTCCAGACGTTGAGCGGTTTTGATCCATTTCAGGCTTTTATTTTCTCCCCCATAAGCTTCAGGTATGTCTAAGCACTTAAAAACGCTGGGCATTCCGTGCGTGTTTCTTTTTTTTTGTTTTGGTTTTTAAACAGCATTTTTAAGTTGGGGGAAAAATGACTGCCAGTTTTGGCGATTGAAACTAAACATCAAACAATAAGGGGAAAATGACCTAATCCAGCCTCTCTGCCAGAGTGATACAGATGTCACTTTGCCAGATTTTAAATGACTAAAGAAACCCACATTAGATTAGCTTTTAAGATGCCTGCAGGGTGGGCCGCCAGTGCTGGCAGGACTCCGGCAATAAATACATGGCAAGCGGGCCTGTCGGCTCCGAGACTTGTGGATATAAAATGGTTGAATAAGGATGAGATTTTCTCCAGCAGTTTGAAGACATCAAAGCCCGATCGGCACCAGCACTTTAAGGGCAACCAGATTTTTAAATTTATGAACTAACTGGGAACGCTGAACTTAATCGGCCCTTTAACCAGTGTTTCTCTCTTGTAATTTAAAATCGAAGTCCTGTTTGCTCACGCAATGGTGCATAATCGCGGCCCTGAGTGCCAGAGTCCTGCACGCGGGGCGGCTGGAGAGTTTTGCTGGGCCTGTTGGAACAGCTGCTTGGTGAAACCTGTCCTGGGGGGCTGTGCTGGTGGGGTGGGGGAGATATTCGTAAGGGAGGTGCCCACCAGGGAGTGCAGTCACCACCACTGTCCACTAGAGGGCTCTCAGTCGATGCCTAGGCAACAGAATTGCTGCCCGGCTTCTCAATGGGGGACCCCGCCAGTGTCCATAGAAAAGTCTCCTTCTGAGGTTCCTCATGGTCCCATCTGTGTTTCAGTTCACCGCCACCTCTCTGGTGTTTCTGTTTTCACCAGGCACCCCATAAGCTGTGCTACGTACAGTATATCCATACCGAAGGTGGGTCATGGATAGCCTGTTTCTTAAAATACCTTCATGTGCAACTTGGGGCTGTAATGCTCCCATTTGAGAAGTCACTCTGTTCAGTATGCTTGGAAAATGAACCTTTAGCCACAGTGTAGCCCCGTGTTGTAAAATGAATTTGCTGGACACTCCTTTACAGCTCTGCTATGAATTCTGTATGCTGACTTGCACCCATATCGTAACCTACCAAACGGAGACTTCCAGGAGCTCCGTGACCCTTTCTCAGATCAACATTGGCCGTGGTGTTGGTACTCTCCCACAGAGTGAGAGAGTGAGCAATGTGATTCTCCGTAGGTATTGGTGTCAGCCTGATCCATCTGTTCTGTTTCGAGTTTTTAAGAGGTGGGGTATCCCATCACGCAGTACAGAAAAGTGATGTACACACTACCAATTCGTCCCCGATATCTTGCACATTAACAGGATGACTTTTTGTTAAATGTGTACGCAAGGAAGCAGGGAGCGGTAATCTCAAATTACAAGAGATTACCTCAGAGGTGGCTTTTGTCTCCTGTGTGTCACATGTAGCCCTGCTGGAGTACTTCCTGTTTCCCAGGGCTCGGACTGAATGCGGGGCTGTACCCAGCAGCCTTGTGGCACTTACAGTGCAAAGTTGGCTTCCTTTAACACCTGTCAGCTGCCTGGCCTTCGCAATCAAGGCCATGTGATGAATGCAAACCCAATCATGGCACCGATCTCTCAGCTGACAGCTAGCAGTCAGCAAAGAGCAGTTCCTCATACCTGAGTTGTTTTCTTTTTCCCCCTGTGACTCCCTGAGCTTGTAGACCTGTGTGTACTGATCGACAGACAGGGCAGGAGAATGCCGCTTTGCGGGAAGTTGCTGTCATGCCGATAAGGTGTATCTCTGGGGTATTTGGAATGTTGTCGCTTGCTGTGACCCCCCCCTCCCCCCCCATCCCCCAAAGTATTGGCACGCCATGCCACGGTATGTGCACCGTGACTTGTGAAGGCAGGGCGTCACTGATGAAGCATAACAGATAAGTGCCCCCAAAGTGCACGAGCACGTCAATGGTGAAGATGATAAACTCTGTCCATATCGGCGTTTCTCCTTCGTTTTGAGATGATCTTGTCCCAGGTCAGCCCTGCTCGTACGTGACAACAAGACGAGCAGTCATTGCTCCCTTCTGACGGGGGGGGGGGCGCGTAAAGCTCTTGGCTTCTTCAAAACCTTTTTAAGCTGCATTCCAATCTGCAGCAACATCTGATCTTCTGCTAACGAGATGTCATCATGGGGCAGGGGATATGGAAATAGCTCTGAGTGCATGCAGGGTTCGGCCTATAGGGAACTGACGTTGGTAAATGCACGGTCAGTAAGAGGCTATGGAACACCTTTCCTTTTTTAAGGAATACTGTATGCAGCTATGTGTGCATTCCAAAAGTTAAAGACCGCTTTTCTTTCTCCTTTGATATTCATAGGATCTTGGACCGGTAGCAGTTCAGGGACCGAAAGACTAGGAGATTACTTCAGAAGCTTCAACTCTGGCCTGACATCTGCTACATTTGAAGAACGAAAAAACCCAGGTAAGATCTGCAAGGCCGTAATTGAACCTGAAGCATTCTTCCCAGACCTGGATTCCTTATAAACTACAGTACTCCACTGTACCTGATCCATGTGTGTTGATCTATGGGCTCTGAAGCAGCCTAGGACAGAAGCTCTAAATCTTCTAAAGATTTGAATGCAGGCCATTATAATATGGTTTTATTTTTTTCACCCAGGTGAGGTGCTGCGATGCTTTATATGCACGTTTTGTTTGTAAACCAGGAGAGATGAATGCGTCCGATAAGCGACAATGAAGCCACAAAGATTTATAGCTGGGCTGCTGGGTGTGTGTGTTGGGTGCTGGTGTTTGCAGGCACTGCATCAGTCTCCGGCAGGCTCTCATTAAAAGGCATGCTTATGTGCCGGCACGGCCTGCCCCGTGCGGAGGCGGAGGACGCCAGCGCCCTTAAATGGGGGTGCACGATCCTACCGCCTTACAGGAGGGTAGAGGAAAAAAAAGAGCATCTCTAATCTCGGATTACCTGCCTGCCTCCGCTCTCGCGGAGTCTGCGGAGCAGCACCGGGGCTCTTGGTATGCAGTCGGAGCCAAGGGCTGCTGGGGGCGCGCACGGAATACATCCCCGTTATTCCGGTACAAGGATCTCTGCTGATCGTAGGGGATGAGCGGCAACGTCGTTGGGTGCTTCTTGAGTTACAGAAACGCTGGGTGGCGGCAGGGGAGAAATTCTCCCAACAAACCTTCCATCCTAGTCATTTGGGGAAAACCCCAAAATGCGGAAGCATCCTTCTTTCCTCTCTCGGGCAGCAACGTGCACTGACCGGCCAGCTAAAAAAAAAAAATGAATTTCCCATCTTCAGCCTTGAGCTGCCCTCTTTAAAAAGGGCTTTGCTGGCAGACGGTGGCCTTTGGAATTACTGAGCACCAAGAGGCTGCAGCAGACTGTTAAAACTCAACTGCGGTTGAATTAGCCTTATTATTTCTGCAAAGCGATCCAGCACGCTACTTGCAAAGGATGCTAGGCGAGGAGAATACCGTATTGCAGTGCATCGCTCAAATGTCAGCGCGCAGCTGCAGAAAGCGAATCCTGTCTCTTGTCAACGTTATTTATGGGTTCTGAGAAAAATTACTGTAGGACTCTCTTAATTCCAACCAGAGGCAAAAGCACTTCTGGCAGGTGCTGGAAAGGGGTGATTTTTTGGAAAGTTTTTATTTAGTTTTACTATTTCTTTTCTAAAAACAAAGCCCCTGGGGCTCCCAGGCTCAACCAGGAAAGATGCTGGACTGATTGCTGATTGAGCTCCACTGTTCCCTCTTGCAGTCCAAACTTTGGGGAGGCCAGATTGTACAGTCCAGAGTGGACGTTGGCCAGAACACCCCTACTCTTAGAATCGGTGTCCTGGGGTCTGTAATGACCAATGACCAATGACCAAGCAGTCAGGTTGGTTTAAGATCTCACAGGAAGGGTGGCGCCTCCATTGGCACAGTGTCCCCCGTCACTATACTGGGCCACTGGTGTGGAAACTGTGGTCCAGAAAGAAGAGTGCCATCAACAGTTTCTGCAGCACCCATTACTAACCAGGCCCAGCGTTGCTGAGGCTCTGAGCTCTGATCAGAGGAGCTGGCAACACTGCAGTGGTCAGACAGCTCTCATACTTGTATGCCACAATTACGTCTTTGTGCCATTTAGGGAGTCGCACGGGGCGCCAAATAAAGTGGGTTGCCGGTGCACAAAGAAACCCATTTTCAGTTCCCTTTAGAAACCTTCAGCGCAGTGTGACGGTTCTGCACCCCTGGCGGGGTGACAGTTGTACCCCCAGTTCTCCGAAAGCTCTGGAAACGGTGGGTGAGCTTCAATATCAGTTTGAGCCATTTTGACGACTGCCCCGGCGTTTTTTAAGGGACTAGCAAGTTGCGGTAAAAGCAAAGTGGCGCTAGTGGAAAGCTTTGCTGCAGAGAAGTTACTTCGCTTTGCAGCCGGGGAGGAAAACCGGCACGGACTTCTTTTCTTGAACATGGTACCCTGATGAGCCAGCCCCAACTTTGGGGGATTGAGCTGCGCTGTGCTGGCCTGAGGCTTGCAGGGGTTGTAGGGGGGTAATAAACCACAGAGTTGTGGGGCACAGAAAAGCTCTTTTGACGGTTTGTTTTGGTTGATGGCGCTCCAGGGCTCACGATGGACCAGGAGGCTGCAAAACTGTGTGTTTCTGGGGGCAGCACAAGTGGAATTGATTTAGAGCTGGCTGCTGCCTAAACTCCTGTTTCCCCCCCTGACATTTTGGCTTTGCGAGTGGAAGAACTGCTTTCACATGTGCCTCTCAGTGCTTTTTCCACTAGCAGACAAGCGGGCTTCTCTGTCGCAGAGCGAGAGGAGGAAAGGGGGAGAAGGGGGGATGGAGAGAGTGAAGGATGGGGCAGGGAGAGGGATCAGAGACGCGTTAGGGGAAAGGAGGCTGGGAGGAGGGTGAAGGGAAGGAACAGAGAGGTAGAGAGACAAGGAGAGAGAGAGGGGGAGATGGAGGACAGAGCGCCTGCATCTCTGTGATGGATTTGCCTAGTCGATGGGTTTGAATTTTTTTTTTTCCACCATAAATTAAAGTGCTCAATCATAAAAACATACTGCAGCATAATAAAAGAATCTTTAACTGGCTTCTGAAGGTTTTAGCAGCCAAGAAAAAAAAAGGCAAACTGGAACAATGCAGTCTGATTTTATGACAGGCTGCGGTAAAACTGTAGTATATTGAGTTGTAGAATAATGGTGCTGCAAGATTTTTGGACCTGTTGAGATATAAAAAAGAATGTTCTTTTGACAGCTTTTGTTTTGTTAGTCATGCTGCAATAGTACAGTGCTTTTTTTCTTGACACGTTTGCCAAAGTTTTTACTTAACAAAAGCAGCGTAGCAGAAAACGTTGCATCATTCTGATTAAAGACAGATTGGATATCACAGCGGTGGCACGCTTTCCCTGGATTGAATTATAACAGGCAGTTCAACTGCTGGAGCTCAGCTGGAGCTTTACAGTGCTGGTCTGTGACAAAATGTTGAGCCGAGTTTTACTCTGACAAATAAACTTTACATGCCAGCAGTTCTGTAGGGCTTTATTTTTAAAAACCTCAAGCCTGTTACAGCATTTTGCGAGCTGTTTACACGCTCAAAATTCCTTTAACTTGTTGAAGGGGTATTAATGAGAAAGCAATTTATATGCTGTCATTTCTCATCTCGTAGTTCACTTTGAGGCCTTGGGGTTCAGGCCGACGGGAGGTCCCGTCCCGGGTCAGGTCCCCACACGGGGCGGGGGTGTGAAATTCCTCGGGCCGGTGGCGCTCGTCTCGGGGTGTTAATGGGATTCTCGGACAAGGCCGCCTGGCCGCGTCGTGGAGGCAGCTGCCTGGCGCTTTCGAAATGCCTTTTCTCCTTCGCGGCGGCGGAGGTCACGAAACGGAGGCTCCGCCGAACGCCCTGGGAGACCGTCGCGGCTGTCCAGAGTCGGCCCTCTCTCAGCCCGCGGTAGGAATCCAGCTCCGCGCTTTCGGGGGGACCCCCTGGCTAGTCCTCACGGCACCTGTTTGCGGGGACCTGCCGTCTCTGTGAGAACGGCTCTTCACGGCTTCCTGCCACACGCTCTCGCTCCCGGGCGGCTCCGCGCAGCGTGGCCCCGGGCGCCTGGAGGGGTCTCCGGATGCAAACAGCAGATTCCATGGGCGGCGCGGGGGGATCGGCCTCGTCGGCACTTCCCCAGGCGACGCTAACGAATGGGCCACCGCTGCACGATCCCGTCTCCTGTTCGGTGAGGCCCTGCGCAGTCCGTCATGTATGGTCTCTCCTTCCCTACGGCAGCAGCAAGCCATCTCTTTTTCCCTGCTCATCGCAGCGCTCCGAGACGGAGGAGGTGGTCCCCCCCCCCCCCGCCTTCTTACTGCTGTAATCTTTTTTTAATAAAGACACAGGTTCTTAAATTAAGAGTGTCACCGCGCGTCTCGCGGTGCTTTGGGATTGATTCATAGCAGAGCGGGCTATTAGATTAGAGGCTGTGTGGAGGCTCGGGCTGTTTCGTAGCCTTGGGGATTGAAAGGATTACGCGCTTCTATTTGTTTGTTTGCTAATAAATGTTGGGATCCAAGGGAACAAAATAAAAAACAGGGACACCGAGCTCCTGATTAGTGTTGGAAGCGAGGGGGGTGTTGCCGGTGGTTTGCTACAGTTTGCTCCTAGGCAGACTGGACCAGTGCTCCACCTCTGCGCCGATGCAGGTTTACCCCAATCAAGGAAACGAGCTTGAGGAGCCCACACCTGCGGCTGCCGAACAACACGAGATCACTGTCTTCACGCCGCGGGGGAGAACCTGACTCGTGCGCTTCTCCGTGTGTTTTTCCATTTTGCGTTCTCTAAAGAAAACAAAAGGTATCGAGGAGAATCAAATGAGAGGGGCATGTGCACACGCACGCGCACGCGCACACGCACACCTTGCACAGACAGATGGCCGGCTTCGTCCCTGCGCGCGTGCCGGTGAGGAAGAACATGTGCGCGTGAATCCCTCACCAGACAGAAGCATGGCAGGTGAAGGTCGCTCACTGTCGCACCCTCTCGTGGCGGCGAGGGGGAGGGGGGGGCCAGTCCAGCACATCTGGTAGCATGTTGCAGTGGAAGCCTGTGAGTTCCCTGCATCTTCACGCGTGATCCTAGCTCTCCTGGCAGGGAGGGGTGTCTCTCTTTCCTGTGAGGGTGGTCAGGGGGCTTTCTGAAGCAGCAGAAAGCAGCGTCAGCTAGTCTGTGCCATAAGGTGGTTTGTATAGCTCCATGGGCTGCAGGGTTGTCCCGCAGTCCTGTCTGCTGTCCATCTCCACAGCTCCTCACCTCTTTGCTGTCTCGACCTCTGACCTCCAGCCCCATGTCCCATCCCCAGCTTGACAGAATCACGCTTCAGGTAGTATCACGTTTTCTTTGTTGCCTTAGTTATCAGCTTCAAGATACATGAAGCCTTCCGGCTTTGTTTCCAGTGTGTGAGCTCAATCGGTCGCGTGCCGAGCTCCGTCCTATATAGACCTCTAGCTGCTTAGATGTAATGCAAACGTCAGTTTAGGATCGTAGAGATTTCTCTTTCTGCTGCAGGCCCGATGCACAGACTAACCTGTGCACGGGGAAAAAAAACTCCTTCTTGTGAGGTGATAACACACAAAAAAAACTGAGCAGCAGTGAGCGATTCAGTTTATAAAAACAGCATGTCTTTCTCTGTCAAGGACCGGCCATGGAGAGAGGAGCTACCTCAGGGTTGAGGGGTGAGCTCAGGGGTGTGTTGATCTGATTGGCCTCACGAACAGCATGTGTTTCTAAAAACAGAAGCTGTTTGCTGGAAGAGTGCTGGTTAACCCTGCCTGCTTGTTGGTTTGGGAAGCCGTGAGAGACAGGCCGGTGTGACTGCAGCAGCAGCTGAATGAACAAAGACAGCTTGTCGGCTCGAGGTGATGAAAGAAGGGCTCTCCCCCGGGACAGGACAGGCTCGGGGTCCAGGGGGGTTTGTATTGAGGACAGTCAGAAAGGTTAAGCATGGGACCGTGTCAGGCAGGCAGGCAGCACGGCGCTCCGGAGAACACGCGTTGCGGGCAGGTGGGGCCAGCTGTGGCTGCAGATGAAATCGCGGGCTTTTTTTTAACTCTCTGCAGCCGTGTGCTGCGCACGTGTTTTGATCCACCGGGACCTGCGATTTTTCTCAAATTGGCATCTGGGGATTTTCTGTAACAGGGAGTTGGCGGGGGGGGTCCCTGTCCGCTGAAGCAGTGTGAGGAAATCCTTGGAAAAAACATTCCGGACGTAATTAATTGTTGTGCGCGTCCTTATCAGAAACCCTGCCCGACTCTGCAAACTGTCCTCGGTGTGTCGTCTGCACTTGCTGTGCCAGCTGTAGCATTGTAGTCTTCTCTTTCGTCGCTGACGCGTGTGGCAGATATAACTGGGTCCGTGTGTCGTGGCAGCAAACAACACCTGCGTTCTGAGCGCGAGAAGGAAGTGCGCGACTGAGGAGCGCAGTCGGCTCGTGCAGCGCAGTGACCTGCCGGCCTGTCGGTGCGCTTAACGCAGCTGCCGCAAAACTGTGGTTTGCGCTTTTACTGTCTTAGGAATCTGAATAAACTGTAAGCTAGGGTTCCTGAAAACTGGCGTTCATGGCGTAGGTCAGTAGGTACTCAGTGAAAGTGCCTTTTGGGACTAGGAACAGGAGGCATTTCTTTACACAGAGAGTGGCCGGGGGTGTGTGTAAACCCAACTTTTTTCAAAAAGAAGGCTGGATGGGATCCTGGAATCAATCAGCACCTAATTAACGAACAATCTAGCCGTGCCAAAGGACTTCTTCTCATTTATAACCTTCCTGATGTTATGGGGGACACTCATTCCTCCCATCAGACGGCAGGGAGGATGCTCTCGATGAATTCGAGCTCGTCTGCCACGTCAGGCGCGGCGCCGGCGATGCGGTGTGGGCTCCTCTGCAGGCCTGGTGCGCTAGCCAGCCGCTGTGCCCAGCGTGCCCCGTGCTGTCAGAGCAAGAGCGAGAGAGAGAGAGGAGAGCACTAGACAGGGATTTGTTGGTCCTAATGGATGCGCTCATCTCGCCTTCTACAGCCTGAGCAGCCCAGACAGCTTTTATCAGCAGGCAATCCATCGCTCTCTGGCTCCCTCTGTGCCACAGCAGGGGGGAATCGCTGTGCTTCAGAGCTCAATCCGGGTTAACAAGAAGAATAAAGGGGGGACTCCTGTCTCATTACTGTCAGCGTGGAGACACGGTGGGGGGGATGCACACAGACACTGATGCAACAGGTCCGACTGCTGGGCTCCAGACTGAAGCTGGAAGGGCTAACAGGCCGCAGCTGTAGTGTGGCCTTCGGATCTCGGGGAACAGCGGGAGAAGGCCGGAGCGGGTCAGATCCACAGCATGGAGGAGTGACATTGCCGGTCACTTCCCGAACCCGGAGGAAGTTTGAGAGGTCTTTTAGATTTTATACGTCATGCGTTTTACAGAACAAAATGGAAATTCGGAGACAGAAAAAAGGAAACGCGAGTCACTTGCCCTTTAGGTCAGGCAATCAGCCGGATCCATAAGGCCTTGGAGTTTGGCCGGGGATCTCTGCTGGCAAGCTGAAACTGGCAGAGTCTCTCTGTGAGGAAAAGGGGCAGATTGTTTTCCTGTTGCCTCAGCAGCTACCTTCCTGTAGCACTGTGACTAAGTGTTAAGAGTTTGTTAGGCCGGATAGGCTTGGACTAGGGGAAATGTGCTGAGCGAGTCGCTGGTACCTGTGGTGTGCAAATATTGTTATATCTCTTGACGATCACGTTCAAGAGCATTTGTCTAAAGACAACCTACTGTTTTCTGAACCCAGTGGCATCGTCTTTAAAATTGAAAGTGACAAAACTATTTGTTTTGAGTTCTTTCTCCCTGCATGGAGTTCTATTTCGGGCAGTGACAGTATATAAAAGAGGTCCTTCACAAATAAAGATATACAAAGGTGTGAGTGTGGGTGGGATGGGTTTTGTTTGGTCACCCTGGTTTTTGGACCAGGGCTAAACCGGGCGAAAGACGGATTGCTCCGCGGTGGGTCCGTGCCGGTCTCCGGTCTCCGCTCGTGGGAGTAGTGGGGGGGAGAGTGATCCCTGTCCTGGATTGGGAGCGAGGCCTGAACACAAACTCTTGCGTGTCGTGCGGATTACACAGCCGCCGCACGTACGCCGACTGTCAGCATCAGCTACACTCCGATGGCTCTGTGTGTTCTCGGAAACAGCTGTCACATCTTTTATCGCTTTGCTTCGCCCGTACTGACTTAAGGGTTTTTAGATGTAAACTTGCGTTTTTATTTTTTTTTTTTCCCTGTTAGAAAATTTAAGTCTTGACATCTCCCTATGCCTTGTAGGATGCACTGCTGGATCAAATTAATTCGCAGTCCCGTCCAGCATTTCTTTAAAGTTCGCTGCCTTCGCCCTGCCATGGGAGACAGATAAAAGCTCCCATTGCACTGCAGTCTGATCTGTTTCTGGTTTTACAAGCTGCGGAGTCCTTGAATCCACCAGGAGTCGAGCGCTAGACACTTGAAGCCTGTCATCTTGACTCAGGTTTGGTTGTAGAACAGGTGTACCAGTAGCACCAGGAGTCGCGCCCACACGGGGCACGGCTTCGGCCCAGCCGCGTGCGACTCGAGCCCGCGTTATCCACGCGACGTGACAGCGTCACCCCAAGTGGCAGCAGTTTGCAGGCAAAGACAAAAAGAGGCCCTCGCTGTAAATCTCTTCCACATGCGTGCCGGCTCAGCCTCATTTAGTGTGATTTCCTCCTGACGGACTGGTGAGACAGATGAGGCACGGAGCCTCGGTTTTCGTAATGAGCTTGCGAGGTGATTTGTGACCGCACGAGGAGCCCCTTCCCCAGCCCGGTGTCACAGCCGGCTGGCTTCAGGACAGAGCATGAGCTCATCCGGAGAGCCTGTGTGGTCTGGCTTTCTGAATCCGAAGGGACGGCCGCCTGGGATTTGGGGCTGATTAGGGAGACAGTTTTGCTGTGTGTACTGAGATGTTCCCCCTTTCCAATTCTACAGTGGAGGGTTAAGTACTAAATTAAAAGAAAAAAAAATCACTTTTGCGTCTGATGTAAGATCAACAGAAAATGCCTGAAAATAACTGTGAGGAAGGAGCTTGGAGTCTTGACCTTTTTGCATGACCTGTGAATGAAGTGGCTGTGCTGAATGAATGTTGTTCAGTGATAAAGACCTGAAGATATGTCAGTGTGAGATTGTAGTCTTTAGAAGCGCTTCAAGGTTCCTGGTATTCTCCTACATCCTGACTCTGCAGAGGTAAGATTCTTGTTGTTCTCTTTTTAGAGCAAGTCCTCTGGAGAGTTTTCCTCAGCTTTGAGTTTCTTTAAGTACTGTAGCCGGGTTTAATAAAAGACGACATGCGCCCAATGTATTAGCGTGTAAAGGTATAAAAGTAAGTTGAGATTTAGCATCTTTGACTTGTTGGACTTTCTGTGATGTTATCAGACTGTTTACATTGTGATGCATCACGCTAAATCTTAATTTCTTTTACTGGTGCTTGAGAAACAGTTCTAAAACGTTATGAAATGTTTTACATGCTCAATATCCTTAATACACAGTTACGTCTCGGCTCCCCAGCTCTGACATTCATTTTGTCTGCATTTTGCTCCGGTACCTAGCCAGTATTCATGGCATTACCCGGTACCTTCGGCTCTGGGGCTGTTTCACCCATCATGGGTCTCGGATCAGAAATCATAAACTATTGAGAGAGAATGTCCCTGCTATTGTAAAAACAACTAATTGGCTCTTTTCATTCACTGCATGAATCAGGTCTCTGTTAAGCCCTTGATATCCATCTGCAAGCACAGATGAAGTAAGTGTTGCAGTCGCAGCTTAATCCACTGGGAAACATGGGTTCATTTTGCAAGTAGATTGTTTTCTTTATTTTTTTTTATTTTAATCTGAGCTTCTTTGTTATTTGTATATATTTGAAATCCCCTGAAGCACCAGTCTTGATCAGTAGCAGGGCATCTCCAGGCCACTGGAAGCATCTGTCTTTACCAGTGGCTGTATCACCTCTGGTCTACTGAAAACGTCTGTCCTTACCAGGACAGGGGCAGCTCCCAGTCCACTGGAGAACATCCGTCTTTACCAGTAGTGGGAGAGTCCTAGTCGAATGCAGGATAGAGACATTAAAGAGACCTTTTAGATCCAGGCTAGTTACTGTAGGTAACCTGGCTTTTACCCATCAGATCTATTCCCTGTTTACTATTCCTGCATGCCAACTGGCAGCTTAAAACCAGGTGTTCTCTGTGCCAGTGGGACTAGTGTAGCTCTGCCACCTCTAGGGTTTGAACTCGGACCCTCCCGGCGCACCACTCCACACCAGTCAACAGCAGACAGTTCTGTCAGAGCAAAGTGATCATATAACCAGGGATCTTCTTTTTATTTACAAATAGCCATCTGACCACCGGTAATAGAGACAAAACCATCAGACTATTATTGTCTCACTATACATGTACAGGGTAGAGGTGGGACAAACACTGGTCTGTGTTGATTATTCTTATATTCTTATCATCTTCTTATAGATGCTTAAGTCAATTGGGGGAAAAAAACTCTCATTTATAATCATGAGCTAGAGACCCCTTTATACAGCAGATTAATCTGAGTGAAGCATCGTGAACCTGCAACCCTCCAGTACACCTTGGACTTGGTTGGATGTTCAGTTTAATGGTTAATAGTTCAAGTTTGTCACATGTACCCGAGTATAATGAAATGCTTACTTGCTTGTTTTCCTCAAGTCACAAATGACATAAGTGATGATATAAGAGATGACATCATGTTGATGAAAAATCATCTCAGATTGCTGGAGACGGGAACATGGTTATACTGTATATATGCCTATAATTTTAAGCATTGTGGATGTGGATCTGTGAGAGGATTAAAGGATGGTTCCTTTATTGGGGGACTTTTCTGGAATCTTAAGAAGTGTGGGGGGGAGGGGGTTAGAGTGACCCTTGGCTGTGGGGATCGCTGGTCAAACCGACACCAGACTGATGGCACTGAGTGACCTGGAGCGAGAGAAGGGCAAAGGGTCTTCTTGACATCACCTGCTTTCCTTGTGGATCAAACGGTCCTTGTCGTGCCCCGATACCTGAAATGGTTTTCACTGGCTGATGTGACTGGATGATCCTGAAAGCTGAAAGCTGAAAGCAATGGGAAAATCAACTCACAGACTGTTCCCCAACCCCCCCTCCCCGCGGTCAGTCAGAAAAGCCAAATAAGACATAGCTTCATACAGACCTCTCGCTTGCTGTCATCATTTTCGAATTCCCCTCTCTCTGTTCATTTCAGTCTGTCATCTTGCTTTCCTGCGCCCTCCCTAAAGATTCAGTGACAGACGGACTAGGGCTCTCCTTTGTTTAAATTTGTACACGCTCCACAATTAATCCAATTAGGACATCCATCATGCCAGCACGTGCGTCTTCTCCTTCCCTAAATTGCAAAATATGACAGGGGAGTCATGTATTATTAATATTTTCATTTCTGGAGCCCGGAGGCTTTCAGCCAGGAGCTTCAGAGAACTATTGATCATTCCAGCACACCACACGGCAGAAAGACCGGAGGCACTTTTAAACAAATTGCTAATCTGTTAGCTACCGAGGGTGGGGGTGGGAGAAGAGAGGGCGAGAGAGACTGAGGGAGAGGGGAGAGGGAGTGATGGAGAGAGAATGGAGGAGGGAGTGATGGAGAGAGAATGGAGAATGGAGAAGGGGGGAGAGGGAGTGATGGAGAGAATGGAGGAGGGAGAGGGAGAGGGAGTGATGGAGAGAGAATGGAGAAGGGGGGAGAGGGAGTGATGGAGAGAGAATGGAGAAGGGGGGAGAGGGAGTGATGGAGAGAATGGAGGAGGGAGTGATGGAGAGAGAATGGAGAAGGGGGGAGAGGGAGTGATGGAGAGAGAATGGAGGAGGGAGAGGGAGTGATGGAGAGAATGGAGGAGGGAGTGATGGAGAGAGAATGGAGAAGGGGGGAGAGGGAGTGATGGAGAGAATGGAGGAGGGAGAGGGAGTGATGGAGAGAATGGAGGAGGGAGTGATGGAGAGAGAATGGAGAAGGGGGGAGAGGGAGTGATGGAGAGAGAATGGAGGAGGGAGAGGGAGTGATGGAGAGAATGGAGGAGGGAGTGATGGAGAGAGAATGGAGAAGGGGGGAGAGGGAGTGATGGAGAGAGAATGGAGGAGGGAGAGGGAGTGATGGAGAGAATGGAGGAGGGAGTGATGGAGAGAGAATGGAGAAGGGGGGAGAGGGAGTGATGGAGAGAATGGAGGAGGGAGAGGGAGTGATGGAGAGAATGGAGGAGGGAGTGATGGAGAGAGAATGGAGAAGGGGGGAGAGGGAGTGATGGAGAGAGAATGGAGAAGGGGGGAGAGGGAGTGATGGAGAGAATGGAGGAGGGAGTGATGGAGAGAGAATGGAGAAGGGGGGAGAGGGAGTGATGGAGAGAATGGAGGAGGGAGTGATGGAGAGAGAATGGAGAAGGGGGGAGAGGGAGTGATGTAGGAAAGGGAGGGGGGAGGGAGCCTTGCCGCGGTGACGAGATGCAAGGCGCAGGGATCGTTAACTCAATGAGGCACGTCTAAACGACAGTTGAGATCGTTAGGGAGCTTTTTTTTTTAAAGAGTGAAACTGCGTGGGGAAATGAAGTGAAGATTTATAAGTGAACCGCTGGGAAGAATTCTGGCTACTGGCAAGCTGACAAAACCCAGTTCCTTAACTCCCCTCTCTCCTCCGCTCCCATCACACTGAGCCTGTGCTAGAGCGCCGGGGGTGGCTTTGGGAATCTGCCTCTCCAGTCGTTTGTGCGTTTGACACATCCACTCCTCCGCCCGCGCTTCAGTTTTTCTGGTCTTCCTTCGCTCTTTCCCTCCGTCAGTTGAGTCTGTCATCACAGACCCCCCCTGAACTCATTTGCGCGGGCTTCCCGTCCTGCAGCAGCCGGAGGGGAACGGAACAGCAGCCGCGGGACAGCAAAGCGGTACAAACACAGTGATCGGGACCACAGTGATCGCTGCAGAATGACCGGCCCGCTGTGAAGCTTTAAATGAGAAGACAGGGTTCGGTTCGGTTCCTTCATGGGGGCAGCTTTCGGTTTCTGAGGATTGGCTCCGAGTATTCTATCAGTAGGGAGGCGGGGGGCAGGGGGCGGGGGGCGGGGGGAGGAGGAGGAGGCACCTGTATGGAGATCTAGAGCGCGACGCTTCCAAAGTCTGCGGATGGGACACGCCCCCTTATATAGAGAGGAAACTGCTGAGTCAGGCCAGGGGGTGCTGAGTCACCAAAGAACCAGTGGATCCCCTGTTTGGTCTCCCGAGCCAGGGCGTGCACAAAATATCGAACTCGCTCGTGGTAGGAGCTTCTTAAGCCAAAGATGACCTTGTCCGGGGTTGACAGGTTCTTTTGGCTACCTGTTGCCTTAATTGATCTGGTTTATCTAATCCAAAGGTTTGTTCCATGCAGTGAAGAAAGGAAAACCACGGTTTGGCTGTGATGGCCTTGGTATGTACCTTCTCTTAGCTCTCCAGGTCCCGGTGCATGGAAGGGACCTAGGAACGATGCAGGCGGACCAGCCCTCCAGGATTGGGGTTTGGGAATCTGCACCAGCAAATCGCTGGTGTCGGTGTCACCTTGGGTTGGTCATAGCTGGCAAACGGTGTTCCTGGGTCTGGAGATCACAACTGGCTTTGAGAACATGCAGTGCATTTCATAGGGCAAACACTCGTTGGTTAAACCACACCTGGGAATCACCCTTATCAACACTGTTTTGTTCAGTAATATTTTTCATTGAGCCGTAATACTTTGCTTAGTGACGCCTTGTTAAAGTTCGCCATAGAAGTTACTTTTCTAGGCACCTTAGCATCTCCCCATCATTTAAAGAGCTGAAATCCAATTTAGTGACAAAATAAGCCAATTATGTGGTTTAATTAAGAGTGGGTGTCGCTGGGGAGTGACGGCGCTGGGGCGCAGAGGGATTTCAGTGTATTTTTGCCTCGGCCCCGGGGAAGGTCAAAGCGGAGGGCTTGGCGCGGTCTGTCCTCTTTGAGGACACGTCCTGTTTCTCAGTGCCGGGCGTGCTTTGGCAACCGTGAGCCAGCGGACGCTAGTCAGGGGCAGATAATCAGTCCCGCGGGACATGGTCGAGTCTGAAGCGGCTCTGTGTGAGCTGGGGAGAACTGGGATGTCACGCTATGGATGCCGCCTTTTTAAACAGGCTGGCGGCTCCGGGAAGCAGATGGCGTTTTTTTCGCCGATGGGGTGTCGGCAGGGTTGGGGGGGAGCCCAAGCAGCTCGGCTCTGGAGCCGAGCAGAGGGGGTCTGGTAGCGCCGCGTACCGAAGCCCGGATCTCCCCAGATCTGCTGCGTGCGAACGGGCCCAGACGCGCTTTAACCCAGCAGGCTGCAGAAGGAGAAACAAGGGCTCAGCTGGGATTTGTTTACGGAGTCGCTTCTCATTTTTTTCACTCTGCAGTAACGCCGCCGTTACTAGGAGCAAAAAAAATAGACGCAGTCCACTGGCAAGCTACTTCGCTTGTAGTGATAACAGATAAGCGGCCTCTCGCGTGGAGGTAATGTGCATGTGGTGCCAGCGCCAAGCACAGAAATGGAGGGCCTGATGCAGATGCTCACGCAGGAGGCTGGGTATTTCTCACTGTGTTACGTGGGCCCTGTCGATGAGAAGCACGCGTGGACCTGTCCCGTGATGTCGGCGCTCTCTTTCATAAGTCATGGCTTTCTTTAAGTAGGAAGCCTGTTAATGGGTTTCCCTTCCTTGCTTTAACAGGACCCTGCTGAGGGGCAGGTCTCTGAATTGGGGCAGGTTTCCTTTCTGCCCCCTGGCCTGCTGCTCAGATTGGAGTGCGCCCTGAAAGGAGTTGGAGAGTCGGCGGCTGCCGTCGGGCTCTGCGGCGCTCAGGCGCTCAAACACAGTGAGTAGAGCTCCTTTCAGAATGGAGGACGGGGGGCTTCTCTTTAGACCAGAGGTGGCCGGAGTCTGGGACAGGCTGCCCAGTCGTGTAGTTGAAGCTGAGCTGCACCTGGGTTTTTTCCAAGAAATAGCTGGAAGAGATCCTTAGATCCCATTACCCGGGGAAAACCAGCAGGAGCCAGATGGTGGTTCTGATGTCCTCTTCTGTCTCCTGCCCAGATAGTGGGCACCTCGGGTCTTGTAAGCTCTCGTGGGCTTAACCAAGCCAGTTATTCACTTGAGTTGATGAAGAGCAGAAGAGTAGACCTCCAGAACTCGTAGAACCATAGCTACCCGATTCAACATTTTCCTCCTGGTCCAGGACACACTTGAGCACTTGCAAAGTGGTCCAACTATAACAGAGGTTATAGCTCTCAATCAATAAATCAATCCCCTATCAGTCTTTTTTTTTAATCCAGCGCTATCTCTAATTGCTCTACAGTGCCAGTGGTTATTCGGTAAAAGAGCAAAGCAATGGCTCATGTTCATATCTGATACACTATTGACAAAACTGTGAACAGATACAATCTGCTTTGGAAGGTTTGTAGCCACTGATAAGGGCCTCTGTTCTTCTGTCTTTTAAATCCCAGGCTTTGTCACGCATACAGTAATTTCTGAAATACAAAGGGAGTAACAGGCATAAGCCAGGTTTGAAGACGTTGGTGAATTTTAGTAGAGGGTCATAAGCGGTTGAAAAATAAAATCGCAGAATGTCATTGCGCTGCCCTGCTCGGTGCCTGCGGTCAGAATCACTGGCCTGTTGGTACCCGAGAGTCCTACCAGTGGTAAAAGTCTGTGAACTCTGAGTCTGCAGTCCTGTCAGACCAGAAGCCCAGAGTCACGTCAAAGGACATTGGTTCTTAGAATGGAGGTGGACACTGGCCACATGTCGGTCTTGCACACAACACTCTGTAAACCCTCTGCAAAGTTTACTTTTGCGTGAGTAAAAGAAAGAACTGTGTATCTGAGTTTCATCACACGCTTTTTTCTGTCAATTAACTCTTCATTCATTGTTTATAGCTGAACAATTAGCTCTTGAAGAATGTATCTTACTCATCATCCTCTTGCTTGTGTGTAAGTATGGTTGCAGACAATAACAACAATTTTTTTTAGTTGTTTTTCTATCAAAGGAAGCATCATGTGAGCAATATATGAACACTTTTTAAAAGAAGAACAAAATTCAGGCCACAAAGTTTAAGGACAAAGCAGGTGTCTGATCGCTCCTCCAATCTTTTCTCCCATCCTCCTCCGATCGCTCCTCCAGTCGCTCTCCGATCCTCCTCCAGTCTTTCCACCCATCCTCCTCGGACCAAACTCCTCCGGTTGCTCTTCGATCCTCCTCCGGTCGAGCTCCTCCGGCCAATCGGCGCGCGCTCTCCCGCTGGGGCGGGCTCTGCGCTGCTCGCTGCGTGTCTGGTGGCGGGATGGCCGTGGAGGTGGTGGGATGATTGTTTCTGTGGCGCTCGGGAAGAGCGTGGGGGGGGTCAGCGCGCGGGGCCGAGAGCAGTGCTGCCGGCTGCGAGGCCGGAAAGAGCCGTCCCTCTTGGCGCAGCTGCAGGGACAAGCTGTCAGCCCCACACTTCAGCGTTTTAGCACCGTTCCACTCACACTGCTGACAAGTCACTTCAGGAGCCCAGCAGATGTTAAATGCCTGCAGAGCTGCTCAATGACTGTAATAACACGAATCACGTTTTTTCTGCTCCAGCCTGGTCCCCATACGTAAGGAAATATTGGTTTCTTAAAACCCCCCATGAATGCTGGGATTTACTCCACACAATGACACCCCCCACCCCCATCACGGTCTCTCAACAGGGGGAGGTGGTGTATTTACTGTATCTGATAGTGGGGCTCCTTCTGAAGTCTTGGGGTTTGGGTTGTGTGTGAGTGAAAACGGTTATTTTCTCTGTTGTTACTTGTGTTATCTCCCTTTTTATGTAAGAAAAAATGCTCAAAACACCAAACAAAGTAGGTGAGGGCATTTGTAAACATCATAAGGTGGCTTTTTTTTTTTTTTACTTGTTACATTGCTCGCGTTCGGCCTTGAGGTTTCCCAGATCGTCTCAGGGGAGCCTCACGCTATCCCTGCTGTTCTTCATTCAGAGTCAGTTCTGACTTTCAGCAGAACCAGAATCTTCCAGCAGGGTCTCCCAGGCTGGGAGAAACGCTTTCAGCTTCCAGCAGTGAGAGGTCAGAACCTGGTGACCTCAAAGGCTTTTGGGGACACTTACAGTCTGGGTGGAGCGGTAGTTAAGGAACAGGGCTGGTGGCCGGGAGCCCGAGCCTTCTTGTCAGAGACCAAGCTGCGGCAGCTGGTGAGGCCGGAGTCCACTCCCTTAGTCTTCACGTCTCCAAACCAAGCTGTGCGAAAAGACACGGCACGCACGACGCGTCAGCAGGGTCTCCTGACAGCGGCCGATTGTTCACGTGACAGAATATTTCAGTGTCGCGCCATAAGTAGTTGTCCAACTCTTACAGCGTCTGGGAAACTATACAGAAGAAAGAAAGAGACCCATTCTGCGTTAGCACTGTAAACTGATGCACCGATGACATTAAACCTTAGTCCCTTCATTATCTCTCTTAACAACCAAAGCAAAAAGTTTTTTTCAAGGGAGCCAAATTAATTCAGTTTTATCTCCCTCCAAGCAGTCTTTTACTTGATTTATATAAAAGACGAGGACTTTTCGACATTTCCTAGCGCTCTCAAATTTGGCAAAGGCAGGAACCAGATGGTATCATTTGGCTGCCTTGAGGAACGAGCTGCCGTTGTGTTGCAGAAGTGATATTAATTGATCATTTAAAACCACTTGAGCCTTCGTTCCCCCCCCCCTCCACTTCCAATCACAACCACCATTTATTATTTATTCGGCAGTCTGAAGCACAGTTTTGCGTGCTGCCCGTTTGCTTCCATTCCCCCAGCGAGCGATGCTGCGCTGTGTCCGACACCTGGGGGTCACCCGGCGCCTCGCGGGCTCCCTGAAGCACAGCAGATCTGCAGCAGAGCAGTTCCGATTGCCGTGGCGATACCAGCTCTCCTGGCAGGCAGGGTTTTCTGCCCTGGTGGGACAGTTTCCAGTTAGTGAGCGGCTGTCCGCGCTATCGGTTCAGGGAGGGAGAAGAGGGGGAAGTCCGTGACGAGGAGGAATTGTGTACGCCTTTCACGCAGGGCGCTCTCGACCTGCAGGACCTGCAGGACCTGCAGGAGCAGGACTCTTCTCACCTGGCCCTGCAGCTGTGTAGCGGTCCGGCTTGGAGCTGCTAGATGGCGCCCCGTCGGTCTCCCCGTCCCGACGAGGTTCGCCCGCGCCAGCCCCCGCTCTGAGCCCTGCCGCTCGGGGAGGAGGGCAAGGGAACGCCCGTCTGTCCCCTGCCCTCCCTGCAGGCCGGGGGGCCCCTTTCTTTCCCGGGAAGAACAGAAGAGCCATCTTCCATCTTTGCAGGTGTCCCATGTTTTTTTTTTCCCCTGCGCGGCGCCCGCTGACAGGTTGATGTCTCCCATTGTTCTCCGGCGCTCTCCCTAATTGCCGGCGTGCCAGGCGTCAGGCAGGTGTCAGGCCCTGCTGCAGGAAAGAGCTCTTACATCTGCGCTGGTGACAGTCTCCTATTTTTAGGAAGGCGCCCGCCCGCTCGCTCGCCCCCCTCCTCCCTGTCTCCCCGCTGCTCTTGAGGTTTGAGCAGGAAGAGAGGTGCCTGACAGAAGGCAGGTGGGCGGCGTGAATGGGTCCCTTTTCTCCCGGGGCTCAACGAGGGGCTCGCCCGCCTCTGGGGAGGAATAGGGCACCCCCAGGCCGGGGCCGAGACCAGAGGCCCGCTTCTTGCTGTGGGGGTGCGGTGGGGTGTGGGGGGACACGGGAGGGTCAAAGGGACCAGCGGGGCGCTTCACGCTCGGGCGAGAGGGAGGCTGTGCGGCGGCCCGAAGAGCCCAAGCGCCGCTCCCCTCCTCCTCCTCCTCCTCCTCCTCTGCTCTTCGTCCGTTTCTTCTCGTGATCAATGCGCCTTTCTTCCCGTTTCTGCACTTGCGTTTTTTCTTTCTTTCTTCCTTCCTTTCATCGCCGGCCTGCTGTCTGTCCCGCCCTGTCCCCCGATTGCTCGTCTCCCGCCGCCGACGACCCCCCTCCCAGAGCTCCAGAAAGTTTAAAAAAAAAATCGATTTTGCATTTTAATGCTTTTACTGACGGCCAGCCAAAGAGGCTTTTCAAAGTCTTTCTCTGGCCGTGCTGTCGGCGTTGGAAAGCGATACAAATCTTTCAGAAGACTGCGTGGAAAAGGTTTTTTTTTTTTCTTTTTTTAAAATTTCATCAGAACTTGGAGATGGGCGGGGGGAGGGGGGTGCAGATCGGTGCCACTTCTTGGGCGAGGAAAAAAGAAAAGGAAAATGCAGGGGGTGGTAATTGGAAGTAAAATACCAAATTCTGTATACTTTTATTCTGTAACGGTTGGGACGACATCATTATTATTCAGCTATGCCCTGACTAGGATTCCTTACTGCCGCCTCCTTGCGAAGGACTGAAGCATTCCTGGGCTTGGCATCCGTAGCAGAGGCGAGAAATACCTTAAATACCTTCGATGACTAAGGGCAGTGGTGATAACGGGGGGGCGAGAAACCACAAAAATGGTCCTGGAATATAAATGACAAAACAAGTCATTTACAGCCACCTGCCAACCTATTCCCTCCCCACCTCAGAACAGAGGGCAGAGCTGAATACCAGTGGGGTGAGAGGCAGGGGGTCAAGGGGTCACCCATCCCAGTCCTGTGAGCAAGGATGTGCGCCCAGCTTTGTGCTTCCTAGCGCCCCTTTCTCTGGGGCCCAGTAGGCGGCGCTGTACCGTGCCACCAGGAGGAAGAGCAGATGTGTGCCCTCATCCCTGCTGTGATCCCTCTTCATCCAGAGATGGATCAACAGGATCAGTCTTCCGATAATGGATGAAGGGATAAGAAAGGGGGCAAAGGATTAGAGGCCACTCCTTATGTTGCACATAGCGACTGATGCAAGGATAGCCAGCTGTTCCTTGAAGAATCCAGTAGTACTGGCTCCAGCATCGTGGACAAGAAGCTCGTTCCAGTCTCGTTTTTGCATTTGTGAACAAGACTGGACTTTTTCCTGGGTGGCCAGGCCTACACAAGGAGAGCCACAGTCCTACAGGTGTTATAGTTCAGCCTTGAATATGTTGTTCCTGGACTGTGCCGTGTTTCCATGTGTGTTTGTCGGGGGGGAGGGAGTGGTACCGACTTGAAGATCCGGAAGTGACAGCGCGAGCAGTGCTGCCTTAGAATAAAATCACAGCCTCGGGGAATAAGGAGAGGAAGGGAAGCTAAACTGAGTTTAAATAGGTAGGACAGCCAGCTTTAATTCTCCACAGGCGCAAGCGTCCTCTTTTGCTTAAATAATGGGCATCTCTGATCACTAGTGCTGTGAAAGAGAATCCTGCTTCCTGCCAGCTTGCTGAGCCTGGGAACACCAGTGGTTTCCCACATCGGAAAAGAGCTGCAGGAAAGCTCAATCCAAGGCTTGTAAATTCAATTCCTAACTTTGTTGAAAGGGGGTAATTATTACAGAACACCATATACTTAACATAAGCACGCTTGCAACCCACTGTAAACTTGAAGTATGTGTCATCTTGGAACGATGATTACTGTACATTTACAACTAAATGATTTTAATAACGGGTCTTTTTTTTATTAAAATATCCCACAGTGCACAAACACTGCCCTTGAGGGAGGTTGCTGTACATTTTAAATATTGTATGTTCTTTATTTGGAGATCAAAGGCAAAGAGATTCTGTCCCAGTGGAAATGCCCCACTTCAGCTAGTTTCTGTTGTTTTATTTAGTGTTGAACCGCATCAGTTTTCCTGCTGTGTGAAGTACTGTACCATAGGAGCATCAGGATGCTAACGAAAGGAGACCGTTGGCCCCATCCAGCCCAATGGCTAATTGATCAGTAGCTGATTGATCCCAGGACGTCATCCATAAGTTATCTTACAAGAAGCCAGGGTATCGGCTTCAAAACGTGGGATTTGTAGTGTGCTCCGCACTCCCACTGCCCTTTGTGTAAAGAAGTGCCTCCTGGTCTCGGTTTTAATTGTGCTTTCCCTTCGTTTTCACTCGTGTTTCACTGTTGATCCTGAAGAAATCCCAGGGGAAAAGATGACTTTTTCAGGGCCTCGGAGGATTTGTGAATACTTGAATCGGAGAGGTTTTAGAAAGGTTTAGGCTTCTCTGTCCAAGACTAAGTGGACAAGGAAAGCGGTGCACATCCTTCATTGTGTCAGAGTAAGACTTACCTACAGACCCAGGAAGCTACCTGCTAGCTCTTCAATGGACTGATAGCAGATTAGCAGTGTTTTGTATCTGTGAATCAGTAATTACAGTTGTATCAAGTATTCTAAATGTGGCATGACCAGTGCAATTTTAACATGATGACCCTTGATTTTAGATTCTACACTTCTAACTGCATATCCTTCTATACCCCTTGCTTTATTATTCCTTCCCGCGATTGTGTCTGCATGGCTTAGGGTGGCTTTGCTGTTCTAGTGTTGAAGGCGGAAGACTGAGGTTTTGGTCTCTGATTTTCTTATTTGTGTTTCATAGAGAGAGTATGAAAGAGGCACACAGTCGCCTCATTTGCCTGTCTCTCCTGAGCCGCAGTTCGGTATTCCAGCCTGAGTCAGAATGGCATAATTTACGCACTGCTAACTCATTCCTACCCTCCAGCAGCTTAGTCCTGTGTCCCCTTTCACCTCTGGCATTTAACAGCAGTCTTTAGTTCTCTGGCACTAAAACTCACAAGTCTCACCCTGCTCAGTAAAGAACTGATAACAAGTGCCACTCGGAAAGCAAGAGGATACCCTTTGTTTCTCCTCACCCAGAGTTTCTGCTTCTTCATAGTGCAGTTTGTTTTGCATCCTTTACCCTGTGAGACAATTAATTGTACTTCGCCTAAACACCATAAGCCTGCTAAACCCGTCTTCTCTCTCTTCCCCGATCCCGGGGCTGGGCTCGATTCCACAACCGGAACCGGGCATTTGGTTGGCTGTGCGCTGACAATCCAGTCAACCTCAGAGCCCAGATTCCCTAGCCAAGCCCTGGGGAAGTGTTCAGTACAGAGCTGGGATTTTGAGATGTCGAAGGACAGCTGGGTTGATGTTTCAAGAAGTGGTGCAGGTAGACCAGTAGGTGGTGCTCTTTCTCCCTCTGTATCAGAAATCCCAAAGCCAGTGCCTCCAGTATGCTGACTGGGGGAGGGGGGCTGGGATGCTGTGCTGTAGGAAGTGTTTTTTTTTTTCTGTTAAACACCAGACAGATGTATGAGAAATCTGCTGCACTTTTCTAAAGACCTAGGGTTCCACCCCAGTACCCTTACAGATTCCACTGTGAAGCAGTTGTCGCAAATCCCATCTCAAGTCTTGTGTCCCTGGCTGGATGATCCCTGGCTTTGCCCGCTTGTGAGCTGTGTCGCTGAGCTGGTGATGCAGACTGAGCTGTATCATATTAGAAGTAGCGAAATGATGTCGCCTCTCCCAGAAAAAAAACTCTTGTGTCTAGCCTGGCAGTCACACTCCTAACAAGTTTTCATGACATTGCTGGGCAGAGGTCTTGCAGGGGAGTCGAACCAACACACAGTAACATAGCGTCTTCCAGAGCCCGTGACTCTTGGGTCTGAAGCAGCACTTGGAATCCTCCTCTCCTCATATACTGTAGTCCAACGGATTGGGCTTGTTGTTGGCCTTTATAACCCCTGGCTCATTTGCTTACCATTATCAATCTGAGCTTTGTGTGGGGGGGAAAAGCCTCTATCAGTTGAGCACTGAGTCATCTTGCTGGGCGTGAAACAACACCATTCGTTCCACTGTAATCAGACTCATGTCCGTAAATTGTCTTTTGCGATTCCTGCCCTTATCCGCATCAATGCCTATTCTTCCCTCTGACGTGATAATTGTAATTGATGGGCATTTTCTTTCATTTCTCTCTCATGTGTTCTGTTGTATTACTGCATACTCTGCTGAGCACTTGAATGACTAGACCAGCGAGCCGCTCGTGGCTTCAGAGCACAATCCAACTGGAAAATGCCCTCCAAAATATTGGGAGTTCCCGTGCGGTTATGAAACACTGAGTAGATCCTTTGGAATGATATGACTGCAGGCCACCAGAATTCCCAGTCCTGGATGCCATCCTTGTCCTCGACGGGGACGGCACTATGTCCGTTTGTTAACGCATTAATCAATCAATTGGTCCAGTTACAGTATGTGAGGGACTGATTATTGAGCCATTTTCCTTTTCCTGGCAGCCAAAAGCAGTGTGTCTGTATCGGGGTATAGTTTACATTCATAACGTAGGTCAATCAAAGAATAAAAGCCCCATGCTGTCATCAAACATTTCATTATGGAAACCACTGAACTGAAAGGGCTTTTCTGGAACTCATGTTTTCTAATGTTCCGAATTCAGTGTTCATTTGTTCTCTTGATTTCTGCATCCATCACGGTCTGCGTGCTTGAGTAATGAGCAGAAAATTGCAGGGCGTTGCGACCGGGCTGTATTGACGCACTCAGCACGTTCTGGGTGCAGCAGATTATATCTTTGTCGTTTCAGCTGATGCATTTGTATGCCCGTACGCACATAGTCATCTCGTTCCTATTCAGACGTGGAGCGATTTTACACCTGAGCGATTAAAATCACCGCGGGTCTAGCCGGGCCACGGTGAGTTCTGCGAGGACAGCACAGGAGAGAGCAGGGGCAGAGAAGCGTTTGATACACATTTTCCCACTCGAATGAGAAATGGGCCCTGGTGCTGCACAGCCTCATTACTGCACTATCAAAACTCTGTAACAGTGTGGCTTCTCTTTATTCGTAGGCGGCAGAATTCTCACCTTGCACCCTGATCTCATCAGATCTTAGATCCCAGATGCGAAGCAAGGCCAGGCCTTGTCAGTACTGGGGTGGGAGTCCTCCAGGTAAAACCACAGTCAGTGGTTTTGGTGGACCAGTATGTGGCGCTCTTGCCCGTAGACTGGAATTTCCAGTTCCATGCCCCAGTAGGACTGTGCGATTAGGGACACTTCTGTAGTAGGTGTTGTACTCCAGTTGACATGTTAAACCTAGTACCTGACTACTGGTTACTCCAGGGCACTGTCAGTAAGAGAGGGGTGTTGACCCTGGTGTCCTGACTACTGGTCACTACAGACCCCAGGACACTGTCAGTAAGAGTGGGGTGTTGACCCTGGTGTCCTGACTACTGGTCACTACAGATCCCGGGACACTGTCGGGATGAGTTGGGGTGTTGACCCCGTTGTCCTGCCTAAACTCGTGGCTGTGCAGCCTGACCTCCCTAAAACTCCACCCCTGGTCTGTGTGCAGGGGGGCTGCTGGTGCAGAATTGCTGCTGTGAGTCTCCCAGGTGGCGCACTTTAGTGGGGCTTGAAGTGGGACCTCTTTTATATGTAAAGATATTTTTTGGTGGTCCCTTGGGATGAAAAAAGAGCTATATAAATGCAAAGAATTTTTCCAATTAATCTGAGTTTATTTTCCCTCCTCCACCGCCGTTCTGAACGATCATGTATCGGAACAGTAGTATCCAGGCCCCTCGGTACTTGTCAGAACGAGTACTCAATTCTTATTCCCTCGGCCTCCTGCAGGTTATTACCCCCGCTGTTTACATGGCCCCAACCTGAAAAGAAAAACAATTTCACGCTGTTTTGCTCAGCGAAGGGCATTTTTTCGTGTTCTCATTTTGGCGAAATGTCTTTGCTGATGGCGAGCAGCGCCCACCACACCGTCCGGAGCACGAAAGTCTTCATCTGTCAAAGCCATTTGGAGTGAGAGCGGGGGGCAGGGGCGATAGAGTAAATTGTTCTTGTAAAACTGGGACATAAAGGTAAAAAAAATAATAAAATGCAGTGGTTTCAAACATTTGTCTGCAAAAAAAAAAAATAAAGTGCTCGGTCAAGCCATCACCAGCATGAGCTGTCCTGCAGCCGAGGATGGAGTTTCTGATTAACGGCAGTGATGCAGCTGGAGAGAGCTGTGCTCCTGCTGTTTGTCGGCTGAGATGGTAAATGGGGGCCATGTGGTCATCACAGATCCTGCGACAAGTGGGCTGGAGACGGTTCCTGTCCCGAATTCCACTTCCTGAATTTCCCAAATCAGTTTCCCTGCTGTGGGCTCAATGACTCAGCCCTGGTTGGTGTTCGGAGGAAGCTGCTCCCTTCTTACCTGTAAAGCACGATGAGGATCCTTCAGGATGAAAGGCGCTATATAAAGCCAATGAACGAGTCATATTTGCTGTGCTTTAATGTTGCAGTGGGCAAGCCTAGGTGAGCACGCCACCACACGGGCTCAGGCGAAGAGCAGTGTTTGAGGCTGGCTGAGTAGCAGTACGGTGGTGCTGCAGTGCTTGTGATTATTACACAGTGATCTATAATTCCCCTTAATTGTGTATGACATTTTTTTCTTTGTTCATCTTAATCAGATACACAAAGCTTTTATCGTAGTGTTAGCAAAGAAATGAAGGTCCCTAGTGCCAATTTGCCCTGTTATCTAAAATACGATGCATTACTCCTGGTAAAAAAAAAAAAGAAGAAGTCAGTAATTCTGGGACAGTACGCTTGTTGAGCTGCTGTCTGGCAGCAGCCAGACTGCGAGAGCAGACCACCGGAAACCTGAATGTCTGTCCAGCGGCCTTCGCTCAGGGTGGTGGGTGGGCGTGGAGGCGTGCAGTCTGGCAGGTGGGTTTTGCATGTTTTAATTCCCGACCTGGAAATAAAACAATCCCCTGTTCACCTCCCATGGAGCTGTGTCATCAGCGCTGATTGTCAGTGAGTCACTGATTAATTAAAGGCCTCAGGACTCAGGAAGCTTGAACACTCGATGATGAGAATTAACCCCAGGATGTCCCGCTGAGGCTGAGGGGTGGGCAGGTTAGATATTGTTAGAGTTAGAGTTGAAATGGAAAACAAGCTAGAAACCCGGGGTAAAGCTTGGGGCAGCAGGATTTTTTTTTGCAGGACTGCTGGTACTTTTCCTTGCTGGGGATGTGGTTCTTTGTTTCCTTACCTGAGGGGGTCAGGGGTTCAGGGTGTTGAGGCCGAGGTACAGGCCAGCAGCCACACATGGCCTGGGTCACGGGCACGGGCAGGGAGGGGCGTTGGAGCTCTGTAACGAAGCCATGTTAACCCGGACTTGACCAGACACAGCCGTCACAAGCTCGGGTCGCTTCTTCGCCCCCTGGTTTTGGGGGAGGGGGCACCGGTACCCCCGTACTCACCTGTACCGCTGCCCAGGAAGAGAGGAAAATCAGGCAACCAAGACTCACCCCAACCCCCACCCAGACCGCCGCCGGCACGCACACACAACACACCGACATGACACCCCCGCCTCCCCCCAACCCCCAAATTCTGTCTCGGTGTCAACCACACAAGAGTAATGGCTCCCCATTCTCTTCTGCACACAGACTAATGAGAATTTCAAATTCGGCGAGCGCAGTGCATTTATCAAGCACTCTTGCTTAATGACATCTCGGAGAGGGCTTAACAGCCCGCGTTCGCCTCGATCTGGCAGTTATGGATGGGTCTGGTTTTTTTTTCTCCTTTTTATGCTTTCCGTACAAATGTGTTTAAAGAGCGGTCCAGGGTCTGTTACGCACCGGGAGAGATTCTCTCTCTCTCTCTCATATTCTGCTTGTCTAGCCTCAGGGAGGCCTGCTCCAGCGACTCCTGCTTTTTAAGTCTTTTTCTTTCCTTCACACGGACGGAGTGGCGCCGTGCGCTGAAGAGGCAGCGTGGGGCAAGCCGGAGCAGGGCCAGCGGGGCGAGCAGGAGGGAGCTTTAAGGCGACGGGGACGTGCCTTGCCGTCGCTCCGACGGGCAGCCCCCCCCGTCTTGCTCGGGGGGAGTCGGGCGGGTCAGCGTGGCTCCCTGTCCCCAGCCGTGGCCGGTCGGGGTCCGTCACTGCCGAGTCGGGGGAGCCGGGCAGAGTCGGCGTCAGATAGGCGCTGGCAAGCATTTCAGCAGCACTTTTAAAAAATCTGCTTCCGCTGTCTACCCAGCGCTTACCGAAATGGGAGGTAGGGGTCCGGTGACAAGGACGTTTTCTGTGTGTTCAGGCAGCTGCCTCTCCCACTACCGCGAGCTTCGTGCCCGCTGGAGGGGAGGGCCTTCATCCCTTTTGTTCTGCTTACATGTGTCCCCTGTGGACGCCGGCCTTTTGTGGGCTCCTCACCGGAAAGGGCGAGTGGTGATTTAATTAGACCACATGGAAGGGAGACCCCCCCCATCCCCACCAATCCATCCCCGCCCCAACCACCAAAATCCGCACACGTGCACACCCACATGTACACACCCCCAGGCTTAAATCATGAGACCCAGCCCGCCCGTCTTATTTCTGTCTCGATGGCCTAAAGTCATCCCTGCCGCTGTACAGGGCCTCTTGAGAAGGATGGCGTGAGTGTCTGGTTGCTTCGGGGCTGTTCTCTGAATCAACAGATTAATTCTGTGTGGCTCCGTTGTCTTAAACCCAGCATTGGTGACGATTGATGACCAATTCTTCGGTTTTTCATACATTTCATAACGCCTTTTTTTCCGAGTTTCTTCGTGCCCCATTGGTCAGAAAAGCCCACGAGCAAAAGAGGGCGGCTGGGTTCAGATAGCTTGGCAGTTCTTGCCTGAACTACATTTCCCAGAAGGTCATGGAAAAAGTGCATGACCAGCCCTTATCAAAACCTACCCTGACCATATTGCAACAGCCTCCAGTTTGCAAAGCGCTGTCTCAAGGAGAAAGGCCACTTAATTCACAGCTCCAGCTCTAATAGAATTTCGTAACGTACCCCCTCTGTTCTGGCCTTTTGTCTGCCTTTAAAGCATTGCCTCGGCTCCCAGTCCCCATATTTTCTTTCCCCCAAGCTCTTACTCCCTGGAGCTGCACGTTGCAAAGCAGGCCGTACTGACATGTGACCGGCGGGGGCTGCGGACGAGATGCCACAAGCCGATGCAACGGCAGTAAGAGGGTGAGGTTTTAACAGGGATAATGGTGATTGGGAAGGCAGTTTGTCAGGAAACACGGATGGAGAGACTTACAAGGTGATCTGGGACCGCGACGGCCTGTCTTCTTTCTCTTTCTTTCTTTCTTTTTTCCCTCTTTTTCTTCCTGTACCTTTTTCAGCATGAGAAATAAAAATGCCCTCAGGGAAGATTAAAAGAAGGGAAAGGAACACAGAAATCTGTTCAAATGAATTGATAAACTGAACGATTTGTAAACTGATCCTGTTTGTTCAACACACACTCATTAAGTGTGTGTGGGGGGGTGCTGGGTTAGTGGTTGGTCGTGTGATTGGCGCTGAGGGATGTCATGAGTTTATTTTGCCACAGGAGAGAAAGATTATCTGATGGCTATTTCAGATATACAGTATAATTTTTACAGAAGCAGAACTTTGTATGAAAGTAAAGCCTTATTTTTCAGCTTTAAACAGTATCATATTTTCATTCCCATCAACATCAAAAGCAGACTTAATTTTTTTATTATTTTTAGTTTGATACAGTAAGCTCTGTTTTTTTCTATGATCTCTGGACTGTAGCATATATTCTCTGGACAGTATGACCCGGCCCAGACTGGCCCAGCAATCTCTGGACTGTAGGGTTACAGTGTGACCCGGCCCAGACTGGACCAGTGATCTCTGGACTGTAGGGTTACAGTGTGACCCAGACTGGACCAGCGATGTCTGGACTGTAGGGTTACAGTGTGACCCGGCCCAGACTGGCCCAGCGATCTCTGGACTGTAGGGTTACAGTGTGACCCGGCCCAGACTGGCCCAGTGATCTCTGGACTGTAGGGTTACAGTGTGACCCGGCCCAGACTGGACCGGCGATCTCTGGACTGTAGGGTTACAGTGTGACCCGGCCCAGACTGGACCGGCGATCTCTGGACTGTAGGGTTACAGTGTGACCCAGACTGGACCAGCGGATCTCTGGACTGTAGGGTTACAGTGTGACCCAGAGTGGACCAGCGATCTCTGGACTGTAGTGTTACAGTGTGACCCGGCCCAGACTGGACCGGCGATCTCTGGACTGTAGGGTTACAGTGTGACCCGGCCCAGACTGGACCAGCGATCTCTGGACTGTAGGGTTACAGTGTGACCCAGACTGGACCAGCGGATCTCTGGACTGTAGGGTTACAGTGTGACCTGGCCCAGACCAGGACCAGTCATCTCTACTTGTAGGGTTCATTCTCCCAGTGACACCCACCCAGTCTGCTAGCTGTTCTTTCAGACCTTCGATCCCTCGGTCTGTTTTTAACCCCCATCAGTCTCTGCGTCTCATTTTTCCTTGCCTCTTTCCCGTGCCGTAGAGCTGATTACAATCGCAGAGGGCCTGCTTTAATGGAGTGCCTTTTCCGTCGGGAAATTGAGTGCCCTGCGACTCGCATGCAGTGCTGGCTCGCAGAGAAAGGCTACAGGACCAGCTGTACAACTCCTGCTCTAATAGAGTTTCATAACATCCCCCCTCCGTTCTGGCCTTTTGTCTGCTTAAAAGCATTGCCACAGCTGTCTCCTCTTTCTCCGTGCCCATACAGCTATAAGAAAGAAATGCATAATATCAAAGCATTTGTCAGTATCCTTCTGTAACTTTTTTTGTATGTGATTGAGCTGTGTAAGCTTTGTTGCAAGGTTTAAAACTCGGTGCACGTTCTTAAATCCTAGAGTAGTACAGTATGGCTGTTTCAGCACTGGATAGTCTGCCATTGCTTTTAATCCTTGTTTTCTATAAATAACAGTTACACCTGTTATTTCCCCATCGTGTTCCAGGACAGCCCCCTTATAATAATTAAAAATTCCTTGCAATCACATGGCACTATTGATCCCAGAGGATCTCCACCCATCTGGGTGACACAGCAGCCCCACTCCACAGCACATGAGAGGGAATAGTCAGAAACATCTACACCCTTTGAGTTAAGGAGGGATTTTAGGGAGTTCAGAATGTGTCTACTTTGTGTGGTATTTATCCAGGACAGAGCCCAGGGATCTTCAATGACCTCTGCTTAATTTTACACCCAAAATATGGTATCTCATGTACAATACTGTGTCCCTGGGACATTGTTACCCTGGTCACCACAGTCCAAAACAGCTTCTTAATAAACGTCCAATATGAGTACCACCTGCATAAAATGAAACTCTCAAAAGAATTCTCGAAAAACTGAAGTAGGAGAAATTCTATCTGCAACCTGGGAAAAGCTCCAGAAAAAAATGTTTCTTCTACCACAGGATTTAGTCTGACATAGTGTTGATTAGCTGCGATTACTGACTCCAAATTAATCCATGTCACCAAGGAACATGCATCTCTTGTTCCTGGTAGTTGGTGATATACTAAGGATTCAGGGTTTGTGATACTTTAAGATTGCAGAGTTGGATTTTGACCATCAGAGCAGCTCTGTTGCAACAGGTGTGATTTTCTTGGGTAGTCACACCTGCCAAGCCCTGCTGGTTCCTAGTGCTTTTGCAAGTAGAGTACTGCACACTGTCCAGGCACACACTGGTGTTTCATGCACAATGCCTTGTGCATCTCTGAACTGGTTCCCCCAGTACACAGGTCCTTTTTCAGAAAAGTTCCTCACCAGAAATTGAAGTGTTAACATTCAGGCAATAGCAGCAGAGAACAGAAGGCGGAACGGGAAAGGAGATAAGATCCACTTTAATCCAAGACCACTCTGTCCCCCTAAGTGAGTGCACGCACCCCAAGGCTGAACAAGCCATCAGCCCCAGTCTCCTACTTCCTCCCTCAAAATGGCAGCTCTAATAAACGCTCTGTCGGAGACCCAGGTGGACGTTAATAAAGACGTATCGAGGGGATTATGAGCGATAAGTTGCAAGATGAGCACTGACAGCGGTTATTGTTTGCGATTTCCACCCTTTCTCCCTCTCCCCCTTGTGCAATGCACTGTTTTTCATCTTCCCTGCAGGAGCGCGAGCATATCGTCCTCATCTCGCTGCGCTCGCTTTCCCCTCGGGAGCTAAGGCAAAGAGAAATAATGACAGGGGCGCAATATTGTATTCTATTAAGCGCAGGGCTGGAGACATTTCTATTCCCATTGTTGAGCTGTCAGGAGACGACTTTAGCAGTCGTGGCATGAGGGAGTTCTGAACCAAGTCGACTGCGCGCACACACACACACACTCTTTAGCATGTTCTCCTGCTCTGTTAATGTAGAACTTATCTATTAAAGACATTTTTTTAGAAATTTCCCCCCTAACAGCGGAACTGAGGGACAAAAAAAAAGTCACGCGTATGAATGTAAGAACTGTATCTCCATTTGCATTTTCTGATCTGCACTTCCAAACATTTCAGGAGCCCTGTTTCTATAGTAAAATTGCGCAGAAAGGTCTGTCGTTTCTTTTTTGAAGTCTCTTCAATCCACTGGCCGCAGATTCTGTCTTGAGTCTCGTAGTGTTTAAGCTTGAAGATCTTGGACGTGTCCTTGTACCCCAGGATACATTCTGATAATGAGGAATTACAAATAATTCTCCCTAATGAATCACCCATTATTTGGACTTGTGACTTATTTCTTTTTATCCTGTTTTTAGAGAGCAGGCATCAATTCATTGTGGTTTCTCACCACGTACCACAGGAAGAACAGCTGATTGGTTTGTGGTCCTGGGGTCAAAGGTTAAGTGTCATTTTTGGGGCAAGGGCATATAGTCACTGCTGAAAACACACGTATCTGTTCAGGCTGAATTCCCAATCTCATCAGAATAAGACGGTTCAATAACGAAGCCTCAGCTGTGATTTTACCACACGGCACAACTGACAATAACCGTCTCCTCCTGAGAAGCAGAATTGACTCGGATTAAATCAGGAAGCAAGGTAGCATAGCAGGATCCTTGCTTGATGCACGGTTATAATTCTGGTTATTGGGCTTGGGTTTGAAGCATGCAGATAGATCAGTGAGAAACAATGGCTATTGATTGGTAGATGTGCCTCATGCATTTCAAATCATCAAAGCGCAGTTCCACGGTTTAAGCCTTAACTGAGCGGAGGGGGCTGTTAACCTTCATCCAGAGAACTGAAATTAATTAATCAGGGGTGGGGGTGTCCTTTCATCTGGAACTCGGTCAAAAAGGGTGCTGTTTCTCCAATGATCCCTCTATAAATGACGGAGGCAAAAGAACCAGCAAGGACTGCCTCTCTGTGCCACGCGCTGATGGGATTTCTTTTTTCCTTTCTTTTTGGAAGGTCCGAAAGAGGGAGAGGAGAGCTCGGAAAATCCTGCTTCCGACTCCCCCTCCCCCGGCCCAGCCGCCCCACACACCCTCCATCATCGGCACCCTAGTTCTGTCCGTCTTTTACATTTTATTTGTACCTTCTTTTTTTTTCCTCTTCCCTTTTCAATTTTCCTTTTCCAGAAAGGTGTTGGGGGGGGGGGGGGGAGCTGGGGGCTGGCGGCTGGCCTCGCTGAAACTGGGGCTGGCTGACCTGGAAATTAGATCTCGGATCTCCGTTACTAAGGAGACCAGGGAGGTTGAGGCTTTGGGGATGGGAAGCAGCTTTTCATTCAGTCAAGGCAGGAGGGCTTTCCTGTTCTGCTTCGAAACCCGCTGGAGGGACAGTTCGGCTTTTGGCCCCGGCAGAGGCGTTATGCCTTGGTGCGGGTGAAGCACGAGCGACACATCTGTTGCAACAAGGGCTTCCTTATGAGGGTCCCGGGGACCCTGGGGAGGGGCGGAAGTGATGGAGAAGAGTAGTCAACTAGACTCCCCGCTGCCTGCCGACGGGAGAGGCCTGACAGAGATGCTTGCCCATGTGTTGGGGGAGGGAGTGGTCAAGTCTAAATAAAGTCACCGGATTGATTATTAGTAAGAAAGCTCACACGTTGTAGCTTTACCTCCATTTTGGCTTTGTTTTCCCATGGACATAGCTGCCTGTTCCGCACCGGACCTTGAGTTCTAGGAATGCTGGGATGTTCCCAAGGACTGTTGGCTATGGTAACACTGTCGTTTGCTTGTCCGTTAGCTGTGCATGGGTAGAGTTGTATCTCACTGGGCTGCAAAGAAGAAGAGGCCATTCATACGTTCACTGTTACTTTACTGGTGTAAGGGCTTTATCCAGCCAAGGGCATCCCTCTTGTTCCATGCACCCACCCCCCTTTGTGTAAAGACGTGCCACATGTTTCCAATCGTATTAATATGAGGAGGGTTGTTAACGGGAGTAGGCCCGTCTGTACCTGGGGCCTGGGCTTTCGTTCTCCTCCTGTTGCTGTTTCGCTTTCCAGCTCAATCTCTGTCTTTCGCTGTAGATCTGAACAAAGGTGGAGGACAGCGTAGCTTTTGGCGATCGCGGGATTTTGGAACGTGAAAGACGGGGAGGCTGTGTTCCCAATTCCGTCCTAATGAGACCCCCCCTCCTCCGAGCCCTGCTGAAGATGGTATATCGTTTCAACTGCACCAGCCCCACCCTGCTCTGCTGCGTTACTTTACAGACTGACCTGATAAATCACGCTGTGGGTCCCTGGACACCACTGTCATTTCAAACACGATTAGGCACGTTAGCCTGGGCTCTCCACAGCCCATTACCCCTCTCCCTTTTTTTCTACAGAGGGGCCGCGGCTTCATTAGGAGCTGTCAGATAATGGGAGCCCCACTCTGGCAGAGCACAGACTGGCTACTTCATCACAAGGCACTGGGGGGCGGAGGGGGGGGTGGTCTGTCACCTTACCAGCTGCTCTACCACGGTAGCTTTTCCCGAAGGTGCGATGGGAGATATAATTTTAAAGTGTGCACAGCACTGTAGGTGTGAAAAGGCCAGCCCTTTCCCTTGCTGTAGGCAAAAATACGAGGCACCAAACAGAGCAGCCTCAAACACATCGGTGCCTGGCAGACTTGTCTTCATACAGTCATATGGAAAGCATCTCCTACGCTTATTTAATGGAAGAACTGCTAAGATTTTTTCCACACCTCCCCTGGGGGGGGGTTCTCTTATTCTGTTTGGAATACCTCATTGTTTAAGACTTGGCTGTCCGGCAGTGACTCCTGCATCCGCACGGGAGACCAGCACCCCGTAGGCATGCTTTTACCCTCCATGAGCTCCACGGCACCTTGCAGGAGTTTGAGTGCCAACTGGAAGAGCAGCACGTCTCTTATTGACGTCACTGTAAGCTGGGGCCTGGCGAGTTGCAGGAGTTGCTGTTTTGACGAGAGACCGAGAGCCCTGGCCGAAAAACAGCCACCCTGCCCTGGCTGCAGTGTGCAGGATCCCAGGGGGTGCTGACTGCTTCTTTCCAGCAACTGCCTGCGTCAGTCCTTCCTTGCTCCAGAGGGGTTTTCTTTTTGCGTTTAAAGCTGTTTTTTTTGCCTGTAACTTTTATAGCAAGGGGTAGGCAAGCATGAACTTTTACAGCGCATAGACTGTAGGACCATGGCGTGTTTTTGAATAAAACTCAAGCTGCATCTTGCTTACGTCAGAATGTCGTGCTTTTCCAGTGTGTGTGTGTGTGTGTGTGTGTGTGTGTGTGTGTGTGTGTGTGTGTGTGTGCGCTCCAGCATTTCCAGAGATGGACAAACAGAGTTCCTCCGGAGTACATTGGCAGACACACGCACGCACGCTCTAGAAAAGCAAGCGATCTCGGCAAGCGTATCTTTTATGTCCTGTGTAATGGGAGCGGCGGCAGCCCCACGAGGCGAAAAGACTGGGGTGCCGCCTGCTTTCATCGATGCGGCCTCTCCCTTGTTTCCATCCCGTGTTACAGTTGTGTTACAAGGTGTGGTTCCCCTAATGCCCAGCTCTGGAGCTTCTGGATCCTAAAAGACCGGAAATTATGTGGGATAAGGACGGGACAAAAAGCAGTGTGCTGGGCCACATGGGTGTCTGGGGCACATATTGACTGTTTTTTATTCCATCCCCTTGTATCCCTCCCTGCCAGGGAGTTTTATACTTTCTCATCCTGATTTTTTTTCATAAGCTGCAATTGCCATAGGAATCAAGTTATGCAGTAATGATACGGGTCTTAAGCGGTTTTTATTTCTTAAGAGAGATTTCTTAAGGCATGATTTCTTAAGCAGAAGCAGCACAGAGGTAAATTGGTCACAAGGCAGAAATGGCCTGAGGATATGCTGGTACTGTATGTTCTTCTCGTGTCTTTCTAGACAGTGAGGCTGACTGTGTTCTGAAAAGCAGAACTTCCCTTAAGCTCAGTGTTTAATTTTAAGAAAGCCATTAGACCTGAGGTTTTGCAAAAGATGACATTTTCACTGTCCGATTTGGCTGAAGTGTTTTAAGTGCAGCATAAACCTGCAGTAGATGTTCAGGTGCTGGTGTCTATGACAGCCTCAGTCTCACGGCCCTTCAATGTACAATTAACCGTGGCTCCTTCCATAACTAGGGCTGTGGCATTCAGCCTTTTTTAACCTGACAAGCTGTCAAATGCAAAGGACAGTCTCATCCCACTCTATCTTAGACCTGATAGCGCAGTATGCTACTGTGGCTAAATAACTCAAGTAGAGTTCTTAGTGGTGTGGCTGTGACTGCTTATATTTATTCATCTGCAGGACGGAGAGGTTGTGCGCACTGCTCAGTCCACATTGCAGTAGGAGGGTCTGGATTTCTGGATAGCTGGCAGGTTGTAGGTTCACATCCCGTGTGGGGCTTGACCTTTAGTCAAGGTATTTCACACGAAGTGCCGGAGTGTGAACGAGTTCAGATTTAGGTCTCTGTGGATAAAAGGGCAGCGCAGGTCATAATGAGAATTGCGGTTTCATGATAACATATCTCAGCATTTCTAATGCCAGTCTGGGTTGAGACCGTATTGACGGTGTTCCACGAGCTTTGCGAACTGTTTCTGAATCTGGAGAAATGCAGTCTTTTTTTGGACCCACTGGAAATAGGAGTTCAAGCCAAGACAGCTAGAGGGGGAGACTGGGGGAAGGCGGGGGTGGTTCACAGGCCAGACCCCCCCCCCCCACGCTCAGCCCTGTCAGCTGCGACAGCCGCGCAGGCCCACCTGGACCTCATTGGGAACGTACTTTCTTCGCTGTCCAGCCCCGCTCGCCCCCTCCTGCTTGTCGGCTCCTGCCAGGGTGCTTGCAAAATGCTTAAGCAGCTAATCGGCAGGGGGAGCAGCGGGTCCCGGACCGGTCGGGCTGTCGGGGGGCGGCAGGCTCGAGGGGTGGCAGGAGGGAGAGTCTGGAAGCGGCAGGGCTGTGCGCTGGTGGCAGCTGATGCCCGTCAGGAATGAAGGGGAGGATGGAGCTGTTCAGTTCTGTGTGCAGTGTGGCTGTCCTGATAAAAGTAAATATTGCTTTAGTGACCCTCTTGCGGCTGTGTGTCCGGTATCAGGGGTTTTCTGTGCTCTGCTCGCTGAGCATTCAGTGGCCCAAAGTTGCCAGGTGGCCATTGTCATTTCCTAAAATAATTTTTTAATTGAGAACAGTTTAAACCCTGTAGTCTGCAGTCTTCCGAGGCAGGCGACGCACAGCAAAGTAATTGATCTCTTTTCCGCCAGTCTTAACAGTGCTTTGTCTGTATCATCTTGGAATGGATGAAAAGACAGATTCGTCTGGAGTGGAGGCATGCTGAGCTGAGCCTGGGGCCAAATGAGTGTGAATTGCTTGCTAGTTGTCTGTGCTAGCTAGCTTGAGGTACCGAGAAAATTAATTCATGCATTGATCAGTTAAACACGTCGGTTAATTCTCATAATCAAGGTCAAGTCAGAAATATAAATGGGTACGTTAAGCAAGGGCCCTTGTTCTTTCTTTGCAGACCGTGCTTGTCCGGCGTGGTGAGCCATGCTGCCCTGCTGAGCCTGTGGCGAGGACCCGTGCTGCTGCTGTCCCCTCCCCTGCCCGTCCCTGACCCCTTTCACTTGTAGAGATGACCCCGCCCTCTTGTCCGCCACACCCCCTGGTGGGCGGGGCCCTGACGCTGACATCCCTTCTGTTGGCTGTGACGGCGCTGACCTCGCCCTTCCCCAGAGACCTGGAGCCAATCAACGTTGTCGACCAGCAACGTGAGTACCCCTTCGGTGCCTTTACCAGGGGGCCATGGCATTGGAGAGACATTAGTGCAGAAATCGCTAGCATACCAGAAAGGACAGTGGCTAACACCACTGGTCACGTGATCAGTATTGGACGCACACATTTATCTGTTCAGGAGCAGAAAGAAAGACTGCCTTTGCCCTTTGCAGCACAGTGTGATCTCTGTCATTTTCTTTCCAAGCTCATCTAAGCTCTGCACGTCACTGTGATGAAGCAGAATGGCAAATATAGCAATGACTTCACTGAGAGTTAAGAACAGAGAGCTCTAAAGAAGGCTCAGCCGACACCGTTACCTGTCACTGTGACAGGCAGTGATCTTCCCTTACAGACTCCAGCTATTTATGAGACCAGATTGGCCAGAATGAAGAATTTATACCTAAGGAGTAGGGGTGGGTGCTGCAGGTCACGCATCTCACTCTGATCTCTCAACGTAAAACCAGAGTGAGAGATCTTAGCTGGAGTTTGGGACCAGACCGGATTGCTTGGAGCCTCTCAGTGATCTTTCGGTTTTATAAAAAAAAAATGATGAAGGAACTGAACCTGCAGTGTGAAAGAATAAAACATCACAAGGCAGACCTCTTTTACCTGTCCGCGGCCAGGAGAAAGCCGGTTAGAATAAAGGAGATAAAGGAGATCCGAGACTCTGAACAGAGGAAGAGGCAGCCCGACTCCCCGCAGGTTGTAATTTCAGATAAATCATGTGTTTCGAAGGTCAGGACTGGGTTTTTCTCGCTGCTACCCAGTCACATGTTTGTCCCAAGGCTCCAGAGAGTATTAACGCGGCTCAGCAGGGCTCCTGTTCCGCCAGCCTGATCTCCCTCCTCCCAGTTTGCTGTTTTTCTGTTTTTGTTTTTAATTTAATAAACTTTCCGTACGCGATGTACTGTAGCAGATTACATAATGCGCAGCGAGCTGGGAACTCTTCCCTTCCGTGACTTATCACAGTCCCGAGTTGCGCTGGGGCAAGAAGCAGATCTTTCCCATCTCCTTGCGGAAGACCATTGCAAATTCATTAGGGTCCAGGAGGGATGCTGCTCCAAGTCAGCTGAGTGAATCAAAGCCCATCCAGCCCCATTTGGTTGTTAGTAGCTAATTGATTTGATCTCATCCGGCTCTTTCTTGAAAGGGTCCAGGGTATCGGCTTCAACTACGTGGCTGGGTAGCTTTCTTCACACAACTGTTTCTGTGAAGAAGTGCTTGATGTTCTCAGTTCCAAATGCACTTCCACTGAGGCTCCTCCTATGTCCTCCTTTTCCTATTCTAGTGTTCAATCTGAAGTCCACTGGATTGGCTTTGTCAGTGCCCTTGAGGATTTTGAGTACTTGTATCAGATCCCCTCATGACCTTCTCTGTTCCAGGCGAAAAAGGTTCAGTTACTCCAGCCTGTTTGTGTGGGACACTCCCTTCAGACTGAAGAGACTCAGTTCCTCCAGCCTGTCAGTGGTGGGATACTCCCTTCAGACTGAAGAGACTCAGTTCCTCCAGCCTGTCAGTGTGCTTCCTGTTCTCAGTTCCCTTAAGTCCTGGAATGTACCTAGTTGATTTTCTCTGGATATATTGCAGAGCAGCAATATCTTTTCAATAATGTGGTGATCAAAACTGTCCACCTTAAAAATCATAGGTTAATAAGTACACAGGTACCTTGTTTAATGCTCCTTTAACATCCAAGTGTTCCTCCTCATAGAAACCTAATGGTGAAATCGGTGATGTGATGGTGTCCTAGGGCTCTGCTGGCCTGCAGAGCCTAGGGCTCTCCAGCACCATGTGTGACCCGTAGACCAACAGTCACTCACCACCATTGTCCACTTGAGACATTATAGCTCCCTATGCCCCTCCTAACAGAAAGGTCAGGTGAGCTACAAGACGACATTTCAGGAGCACCAGCACCTGGACTCCTGACCTTGAACACAGACAGTGTTCAACAAGTAGCGCTCACCCTTGCTGCTGCCAGACACAGGAAGTGAGCAGATAAAAGCTTCAGATGTACGCCGGCTCTAGACTGTGTCTGAGAAACATTGTGCTAAATTCAGCCTTCCTGTGATGGTACACGCGTGAAATTTAAAGAGCGATAAAGTTCTCAACTGTTAAGTCTCCACGTCTGCATGATTAAAAAAAATTTTTTACACCTTTGCCCATTAACAAACCATATGTAGGCTGACGGTCTTTTAACAGTATGTCCCGTCTTATGAAGGCCAGCTGAGCCTACAGTATGTAAAGCAGAGAGATTTAAAAAGACTCTCCTCTCGAAGGATGCGCTGTGCTATTTCTAAATGAAAGTCTTTGCTCTAGTTTTATGAGGTAAAGGACTGCTTGTACAGCACCTGGTTCACCAAGGTTGAGAGTAAATTTTGCAGAAAGGGCTGATGGAGGAGGCTTCCTTTGCTCGACATGCTTGCTCATGTCTTCCGCTTCATATCATCCTGAAACCCTCAAGACAAGTCTGATCAAGTGTAAGTAAGCACATTGGTGTAATAATTAGGGGATTTATAACCCCACCTGTGGAGGGTCCCCAGTTCCAGAATAGGGAAAGGCAAGAATTTTAACTCTAAGTCCATCACTGAATTGTGGAGCGTGGATCCACGTAGACGAGGGCCACTCTTTCTTTGTGGGTGATTCAGCTCTGGCGTAGTTCAGCTCTGCACGTGTGGTTTGGTGTTTCTTCCTGCACCAGTAAAACATTGTTTTCAGAATCCCATGTGCAAGGATTCTGCCGGGTCAGCGCCGCTGGCTGTCGGGACCCCAAGCCTGATGCCGCAATGGGCTTGGACAGCACAGACGAGGACCGGCCGGCTCGGCCCGCTGCCCGGTCAGAGACCCGCCGAGTGCTCACTTTCGCTCCGTGTTCTGTCCCAGACTCCCTGCGGTACCCGGGGTTCCAGGGCCTGACCTCGGACAACGACACCGTCCGGCTGGGCCTGGACTTCCAGAGGATGCTGCGCATCAACCACATGCTCTACATCGCGGCCAGGTCAGCCCCTCGCCCCCTTACCCCTCGGCCGCCTCCCTTCTCCCCACTGCGGTCGCGCTAAACAGTCTGAAGTGTGAAGGGGGGGCAGGGGGACACTGTAGCTCCGTTGTTGCTGCAATCTGATGCCCTCTGATGATCAGTCCTCCTGAGTCCAGTTTCCTCAGGAGGTCTAATCTCAGCGGCCAGGGTGAGGTTCCAGGGGCATCTTTGTCGTCGGGCAGAAGACATCACTTGCATACGACTGTCAGACATTTACATGATGTGCTCGCCGGCGATGATTCCCTTGTCTCGTCGGCCTTCCCCCCCCGAATGGCTCTCGCCGAGGTCGGAGGTCGACCCAGCGCGCTGCCAGTATCTACTGCACGGTTTCCCGTTCCCCCGGTTTCTCCAGGGCCAGAGTGCGTCACACAGCCGTTCCCTGCCGCCGTGAGTTGTAAAAGAGCACGGTCTGTCGCAGGTCTGCTACGTAATGGTGGATCGGCTCCCCAGCCAAGGCGGCGCTGGGGCTGCTGCGTGGGGCAGAGAGATGGTGCCCTGGTGGAATTAAACACCCCACCCTGCTCACTCCCCTCACGCAACTGTCCCCCTAAAAAGCTGGGTTATGTCCAGAAGCACAGTTGCTTCCTCGGTCAGGACCCTGTAAGAAGTGTAACGGGCCCCTGGGTCACTCTCACGCCAACAGTTCATATAGGTGTGCTATATAGGAAATAATGTATTCTTTTATTTACATTATAGCTCTCCGTTTATTGTGTCAGATTAAGATATAAATAGATATGAAAAGATAAATGCAGATATATCGTACCTAAAGAAAGAGGGATACAGATCCAGGCAGATACAGACAAACATAGCAGGATCTCCTACCAGCAGAACTCTACCCACTTTCAAGCTAAGCTAAGGGGACACACTTAGCAGGACTCCTAAAGCCTGCGGCCAACTGGTTAAATTCCCCGAGTCCTGCCTTTTTTAGAGCATCCTGCATTGCTTTCCTGAAAAACAGGGCACGATCATCAATCTCTGGGGCACCAACAGGCACTTAAAGGCCTCAGTGAGAACAGAGTAAAAAAAATGAGCAAACTTAGTAACTTCTGAGGTTTAATACATGTTTTTTTTTTACAAAAAAGCTCAGGTGTTGAAGCTATTGGGGGGTGGGCATTTCATGCATCGATCTGTAGGTGCCTTTTTTTTCCCAAGGAGAAAATTTGTCTTTAGCTCTTTTATGGTGATGAGCTATAAATCCCTTCCTACGTGATGCTCAAACACAGACTGGTGACGTTGGTGGGTGTAGGGGGGGGTGATTTAAGCTATAGATAGATGGCCTTATTGCTACAGATGGAGACTCTGTTGCCTCTTTTTTTAAAAGAAATTCTGTCTTTTAGGGATCATGTTTTCGCCATCAATCTCAGCACCTCAGCCGAGCAGATTGTTCCACAGCAGGTAAGTCTCACCTCCACTCTGTGAGCTCCAGTATCTGACAGCCATAAAGGAAGCAGGCAGAGCTGGGGTGGAGGAGATCAGCTACTAGTGGCACATTGTTAAAGATACACATAGGTAATAAGACAATGCAAGAGATCTGTTGGACAGGAGGAGACCTTTGTTTCTTGCACATTTAGTTGCACAGTGGGCTGTCCGATTGAAAAGTTCCTGTGTCGCTCTTTCTTCAAAGAGCCCAGTGCAGCTTGTTCCAGACACCCGCCACTCTTGGTGTAAAAAAAGGTACCTCTCGTTTTCTGTTCGAAATGCAATCTATCTCAATGTCCATTTCCCTCCTTCTTCAAGACACTTGTACGTGTAGCCTGTGCCATTCATTCTCTCCAAATTGCACCGTTTCAGCGAAGTGCTATGTATTTTGATGTGTTGCACAGAAAATTGGCTGGGTAGCATACCTGCGATAAGGAGTTTAATTCCAGTCTGCTTCGCAGGGAGCTGCAAGATCAGTTCCCTTTTCTTTTTAGATCTATGAGTTTTTTGCTCATCTCGTTTCCTCAGCCTTATCATCAGTGCCCAGGCCATTAACGATTCCTCATTGCTTTGCTGATGAGGTTCAGTCTCCACCTCCGAAGACAGAAGGGTCATTAAATCTCCCTGAAGGATCAGCCTCCTAATGTCAGGCAGCAGCACATCAGAACTGCTACCTCAGAGCCTTGTTAACTACCTGATAGATTTTTTTTTTGTCACTGGCATCATTTGCGGCAAGCAGTCAGGGAGAAGGACGTGAGGAAAATACGAATTATTCTGTAAGGGCCATCTAGAGGGGGGAAAAAACAGAACTTTGTTAGTGCTATTATATTCGTGAAAGTTGGGACCATATTAGCACTAATCCAGTTGCTGAACAAGTAATTTTGTTTTTCTTTCCTTCCTTCCTTCAGCTTCCTCTGCTGAGGATTTTTTTTCCCTGTTTTGAGTCACCGAAAGTTAAAACACATGAAATGAAATGCTAGCAAGGGCTCAACGAGCGATTACTGGTGGTGCAGGCTGATTGGCTCCCTCTTTCTCTTTGCTTTGCAGAAGATCACCTGGAAGACAAAAGACGTGGAGAAGTGCACTGTGAGGGGTAAGAACAGCGTGAGTATCGGGACGTTTCCTGGTGGTCTCGTTGCAAGTTAGAACGACCAATCGGCTGTTTCTGTCTGAGGCCCCGTCTTGCTCATTCAGTTAGTTACTCAGTAAGGATCCCTCGATCCCAAAATCACGTCTTCCCACTAAAGACGTGCCACATTTAACGTTAAGCGCACCCATCCATCCATCCATTTCTTACCCACTACATCCACTTGAGGGTCACGGGGAGCCGGAGCGTAGCCCAGCGAGCAGCGGGTACGAGGCGGGGTTCGCCCTGGATGGGGGACCCCAGTCCATCGCAGGGCAGACACACATGCTCACAGCAGGGCTGACTCCCCCAGAAGCCAGTTATCCCACCAGCATGTCTCTGGACTGTGGGAGGATTCTGGAACAACCGGAGGAAATACATGCAAACAAGGAGAGACAAACATGCTACCGCCCCAGGTCTGGATTTGAACCCAGGACCCCAGTGCTCCAAGGCAGCTATACTAACCTCTGCACCACTGTGCTGCCCAAAATGTATCCCAGGCGGATTAGATTTTTCTGCAACAACAGAGCTACATTACAATCGGGAGGTAGGATTGATAATTAGTGCGGTCGCTCCAGTGCAGCCCAATTTGGCGGGGTTGTGCTATGAGCTTCCCCATCTCGTCAGGTCATGCACAGTGTCAAAAGGACATTCAGCTTCCTGAATAAGAAAAGGCACGGTCCTAAATAATTTCAGCTTCCTAAATAAAATAAAGACCCGCAGGCCAGGCCTCCTAATGGGATGCGGATTAACCCCCCAGGTCCCCAGGGGGCGCTCCAGCGTGCCGCTGACGTCTCTCCCCACATGGTTCTCTCCTGCAGGACGAGTGCTACAACTACATCAAGGTGCTGGTGCCGCGGAATGACGAGATGCTGTTCGCCTGCGGGACGAACGCCTTCAATCCCACTTGCCGAAACTACAAGGTACGGGACCTGAAACGCCGGCCTTCCGTGTCCCGAGAAACTGCGGAGGAAGGGGTTCTTTCCTCGAAGCCCCCAGCGGCGGGGCGGCAGTGATGCGGCGCCCCGCCCAGCGCACGTGCTCCGTGAGGCTGCGGCCCCTGGCGTTTCTCCCGGCGGCCATGAGTGACATCTGCCGTCAACCAGATTGGCCCACTGGCGGTAGCCGGTCGGGATCTCGACCAGTGATAAGAAAGAAATAGGCACCCGCTGCTGAAGTATTTTCAATTCCGGGTGGTGAAGAGCTGTATGATTCCAGAAACCCCACTGCTTATGGGGTTTTTTCTACAGAGTCTTCTTTAGGTTCATAGAGCAAAGCCTTCCTCTTCTGGCATTGTGTTATTTAAGAGCAATGAAATAAAAATGGTACAGGACCAAGCCACGAGATAACAGTTCTCAAGAAGGCCTTTTAACACCTCACCAGTGGAGTCGCAACCAGAGTCTGAGCCCCCAGGGAGCATTTTACAGCGCAGGGAAGGGAGGTTTTAGAACGATCATATCCGCCACCTTAGAAAACTGGAGGCATCTGTAATTTGGTGACACTCCTAACATCATGAAGACTGGCAGCAGCGCAGCGAGGCTATTAGCTCTTGTCTGAGTTCGACTTCTGTACGTTTTCACCGGTGCCTCGGTGCTATTTTGAGCAGCGCACTCTTTTTTTTAAAAAAAAAAAAAAAAGAGCCAGCTCTGGCGCGGTTACACAAAGCTATTTCTGTCCCACCGCTGCTTTGAATCCAGCAGTATTAGCTGAGCGAGTTTGCACTGCTGGCAGCTGGCGCTACCTAAGCGAGTGCGTTCTTTCTTTTGGCCGTGTGTATTTGAACAGACTGCCTCATGCAAGCTATAATAAGCTGCCCCAGCTCTGTTTGATATAGTTCAATGGATAAGTCACTGCCGAATATATACATATATAAATGCAGATACATAGGTGTAGTTGCGCATGTATATGAATTTAGGTGGGTTACGGACAAATACTGATTTATGTAGGCAGAGGGTTTATGAGAGGCTGTGAGTGGAGAGGAAAGGTGAAGGAGAGTGAGAGAGAGAGGCAGCCATGAAAGGAAAGAGGGATCTGAAAGGGTAGATGAGGGAAGTGAGGAAGGGGGAGAGGGAGAGGAGGGGGAAAGTGAGGGTTAAAGAGGAGGGGGGCGCGAGGGCGAGAGAAGGGTGAAGAGCTGTCTTCTCAAGTGTGTGCGTTTCTTCCTGACGGAGGGCATGCTTCATTAACACCAAGTGCACAGGCTGACACCAAGCTGAGAGCAGGATGTACCTCACACAAACAACTGGCATGGATTTTGTCACCCATGATGACAGATAACGAAGCTCCTCATGCAGAAGGCCTCAGGACTCACCAGGACGCACTTTCCTCATGTCATCTCCAGCTCGACTTGTACACCCGGCCGCCTGTGATGTGTGGAAGTGGTTCTTGTCTCTGCTAACGAGATGGCTTGCTGTGACAATGAAACAGTCCCGCGTCGCTGTGCGCGTCGCCATTGCGGTGCACTGAAAGGTGTTCTGTTCCTCTGCCGTTTCTTACCGCCACCTCGCTTGCATCGGTTTTCCAGATGGCCACCCTGGAGCAGGAAGGCGAAGAGGTGGTCGGCCAGGCACGCTGTCCCTTCGAATCCAGGCAGTCCAACGTGGGCCTGTTCGCTGGTGAGTGCCCCGTGACCCCTGACCTGATGTTAACTGAGGTCAAAGGTCACTGTAGAACGCCCCGCGTGCGCGGGCCAAGAAGAGAGGACACATCGGGTCCTTTCTGGGGAGCTGTTCCGTTGGATTTAATTTTGAAGCCGTGTAGTTGTCTGCCTTGTGATCAGATACTGGAAGAGCCTTGCTCTGGTCTCGGAGGACCAGCGGGTGGGCCCGAGGTCAAACTCCAGAAAGCTACAGGTGTGATGCACCACACCTGGGCCTTTGAGGCCAGACCGTGAAAATCGGACTGCACCAGTACCTGAGGATGCTTAGGGCCTAGTGCTCCAGCGCCTACGTGCTGAAGAACCTTGGTCCAGGTCTTCCTGGTGTTCCCATTGCAGCCGGTGTTCCTATAATTGGGATTGACCCCTCCCCGGGAATCTCTTTCAGGAGGCAATTTCTATTCCGCTACCATGACGGACTTCCTAGCCAGTGACGCAGTGATCTACCGCAGCCTGGGAGAGAGCAGCCCTGTCCTCCGTACAGTGAAGTATGACTCCAAGTGGCTCCGAGGTGAGAGTGTCTTCCATATTACTGGGGAAAACAGTCATATACCACAGAACTAATAACTAATAACCCAGGCCTCGGCTGTGTCCATCATACTGTATGAACTGTTCATTTTTGTATAAATTGACAAATGTTTTTAGTTATTATTGACAATGTGTAAGATCTGAGCGGTAAGGTAGCAATGTCGTCGGTGTCTACCCAGGGACGGTGCAAATTATCTTCCTGCTGTTGAAAATGCAGTTCTGGTTTTGCCTTATAGCTGACACATTATTGTGACAAATAACATAATATGCACCTTACTGTGCAAAGCTGGAGGCATGTGGAGACTTTTGATAGGCTTAATACAAAATCTAGTGTGAGGACCAGGTTATTATTTTCTTGATACTTTGGTATCAGAACCCCTTAATTACAGAGGACTCCTATATTAGCCTGAAATCTGTTAATGCTATTCCCAAGGAGATCCATTCATGAACTACACAGAAGCCATGTTCTGTGTTCTACATAGTGTTAAAGATGGCACTGGAGAGAGACAACATCTTACATGCTGCTCCTCACAGAATGTACTATGTCGTGTTAAGTATTGTTATTGTTAAGTTTATACATACAGGCTATTCCTGCAGTAATCCCATACGACTGACATGCTCTTTTAACCATGAGATCAAGAGTGACTGACCGACTCTCTGCACGTGTGTGTCTTGTCCCCATCAGAGCCGCACTTCCTCCACGCCATCGAGTACGGGAACTACGTGTACTTCTTCTTCAGCGAGATCGCGGTGGAGTACACCACCCTGGGCAAGGTGAGGGCCGGCATGGGCAGCCGCCGTTAGAGAGAGGATCCCGTTACCACGTGATAAACACAACCTCCCGCCCTCCTCCTCCTCCTCTCTCACCCTTCCTCCCTCTGCGCCAGGTGGTGTTCTCCCGCGTGGCCCGCGTGTGTAAGAACGACAACGGCGGCTCGCCCCGCGTGCTGGAGAAGTACTGGACCTCCTTCCTGAAGGCCCGGCTTAACTGCTCCGTTCCCGGAGACTCCTTCTTCTACTTCGACGTGCTGCAGTCCCTCACCAACGTGCTGCAGATCAACCAGCGGCCGGCCGTGGTGGGGGTCTTCACCACGCAGGCCAACAGGTGACCGCCCCCCTTCCTGACCGCGGCATGCAAGCATACAACTGAGATTTCAGGTCACTACCCCCATGTCCTTGGAGGGCCGTGTGCAGTGCCTCACACATACACGCATGCTGTCTCACACTAAGTCACTGTGAGAGATTTGCGGGCTGAAAAGCCACTAATCTCTACCAGGTACAGACAGACAGGCGGGCCCGTATACTTAATTGATGGTTTTACAGCTGCTATCACTCTGCTTGGCAGAAATGGCAGAAATTCTGCAGGCATGCCTTGTCGCTGTTGTGTGGGAGAGGGGGAAATTAAGACTGGCTCAACGGGTTCCTGTCACTGCCACTGCTGATGTTCTCTCTCTCTCAGCATCACGGGCTCGGCGGTGTGCGCCTTCTACATGGACGACATCGAGAAGGCGTTCAACGGGAAGTTCAAGGAGCAGAAGAGCAGCGAGTCTCCCTGGACGGCGGTCTCTGAGGACCAGGTCCCGAAGCCCAGGTGAGAGTCTGCCTGGGCGGGGGGGGGGGAGGGACAAGCAGCACTGCTCAAGTTCTGAATTGGGAAAGATCTGGAGACCGTCGGACAGGAGCGCTACGGAGGGGTGACTTTCGGCTCCCTGTCTTCCCCCTCTCTCCAGGCCGGGCTCCTGTGCGGGAGACGGTCCCGCCGCCTCCTACAAGTCCTCCACCAACTTCCCGGACGAGACCCTGTCCTTCATCAAGTCCTACCCGCTCATGGACGAGGCTGTGCCCTCGGTCAACGACAGGCCCTGCTTCACCAGGACCAACAGCCGGTAAGACCATCGCTGGGGAGAGGGAGGGGGCGCCACACTGACTGATGTAATATCAGCAGCTGCAGCAGGCGCTGCACTTTAAAAGGAGCTTTTAGACCATAGTCATCAAAAAGCATTTTGTAAATTGAAGGATTGAAGGAACTTGACTGATTACGAGATGCTGGTGGCATCAGACGTGACTCAGCTCTTGTTTGAATATTGAAATGTGACGGCAATGCAGCTCTAAAACCTTTGAGGCCTCCTCTGTTTCCGTTCACTCTAAAGCCCGTCAAGGAGGCCCAGCTGTCAGTTTCAAAGGGTACAAGGTGTGCAAAGCAGCTGAATGAGGGAACCTGCAGGACAGTGGGCCGCTGGTACCCGAGATCATTTCGGACCAGAAAACTGAAAGCGTCACAGAAATGAGCTTTCATGTAGAAGAGACGCCATGTGTTTCCTTAGTCCGTGTCATGCCATGCCCCTCCCCTCCCCTCCCCTCCCCTCCCACCACCACTGTCTCCACTCCCACCCAGGTGTGTTTCCCTCTTTCAGGTACAAGCTGACCCAGATTGCCGTGGACACGGCCGCCGGTCCCAGTAAGAACCACACCGTCCTGTTCCTGGGCTCCGAGGACGGCAGGGTGCTCAAGGTCCTGGCCAGCACCCACCCCAGCGCCTCCTTTGGCACCCAGCTCCTGGAGGAGATCGACGTCTACAGCCCCGCGAAGTGAGCGCTCGCCAGGGGGCCAGGGCTGTGAGAGAGAAGGGGTGCCTCAACATGCCAAGTGCGCTGCGCCATGAAGGAGACTTCTGTGGGGCTCCAGACGATGCCAGGGAATTTAGTGCAGTACCCTTAGTGTCGCCTCCTCGCCTCTCTGAACTACCACACCTTCCCCAGGTCCAGCCAGAGGTCCCCCACCTGAACCCTAAGCCCTAGTGACTCCGAACTCGGCTTCTACTCAGATCCTATACCTTAAACCCTTAAATTAACTCCTACCCTAACCCTGATGCCAGCATAAGCATTACCCCTCTCCCAGTTTCAAGCGCTCAAAATCTAAGGGACGTCCTTCAGAAAAATACCAACTGCTTCTCTGTTGCTCCTTGTGAGATTCAGTTTTAGGTAGAAGTCAAATATCAGAATCTCTGCCATCTTCATTGCCTGGCCTACCAAGGTGTGTTTTGTCCATTCGTCCCTAACATCTGGGTGTGCGTGCTCTCTCTCAGGTGCAACGTGCGAGGGGAGGACAGGAGGATTCTGGGACTGGAGCTTGACAAGGACCATCATGCCCTGTTCGTGGCCTTCTCCAGCTGTGTGATCCGCGTGCCGCTGAGCCGCTGCCAGGACTACGGTACCTGCAAAAAGTGAGCAGAATCCCGTAGACAAAAATATCGGTCTCTAAAGTTTTTTTAAGAAGTTCAACTGTATAGGCTGCAATATTTTTCTGTGTTGTGACCTCCTTGTTTGGAATAGCTAGTTCGTCCCGAGATCAATTTTTATGACCACAGCTACTGCACCACTGGAGGATGGAATGTGGACCTGTAAATTTCGGCTCCCGCTTTCTAGATGCAATCTCTACCAATCGGTGCTAGAGAACCTTCCCCATGAATTTAAAGCATTTGATCTGATAAAAATCCAGCTTAGAAAATGCTTTCATAGCTAGATCTGAGAAAGATAAGTCTCTCCAGCGTTATTGGGTTAAAAAAATCCCATTACTGCACACCTGCAGAGCAGCACTGTGAACCATATCGCACAGGAAGGATTAAAATGAGATTATCATCTTTCAGTTAGGGAGTCAAGTGTCAATCTGTGATAGCTTTTGCTTTAAAGTCTTTATTTCTGTTGAATTAAATCAGTTCTGTCTTAAGCCTCACTTTCTTTCAGACAAAATCATGTATCGGAGTGTCTAATAGGAGCGTGAGAGAAAGGCTGGTCCCTACATCCTAGCAGCTGTAGGTGGGCAAGAGAAAGAGCCTTTGTTTTGACGTTTTGCAGTGAGAACAAACACGCAATTGGTTCCCTGGGGGCCCACGCCAAGTCAGCGAAAGCGCCCATTCGGAATGCCAACCACATCGCGCAAAACAGAAGTAGCCAGCCCTGGCGCGGGTCACGGCATCAGCTGACTGTGACCGAGATCTCAAGTTAGGTGGCCGCTTAGCGCGGGAGGTTGTGCTACTCGCACAGTTGATCAGAGTATCCCCCCAGCTAAACAGCAGAGCCCCCTTTGCAATCACCCCCAGGCTGAGAGCCCGCTGTGCCGTCGGTGAGCGTTGCGTTACTCCTCCCTTGGGTGCCTCAGTGCTTCCTCACAACTCCAGGGTGCTGGGTTGGACCCCCGCCTGCGTGTTGTCTATATATTTGCAAGTCGAGATTGAAGAGTGCTCTGAATTGTGGAGAGGGGCGGCCTCGAGGTCTCTTCATCTCTGAGGGATCCTTTCCCAGCACAGGGATTCATGGCACTAGGGAGAGAGAGAACGGACTGAGCCTGAAAGGCCGAATGCCTTCCTCTCACTTGTTGCCTCACTAGTGTGCACTTCTAATGTGCCGTTTGCACCGCCATTCCGCGCTAATCTGAGGTGTTGTAGCAGTCGATCTGCATGTATTAACAGCGCATTTAATTAGAGCAAGAATGAACGACGTACCTATGAAGATGTGCTCGCTGAGCAGCAGGTCCCAAGTGGGAAAGAAAAATTCACACATTTGTAAAGCCAGCCAGCTCCAGAATTAATCCGCTGGTGTTTGTTGGCTGTTTTGTCTTCTGTCAGGACCTGAAAACACTGCGTTATTGCCAGGTGTTGCTTTTGAAATAGATGCAGAAGTGCGTTTTCCCTCCATAATCGGTCTGTGAAGAACAGTGTTGTGAGAATGAGACTGCCCTGTCAAGAGAGAGCACTTTGTTCTTGTCTTTTTTTTATGAATGTCGTAAGGGTCTGGTTCTGGAGACCCCTAAACCAGTAAATCTAAGAGGCCCCCCCCCATATCACCACTTTGCGCTTCTAAAGATCAAGAAACTCTTGATCGGTTAAGTAAGTGATTGGTTTAAGGTCTGGTTCTTGTGGGATGAAGTGCATTCGGGTTTCTGAAGCAATTTACGTGAAGCAGTCGCATGCATAGTTTCTCATAGTTGTTGCCTGTCATTCAAGATCGATGATTTAATAGCGTCCTGTAAAACCGGCTAGATTGGGGATCTCCAAGACCAGATATAGACCCCCCCACCGATATAAACTCTGTATCAAGGGTCACTCACTCCTGCAGTCCACGTTGTTACAGAATCTTGCGACAATGAACATGAATGACCTTATCGATGAGGGGATTATACAATCAAGAAAACTGAGGGGCTGGCTGTATGTGTCCAGTGCAGTGGAGTAAACTAAGGCCACAAATTGAGCAGGTCTGCCTCCTCGTCAAATTCTCAAGACCCCCAAAGAGAGAGAGTGACCTGTTCAAGAAAGCTGGAGTGTAAACTGTGTCACAGCCTTAAGGAATCTGGCAGTGGCTGGTGGCTACACACTGTTCTTCTCAAGTCTTCTTGCAGAGTCCGAGGCGATGCGATCCTCCTTCAGCTGCGCAATTAAAGACACCCCATGCAGTCTGGTCGCGTTCCCAGGGTCATCTGCAATGCTGCACCGTCCCTGTTCACATCACCCCCCCCCCACCACTCCCCCCAGGATCTCCCCGAGAGAGGGGATGTAGGGGTTTTGATTGACAGGGCTGAAGACAAGATGGTGACCCCTGCCCTGTGGTTGGACTGCACGCTGACAGGACCGTCCCTAGTCGCCTCATCCAAGCTCAGTCAAACTGCCAGGCTGTTGGAGCAATTGTGATGACTCCAGCAAACCTCTCCATGTCCCTCCTGGTGTCTGTCAAAAAAAAAAAAAAGCCTACTGCTTGTGACTCAACATGAGACGCTAGTCGTTTTTTTAATTGGAGCCACAGTGTGCAGTCGGAGGACGTCGGAAACTGTCACATTCAAGCAGAAGCAGCCGTGGCAGAGGTAGTGTGCCTGTAGCACACAACACCAAGCACAGGACAGAGGAGGCACAAACACAACAGGATCCAGTGGCTCTGCCTCATCTCGCTTGCAGGATGTGACGCAGGCATATTGATGCAGTGTTGTCTACTAGGTGGAAGAGAGTTTCCCTTTTTTTGGGGTTTAGCTCAATTTGATCATGACAAGGCAACGTATAGGGTTTGCTGAGAGGCTGTGAAAATAACAGATCCTGGTGCTCCAATTTAATTTTTTCCCCTCATCCTCTTCTTGAACATCTCTTTGCAGCATCTATGACAGGAATGTCACAGCTGCTTAGCTAGACCACGCAGGGGCAACTGCGTGCGTGAGTTAAGTTACATGGTGGAGTGCACTGCCTATAATTATAGATTGCATTCCTGCACCCTTCTAAGCAGTAAAGTGTTAACAGGGTCAGACAGCAAAACCACATGTTTGTTTTACAGTAGCTCTGGGGTGATCCAGCCCAGGCACATTTAAAAACAAAAATACTTAGACCGTAAACTGGAAAGTACCAGATTCATGGATTTTTAAACCTGCCTGCATCTTTTTTTCCCTCCTTTTCCGATCATTTTGTTTCTCACAATCAGAAGATTTCTCAGTCAGGAAATGGGAACAGGTCGATGCCCCCGTCCCCTGTCGCGCGGCGTGTGGTCAGTCCCTCATGGATCTCCTCCTGCACCGTGTCAGGCGGCGTGTGGGATTAGCCTGATCGCTCCCCCGACGACCCCCGAAACATCAATAGCAATACCTGGCTGTAATTCAATCCCCGCTGAGCTGGAGGCGCTGAGAGCCGCAGAGGAAGGGGCGAGTGGGACAGTGTGCGGGCGCGGTGCCGTTTCACTCACACCTCCTTCTAACTAACAGAGAGGACTCTGAGCTGTGGTAAAGCGCAGCAAAACCACTGGAAAACACAGGGAGGCAATGAGGTTAAAGGATGTGCAAAACCGGGGGGAGACCTCTAGGCAGGTTGACACTTGGCATCAGTGTGGTGACACCTTGCAGGTTTGCCCCGGTAATTCTACAGCATTAGTGTGTTTGGGAGTTTCATCCGTCCCCGGCTGATCCCAAGACCAGAACGCAAAAGGCAGGAACTGGGATGAGCGGGGTCTGTCCCCGTCCTTCCGGGATTTTTTTTTTAACTGCACGGCGTCCCGTGTCTGTCTGCGTGTCCCCTTCCAGGAGCTGCCTGTCCTCGCGAGATCCCTACTGCATCTGGGTGAAGACCGGGACCTGCACCACTGCGGCGCCTGGATTCAAGTAAGAGAGGCCTCGAACCCGGTGCAGGACGAGCGACTGTGTGGCGTGGCCTTCTTGCGTGCCCTTTTTCCAGTCCAGGCAACATGCCGATTGTTATTCTCAAAGGGCTGTGCACAGCGAGGACGGATGATAGCGCGCTCAGGCTGCGGACGGAATAGATGTTAATGGACAAATAAAATGGCACGGACATTAATAACCGCGCTCTCGTTCGCTCGCACCGAGCCGGGCTGAAAAATCACACTAGTTGCCAAGGCGAACGAGTGATCGGTTGGCTTTATTATTGCAAGAGAAAAAAATCAATTTGCGGTCGGGCAGGGGAGGGGGGGGAGGGTGTTATTAGTTTACTGGTTTTATTTGTATTGTGTCGGCACTCACAGTACTAAAGAGAGAAATATTCACCCCGTCCCTTGGCAGTAGTACCTCAATTGAAGATTTTAACCAGTTCTGGATCAGATTAATTAATCTTATGAAATAGTTTCAGCATATTATTTTATTGACCAGAGTGCTGGAAAGAAACCAGTTACCAAGGAACACTGATTGGGAAAAATCAAAGGGGCAGCTATTGCTAAAGGTGCGTTTTCCTTCTGCCCTGGAGTCGGAGATTAAAAGTCGCAGTCACCCATTCAGGGTTTGTTTTTCCCCAGTAGGGGCCTTATTTTCTCTGGCTTACTGCCTGAGCCTGGCTCTGTTCACCAGTGTGTTAATTGAGCCTGGCCACTGACTGATGCATATGAAGGGCTTCTGGTCTGTGTTTTTAGTTTGACAATTCCCTTTAAACTGCGTCACTGGCCAACCAAGAGTTCAGCCACAGGGATTCATGACCCTTCTCTTGGTAAAGCAAGGGCTTCGGGTTCGTTGGCCCGACAGACAGGACCTCACAGTGCGCCAGGGATAAGGAATTCTTGGAAAGAGAAACAGCTCTTTCATTATCCTTCCATTCCCCTTTGCACGGTAACGGTGTCTGTCTGGATCCCAAACTGCATTGCAGTGCAACGTAAATTATAAACATCAGCCAGAAAAGGGCTGTTGCAGATTTAGGACTGAACATTTGCTTACAGTCCAAGCACAGTCGCATACCTCCCACCCTCCTCCTTTGCAGAAATGCACAGACGAAAGCCTGCTGTCAGTCTGTGGCGCGCAGGTGGAAAAAGTAGAATAATTAATTTTAAGCTTCTTAAATTTTGCCTTTTGTATTGTACGTTGTTCTGTTCCTTCTGTCCCCATATCTGTGACCTGTTTCTGCCTTTCATTTTGGACCCTTTGTGTTGCGATCAGTGAAATAGCCTGTTTTTCTGTAATATATTTAAGTTCTTTTTAACAACAAAGCTGTGCCCTCTGCACAGCATTGTTCAGGAGAGGCTGTGTAGCGGGATGATGAATAAATCTCAATCTGTTTTATGGACTTTCTACTGGCTCGAGAGCTAGCAGGCGAATATAGAAAAACGGGAAGGAAGGAAGATGTACAAATGCCTTGACCGACAAAAATCAAGATGGAGGTTGTGCCAGATCTTTAAAAGTGTTTCAGGGACTTCCACGTAAGGGCACCAATTCAGAGGGGGTTCTGGGGCCAGATGTCCAGAGATCACTGGTCCAGACTGGACTAGGTCAGCTAGAAGGGAGGACAGGGTCACTGAGGTTAGGAGAAACCAAAACTAATATCACAGCAAAATAAATAATACGTTACTGAGAGATGGTGTAGTATTTTTAAATGACAAAGGGGAAATGCACCTTCCCCTCACACAACTGAAAGGCGCACATGGACAGGGACACCTGGAGATGGAATGGGGGAGGGTATGGGGGATACTGCTTGTATCCAACCGAGGATTTGTGGGGTAACGGTGTGTTGCCTGGTATTGGTGTGGACTATTGGTGTTGCCTGACGCTAAGAGAGTCTGTTCCTTTGACTTGGGGAGGTGGGGCAACAATTATTATGACCAATGCAGATGTTTTTGGCAGCGCAAGGGAGGGGCACCCCATCCTGTTCCAGGTGCCCCATGTTTCCCAGCACTTCCTTAACAAGACCTGAAGGACAGCTCCAAAGACCTGACCCGCTGTCTTCCTCTCTCTCCCTAAATCAGGGCCGGCTTCGAGCAGGACATCGAGAACGGCTACACCCAGCACCCGGACAGCTGTCACGGTGAGCAGGCCCTCTTGAGCTGTGCGTCTGACATGCTACCCCTGAGGTGTCCTCTCCTCCTCTGGGACCACATCTTCTTACACCCCTAAAAATGATTTTGATTATTCGCTGGTTTGTCTCTTCTGTAATTCTTCCTGGTTGCCTTTCTGTGTTTGTAGATGTCCTGGCTACCACTCGGAATCAAGTTCCTGCGGTTGACTCAGCCTACGGTGAGTTCTTGTCTGACGGGCTGTCATTTTGACTGTTTTTGCCTTTGCTTTTCGTTGTGCCTCGTCCATTTGTAAAGGATAAGGGAGCAGATGAGTACCAGATTATTGCCAGTCACTGATGTTCGTGCTCCAGGTCCGCTCTCAAGGTTCTGACCCAGGAGATCCTGGGCATGCACAGTCCCAGAGTAAATGCGGACCATTGAATGTTTAAATCCCAGGGTGGTGTGACCTTTCAACCTTGCATTAGGTGGGGGGGCTTGTGGTGCCATAAAGCCAGCAGGCTTCACAGAGCCCAGTAATGCAGCGAGGAGTTGCTCTCTGATTTCATATGGCGCTTTGAAATACTTGGCTGTGAAACAGGTACTTATTTTATGACAGTTCTTATTGTAGTGTTTATTACGTACTTAGCAATTAGTTGTGTTTTAATTTATATTTATGCCAGTCAATATTTATGGAGCGCAGTGATATGAAAAAAAGCTTTTAAGGTGAAAATTATACAGACATCATTGCTCTAAGCATCCTCAAAACACACACAAGCGTGCATACCGGTCCATTTCCTCTTGGGGTTGTGGTGATCTTTCACTATAATTATAAATCAGTCATCTCAAACACTAAAATTCGTGTGTTTGTGGGGGGGGGGGTGTTGGAGTCTTGCAATTTCTGCTTGCATTTTGAATTCCCACTGCCCCCGACCCCCAAATTGAAAGCGGGGCAGCCACAGCAGTGTGGATGTCGCAGAGGTTGAAAGGTCGCACCGGGTGAGGTGGGCGCTCCAGGGCGCTGGGGACGCGCGCCGTTCCATTCCGCGGAAAACCACGAAAAAACGAGCAGGCGGGAGACTTCCGCGTGCAGCTCGGCGCCTTTTCCTCTGCCATTCGGCTCCCATAGCGTGGACCCGGAGCGCTGGTCACACGGCGCATTCCTTCCGCAAGGCGTGGCGGCCTGCCGGTGACGCGCACGCTGACAGCTATGGCCGGCATGTGGCCACAGGGCTCCGCAACAGAATAACAGCCCTGCGGTTAGACCCCCGGGGCTCTTTAGAAGGAGCGAGCCGGCGTGTGCAAGTTCCAGTGCGCCGGGCTGTTTCCATGAAGCCTGCGTGTGAGGCGTCTACAGTTCGTACTGTGCGTTTGGCTCCTGTCGGACAGATCGGAACAGATCGGAAATCAAGGAATGGGAAGCAGACGCTCCAGAGCAGGGTCTGTGATGGGAGCGCGTCTGCTCGGCTCGGGAGGGGGGGAGGGCTCTGCCTGCAGATTATCGGAGGACCTGTAGCTGGAACTGGAGATTTTCAGATGGAACCAAAGGGAATGGCCAAGGTGTCAAAGAAGGGAAGGAAATAAATCAGTCCCCAAGTTGAACGAAAAGATGAATTAATATTTAATAGATAGGAAAGCGATGGTGGTAAAAGGAAGTTGGACAGACTTTGCACAGGTTTTATCTGTAGCTCCAAACACATTTCCACAAGTTAGAAATTCTAATTCCAGCTCTACTATTTACACCACAGGGCTGTATTATAGTCTTGGTGTTAAAGCCATCTGGATATCCCTCCCACTGGACCAATTCCTGTAGGGATTAAGGTTTGCCAGGTGTAAAAATCTTAGTCGGGCAGTAAGATTAGCCGACATTCATTTGCCTTTGGTCTCCCGCGCTCATATGTGGGCTTGTCAAGGCGTAGACTGAATTACCGGCGCTGAAAAAAACACGAGGACTTGCAGAGAGCGAGGGAAGAGTAAACCTACATTACCGTTCACACGATCCACACAGCATATAAGAGGCTTAACTAGAAATAACTGAAAATATCTGCCAGCAACGATGGTGGAGATGATAGTCGGCCGCACAGGCTCTCTTCTTCCTCCGTGGGGGGGAAACAGGAGAATCTGTTATAGTTCAGAAAGGCCCGGTGAACTTTTTTTTTGTTGTTGAAGTCACCTTGGCACAGGAGGAAGGGTTGTGTGGTGCTCAGATGGAGCACAGAGGGCGCCCCCTGCAGGTCGCCCGGTTCTCGGCGAGCAGCGCAGCGAGGATTCAGACGCTCATTTCCCTTCTTGCGGGGTTCTGTCCAGGGTAAAAAAAAAATGAAACCAGTAACGGAAACAACAACAGCTGTCCTCCGTCAAGCAGGAGCCCAGACGCCCTGCAGTGGGGGTGTTGGTGAAGTGGTTGGCACAGTGGGTAGTCTGCCGGGGTGCCCGTTTCTGAGCCGAACCTGGCGGCTGGAAATCAGGGTCTCTCTTGCACTCTGAATCAATCCAGGACAGACAGACATGACAGACGGGGACCAAGGACCAACGCACCCTCGATCAAAGGACTTGAACATGCCTTTGTTGGTCTGAAATCAAAGCTTTTTGTTTTGTTTTGTTTTTTTTATTAAACTTTGGAGTCAAAGACCTCGGAGGGTGGGGAAATAAGAAGCCGAGCGCAGTGTCTGAGAAGAATTGAAGGCCTTATTGAATTTGGTGTGCTTTAAATTGCAACTGAAACGTTCATTTGAGACCCCTGCGCTCTCTGCCTTTTATATTGGGGTAAAGTGCAGTTTGAAATACGCGTGCAGGCTGGTTTTAATGTCTGCCTGCTATCAAAGACGGGCTCTGTAAACAGCGACGGGAACGTGACTGTGATCTGAATGAGTCAAGCCTGTCGGCACGCCGCTTTCTACATAAAAGCGAAAGGCACAGTGCGGCAGAATGTGTTTCCGCCGTGTCAGGGTTGTACGAACAGAACTGATACACCAGACTGCTGCGCTGGCGAGAGGGGCTGTGAATGTCTAGATGGTAGAAGAACCCAGACTTGGCAACTTCCAGAGGCTCCAGTAAGAATTCACCTACCTGTTCAATTGTCATAGAGGATGAGTTAATATCACCCCTTTTATAGGATATTAGGACCTTTATGCATTTGTTTATGTCCTGTTTACTGCAACACTAAGTCTTCTCTCTATATTTATTATTGTTAGGTGACCATCTCATGGTCCCTTAGTAGATAGCTAATCAGTCCAGTGGCGCAGGATTGGTCACCTGGATCTGTTCCTATTCCAAATCCTCCAGCTCTGCTCCCTCTTTCCTCATTTGTCCTCTTGCCACTGCCTCTGCTCCTCCTGTCTGAGTTTGCTGAACCCCCTGGTGCTCCGTCCTGCAGAGGAGACATCAGACTCTCATCAGACTTTCAGTGACCATTCGTTACAAACCCACAGAGGGATATGAAGGTTTGAGGTTCTCCTTTTATCAATGCATTTGCAGCCCAGTGTATAGAAGCCAACTGCGACATTCAGGTTTGACTGCATGTGACACCAGCAGTCCAAGACATGGCACTAAAGTTTAAGCCAAATTCAATGTGTTCCATTTTTTGCTTTATTATGTTGTGTGAGAAAGATTGTCTGACTCCAACCTTGTCCCCCAATTCCACCCCGTTAACCACAGGAAAGACCACACCCACAAGCTTGAGCGCCACCAATCGGGGAGCGGATTTCCCAAAGGTCAAAGGTACCGGTCCGGATGGCCACTCTCCCATTGGTGGGGAGGGGTCACCTGACTCCGAGGAGATCAGTGTGGAGACGGAGGGTAAGGGCGGGGCTGTTCCTGTCTATCTAACTGGTGTGAGGTGTAACAACTGCACTGTGATGCACTGTGGGGCTAAAAGCTTAACTGTAGAGGACTTGAGGCTGGCACTAATGCTCTCCTGCGCCAAGAGCCAATAACATAGACATACTGCTTAACCCTCTTTCCAAAAGAGACACACCCAGTCATACAGCGTGTAAAACACCGAAGCAAATTCACTGCCCTTTAGCAGTCTTCTGGCAAAAATAAAACTTAAGAGCACAATTGCAATGTGCAAATAAGAGGAAAGGGGTGTTGACCAAGCTTTCATGGCCTCATCGATTCGCATCTCATCCTGACTTTTCTTGAAGGATTTTTGGGACTTCAACTAACATTGAGCTTCTCACCATCAACTCTGACCATTTATTTCTGGAAACTCCTTCACTCCTCAGATCTCCCCTCCCAAACATGAAACATGAAAACACGTGCGAAACCACCTTCAAGAGGAAATGGCTTGGGCGATTTTCTCTTGAGTCTGTATAAGCAGTTGTGTTCAGTATGCCAACAAAGCACACTGTAAATGTTCAATATGAACTTGATTGTGAACTCTCCCCCTGCTTCATCTGAAAAACACAATAATGAAGTGTCTACCTGTAAAGATAAAGAAAAGTTTTCTTGAGCACCACCACTCTAAGAGCAACCGAAATCTAGTCTCTCTTACCTGAATATACCCAGGTATTCCCAAATCTCCCAGTCGGCATGCACTCTGGAGGAACTAAACTCGGTTTAGAAGACGCATAAATAAATGTTCGTGTCCACTCAGACAGGAGGACGGCACAAAGTAAGCTCTGTGCTGGGGTCGGGAGTGCTCCAGTGCGGTCGGTTCCCACTCCCACACAGAGCTGTGCCAGATCAGGCCGCGCTCTTGAAGTGCCCTGGTCCTGTCCCATCCCGCTCGCACAAGGCCAGACCACTCCACAGTGGAGTGGATCGGTGCCGCCCCCTGCCCTCCATCTGCTTTTCCCGTGCCGCTGTTTTACCCCGGTGCAGGCGCGGTAAAAAAAGAAATCGGCTGCCGCTGCTGTTCACTCCAACCCAACTCAGAGCCGTCACAAAAGTACAGCGGTGAGGGCTGTTTAGTTTAGTTTGTTAGTGTTGTTGTCTTTACTTATGGAGAGACGGTAATTTCTTCACTTCTCTAGCGGAAGCAAAGCTGTGAACTCAGTAGCAGTTGCTGCTACTGTAAAATTGCACTCAGGGGGTTCTGCATTAAAAGCCAGAACCCACGCATCCGACACACTAAGAGGATTCCAGGGCTTTGCTTTACATGTGTTGTTGTGATTTTTTTTTTGTATTTCCAGAGCCTTGGTTTCTGTATCTGAGGCTTGAGTGTTGTTTTTTCTTGCTCTCCCTCGTAAATTCCGCTGTCTGCCCGCTGGTCGTGGGAGTATTCGAATGTATCGAGAGCGACCCCGAAACAACCCCCCTCCCCCCCAACCCCTCGGAACAGTGTTCCGCAGCTCGCGGCTAATTTGGCCGAAGAGCGAGGCTGTCAGCATGATAATGGAGCGTGAGGGGGCCCTGCGATTCATTAAAACGAAAACCAAGCAAACAAGCCAGAAATCAAAGCGGGGCTTGCGCTCCGCGGGGGCCTGGCTGCCCTGCTGGATCTCCGAGGGGGCTCGCGATCGAGGCCCAGGAGCTGTGGGAGGGGAAGGTTAATTTGCAAGGCCACATTTAGTGTGTCCAGCACGGGGTGGGTTAACCCTTTACGACAGGATGGCTCCGCTCCAGTCCTCACGGGCCGCCGTCCCACTAGGGCTGTAATTCCCATTCCCCCCTCGGCCCTTGTACTGGGGGTTGTGTTGGTGTCGACAGACAGCTGCCCTCTGGATTTCCCCAGCAGGTGGGGGGCGGGAGCTAGCCCTGGGGTCCCCCTCTTGCTGTCGGGCACAGGAATGACTCTCTGGGTGCTGGAGCTTGTTTCCTCAGTCCAGTCAGTGCCAACTCCTTGGAGGAGCATGGCAAGTGCGAGCAGCACATCTGTATGCCGCGTCCCCTTCCGATGGTTTAGCCAAGAAAACGGCTGATTCAGTGGTCAGTGAACAGGAAGAGCCAGGACTTGGCTATCGCTGTACTAAGGTCTGATATTCCCCGGGAGAGGTACAGGAGTTGGAGCATATGTGTACAACCAAATTGGGCGGGTACAAAAATCGAAGTAGAAGAGATGGCCTTCAGAGCTGTAGAGGAGGTCTGCATTGGGCCAAATGAAGCTCAACAAAGCTGTTTCAGCCTGTCTCCTTGGGTCAGGAACCGCAGCACATCAGGGGATCCTGCAGGACTTCTTGGTGAACTGTCTGTGCTGGAATTGGCAGAAATCTTATAATGAAAGGCAGAAAAAAGAAAAGCAGCAGCAGCAGCAGCAGCTGCTGCTTTAAGGCTCAAGATGGAGAGCTGACAGGCTTTAGCCAGTGCACGTGTTTGCAAAAGTGGATCATAGCCTTATCGTTTCTGCTGCACATGTTCGAGTCAGAAAGGCTACGTGTGACACCACCACTCGTTCCATACTCAGACATGAGCTTCATGGGTACGATTCCTGACTTGGTGATGAGAAGCTCTAATACACAGCTGGATTTTGCCACCTACCCATTCAGGAGAATCAGAAGAGATTCTAATTCGGTGCAGTCCTAGCTGCGACAGTCACAGCTGGCACGGGTACACACGGCTTAGACTTAACTCATCGGGGCCTGGTCACCAGCAGCAAAAGATTGGCCCAAAACTGAGATAAAGTAGAGGGTGTGTCTCCAGCCATAACAGGGATCGCTCACTGCTCTGTGAAGCTGTGAAGCATGCTGAAAAATACAGAGGAGGGACACCTCATTGAAACCGACTGCCCCAGGTCATTGTGGGAGTATTGATAAAGCACACCCTTATGATGTCCTTTGGACATGGATGTTACTCCCCTCCTAGTCTAAAAACGGTCTGGAGCCTCCTGCATCAGCATTAGCCCCTGAAGTGCAGGGAAAGCCAAGCCTTTTGCTGTTTTGTGTCCAGACCCTCCTTCTGTAACACTGATCCCCTTGTGGGTGTGGCTTTTTCCTTGTTAGGGATCTGCTCCTGATTAATCTGCAGTGTTCCGAGTTGTACTAATATGTCCCCCCCCCCCCCCCCCTCCATCTGTACCAAAAATCCCTCCCTTCCCCAAACCCCATGTCCCTTTCCCAGCTCTGACTTGACTTTACCGACTCGGCATTTTGCGGAGAACCCCACTCCCACCCCTGCACTGCAACGTCCCCCAGGCAAAAACCCATTCATCGCTCAGCCAGCTGGGCTTGGCAGGTGCCTGCTATTAAGAGTAAATCACAGAAATCACAGGGAAAGCATGCTCTAGTTCCAGTGTTCATTTTCTGAATTGCTCAGGTGCACTCCTTGATTCTGAAAAACATTTTTTTCCATTTCTCCTGTCATTTCTGACCTTTCTGTAGATGGCAGCGCAACCATCAGAGACAAATCTCATTTCCATCCTTTGGGAATAAAGGGAAAGGAAAAAAAAAACAGAACACCGCAAATATCAATAGAGAGCCTGAGAAAAGGCAAGACTCAGTCAAGGACTAGTGTGCACACTGCAGCCTTAGATTTGCATGAAAGTAATAGAAATAAAAGATGAAAGGAAAGACATCCTTTTTTGCAAAGTATGGCCAAACTAGTCCTCAAGTTGTTTTCTCACTCCAGGATCCAGTTAATTTTAATGAATTATTTTTGTCTTCTGGGACTGGTTGAGGGGGCCCATTGCTTCCTGTTGCTTGGCTTGTTCTGCAGCAGACTTTGTTTTTTTTTCTCCTTCCTGGCATCTTCATGTTTTTTTCACACATTCAACAGGGATGATAGATTTAAGCCGGGGGGGGGGGGGGATACATTTGCAGGCAGCTTTCAAGGTGAGACACTTGAAAGCTTTTGAACCCCAAAGGTTTCCTTTGGTCCTCTTTAGTGGCAGGGACAATGAAAGAAATGAGGAGTACAGACTGGTGTGAGCTGGCTCCGCTCTCCAGTCAAAAATGCGGCGCATCAGTGCAAGTACTTGTCCACTCCGCAGGCCTCAGCTTTCAGAAACACCACCTTCCAAAGTGCTCTTTTCATGCTGACCGGTCACAGTAGCGCTACCTCGCCCTGCCATGAAGTCCCCCAGCTATTTTCTGTTTTACAATCTGTGAATCACGCAGCACCTGTTCCCAATCAGCCCAACCGAGAAGAAGATCTCTTGCCCTCTCACTTTCCATAAGCTTGCACACACAGGCCACCTGTGTCCGTTTGGTACTGCCAGCGTCCTCTGCTCTGCTGTTGGTACTTGAGGGTGGCACAGTGGTTAGTGCTGCGGTCTCAGAGCTGCTGGAGCTCTGGGTTCCAGCCACGCGTGGGGTGTTGGTCTGTGTGGCGTTTAACCCCACAGGCACCCCGTCTTTGTGCGTTTGGGCTCCCCTGGTTTTCTGAACAGCAGAGCTCACGTGTGCGCAGGCGCGCGAGTTCACAACGCGCCCCTTCTCTTAAGCGTGGTTTCCCGATTTGTCAGCGCCAGGATAACAAGCGCTCTTTTGCAGCGAGGGGCAGCAGCCGCTTTAGTTCCGCAACGCGGCGGCTTGTTATTTATAACGTGCCTGTTAGCAGCCTGTCACAGCACCAGGCTGTTTTGTTTTTTTTTGTACATTGCTTTTACCAGCAAGAACTGTCAGAGGGCCCAGAATAGCTTCCTATGTGTCCCACAAGCCGTCTGTTTCATGGGGGAATGAGTTTAAAAATACTGATCTACCCATCTGCCCGTCTGTCGCTCCTGTCCAACAATCTGTCTCCATCTTCCGTGCATCTGTCTGCCCGGTCCCTGTGTTTACCAAGCGCAGGCAGTGGGCTCACCAGCGGGCCTCGTCTTACTGAGCCCTGTCACAGTGATGTGCCGATACAGGCCCTGCAAAGATTTCTTTTTGCAATGCGTGTCTGAAGCTTCCAGTTTCTGGCTGCGGAAGAGGGGACCGGCATTATTTTGGGTGACGCACCCCGTTCTCTTGGGGGGGGGTCACATACTCTTAGTCCGCTGGATGAGTCTCTGGCCTCATGATCATATAGGCTCAAGTGAGGATTTTCATCCAAATCTGTGGAATTCTTGGTCACTGAAGATTGAGGGATCTGCGACTACAGAGTGAAACATTGTAACTGTTCCCAATTCAGCGTGTGCCATTTGTTTGAGAAATATAGTTTTGCCAGTTACCATTGTTTTTCAGGTACCTGCCTCTTTTCTTTGGGGTCTCGGATAACAGGGGTGACCCCTGTACTGATGTGGGGGGAACGAGGAGGTGCAGGGGGGCTCCCCTCACTCTCCCACCAAGAGATGCCTTTCGGCATCTGTGCACTGCAGGGGGCTCTCGGAGCTCAGCCTCGCCACCGCGAAGTGTGTTCACTGATTCACCAGAAGCCGAGAGAAAGCCCTGCTTGTGCAGTCTGAGCACTGCCCGTGGAGCTGAGCCCCACCTAAAGAACCCTGCGGACAGGCCCGCTGCCCAGCTTGCTCCCTTTGCAAGCTCAGTCCAGTTTATAGACTATAGCATCTGTGTCATTCAGTGGCAGGGCCTCAGAGTCTCGATTTAAAAAAAAGTTACTTGTGTCAGTGCAGAAGCGCTGTAGAAAAATTCCACTTTGTTGTGTGTGTGCAGTGTATTTTTGTAAAGGTTAACAGCGAGAAAGAGAAACCCAACAGGGGCAGAGTATGTGTTCATACAGCAGGTGAATGTGTCAGATTGAAAGCCAATCTTACAGTTTTCAAGTTGTGCTAAAAGGAAATTTAGCGAAACTCCTGTTGATTCCTCGTGGCTGGATGACGAACTTTGTGTTTGACTTAGGCGTGTGAATCCAAGAGGCTCCTTCAGTAAGTCATGAGTTTCTTGCTGTGGTAATGGGGCCCGGAGGAGACTCTTCATCGTGACACCACGAGCCCCTCGAGGTGGCAGGGACTGTCAGTATCAGTCACAGCTCCCCTGCGGGGGGGAAGGTGCGTTCATTATTCATCCAAGCGACGCGCTGTTAAGCTACAGCTTCCCCAGCTCACTTTCGAATAGGGAGGATGCTGGCTGAGAACCGGTACTCTGAAGGATTAGCGCATCGCTCCAGGTCAGATCTCACTGGGCCGCTAAGTATTTTCTCTGGCTGCAGTCAGAGCTGGGTTTCCATTCCAGCTGTGCTCTGCATTGAGAACGCAGTGTTCATACTGTTCCTCCCCAAACCGACCCACCTTCCCCTGCTTCTACGCATCAGGCACAGATAGAGCTATGCCTCCACCTTCTTAGGCAGGTGCGTAAGGGACCTCCTAGAGAATACTGTATAATTAAGTTCTTTCTTTCCTCCTTGCCTTCCCCGCCCAGTCAGGATGTGGATTGCCCCCCCAATGTGCAGTTTATTGCATTGTGCTTCTGCTTGAAGTAGTTCCCACATAGACAGCTTACAGTCTGCCTTATGTGTGACGAGTTCAGCTCTCCCTGCCCCTGCCGGGATTCAATCCCAGTCCCAATGCGCACAGAGCCATGCCTTAAACAGAGCACAACTCTCCCGTGCCAAAAGATTTGGGTTCTCTGACCCCAGCAGAGCTTTACGGTGTCTAGTTTTCAGAGGGGCTCTGTTGCACGCCTTTAGGCATACACACACGCCATGCCACCTGTCTTTATCAATCAGTAACTGAGCTACATTAAGAAATTCTGACAGCCTTTAATAGTTTTAAAAATGTTTCTAATATGTGCATTGTACTGTCAGAGTTTGGGAACTGTCCAGAGGATACAGGCCAGTCCTCAGTCCTAAAAACAGCTATTTTAGATAGGCGTACATTGGCACATTCTAGCTGCATTCCAATAGACACGCCCATCTTAATGCAAATTTCAGTACTGCAAAACAGTACAGAGTGTATAAGGTAATATCACAGCTGTTCTCCCAATCACTGGCATACTTCTGCCCTGCTGGCAATTTGAAACGGTATCTCCAGAGCCTGTTTGTACAATAAAGGACTGAGAAAGCCCTGAACTCCTACCTCAGACTTGAACAGACCTGTGGGTCCTGGTTCCGCTGTAGGCGAGGAAACATGGGGTGCCCTGCTTTCTAGGAACTAGGTGGTCTGTCTGAAGCCCTGTATTAAAATCACATGGGTGGGGTGAGCTGAGGAAGGTCTTTTTTCTCAGACCCCGTGTGCCGTAAGTTAGCAATCCTAAAGAGTCTGGCTCTTGGCTTTTTTTTTATTTAGGCACCAAACAAAAAAGAGCTGCACGCAGAGAAGCTAGATGGGCAAAGAGTGCCCTCACCCCTGATGCTATCGAGCGGGGGCTGTGCAGGCACATTTACGACGCAGTTGGGAGAGAGAGATTCTTGGCATTAGCAGGGAGATTAGTTTGTATTTATAGCCCACGTCCATCCCCAGCTCGCAGCAGTATGGGTCTGTGCTCTGTCTTTTCTAGGAAAGTGGACACAGCTTGCAGACTACTCAGCCTGGCAGACACGCTCGTCCAAAAGGCCCAAAAATACGTTGGCAATGGTCTGGGGTATTCGGTGCCCCCCATGGGGACCTTGACCAAAATGTCAGTGATGTCAGCTCATGGGCATGAGCCCAGTCAAGACTGAAGATTGAACTCCTTCAACCTCTCAAGGGGTTGTTTGTAGGACAGAAGAAGTGTACAAGCAAGAGGAGGCCGTTTGGCCTGCCTTGATTAGGTTGCTAGCGCTGTATCTGAATACTGTCCCCTCCCAGGTGTCAAAAAAATCCTCTCTTAGTTTTCTCTGTTTTCTTTCAGGATTTTGAAAACCTGAATGAAAGTCCAAAAGTCCACTTCCCAGATAAAAATGTTCTATTCCCTGAATCCAAGTGTGACTTTGCCTTCAGACCTTCTGACCAGGGATCTGATGTTTTTTTTTTCCCCAAATCATTCAAATCTCATATTTCACACAGATCCCTTAGGAATCTACAGCACTTTGCTCTTTCCTACTCACTCTATAGCGAAAGACAGATGTGTGCATTTATATAATTCCCAAAACCCTAGCATGTTTCTTTGCATTCTTTACCCGTTACATTTTTGGTCAGAAATTAGTTTGGTAATCTCTTGTCAAAATGGCTATTATTCTTTAAAAGTCTTTGATTTACTGCAGCCAGTTTGCAAATACCCTTTATCACTCACTCTGTAATTGTCTCAGATATTGAAACAAACTTCTGTATTTGCGTTGCATCTGCTGTGCAGGATGTAACATCTTTTCATGGCTCTGCTGCAGTTTTGAAAGGATATTTAGTATCTCTTGAAGGTCTGTGGATGTGCTGTATTTTTTTCAATGCTAAGTATGTTGCTGTAAATAACTTGAAAAGCTGCCTGCAGAATTTCCTTTCCTTGTTTTTTTCTCAATGCCGCTGTGGATGTACCAGCTGTAGCATCTTGCTGGGAAGCTAAGAAAATGATCCAAACTGCAGCACCTGCAGTCTGTTCCCTTGTGGCCGAGATCATTTCAGCCACTAATTTGCTATATGGAGTTTTGTCACCAATTGTACAGTGCCCAGTCTAACAGATGCTAGGTCTTTTGCAGATGAGCCTAATCTGTGGTAGGTGACGGCTGGAATTGTGCTCCGTTTTGAGTATTCCATGGCCAAAGGCATCCACAGAAACTGCTTTAGTTTCACTGGATTTTAAATTGTGCTTTTCTTCTTGAAAGATTGTCAAGTTCTTTGCCTTGAGGACTAACTTCACCCTTCTCTGGTGAAGTGGAACAGGGCCCTTTGTGGTGTATGCTCTGCACATATAGCTCAATCTGCATCTCAGAAATGTAAAGTGGGTGAGAAAGCGAATTCACAGAGGCTAGGCTGATCAGACCTGTCCTGGAGATTAGCCAAGGTTAGCATCCCAGCTTTAAAGAATAACACAACCTGGGAGGTGTGAGCACCGCACTGCTTTTCTGTAGGGTTAAGATCTTGGAGGGCATGGTTGTGACCGAGGTAGGTGATGGATAATGTAATAGACGAGGTACTTGCACTGGTGTTGGTGTTTTGGCTCAAATTCCAAAACCATTACAGTTTTTGAGAGCTCCCAGCTGACTCGGTTGTGCTGAGATGCAACACACACTTGTCCAGGGAGGTCGTTGCAGCTGAACAGTAGACTTGATCTCAGTTTGGGTGACCATCTGGCAGGATTCCTGCATTGAACTTAAGTTTAAAGAAACTGATGTATGAATTATGCATGATAGATTTGCTGAGATATAGATCACGGTCAGTCTAATGACTGCGCACAGTAAAACTGCAACACTATTCATCAGCTGCAGGCTGGTCCTGCCATCAGTTAGACCAAGTGAACAGCTGGCCATCGTAATAAGTGTCTTCTGGGAGTCTTCATTGTGATTTAGGTATGATACAACATTAATAGAAGCTAAAGATTTACTTGGTTACATAAGTGAATGCAAAATTAGCATGCAAAAATAAAAACACTTTAATATTTTTTTGTTAATGTTGTTTCTCTTCAGGACAGTTAGACAACTGTATTCAGTTTAATGAAGGTGAAGTGTAACTTTATTAAAGGATGAAGACAAAACTTCATCTCTGTCTCCGAGTGTCCGGATGAACACAGAGGCATATGGTCACCCCGATCTCAGGGCACTCACTCCCCTTCAGTCTCCTTGAACAACAGGTGCTACAGGGATGGAACTTCAATCTGATATGGGAAAAAAAATGGGCAGAAAGACAAACATTCATGTTAAGAGTTTTGCTTTGAGTGTGAAAAGCAAGCAGCCCTGCCAAGCATTTCAAACAAAGCCTTTTAAAACAATTCCCCAGGCAACACATGAACCAGGCTTAGACGCTCTAACTACAAAGCAGGTCGCGGTGTTCTTTTTTCCATCAGATTTTATCCTCCTCGTGTGAAAAGCGAATAAAAACACCCTTCTCAATATTTAAATGTGAGCCATGGATCAATTGCACAAGGGAGCTCCATGTTTTAGCATCCCTCTGGAATTTGTGCAAGAACACTTTCTAGTTATTTTATTAATAGAGAAGGGGGGATTTGTGAACATAGCTTCGTTTCCTAGACTGACAGCTCTGCCATTAAACTTCCTCCCTTGTTTTGTTTGAATTTCATGAACATCAGCTGGCCTGCTGTGGGATTGTCCGGGGGAATTGTCTCCCTTAAGTTGTACCGTTTGAGCTGCAATACGACATGTCGCATATCTGATTCCCGGCTCTTGATCTCGCTCTTTCTCCCTCCTTGCCTGTCTCTCTCTCCCCCTCTCCCACCTCTGCAGGGGTGCGCCGCCAGCCCGAGGCAGACAAGTCCAGCCACAGCGTGCACTACACCCTCCTCATCGCCTGCGTGCTGGTGGCCTTCCTCCTGGGGGCCGTCCTGTCCGGCTTCCTGGTTTCCTGCTACTGCAACCACAGCCTCCACAAGACCAAACGGCTGGGCAAGGACCCCGAGGCGCCCATACCCCACGCCCTCTCCCTGCGCAGCCTGGCCAAGCTCAACGGCCTCCTGGACGGCCAGGCCAAGGAGGACAAGCTGGAGGTCTCCTCGCCCAAGATGTACAACTCGCTCCTCGCCACGGGGAAGGAGCAGCTGTCCAACGGGAACGGGAGGGCAGTGGGGGGGGACCTTTCCCACCACCATCACCACCACCACCACCCTCCCGAGCTTTCGGGGCTCCCCACGCCGGACTCGACCCCCGAGCTGCCCATCAAGAGCATGAAGGCCTTCAAGAACCAGTGGGAGAAGAACCAGAACTGCAACAACGCCAAGGAGAGCAAGCCCGCTTGCATGAGCGGCTCCAGGCCCAGCTCCAGCATTCCGGCCCAGGTCTTCCCGTTCTCCAGCGCCCTGGCCAATGGGCAGGCCCTGGGGGGTCCGCTCCTCCCCGAGGAGAGGAAGATCCCCAATGGGGAGCGGGTGGTGACCCAGCCCTTCCACTACTACCCTCAGAAGGTAGTGGACGTGACGGCGCTGGACGAGCTCCTCAAGCACCTCCACGAGCCAAGTGGGAAGAGCGTGACGATGATGGCCTCCCCGCTGCCGCCCCACACCGGCCAGGTGCTCTTCGCCAACCGGGTGCAGCCCCAGATCCCCGACACGGAGTCCGCCCCTTACTACAGCTCCTCCACGCTGCCCCGGGACAGCCTGACGCGCCGCATGGACGTGCCGCCGGACATGCCCCCGCCCCAGTCCACCCTCGAGAGGGCGTCCCGCCACCCCTCCCAGCGGCACTCCCTGGTGGTCGCCCCCAAGATGGTCAACGGAGGGGGCGTGGTTCCCCGCCAGCACAGTTTCAGCCACAGGAGTGGCCACCAGCCACCTCCACTCCTGGCCCGCATGAACTCGACCGGCAGCACCTCCGAGGGACAGCACCCCCTCATCCCCAACGGCTACCTGTCCCGGCAGCACAGCTACTCCGAGCAGCTGGCCGGCCCGCGGGCCGCCATCGTCCGGCGGGCGTCTTCCCTCAAGCCCGACGTTCCCCCCAAGCCGCTCTTTATCCCAGCCTCCTCGCCCATCAGCCCACAGGGCAACTTCAACTACTAGAGGGGCTGGAGGAGGCAGCAGGGACTGGCTTTCCAAAATAAAAAAGGGGGTATCGTGGAGCCTTGATGAGAAAAATAAGGAGGGAGGTTTTGGACAAGAAAGGCACTTTCACACTGAAAAAGAAAAGCGCCCAGGCATGTAAGTGGTGCCACTGAGGCTCTCGTACTTGTGTCTGATCGTTTTCGCCACGTGCAATGAATGTTCTTGTACCATATTGGTATTGCTAAATTACTTGACTACAGACAGGAAGCAAAACTCGTAAGACAAGACTGCCTGCCTGCCCGTCTGGGTATCCACTGCCAGCAGTCTGACCCCCACACCCGGAACAGCTGTCGCACGAGCACCGTTCAGAGAGCCATCGTGTCGATCAGAGCATGGGCTTCTGGGACTTGGCTTGGCCACACGGGGCGACAGCCTGCCTCACGTTCGCCCGCTGAACATCGTGCCGACTCGGAGTGCTTCAGCGATTGCGACCCATCAGAAACTTCATACGTGCATATAAGGGGTGCCCGGGTCAATATCCGCGCCAGCGCGTATGCATGTTGTATATACTCACACGTCTACATGCGCAGTGCGTGTCCTGTGGATTGTGCGTTGGGAGTGGCTCTTTTCGCCTTATTCTTTCAATTGTACGATGAAATGACCTTTCTGTAGCAGCTTTCCCAATCCGCTGCAAAATATTCCTAAAAAGCTTGAGCAATAATCACACAGTACCAGTACCTGCGTGCGCGCCCTGGATCGAGGGCGCCAAAGAAGTCTTGGATCCACCCCCCCCCCACGCAGAATTCACCATGACCCTGGCGTTCCAGCGCCAAACCCAAACGAAGCCAGCAAAGGCTTGAGGACTCTCTCTCTTGCTCTCACGCTCTGTGGAGAGGGCAGAGCTTAGGAGGAATATGGGGGGGGAGAAGGGATGATTCATGTGCTGACCAAAAAAAAACTTTAAATTTAATTTTGAGAGGGGTCTCTGGAAGAGGCAACCCCACACGTTCCTCTCCTCTCTGCCCCACCGCAGGACACATCGGAAGCCATAAAAGCCAGCGGAGGAAAAAGTCACGCAGAAGCAAACTCAATTCAACTGCTGATAATCCTGGGGAGCGCGGAGGGGGTGAGCTCTACCTCACCCCCTGCTTTACCCTGAACTCGTCCCGCACCCCAAACCCCAAGGCCAGACCCGGTGCACAGACACTCTCAGTTCTCCCAGGGAAAATAAAAGCAGTGTTGGATGAGGGGGTGAAGATCAGTTTATATTCGCCCAGGCCCTACGGAGCGCAGGTTCTGGTTTTAAAAAGAGACTGCCGAAGGACAGTCCTGATTTTAATGTACTAAAGACAGCTGTTATTAATAAACTTTGTGGATATCTATGTAAATAAAGGAGACTGTGGAATAATTTCAGTAACTAGCCAAATTTTAATTGTATGTGTAAATGCGTGCCTTATTTAATATAATGTGTGCTATAGGGGAAGTATTGGGAAAGTGGCAGAACAGCCTGTATTAGGTGTTTCTATTTTTTTTTAACATGAGTGTTGATACGTGTCATCGCCGTTGTAGATTTGTATTTTTATCAATAGGCTTTTTTTGATATCCTGAACCGCAAAGCAGTATTACTTATGTGTGAGACAGTCGTAAATTGAAACCTGTCAGCTTGAGGCTGCGTTTTTGTTTTGTTTCTCCCCCCCCCTCCCCCAACATGCACTGTATCAGTAGAGCATGCTGGGAGGTGCAATCCACTCCAAAGGGTTGACCTGGCACGGGCACGAGTATGTCGAGTATCTCTCTACTCAGCACGTCTTAACAGCTATTTAAGAGCTATTTTTTATTTTTATTTTTTCTACAACCGCTGTAGAGGAGGACCTTAAGAAAATCGATCCAGTAAGCTACAAAAATACCCTTTTTAACAGAACGTTTAGTTTTCTTAAAGCGTTTCGAACAGATGGGAATGACACGGGCCCGCTCAGTTGTCTGGTACCTGCAGAAGAGCTCCCCTCCTCTGGTCCTCGCTCGCGACGCAAGCCCTCGCTTTCCGCGGGGCGAGGAGTGTCCAGGCATGATCTTGCAGGGGCGGCCGCGGAGCTCGCCGAGAGACGCTGGCTGGCGCCTGTAGCCGAGCGGCTGGCCTTCAACAGCTGCTGCAACCTGGGGTTGTAGGAAGGGAGGTCAGAGTTTGGCATTGCAGGCCTCCTTTAAGTCAAGATAAACTAGTCATGTTTCTTGTCATTTGCTGGAGAGTTTAGAAGGGGCTTGCCGAAGGGGCCTGTCATCCTGCTCTCTCCGTTTCACTCTGTAAAGCTGTAGGCGACTGTCGCCAATTCAGCGGTTTTGGGTGGGTTGTACCTGCTTGATAACTTTTCAACCCGAGCTGAATTTCATTTAAAATACCTTTGTCTTTCCCAATAAATAATAAAATTATCTTTCAAATGTGCTTAGTCGCTTTTGTTTTGTAACTGGCTGCAGAAGTGAAGGGTGTAGGTTCTACGATGGCAACACATCTTTACCCAAAGAGTTGTGGGGATGTGGAACAAGCCTGACTGTGTTTTGTACGGCCTTAAAAGTTATTTTCTACTTCTGCCTCAGGGTCCTTTTGTTGCTATGGTACTGGAAGAAACACTCGGTTACCACGATTCCATGATGTAGTATAATACATGATTACCCATGTAATCTTTTGTGGGCCAAGCTCAAAAGATTGATCCCTTAGTCTGGCCACATACAAAACTCCCTTCAAGCCAGGTGGTTTCTCACCTTTGTACTTCCTCTAGGGCAGTAGTATCTGCACTACACCCCATACCTACAGTAGTCTTCAACTCATCATACTGTGTGTAAAATAACCAGGGCCTTAAAGAAGATGTGCACTACTGTTAAAAGATTGGCTTGTTTTTAAATTTACTTTTGATAGAACTCCAGTTCCATCATATAATGAAAAGCTGTTCATCAAGCAAAATAGAAGCTGGATGTTCTAAGACAACAGCCCCCATGCTGTCCACATAGGAATCTGACTGAGGCTGTGTGCGACGACCTGGTTTAGACTAACCAATAGCGATTAGAACGAGTCGCAGGGTATCCATCCAGCCGTTTTCAACTGCTTCTTCCAATTCATGGTTGTGGGAGAACCGGAGTCTATCCCAGCAAGCAACAGGCACAAGGCAGGGTACACGCTGGACAGGACACCAGCACAGGTAACATGCCATTGGGGTAAAACTTCTTCAAGTAGTGCTTCCAGTCTGAAACCACAAACAAATATTTAATGTATAGAAAGAAAAGCCAACATTTAGACAGACCGATACTGAGTACTGAGCAAACTTGCACTGTATCATTAATGTAATGTAGCAACCTAGTCCAGGACCAGACAGCTACTTGTCCCTGGTGCGAGTCACTTAAAAAAAGAGCCAAAGCCTATCTCAGAAGAACAGACCAGGCACTGGCCAGGAAACCGGGGATCAAGGAAATACAAAAGAGAAGTTAGAGACTCGGTTAACCTAACCAGCACGTCTTTGGAAGAGGGAAAACATACAACCGCCACACAGAAGGTACCACGCTGCAGAATTGAACCCAGGACCCAGGAACACCAACCAGTATTCAGCCATAGCAGCCCAACCTGTTAATGACCTTAATGCCACTTTAATATTAATAAATTTAATGTAGTGTGCTATGATAAGTTACATAGAGTCATAAAGGAGTTTTTTGGTGAAATAACCCAAGCTTTGCACTGCACTGCTGTATAAGAGCCAGGGGATGAGGGGGTCACTCACATGACTTTGAGGTGGAAGGGTAAGTCTGAATTCTGAGTCGCAAACCAGAGGGAGGTACTGAGGGCGTCCATAACAATCTCTCTCCATCTGAACATGACACCTGCCTGCCAGAAATCCCAATACCTCCTCCTGACCTGTGGCAGAACTAACACACCTAATTTAAGCGAGTGTTTTCTCAGCGTCTTCATTACCGAATTAAAAAATGGCTCCTACTCGGCCACCTCTCAGTGGGCTGGACCACCCCCTCCTCCCACCCCTGTGAGCCACACAGGAAAACAATCTGCAATTGCAACTTGGTGAAGGTGCAAAAAAAAAAAATCAAACACGCCAAACTTGTAAACGTCTCACCTTCTGGTTCAGATTGCGTACCGTTACGCCAACCACAGCTACAAATCCATACTGCTAAAAATAAACACCGAAGTACCGTAAGAACACCAAACGACTGACACCCTACAACCCCGCCCCCCAGTTTACAGCTAGCCGATCTGTTAATGGAACAATTCGCGTGAGAACAGAACTGCGATTCCCCCCCCCCACTGAGAGAAGGCAATTAATGTCACAGGTTCTCTTTGTTTCACGCTGGCGAGCTGAACCTGTAGGTGAAAACTCAAGGCATCAGCAAATACAGCACCAACGAACTTCAGTGGGAGAGCCATAGCCACACAAAGCTCAGATGGGCCTAGACACACTTCTGGGCTGTGTTTAGCATTTAGAAATAAGTAATGATAAGATAGTGATCATAATAATTAAAGGGGATTTATCATTTCATTCAGCTACCCAAAAGGTTGCACTTTGTAATTGCAATATGCAATTATATATATATATGCAAGGCTTTAAAATACCAAACCCACAGGAAGGCCTTGCTCTGGCCTTAGTTTTTTCAGACCTGTCCACAGCCTGCTGTTTCATTTTGGAAGCTGTGCACACACTGTGGCAGATAGCAAGGGAGAGGGGACAAGACTCAAAGCGGAATTAAAAGATTCAATAAAGGAAGAGTCTAGCACATCTCTGAAATAAATTTGATTTCATCTTTATATTTACCCCGACGAATGAACTGAAAAAAAAAGTTAAGGCTTTCTTGCTAAACTTGACTTTTACCGAGATGACTAATTACGGTTACGTCGCTACTGGAGACGGCAGGAGTAATTCGTTATGGCACAAGAGAGCTAATTAATAAGCAAATTGGAAAGGGGCAAGTGTCACAAGTGTTCATTAGACTTAAGGGTCCGTTTGATTAATTTAGAAATTAATTTCTGGTATACCTCTGAGTGGCTCTGTGTGCAACATGGCATGCTGTGTGCACTGTGGTCCTATTCCTGCTTTCATGTGCTGTTGAGATATTTTAATTATTCCAGCATAAAAAAGGCTCAACAACTGCTGCTTTAGAAGAGTCCTCAAGGCACAGGGTGAAATGGGGGAAGGAAATCCATGTGGCACAGGCTTCAGAAGTGCTCGATTTCTTTTTGAGCTACAGTACTGGACGGCCCTTGGCTTAGAGGTGGTGTGGCAGCCTATTCAGCAGCCATGCAACTCCCAGCTGGCAGCCCACTGAAGCTCAGCAGATGTGAGCCTGGTCAGTACCTGGATGGGAGACTCCTGGGAAAAACTAGGGTTGCTGTTGGAAGAGGTGTTAGTGGGGCATGCAGGGGGTGCTCACCCTGCGGTCTGTGTGGGTCCTAATGCTTCAGTACAGTGACGGGGACACGATACTGTAACAAGGCCCCGTCCTTCAGACGAGATGTAAAATCGAGGTCCTGACTCTCTGTGGTCATTAAAAATCCGAGGGTGTCTCTCGAAAAGAGTAGGGGTGTAACCCTGCCTCTTGGCCAAATTTCCCATTGGCCTCCTAATAATCCCCACCTATGAATTGGGTTCATTATTCTGTTGTCCTCCCCCCTCATAGCTGATGTGTTGGGAGCGTTCTGACACACTATGGCTGCTGTCGCATCAACCAAGTAGGGCCACAAACTGGTGGTGGTGGTGGAGGGGATCCCCATTACCTGTAAAGCACTTTGAGTGGAGTGTCCAGAAAAGTGCTATGTAAGTGTAAGCAATAATTATTATTTTTATTCCAAGGCAGTCTAATCCACTCCAGACTTTACAGTGTGCTTTATCAGGTTCTCAGCACAAAGCATTCTGGTACACAGCTTTCTTCAGTGCTGTCAGTCAAATCCAAAGTTTGATCCACTCCAAGCTTTAAGATCTGCAGGCTCCTTGTTAAAAAGGACACTGGGGCTCTAATTTATGCTCCTTCTGTCATTCTGGATATACCAGAAAGGAAGTAAAAATAATACAGTCTGTACCAAAAATGATCAACTTAATTCTAAAAATAAATAATTTTCTCCCCTTTACTATTTCTCGGACTGGCATGTATGAATTCTAATCTGTCCAGCACAGTGACATCTATACCCGCATGTGTGTACTATTCATACGCCCAGAAATGTCGCGACTGCCGGTCTTTTGTCGCCCGAGTGGACAGAGCTACAGTGCCGAGCTCCCAGAGCCCCACTTCCAAACGAAAGGACTCTCTCCATTCCCTTTACATCTTGATGGGGTGGGCCACACGCTGACAGGAAGAATCCAAATTAAATCCGTCTCCTCAACAAAGTACAGGGCTGGGGGGGTGGGGGGGGAGGGGGGAGGGGTTTGGGGGGAGCATTCAATATGTTTCTGCCAGAGCTGTCAAAGAAATAATGGTTTGTTGTCAAGAAGAGTTTGCCGAGAGCAGGGGGAAGTGCTGATCTGGATTTCAGGAGACGGATTATTTTCCACCTGTTGGAAATAAACATAAAGCAGACAGGCTTGCGGCACATCCCTCACAGCCTGGTGCTCTGCAGGTAGCTCACTCCCTTCCCTTCACACTGCGCTCCCTAGAAAGCCTACTGCCTCACTCTTCGCTTTTCTGAATTCTGAATCCCCGGTCCCCGCTCGCCACCACTGCCCTCGGACCTCCATTAGGGCTTGCACCGGGAATCTCATAAAAGCCAACAAAAAAAGAGTTGTCACCAACAGGAGGAGGGGCACAGCTCCTAAGAGCACAGGTTACAAACGCACGGAGGCCATTCCTTTCTCTCGTCTGGGGGTGGGTAGCTTGCTCCAGGCACCCACCACCTTCTGTGTAAAGACATGTCCTGTATTTAGTGCGCCCTCTTAAAAGAAGGTGGCTGACAGGCCGCGGGGAGGGTCGGCTTTCTTCCTGGGGTGGGAAATTGTGGTCACAGTCAACACGTTACAGCTCAGGCTGGAACCTGCGTCGTTTGGACACAACGCAGCCTTAAACACTGCGGCACGCCTTGCCACGTGCGCCATGGGCTCCAACTAATCAGCAAATAGGGAATAAGCAAAATCAGACTCTTCACAATAATAACAATAACAATGGGGCGGAGTGGTGGCTCTGTGGCTCAGGATCTGCACCTGTGGCTGGAAGGTTGCCGGTTCAAATCCCGCAGCCGGCAGAGGAATCCTACTCCTTTGGGCCCCTGAGCAAGGCCCTTAACCCCCAACTGCTCCAGGGGTGCCGTACAATGGCTGACCCTGCACTCTGACCCCCCAGCTTCTCTCCCTGTCTGTGTGTCTGCGTGTCTCATGGAGAGCGAGCTGGGGTATGTGAAAAGACAAATTCCTAATGCAAGAAATTGTAAAGGGTTAATAAAGTGTTGTTATAACACACACTGGAAAGCCAGACCCATCCAGATGGCTCCCATGCTGGTGCAAGAATCAAAGGTAATGTGGAGACGTATAGAGAAAAATGCCACCACCCCTCCCCCAATTAAAAGAAGCCAATCATAAATCCTAAATTACATTATCTCACATAGAGACATGCTTTCCCTATAGGCCAGCAACAAAAACCTGCATTTTCTCTGACAATCAGGCAACAGTGAGAGACTGAACACGCTGCCAGTGAAACCAAGGGGTTTAACAAAAGAAGACGGAAAAGAGGAATTCTAATTTCGGCTCGCCTGATGTTTAATCAAACAGAGAGAAACAGAGCTGTTATCCCATGAACAATGGCGGGCTAAGTCATTGCTCACGTACAGGGCTTTTAAGAGAGGACAAGCCATTATGATATATAGATTGATGTTTTGCAGTTTCAGTAGAACGGGGGGGGCTGTGATTTATGACTGCAAATGTACTGTGAAAAGCAAACAGTTAGGATATAAGACATAACAACATGCGTCTTAAACAGTCATACAGAAATTCCTGGCTACCATCAATTCGGGTTTAACCATGCGTGCTTCTCCCAAACAAAAGGTCTGAGATTTGCACCACATCAAGAGCTACTTACTGCTACTATAGCTGAATAAGTTAAATAAGTCCTCAGTTAAAAAGCAGTAATCCAGATTTGTCCTTGTCATAATTACAAAATCCACTGTGGAGAGCAAATGTTCTGTCCTTCTTTTTGAGCAGGGGAGTTTCTTTGAAGTCTGCAGATCATTTGCTATGATTGATCTCACCCAAGTCTGCAAAGCTGAAAAATTAATTTGAGCACTTATCCTCCACTCTTAACATTGTTCACTTCCCCTCAAACTTCAAATCACCCTGAAATGCCTAGCTCCCACCATAAAACATCTGGCTCCCGGGACCAATGCAGAAACGCTCCTATTATTATTATTATTATTATTCCCGTTTTTGAAATGACTTATTTATTTGGCATTCAGAAATTAAACAATTAAATCATAAATCTTGTTTGCCGTTCTACAGAAGCATCTGGAACTTGGGGGAAGGAGAGGAGAGACATCTGGTAAGTGCTTTAATTCCGTTTTGATTTTGTTATACAGCACCTCTGCTCGGCCCAGGGCCCCGAGCACACAAGCTGTCTAGGCCGGCCGCCACCAGCTGAAGGGAAGACGGAGGGGTCTGTGGGGGCGGCCAGACCGTGCAGCTGTTTGGACAGGCAGGTTCCCTCTCCGTCTGCGGGGGGGGGTTCGGGGCTGCGGCTAGTTTCGGCAAAGCAGACCCCCGCCCGAGGCACGGATGTTTAAGGAAAGGGCAACAAGACGAAGCCCGGCAGGAACGTCTCTTTCTGTAACGCGAAGGCACAGAGCAAATCCGACGGAGGTTTTTATTGTTTTTCTAAAGGGGGGGGGGGGGGTGGAAAAAAACAAGGTAGTTATTTCAAACGGAGATCGGGGATCAGAATGCAAGAAAGTTACTGGAAAATTCTTCAAACTGGGGTTGTGCAGTGATCTATACATGTTGTTTACACAGAATTATCAATGCACAGAAATGCGCTAGAAAATGCAGGCTTTTGAAAACCGAGCCCAACACCTTGAGAGACTCGCAGAGTGTGCAGTTTCTCAATCAAAGCCTCCGCACGGTAGCGGATTTGTTCGCAGGAGGGGGCCTGGAATTTTTGCTTCGCAGTTTCGCGCTGGGAGTCAGCTGTCAGAGCACGCCTGTGGTTTGTCGAAGGTGGAAGGAGATAAACATCGCGACAAGAAGCACCGCTGTGCGTTTAGGATTCTGCATTATCAGACGGCTCCCCGCCTTTCCAGTGCTGCGATCTGGCTCGGAAACCCTCTCCCTTCCTCATCGGCTGACCTGACAGGAGAGGGACCAACAAAAACAGCCCTTTTCAGTTTTTCCTTCTGGATTCTCCCACCGAGAGAGGCTCTGTTTTTTATGGCTTCTGTTTCCCCTCTCAAAACTTTTTCAAAGCAGCTCAAAAACGTCTGACATGCCCTGGCACGACAGGCGAGCTCGACTCCAGATGGCACTCAGAGACAGCTGGACCTGCCCAGGTGCATTCCACATCTCTGACTATTTACCAAGAGACCGGGGGGAACAGCAACCAAAAGCATTTTTGCAGAAATGCATGATTCTAACCCTTTCTGGCCACAACATTAGGACTCTCCACACAGACACCCCACACCAGTGAGGCCTTGGGCCTCTTCAGGCAGCAAGGACAGCTCCAATTGGACAGGGGGACGTGTTCTGCAAACCTCAGGAATATTTGCAGCCCAATCCCATTCCAATTACTTAAGTGGGATCACCTTCAGTTGAGGCAGATATAATCGAATATGATTTTTTTTAAACTCATTACACTGGCGAATAACCTCACCTCAGATAAATTGAGTCAGTCCTTGAACGTGAAACTGTATCCAAGTTAAAGTACCTAGGAGATTGTTTTCACTGCACTTAGAATGAGGACAGGATAACTTGTGCCTGATAGAAGGTCATATCCAATCACTGAGTTCATGCCCTGTACTTGCTCATGAAGACCAGCAGAGGGAGACACTAATAGCACAGCAGAGCAGACCAGGAAAATGCGGATTACTTTGTGTGTAACAAAGTGAGCTAATCCACAACCCATTCTCCTAATTTGTAGCAGCCGTTTCTTACTTATTGTGCAAGATACATATATACAAAGTTCCAGTCCTTCGCCGACACCCAGTATGACATGGAACATGGACTGGAGGCACCGAGTTTGGATATTCTGTGTTCTTGTGAGGGTTTTTTTAAGGTTCACAGACCTGAGCTCCGCATTTTAGACAGAGGGCCAGTTAATGCGCTTGGCCTTTCCCTGCTAGGTGTGCTGCTCCCTGTAACTGCCAGGGGCTGAGGTCAGCGGTCGGGTGGACGCAATTCCTGCAGCACGCTGTCCACCCCGACTGCGGCATTCCCACAATTCAGGGAAGGGGGGGGGGGGAAGCAGGGGAGTGGCGTGTGGAGCACACTGACTCACTCCGGAGCGTTTCGGACCATTCCGGTTACAGCTCTTTTAAGTCAGCACTTTCGGACTTTCCCCCGGAGACAAGGCAGAGACACCTGTCGCCGCTCTTCATTCTCTCTCTCTGTGTTCGGCTGCCCCAGCTGCTCCGGCTCACGCCCAGCGCCCACGCTAGCTTCTCACGTTTCCCCGTGCTCAGCAGGGCAGCGGCCCAATCCGACTTACCCCAACATCCCGGCCCACAACTCGGCAGACCCGTCCTCAAACAGAGGGGCCTTTTCAGAAAAAAAACCTCTGCCCCAGTTATTGTCCCCCTCCCCGCCCCCCACAAAGCGGTGCACGTACTGCAGGTTTTCAACCCCCTGCAGAGCTCCAGGACTCCAAACAGCTCATTAGCGGCTCACCTGCCTCTCGGCTCTTCGGGCACCGGTGTGTTCAGGAAACCAAGAGCCCTGTTGACGCGTTGGGGCCTTCTGGGAGTCCCACCGGGGAGGTCTGGTCTCATGCAGAGCGAAGCCTATCCGGAAGAACAAAGCGAGTCATTACTGTGCTCCGCCCGTCACCGAAACCCACTTGAACTTGAACTTGACTGCCAAATAAAACCAGTGCATGAACTCGTACAATGGAATTCTTACTGACAAAGCCTCTCGGTGGTAAAACAAAACCAAAGTGCAGACAGTGCATTTAGACAATATACAGGTAAACAGTTCAAATGTAAACAATATAGACATGTAAACCGTGACTGCAAATGTGCAATAAATAAAATAACAATGAGGTAGATGGTTTAGGTGCGGTCCGAGGTGCGTGGCCAATCCACTTTCACAAAAAGAACTCAGACAAATCGAGAGCTTTGAGACACCTCATGACAAAAGTAAACCTGTGTAAAAATATACAGGTAAACCATGGGTGCAAATGTCTCAATGTGAGCGTCCACTAGAGGGTGCAAATTCACAAACAGGCCTGGGGGGGTACAAGGTTACTGTTTGATTCCAGCCAAGATATTAGCTTGACGACGCTGCTAAGCACATGGTCTTAACCGGACCCCCACTCTTCAGGGCCTGGAGAGAAGAGAGCCGTAGGATCTCCAGGGCAGGAGCTGGGCACGCTCGACATCAAAACCCTCCAGCACCCCCTGAGCCGCGCTGGGCCGTCCGGCACAAAGAGACTGCAGCCGCTCCTCCGCCCGTGAGGCTGGAGGAGCCAGCAGAAGGACCGTTCGCCCGCAGCGAGCTCCACACGCCCCCTCTCTCCCTTCACTACCATCGAGCGGGCTCAGCTGCGACAGCACTTATTAAATTGCACACATTAGGTTCCCGACGTGGCCCCCCCCCCCCCCAGTACCCCGTTATTGCTGACGAGGCGGGCTGAAATTGTGGATGATGTCTCGAGCTGACATTCAATTAGCTCCGAAACAGAAGAGTCATCGCCGCGCCTAATGGGTCGTTCAGAACCTCGTTTCGCTTGGAAATAATTTTTTAAAAGCCCCGTATTTCACCGACGGGCCCGCGACGGCGAGCCTCGCAGTAGTTCATTAATAAAAAATTACAAGAACACCGGCTACAGCAGCCCCTATCATTTCCAAGCTGCAGCATCCATACCTGTCGGCCTCTCAGGAGCACATGACAGACTTCATCGCTCATTAACATCAGAGCAATTAGCTGTAAAAATGGGATTTCAGACGATTTGCGGGGGTCTAGTGGTATAATTGCGTGATCTCATTACTGGGATGGAGCTGACAGGGAGGAGTCAGAGTAAGGATACCTGAAGTGTTGTAGACACTTTAAGCTCACACCTTGGACATAAACATAACAGGAGCTATCTCTAGTGTACTGCGAGTGGGTGGGTGTATTGACAAGGTGGCATGGTGGCGCTGTGGTCAGGTCTGGGAGCCTGGCTTCAGTTATTGGGTTGCTATCTGTGTGGAGTTTGCATGTTCATGTAGGCGTCCTCCAGGGTTTCCAGAGAAATCCAGCTCTCTGAAGCCTCATCTTGAGGGCCAGCTCAAGAAACAGAAATATAAATCGCCAATTAGGTCTTGAAGATAATCAGAAGCCAAAGTTAAGACAGTCAGGATTAAATTTTTAAAACCCGTCTTAACCTGAACTGGTTACTGCACTGTCCGCACAGAGACTAGGACAAGAAGCAGAATGGTAATAAAGATTAAAGAGAGACTAATTTTAGGAAAAAATACATAATTTTCCTTTGCATTGTGGGCAAGCGGAACAAATCAGACTATGGGAACATGATCTCTTTAATGTTCAGGAGTTTGAAATCCATAATTATTTACCAATAAGACAACCGTCTTTGCAACCATACAATATTTGATGAGTGCATCCATTTGAACGATGTGATCAATGTCTGAATGGATAGCACGTTCAGCCGGCAAACGTCCCAGAACAGACACTTTCTTTCAAGGCAAACAAAAAAAAACAAGTTTTATAGGAAAGTCAAATATTAAAGAGTGCCACATCTTTGATAGAAAGGGTAACCGAGTAATTAACTAGGTGACTGATGTCAGCCAATCACTATGAAATAGCATCTGCTGTGCCAAGAATAAAACCTTGCCCTCTTCTGGAAATTCACTTTGGGAAATTAAATACACTTCTATGTGCAGGCTCATTAATTCTGCTATAATCAGCCTGTAGTTACCAGGGCCCTCTCACTGAATCAGGGCTCTCTTGGAAATAGATGTCTGGTGATCCAGCACACAATGCTTTTCAACGAGGTACGTCAAGGAATACTGAATTAATTCATCAGTATCCTCGTATTCACAATTAGTCCACAGCAGGGGGCTCCTGCCCTGGTCCTGGAGAACCCCAGTCCAGTGAGCCTTATAGACAACTCTGGTCTTGAGGGCTGAAGAGGAACTCAATTATTAGTCCAAGAACGAGCCGCAAAAAATACGTCATTTGACAAACCACCTGTCTAATTAATCACAACGGAATTGTTCCTCGTCTTTAAAAATGGGAGAAATTGGTGACCTTCAAAACCAGCTGGATCAAGGCTCTCCAGGGCCAGGGTTGGAGATGCCAGGCTTACACACACATTAAGACCATTATAAAGGCTTGAAGAAGAAATGGTATTCTGAAGTCAGGTTTAAATCAACCTGGAATTTACCTAAAGCTGCCTTAACAGCAGCCATATCACCCTGCAACTCTCAACTGGCAGCCACTGAAGCTCAGCAGGTGTGAGCCTGGCCAGTACCTGGATGGGAGACCTCCTGGGAAAAACTAAGGTTGCCACTGGAAGAGGTGTTAGTGGGGCCAGCAGGGGACGCTCACCCTGTGGTCCATGTGGGTCCTAATGCCCCAGTATAGTGACGGGGACACGATACTGTAAAACAGGGGCCATCCTTCGGATGAGACGTAAAACTGAGGTCCTGACTCTCTGTGGTCATTAAAAATCCCAGGGTGTTTTTCCGAAAAGAGTAGGGGTGTAACCCCAGCGTCCTGGCCAAATTTCCCATTGGCCCTTACCAATCATGGCCTCCTAATAATTACTCCTACATTACTCCTGTGTGGGGAGCGTTCTGGTGCACTATGGCTGCCGTCGCATCATCCAGGTGGGGCTGCACATTGGTGGTGGTGGAGGGGATCCCCATTACCTGTAAAGCGCTTTGAGTGGAGTGTCCAGAAAAGCGCTATATAAGTGTAAGCAATTATTATTAACAGAACACAGTGTGTACTGAGAGCTTCATCTATAACTGGGGCAATACTCCCACCTACAGGCTAAAAAACTGTAATGAATCTTGAGAGGGTCTGAGCTGTTAATTATTGTCATCACTGACAACTAAAGGTGCAATTTCCAAAGGTTTCACATCTCTGTTCCTGGGAGCTGCAGTGTCTTTTGGTTCTCTTTGAACACTGAACTGTTAATGACATGATTTGAATCAATTGTTCACTAAATGGGTTTAAATCACTCATGTTTCCAGGCCTTTACTCATTAAGTGTTCTTTATTAATAATTCTTTACACTCATATTCCTTACACTGGACACTCCACTCAAAGCGCTTTACAGGTAATGGGGATCCCCTCCCCCACCACCAGTGTGCAGCCCCTACCTGGATGATGCTCCAGTCCTCTCACACACCAGCTCTCAGTGGGGAGGAGAGCAGAATGATGAAGCCAGTTCAGAGACGGGGGTTATTAGGAGGCCATGATAGGTAAGGGCCGGGGGGAGATTTGGCCAGGACACTGGGGTAACACTCATACCTAAATTACCTATAAAACCTGGTGACTGCGACTCTGCAGGGCCCTGCCTCAAAGGAACTGATCAGGCTTCTACCTGAAGGACCCCAGGAAATGATTTTTTAAAACAGGATGGACAGGCAGCCTCTTGCTCCACACCTCCATCACCCTTTACCCTTGTGTAAAGAAGGGCCAACTGCTTTCAGATCAAAGTACATCACCTCCACCTGCATACTGGGGCCCCTCTTTTGGTGTTTAATATATCCATATGAAGTGAGCTGGCTCAAACTTGATATGGACTGCTCATGGAGAGCGAGCTGGGGTATGCAAAAAGATAATTCCTGATGCAAGAAATTGTAAAGGGTTAATAAAGTGATGTTAAACTTTCATGTAAGAACTGTTGTCGTCACCGCTATCCTCACTCTGTCGTCTTGCGGGAAGGTACTGCCCTCGTGTGGACGGCTTCGGTATTGCACAGCAAAGATCGCAGCTTCAACAGCAGGTGGCATGTTTCACCTACTGTAGCAAATCCGAGTGGACTTTAAGATCACTTCATTGGCCATATCCAATTTCTTGCATTAGGAATTTGTCTTTTCGCATACCCCAGCTTGCTCTCCATGAGACACACAGACAGGGAGAGAAGCTTGGGGTCAGAGTGCAGGGTCAGCCATTGATACAGCGCCCCTGGAACAGCTCGGGTTAAGGGCCCACTGTGGGCTGTGGAGCCCCAGTCCCCATCCACACCGCGAGCCCACTGTGGGCTGTGGAGCCCCTGTCCCTGTCCACACCGCGAGCCCACTTTGGGCTACCAGCTCAAGTCAAGGTACCGAAAGCTTAATGACCGTTAACCCAGGTCCAATCCTGCTGTTGAATTAACAATATTAATACGACACAGGGGTCTAACGCAACTCTGCACTCATTACAGGCTGTCGGTTCATCACCGGGGTAAAGTTAGCTTGAAGTCCAAAATGATTTTGGCACGCCTGTAGCGTTTTCACGAAACCTCTCAGAGTTGCGAGAACACTTGCTTTGTGTATAAAGTACATTGTGAATGTTTTCTACAGCCTTCACTTTGTCCTTTTCATGACATTTTTTTGACCACGCACGAATATTCTTTTGTCCATATCTTCGCAATGGAAGCACAGAACGCCTTCGAACCAAATGCATTTTAAAGACCACGACTTGCAAAAATTTCCACAGCCTCTACATCAAACCATCAGTGAGCTGATTATCTTTTTTAAACCTCCGGTTTTTCATCGATGCGTAATTACGCACTAACCGGAACCCGGGGGACCACTGTATACACACGTTCACAACGCGAGAAATACTGCTCAATACAGCTTCGGAATGCTGTTCACAAGCCAATAGCATTTAAACCACAGCACCCACAATGATGCAAGTAAGTGTTTTACACACTAAGCAGGTCCTCTGACCTTTCCAAGCCTTGCTTTGGCTTGTGAAACCTTTTTTATTTATTTTTTAATATGGCACCATTAGACATGCAATACACTGGGATAGTGGGGTCTTTTTCATGACTCAATAGCTTTTTAAGCACAACAGCCACAATGCTGCAACCAAGTGTTTTTTACACACCAGACAGCCCCCCTAACCTTATACAACCTTGCTTTGGGTTGTGAAACTTTTCCTTATTTTTATGATTTTTTGACTGTAATCAACTGTTGTGCACACTAGGCAGGCCTCCTGACCTTTCACAGTCATGCTTTGTTGTGTGAAAATTTAATTCTCTTTTTAGGATTTTTTGAACATGGCAACTTCCACCGAGATGGGTGGGGGGGTGCTCTTCAATAGCTTTTTCATCTATACACAGAAACGGATGTAACCAAGACACTCAGAACCAACAGATTCAACCTGAACTCATAGAAAAACAAGAATGCCCCCGAGACACCTGCACCCCCCTCCTGGACCACTCTGGTATCAACACCCCCAAACCCATCCATACCAGCTAACAAGACTCAGAATCGGTGCAACCCTCCAACCTGGACCAACAGCAGGATGGGACAAGAACCTACACCACACTACGTACCCCTCATCCAGACCAGCAGGACAGCCGGGCCACAGACTGTAACCCTTGTCACACCTCCGAGCTGCTATGTCACAAGATGCTGTTGTTTACCCTGTCTAGGCTACAGGCCTTTTGTAGTTTGAGGGTATGGAGTTGGAATACTTGCTCCAACTTTGTGTTTGGGAAATCACACTTGGTTGCAGCACTGTGGCTGTTGTGCTTCAAAAGCTATTGAGTCATGAAGAAGACCCCCTATACCAGTGTATTACCTGTAGTGTTATCTTCAAAAAACCATTAAAAAAATAAGGAAAGGTTTCACAACCCAAAGCAAGGTTGTATAAGGTTTTACACACCAGACAGCCCCCCCTAACACTTGGTTGCAGCACTGTGGCTGTTGTGCTTAAAAAGCTACTGAGTCATGAAGAAGACCCCACTATCCCAGTGTATTGCGTGTCTAATGGTGCCATATTAAAAAAATAAAATAAAAAAGGTTTCACAAGCCAAAGTAAGGCTGGGAAAGGTCAGAGGCCCTGCCTAGTATGTGAAACACTTAGTTGTAGCATTGTGGGTGCTGTGGTTTTAATGCTATTGGCTTGTGAACAGCATACCCCTATCCTAGTGCATAGTGCCACATTAAATAAAAGCACGAGAAAAAGAGATTCAGAACGCAAAGCTGTGTCAGTCTTCTGTGTAAAAAAAAAAATTGGTTTGAACATCATGGGAGGTGTTTTTAATAAGCTGCTGAGTAAAGAATATTTGAATCTTCCTGCTGTCAGTAGTATTGTGAATATAGCTGACCCTTACCTGAATGAAAACGGGACATAAAGAAAGGGTTTCAGAAATCAAACAAAGCTTTATTCCCGTGGTCACAGTGTGGGTAACTGGAGACTGCGCTGTTCTGCTTCCTATGGTCATAGACGGGTTTTTCGCACGAAGCCGTATTGAGCAGTATTTCTCGCGTTGTGAACGTGTGTACACAGCGGCCCCCCGGGTTCCAGTTAGTGCGTAATTACGCATCGATGGAAAAACCGGAGGTTTTAAAAAAGATAATCAGCTCACTGATATTTTGATGTAGAGGCTGTGGAAATTTTCACAAGTCGTGGTCTTTAAAATGCATTTGGTTCGAAGGCGTTCTGTGTTTCCATTGCGAAGATATGGACAAAAGAATATGCGTGCGTGGTCAAAAAAAGTCATAAAAACGACGAAAGAAGTGAAGGCTGAGAAACCATTCATAATGTACTGTATACACAAAGCAAGTGTTCTCGCAACTCTGAGGTTTCGTGAAAGCGCTACAGGCGTGCCAAAAACTTCAAGCTAACTTTACCCTGGTCTGGTGAGCCTCAGAGCTGCTTTTCTTTTTTTTTTTAATTTTGTATTTATGCTTAACAGAAGCACAAAAGTTACAATACAAACGAGTACATATAACAATTCAAGACAAAAATATCGTCAGGAGTACATATTACTACATCAATTCAAGTTATGAAAAAAGATTAAACAAATTAAATAAATGTCCGCACCGCTTTCATATTTTTGCATTTCGAAATATTCTGCAAATACCCTCTTATTTCCATTTTAAAATACTCCAACACAGGGTACTTCCCAGACCACTTCGTTTTATGTATGTGATAACGTGCCAGTAAGAGCTGCTTCTCACTTTAGACACGGTGGAAGTTTTTTTTTATAAAAACTATACAACACAACACATTTGACCAGGTTTACAGTTCGAAAATACGCTTGAAGTAAAAAAAAACCTGAGGCTTTTTCAAAGAGTTTTTTAAAAACGGTTTGAACTCGGAATGGAGGCAAGGTTGAGAGTACAAAACGCTGTTTTTTTTTTTTTAAGTTTTCCTTACCTATCGTGCTCCAAGGTCACAGCCGGCCCGTGAGCTCGGGTCGGTCCGGTCCGGTACCGCCGCCTCGTCCTTGCGTTTCCGTTTGTCTGTTTTTTGACGTTGCTGAATTTACTTTTGAAAACTTCAACACTTGTTGAAATCGTCGAGTGTAAAAAAAAAAGGGGGGGGGGGGCAGATGCGTCTAATTAAAGTTAGGTGTCGTTAATTAAGATATAATTCCCCCCCTCCCCCGCCGACTCTCGCCTTCCGTCGTCGTTGCCATGGTGACGAAGAGCTGGGTACCACGGGATACGTCCCCCCTGGCGCGGGAAGATCAAAGGGAGAGCGAGAGTCCAGCCGTCCACCGTGAAAAATAATAATAACAATAAAAATAATAATGTCGCTAAATGAGGTCTGTCAGGCTCGGGAAACTGGGAGGATTTCTACAACACGTTCACCTCGCTGTCAATCACACACTCGGACAGCATAAAACCAACAACAAATTCCGTTACCGGATCATGAAGGCCCGTCGGACGGTGTGTAATCTCTTGATGCATTACTGCAGTAAAAATGATCAAACACGCACAAGTGACGGTGTCGTTTCTGGCGCTCCTGTTGTTATTCTCTGTGGGTCTGGATTGATTGCTCATTCGGCGCAATGTGATTATTCCGAGAGGCACGGCCGGCGGTATACCTACCCCCGTGCTGTGGGGTCGCGTTCCTGTGCGCAGGGCTGTGGGGTGACGTCACGGCGGCTGTTCACAGAGGATTTCCACAGGGAAGCCCTAGGGACCCAGTCCAGGGTGCGAGTGAGTGTGTCCGGTCAAGGGTGCGAGTCAGTGTGTCCCGCGACGGACAGGTGTCTGGTCCAGGGTGCGAGTGAGTGTGTCCCGCGAAGGACAGGTGTCTGGTCCAGGGTGCGAGTGAGTGTGTCCTGCGAAGGACAGGTGTCCGGTCCAGGGTGCGAGTGAGTGTGTCCTGCGAAGGACAGGTGTCTGGTCCAGGGTGCGAGTCAGTGTGTCCTGTTCTTGAAACCTTTTTTTTTCTCCTCTATCTGATAGGACCAGGGTCTCCAGGGGTAAATGAAAACGACCCCAGACCCGGAGCACAGCCTGGGTCACGGCTCCTTCAGGGCAGGATGAAGAGGGCTCTGGTAAAAAAGAGAAAATGACCAGATCGGGATTTGAGATGGGCCGGTGAGTCTGAGCTTCAGTCTACTCGAGTGTAGCGTGTGCAGTCGCACCTGGGACCTGACATGCCCCCTGCCAGGCCGGACATGCAGACAGCTTGCAGTGATCTTACTGCACAGCTAGGCCTCCTCTCCGCACCAACAGACTTGTGCTGATAACCAGAATTTCTGTCTCTGCCCAAAATCTTGCAGTTTTCTAGATACAGCACTCTGCACTCTACACTCCAAGCTCTTTACTTACAGGAGGGGCCCCACATCTCCCCCCACTGTGCTCTACACACCAGCAGTAATGAGCCAAGTCACTGAAACTGGGAGCTCTGAAAGGTCACCTTGTCCCAGTTTTGAACTGCCTGAGGAGTTTGCTAGCAGCGTTGTGAGATTCACAGTGTATTCATGACCAAAGAAACCACTCATACACTCACACACACATGTGCGTGCACACACACTCATACACTCACACACACATGTGCGTGCACACACACTCATACACTCACTCAGACACATGTGCGTGCACACACACTCACACACACACACGTGCGTGCACACACACTCACTCACACACACACTTGCGTGCACACACACTCATACACTCACACACACGTGCGTGCACACACACTCACTCACACACACACATGTGCATGCACACACACTCATACACTCACACACACACGTGCGTGCACACACACTCACACACACACACGTGCGTGCACACACACTCATACACTCACACACACACACGTGCGTGCACACACACTCATACACTCACACACACACATGTGCGTGCACACACACTCACTCACACACACACATGTGCATGCACACACACTCATACACTCACACACACACACACACGTGCGTGCACACACACTCACTCACACACACACACGTGCGTGCACACACACTCATACACTCACACACACACATGTGCGTGCACACACACTCACACACACACATGTGCGTGCACACACACTCACTCGCACACACACGTGCGTGCACACACACTCACTCACACACACACATGTGCGTGCACACACACTCACTCGCACACTCTCACACACTGGGGAAAGGAGTGGGGGGAAATCTGACGAGTGCCTCTCTCCCGTTCTTGGCTTTGATCCTGCGATCCACGCCATCCCGGAAAACATGATAAATGATAAATATTGCAGGGTGCCCACTCAGGTTACCAGCCCGGAGCGTGCCGGAGCGTGCCGGAGCTGTGGCACGGATGAGCAGGGTACTGTTCCCATCCTCGTGTTCAGCAGGTCTCGGTGTCTCTTCATTATTGAAGCCCAGGAAGAAGATCAACGCTCATCCTGTCTGGCAGCTGGCTGTCTGACAGGGCAGGGGGCCCAGCGCCCCGTCCCTCTCCAGTTACTGACCCAGCTCCTGGTCTTGGGGTCCCCCGTCCAGTCCACCTCTTTCTTTAATTGAATCCTTAATCAAACTTAACGAGTTTCTTGACTGGAATCTTTTCAAGCTCCTTTTTCTTTGTCTACTCAGGAGCCGCAGTTACTCCTGAATGGTGAAAAAAGGACCCCAATTCCTGTTGTTCGGTCCGATTTAAGGTTCGGTTCTGTCACTGGGGTGTCAGCCCGGAGCAGGACCCACCAAATGTGGGGATCCCCAGGCCCATGTGTTTGGTGACCCCTAAACAGTGTCACATTGCACACTGGTTTAATTAGACTGATCCTAAAACATTCTTGGAGTGTCTTTGAAGCTCATCTAACGGCTTCAGGCTCCCAATTTCCTCTTCATGACTGAACAAGTCACGAGACAAAGAAATACAAAAGTTAAAAACTTTCCGAAAGGAAGGAAAAGCACAGAAAATGTTGGTAAAAGACCAAAACAAGGACTAAGTACTGTCGTTCTCAAAAGATTACATTGAATGCCTTGTTCCACTCGGATGCCTCAAGATAGAGATTTTGCAGTAACCTTTTCTTCCGATTTTGGATAATTGTTCTTGGAAAGGAGCCTTGGGAGTGTGAGAGAGACGTAAGTCCTTTGGGAAGCCGTTCAAGAAAAGAGATTATAATGTTAACAATGTAACATAAACTGTCCTGCCGTAAAGCACAAGCCCGTGACTATAAGTAATCTCCAGAAAAGCGTGGGAGAGAAGCGGAAGAGCATTTGAATCCAAGAACAGCTGGCACTCCCCTACACAAAGAGTGCTGGGAGTAGGGAACAGGTTGCCCAGCCGGTCAAGCAGACACCCACCACCCTTGGTGCAAAGACTGCAAAGTAGTTACAGCACCCTGCAACTCACAACTGGCAGGTCACTGAAGCTCAGAAACCGAAGTCCTCACTCTCTGTGAAATCCCAGGGTATTTCTCAAAAAGAGTAGGGGTGTCTCCTGGCCAGATTCCTCCCTCCCCCCCCCCACCCCGGCCTTTACCAATCATGACCTAATAACCCCCATCTGTGAACTGGCCTCATCACTCTGCTCTCTCCCACTGAGAGCTGGTGTGTGGGGAGAGTACTGGCGCATCATCCAGGTGGGGCTGCACACTGGTGGTGGTGGAGGGGATCCCCATGACCTGTACAGCGTTGTGAGTGGAGTGTCCAGGAGAGCGCTATACTGTATAAGCATAAGGATTATTTTAGGATTATTATTTACCCTGCCTCATCATTCTCACTTGTGTCCTCCAGTTTTTGTTTCATTGTTGAGAGTGAACTAATCTGTTCGGTTCATTATCTGGCCAGTAATGGTTTATTTAGAATCCCTATGTCGAGTTCCCTCCTGATCTCCTCCGTACAAGACTGAAGAGAATCAGTTCCCTTCATATACAGCACCCTCATCTAAATACCATCGCTGTTTCTTTTTCCAGTGTGGTGACCAAAATAGGACACGACATTTTACTCCTCTGTGTTAGCTTTAGAAATGAATTGCTTATTTTAACTTTAGAAGGAACGAGAAATCTAAGGCGCAGGGCACAAGCATTTTTCATCTAAACCTGGACAGTCTGTGTCAGGCGAATTTCCTCGGAGAGCCCTGGCGAGTCTTAATTGCGGCGGCTGGTGCCGAGTGCACACTGGGAGCAGGTGATCCCATTTCCTTCCCCTCTGTTTCCTCTCGGGAACACCGGTCACTCTAGAGCAAGTTCCTCATTCCCCGGAGACTGCCTCAGGCATCGGGATGAGAGCAGAGGAATGTGCTATGCACCCTTAAGTAACCCCCTCTCCCGGTTAGCCCCTGGGCAGTCAGACACTGCAGCTTAGCCTCGGTACAAAGCATGAAGCCATTGTAGGGTTTCTGTCCCGTTACCTGGAAAAGCATGTGTGCGTCTGTGTGCACATACTGTATGTGTCTGTGTGCACATACTGCATGTGTCTGTGTGTCTGTGTGCACATACTGCATGTGTCTGTGTGTCTGCGTGCACATACTGCATGTGTCTGTGTGTCTGTGTGCACATACTGTATGTGTCTGTGTGCCTGTACTGCATGTGTCTGTGTGTCTGTGTGCACATACTGCATGTGCCTGTGTGTCTGTGTGCACGTACTGCATGTGTCTGAGTGTCTGAGTGTCCATGTGCACGTACTGCTTGTGTCTGTGTGTCTGTGTGCACGTACTGCATGTGTCTGAGTGTCTGAGTGTCTGAGTGTCTGAGTGTCCATGTGCACGTACTGCTTGTGTCTGTGTGTCTGTGTGTCTGTGTGCACGTACTGCATGTGTCTGAGTGTCCATGTGCACGTACTGCTTGTGTCTGTGTGTCTGTGTGCACGTACTGCATGTGTCTGAGTGTCTGAGTGTCTGAGTGTCCATGTGCACGTACTGCTTGTGTCTGTGTGTCTGTGTGTCTGTGTGCACGTACTGCATGTGTCTGAGTGTCTGAGTGTCTGAGTGTCCATGTGCACGTACTGCTTGTGTCTGTGCGTCTGTGTGCACGTACTGCTTGTGTCTGCATGTCTGCGTGTCTGCGTGCACATACTGTTTGTGTCAGTTGTTCAAGTAGGCAGCTGCGTCAGCATGCGTAGGCTGCAAAGGAACAAGTAAAGGTTTATTCCTGCTGAAAAGAGCCACACACCCGAAGAGGGCTCCACAGCTGAAACGTTGTTTCTTTTCTTCTCTTTTCAGCATGGACTAAACCTTTACTTGTTCCTTTACTGTATGTGTCTGTGTGTGTACTGCAGGTGTATGTATGTGTGTGCACATAGTGTGTGCGTGCTTGTGTGTGGATGCCTATGTGAGTGCATGTGAACATGTGAATACCTTTGTGTGTGTGCATGCCTGCACGTACGTCTGTTTGTGAGTGTGTGTGTATCCGTGTGCTTTACCTGAAAGAGTAATCAGAGCCTCTGGGTTCAAAATATGTGAAAGAAGCCAAGGTATCGGCTTTCGACAACAAGGCTGGGTTATGTGTTCCAAACTCCCACCACTCTTTGTGTAAAGTAGCGCCTCCTGTCGTCGGGTTTGTATGCACTTCAACTGAGTTAACTCGGGTAACCGGGAGAGGTGAAAACGAGCTCTCCTCCTCTTCCTCCTTCCAGCCTCACCTTGGTTTTCCTGTCTTAGAGGTGCGGCGCAGCCCGCCCTCAGTCACCCGCTTGAAACCCACGCACTGCCCCCATCTCCAGACCTGGCGTCGCGCCGGGCAGCACCGTCGGAACCGGGATTCCCATCAGCGCTCGTCAGCGGGGCTGGAGGTGTGGGGGGGGCTGGTGGACTCGACTCGCTGGGCTCTGGCGGGTGACGGAGCTGTATTTTCCTCGGGCACGGCGCCGGTCGCGGTCTCACTCCTCTGTCGCTGCTGTTTTGGCTGCACGCTTGTTGAATTCAGAGGGGACTTTTCACAATTCCTGCAATGAGTGAGGGTGAGGCGTGGGAGTGGGTGCGGGGCCGAGGCGGGGCGCAGTGGGTGGTGGTGGTGGTGGTGGTGGGGGGGGTTAACCTGATCTATAAGTTTGCTGATTAATTCCCCGCCCGTGCGTGGAGTCCCCGACTCTCCCCTGTGTAAGCCTCCGGGGAGAAGCGAGTGCGGTAATACTAACGCAGAGGGGCAGTCGAGCGCTCCCGGGCCCCAAGTTTTGTCATCCGTAACACAACAAAACAACTCCACCCCCCCCGCCCCCACCACCAACACCAGCAGCCCCCCAAAATAGGGGAAAAAAAAAACGGCAAATGAATCGCCTCGCAGGATCGCCATAGCAACTGGTTGCCATGGGCGACGAGACACCGCTAGCTCCTCTTCTTGTCGAGGGAAGGGAAAAAAACTATGGGTGGAGGGAGATAGGAGATTCGAGAGAGGAATTGGGAGGGATGGATGGATAAAGAGAGAGAGAGGGTTGAGAGAGAGAGATAGAGAGATAGAGAGAGAGAGAGAGGGAAATAAGCAGGGCTAGCGGGTATATAAAACGAAGAAAAAGTCCTGCAGCCGTCATCTCAACGGGGAGAGAAAATCTCAGCCTGTTGATCGGGAGACGAGTGGCTACAGTACTCCTCCCCGCAGAGCAACACGCAGGTAAGCGGCCGGCGATGCGCGTTATCGGCAGACCCGGGACAGGGGGGCTCCGCTGTAAAACAACAGGAGCTTTTTGGGTTGTTTTTTTTTGGGGGGGGGGGGGCTGTGCAGGCGAAACTGACCGAAGGATGGGGGGCGCTTCTCTACAGTAGGCGCCCCAACGTCACCCCGGATTTGGGGCCGCGGGCAGGGCAGCCCCGGGCTCCTGGCATGCAGCAGTAGCTGGGTTGTATAACTGAACGCCCGGCGAGATCCTCGGCGTCCACCTGCCTGCTGCATTGTCACGCAGGACGCCAGACCCCCCTGCCTGCTCTGTGCGGGATGCGTTCCTTCCCGTTTTCAAAATCCGCTGAGCATGAAGAATCAAGAATTTGACTTCCATCCGGCTTCTGATTTTCGGTTTTCCAGTCAACTGGTTGTCTAGTTGAGGTCTGTGCACATATGCTGTGTATATATATAGTGCAGCTGTTTTTGTGAGAGAGAGAGAGTTCAAATCAATCCATTCACAGGTTCTGACAGCATAGATTCCACACCTGTTGTGTTATTTTCTTTGCAAAGTTGCGCAGAGGGGGTCCTGCTGTGTCGTCGTGGTACTCCCGGGGGTTGTGGGTGGGCGAGGGGGCCAGCAGAACCCCACTGTCTCTGCCGGTACTGGGGCGCGTTCTGGAAAGAGCTGGAGAGGTGAAGCAGCTACTCTTGTGTAAAAAGCAAAAGGTGTTTGTCTGCCCCAGCCCTCGGCTTTGTGCGTGTGCCCAGTCCGTCTGTCTGTCTCTGTGTCCGTCTGCACCTGTCAGTCTGTCTGCCTTTGTGTCCGTAATTCTCCTGCTGTTTGTCACTTTCCTGTGTTTGTGTCTGACAACCTGCCTTTGTTTGTTTGTGTGACAGCCCGTCTGTCTGTCAATCTGTTTGTATTTGTGTCAGTCAGTCCCTCTGTGTTTGTGTCTGTCTGTGTGGCAGTCTGTCATTCTCCCTGTGTTTGTGTTTGTGTGACAGTATGTCTGTGTTTGTGTCTGTCGATCTGTTTGTCTGTATTTGTGTCAGTCAGTCCCTCTGTGTTTGTGTGTTTGTGTGACAGTCTGTCTATCTGACAGTTTATGTCTGCCTGCGTGTCTGTCGGTCAGTCCGCCTGTGTGTCTGTCCGTCAGCCTGTCTGTGTGTCTGTCCGTCAGTTCGCCTGTGTGTCTGTCTGTTGGTCAGTCCGCCTGTGTTTGTGTCTGTTGGTCAGTCCGCCTGTGTGTCTGTCGGTCAGTCCGCCTGTGTTTGTGTCTGTCTGTCGGTCAGTCCGCCTGTGTTTGTGTCTGTCTGTCGGTCAGCCTGTCTGTGTTTGTGTCTGTCTGTCGGTCAGCCTGTCTGTGTTTGTGTCTGTCTGTCGGTCAGCCTGTCTGTGTTTATCTCGGTCCGTCTCTCTGCAATCAGCGATTCTCTCCCTGCCAAGATCTCTCCAGGGTTAAATTTCGAGATCAGTCCCCCTACACCCCGCCCCCGTCACACACATCTCTATTTTTTTGTTCTGTAAAATCTCGTGATCCTTGAAACCTGACTTCATTAAGCCGTCGAGGATCAGCGCCTAGCGAAAAGGAAGGCTTCTGTGCGACCAGGCGTGTCTCCAGGCTCTCTTGTAGCGATTGCGAGAAGTCAGATGAGGGACTTCATTGGCAGAAATGTAAATATAACCTGCGCAGCTCTGAGAGGACGGGCCCCGCCTGGTTTTCTCTTTCCAATGAAAAGACCTGCCTGCCCCCGACAGCTTCCTTGCGTATTTTACGTTTTATTTTAACTTAATGCCGTATTTGTCCACAGCGGGTCAATTGAGAACAGGTTCTCGTTGGCGGCGTGGGCATTGGGACCCAAGCTGCTCTCCCCAGAGCTCATCGGCAGTGTCCCACCCAGCATTCGAACCCCCAACCCTCCCGTCCGGAGCCTCTGGGGTCTTACCTGCGGGGGCGCACGCCTGGTGGCCGGGGGGTTAAGGCGATGGGCTGCCCCACTAATCCCTTGCGCTCTTCCCAGAGGGGTGTCCAATCTGATCTCGGCTCGCTCCCTTCCGGAAGCGTGGCGGCTCCGGGATCTTCCCAGCTCTTCCCTCCCTCCATCTTGTAGAGGGTTTCTTTTCTAATCGACACGTTTGATCAACAAGGAAGATCTTCTTCCCCAGGAGCTGCGCTGAAATAGATTTTACAGGGGCTTTGGTCTGACGTTCAAAGAAAGCCCACGGATGAGTTCGACGGACAGGCCGGCGATACAGCAATGCCAGCCACTGTTGTACACTCCTGTCCCGCCCTCGCAGCTCATTCCAAACTATGCCGATGCCCCACATATTGTTCACTGAAGGACGGCGGCCATTAGACAGATGGAAAGGCTTATTGAGCATTTAGGGGTACAGCAGCTTGGCCTAACCCTCCTGGCCAGGGGAGGAGGAGGCTGGGATCCCCCCTGCCGAGAGGGGAATGACCCAGGGGGCCAGCTGCGCAGGTGGAGGCGGGATGCAGAGGACGAGTGCGAGGGAGAGAAGGGGATCAGGGACGGTATTTATAGCGCTCGAGTGAGGAAATGACATAATGGCTGTGGCGCCTCATCATGCAAATCATCCGGGTTGTAAAAGAGAAGCCGAGGCGGCCGGTTCTGTCGCCCGGCAGGGTTGAAGCCGCCTCCCTGTATGACTCTGCCAGGAGAGCCTCGCTTGCAACGTCGTTTCTTTTGTGTGTGTGTGTGATCAACAGATGCACAGCAGGCTCTGGCTTCCAGGGCCTGGGCTGCTGCAACAGTTATGTAACACGGCCGTCGCTGGGTGAGTGTGCGCTGCGTGCTCTCAGATTTCCGCACAACTGCAGAAACCTCCGGTTATTCATTCCAGCGCGCACACGGGAGCCCAGATGGGCTGTGATTACTGTCACAGGTATCGGGGACAACGGGAGATCCCTGTCTGTTTCATCCTGAAGTGTCAGGCAGCCCTGCCACCATCCACACAGCGCAGGCTCCTCCGTGCGGCTGCACACGTCGCCCGCGGTGTGGCACAGAGATGGTGAGCGCCAGGCTTGAGGGGGCGGGGGGCAGGGGCGGCCAAGGGTTCGAATCCCTGCAGCAGACACCTCTGCTGTGCCTCTGATCAAGGGGGCTGTGCCTTGCTCCGACTGAGGCAGTCGGCCCCAGCTGTCACGTCTGTCAAAGACTTTAGCCCCCCCTGCTGCGCACTGCTGCACGGTCCCCGTGCTGTGAAAAACTGCTGCTTCTCTGCAAGAGTCTGAAAAAGACTCGAGCCTTAATGGGGATAAAGACCCAGGAATTGTGTGTCCAGCCCAACCAATTAGCGCAATGATCAATTCAGTTAATTAATGAAGTTCTCCAGTGAGAGTGTCCAGGACACTCCTATAGCACTCTCCAGGATCACCACCAAACCAGAAGTCGTTCCTCTTCTTCTTTGAGATAATAAGGTAGAAGTGTTTCAGAAACTATCATGCTGTTGCACTGTATTTATTTCATCCTTGCCTGGACCATTTGTTACACATATAATAAATACCACACAGTACCAGAACTGCTTGCTTAGCAAGGCCTGCTGGCTCCGTGCTCAAACTCCTGTAGGGCACATGGCTTTGAAGCACTAAATTACAGTGCTGGTCGTCGTTTTTTTCTGAACATGCCCCTTTGTTGTTTTTCCTCATTTGCTCCCTTTTCTTGGTCGTAAATCGGTAATTTCGGCAGACAACAACATTTTTTTAGCATAGACAGACAGGGTCCATTTATGAAATCGAAATTTGAATTTTCTTACTGTTTGAACCGGCAGAGATCCTTTTCGTTTCGAGCTCTTCAGTGCTTGGTAGTTTCAGAGTCTATTTTATCATATTGTAACCCTAAAGTACACAGATAGGTTGTAATGTAACCCTACAGGCCAGACATCGCTGGTCCAGTCTGGGCCGGGTCACACTGTAACCCTACAGTCCAGAGATCACTGGTCCAGTCTGGGTCACACTGTAACCCTACAGTCCAGAGATCACTGGTCCAGTCTGGGCTGGGTCACACTGTAACCCTACAGTCCAGAGATCGCTGGTCCAGTCTGGGTCACACTGTAACCCTACAGTCCAGAGATCGCTGGTCCAGTCTGGGCTGGGTCACACTGTAACCCTACAGTCCAGAGATCACTGGTCCAGTCTGGGTCACACTGTAACCCTACAGTCCAGAGATCACTGGTCCAGTCTGGGTCACACTGTAACCCTACAGTCCAGAGATCGCTGGTCCAGTCTGGGGTGGGACACACTGTAACCCTACAGTCCAGAGATCGCTGGTCCAGTCTGGGGTGGGACATACTGTAACCCTACAGCCAAGAGACTTTGGCACAATACAGGCAATCCTAATTTGCAGTCAGGAACAAGCAAGAAGCTGTCAAAGCATTTTAAAACCATACATCTCTAAGGCAGACCCTGTACTGCTATTTATTTCTATCGGTGTCCAAACCAGTGATGCAGTCAGCTACTTCCCAGCTCCTCATGAATCCATGAGTGCTAGGATGTATACTACTGGCCCAAGTAATCTTGTTTTAATTCATGGAAGAATGGGTATGAATGCTGTTAGAACGATACAGTGGAGCCTGGTTTCCCCTGTCTAATTTGAATTTCGCCTCTTCTAAAGTTCTTTAATTAAACCCTTAAATGGAGCTAATAATCTTCTCAGTCTGCTCTTTTTTTTGTTTCCAGCTCTTCAGTGCTTGGAGACGCCTGCCTACTCTCAATTTAAAAAAAAAAGTTTAATGAAGTTAATTATCAGTTCAATTAAAAGCCAGATTAAGTGATGGAGAGATCATGTGGACCGAGGCAAGTGGGATGATTGTTGGCATGAACACAGCGCCAAGCATTTGAGGGGCTTAGAAATGGGGGCAAGGAGAGAGCAGCTGTCTGGAGACTACAAGCCAGCCGATCATCTTTTGGGACTGAAGGCTGGGAAGAGGGGGATGGGTTTGAGCAAGAGGTATTGGATTTGGGATAGAATGCAAGGCGCTCGTTTTGGAGTTTGCGGGGCGTCTCCGCTCCCTGTCACCCAGCGGGACAGGGACACTGGTTCACGAAGGCGGGGGCGCCCTCTCCACATCCAGACGCACGGAGCAGTCAGGAGCCGAGACGCCGAGACCACAATCATTACTTGCTGCCTAGTGTCTCCGAGCTGCTGTGTGGTTATAGATGGGGCCACATACGACTCAGAGATGATTAATGCTGCACTGGAAACAAGCAGGACTGAAACTTGAATGAGTAACAGGAAGCAGCTCAGAGAATAATTCCCAGAGACAGCATCAGGCCCCAGTCAACGCGTATAGAGTGAGGGCTTACAAACTGAATTGGGAAGCTACAGGCAGAATCGTGCTTTTTATTTTCTTGAAATGGTGCAGTAAGGCTGTCCCGTTTTCACCTTGGGATTAAAATTGTTTCTGTTTCTTTTGGCTCACTATGGTTTCACTCTGACCTGCTGTGCAGCAGACAGTTTAAAATGTAGTAATATTGTTTCATCGGTTGATTTTCCCACAGGAGCCTCTGGCAACGCAGTTCCTAGCCACTCCCAAGATGGCCGCCTAAGACACACACCTTCCCCCCAGGGTGGGTGGTAACTGCCACTCCCAAGATGGCGGAGGAGCTCCTGAGCAGCACCCTGTCTGCCTCGGGCGCAGCCCTCCCCGTCCCTTCCTCTCTCACCCTGGAGCAGAAGGCTGCCTTTGTCTTCGTCTTCCTCCTCTTCATCTTCCTCGGCCTCCTGATTGTACGCTGCTTCCGGATCCTGCTGGACCCCTATCGCAGTATGCCCTCGTCCACCTGGACAGACTACATGGAGAAGGACACTTTCGATTACCGCATCGCCTGAGAGACGGAGGAGAGCCCTGCATCTCCTCCCCCTGATCCAAAAGGAAATCGCTAGCAGAGGAGGACGAGAGAGGGAGGAATACATGAATGACACAATGGCCCAAGAACACCAAGAACCAAGCAAACAGGCCATTGTGGTTTCAATGCGCTACTGGGCAAACAAAGTGTCGCCGCCCTGGTGGCTGCAGGAGACATGCATATTAGTTGTCCTCGTGTAGGAGAATGTCAGCTTCGGTTTCAACGATTCGTGACCTGCTGGTCACATGACGTTATTGAGGTAAATTGTGTATGTGTCACATGTCAGTCGCCGTCTGCAAAAGAAACTAAAATCAAATGTCATCTTTGGTCTTTAAAGTTTGGAGCATTCTGGTGAGAGCAAGGAGGGATGATCATGAGAGAGGATGCTGCCCTAATCTGCGCTCTATGGGGTAGGATCCTTGTGGGAAGCAGAGGAAAACTGCAAAACTGCAGGAAGAGATTCCATGTGGAAAATCCCAGCTTTGCAGATCACGACTCTCAGTGCGGGGCTGCATCACAGTACGAACGCTGGAAGGGTCTCGTAATAAGATTCATTAGGGAAGTGGTCAACACTGGAAGCACAAGGACACCGACAGTGATTGTGATGCCCCTCTCTGTCGAAGCCGAGTCAGTCATTCCTCCCCGGACATATTGCACCTGGAGATCTTGGGCTGTTCAGTATTTCACTTGTCTTGTGGTGCAATTTATGGCATCCAGTTTTAAAAGGTTCATTAGACTCCTCTAAGATTGTAACAATGCTCCAGGCAATCATAAAACTACAACAGTGAATGTGTCCTGAGATGTATTTGGACAAGAAGGGGGAGATAAAAGCGTCTCCCCGCCAGGAGGCCAAGTAAATTGGGTTGGGTGATCCCTTGCGGGGATGAGGGTCTTAAAATACAGGTATAAAGAAGAGGATCGGAGGACTCTGTGTATTAAGAGTTTCAATGTTTACATGTTTTTAAATCTTTATTCTCCGACCTCCTTATGGTGGCGACAGTGGGCTCATCCCTGCAGGTATCCCGATTCCAGCCCTGCCCCCCTCCGACTGCAGAAGCGCGGGCAGCGAGGCAGGAAGCAGGGGCCTCTGGGAGGGAGACCGCGGAGGAGCCGCACACCAACGATTTCTCGTATACCTCTGTCGAGTTTGTGCAGGCGGGGGCGGGGGGTTGGGCCGCCAGTATAAAGAGATTTGACAAGGTGGGAGCCGAGGAGCAGCGGGCGGGAAACGTGAGAAGGAAACAGTTTTGCCCAGCGAGAGAGGAAAACGGGGATTTCCTGGCATTGCCGGAATATGGAATCTGTTTTGCTGTCTGGCCCTAATCAAGTAACAAAACGGCTTCTCATCTGAACGGGACTTGTGGCCTAAACTGATGGGTAATGTGTGAGGGGAGAGGGCCAAACTCAGCCCAGGGTCAAACCTTGATTAAGGCGGAGAAGAAGGCACGATTCGGATAGGGAGCTTTTTGGGGGTGACTCACCTGGCTCCAGTCGGGGGCTGCTGGAATCCCCCCCTATCCTTCCTTTAAAGAGGGAAGAGCCAGAGAGGTGAGGCAGCGGGGGGAGAGAGGAGGGAGGGACACGATCATGTATTCGTGCCGCAGGGGGTGGAGACGGGGGGGGGGGCTCTCCTCCCGGGTCGTTGTTAAAATGGTCATACCGCACGCGAGAGCTGCCCGACCGCCCGCTTTGGTCCGCTCTTGGGCTCCCCCTGCAGGTCCGCTCGGGGGGGGGGGGGGGGGGCAGTGACGAGTCAGGTTGAGCGCCGCTGGGCGAACCCAAGTCGCGGCAGCGGATCAGAACCCAGGTGGCACAAGAGGAGCTAAAACTCACTCCGGGGGGCGGCTTTCTGACCCGGCTTCCTACAGCAGCCCCAGCCGGACCAAACCGCGGAGGCGAGGTCTGCCGGGGCGCAGTCTTTTAACATTTTGTTCCCTTCTCAAGCCGGCGGCTGCCCCCCCTCCCTCGGCCTCGTTTGCTCAGCCCGGCTCGTTAGCTCAACCTGGCTCGTTAGCTCTTATGCCTTACAAAAGTAGCTTGTTTACAGGTTAGCAGGCGGAGAAACAGCATTATTATGACAGGGGACACCACAAGTCGGGTCACTGGGATTTCTATTGCGACGTCTGTCTGAGGAACCTCATCCTCCACCTCCGCGGGGAGCTAAAGATGTGCATTAACTAGGGCTGCCAGTCTGAGACAATTTTTTTTATTTCTCTCTACTTGGATGACTTAAAATTGCATTTCTAATGCAGTTGCACGTTTCATATTTGATTCGCAGTCAGTCGCCTGGAACAAACAGGCCAGGCAAATATCATACAGCACCAGCACTGCTTGGCTAGAGAGGTCCGTCGTGCTGAATAACCCCACTGGGCAATCAGACAGCACTGAGCCCCTTTCTGCTCCAGACTCAACTAAACCCGGACTAAATCACAGTTCTGGTTTTCTTTTTCTACTCCTACTTTTCTTCTGAATGCAAATACGCGTTTCATCCTCTCAAATCTCCCTTTGTTATTTTTCCTTAATTCCTCCGTTTCCTAAGCATGCAGTCTGCAGACAATAACTTTAGTTTTTTTTATCAGAAACAAAACAGCAGCCGCCAAGCAAGAAGAGCAAAAGGAGCCACAAAAATAGATTTGTCTTGTTGTTTAAACCAGGTTCCAGTTTGGGCATATTGTAACCCTACAATCCAGAGATCGCTGGTCCAGTCTGGGCCGGGTCACACTGTAGCCCTACAGTCCAGAGATCTCTGGGCCAGGTCACACTGTAGCCCTACAGTCCAGAGATCACTGGTCCAGTCTGGGTCACACCGTAACCCTACAGTCCAGAGATTGCTGGTCCAGTCTGGGCCGGGTCACACTGTAACCCTACAGTCCAGAGATCACTGGTCCAGTCTGGACCGGGTCACACTGTAACCCTACAGTCCAGAGATCACTGGTCCAGTCTGGACCGGGTCACACTGTAACCCTACCTAACCTGCTGGCAGCCCTAGCATCCATCACAATTGTGCGCACTCTGTGTGCTTTAACTGAATGTGAACAAGGGTCTTTACTGCAGGTGTTACCAGAGTGCAGCAGAAAGCTGGCCCTGCGTTCACAAGCTGTGTCTCGGTGTTCGTAGCTCATTGTCAGCTCCTCGAGTCTGAATTATTCTGCTGTTTACTTCTATGGTCCAGCCTATTTTCAATCTGTAATATTTTTCCAAGTGTTTTGCATTTTGTTTCTTTGTTTTTATAATTAAAAGAGATATATTGAGCATTGAGTTTGCATTTCTTCTTTTTCCTGAACGTTTAAACCGCGTTCTGCACAGTCCCCGATATTTAATGAAGGAATTCTGGGTAACTACCTACCTTTTCCCGTTAATTAATTTTGGATTTTGATGATCCTCATCTCTAAGGATGTCCTTTCACGGTTCCCCAACTGTTCCTGGTTTCAGACCAGGAGCTTTTCAGACCTCACAGCTCCAGGCTCCGGGTTCTACTATGGTTTGAGGTGTCTGTTTGTGAGGAGTTTGCACGTTCTCCTCATGGCCATGTGGGTTGCCCCCAGGTGCTCCAGTATCACCCCACCTCTCGCAGACATGCAGCATTGCACTGGACTGGATTTGCCGCTCGAAGGAAGAAATCACGTGCGTGCGGAAAAGGAACAATGCCTTTGGAAAAGCTGAGTAGGATGGCCCAGGCTTACGGAAGGAGCATTAGCTGACAAGTTGTGAGCTGTCTGGTACAGTAGGGATGTTTTTTTTATTTACATTTTCATTTTGAGGAGACCGTAATTTCACAGCTTGGCTCAGGCCCTCACCGAAAGAATCTGTTTTCGCTCTTCCGCAGACAGCATGCTGCCGAGGCAGACAGGGGCTACCGTATCTGGCCTGCTGAAGCAGAGTTGCAATCCATCTGGTGAACATGGCGAAGAAGGCGATGGGCACAGAGAAGCAGATAGTCTGCTGGCACCCTGACATGGCGTCAGCTCGTGCTGGCTTTGCAGTGCCTACAGTTTTGATCACAGGGCATTAATTAACAGGAAAGCCTGTGATGACAGACCAGTATCTGCCAATATTTGCTTCGTGGCATGCGGACTGGGTGACACGTGGGCAATTTCTGATCAAAACCTGGTTAAGAGAGCGCGGGGACGGCTGGGACTCCGGACACCTGCGTCCGCTCGGCTACCGCGGGTCTGGCGCCCCGGGGTGGGGGGTGAGGGGGTTCCCTCAGTGGCGCTTTGTTAGCAACAGCAGTCGGGCACGAGGAACTGTCTCCACCGCACAAGTGAAAAATATTTCAAGTCAAGGTTCAGAAATGCTAATCGCGCCCCTGTGCTGCGCCGTCACATGGCCAGAACACGCCTTTTTTTTTTTAAAAGCCAAATGCATTAAACACGCGCTCCTGCCACGAGCGCCAGGCAGTGTCTGAGCACAGCCTGCGTGACTGACAGTCGACCCCCCCGCTCCCCCCCCTATTTTTAACATTACAGCTTGTTGCCATGGATACACCCCCAAATAGATCCTGGGAACGCTGCGTGTCACCTGCACCCGCTGCGCTGGAGCCAAGAAACCGGGTGGGAGAGAGAGAGAGAGAGAGAGGGGGGGAGGGAGGACAGATACAGAGGAGGAGAGAGGTGATAAAGAGAAAACAGTTTCTGCTTCCAGCTCTCAGGAGTTAGTTTTGTTGCACTGCTGGGACGCATATCGCCGAGAGAAAGGGGTGGTCCAGCCCCAGTCGTGGGGGGGGTCTGCAGCTATCCTAGGTCTCTCAAAAGCAGCAGCACCTGAAGAGGGGGGAGAAGCTCTTCACCTGCTCCAATAAAGCCAATTAAGCCACGAACGAACTGAGTGAGGTCAGGAAGAGCTGAGCTGCCAACGCAGCAGCCCTGGTCTCAGCAGGAAGGAGGGATGCTGACAGGGAAATGATGGTGAAAATCGCTACCGACACCCTCTTGTTAAAACAGGCCCGCTTGTGGCGGTGGTGTGTGCTTACGGGTCACAGAAAGCAGCACGCTGCCTGGCGAACCGGCCTCGTGCATCCCGCAGGGCCAGACGCAGCCGCTCACACAGGAGGTTGGCGCCGCTCTGCTTCAAAACAGAGGCCGTTTCAACAGGACTGGTAAAAAAAAAAAACAAACGCGCATTTCCACACGCACACGGCCCTTCCCGTCAGTGACGGAGGGATCTGGCTCCCTGAGGGGCTTCACCTTCTCCCGCGCTCCGAGCGGAGTGCTGTCTTGCCGCTGCCAGTAGTCCCGACAACCTGGCCCGCAGCCTGAAACGGCACCTTTCTTCCTCCCGGTCAGCTCGGCGGGTTAGAGCACGGTGCTAGTCACGCCACGATCGCAGGTTCGATCCCCTGCTCCTCTCTCCCCAGGGAGGAGATTTAAGAACGAGAGAGAGAGAGAGAGAGAGGAAGATCATTCAGACTCCCACACGCTGGCTGGGCCTGGCGGTGGGGGTGGGTGGGGGGGGGCGCGAGAAAGAAAGAGCTCGGAAAGGAGGAAAGTGGAGTGATAACCCCTCCTTCCATGGGCCTCCTGGCCCCCTCACGCAAACACAAAGGGCATCGGTCTCACGGGTCTGGTTATCTGCTGCTGCCAGGCCCCGCTCTGCCCAGCGCCCCGGCTCGGCTCTCTTGCTCACTGCCAGACCAAGGGGGCACCCGCCGGCGCGGAGCGTCCTGAAGAGCACGGTCACGGCCCTGCAGCTGGGAATCAGGCGCCACAGACGTACTTCTCCCTTTCTTGCAGGGGAAATCGTCCCCTTCCATGCTCAGGCACTGCCGGCCTCCCGCCTTGACGGCCTCCTGCGTTTAAAAGGGATCCAGATGATGACTTCACCTGATGGGTGGCGGGGAGGGGATTTCGAGTTCAAGCCACGGATTATTATTATTCCTCGACAGGAGATGCGCAGCAATAAAAGAAACAGCAACGCATGCAAAAGCAGAAATGACTCATTCTTTGCGTGTTATTCAAAGGATTTCATTTAAAAAATACAGATTATCCTGCCGATTAGCTACAGAAAAACAAAAACAAAAAAGGCAGTTTAGCAAAGGGCCAACACTGTTTATCGCGACTACTGTGAAAGTCCAGCCTATTGAGGTCTGGAGCTACGAGGCTGGCTGGTATCCATCATGACCGCTGTCCGGTTCGGGGTGTGGGGAGGGCGCCAGAAAGCCAGCTAATAAAAGGGATTTGAGAAGACATCGCCACTCCAGCGTGCAATGAGTTTCACACACCACTCGGGCCTCATGAACAGCCGCGGCCCTGGGTGTGTGCGTCCGGACACACCTGACGTCGTCGGACAGGACCGGACCAACCCAGGAGTCTCAAGGCCAAGACTACAAACACGGAGAGAGAACAGAAGATCTTAAAGGCGGCAAGAGGAAGAAACCCAGAACCTGGAAGCTGAGTCAATCCCGGGAGAGGCAAGAGGAAACCGCCGCCGCTGGGAGACAACCCATGCAAACGAGGGGGAAACATGCAGACTCCACACGGACAGGCACGCCAACCCAGAATCGAACCCAGGAGCCACCGCACCACCTACACAGAAAGAATCACCAAGTCTTCCGCGACAACGAGAGCAGGTGTCTCGAGAGCCGCGGAGGTGTGGATGAGCAGTGCTGCACTTCAATTATCACTTCCCCTTCCCCTGGCCACAGCTCTGAGCTCGGCGGCGGCGCACGCACAAACGAGCCGGCAGAGAGACAGGAGGGACGGGGGGGCGGGGGTGGAGGCAGAGAGAGGGACCAGGAGCCGCAAAACTAAAAGAAGCGTCTCCCTTTCATCCATCTTTATCACCTGTTGTCAGCTGGCTAAAACCCGGCCTTCGCTCTTGTTTAAGAGTGGGCTGACAGCTCCATCTCCACTCCCGCCTTCAGCACCCTGGAGAGCGCCGCCCGAGACGGGAATAGATGGTGAATCAGACGCAGATCAATACGCATCATCAGGTATGGAGAGCGGGGGGGGGGAGCGATGGCAGCTGTGGTGGGCAGGGGACAGGGGTGAAGTGAGAAGCCTAATTAGACGATTCCTCTCTCCCCGTCTCTCTCAAAGCCTTTCGCTTAGAAAATGTTGGCTGGGTTATTTTTGTGTTTCAGTACAAGAAGAAACATCACACCGACGCCCGCCCACCCCCCTCAACCTCGCTTCTTAGCCCGCCGAACCGATGGCAGGAGCACCGGAGAACGAGTGTGATTTATTGCCAGACACGTGACCAGCTGTCTCCGCTTTCGGTCCGTTCCCGAAATAAAAAAAACTTCAGCAACCTTTCCTTTTCTAAAGTGTAGGGGGTCATTAAAACGCATCACTTAATACACAATTTACCCAACAAATATGATCAAGCTGCTGCTCCAGGGGTCTGGGCAGATTTATGTCTGTTATGTCTGTTTGGCACATAAGATCCTTAGAAAACAGGGATTTCCAGATATGCTGCAAGTGTTCGTCACATCATGCTATTCCAAGCGGGAAGAAGTTAGCAGGGAAAGGATGGATTTCACATTCCCAGGAAGATAAAGCAGAAGCACACATCCAGGAAATACCTAACCATGTTTTGGTGCGTACAAACATTGTTACTGCTGAACACTGTTAGGCTTCTGCAAGCAAGCAGACGTTTGGCTGGAACATGGCTTTCACATGGATCAAGATTCTCTATATTAATGCAGTGCCTCTCATCCCAAAGGCCTCCAAAGCTCCCAGAGAGGAGCAGGCCCACTGCATCCACCCCTGGGTGAAAGAGAAGCCATTCTGCACCAGCGAAAGGGGAGGAGGAGTGAGAAATTACTTTGCCAGGGAATTAAAGGGGAATTTCAGAGAGGTCAGACTGAGCCGCCCAGAGTGGAGTTCAGCCAGGGCTGTGGGGTTACAGCCCCACTCTTTCAAACAACAGGGACCGAAGGCCAGGCGCGCTACAGCACTCCCCCTCGCAGTGGAGAATGGTGGAGGTTTCTCGGTTCAGTATGAGATACCTTTTGGTAGAAATCCAGCTCGCCTACGTCCATCCAGTACTGTAGCTCAGCATGGTTATCAAGACTGCAGCCGAACCGCTTAAAATATGCATTAGAATCACGTGTCAAAACAACACCTTTGTGGACAAGGGGGAAAAAATGAAAGGCAAAAGAAAAACAAACATCAATTGTACATTTCGTGCAATGTTTTTTTTTAAACACTGTAGGAAGAAACCTAAAAGGATCATAAAAAGAGTACATAGGGAATTAAGACTTTAAGTCCTTCACCGTGGATTATCTAACAGCAGTCCGCACCGACATTCAAAAGGGAAATACTGCTGTTGTTCTTCCTTGACACAGAGCTCACACATGCTTTTAAGCAGCAGCAAGCCTTATGTAAGAGCAGCACATCTGCCAGTTCTCTAAAAGGCTGCTTAACAAAAGTCCACTGATGTGAATATTCTGCATTATTCAAATCCCTAAAGGGGGGGGGGGGGAGGGAGGTGTCCTCTTTGGCCTTTTCAAGACAAGCTTCCACGAAATAATCTCAAAATATGATGGAAGAACAAATCCGTAAAATCTTTCCTGTTCCGATTTATTTTTCCTTAAACCAGCTGAGTCCAGAGGCGACAGTGACCCCCTGCACCTACTTTACTTTAACGCTGGAGACATTACGAACGGGAGCCTGGAAGTGACAGTACTTCTGAAACAGTAGCCCTCACCTTCTGAAGCCCTGCTGCCTCGCAGCTACAGCCACACAGCGCAGACATACTCTGCCGCTGCTCCCGATTTCCCACGGCATGGAAGATCATAGGGATCTGCGCCCCTGTAGCCGCTGTAATCGTAGGCCTCTGCACACGGGCTTACATCTTGTGCTGCAATTCCGGGGCGAGACGCTCCCCAGCTAAACTCTCCTGTACTGTGCCCTCTCCCAAGAAAACCGAGCTGCAGGACAAACCTGGCAAAATGAGTCTCCCCTTAAAGAAAATGCTTTCCAGGCTCCCTTGGGGCTGGTTCTGTTACGAGCCAATTTGGAGCTTTGCTGCAAAATGGAACAAGCGTTTAACGGCAGGCAATGGCACACCAGACTGCAGTTAGCGCCTCAAAAGGGAAATAAAATATTTTTGGACAGCAGTTGGAAGGACCAGGAGCTACACGCGGATCAGGGGTGTAAATTTTCATTCCCAGAGGATGGCAATGTCCTCTGGGTTTTGCTCCATCCAGGCTTCCAGCTAATTAGTCTAATTGCCTGATTTCCTGGACTGAAATGTAATACTTCCCTCCAGGCTGAAAAAAAAAAAAGATGTGTTTTGCAGACACTGTATCCAGATTCAACACCCCCGACAGTCTTAATCCTATCAGGTGCTAGAAAAACAATGACACTTGCAGAAATACAAGCCCAATTAGGGAAAAAAAGATTTGATTATTTAAGCGCTTAAAGGTAAGGGTAGTGGGCACTGTGGTCCTGCAGGAATGGGTTTTGACACCTCTATACTGGGCAGTCGTTCCAGACAAATGTTGCCAATAGGTACAGCTGCCCCTGCTCAGCAGAGTGGGCAACAGAGAAGGTCAAACTGCTCAGGGCAGCAACACCAGCGCTACAGCCATGCAGCCTGATGTCACTACATCTCAGGGGTTACTCCAGGCTGGACCTGGTCAGTACTGTACTGGGATAAACCAGTTTGCTGCTGTAAGTCGTGTTCGTGGTCAAGTAGGGTCCACCCTCTGGATCACAACTTCCCGAACAAACTCCACACAGACCGTGGGCCAGGTCCAGAGCTGAACCCAGGGCCCCAGCACCATGAGACAGCAATGCCAACGACTGTGCCTCTGTGCCGCCCGTAAGGGATGGTGTGGAACACAAATGCTGAAAATCAGTTACCTGAAAGCGCTGAACACAGGAAAACAGGTATTGCTAGAAATCCGGGCCCTGAGATGTGGGGGACAACACTGCTTTGGCACTGATAAAAGAAACAACACTCAAAACAAAAAGCTTGGGTTTTCATTTGAATGAGTGCATATTTATTGGAATCTAAAAAATATTTGAACCTTTTCTTAAAAAAGTAACATTTGTTTTCTTACAAAACTACTATATTACATTTTTATCACAACCCCCCCCGCCCCCTCCTTTCCCAGCAGACATTGTTTTTTGTCAATATTTAGTTTCTTTAAAACGTGTGGAAGACAATCCCTGATAGTGTTTCTTAACGTATAAAAGAGAATTAAATCCCACTGACGTCCCTTTTTAAAATAAACAACTTGCTACCTCGCTACCTTGCAGTCCTGTCACATTTCTGGACCTGCGCTGATCTTCAGGGTTCAACCAAACCTCAGACTGGGAAATGCAAACTAAATGAGATTGTAACAGTTGGGCGTCTCTTCACTGGAACAGTGATTTCAGGATATCAGCTCCAAATCCATTCCTCACATTTAAACTAAACCAGAGGCGTTGGCTCCAACTCTAACTGGAGCGAAACGCATTCAAATACTGTACACACCCATAATACAGTCTGCCAGTACTTAACATCCAGCCTCTGGACTCCTGACGGAAGAAGGAGTGCCCTTTCCACTCAGGTACATACCTCCTGTGCCACTCATACCTCCTCAAGAGCAGGAAGTGACAAACCTACAAACTACATGGGTCTGTTTTTCAAAATGTTTTTCTTCAATTTCCAAATCATACTAAATCATTTAAACTATGCCAAATCGTCAAAAAAATACTGATTCAACTTTTCCTCAAACTTCCAACAGGGACTAAAACAGGACATTTTTATTTAAAAAAAAAACAATGCGTAGGACCAAACCTAAAATAAAACTCTCAACAGGTCAATGAACTTTCCATTTCTACCAGTGAACTGCTTGTGATGTGTAGTGCCACCTGCTGGTTATAGTGTGGATACGCAATCTTTCCACAGTACAAAATTCACTTGCAGTTAACGAGAAAGGCATATGACTGGTGAATTCAACTGGATAAGAAAGAAAATCCCACCAAAAACACAGATACATACACTTATATATAAAACACATTAGTATGCATAAGTAAGGTTTGTATAGCAAATAAAGATTTCATTCACTATCACTTCAGAGCTAAAAAGGAAAAGTTCAAGGTTTTTCTTTTCAATTAGTCAGTTCTCTTTTGAAATGTGGGTGACAACCAAGTCTCCATACCTTAAGCACAAAAACCATAGGCCACTTTTTCTACGGACTGGGATGTACTGCATAAATCAGGAAGGGAACTATACTCTTAAATAAAAAAAACTTTGTTCCTGCACACGTTAAGTATCTGCATTTTGTTGGGGGGAAAAAAGGCAGCCCAGCAGCTAAGACCTCTTGTTGAGAGTCGACTGAACTACCCTGTGTTGCATCGGACGTCCGCCCTGCCCATCGACCGGACGCACCTGAGTTACCATGGCGCTCGGAGCAACGTGGAGCAGCGCGGTGCTGGAGCAGGCTCCTCCGGCGCACGCACGCCGGGTTAAAACTTCCAGAAACGCACGGACCCTCCAAAGCGGATGTATTGCGAGCCCAAGGTGGACCACCAGCTGTGTCTTCGGAAGGGGTGGGGAACCGAAAGGAGCCGGCAGACAATCTTCAGCGGAGACGAGGTGGCGGTTACCTCTTCTCCGATTCACACTCAGTCTTTCCATACGAAATGAATACAGGGGAGTGGGGGGTAATTCCGATAATTATAAGACAAACACTGGAATAAGGCGAAGAGACCAAAAGGCTGGGGGACTCTGTGTTGGAGCGACGACGGTGGTAGAGGGACGACTGATGCTCCTTGAAGGACGTCCTGCTCCCCTGACTCATTTCTGCAGAGAAGAGATGAGACGGACAGTCGAGGCATTCCCGTTTTTTAGGGAAGAGAGAGCAGGATGGCGGAAGAGTCTCAGACCCCGAGGCCACACAAACAGGGATTCGAAGCAGCGTTCAGGGCGGCAGGTCATTCAAGAAGAACGGAAGCCTTACAGCAAGAGCACAACATCAGGGACAGAAAACTGCAATCATGGCTCCACAGCCGACAAGCTAGGTAGCTTTCATTGGTGCAAAGAGGTTTAAAGACGACCATTACTTTTCAGAGGTGCAGTGACTTTACACTGCCACTGAAATAAGACAACTACAAGCCTTTGTGTTCTTATTTTTCTTTCTCCTGATGGCTTTGTAGCTCAATGGTTTTGTCCATGTTTCTAGATTAAAGCTTTTGAAACTTTGTACTGATCTTATCGTAAAAAAGAGTTTGGCGAAAGGCAGTGAGCTCCTGCCTTCCCCGATTCCTGCTAAAGCTCGTGTCTGGATGAGTCTGTCTGAAAGAAGAGCGAAAAGCCCATCCCTCCACATCCTTAAGAAAATAACTACGGAAAACAAATACAATTCACAAAATGAAAACACCCTGGGCTTCCGCAAAACATTAAGGCATTGCAGCGACACTGAGTGACAAAGGAGGGGGGCTGTTCTGGAGAAGAGGTGTTTGGCGGGACAGGGGGAGAGGAAACGCGGGGAAGAGTGGGGTTATGGGATGAGCTGTTCAGGTCCGCAGTCTGTCAGCCCCCTGCGGAGAGCAGGAACACGTCCTTCTCCGTCCAATCCAGGCCTCCCACTCCACTGTGCCCAGATCTTCCGAACTCCTTCACTAACCCATGTCCCGGTGGTTAAGAGAACTTCTTCTAAGCCCGGGCATGGGTCCCAAAACTGCTTTCCTCCCAACTCCCCCGTCCTCTCCCCTATCTCCTAACGTTCTTCATCCCACATGGCTTTTCTGTACACTTATATTTCTTTGTAGAAAAAAAACCCAAAAACAAACAGAACACTTTAGTGGTGTGGGCAGGCTGCCTGAGCAGTCCGGGGTGGCATTAGATGGTGAGCACTTTCACCTCACTGTGCACGGGCGTGGTTTCCACAGTCTCCACCAGCGTGACCTCCTCCTCTTCGGTGGGGTCCAGCTCCTCCGCCTTGATGATGATGGCGCCCTCGGGGAGCACCATCACCCCCTGGCCCTGGCCCTCCCCCTCTCCCTCCTCCTCCTCCTCCTCCTCTTCCTCCCGCTCCCCGTCACGGTCCTCCTTCCCCTGGCTCTCGGCGGCGCCGTTGGTCTGCACGTGCGCCATGGCCTCCAGCTTGAGCCGGTACTGCTCGGCCTCCTGCTCCTTCTTCAGCAGCTGCTGCCGGTACTCCTGGGCCCTGCGGTTGGCCTCCTGGAGCTGTTTCTGCAGGAGCTCCCTCTCCACGCTGTCCTTCTGCACCTCCGCCGGCGGCTCCTGGGGGCAAAAGCAGAACGCACAGGTGGTTGGGCCCTTCTCCTCTCCCTGCCGAGCGCTTTCGCAGAGGGGGGAATGAGGAAGTGCCGGCACGACCCCTCCGACTCGCCCACCTCCGAGCCGCTCGGCTTTTAACACATTAGAAATTTGAAAATTTGGAACCAAATGACTGCTTCACCCACTTAATTAAGGGGTAAGCTTAATTCTGTTAAAGGACTGCAAGCCCAGGGTGGAATTCTATCAGGACACAGGAGTTACGGCCCCTGGGATCTTTAATGATCAAGCAATCTGCACTTCAGATTTAGCGTCTCATCTGAAGGACAGCGTCTACTACAGTACAGTGTTCCATACTTGAATGATGGACTAGCAGTTCTGATCCAGATGGAACAGGACCACCTACTGGTCCAATACCACCACTTAAGTCAGAGACCTTGTATTCCTTCAGGATCTCCCAGCCCACTACTGACCAGACTCAACTTTCCTTGGCCTCTGAAACCTAACATGATGTAAAAGATCTGTATCAAAGGTGGTTTCCCTGCTGTAAAGAGGAGAGATGTCCTTGCTCTGCAAGGTAAAAACTGAATTCTTAAGTCAAAAGCTAATGCAAAGAATCCAGGACAGGCGTGTTACACGATTGCCAGAAACCAGTCTAGAAAGAGGAGCTCTTTCTCCACTTTGCTCAATATTCATTGATGCCCCCATCAGTAGGGCATCAGAGTGTCTGAAAATGTTCTATAAGAGCCTGGCCTACAAAAAGAAAGTAACAGAAATCTGAACTGTTAAATATCCCACCCTGTGTCATGCAACACAGAAATTTTATTAACTGATAACGGCAGTTTTATAGTATATGCCCTACAGCTATAAGACTTTATGGCCACGGTTCCAGTGTTGCACAGAGTGAATAAGGACCCATGGCAACGCTCCTCCATGGTGTCCTCCTGTCAGAGACATTCATGTTTTTAGCAGTCTGCAAGCTCTGCACTGCCTTATGGGAGAAACTGCGCCAGTGAGAGTGCACAGAGGCGCATGTCCCACTGGCTCCTCTAATCAGCGCAGTTCTCTCAGCAGGCTCTCTGGAGCTGGCGGCGTGTACCGAACATCTTAAAAGGCCGGGTCCCACAGAGGGGCATGTCTGCCCTCCCTCGGCCTCCCTCCCTCTCCCTGGGTTCAGCAGCTGTCAGTGGGAACTGAGACAAGCTGAGAAACAGCCGGAGGAGAACCTTGTATCAATAAAGTGCTACAGAACAAATAGGCAAGGTTGGGGGGAGTGGAGCTCCTATGATCTTTAATCTAGTCTATAATCTTTAGGTTCTAGTCTTGCTCAGGCATGTAGGCCTCCGGGTTCATCTCCATATCTGAATGAGCAAATCTGTGTGTTTCTTTAGATCTTAAGCAGCTCCAGATTTTAAGCTGACTGTAAATCCTGCCAGACTCTGGTCTTTGAGGACTGAAGTCAGCCCTCCTTATTCTACTAGACTGCACGTCATCTTTCTTGCTTTGACAGCTGAAGTCAAGACTGATGCCCTGTGTTCACCCAGACGGGTGACATCGGATCTTTTAATCTTCCGCACGGCAGGCCGGACCCCACGGCCAGCGTCTCATCCCGAAAGGCGGGCAGCTCCGATCCGCCCCACGGCACCCCTGGCTGCTGCCTGCTTTTCCACACTCCGCACCGACCTTGTCGTTGACCTCGGCGTGGTTGACGGCTGGGTCCAGCTTCCTCTTCCTGGCCGGCGGGGGCTGGGCCTCTTCCTCCACCACCTCCTCCCTGATCTGTCCGGCCGGCAGCGTCAGGACTGCGCACACGCAGCGGCAGCAACAACAACAACACAGCATTTCAACACCTCCTCCTCCGAGAGCAGGAAACCCACCAGACAACTGGCGCTGCCAGCGGGCACTTGAAAGGAACAAGCCCGACTAGCGCGTTTAAAGCCATAGAAGAACAGTGACTCCTGGCTTTTCTGCTGTTTCTGTACAGAGCGTCTCACCATTAATAATAATAACCAGGATAACCTGCTGCCCTTTATAGAATAACCTGCATCACTCCACTGTCCACTCCATGGAGAAACTCTGCTCCAACCAGCCCCGTAACAGCTTACTTGACAGGAAGATGGAAACACAAATAAAGGACCAAAGTTCAGGGGGGTAGCTGCATCAGCAGGCGTAGGCTGCAAAGGAACAAGTAATAGGTTTATTCCATGCTGAAAAAAAAAAGCATTTTTTTTGGAGTGAGCCTTGATGCAGTTTATTCTATGCTATTCTAAAAAGCATAAAGGACCAAAGTATTAGGATTGGTTACACTAAAGCCCCGTGACAGAGCTGACTAGAGGGCAACAGGCAGAGCAGCCCTGATCTACAGCACTGAGCTTGGCCACAAGGTGCTTGCCCACTCCAGATTAAAGATTTAAATATAATCACTAACTTGGGGTTTGCCATTCAGGTTTTAAAAAAAAAAGAAGAATGGAAATAATGGAAAGGTTTGCATTAAATATTGGAAATATGGTACTGAGTGTTTTTTTAAAGGGGAACTGCAAGACTATTTTTATATTTCGAAAGATTAGAAAGATTTGGCATTGATGAGGGCATTTCAAACTACAATGAAAGTGAAATATACACAGCAATGTGTTAAACCTCCAATGTGCACTACAAAATAGACCAGATGGTCCAGGTATTCCGCGATTGAGAATGAGGCAACAAAACGACCGGCAATGTGTTGCGGCCATATGACACTGTAAACAAACAGGCTTGAGAATACATCTCCTTTAATCCAATTAGAAATATTGCTCTTGACTTTGAGACTGTTTTGCCGAACAATACAGCTTCCTTGTTAACTCTGCGTGCAGATCACGCTGGAGGGGTGAAATGTCTGCAGCACAACATGTACTTATTCACTGCCTTACATCACAGTGACTAGCGAACAGGAAGGGCAGCGTCGATTTGCAATTTGCATGACCGCTCGCCATCACGCGTGGCGCAACCAGGAGTTTGCCAAGCCATGGCGACTTACAGTACTTTCGCAAAGCTCACAACTTGCTGCTTGAATCAGAATTTGACCAATTTTGCAATACCGTCAAATTAATTAATTTTTTTAACAAGATTGAATAACTGGTCTGAGAAATTGGGACTGCAGTTCCCCTTTAAGTAACTTTCAGCTCCGCCGACAGGTTGAGCTGAGTTGCTGTGACATGTTGGATTTCCTCTACTGTCTTTAACGCAGTAATCGGGCTCCTGGGATACCTAAACTAAGCAAGTAATTGAATCAAGAGTGAGCCACCTTCGTCATGGAAATGAACCCCAGGTGTGTGTGTGAGGGGGTATTTTTAGAAGCCCATCAAATCTGGCACGCATGGCCTTTTGGAAGGCGAGAGGAAAACAAGGCACCTGGCAAAAACCCAAGCAAACACAGGGACAAACCCGAGCCTGGAATCTAATCCAGGGCTCAGGAACTGACCCGAGAACAGCACAAATCCCACATCACTCTCAGGAGTGCAGGGCTAAAAAAAAAAATACAGAAGGCGTGGGGCTGGGGGGAGCTCACCTTGCTGCCCGTCCTGCATGGTGACAATGAACTGCTGCCCCAGTCCGCTGGTCTGCAGGTTGCCATGCTGGTCCGTTACTATGGTGATGACCCTTTGACCTCCACCACCCACCATGTGCTGTATGGCCGAATCCACCGAGTCTGCGGTGATCACTTCCTCGGAATCACCTGGGAAGCACAGGAATTATACACAGTGAATGAGAGGCCCTGCAGGGAGAAAAAGAAAACCTGTGACAGGATCCATCAGGACATTTGAGGGACTATCTTGCCAAGAGAAGAGTGTGTTGACTCCAGCTGGAGATGCTGAATCAGATCTGTGCATAAACCAACTGTCTTAAGAGATTAATGTGATCTATTATATTAAGTCTCTGAAAAAAATGTAACATTGTAAACTTAAGGTGGTGAGATGTTGGAAGGATCAGTTTACCACAGAAAGATGCTAAAATCAACCAGCATCAGCGTCAGCCTGCTGAGACTGTGAAATGGGCCAGAATGAAATACTTTAGAATCAGATTGGGGGATTGGCTGCAGAAAAAAACAAAAAGGGAAAAGGACAGCCATCAAGGCACTACCAAGGTTAATGCCAGGGAGAAAATCAAAGCACTGAATGAAGTATATTCCAAGGAACCTGACCTGAGCATTAGCTCTATATGAATTTGCTTTACCTATATTGTTTAGATGGAAGATGAAAACACGTAAGATGGAAATATGTAACTCGTTGTATTGTTACACTAAAGCCCCCTGACATAGCAAGCAGGAGGGCGACAGGCAGAACAGCCCTGATCTACAGCTCTGAGCTTGGCCACAAGGAGCTGAAGAGCTACCGCGCACTGCAGCTGAAAGATTTTAATCTCATCGCTTCATCGCAGTCATCTTCCACTCACCTTGCCGGCTGGAATTGGACATCGGTCCTGAGGCTTCGGCCAAAGCTGCTAGTGTTGCCAGGACTGAGGTGGTAGAGACGGTCGAATCCCCTGGAACGAAACCGGCAGCACTGGAACCACTCTCGAGGGCGAGGGCCTCGATGGCGGCTTTTCAATTTATCAAGGGCCTGCCGTTCACTCCTTTGGGGAATTCTTGCAGCATTTGAATCAGAACCAACTATCTAACTCTGATGAGCGCAAAAGAGGTATCCACTTTGAATACCTTTTCGTTGTCTCAACACCAAGCCACAATAACTTATTCTATTCCCACGTACTCGGTTCCCTCATTTTGTTTGCCTTTCCTGCCTTTTTATTGCTTCCTCATATTACTTAAAAGATGCAAACGATTTTTCCAACATAAAGAGCTCATGTCATGTTGCTTTTCCAAGCTCTGTGTTTCCCCATCTTCTATATATGTTTCTTACATGTGACACTATGCGCTTCATTCTCGCTACTTAACAACAACCTTCTTATCCTCCTCTCATCTGGAAACTTGACTATTTTATTAACTCCAGCAGAATCTACATCACTGACAGAACTCAGGAAGAGCGGTGACCCCAGTACAGACTACTGTTGTACTCGCCAATCTGAGCGCTCATGCCTTATCTGTATCGTTTCCTACCCATGAACATTAACCAGTTCTCACCCCAAAAACGATGAATGTCTACTTCCTGCATTTTTAGAATTCATCTTTTATCAGGAACTTTGTCAAAAGCATGTATGTCGTACTGTAGTCTGTGGGTGTTACAGTTGTTGTCTATTCAAAAGAACGATAACAAGTCAGTTAAGCACGAGGCACCTTTTATACCCTCTACAATCGTCCTGCCACACAGTTAATCCTCTAGTGCAGACGCTGGGACAGAAGTCTGCCGCGCCAGTTCTAAAGAGCAACAGAGGCTCCCAGTTTTCATTCCAGTCCAGCCATGAGCAACATGGCCTGCATCAATCAGCTGCGTCATTAGGAAGATCCGAGTGCTGACTGACTGCTACACCTACAAAGCCCTGCAGCGACGAGGCTCTCGAGGAGCAGTCGTGTAAACTTCTGCCCCAGCGCCGGTCGACGTGACCAGGGCTCCCCCAGTGGCGCCCCACAGAGGTTCAGAGCTCAGGGTCTGTACTACCTGACGCTACAGTGCGAAGGCAGGCGCCCTCGGCCCCTGACCTGAGGTAGTCTTGGTGGTGCTGGAAGAAACGAAGTCGGAGAGGTTGACCACCCCTCCCGACGAGAGGATGAACTGGGGAGTGGTGATGGTGACGGGCGTGCTGACCGGCAGGGATCGCTCTGGGTTCAAGGTCACCTGGTTATGCATCCCTTCCTGCTGGAACAGACAGACGGATGTAACAGGCAGCCAGGCAGCGCTTCTGCTTCGCAGTGTGGCGGCCAAAAGGACAAAAACGCCCGCTGCTCACCTCCCAGTCGGTCCCAATAACATTCTGCCAGACAACGTCTAGTGTCAGCTCCTGTCTCAATGTGCCAGGCTCTGCTTCTGACTTATCACGTCGTATTGCTCTTCTATTATACACACATTAAATAGACTTGCTCCTTTCTGACATTTACACTTCTGCTGTAATAAAACCCTCAGCCTTTAATGGAGTAAATGGAGAACTCAGCACCTAAAGCCACGGTCTGCAGTCTTGGCCCTGAACCAAATGTCTCCTGGCTTGCGTTGCAAATGAGCTCTGGGCAATGTCAGCTGCTTAATTAGGAGGAGTTCGCACGCTTTCGCCTGTGTGCTGCCATTATAAAATGTCCAGGACCAGGGTTACAGATCCCCATCCTACAGTGCGAAAGGTGTAACTATAACAATAACAAGCTACAAACCAGGACAAAACATGTACACCCATACAGTCACACACTGACACCAGTTTTGGAAAACTCATTGCTCCAATGGATGTAAATACACCAGTGGAAAACCCAAAAAAAATGCTTCTCTCCAGCCACCAAACTTTCAGACATTTGCCTTTTAGAAAATCCAGCTGATTGAAATGCTGCCCTCTTCAGCCGTCACTGCTCACCGGCTCTCCGTCGGTGTCTGGTAAAGCGAGGGACCGTGATCAAGAAGAACACGCTCTCAGCGAAATCCCGCCAAACCTGCGCCAGAGCCACCCTGGATCGCTGGGACCCCACGGCCCGGCAGCCCCCCGGCTCGCTTCGCCATGACCTTCACACGCCTACCTGTAGTAAGGCCATGAGGTCCGAGTTGTGCCTGTCCACGGCGATGTCGAAGGGCGTCTTGTCGAACTTGCTGAGCACGTGGACGTCGGCGCCATACTTCACCAGCAGCTCCGCCACCTCGCGGTGCCCGTGCTCGGCCGCCCAGTGCAGCGCCGTCATCTTCAGCATGTCTTTGGCGTTTATATCGGCTCCGCTCTGGGGGGGGGGAGGGTTACAGAGCAGGATGTAGGTGAAAGTGTGCAAGTTGTCTTTTGAATTGCTGCGGTTTGAAAGCAGATGATCTTAACACAGCTTAACATGAGAAACACCACCATATTGTAGACCTTCCACCTAGCAGTACCGCAGGACGGCTCACGTTGAGTTTATTGAAGTAAACAGGACAAACTAACGGAGGTGGTTAGGCTCAGCTCATCTAGCCACAACAAGATGAAGAACGCAGGGGTGGTCCTGATGGGAAACCCAGAAGGCTCTGTGCCGCCCTGGGGAGACTGTGTCTACGTGTATGAAGGACACGGACCCATCAGACTAGTCACTGTCACTCCTGGTCCTGGAGAGTCTCAGTCCATCAGTTTTTCTAGGTGGCATAATTCTGACCAAGTGAAGATCTGGAAAGATCCGGTGCTGAGCAGAAAAGAGCAGGAGGCGCCGGGCCCGGCAGCGTTTACCCTGACGAGCAGCTCCACTATGACGGAGTGGCCCTCCGCGGCTGCCATGTGCAGAGGGGTCCTGTCGACTTTGGTGCGGGCGTCCCGGCTGACTCCCGCCCTGAGCAGCACCTCGGCTGTGGAGTAGTGTCCGTACTGGGCAGCCAGGTGGAGGGGGGACGTCCCAAGCTGGGGAAAACGAAAGAAACCACTCGTCACTTTTTGTGATGGAGGCTGCCCAGCTTCAGCCTCAACTTGACAGATTAATCGCGCTGCTGACGTCTAACAAACGCAGCAGCAGCAGCAGCAGCGTTTTTAATTTGCCCGTCACGTTTCTCTTTTACCGCCCCGTCCAAAACTAGGAAGGGTCGACTGTTTTTAAGGATATGCGGCACTGGAAGGTGCCAGTTTCCTCAGCGGTTTCTAACGAGAACAGCCGCGTCTCTCGGCGGGACGGCGTGTCCGGTGTGATTACCCAGTCCGTGGTGAAGGGAGCTCCGTTGGCCATAAGCGACCGGACTTCATCGTCCTGGCCTTTCCGAGCGGCTTCCAACAACCGTTTTCCTAAATCCACCAGGGACATCTGCGAAAAACAGGAGGAGGAACTTAAAAGAAAGGACAGGATTCTGTCCAGTATTCTTCTGTCAAGATCGGGGGGGGGGGGGTTGATTCAGACGGTGGATCAAAATAAAACCGGAGCGCTGCACTCCTTTCCTGGCGAGCGGCAATATTTTTTTGTAGCTTGGTTTCTTTCTAACTGAGATTTCGGATACTTTACTGGCCCAGCAGAAAGCTGAAGTGGATGAATTTAAAACCAGTACTTCTTTCTTAAATCAAAAAAGAAGAAGAAACCTGACTACTTTATGCAGCCTAATACTGCTCTTGCAACAGTACCCAGCAGACTCCAGGAAGCAAGTCTGATGCCCTGGATGAAAGGCAACATTGATGCACTGTGTTCACCAGCTGGGTGCCTTCATGTGCCAGAGAGAGGAGCAGCATGCAGAAAAGGAAGATAGCCTTGCAGAGATCAATACTGTCTTCTGCTTCTGAACTAGTCATTATCGTTACTCATTTATTAGACTGACACTTTAATCCAAAGCAACTACATTTGCACCCATTCGTGCATCTGGGTATTTTACTGGCACAACTCGGGTTGAATATCTTTGCTCAAGGGAACAACAGCAGTGTCTCACCTGGGATTCGAGCCCACAACCTTCCAGTTGTGAGGGCAGAACCCTGAGCACTGCTGCACATTCCCCACACTTAACCAGTAAGATCTCTGTTTCTCATTTCCTCAACACCTGTGTTATAGCCGTTATTGTCCATTTTCCTTGCAGATGTCCAATTTGCACAAAGCAAATTCAATAAACTGACATACAAAACAGAAAAATAACAACAACAATGAAAAATTAATAATAAAAGAAAACAAACAAATGACAAACTTTTAAGGCAGCGGATCAATCCAGTGCTGTCTTATTACAATATGGGGAGAAGTGGAATCATCAATGAGTGATTCATGTCATAATGAACACTGGAACTTTTATGGCTGTGATTGTTTACAACAGGTCACAGACCAAGTTAACAGGCTATAGGTAGCAGACATGACAATTTACCTTTTATTTTACACCACTCCTCCGTTTAAACTGCACTTTTCTATTCCTTTATGTTACCTGAGGAGTCATATAATAGCACCTTGTCATTCACCATGACGGAATGTACTCAGCAGGGCGTTTGCTACTGTGGTCTGAGTGGAAGCCCCTTGCTCAGGAGCACCGTGGCAGTGCCCCACCCAGGATACAAGCCCACGGCCGGTCAGTCCAGAGTCCCAGACCCCAGCTACTACACAACATCCCTCCGCTTCCTAACTGCTTCTTCCATTTCAGGGTCACGGAGGAGCCGGAGACTATCCTGGCAAGCAACGGGGCACAAGGCAGGAGACATCCTGGACAGGACACCGGTCCATAACACCAGGGCTGATGTCCACAGAGCCCAATTAACCCTCCAGCACGTCTTTGGAAAGAGGGAGGAAACCGGAGCACCGAGCGGAAAAACACATGCAAACTCCACACAGACAGTTCCTCATGTCTGGGATTGAACCCGGGGCCCCAGCGCTGTGAGGCAGCAATGCTGACCCCCACACCACTAAGCAACACTACGTCAGAATTCCTTTGTTGCATTAACTACAAAAAGCGTTTTTTTTTCATTTACAAATCCAAATGCACTGTGGGGTCTTTATGCTGTGTGTTCAAGGTTCAAGTTAAAAGTTAAATACATTTAATGACACTGACGTCAAGACAGAATCGGCTTCAATTTATAGACTTGTTCGGTTTTTTTAAGCGGACACTGACACCTGCTGTCGGTGACGGGCAAGACAGCAAAACCTCTCTGTTTGAAAGGGTAGCTGGGCACACGTCTCACGGGCTTCTGCCAACAGCTAGACTGCCATGAGTCACGTGACTTGGTCACAATGACATGGACACGTCTCTGGAACACAACAAATGGGGGGAGGGTGATGGGGTGATCACTTTGCACATCTTCGTGCACCAGAGCTCGACGACCGCTTTATACAAACTCACATTTTACAACACTAGGCGCTCACGTTTCAGACAGTTCAACTTGACATGGAGATTTAACGTTAAAGGGCTGGTGCTTTACTATAGTATTTTTGTAGACTGCAAGTACAGTCTTAATTTTCATCTGAAATAGTTAAAAGATAGTAAGTGTATTTATAGCTAGGATTCAAGATAACATCACAAAAGCACACGTAAGTGCTCCGAGAAGCTACTTTTAACAGCGCGGTTTCAAATAAAGTTTATTATGATGAAGATAAAGAATCACTTGGTTTATTCACTTAATAAAAGACATTTTTCATATTTTTTTCAATTCCCGGAAACATGCGAAAAGGACTTTCATAAACGCTCTGCGATCAATTCTGAAATTGCAGATCTGATTTTTTCCAGCTCGTGTCTTTTAATGAAAGCCGCCCCATGCATGTTTTGAAATCAGGCTGATATCTGGAGTGCTTCTTAAACTGCTTGCCATGTTGCATGGGTATATTTGTTGGAATACCTACAGAAATCAAGCAAATAAAAGTCTCAACTCGTTCTCCTTAGGAAGACACACTTCTCCCCTCCATGAACAGCCCACCTGGAGGAGTCGGTCTCACCCTGCCAGTGTCTCAGCTTATCTTTAAGACGCTCACACCAATGGACTCGTCAAGTCTACCTTTTTGAAAATGCTGCTCAATTTACACCTTTCGCAGAGAAAGATTTTTGGGGTCCTGCTGTCAGCAGGAATTAGCACTGGTTAGTACCCCCCACACACACTCGGAGCTCCATGGCATAGGGAGAACGAGCCTTTTCAGCTTCGGAACACGCCTCCTGATCATATCAGAAACACGCCCTCAGCTGAAGTTATTTCATCTCACCTCCCATTCTTGACATAATTCTGATTTATATGTTCTTGATTTATAAAGTTTTGTATTATTTTTTTCTGCTTCTGTATAATTTTCTTTTTCGTGTATAATCTATGTAAAGTGCCCGGAGAATGCTCTGACTGAAGGGCGCTATAAAAGATCAAAACTGATGATGAACTGATTGATGGAGTGATCAGAGATGCGCCAGTCGCACTGCATTATGGGGGAAAGGGAGCTGGTGAGCGGTCTTTCCATTGTGTACCAGACCGTGCCCTGAGACAGGGCAGCCCTGTGCAGCGTGCATGAACAGACACGCGCGTGTCCAGCAGCAGGGCAGTTACCAGGCAAGTGGAGAGGGAGGGCTAATTCTACACTGGGAATAAAACACAGCACAAGAAAGTGCAGACAGTGAAGCAAAACATAACATTTTAGGATCATCAAGCACGCAAGCTGGCCTTTGGATTGCAAGTGCAACCTGGTTAGCTCACTGGGAACAGGGACTGAAAATGTGGAGTCACAGCAGTGGATGTCAAGTGTCACGTTAAAGGCAGCCCAGAGAGATGATCACAGCGTTGTCAGGGACAGTATTTTAACAACAGTTCAAACATATCATTTAATGCTGTTTGCTTCTTCCACAAAAAAGACAAAAGAAACTAATTAGGGTACTTTTTCACTCCCAACACCCCATCGGGTCAATAACCCCTCCCCCAGAGAAAACGATTTCCGTATCAGTTGCATTTTTAATTTTTTGTTGAGCGGGGGCAACGCCATTTTCGCAAACCCCTTTCTTGAAGTCAGCGAAAATAATGACTGCAAAGGAACAAGTAATAGGTTTATTCCATGCTGAAAAAAAGAAGAAAGAGAACACAACGTTTCGGCCGTGGAGCCTTCTTCAGGTACACACCTGAAGAAGGCTCCACGGCCGAAACGTTGTGTTCTCTTTCTTCTTTTTTTCAGCATGGAATAAACCTATTACTTGTTCCTTTGCAGCCTACGCATGCTGACGCAGCTACCCACCGAAAATAATGACTGACGACTGAAAGTCCCTCAGTCATACCGCAGGGTAGCCGTTCCCGCATCACGGCCCTGCCCACGCATCGGCACAGGCCAGCTTCGTCTTCTTAATGAAACCCAGGCGCCACTCCTGTCCCCCGGCCAGCCGCTTGAAAATCACGAGCTGCCCACAAATGCTAGGAATCCACCCGGGTCCAAAAAGCAGCCATTTTATTTTTTTTTACATTTTTACAGATCTCAAAGGAGAGGGACACGGCAAGGGTCCAATCCTTCAATTTGTAAATTGAAAACAGACCGTTAACCGTAAAGGGGGCACCAAGTTACCCCACAAAGCCGGGGGGGGGTTTGCTCTGCGTACTTGTAATCCGAAAGCAACCGCAGTTTAAAAACTTGCGCAACCCGCGGTTTATCTGCGGGCCACGGCCGGGCACTGCGCCGATCGCCGTGTAGCAGATCACAACCCCCCCACCCTCCACCAAAACAACACATGTCAGCCGTGCAAGCAGCCATTTTCTGATTTTATAAAGGCGAAAGGGAGTCTTCCTTCCAAAGGGCGAGCAGACGATTTTGAAAGCGTTTTCCTTCTGCGTTCCTGCCGCCTGCGACTCCCCCCCGCCTAAAGAAACCGACTTTAACACACCGGCGGACAGGAAACGGTCTTTAATATTTAGTTGTCAGTGTTCCGGGGGAAGTCGGATCTGAATTTTCAATTTAAACAACGAAGAGAAAAAACTACTTCCACATCCGGTGGACAATAATAATCGGATTTGAAAAACTCCCAGGCGCACACATACACACGCCACACATCGCCGCCAAAAAGGAGACGGTTTTTTACCCCGTATGCGCTTTTAGAAATATTAACTGCGGAGTTTCTGCCCTCCTCCCACTCCCCGAGTTGAGAACCCAAAACACGGCTCGGCTTTCGAAAGGTAAAAGTTGCACAAACGTGAAAAAAAAACTTTTATTTTTCGTCTCGATGGTTAACGAAACGGGACATTACTGCGAAAACCAATAGTCCGTCTCGTGTAGTGTGACTCGAGATGGCATTTTCCTTCTTTTGTCTCGTCTCGTTCGTAACACGCCGTACGTAAGTAATGAAAATAGAATAACTTTTAAAAACATGATTACTGTTGATAAACTTGGGAGATGCCCAGTCTGATTACTTTACCTCGGTGGGGAGAATGCCGTCGAGTTTCCACGTCGCCCCCCCGCCGAACTCGGATACGGATTTCTTCGCTGTTACTTGATACAACTTTTTTTGTTTGAGAAGGGGCAGAGAAAAAAATAAAATTATTATTATTATTATATTTCTCGCAGCGGCACAAAGATGGCGGCCGAACGACACCGGAAGTGGAAACTGAGACTCGGAGACCTTCTTGGTCGGGCGGATGGATCCGTGGGGGTCGAATGAAGTAAAAGGGTTTCGTTTGTAATCCAATGCGCGACAGAAATCCTCGGTAATTTTTAAGTAATTGAAGGTCGAATTTAAACGCCTTTTGGTTTTATTTATCCACTTTTTTTTAGTTGAACGTGTCCGTTTTAACAGTTGCGGTCCCGTTTGGAGTATAACCAAAATTGACTACCACTATTTAACGCGGCGTAGCGATATCATGGTGAGGGGGGGGTCGTATTGTGGTCTTTAAAGTAGTCCCGGTTACGTCTTGGCGGCAAACAAAGTCTGGGAACTAAAAGAAATCCTTGTGTATTTTGAATTCAGCGAACGAGTTTTTTTTTTAAAAAAGCTTTGCCTTGCAATGTTAGGCTAAATATGAAAAGAGTGGGTTAGCTGAAGCCAAAGCCTGACAATGAGTTAAAGTGTACCCGTTTGTGTCCCGTTAAATAAAGTGGCAATTCAATATAGGATTCTGTGCTTGCTGGGATTATCTTGATACTGTATTTTCATAGTAAAATCCACCTTGGCTATCCTTTCTCATTATCAGCGTCGTGTCCTTTGTCAAGACACAATTACAGGACCTTAAATAAGCGGTATATTTTTTTCAGAGTGTGTGTGTATGTATATATATTCGATCAGGTTTCGAGTATCTCGCTATGAAGCAGAAACGGCACAGCGTTTGCAGGACTGTGGCGTGTACTCCAGTGTGACCAGATGAAAACGGAGCATTTCTTCGCCTCTGCAAAGCAGTTCAAATCCACACAGCGATGCGCAGTGATAACATGGCGATTTTTATTAAAGCAGAACATTTCATGCAGGTGGAACAAAATGAAACTGCAATACTGAACAGTGATTACTCTGTCACTACTGGGTCTGTAGCCCTCCATGACTTAACATTTCTTTTAGGCTTTCCAGAACGAGCATCTTCAACAGTGCTGAGGCGGATTACTGTTGTCATTTGTATTCTGGACATACATCAAGAAGGCTGTTATGCCCACGGGTTTTCTTTGCACCTGCACTCTTAATAAAAACCACTAATACTGGCTTAAAGGGGCTAATTTTTACAGCTTCTCAGCTCTTCAAGCCCCCCGGTACCTTAAGAGACTTGGAAAATCAGGCACATGGACGCCACAAGTGTAATTCCCCCTACAAACCAGCCTTCCCAGTCCTGGTGTGGGGCTCCCACACTCCTGGTTTTCATTGCAGCTGAGCTCTTTGCTTCAACCCCTCCTTGAACTGAACCAACAGGCCCCCCCCCCGGCTAAGAATCTTTTGAGAGATTTGTCTTCCCCTCCCATTCCAGGGCTGGAGATATTGAGGTGCTTAAAAAAAATTCAAGGTGACCTCCCACCCGTTAGGGACCGAAACTGGTTGAAGCATTCAAATGAAACCTGTCATCAGGTCAGGTGGGGAGCTGCGTCAGCAGGCGTAGGCTGCTAAGGAACAGGGATTAGGTCTATTCCACGCTGAAGAGAGAAGAAAGAAAACCTCACACTGAAGAAGGCTCCACGGCCGAAACATTTTCTTTCTTCTCTTTTCAGCAGGGAATAAACCTGATACTTGTTCCTATTATTAGATCTACTAGAAAGGCTCAATCATTTAATTAAAGGCTCAATTAGAACAAAAACCAGCAGGTGTTCATGGTTCTGATCCCTGGAAGGACATCGGGGTTTGGTAGCTTCGCCGAACCCTTAATTAAACTAACGATCTCGTTAATTGGCCCCGTCCCGGTGACTGGTGATGAAGCGGGCGAAGCCGTGGCGGTGCCTGCCCTTCGCTACGAGCGAATCAGAATCTTAAGACCGTGCCAGAACTGAAAACAGGCCAGAACAGAAAATCTAGAGAGTAAATGATTTAATTGTGGGGTCTAACTGAATAGCCAAGAGTTCAGCTAGAGCCCAAACCAGCAGCCGCTGGGGTCGCATGGAGCGGTGCTGGGGAAACCACGGTGCTGGTCCGCTCTGGCAGCTCGGAGCAACTCTGGTACCAGTCCCGCCTCCCGGCCACAGTCCAACCAGACTCGTCCAGCTCAGGGGTGCTGACCATGAGCTTCCCATTATTTAATGGAACTGTTTCCACTTGTTTCAGGTCATAACGTTTAAAATAGAATAAAAAACGAGCCAGTAATTATTTAATTAACTGATGGGGAGCTTAGCTGCAACAACATGCATCATACTGGAAGTACTGGGCCAGCTTACAGCGGTGTACTTGCTAGTTGCCACTCAAACACTATAATCTGACAGCCTTCTATAAATACACACAGGTTGGGGTGACGGGTACAGTTGATCACACAAACTTAAACCGATCATGGGATCATCCAGGGCATTCCTTCTGGAATGGAAACCGGATAGATCATCCCCAGTCCTGTCACCCATGGGGAAACTCCTCTTCCTCCTGCGCAGTATGGCTCCCTCTGGCTATGGGGTACTGTAGCCAGGAGGAAAAACAGCTTATGTTTCCTCTCCGCAGAACTGCTACTGGCCCACTGGACTACCCCCTGGTCCACCAGCATGACCTACTGCGGCCAGCTGGTTTTCCACAGTCCGCCCGATCTGACAAGATTAGTCTATAAGGTAGCATCTGCTCCAGCGTCAGTCTACCACACTATAACACACACTGATGTACACATGTGCAGTGTCCCCGTTTAACGCTGAACATGAAACAAGGGAAGGCCGACTTCAGTGCTGATTTTAAAGATCGATTTTAAAGGCAAGCCTGTGTTCACAAATGATTTTAAGCAAATGTACCCAACTTTGTCCCCCCTTTTCAAATTTAGAATCTAAATACAGTACCTTTCTTTTAAAGCACTGTATTCAAATGATCCCTTTCCTCTTTATATAAGTACTCGAGTTTTACAACATTTTGACTTCATCTTTTTCACACAGTAGCTTTTAATTCTTTTGCATAAAATAGTTCCCAAGCCATGGATAGGACAGCTTTGAAGACATTTAGCTCCAACTAAGAAAACACCCACCAAGTTGTTCTTCTCTTTTATGGCACAATCAAAATACTTTTTTTTTTTTAATATGGCAGGGCAAAACCCTTAGTTAACAGCCCTCTCGTCATCTGACACTAAAAATGGTTTTCATCTTTTACAATCTGGTTATACGATCTTCCAATTAAAGGCCTTCTGCTTAAATCAAATTGTGCCATTCCATAATTCGAGGAAGCCCAAAACATTCTAGAGCAGTAATCATGAATTTCAAACCTAATTTTTCTCTTTTCTAAAAGAAATTAGAGATACAGCATCGTGAAAGTTCACCTCAAACCTGACCCAGCAGAGTTATTCCAGTCTTGGAACCTGATTGGCTGATGTCCAGCAGCAATAGCCAATCAGACTCAAGATCCGTGAATGCATTCATTTCAGTTAAGGCCTGCTCAGAGCAGACTAAAGCAGCATTATTAAACAAATACTTGAAACATTAAATAAACAAACACTGAAATAAATTAAATGGCTGTTGTTTCTGTGGCTCCAAGTTGAAATCAAAACACCATCCACCTATAGTTTAACACAGCCCTTGCCGAGGTTTTTGGCTTGCTAAAACGCGTCTGTCGCACTTCGACTCCGACAGATTCTGCACTCATTGCAATGTTTAACTCCAAACACTGACTCTTCACATCTCGTATAGGAACGGTGCTCAGTCCTGGTTCTGGAAGGCTGCTGTAAAGACCAATTTAGCAGCTTCTCTCCAGGCTTAATGGGCTGCTGCTTTAAAAATCCCTGGAAAACCTGTCGACACTCCCTATAGGACACGGACGGGCAATCCTACAGGGATGTGCAGCCCTTGTATCTGGGATTCCCTACGTTTCCCTGTATTCTACCGGCTGAATTCCAAAGGACTTCCTACTCAGACAACTTCATAAGCATTCGGTTGTTTCACTAACGTTATGCAGCCTTGGCTCTCCCATTCCAGAGCTCTGATCCAACCACAACTTTTAACTGCTTCATTGACTATTGATCACGGATCATGCAGGACTCAGAATGGAATGGAAGCACCAAGGTTGCCGACTCCTGGAAGAGCAGGCCAAAAACTTCAGAAAGGTGCTTTAAGCTACAGGTGGACAGTGCGCAGTTTCTGGGGAGACGGCCATCACAGCAGGTCAAAGTCCAGAGTGTCGATGCTGGCGATGATGGGCTCCCTCCAGTAGTTGAAAGTGTTGTACTCAGACAGCCCCTCGTCCTCTTCCTCCTCCCACTGCCGGGAATTCTGGGAGCTCTTCTGCTTCTTCCCGCCCTGGCTGCCCTTGATGGACGCCCCGTCGACCAATCCCAGGCCCTCCAGCTCCGACAGGTCCAGCTCCGGGATTGGCTGCCTCCAGAAGAGGAAGGAATCGTATTGGCTGTTCAGGGTGTCCAGCATTTTCAACTGCAGAGACACAGGAAGAAAAAAAAATGAAAATAAATAAATAGTAAGAAGGAAAATAAATGTATTGTCTGTTAATTAGTCTCTCAGTTTCTTATTTGATTCTAAAACTCAGGTCATATGTCCTGGCATTCAGCCATATTTTGAAAGGTACTTTTCAATTAGTAACTGGTTATTTTTGCAAGATCTACAAACATAGGCAACCTGACATCTTACAATAATTAGTGCAATTAAGTAAGGTGAGTGGGAAAAATTAAAAACAGAATAACCTTACTATAACTATGGTATTCCAAAGAGTTGTCTATTCATGCCTGAATGTGTCTTTTCCTTTCCCAATATTCTAATTGAATTTCATTAAATATTTTAATCGTTTGACTATATTGGAATGTTTTGTTTTGTAACATTTCTTGGTGTATTGTAGGTTTTGTGAATCGCCCTGGACAAGCATGTCCACTTAGCGAATAATTAATTCAATACAATTCAGAACGTCTGCAAATTAAAACTGCCGACAGCTCTAGAACCCAAAACAGTTCAGGAAGATCTAATTAGCAAATTGGTTAAATTAGAAACTAAATCAAACAGGTATTAGCTCAGCTGGAACACAAGAACAGCAGACAGTGAGGTCACCAGGAACTGAATGGGGAAAGTACTGATCGATACAATTAGATCAGGGGACCTTCATAATCCTGATCCTGGATTAGAACAGTGCACCTCCAGGTTTTCATTCCAGCTCAACTCTTAACCTCAAATCAGCTTTCTTGACAAACTGGTCCAATTAACAGCATGTCCCAGCTCCTCAGGTGCTGCTGCTGCTGCTGCTGCTGCTATAAACAGATCCGGAGAGCCGGCAGACACACTGACCGGCCTTCTGGGAACTAAGACGAGAGACACAGATTTAATTAATAATAAATTCTATATTTCAGAATGGTTTCCAGATCTGCGACAGGTAGATGAAAGATCTTTTCCTGCCAACACTCTTAAGCATTTTTTCCCCCCGAGAGAGGAGAGCACTTGCAAAGGCCTGATCAGTCACTTTTTCATTCAGTTCAGCATCAGAGAGTTGGAATGCATGTTTCACAGGCCTTTAGCCGTTTATTAGGGACACATGGTTCCCAGCATGGAGTTCAAGACTAAATCTGCCCTCAGGCACAGAACTATGCTTCAGGCTTAAAGAATCCAGGGTATTTGGCTTCAACAGCCTGGATGCACAGCCTGTTCCACGCTCCCACCACCCTGTATGTAGAGACACGCCCCGGGGCCCCGTCTGACATTGTCGCCGTCGCAGCATTGTTACTCGGACTATTGCCGGAAACGCGAGGACGGGAAACCAAGCCTATACCGTAGCGTTTACAAGCACGAAAACGCTCCATCTGGCGAGGCACGCACTTTCCTGAAGGACTTCAAAAGGAGGGAACCTCCCGCGTGTTTGTTACTTTCTATATATACACACACACACACGCACGTTTCTGCATATTCCGTTTCTTGTCGGAATTCCGTATTTCTGAACGCCGTCTTTCATGTGTACACAAGTGACGAGGGAGGAATACATTAAGCGGCAGTTCTGGAACAGCTGCGCCTTTGTGCGGCGGACTGCAGCCCCTGACCCCTGACCCCTGACCCGCCAGCTCTGTGGAAGAAAGGTCTTTCTTCCCCCCGCCCGTCTCTCGACGGTGCTTGACCGTTAACGCCGTTCAGGCCCCGGTATCACGGGCGCTCCATACCGCTGTCGACTGCGGATATCCTGTCGTTACAGTCCCGGGCAGACACCTTCATCTGGGGAGGGGTTCCGACAACACAATAATAAGCTCAATCAGTGCCTTCCTGGGGGTGCCGTATTCGGTGCTTGTTTATGGCAGTTTGGACAGACAAGGGGTCTTGGGGCAGTTTTATGGAATATTCTAGAAGGTATCCCCTCCCTACCAACGTGATTTGCTTCGTCCCCCCCCCAAAAAAAGAAATCCAAAATCAATACCCTTCGGTCATTATTGGCAATCAGAGCCGAACTATGCGCGAGCAGGCGGTGGGCCCCGTCTCGCCCTTCCTGGGGAGAACCGCCGCGCGCCCCCGCCGCAGTGCAGCCGACGGGCAGTTTCTGAAAGGCGCACCCCCCCCCGGGGGCCACGACTCCCCCGGACACAGGCCCACTGCCGCAGCCCCCCCCTCCTCCCCACTCCACGGACAACACCCACCCGCCCACTCCCATCGCGAAATCTTTCGTCTTCAGCCACCGCCCACCTGTCCCGGCGGATCTCCGACCTTATCGAGGACAACAATAAAAAATAAATCAATTGACAGATAACCGTGTAAAGAAATATGGCGGTTTTTTTTCAGGTTTGGGAGCGCTTCACGACGACGTGTGAGCCGATGCGGCTCTGTCGGCTTTGTACTCTTCTCTGGAGATGTGCATGCATACGGTTTTTAAGTACCGTAATATAGTGAAGTCTTCCTTTTTTGGGGGGGGTTGTCTGTATTTACTGGCGAAAATAAAAGAAAATCTTCCTTCTTTTTTCCCCCCCATTTGTCCCCTTTCCTTTCCGCCAGCCTCCCGAGCCCGTCTCGGTCCTGCGTGAACGCCTCGCGTTCTGACCGCTAACACACCCGCATTTAGCAAGGAGCTTCATCGTCTCCCCATATGAACCCTAAAAATAGGCTGCCGGACACGACAGGCGAGGATGCGCTATTTCTGTTCATGCCGATAAATAAATGCTTATAAGGGCAAAATTTAAACAATAATAATACTCAAGACTTAAGCTCTGTGTAGAAGAACACGGGCTTTAATAGGATTTCAACGGTGAAGGCGCACCTGCGTCTGGAAGATATGTCCCTATGCGCCTGGACGTACACAAGCGAGAAAAATGACGGAATTCAAGCTGGGCAGCTTTACCTTTTAATCCTCGCAGTTCAACCACGCAGCGAATAGAAACGACCCTCGACTTTTTTCTCTCTCTCTCTGTACAAAAACAAACCAGGCGTCCCGAGCCAGCAGGGCAGTGAATGGGCGCCTTTGTTCCGCCGCCGAACCCTCGCAATGCTGAGCCGGGCTCGCGCCTCCGCCGGCCCCGAAGCTTCTGCAGAGCGCGCAGCCGGGCGGGCACGCCCCCGGCCCGCGGCCACGCCCACCTGCCTGCCTCGTGCGGGCGCGCCGCCGATTCAGCCCCTGATCGCACGCGGACGTTATTGATGACCTGCAGTTATAATCAGCGCGGCGGCGCGTCTCGTCCTCGTTCGGGGCCGGGTGGGACACTGCAGCTGAGTCTTGTTGAAATCTGGGGGGCTGTCGACTCTCGAGATCTGAAGCTCGACCGGCATGAGATCCGCAGGTACCGACGGTGGCGCCTGCAAGGGCAATTAATGCAGCTGTGACGTCATAACTAGGACCAAGGTTTTCCCTTTAGGAAGTAAATTACCTAATTACTGACGTCACTAATTCGCATTTTGGTATTGTTTTCCCCAAACGGACTTCTTCCATTGTATATTTGCATATAAATATAAATTAGTTTTTTACGCAAATTTGTATGCAAATGTATAAGCTCACAGGCCTATTGTACATAAATTATTTCATTTATTTTACATTGTGGAAGGCAGAATAGCATTTTTTTTTATTTTCAGCAGACGAGATGCGTCTTTTTTTTTCCAACCGGTCGTTTGGTCCGCTCGATGTACTAATGACTCATAAATGAATCCGCGGGCCAGTTCTCTGCACGAACAAGTCGGCGTGTAATTTCTGCACTTGCAAAACCCGCTGCCGGCCACTGGGGGCGCCCGTCTCCCACCCACTCCTCCAGCTTCCTGAGGAAAATGAGCTGGGTCTTTTTTTTTTTCTCTTTCAAACCTAAGAATTTCCTGATTGAAGAGTAGGAACCACACCTCGCAAACTTTTTTTTTTTTCCTCTCCTGTGTGTGTGGGGCCGAGCTGCGTTGAGTGCGGCTGCTCCCGTCTCCCCTTGACCGAAACACACGGCTCTGCCGACGGGTTTTTAAGCGACGCCAGTGCGGAGCTCGCTGCCGGCCGGCTTTCGCTCGGGACGGCGCCGGGGTAAGTGGAAATGAGACAAAACCCGGTGTTTTTAATTCAAGTAACGCACAATCCTCGGACCGAGTGCCTTGCAAAACTCTCGACTTCCTCTGTGCCAGCTCGCCTGCTGGTGCCTTTCTCGTCTGTCTCGTCTGGAAGTTGGCTGAACTCGCCGGCGAAGGGGAAACGGGTATTTTCAACAACTTGTTGTTTTTTTTTGTATGTGTGCGTGTCTGTGTGTTTTCGGACTAAACTAGTACTCCAGAAAGAAGAAAAAAAAAGCCTTCGCACGGCTACTCTCACGGTATTGAACTTGAAAGCACCACAACGCCGCAAGAGAATATCGCCCACCTATAGGCGTCGGGAAACTTTTGAACGTCCCTCACTTGGAAACCATATGTCGGGCTTCTAGGTGTCGGGGCGCCCGAGTGAGTCTGGTCGGCGAACTTTCTTTTGTAATCTTCACGCCCAGCCGGTGGCTCGTTGTGAAACGGTCGAGGTTAAAAAAAAAAACAGAATTAATGAGCACCTAAAGCTTGCTTTACTGATTTCACGGGTACAAACTTTGGCTTTGAGGTGGGGGGGGGGGGAAGTACTTTTGCTCAAGTCCCGTTTTTTTCTGAGGGCCGTATTTGAATTCGAACCGGGATCATGCCGGTTCGACCTAAACCGAGCTGCTGCGGAGGCTCTGAAAACTGAACGGCGAATACGATTTATTTCGATTAAATACACGAAATATTTTGGTCCCCGTTTCTCCGATGTGCATTTGTCTGACGTGGTTGTGTAAACGTGACGATACCGTTCAAAACCCCACACGATACAAAAATACGATTAGTGCGGTTTTCCGTTTTCTGACAACCGTTTATCGTTTTTTTTAAATATATATATATATGAGAATGTTCTAGGCCGGCGAAGATGAATTTGGAAATTTGTCACGGTTGACTCCGACCTCTGAGCTCCGACAGGCGAGCCAGAGTTTTGTTTTTTCCCCAGTGCAGTTTTCTCACGGTTGGCTTTTTGAAAAGCCTATCTTAAGCCAACCTTCTCACAGAGGAAGAAGGAAAAAAAAATGAACGATACGATGTATCGCAATCGAAGGCCTTCCTCCTGCGAACGCCTTAACTTTTTTTTTTGCGAGTTTGATGTCGGACTTGGTGGGGGGGGGGGGGGAGATAATAAGTAATATTATCGCGGTGCCGTACTCAGAGATGTTAAACTTGGTCGTTCTTTTAAAACTGATTTTTTTTTTGCTTTCGGTATTCGCCGAAAGCGGCGTTTCGTTTTACATTTATACAGGTATACAGCGGTCTCCTCGTTTTTTTTTTAAAACAAAATGGTAATTTGATCTTGAAAACTCTCGCCTGCCAAGCCAGGCTCCACGTCTGGCAGTCGGTCAAAAACACAAAAAAACACCTTAAACTTCAGTAAATATCGGAAGCGGGCGTCTGTGTGCGTCACGGGGCCGCGCTGGTGGCCGCCTCCGTCGGAGTTGGAGGGGTCTCTGGTCCCCGTGTTTTTACCGGGGAAAGTCCACTCTCGGGTTTTCCGCGTGGCGTGGGGATGTTGGTGGTCCCGCTGTGCCGCTGTCGTATCCAGTTCCGTATCCCGTGGGAATCTGGATCCCTTCGTAATGCGCTCGTAAAGCCCCGCTGTCTGATGGGATTTGATTTTCGTTCCTCCTCCTCCTTCTCTGTAACCTTTCTCAGGCTGCCATCGGCCTGTCCTGCCCTGTCCGCCCTCAGCCCGCTGCCCAGCGACAGAGGGTTTAGGTGCCTGTCCTTCGGTCCCGGGTTCCGCCGTTTCCGCTGTCCGGTGGGCTCCGGGGGCGGTGGGTGTCCCGGTCCGGTGGCCGGTCCACCTCCTGGTATCTCCTGCGACAGTCCAGCGCGCAGGAGCTACGAGGACACTGGTCCTTCTGGGGGAAAAAAAGCCAAACACTATTAAAAGCTTTTCGTTTTCCCCAGGCACTGTAAGTGAGCCTAAATACAGTGCCTGCGTTTCTTGGGTCGGTTTACTGGGTCCAGGCCAGGGAAGAAGAGCTGTTATATACATGTATAGGCTGTTCCCATGTTCTCTGGGTATGGCTATATGGAAGTGTTCTTGAAACCGGGAACAAGAGGCGGTTCTTTACGTCGAGGGTGGTGGGAGTGTGGAACAAGCCGCCCAGTCCCAGCTGTTTCTTGGAAGGAGCTGGGACAGGATCCCGGGATCCGTCAGCTAGTGACTGTGGGGAAGGGCTGGGCGGTCTCCTCTGGCTTGTTCTCCTGGCGTGGGCCTGCGCTGAGCTCCGAGCCCCAGCGCCCCGAGTGGCGTGCTGTTACACGCAGGGGCGGTGGGGTTTTGGGGTTCGGCTTGGTGAGGGCTGCCCCTGTCCGGCAGAGACCTCCCCCCAGCGTCTCGTGATGTGCCGGGCAGGGCCTCACCCCGACAGTCACCAGCGGTTTGCCAGTACCCAAAAACGGGCCTCCAGCGGTGCCCGACCAGACCAGCCGACTGACCCTGAACCCCTGTTTTTGCAGGTTGTATAGTGCCACCCTGACCCCCCCCCCCCCCCCCCCAAGAAGGCAAAAATACTCTTAAGGGGGAGCCCTGCTTGAATTTCTTTCCTGCTTGGACCAGGGCCTGACCTTTCAACCCTGTGACCTTTCATACGTGGCTGAGTGGCCGAGCCTCAGTTTCACCCTCGCAGGGGGACAGAGGTCTCTGTGAGACTCTGGGGGGGGGGTCAGGGCCTGATGTCTTGCTTGCGTTCCACTTTCGGGGGGCCTTGCCCGGGCCTCAGTGCGTGTTTATGGGACTCTCTCAAGCGGATCACCCTGCTGTATGTTTATGGGACGTCTGGTCCAGGAAGAAGCCCGTAATCCATTTCGGGTCTTACTGGTGACTTGTGCTCCTCGGTGAGTGAAGGCTCCCACACAGGGGCCAGATCCGGGGGTGCTCCCATTCCAGTCCGCGATCGGTCGGTGATCCTAAGGGAGTTTCCATTTCTCCCGCGGAACATCAGTTCCTCTGTACAGCACAAACGCTGGGGGTAAAACAGTCTCCTGTGCATGGGACATGGGAGTTCTTGAATGACCCCCATTCGAACCCGTGACCAAGGGAGACCACTCCCTGCCCCTCTGTTTTTTTTTAAACGCCCGGGAATCATGCAGCGGCGTTTGGGTCGTGCCGAGAGAGACGCCCAGAAAGCCGTTTTGGGGCGCAGCGGGTGTTCCCCAGCTGCGAGTGGTGTTGTAAAGTGGCGCATGCCCCTTTAAAAACGCAAGCCCGTGGGTCGGGCGGCAGAAGACGATCTGTGAAAAGCCTTCATTGTGCGAGCCGCTCCCCCCCCCCCCCCCCTTCAGTTCGCGAAGAGACCTGGGCATCTCCCTTCCCCGTCTCCCCCGGGAAGGGCCGATCCCCTGCCCCGCGCTGTCCTTCTGCCACAACACTGTCCTCTTTCATCCGGGCGGTCAGTCCTTCTGTCCAGTCGGATCTGCAGTCTGTGCCTCCCCCGGGAATAAAGACCGGATTGTCCTGCGGTTCAGCCTGCCCGGCACGAACACAGACGGTCTTATTGTGACCCTACGGTTTAAGAATAGAACATCAAAAAAAAAAAGGAGAAAGCTGTACTCGGGATTCTGGCGCGCTGTAAACCCAGCCGTCATGGCTTGACGGGGTGCGTTTTGTGTCCTGTCTCGCGCTCGGCGCGACCATCTCTCCTAAAAGCCCGGAATAAGCCCACGGCCTGCACTCTCCAGAGCCCTGTGTTCCTGCGGTGCAGCAGCCTTCCGGCTGGTGGTCAGACGTGGAGTGGCTCAGAGAGCTGAGCGCTGGGGGGCCTGACTCGTCCACCTTTAGTTTTTAGGTTGCCAGCGCACAGCAGTACGATCCTCTGTAAGTTTTACAGCGCTGTCAGTTAGGCTCCTCGTGTGCAGCAGGCCGATCCGCTCCAGGCTTTATAGCTTCCTCCATCGGGCTCCTCGTGTGCAGAAGTCTGATCCACTCCAGGGTTTTGCAGTGCTGTCAGCCAGGCTCCCGCTGCGCAGCAGTGTGATCCGCTCCAGGTTTTACAATGCAGATCTAGAGACCTGCGTGCGCGACCGGTTACAGATTCGGCTTCCGAAGCAACGGCACCCAGTCTTTGGTCGTGCCGACGTTGACCGCGAGACACGGGGCTGCACCCATGCTGGCTGTCCCACGCGATGGGAGGCAACGGAAGTTGCTCTCCTGTTCGCTTTCCCCCACGGTGCCGCTGGCCAGTGGGTCGCCGAACCCCCCCCCCCAAGCGCTGGGACTGTCCATGAGCTCCGCCGCGCTTGAACTGAGCAGAGTCAGCGTGGCCCCCCCCCCCCTGCCGATAGGGAACCAGAGACGGGGTGCTTGCCTGTCCGCAGGGACACTTCCCTTCGGAGCCTACGTGTCCACCATCGGCTCCCCTGCTGCAGGGGAGACCCGGCGGGCCCGATGCGGGTCTGCCCTCGGGTCTGAAGAAGGATGAGGACGACGCCCGTGGGAGATCTCTTTAAAAAGCTCATCAGTAAGTGAAGGCCTTGGGCAGGGGTGTGGTGGTTGTGCCAGCGCCAATGGCACTGCCAGTCACTCCTGCCAGACTGCAGGAGAATCCAGTCCGGCACGTCTTCTGTTTCAGGGATAGGAAGGATCGGCCTTGATGAGTGCACTTCACACCGCAGTGAAAGTAAGATGTACGCAGTAACGTGTAAAACCTCCAGTTCACACCCCAGAATAGACAAATGTCCAGGTACGCACAGAGCCGTGTTCCGCGGTTCAGAACGAGGCAGCAGAACTTGTGGCGACGCGTTGCGGCTCTATTGCACTGTAAACAAGCAGGCTTGTGACAGCCTCTCCTTTAATCCAATAGAAATGTGGCTCTCTCCTTCGAGAGCGCTGTACGGATAGAGGAGCAGGAAGGGCCGCGGCACGGCGCGGTTCGCGGGGAAGACCGGGGTTTGCGACAGCATGGCGACTTGCAGCGTGTCCGCAAAGTTCATGATGGTGTGCGCAGTGCAGGATTGGAGATAAATTGCCAAGCCATCATTGAATTTATATCTTTCCCAAGCCTACCCGGGGCCGGCTGCCTGCGGGGGTCGGAGCCACGATCCGAGCGGGTCAGCGATGGGCGGTTCAGAGTGGAGAGAGAGAGTAGAAGTGAAAAGACGAATACTGAGCAGTAAATCCCCATGTGTACGTCACGGAGAGAGTAACTGAGGACAGCGAGTTCACCCCCCCTCCCCCCTCGGAGCTCTGTCATCCGATTACTCAGACTGAACTCTGCGTTAAAACAAAAATCCTCCAGCAGCACTTTAGAAGAGACAAAAGTGAGAGCACTTCACCCAGTGCAGTTAGTTAAGAGATGCAGAGGGGAGTCGTTGTGATTACAGGTCCTGTAGGAGAGGTGTATGCACTAGGAGGGTCTGGGGAGGCTCTCTGGCTGCGAGTGGGTCTGGGTGTGCTTCCTCTGAAGCCGATCCCTCTCAGAAATGCTGGCGGGCATCGGCAGAATCCGGGCAGTGCTGCTCGGGTTTGACCTCACTGCGCAAGAATTTTCTCAGCCTGGGAAAACCTCCCGCCGTCATTCCTGTCTGAATCACTCGGCCCCTCGTCCTGGGGGCCTTCCGAATCTTGGCCGGTCAAGGGGGCGCCCACGCTTCTCTGGACACTGGTTTCAGCGCCGTGGCTGGCCAGCCCTTCCAGATCTTCCCCATCCCTTGCGTCGTAAGCAGTGAATATTACGCTCGTTGTGTAAAGACGTCTGCTTCCGAAATGCAGAGGCTGGATTTCATGTACCCCTTGTTTGGACAGGGGTGTTTTGGGGGGGGGCATTGTGCAGTTCGACACACGAATGGCACTTGCTGTGCGTTTTGTTCTGGGACATCTTTCACTTCCACTTCTGCAAGAGCAGTGAACACCTTCGTGAGGCGCTATGTAACTGGAGGCCTCAGCGCTGACCCCCCCCCCCCCCCCCCCCCCTTCCCCCTTCCCTGCCCGTGGGAAGGAAAAACTCGGGCCCTCTTTCTCCCAGGGTTCCTGGTCGTGCCTCCTGGGTGGGGAGCTAGAGGGACCGGGGGTCCGGTCTGGGGGGGATGGGTTGTTGTTTCCGCTTGGCCCTGCAGGTTAAAACCCAGCACGCGTCCCGTCGCTCGACCCCTGGGGCTGCCCCGCGGGGGGACGCTTCCCTCCTTGAATGCCATGAGGTTCCCGTCTTTGGTTTGGCGTAAACGGGGGGGGATGCGTGGGGAGCAGTGGAGACAGAGGGACCCAGCTCCGACGCTGTGTGCCTGACGGCTCTCGGTTCTCGATTTCAGGCTTTTCCCCCCTCCCGGCGGTGATCAGAAATATTTGGGCATACAGGAGAATCAATGTCTTTTTTTATTCGTTTGTTAACAAGTGGTGCAGTTCTAGTTAGTTCTTTCCCCCCCTGTTTCCTGCAGCAGGGCTTGGGTCTCCCTGCTGCGTCTCCACCTGTGGAGGTGCAGCAGCGCCAATCCCTCGCTCCGATGCTTCCGGGCGAGGGCGGCGCTCAGCGGCTCCCCTCCACCCGGCACGATCCGCCAACGGAATCTGCGTTTCTGTCCCGACAGGTCGGACCAGGAGTCAGAGAGACCGCAGAGAGACGCGGGTGGAGAAGGCGACGGCGGCGGCAGCCGGAACGTTTTTCCTTCTCTTCCTGTCCGGCTGAATCCCGAGTTGGTTGGAGGAGGAGGGGGTTGGGTTCGGAGGAGATTTGGAGGTGGTGGTGGCGGCGGTGGGGAGGACGACTGGACTGGACTGGACCGGATCGCCGGGAATGGATTGAGCCCCCTCCTTGCAGGACCAGACGCAAGCGCGGGCTGCCCCCCCCTCTCCTCTCCGTTTTATTTTTTCCGGAGGGGTTTTGCGGTCAGCCAGGAAGAGGGAAAAGGCGTGGAAAGGGATCTTGTTGTTTTCTACAACCGGGACAAGAGTTCCAGCCATGAGCGAGTTCTGGCACAAGATCGGATGCTGCGTGGTGGAGAAGCCTCAGCCGGTAAGATCTTCTTATCCTGGTTTTCTTGACCACCAGCCTCCTTTATCCTCGAGTAAGCCCCTCCACCCCATTGCCACCCCGGGTCAAAGGTCGGCAGCCCTGACTTTTCTGGTTGTGGGCTGTTGGCAGCCTTTGCTCCTGCCTGGTCCTGAGTTATTAGTGGCTTCTGGCTGCACTGGGAACCAGCGATCGGGGAGACTCCGTCTGATGATGTCCGATGTGGAACCTCCCAGCTCGGCTCTTAACGAGCTCAATCGGCTCATGACTGGTTTAATTGGGCCGGTTTACCCCAGCGCTTCTTGTGCTGCTGTGACCTGGAGCACCTGCAGACACGCCGGACGCACTGACCAGCCCGTCCCAGTCTGCGGTGACCTATAGCGGCGGACCGGTTGTCCTGCTTTCTGTATTTGAAGGTGGACCAAGAGGACACCTGTATCGTGAGGTTCAAATTCGTGACCCTCTGCTTCTCCGGCGCAGGCTCCAGGGGTCGAGTCTGCGGGAAGAGAGGGATGAGTCGCCCGGCGTCTCCGTGTGCGCGTGGCACCGGGGGGGGGGGAATGTTTTACGCAGCCAGACGCTGGGGTTCGTGCTCACTGGATCGCACCTCTGATCTGGTCTCGGCCCTCAGGCTGGAGGCTCGGGTCAGCGGACCCCTCCCCCCAGCTCCGCTGTCGGGAACTGCTGAATCAACTGGCCTCTTTCTGCCCCCAGTCTTTAAACCTGGGTGTCTTGAAATCTTTTCCTTTATTTCTGCACAACTAACAATGTCGAGCCGGGCTGCGGAAGAGGTCAGCTCTCCTGTCTGGGAGAACACAGCGAGAGACCGGGGAGGAAGCTGGTTGGCTGCCACGGTTTATTTTTAGTTTTTTTTTCCTTCTTCCATTGTCGGGGAAACGCAGTGGAGCTAGACGCTGGCGGTTTTTATAGACAGTTCCCAGCAGGCTTGTTGTTCTTCTCCCCCCCCCCCCCCCCTTGGCTGCAGCGATGACGAGGACGTTCCTGGAAAACGTTAATAAGTCTCCCTGGATGGCCGTCCGTGTGGCGGCAGCTGAGGAGAGCTCGGTCAGCTTCCGGCTCCTCTGGGGCGTGCTGCACATCTGCAGGGATTTTTGTGGAGTCATCCTTAGGAAGAAGGGGGGGGATCGAGTTCGCTTCCCAAGTGTCGGAAGCCAGTGCGACTGTTCCTTCCCGTATTCGCATGAGCGCCCCGGGAAAAAGTGGGAACATCCTTTGGTTGCAGATGTTCTGTGTGAGCGTTTGTGTAAGACTCCCCCCCCCCCGGGCCCAGGCAGAATTTCTGCCTGGTGTTTGTATTGGCCGTGAACGATCTCCGCTCCCCCAGGACTGAATAACCGAATGCCAGAACAGACAAGACGCTCGTCTTGTGTAATTATCCTCCCCCCTCCTGGAGCGCTCCTCAGGAGCGTCTGGAATGGGTTCCTCCTCTCCCGGCGTGTCGCGGCAGGTGTCTGGGCGTTCAGCTCCTGGGGGGGGGGGGGGACGGCGTGTAGCAGCAGCAGCAGCAGGAGCAGGAGGGGGGGAGTGGAAGTTCAGGCTGTGGGCCCGGATCAGCGGGCGAGGCTCCCCTGTGCACCGAGGCTGGCAGGCCCTCGTGGCCATGAATAAAGGCGGTTCGACAGCGCTTGCCAGGATGAGTAAGTGTTTGCGTACACTGGGAAGACAGGTCGGTTCTGACGGACGAGCCGCGTGGCGCTTGGAGCCGAGAGAGCGGGCCCGAGCTTCCCCGAGAGCCCACGGCACAGGCTGGCCAGCCGGCCTGCTTTCCGGTCTGCGCAGGACCCCCTGGCTCCCGGGGCGGATGAGTCGGATTTCATTCCCTGGGGCAGCGCCTGGCTCTTCAGATTCGCTTTCGCCTCCCTCCGAGTCCTCTCCGGGAGTGCCGCCGGATTGATGGCTCATCCGAGAGGAAGGGAGTGGGAATGGGGAAGTGCGGTGCTCTCTCTGGGCTGGGGGGGGGGGGGGGGGGCAGTCTTGTGGTAACTGGACCCACATTCCTGTCATCGCTGGGCTGCCTGGGTCTCTCTCCTCGCTCGCCTCGGGCTGGAGCGCGCGGCTGGGGCTCTCCCCGGCCTCTGGAGAGCGCACGGCAGGACTGGGGCGCTGCACCTCTGTCGCGAGGACCCCCCCCCCCCCCCCCGGCACCGCAGGAGTGGGAGGGAATTCCGTTTAAACGCGCCGACCCCACAGCGGTTTGCCGACTCATTCTCCAGTGGGGGGGGGGGGCTCGTTTTCTTGGCCAGCCCGGTCTGTTCAGTTATGGCCCCCCCCCCTGCAGTGCACACTCGCCCACTCTCTCGCACGCTTGTTCCGGACTGTCAGCGTCCCGGCAGTAGGAGCCGACTGGCTGCCATCCTCGCCTGAGAGGGGAGACGTTGCTCGTCTCCGGCTGATCCTCGATTCCCGTTGCTCTGCTGTTTGATCCGTCTCGGGTCTCGCTGGCCGCAGGGGCTCTTGAGCGCAAGCCAGCGTGTTCCCAGCAGCCTCTCCTCTCTGAATAGGGAGAGGTGGCTGAATCTATACCTGCCTGTAAGGCTTTGCATGGCTTGGCTCCTCAGTCTAAGTTACCGTCGTCCCTCTTCCAGCATTCGCTCATCTCATTCTGGTCTCCTGTCTGACCCCCGGGCCCGTCTTCACTTTAAGGGTGCTGGGGCCTTCTCCTGCTGCACCCCAAAGCTCTGGAACTCTATCCCTAAGGATATCGGAGAATCACCATCCCTAAACTGTTTCAGATCCAGACTCAAAGCCTTCAGGAGGGTGTTGATCGACCTAGCTCTGTGTCCGCTGCCCCTGTGCTGTCCTACTGTATTCCTGTCCCTCCCTGTAACTGCGCAGTTCTGCCGTCTCTCCTCTCACTGCGCGTGTCTTTTCTGGGAAGCCGGTTTCATCCGAGGCTCGGGCGTTTGGCTGTGTGTCCGGATGCTTCTCGGGGCCGGTGGGTCGCTCTAGTGCAGCCCTGGTCTGTTGGTTCCGAGAGCCATGCGGGGTGACCTCACTAATCTCGTGGCTCCTGTGCGTTGCAGAAGAAGAAGAGGAGGCGGATCGACCGCAGCATGATCGGCGAGCCCATGAACTTCGTGCACCTGACCCACATCGGCTCCGGAGAGATGCCCGAGGGCCTGCCGCCGGTAAGACAGCCGCCGACTGCCCACGCAGGGGTCCGAGGTCACTGGGGAGGCTGGGGGGGGCAAGGGGGCTTCCATCTTCTCCCCCCTTTTATTAAACTCAGGGTGCTCTGAGCTCTTCACTAGTTTTCATCTCTGAGAGGTCGCTGGTCTCCTTTTTAACAGTTATAGTGACGCGAAAGTGAACCTAGAAGCCAGTGGAGTGGATGACCACCTTCGAGAAGGGGCTCGAACCCGAAGCAGCTCGGTAGCTCAGTCGAGGGTTCGGCAAGTGAAGCAACTGGCAGCCCCTTGTGGTGGGAGGGGCAGTTTTGCCAACACAACTGCGAGCAGTTGGGGTTTTGCAGTGTTATTTCTATAGATAAATATGTTGGGGGGGGGGTGCCCCTTCGCGCTCTCATTAGTGAGAATCCACGCTGTGCTGGTTTCTGATTGGTTGATCCCCTGTCTGGCCCAAGCCAATGGCAGCACTTGGTTAGTCAAGCACTGCTGGGTGTAATACCTCCATTGACCCTTGGACTGACCCCCTGACCTACCCAGGCCGAGAAGCTGGGAAGAGGAGATTCCTCAGCCCATTCCACCCCCTCTCCCCACCGGGAGAGCTTCCTGGGGTCTCGGGTGGATTTATAGGAAAACCAGTGGGCCTAGATGGCTTTTGATCGTTCAGGAAGAGATCCTTGGGTAGTGTATCTGTTACCTTTTTAAGGGCTTGGAGGGGGATGGGGGGGCATGTTTGAAATCATCTGAAACATAGTCAGCATCGTTAAACCATCTGTAAACACCTACGCCTTTCCGCCTTGGACCTGTCATGGGCCACGGCCGCAGGTGTCGCAGTTTGACACCCAGAGAAACGCAGGCCAGCTGCCTTGCTGCCATTCTGTGTCCTCCGGTTTAGAAATAAGTGTTTGCTGAGGCACCCTTAGCAGACGGGAGGGGTGAATGAGATGGTGGAGCAGAGTCCAGTATAAATATAGCGCTTGTCGCTGGTTCTCGGCCATGTGCGCTCCCAGCTCCCAGCAACCCCACTGGTAACGAGCCACAGGCGGATCTCTTCCCCGTGAAGAGGAAATCCTGAAAACACTTCCCCGTCCTGAGAAGAAAGGGCCTGGGATGGGTTGGGCTCACGTGACCGGCGGCTTGCAGTTCTACTTGGGAATGAAGAAGCAGGTGCTGGCAAGATCACAGTGGGGTGTGGGGATACAGAGCTAACCTGAGTCAGGGTCCCAGGGTAGGCTGTCAAAGATTATTCAAGGCTAAATTGGGCTTGTGGTAGAGGTAAAGGGCTGATCTGCCAGGAGGACAGCTGGTCCGGTGGTCGAGGCCCAGGGCTGTTACACCAGAAGGACAGCTGGTCCGGTGGTCGAGGCCCAGGGCTGTTACACCAGAAGGACAGCTGGTCCGGTGGTCGAGGCCCAGGGCTGATAGACCAGGAGGACTGCTGGTCCAGTGGTCGAGGCCCAGGGCTGTTACACCAGAAGGACAGCTGGTCCGGTGGTCAAGGCCCAGGGCTGTTACACCAGAAGGACAGCTGGTCCGGTGGTCGAGGCCCAGGGCTGGTACACCAGGAGGACAGCTGGTCCGGTGGTCAAGGCACAGGGCTGGTACACCAGGAGGACAGCTGGTCCGGTGGTCAAGGCCCAGGGCTGGTACACCAGGAGGACAGCTGGTCCGGTGGTCGAGGCCCAGAGCACAGGATAAACACAGCCACCCCCGCTGAACCTGTCCCTTGTGAATGGGAGACTATTCTTTGTCATAATCAGCCAAGGCTCTGACTGAGGGTCGTCTTCATTCTGCAGCTTCAGTCCAGTTTTGTGCGGTACACAGGTCTTAGTCCTGGTTTAGGAGGCACCTACAGACTCCACCCTGCTGCAGGCTGGTGCTGGATGAGAGAGCACAGGGGGCAGGCTGGCCTGAGTAAGAGCCTGCTGTTGAGTAAGGAGAGTTGCACACAAGTGTGCATCTGTGTGAAGCTCTCTTGCCAAGAGAAGCGGGCTAGAAGCTGCATGTTTCTGGGGTGTGGCAGCACCCTTTTCTGAGCGGAGCTGCCCCCTCCTCGCCCCCGCGTGTCTGTGCGTAAACAGCACAGCCGCGGCTCGGAGGAGGGGGAGGAGGAAGTGCCGTCAGCTGATCCTTATCAGCCGCCGCGGAGCAAATCGACGTCTCCCCTCGGCGCTGGGGGCGGCGTGTGGGCGCTGTCCAAGCCACGGCTTCTGCCTAGAAGTGTAGGGCTAGTTGTGCTTGTTGGAGAAACTGACCCGGCGATGGCCCATCCCTCCTCTGTGTCCAGTAGAGAGAGCCGAGTGTGTGATCTGTCACCGAGCGGCAATGAGAAACTCCAGTAGCTCGATCACCCCGGGTGTTTAAAAGCCAGGGTGCTGCCGATGCTGTGGTCTGTGCAGGGATACTGATTGCCTTTGTAATTTTGTGTTTTATGGGTGTGAGTATGGGGTATAGCCAAACTTTTAAGCCTTTTACTGCAGAGTGCACACTGGGATAACTGGGATAACCCGTTAAGCCTGTCACGAGCGGATTGAGGTCATCGGGAGACGAGCTGGAATACAAACCTGCAGCCGGACCGGGCCCTCCCAGAACCAGTACTGGCGGCCCCTGGACTGGCCCCCCGATTCCTTCACTCCTGCCCCTACTCAGGCTCTCTCTCCCTTTTCCCTCTCCGCAGTCGGGGTCCATGCAGGAGCAGATGCGGTCGAAGGGTCCGAGCGCCAACGGCAGGAACAGCGTGTTATAGCTCCTCAGGGTGAGTCCCCCCCCCCCCCCCCCGGCACCCACGTGTATAGCGCCCTTCCTGCAGGGCTGGCAGACTGTGCCCCTGGCGGCCCTGGTGTCTTCGGGCTTCTGTGCCCATGTCAGTAGGCAATTAAACAATTAACCCAGAACCGAACGCGTGCAGGATTTTACAGTCTGTTCACTTCGTCAGAGGTTTGGTTTCCTGTGAATCACTTTATAGCCTGGTCCAAAGTGTTGTAATATTGCAAACGACCAACAATGTAATTAAGTGCAAGTGGATAAAAAAAGGAGAAGACACTGGACCTCCAGGAATTGAGTTTGACATCCCTGCCTTGCACTGGGCTGAGTGTTGGCGTGTGTACGCCCTGTGATAGAGCAGTTAGTGAACAAATCTGCTCCTGTCTTAACGGGTGCTCCACACTATCCCATTAACCTCTCCTGCGTGTCCCTTTTGGCATTCTTTGTACTGAAGACTTTTTTTTTATCTCCGAAAAATTGAAGCTAATATTCAGCTTGCAGATTGAATTGATCAAACACGTCAGTGGGGGTTCCTTGTATCAGAAGAACATCTCGCCGACACTTGGGCCCCAGAGATCTCGCTGGAATCATTGCTTTCTGTGACGCCACCACTTCTAATTTGTTAAACCCTTTTCTGGTACATTTTAATGTCTGTTGACGTTTAACCTAAACATCTTATGCCACACCTTTCAGATTAGTTCAGCATGCAGTCACTTGTTGAATGCATGCTTCTCTGAAGTCCTGAGAAGAATTTCAAAGGGAAAAGCATTAAAGCATTCAGCCGGAGATGGATTCTGACCTGATTCTTCTCTTGCAGGGATGAGGAAGAGTCTGGAGACCCAGTCCCTAATTTCCTGGCACGGCGGCAGGAACCCCTCTGCTCCACCTCCCCTTCACACGAAGCACTTATCCCCACATGTACCCAGAATTCCTCTGATCCCCTCCGGAGCCGGACAGCTCCAACATCCCAGGAGGAGAAGTGCGTTTAGGTCTCGGGTGCCCACAAGGACCTTTAAAATTTCAGAACGAAGTGCTCTCCATTTTGGCTGCGGACTGCGGTGCAGAGACTGAGAGACTCTCCTTCAGCACGCCGGGCCTGCTTCTCACTGCAGGTGCTCCCTGCAGTTTTGTCCTGTCTTGGTCTCGGGTTAAAAAACCCACTGGCCTTTTCGAGGGCTCATCTGCAAAGCCTGTAACTCCCCCTCCTACCCCCACAGCTGCCCAGTCTGTGCCGTCGGCCAAACGATTCGGAGACGGTCCCTGACGTTTCTCACAGAGCACCTACTTTCTTGCGGTCCGAGTGAGGCGCGTGGAGTTTTATCATGTTGGAAGTCGTCTGGATGGGACTTTTTTTTTTTAATTTATAGCAGCGGGTCCATTCAGGCGGATCCACTGCCCTCGTCTTCTCTCGTCGTCTTGATTCATATCGCCAGCACGGCTGCTCTCGGAACCGGGCAGCTGCCGGGTTTTTTAGAAAGGAGGTTTGCATCCCCGTTTTCTCCAGTCCTTTTGTTGTTGTTTTTTTTTTGTAAGGAGTTTTAGTGGAAGGCTGCTCTGCGACAGCGGGCAGGAAAATAACTCTCTGGACGGGGAGTGGGGGGGGTTGTCTGTCGAAGAGACCGTGTAACATTTCAGGCGCAGGGCTGTCCTCGCTCGGCTCCGTTCCTGGTCTTTCAGAGGGCTGTCGCTGGTGCCCTCGCACCTGGTCCTCTGACGCGGAGTGCTTGATGGCAGTTGAATTGGTCGCTGGCCTGTCTCGCCCAGATGAAGGTGATCTCTGCCCGCCAGCTGAACACCTGAAGGGCTGACGTGCTCTGGGCCCGGCGTGCCCCCGTACCACCCTGTACTGCTGTCCTCCCCTCGCCGTTATTTTAATTGGGTATTTATTCGTGGCTAGGCGATAAGTGTGCGCACATCACTCGAGCTCAACACTGGATTCACACTGGCACTCGGGCACCAGGGCACCTCGTCGGGAGGAGGAGACGGAGCTGGGTGAGGCTGGGCACCGTGTGGCTTTTGGGGGTTTGGGGGTCACATTTCAATGGGACACAAACATAAATCCCCTGATACGTGGGGACACAGGCAGGGTAGGAGGGGTGTGTGTGTGTGTGTGTGTGTGTGTGTGTGTGTGTTTTCTGTGGCGTGTGCGCTCTGCTGCCCGCAGTGTGAAACTGGGTGGGGCTGGCAGTGCACGTCTCACTTCTCGCTTCTTGCACTGGTCTTCCTCCACGCTGTCACTCCACACACACCCCCTCCCCCGTGAAAGTGCCCCAGGGGGTGTCTGGGTGGGGGGGGGGGGGTGTCTGAGGGACTGACGTGACCAGTCAGGCACCAGGCTGCTGTTTCACCCTGGGGGGAGTGGGAGAAGTGGAGCAGAGCTGGGGGAGGGGGTGGCTTGTGCAGTAATTGATTAATTGGCTAAACTGGAACAATTTTAGTTGGGTTTCCCTGCTCTTCTTCATGTGATTGAGACAGACCTAGAAAGCGCTGTAGGACAGTGGTTGTCCAGGGTGGGGTCCACACTCAGTTTTAAAGTGGGGGTGGGTGCAGAACCAGATGTGAAATTTCACAAGGACCAAAGACGGGAGCCTGTACGGGGAGCGCAGGGAGTGTCCGGGAAGAGCTTGTGTGCGGCACTGGATTTCCTGGCGTGACCAGCATGCAGGGCCAGGCAACTGTTCTGACCCCAGTCCCCCCCCATTGGGATTGTGTATTTGTTGGTTCCATTCCACCGTGCAGGAATGCAGGGCGCAGAAGGTCCCCCTATATCCGTGGCCCTGTGCCCATTGACCCTCCCCGGGGTCCGGGGAGGTGGCGCCCTAGCGTGCGCCCCGCTAGTGGATCCCCTCCGGTAGAGCGAGTGGCTGGCACTCCCACCCCCCCCCCCCCCGCGAACGGGACCTGTGTGTAAATAACTTTAGCTTTTTCGTTTTTTTTTCTTTTATTCTTTTAGAATTTTAATAACGGTAATAAAACAGGTCATCCACTGGATTAATGCTGAACGGAGATGATTAACTGTATTAGCAATATTTGTGTTTTAAGACAATTTGTACTGCCTGTGATCTTTGCTGCAATATCCTTTTTTTTTATGCGAGATCTTTTTTTTTGTGTGTTTCCTGGGGTGTTCGCCCCCTCCGTCAGCGTTTTGTGTCATGGATCTGTGAGGCCCTGTGCCCTGCTGTTGTTGTCACTTTTTATAAATACAGCTGATATTTTAAGTACTCTCCTGCCTGTGGTGGTTTCATACAGCGTGTGGTCCAGGGGTTCTGAAAAGAGGCACAAGTTAACTCTCCAGGCACCCGGAGCTGCGCCCCCCACCCCTGATGGGTGTTGGGAGCAAACTCAAGCTCTGCAGTTTCTCCCCGCCTGCTGGCTCCCTGCCTGCCCTCATTCATCGGCTCCGAGTGCGTTGGCAGCCGTTAAGCAGAGAGGAGAACACAACACCAGGCACAAAGCAGAGCATACTCAAACCCACCAGGTGACCTGTTTGCTTGGCTTTCCCCCAGCCCTGTAGGACTGGGCCCAGACCATCCAGTATAAAACTTTTTGGATCGTTTTTTGGATTTTGGCGATAGCGCAAGAAAACAGGCGGTCTCCACTTTTACTTTTTGGTTAAGGGTTTTGTAACAGCTGCTGGAGACCGGTCACACAGCCCCCTGTGACTAGTAAGGCTGTCTTCCATCCCATAGAGCAGTTGATTTCATTACTGCAGACCCAGGCACTGATGGCTACTTCTCTGAAACAAGACTATATGCCCTACGTGATTAAGTGCCATAAATGCAGTCTTTTAGAATGCAAATCACAGTGGCATGTTGGCCAAGCTAACTGTACACTCTCTGCTAGCACCCCTGCTCTGGCTGTTGATGGGATGTCCTCCTCTCATCCACTCCTACTCCAGAAGAGCTCCCTCAGTCCAGGGGGTCTTGTGAGTCACACAAAATCCCCTGCTGTGGAAGATGTTTGTTGAGCGAGTAAGTGTGTGGGTCAGATGAACATCACCTGCTGAAGAGACCACCACGACGTTGGATCAGAACAACTCGGATCCGAGGGGCGATTTTAACGATCACTGGTCGGTCTCGCCGGACTGGGGCTCTGCAGATCTTGGAATGGATACTGCAGCTTTATAGGGGTTGCCTCAGATTGGCCTGCTGCCTTAAATCAGTTTGCTCAGTTGAGTGTTACTTGCTGGGATTAGTGAGTGCTGACGAACTGGGGTGTGTCTGTGAGAACTACACGTTAAGGAATTGTTTATTAAACTCGAGTTGCGGGCAAGTAAAGACGTTCTGAGGTAGGAGTTCCCCTTACCAGTTCCTGTGGGTGGGTGACATCTGTTCCCAGCTGAGCTCCTGGTTGTGAAAGTGTAAATTAAGAATGTTGGGAACTACCAGCAATTACCAGCTTCAGTTGGATGAGGGGTTTGATGAGAAGCGTCTGGTTACAGTAAGAAGTCTTGATTCAGTTAAGGGTTCAGCCGGACTCATGGGCAACCCCACACCGATTCTGCTCGAGTTTGTGAGCTCCCGATTGCTCCGATAATCGGATGCATTAATCATAATTAATCATAGAATACACTGAGGCGGGGGAGGTGGCCTTTGTCCTGACTACCAGGGTTCATCAGACTTCCTCTTTTAGGGTAAAGAAAAGCACAGGGACAGGTCCCAGGCATGTTGTTGCTTCAGGTTACTAAGGCACTGCTGGAATGAAGAGACGGACCGGGCCTCTGTCTCGGGGCTTGTCCGGCGAACGGGTTCTGACCCTGCCGGTCCGGCTTGTGTCACAGCCCAGCCAGCGCTGGGCAATGCAGCCTCCTTCCTCTGTGCCCGATGCGGGCCCTGCTGGGGCCGGGAAAGGGAGGCAGTTTGTTCCTGACCAGCCGCGCGCTGCCTTGAGGAGGGGGGGAGGCTGATGATCGTGAAGAGATGCTCTGTGCTGGCAGGAGAGGGGGTTAGCCACCAGCTTGTCGTGGGAACGTGGCAGGTCTGCTGACCACTGGGCTGAGGGGGAGGATCATTGCGCACGATGATTTGGCAAATATCTGACTCGCAAACAATTATCAGCAGCCCACATGCATGCGTGCTCGTTTCCTCTTCGTGAATAATCGGGGTCCTCGTGAAGCTGTCTGGCCGCTTCTGTTGGCTTTGGGGTGGAAAACCAGTCACCGGGGGGCCTAGAGAACGCGTCGGCCGTGAGGCCTGCAAAATGTTGCAGAAGGCACCCCACCTACACGGGTCGGAGCCTATTCGCGCAAAACATTCTGAAATGCAGGTTGACGGTATTTAAGGAGATCTGCGATTCGCCTGGGCCCATGGGGCCCGTGCGCACTAGGATCTCTTCCTTCTGTCCCAAAATGCCACCGCTGCAGGGCGTGCACCCATCCCTGGTGGAGCAGTTTCAGGGATTCGATTGCCTTTAGCAGCGCTGTGCTTCAGTTTACCTGTGACACACCACTCACAAGGCTACGAAGGAATATTTAATCTTGTGAGAAGTGATTCTGATTTCAAAACCAGTAGCTCACTGAAGAACAATGAAAAGATATCGCAGCAGGTCATACACTGTACTAAATATTCTCATGAAGTTACTTCTTAAAAGTGCCTAAAGTTGATCTTGAAACCATTAGAATGCACCAGTCTGCGTCAATCTTAGTTATCGACGATCATACTGTACTATCTTTGTTGTTATTTTTTTCTGCTGGGAATGGCAATCAGTATTGTTTTATTAAGGGACAGAAAAGGCTCAGGCATAACCTATAGTACATCATCGCGAAAAACATCTTGTAAAAAGCAGTGAGTCGTGGCTGGAGTTGGCATTTCCTTTAAGATACCAGCGCTTCCTGTCGCTTCAGAAGCAACACTCCAGACCGTTGTGAGATTCCTGAACGTCAGTGGAGTCCGCCGCGCGGAAGTCCTGAGCAGGCCTGCGCTGTGTTCTCCGAGTACGAGGAGTCTGCACGGAGAGATCAAAGGCCCCTCTTGCATCATGTAAAAGCAATTACGCTCGAGATCACAAACTCAAACTGCTGCAGTGCAGTCGCAGCATCTTCCAGGCGAACCTCTTCTTTCCCATTCAGGGCCGCAGGGGAGCCGGAGTCTATCCCAGCAAGCAACGGGCCACAGCGCAGGGTACGCCCTGGACGGGACACCAGTCCTTTGCCGGGTTCAAATGAAACAAAATCTGGGACAAGACTGGATTTCGACAGGGGGTGCCGGTGGTTTGTTTTAGCAGCAGTAGAGAGTTTCGGGAGCAGGCCGGATCACTTTTGAAGAGTCCTAGAAAAAATAGTGATGCTTTGCAAAAACTTCTCAGCAGCACAGCTGTTTGGAAAGGCCAGCTAACTTCAGAACAGAATAACCACTCTGGCGGTTACGAGCGGGGTAGCTTTAATAGATCCGAGGCTCTCATCCTGGAGGTTCCCTGTGAATTCTGCTTCATCAACAGGACAGGGCTGCTTGTGCCAGGCACCCACCCCCCTTGGCGCAGAGAAGTGCTTCTGGATTACAGACCCTAGTCGCTGCATCTTCCTGCACGGTTTTTCTTTTGCAGCGTGTGAAAGTAACAGTAACTCGGAGAATACCCTTGGCCCCCTGGCAGAGGGTAGAGAGGACCCCTGTTTGGCGTCACGAGTGCACCTCCTGCATGGAGGAGCACAGCTAGTGTAGACCCCCCCCCTTCCCTCCCACTCCGAACGCACGCCTCTCAGCTGGTGTCCAATCTGTCGCCCCAGGCTGCCGCGCTGACGAGCTGCAGGCTGGGTTTTGCACAACCGCGCTGTTTCCTTCGTTTCCTGCAGAAACGCCCTGATCTAGATGTAGTCGGTCTGGTTGTAGGTAAGAGCTCAGCCACTGACTGAATCCTACTTTACAAAAATAAGCCCACAACATCCTTCCGCAGTGGATGTATTGCCACTGCATTACACTCTCTGTTAAAATATGAAAATCTATTTTTAACCCCTACAAAAAATGAAACTTTTGTGTTACTTTTACAGTTGGGAACAATACACTTTAAAAAAAATAATCCATTACTGTTAAGAGTTACCTGGGGTAAAGGATTACTTATTTTTCTTAAAAAGGTAGGAAAAAATAATTTGACACACAAAATAAAACTGACTTTAAATGTGTTTATTACAAAAAGAAAGAAAAAAATCTAAAAATAAAAAGATCTCAGGAAGGCACTTTTCTACCAAGGTTAAAAGTACAGGTCCGACCCCCCCTCTGTAACTGCTCTTAAGCCCCCTGTCCCCTGCCGAGCAGAGCGAGGGCCGCAGGAGGCAGCAGCAGACTCAGGTACAAGAAGGAGCTGGAGGGCTGACCTCCTGTTTCTGTAGGAGGTCCACTGATCCTGTTGAACTCTGGGGATTAAACTGGCCAACGTGAGCAGGGATTCAGACATCATCGAGCGAGGAAAGGGATCCAGTAGTGGACTGTCCTGCGGGAAACCCGATGGGGCCGAGTGTGACCGGGGGGGTCAGGCTGTGGGGTCCAGGGCTCCGGGTCCGGGCATCAGCGATCACAGTGTCGGGGAAAACCAAGCTGGCCTGCCCTACAGCACACGCCTCACAGGAGAGGAGCTCTCCGGGGGTCCAGGCGTCTGGGGTCACCCTCGTCCGGCCTGATCGGGACACGAACTGGCTCAGGGAGTGGAGCCCCTGCCGCTGCCCCGGCCACGCCCTGGAGAATATCCGGCCGGCCGCCCCCCCGCGCCCACGCCGTGCTCTCGGAGCACCTCCTCCCCTCCAGCCTGGAGCCGGGGTGGCACAGGGCACGGCGGGGAAGCGGAGAGGAACGTGCTGGGGATCTCATCCCGTCTCCGAGGGCCGGGCCCTCTCTCCCTGAGGCGTCTCCACGCCCGCGTGCCCACGCTCGCACCCGTGTTCCGATTCCAACACCCAGCCGGGGCCTGCCCCATTCACGACCGGACCGTCCAGCCTTCACCAGCCAGAGCCTGGGCCTCCCCCCGAGCCCCCCGGGAACAGCGTAGCCCACAGATGGCCCTTGAGCACCCCGACATGGAAGCGGCTGTCGGTCCCCTCAAATCACGAACGCTGCTGAGCGCAGGGGGAGTGTGAGACGAGCTCAGCCGGGTCTCGACTGGAACAGCGTAAGAGACTCCGAGTGCGAACCCCCTGTGGCCAGAGGAGACCCGGTGACCCCCGCCCCACAGCCTGCTGATGCACAGGAAGGGCCGGCTCTCTCCCGGCCGGGGAGAGGTGGCACCCGAGGCGGCGCTGTTCCGGTTGGACCCCGACCCAGCAGCCTGCAGGCCCTTCGCAAGGTCCCCGGAACCGGCCTGGCAGCAGGAGCTCGGCCCCGAGCGGGGTACCAGGAGCCCCCCGAGACGATACACCCAGCAGTACCCAAACCCCTAGTCTTATATACAGCTCCACAGAAGTGTCCGTGTGTCTTCCAGCTGCGCCGCTGGCGTCAGTCCCAGCTGCCCCTAGGCCTGTGCAGCTCTTCATCCAGCCTGCAAAACAAGAACAGGGCCAGCCTGTCAGCGGAGCAGGACGTCAGGGGGCTTTACTGTGTACAGGGGGTATAGAGTGTATTCCTGCGCAGAGCCACCTGCCCAGATCTCTTTCATTCTCACTTCTCTCTCTGCATTTCTGGTTGCAGGACGTGAATGATCAATTCAGCCGCACTTGCGTTCTGTGAGGCCGACAGTCCTGGCGGTTCAGTCTTTGTCTGCACTGGGCCAGTGTGAGGCGCAGCAGAGGTGTGTAAAGGTTGGCTGGGCGTGTTCATGCGGAGAGAGGGGATAGCGAACATGAGAGGAGAATAGGAAGGGGTGGGGGGTGAGCAACCGGAGAGAGAGGGGCATGAAGGAGGAAAGAGAAAACAGGAAGAAAGAGAGAGAGACAGAGCTGCACAAGCAGAGAAACGTTAAAAATGCTCCCAAACGAGAAGAGCCATTTGGCCCTGTCCAGCCCAATTGATAGTTAGTAACTACATGTTCCAAGAACCTCATATCCAGTAAGTTTCTACTATCTACTGTGAGACTTGCAGCTGCAACAACATGGCCAGGCTGCTTGTTCCCTACTCCCACCACCCTTTGCGTAAAACGCGCTCGATTTTTAAATGCTCTCTCGTGTTCCCCGGGAGGCAGGGGGGCAGAGGGGAGACGGGAGGGGGCCTCACTGTCGGATGCAGTCCGGGATCTCCACGTGGTCCATGGGGATGTACTCCGCCAGCTCGCGCAGGCTGCTCATGAACCGCAGCTTGCGGGTGAACTTCGCGCTGCAAGAAAGAGGCGTGCTTGTGAAACAGGACGGGCTCTTGTGCAACGTCACCGCCTTGTGGTTGCGGCCTTGGGCTGTAAACAACTGACGCAGAGCCCTGCACTGCTGAAAGGAGCCTGCACTCCCCTGGCTACCTGCCCCGCCCTGGGGCAACTGCTCCCCCGAGGTAGAAATATGAGCATGTGGCTCAGGAACTGCACATCCTGCAGGTCCTTGCGCCTCTTATGGCTCTAATGCATACTCTTCCCCATAAGCTCACAGTTATTTTTTATACAGCACTTAATATATGAACAATATAATATATATGATGTATTAGATATACATATGAACGACTGAGTTAGGGGGAAATCTGGCTGACAAGCTGGAATTCGTGGTTGTACACAGCATAGCTCACAACTACAGGAGAATCTCCACAATTTATACAGAAAGAAGATGGTCACAGATACAGCTGGGTACTGACGGGGCACAGATTCAGCTGGGTACCGACGGGGCACAGATACAGCCGGGCACATCTGGGTACCGATGGGGCACAGATACAGCCGGGCACATCTGGGTACCGATGGGGCACAGATACACCCGGGCACAGCTGGGTACTGATGGGACACAGATACAGCCGGGCACATCTGGGTACCGATGGGGCACAGATACAGCCGGGCACAGCTGGGTACTGATGGGACACAGATACAGCCGGGCACATCTGGGTACCGATGGGGCACAGATACAGCCGGGCACAGCTGGGTACTGATGGGACACAGATACACCCGGGCACAGCTGGGTACTGATGGGGCACAGATACAACCGGGCACAGCCAGGTACTGATGGGGCACAGATACAGCCGGGTACTGATGGGGCACAGATGGAACCGGTACAGCCGGGTACTGATGGGGCACTGACATAGCCAAGGCTCGTCGACAGAGAGAGGAAGAGGGCCTGCAGGTCCTGCCTCACCTGATGAAGGGCTTGAAGACGGTGATCAGGGCTCTGATGTACCAGGAGGGGTGAACCACCAGCAGCCCCTTCAGGTTCTTCTTTAACCTGGGGGCAGGAGGAGACATGAATCACAGAGCGGGTCACGGCAGAAGCTGTCAGGTGATGCTGTTCTCTGAGAACAGCTGTTTTTTTGGAACAGAATACTGAGAGTTTGTTGTTGTTTTTTACAAAAAAAAAATGTTCTCTTTTCCTCCTCCGCCCCGATTTCAAGATGCTGCTTGTCAAAAGCATGCATCTCCTACGACAGAACTGATAAAAGTACACAGCTAAAAGCTAAAAAGGCACAGCTCAAAGCTCACAGCTCTGCCTGAGCTTGGAAGGAGTGGAAAAAGCTTCTCTCCTAGGTCTTGTTGGACACAGCAGTAGGAGCACAAGACCAAATCCTGTGATTTCAAAGAGTGGTGAATGTAAAAACAAGCTCATCATTCTGCAGCCTTCGTATTGCTGTCTCATGAGTCACTGAGGGCGGATTCGCGCAGTGTCAGCGGGTGATGAGTCGGCAGCACGCAGCCGAGTCATCGGTCAAAACCAACAGGCAGTGCTGCCCAGCGATTCCCATCAGCCCCCTCTGGTGGCACAGGCCAGCACACCTCTGCCCTGCTGGGGCAGGGGCAGGGGCACCTGGGACCCACCTGGGTCGCAAGGAGACAAGGAGAAGGAAGCCGAGGCAGACTGCTGAGGAGTCGGGGCGAGTCCCAGAGTCCACGTCCTGATCACACCTCCGCCGCACACACGCACGCCAGCGAAGAGTGGAGCAATCTCCCGTGATGCCCTCCACCTCCAGCTTCCCCCAGGCCCATCGTCCCATGGAGACGGGCTGAGCTGGCAGTCTCGCCGGCAAGCGTGCGCGTGCGTCAGGGGGCCGCCGGGTCGTCTGCGGAGCGCAAACAGGAGCGGTCGTGCGCGGGCAGCGGGGAGCGCCCATCTCGCGCTCCGATGAACTCCAGGGACAACCGCGAGTCCCTTCCCCCCCCCCCCCCCCACCAGAGCCCCGCGGCTGAAGGGGGGCCGCGCCTCCTCCCCCCCCGACTCACCGCCGGTCGATGGTCTGGTAGCACTGGCGCAGCCAGCGCAGGCTGGGCATCTTGCTGCGCGGAGACATGCCGTTCAGGTAGACGATGATGTAGTTCTCCGACACCATCAGGTCCAGCGTCCCGATGATGTACCTGCGGAGAGCGGGGGCCGGTCAGCACCAGCAGGGACCCCAGCCCCGGTCCCGGACAGCCCCTATCCAGAGGGGGCTTACAGGTCACCACAAATCAGGGCTTCCCCACCCTGGTCCCTGAGAGCCCCCAGCCAGAAGGTTTTATAGTTTATAGTTATCAGGGGTTCCAACAGTGCTGAAAGTCATTCAGTTTGACAAACCCCCATCAGGGACCTGCTGGCCTGGGGCTCCCCAGGAGACTGGAAGAGAGAGAGTGAAGAGGACACAGAAATGAATCAACAAGATCGCAGCGCAGAGCAGGATAGATCAGTGGACAGAGGGGCATGTCAGCAGACAAAGGGACAGATTAGTGGACAGAGAGACATGTCAGCAGACAGAGGGACAGATTAGTGGACAGAGGGACAGGTCAGCAGACAGAGGGACAGATTAGTGGACAGAGAGACATGTCAGCAGACAGAGGGACAGGTCAGCGAACAGAGGGACACATCAGCAGTCAAGGGGACGGATCAGCGAACAGAGGGACAGGTCAGTGAATAGAGGGACACATCAGCAGTCAAAAGGACGGATCAGTGAACAGAGGGACAGACAGGACAGCGGACAGACAGGCGGGCAGGCGGGCAGCGGGGCTCACCTGTAGAGGTTCTCCATGACGTATTCGTAGCTGTCGACGCTGTTCTCCGGGAGGTAACAGGAGGAAAACACGATGATGTCGTTCTGCCCTTCGCTGTAGTAACCTGGAACACAGGAAGCACCGGCCACATGAGCGGAGCAGCCAATCGGAGCGGAGCTTTCCAGGAAACCTCACAGAACTGGGTTTTACTCAAGTCCCCTCCACCCTCGAGTGTGCCCCGCCACGCGTCCCTGGGCAGGACAGAGACCCGCGCGGTACTGTGCTGGTCTCCCGTCACTGGACAGCACTCACCTCCGTGGGACAGCACCCGCAGGTAGGGCTCCAGCACGCTCATGTCCACGCGGTGCTCCTGCCCGGCGGTGCGGAACACCCGCCACTTCCTGCCGCGGCTGTCCACCTCGTCCAGGTCCAGCTGCCCCTCCTCCGCCTGCTCCATCACCGGCGTGCTGGCCGCCGCCGCCGCTGCCGCCGCCCCCTCCCTGCGGCCCGCCCGCGGCAGGTCGTCTGCAACACGGACAGCGAATGTTAAAGCAGGACGGCTACTGCCGAGTATCTACAGGACGTAACTGACATTTGGTAGACCCTATAATCTTCTTCTGAATTGTTGTTTGGGTTCCTTACAAGCTAATGGTTTGTTTTTTTAATCCTGTGTTACTGGAGGGGTTCTGAATGAGAGACAGCTGATGCCTGTTGTTGTACTGTATTATTGTCATATATATATATAATATTTATGGGCACTTGATGTGCAAGACAGACCATGTTTAATTCGCCTCAACTCCCCAACAGCCTGTCCGTGAGGATGAGGCCTCAAGTTGGGGCATGGTTAAAGGTTAAGGGTTAGATATGTTAAAGATTAAAGGTTAAAGGTTAAAGGGCATGCAATGCCCGCTTCTCACCCTCCCACTCCAAGTCATGGGTGCTCTCTGGGAAGGTCCAGGACTCGCTGTCGGAGGGCGTCTCCAGGTCCTCCAGGTTGATGTCGAAGTCCTCGTCGGGCGAGGGCGAGAGGGTGGCCGTGGCGAACTCGTCCGACACGGTGGAGTTGGCGCGGTCCAGCGTCAGGCTGAGGGCCGGCGCCACCAGGCGCTTCTTGCCGTGCCGGGTCCCCGAGAGAGCCAGGCTGCTGGGCGGCGCTGCGACACGGGCGACAGCGGCACAGGGTCACCGGCGCGCGGACCCGCCGAGCCTCGAGGCTGAAGCGCCCCGCTCCTCCTCACGGAACGGACGCGCTGCCACCTCAACCAGTGTTTCGATCCACACCGGCCCCGCGAGCCGCGCGTCTCACGTCCGCCCCCTCCGTCCGAGAGTGAAGCATAAACCCCATGGAGATCCATTCAGATCACACAAAACTCGCCCTTCCCACACCCTGTGAACTATATGAGCACAAGCTCACGGGCTAGACGCTAAGGGCAGGTTTCCTTCAGCGCCTTTACCCCACTCTAGGCCCTGGCGGGTGTTCGTTTGGGTCCATTTAGGCACAGAACGGGTCAATGAACCTGAGAGAGCTGCCTACCTGGTTTGCCCTCCTCTCCTGTGGGGCTGTCGGGCTCGTCTCCTGGGCTCTGCGTGTCTTCTGGAAGAGGCCTGTCGGAATTGCAGTATAAACACGCTCCAGTTAACGAGACAGTACAGCTGCAGGAGTCCTTCAGGCACAGACCTGGGCTGTTGAGTTTCGGGTGTTACATACCCTCCATCCACTCCCTACACTCCTCTACCCAGTACAGGGGCACAGGGGAGCCAGAGCCTATCCCAGCAAGCAACGGGTGCACGGTAGGCTACTCTCCGGACAGCACAGCCATGCTCGTGGCAGGGCCCGTTTTCTCATTAACCCACCAGCTTGTCTTTGGACTTTGGGAGGAAGCTGGAGCACTTGGAGGAAACATGGGAGAACATGCAAACTCCACACAGACAGCATCCCATGTCTGGGCCCCAGTGCTGTGAAGCAGCAGTGCTAGCCACTGCACTGCTCTATTTCATACCAGTTTTTAATAGAGCGTATCATCCGAGTCGCTTCACGAACACGGAACCTCCTAGACGCCAGAGCGGACGGAAAATCAATCGATCGGAGCTGACCTGGGGAACTCCTCGTCCTGCCACTCCTCCCTCAGCTCCATGTCCTGGATGATGTGGAAGTCCTTCCCCGGATCCTGGCTCCTGGAAGAGAGGCGGTCTCCGTTCACTAACCCCCGCGCTCACTGCTGGCTGGGAACACGTCCGACACAGTGACCTCAGTCCACCCCAGCGGGCTGCTCATAATAATAATAATTTCACAACTTATATAGCTCTTTCTTTACAGGTCATGGGGATCCCCTCCACCACCACCAGTGTGCAGCCCCCCCTGGATGATGCGCCAGTCCTCTCCCCACACACCAGCTCTCAGTGGGGAGGAGAGCAGAGTGATGGAGCCAGTTCAGAGACGGGGATTATTAGGAGGCCATGATGGGTAAAGTCCAGGGGGAAAATTTGGCCAGAACATCAGGGGTAACGCTCCTACTCTTTTAGAGAAACGCCCTGGGATTTTTAATACCCACAGAGAGTCAGGACCTCGGTTTTACATCTCATCAGAAGGACGGCGCCTTTTTTACAGTATAGTCTCCCACACAGACTGCAGGGTGAGCGCCCCCTGCTGGCCCCACTAACACCTCCTCCAGCAGCAGCCTCAGCTTTCCCAGGAGTCTCCCCTCCAGGTGCTGGCCAGGCTCACAGCTGCTGGGCTCCAGTGGGCTGCCAGCTGTGAGCAGGGTGATGGAGCTGCTGGTGTACAGATCAGTTAGGAGGATCCACCAACACAGCAGAGAGGAGAGAGCATGTGTGCGTGTGCGTACGCAGGGGGGAAGGAAACTCCTCTTCTGGACATTCTCCTCTACTACCCCACAAAAAAACATGTTCCGTACGGCTAGACCCAGGATCCTTTGCACCAGGTATATTAACATTCCAGTTGCAAGAGGCTGGGGCCACAGAGCCCTCTAGTGGAGCTCCAGGTCTCTGCACCTGGGGCTGTGACTTCAGGCCCTGGGAGCCCTGCTGTAGGTCAGGACCTGAATTAACCACAGAGCTCATGAAAGGCCCATATGGACAAGTTGATTCCTTTAAATTGTACACTTGTACACTGAAAGGACAGCAGCTAAAAAAAAATTCCTCTTTGACTAAGACTGCTGTACAAAGCGTGTCTGATCAACGACACTGTGAACACTGTAAAACCTGGAGTGGATCAGGCTGCTGTGCACTGGGAGTCTGACTGACAGCACTGTAAAACGTGGAGTGGATCAGACTGCTGTCCACTGGGAGTCTGACAGCACTGTAAAATATGGAGTGGATCAGACTGCTCTGCACTGGGAGTCTGACTGACAGCACTGCAAAACCTGGAGTGGATCAGACTGCTGTCCACTGGGAGTCTGACAGCACTGTAAAACCTGGAGTGGATCAGACTGCTGTGCACTGGGAGTCACAACGAGGAGTCTGGGTGCCACTCTTAAGGGTTTTCAAGTAGGTGAAGAAAGATGACCTTGCAGTTTTACACGCCCAAACTGGGCCTCGGGGCGATTAAGATGTCTAGCGAATGTCAAGTAATCCGAATTGTCCAAATTCGCACCCATAGCCAGCGCGCTGAAAACTAATGGGCCGAAACTAAATCGCAGTTGCACAAGACACACAAGACACACAAGACACACAGACACGTCAGGACAGAGCCAGCTATTATTATTAGAAGCAGGCTGTTAATTTTTTCGATCGGAATGCACTGTAAAAGCAGTGTGCACGTTCTCTAACACAAGGGTTTACGCGACCTGACTGATTTTTTGCCGTGTTTTTCTGCGTTCTGAGCATCGTTTTCCCGAACCAGACAAATTATTGAGCGCAAGTCGGTTCCTCAAACCACTGTTCACTCAGAGAGGCACGACACGTCCTAGGCAAGATCTCCACGTAAAAAAATAATTTCGCTCCGCATACAGTTCTGTGGGTAAGCACCATGCGTCAGTATCAGAATGGGACACGGAGATACATCCCTGTGCCGCAGCGTGTCCAAATCACGCACGGACACCACACACACGATAGCCCCCAATGGCGATTTAGAGACATTACCTGTGCGCTCCTCCCTAGTCTAACCCGAACGCAACGCCGTCTCTGTCGGGATTCCGGATTGTTAAAATCCCATCGCCTCCATCGGGGGTGGAAGTTTATCGGAATTCGCAGGACCGAGCCAAAACCTCGCCGAGGAGACGCGAGGCGCAGCCAATGAGGCGCTCGCGGACCCGGGTGACACCGTCGGTACACCTGAGGCGCGAGGTGGGGTCGTAAACCCCGCCCGGACACACAGTCTCGCGCACACGCACACACCCACACCTACCCGCTGCCGTGGCAACCGCGCTGCGCCGACTCGCCCGTGTTTACATAAGTTTCCAGATAATGTTGTAGCGACCTCTGCGCAATTCGGCGGTCGTTTGAATGCGGTCCAAAAGCAAAACGTCTTTTGTGTTATTGATAAAACCCAATCTCTGCGTCCCCCCCCACCCCCGCCCCACCGCAGGGTAAATCATAATTGGAAACCTTTTTAACTGTTTCCTTTTATAAAACGTTTCAGTATCCTGGACTAACGCCGCAAGGTAGCGAAAAGTCTGTCCAGGTGCTTTCATTTGATAACCGTTGAAGACCGATAAGAGACTGAAGCGGCGTCGGTCATGAGGTCTTTTTCATTTTGACATGAGTTTTTTTTTTTTAATTTTGAAGAGCGGGCGATGCTGACCCGGACAGGCGGGCCGGGAAAGGATAGATAGTATTCATCTGTACATTAGCAGGGCCCCTCTCGACAAACCAAAAGACCGGAGGATAAAAGTGTGCGAATGCAGTTCCATATAAAAATAAGCCGCTTACCCTGACCGTGCGTGACCCGGCAAAGCGTGTTTCACCAGGAGTGACAAAAAACAGAACCGCGGCGCCCACAGCGAAGGAACTCTTCAGGGCAGGTGAGTCACCCTGAAGGAAGGTACCCGTTAAAAACAAGCCCCTGTGTTATTCCACACAGACCGCCGTGAGCAGATTTCACCCGTCAGTACTGGGGAGCGAATGCATGATAATATAAAAAATTAATAATTCGTCCTGGGGCATTTAAAAGATGATCAGTTCTCACCTATAGGCCTGAAGCTATATTAAGACCCTCTGGAGTGTCGGGTTTTTTTTTTGGACGTGTAAGGCCTCACTGCTACAGAACGAGGAAACGGGTGAAATGTCAGGGTTGTGGCTCCAGCGGTTTGTGGGCTCATGACTCGGGGTTTCTGTTTTACTGGGGTGCTGGAGGGCCCCCAGTTGAGCAGGGTTAATGGGTAACTATTAATGCGTGTAGTCCGAACAACGGGACGTGACAGCAGGGCTGCCTCGCAGTGCGAGGGCCCTGGGTTCAGTTCCAGACCTGGGGTGCCACCTGTGGTGGGTTTGAGTGCTCTCTCTTAGATGAAGTTATTAAACACCTGTGGCTCTCCAGGACAGGAGTGACTAACCAGTGAATCTCTAGACCCAGAGTGCACAGTTCTGGGCCTGCTTTGTACCATGCTTTTACCCTGCTCACACTGGGCCTTACAGCACTGTATTGTGCTTTTACCCTGATTTCACTGGGCTTTACTGCACTGCACTGTACTGTGCTTTTACCCTGATCTCACTGGGCATTACAGTATAGTGAGAGCACTGTTCTGTACTTTTACCCTGATCTCACTGGGCTTTGCTGCACTGCACTGTACTGTGGTTTTACCCTGATCTCACTGGGCCTTATAGCACTGTACTGTGCTTTTACTCAGATCTTACTGGGCTTTACTGCACTGGACTGTGCTTTTACCCTGATCTCACTAGGCTTTACTCTACTGTACTGTGCTTTTACCCTGATCTCACTGGGCTTTACTCGACTGTACTGTGCTTTTACCCTGATCTCACTGGGCTCTACTGCACTGTACTGTGCTTTTACCCTGATCTCACAGGGCTTTACCATCATATGTAAGACAGTTTTATCTCTGGTGGAGTCAGATTCCAACCTCAGTGACTCCCTGGCTGTAGATAAATGCTGCTGAAACAGTCTTTTTTTTAATGCTGGCAAACCGGCCGATCTTTCCCACATCAAAACAAACCTCGTCTTTTTACATGTGTGCGGTGTAGCCCGCCCCCTGTAATCGCCCAAAGACCTGAAAATCAGGTTCGTTTGTTTTTTCTGCGCTCCTATGCTGTACAACTCCCCTCCCGAGACACAATACTGTTCTCAGAAGGCCAGCGCCTGGGGGCAAGCCATGAACTGGAGCCGCGTTCCAGTCGGTTAAAAACTCGGGCAAAAAGAAAGCTTCAGCTAACGTAGAGCTCTTTCTTTCTTTCATGCTGAAGCTTTTCTTTCATCTATCTATAAAGTGGGGGCGTTATACTGTAGCCATCTCAATGAAGTGCCCGGTTCAAGTCAAGTGGCAGATCCCCAGCTGGGATTCGAATCCACTGCCTTGTAGTTTCAGCTTCAGAGCGCTGACCAGTGCTGACCGCACTGCCTCCAGCCACCACAGGCGTTCATGTACCTGTCGATGCAGCGTGCCCATATCATCGTCCCCCGGCCTGCGTGAAGTATCTTTCATCCCAAAGGGTGCTTGAGCTGTTTCCGCATAGCAGGGGACCCACTTCACCCCCACCTGGGGGAGACACAGCAGCCCCACCCCAGGGGGAGGAGAGAAAGGTGAATCAAGAGGGGAACAGCAGGGAGGCCACACTGTGCAGGGCTGACAACACCTCCTAAGGGTCTAAGCAGGAGCCCCTTCGCTGATCAAAAGCTAAAGTGAGTCAGTTCTTTGAGCGCAGGTGGGGGGGGGGGACTCCTGGTCCCGCAGGAGCCTGTCAGTGTGTCTCTTCACAGCAGCAGCACCCGAAGAGCTGGGAGAACTCGTTCCATGGGTTCCACTCGGGTGATAACGAGCTGAATGAGCTCGTTAGGAGCTGAGCCGGAATGATGTGATGCAGACATGCCGGCTGTGCCAGAACAGGATTGCCCATCCCATTTTAAACCGAACACATTCCTCTCGGTCCAGGACTGAATTGATGTATGTCATTCGGTTCGCAAACAGCTGATCAGCACGTGTGTGTGTATTTGTGTGTGGTGTGCTTGGCTTGTAAAGCCTCTCTTAGGGGTCCTTTCACCTCCTCCAGCAGAGATACAAAAGAAAACAGTCCAGGGAAACCTGTGATTGCCCTCTTCTTCTCTATTTTTTTTTTTGACTCCTATCTAAGAGTTTATTTTTACAAGCGGAGAAAAAAGAAAACCCAGACCAGTTCTGAAAGTTCCCTCTACGCGTCTGCTCGTCTGTAGCTGAACTTCCTCTTTAAAGAAACCAGATGCCCCAGAGCAGAGAATCAATCGTAGCTGAACGAGTGCACGGGCCTTTAAAAAAACAAAAAAGAAGGACGACTCGCTGCAGATGAGCGTCAGACTGTTCTGGGAGATCTTACTGATGATGTCGGAGGGCAAGGAGGAGTCTTTGACATCCGGGCCTAAACTCGGCTGCTACAAACCATCCATTGTGAGTGTGGTTATGTGAAACAGGGGCTCTACCCCAGACCATGAGGTCTCACAGCTGCACCTGAGCTATTAAGGTGCTCCAGTTAAGGCCGTCATTAGCTCAACAGGATGATGAAGAGTTGCGCTGGAGTGGAGGCCTGCAGGTGCAGTAGTCCTCCTGGCCTGGAGTGGGGGCCCCCTTGATGTAGAGTGACTGACCCCCGAATCAATTCATCTGCTAAACCAATCATCTGATCAGTGTGCGCCAACATGTGCGCCAAGTCTTTATAAACAGGTGATGGAAGGGATGACGTGTGAAACCCGCTGAACTGTGGCTCTGCGGGCCGCCCTTGTGTTCCGCATTTTCAAAAGAAGGGTAAGCTCTTGCCCAGTGAAAGTTACTGTCATCCCTTACAGTTTCAGCAGGACTTTTTCCCCAGCGCTGGAAAGCTCAGACCAGTCTCGGCAGGCGCAGGGAGGGCCGGCTGCAGTTCGCTCGCTGTCTGCTGGTCAGGCCACAGCATGAGTCACGCAAGGTGGCGGCTTCTGACTGGAATGCGCTCTGTACACCCATGGTCCTGTCGAGACAAGACTGTCTTCCCGGCACGCCGAGGCAGCAGTCACGGCCGGAGAAGGCGAGAGGATACGGAAATTCGGAGAGGCTGGAAGGAGGGGGGGAGAGCAAGGGTCCGAGGAGATGCAGGGGAGGTCAGGGCGGCAGTGTGGGAGGCAGTACTTTACGCAAAGAGTAACGGGTGTGTATGGGAGTGAGCAAAGGTTTACCCCCCCCCACTCCACCCACCCATAGTCGGGATCTGAAAGCTGTCAGGCTACCTCATCCTGTGTGTGCGTTATCCAAGGCCTCAGACTGTTAGGGAGCCCCTTATGTGCATGAGGAGCCCTGTAAGATGCTACTTGCATTCACTGTGCTGAAGCTGCCAGAGTTGCATGCACTAATAGTCGGGCAGGAGTATCCTTGGTTTGTGGCTCAACAGTGCCACCCCTGTGGCCAATGCGAGCTTGCAGTGATGCCACTGGGAGCTGCATCTGAACGCTTGAAGAGCATTTTTTTTTGCCAAAGCTGGTACAAGTACCAGCTTGAGGATGAGGACTCCAAGCTAAGGGGAATTAAACTGGCTGCGATATTGCAACCCAGACGTCTGTTCCCTAACCCTAAGCCAGAACCCACTTGACCTGTTTCTTGTACAGTTTCTCGCTGTGATCAAGGTCATCGCTTGGTTGACCCTGATGGAGTCAATGAGGTCACTAGGGTCACGTGTGACACGTTTGCACAAGTAAAGGCTGGGAGAGGTAGGGCTCGGGTGAAGGCAGTCTACCTTTCAGCAAGAATGTCAGCTGTCACTTGGAGATTTTAGATGTCATAGTGGCGTCTGTTCGCTGGGGCTGATGCCATGGTTGATACTGTACATATTGGCTCTCAGCCCGCCAGTAAAGTTCTGCTGGTTTTGTTTTGTTCTGTTGCACCACAGTCCAGTCTGAATGAACCACTATGGTGTTGTAGGGCTTTCCATGCCCGTAAAAAAGAAAACCCAGAAAATTATAAGGAAAATATTAAGGAAATAAGGATGCTCATCGTACGCTCTCTCCCTCTTCACAGCCCCAGGGGTCATAGATGAGGAAGACGAAGCAGAGATAAACACCTGTGTTTCTGATCAGACCTGTCTGCCACGCCAGCAAGGTGAGTTGGCACATTCTTCCGACAGACACATCACATTCCTGCAAAGTCCTAGCGAGGAAGGAAGCAGGACAGGCCAGACCGGGTTGTTCATGATGAAACAGCTGCAGGAGCTAGTGATGACTTTGACCCCACGGAGTCTCTGCTCCTCAAGTCCTTTGGGGTCCCCCCCCCAAGTCATGTACATTAACATGGGGTTCCCTGTCCTGGCCCTGGAGTGTCCCTGTGCCCATTAGCGTTTGTTCCAGCAGAGCTCTTGATTAGTGAAGCTAAAAGAATATTGAATTGGTTTTTAAACAGCCACACTCCATGGTCAGCTATAGATCTAATTTGTGTGTAAAGTGTGGCGACAGAATTCGGATTCGACTTGATTCAAAACGGTAGTTTTCCTTGACCAACAATGAGTTGGACATCAATTAAAGATGCGCAGAAAAAGGTAATCCTGCCACTGTGACAGATGCTCTGATTATTCCTCATGCCGTACAGCCTGCTGGAGAAAATCTTTGAACAATAAGGCCTAAAGGACAGGAATTCTGAAGCCTGGCGTCTGGCACAGGGTAGATGCTCATTTTTAACTTCCCTTCCTGTTCAAAAGGAATCTAAGGGCTATAAATAATTTTCATTTTCAAGATTCATTGACCTTAATGCATTATACTTCTATTCCATGTAGTGCCTTTCACAACACAGAGTGCTTTACAAAACAGTACTAGAACAGGAGAGGCCTAGCCCAACTAGAAGAAAAAATACCAATACCCATACCAAACTTTCACACTAAGGTCCAACCCTACCTCGCGCACCCTTCATTTACAGTGTCTGTGACCCATTATAATGTCCTGCAAGTCCGGGTATCAACAGCAGGCCCACTGGGAGCAGCTGTGGAGATAGGTATGGGAAAGGTGACCTTTACTGGCCTGGTTGAAGACAACCAGGCTTCTGTATGAGAAGTGTCCTGGTAACCATACCGTCACAGGCACCGTCACAGGATCTCTGTACTGTGAAGTTCAGGCACTGGTTTTGATATAGCAAGCTCATGCACTGCAGGTAATGGAGAAGCCCGACCGGCACGGTGTGAACCCTTCTTCTCTGGGTGGCGTGACTAGTGCACCGCAGAAACGACACCGCAGACAAAGGTGCAGCTTCAAGTTGGAGCTGCCAGGAACATGCCTGTGCTGGGTGTGACACAGGCAGCAGTATCTGGGTCTGCCGTCGGGAGAGGCACGACTGGCCTCTCAGAGGCTTATCATCGCGGTACAGAGGAAGGCCTGGGTGCCCATCTTTGAGCACCTGAAACACCGCGTACAGTCACTAAAGCTTTGTGGATTCCCTCTTACTGGAAGAGGGTTTGCTTTTGGAAAGAGGATTTCTGCAGGAGGGACCAGCTACAAGCCTTATGCTTTACCAGGGCTCCTTGGAAATCCAGGCAGAAAGAGGACTGAGGACAAGAGGCACTGTTTCTACTGAATCTGACGCCACGCAGTGCAGAGAGACACTTCCTGGCACATGCTGGATTGAGAGGAGTGGAGAGGTTTGGATTGGAGTAGGCTGGGGACACCCTTAAAGAGATGGTGCAGTTGCCTCCTTACTTCCAAGTTATGCCATCATGATGATGGTAAAAGCCAAGTTAAATGCTTTAAAGCCCACTGCCGTTAAATACAATTCAGTACAGTGCAGTAAAGCCCAGTGAGATCAGGGTAAGAGCACAGTACAGTGCAGTAAAGCCCAGTGAGATCAGGGTACAGGCACAGTACACTGCAGTAAAGCCCAGTGAGATCAGGGTAAGAGTACAGTACAGTACAGTAAAGCCCAGTGAGATCAGGGTAGAGGCACAGTACACTGCAGTAAAGCCCAGTGAGATCAGGGTAAGAGCAGAGTACAGAGCAGTAAAGCCCAGTGAGATCTGGGTAAAAGCACAGTACAGTGCAGTAAGGCCCAGTGAGATCAGGGTAAAAGCACAGTACAGTGCAGTAAAGCCCAGTGAGATCAGGGTAAAAGCACAGTACAGTGCAGTAAGATCTACTGAGAGCATATGCCCTAGATAGGATTTTACTAGATAGGTAAGGTAACTTAAAGATTTCCACAGAAAAGTGGAAGGCAAATTAAATGTAAGATGTCAGCACGGTTTATTTGCTTGAGCAACTTTAACTGCCAAAGATTAAGAAATAGGATCCTGGAGATGACACACACACACACTGCTGAAAAAACAATTCTGGGCTTCTCTGAGGGAATCCTGGATCATCCTGGATCCCAGTTTGGAAAACGTAACCCCTTAATCAAGTGCTGCCACCCCCCACGATGGAATAAACGACACGCTCCCGTGGAGGTGACAGTGAATCAGGTCGCTCCAGTCAGGTGTCTCCCGTCTGTGTCAGGCAACGTTTCCTGCTCTTCTCCTGCGTCGGCTTCGGAGCGGCCTGGCGCTTTAAACCCGGGAGTTAACGACTGGGTGCTCCTGCCTTGGGGAACCTCGGTCTCTACCTGGAGGAGTGTGATCCCACATCCCCGTCCTCTTGGCAAGCCACCCAGTGGTAAGGACCCCCCTTCTAACCTGGCCCCCTGCGGGGCGCCCAGAAACCTTCCCCTTGCTCCCCCAGGACAGGGAGGCAGGCCGTGACATGCGGAGAGGCAATTTTATTTTAAGGACTTACCCGTGAGGCGCAAACTGGTCTTTCACATCTGTGTATGTCCCCATCCCTTCGCCCTGTAGGCAAGACCAGCGGGTCTGAGCTCGTCTTGGTAAAAGAAAAATAACGATGGTGATGATAAATCAAGGCATTAGTGAGTCGTTTCTTCCCCCCAAAAAAAAACCGGCCCAAAGCCCAAACGCTCTTTTATTTCCCTTCCTCTTCTGCTTCTGCGCGCCGGTCCTCTTGTCTCCTCCCAGCAGTGCCGGCTCGTCCACCCGGCTCCCTGCACGAGTCTGAATCTGTGACACTGAGCCCGTCTCTCTCGGCTCTCTACCTGCGCAGCCCCGGGGCTCGGGCTGCTCTCATTGGCTGAACACACCTGCCCCCCCGTCTCTTTCTTCTTCGTGAAGCAGCAACAGCAACAACAACAACAATGGAATAAGAAAGAAAGGAAGGAAGACTGGGGCTTTGCTAGGGCCACTCCAAGGTCCTAAAGCCCAGCCTCTACAGAGCAGGACAGCGCCGCGCGGTTTGCTTTCTGGAAACCACAGCTAGGATTGCAAGCGCAGCAGCTTTTATTAGGGAAGTCTCTTCAGCAGTCAGCTTTCTGTCTCATGCTCCTGCCCCAGGAAAATATTGGAGGATGTGGAGCTTCATGGGAGTGATCCAGCCCATCCAGAGCAGTGGGAACAGCCCAGCAGGAGGTTCTGCGTCAGTGCTGACCTCACAAAATGTCACAGAAAGCAACAGCAGACCTGGCTAATGTGTCACTTAAGACAGCCTCAAGGGTTAACTCTTACTGGATCTCAGGATACAGATGCAGCATGTATGTACCTGTACTTATGGACCCCATCCTCTATCCCCCCAGTCTAAGAGAGACCAGGAGGTACAACAGTAAAGCCCCTGTAGTTCTGCTCGTCCTGCAGTTTGATCTGTCGCTTTTAGATCTTCTTTAACAACCATTTCACGGCTTCGCCAAGATCGTCTGCAAGGAATGGCACCAATCTCTTACCTAAAGGACACTGCTGTGGGGGATGAACAGGCCAGCAGCCATATCACTCTGCAACTCACAACTGGCAGCCTACTGGAGTTCCGCAGGTGTGAGCCTGACCAGTACCTGGATGGGAGACCTCCTGGGAAAAACTAAGGTTGCTGCTGGAAGAGGTGTTAGTGGGGCCAACAGGGGGCGCTCAGCCTGTGGTCCATGTGGGTCCTAATGCCCCAGTACAGCGACAGGGACACTATACTGTAACCAGGCGCCATCCTTCGGATGAGACGTGAAACCGAGGTCCTGACTCTTTGGTCATTAAAAATCCCGGGGTGTTTCTTGAAAAGAGTAGGGGTGTTACCCCAGAGCATGCCCAAAATTCCCATTGGTCCTTACCAATCATGGCCTCATAATAATCCCCATATATATGAATTGGCTTCATTACTCTGCTCTACTCCCCACTGAGAGCTGGTGTGTGGGGAGCGTTCTGGCGCACTATGGCTGCCGTCGCATCATCCAGGTGGGGATGCACATTGGTGGTGGTGGAGGGGATCCCCATTACCTGTAAAGCGCTTTGAGTGGAGTGTCAAGGCTATATAAGTGTGAGCAATTATTATTAATTATTATAACACTAGGCTTGAATCTCCTCTGTCACCCTGCCCCCTTGTGGACACTTGAGAGATCCACAGCTTAGTTCGAAGTGCTTCTTGGTGGGAAGAAACAGTTTCACAGTCACTTTCAGTTCTTTTTCTTCACAGAAACACTTCTCTGTTCGAATGCAGATGTAACCACATTTCCTAGTGTGCAATACTCCAGCCTTGAAAACTCCACCTTTTAGCAAAGCAGTTTTAATTCAAATGACAAAACTCTGTGCTAACTGGAACGTGAGTTTATCTCCTCTGCTGCAGTTAAAGCCTCTTTTATCAGCTACGGAGCAATTTGTTTTTCCACAGAAACAGCAGGGTGTTTTTTTCAGGAAGTCAAATAAGCCGGCGATTTTGTAATGAGGTTAGATATGTACCTGACACAATACGCGTCATGAAATGGTAGGCACAACCACACATGCTCATTGTAGAGGGAGTCCTTTTATAAAGCTTTTTCAAGAGATAGGTACAGACCAATCTGAACAGAATGATGACTAATTCAAGCCAAGATGATCCCAAGTACTAACTCAGGGGTGTGTACGGTTATCCCACCCATTTTTCTAGGTTTTCATTTGTAATTACTTTTCAGAATGTTTTGAGTTATGTTATGAGGTTGTATGTTACAAAGGTAAACGGAATTATGGCTTAACCTTAAATTTAAGTCTTGAATTCAGGCTGTTAGGACACAAACTGTATTATTTTGGAAATGGTTGGGTAGACACATTTACCAATTACTGCTGTCAACCTCATGCTATTTTTCACTTTTCCAAATTTTGATCTCATTTATTAGACTGGTTTCAACATAATTCCGAGTCCCCGAAGATGGGTCTGTGTGGGTGCACACATTCCTGTGCTTGCCTTTTCACTAATAAAACCAGTACCAGTGTCTTTCTGGGGTTGCAGATCACACTTTACAAACGTGTTACAAAAAAAGCCTGAGATATCCACTAAAAAGGCACCTTTACAGGAGAATCTGCCTTTTCTACTCCTTAACCCATCAGCAGTGGCCATTTTCCCCAGGTTGTTAAGACTCTATCATGTTATAAACTCTAAAACTGGTTGTAGGGAGGTTAGCGCAGGGTTTAGAATCGCTGCCTTGCCGTACCACTGGGGCCCTGGGTTCAATTCCTGGCCCGCGTTGCCATCTGTGTGGAGTTTGCATGTTCTCCCCATGTTCTAATGGGCTTCCTACTGGTGCTCTGGCTTCCTCCCACGATCCACAGATGTGCCAGTGGGCTAATTAGCTTCTCGGAGAGTAGGCTGTCGTGCGAGTGTGTGTCTGTGTGTCTGCTCTGCGATGGACTGGCGTCCTGCACAGCGTGCATCTTGGCTTGTCCCCATCGCTTGCTGGGACAGGCTGCGGCTCCTACGTGACCCTGAAATGGACAAAGCGGTCCAAAGGGTGGACGGGTCGTTGGGTTATAAAGAGTTTTCGAACTGTGGCAGCTGTTAAAACTGGTGAATGAAAGTGAGTTTTTTTAAGAAAAGGCATGAAAGCGACAAATGACACTCAGCACAATTCATTTTTTTAAAGAGAACTGTATTGATTTCAAGATTTCAGGGTCAAAACAATTCCATACAATTGGCCTTGGCATTCATGAGGTAAAAAAAACGGACGGAGTGTTGTCATTCCGGGGTTTTTGCATATCTAGGTACCAAACACTGACGTGGGAACTGTCCGTTGCCCGACCCTTTGGAAAATTCTTGCAAACGTGTGCACACAGCTCTCCTCAGAGACGTCAGCTGGAAAGACCCGGGAAAGCGGAGTAGGAGGGGGAGCTGGGAAAAATCTTTGGATTCCCGTGGAGATTTATTGGCACAAATCACCGCCAAGCAGCTGACAAAAAACACACACACACACACATATGCATGTGCTTGTGAGGCCTGGGGTGCAGCTCTCACAAGAACACGCACAACTAAAGAGGCTGGTTTTACATCTGTAGGCACTGACGCCAGCTAAAAAGCAAAGTTAATTTTGTGCGACTCTATTTGGAAACCACTGGAGCCGGCGCAGTGTTTACAGGAGTCGTGTGGCCATGTGTTACTCTGGACAGCCCTGGATGTTTCTCGTATGGGCTTTGGGGGGTACAAGGGTACGCATTCCCCCAACTAGACAAGGCCCCCTGGTACCTGTACCCATTGTGCCGGCCCTGGGACCCATCACAGCAGCAAACTCCAGTATAACAGCAAGGGGCCGGTGTGGGCAGAGGTCACTGGCTCCACAGACCCCCACTTTCTGCCCAAATAGCCGGTACCCCAAAAGCGGGAAACATCAGCGACAAGACTCAAAGACCATCATTCTTCTTCTTCCCATGTTGAGAGTCTTTAAAAAAAAAAGGGGGTCACAAAGTGTCCTCCGCAAAGCAGGAATATGTTCCCAAATGCTCCCGGCTCTGGGCCCTGATAAACTCTAGGCAAGGAAATGAAATCCAGGTTTCAGAAACCGGGCTCAGCGGATTTCGAGCCTCCAACACGAAGTGGTTCTTTTCTGCAATGTGAGATTTCTTGTGAAATGTCTGACGACATGGGGGGGAAAAAAAAGTGGTGCTCCTCGTCCCTCCGGATAACAGTCCAAGATCCCGAGAGCACCTACAGGTCCAGAATCACGAACACGCTCGGCTCTCTTTCCTCCCGGGAAGAGCAGGTCTTGCCAGAAGGTCACGCCCGGATGGGCCGCAGATTCAGAGTTGTGAATGTGTCGTCGTGCCCAAGGGTGAAACGCCACAGCCTGCTCCTCTTTCGACGGGAGACTTGACGGCTCCGAGCGTTTTGGGAGGGGAGGGTGGAGCTCGCAGGTCCGTCCGGGCATGGGAAGTGTGGGCACAGAGAATCAGGGGTCCCCTGACCAGCAGACTCCCCACTCCCACACCAACTTTGCATTAAAATTTGGAACCTTCAGTTGTACTCCACCCAACATGCGTGATGATGATTTCAGCTTTACCGCTACAACTCCCGCGCCCCACTCGTGGCGGAGGTCGAGAACCTGCCCCAGCGTGCCCAGCTCTCATTCGCTTGAGGCTCGACACGCCGTGAGCTCCACAGCGGCCTGATGGGAGAGCCGCCATCTCTCGCCAATGCTCAGCCGGGCCTGTAGACGCAGGCTACTGGCAAGTCCCAGGAGTCATCGTTGTGCCGAAAGCCGGAACAGCGCCGAGCGACGAACCCCCCCCACCTCACTCCCCCAGCAGTGCCCGTCCACGCTGGGGAGACTCCTGGCTGCAGTCGGCTATTCTCAGCACCCAGGCTCGAACCCGTGATTTCTCGGCCACAGGGCGGTTAAACTGTCTGTATTTTGCTGGAAGCTCTCCTTCACACATCCTCCTCAGGGGACAAATTCTCGTCCTTTCAGAATACTGCACGGTCGTCCTGTCAGAGAGGAGGGGAAGCGGGTAATTCAGTGGTGACAGGGGGCAAGCGGGAGGGGTGGGGCAGTGGGACAGCAGGGGAAGTGGACAAACTTGAATATTTTAGAAGTCGCTCGCATCCCCTACGGCCCCCCCGAGGAAGCGTCTTCTGCCGAATTCTCTTCGGCCATCCTGCCAAACTTCTCCAAGATGGCCTCGGCGCTGAACCTGGGCGGTCCGTTGTCGAGCGGGCACCCTTCCACCAGGCTGTTCATCGGCGTGGGCGGCACCTGGGAGTCCTCCTCCTCGGGGGTCGGGTGGCGGTGACGCCGGGAGGCGGAGCACCATCGCGGGCGGGTGTCCTCCTCGAAGGGCGGGCAGTGCGAGGGGTCGAACTGGTCCTCCAGCTCCCCCAGGTCCTCCACCTCCCCATAATGCCCGGTTCTCCGTTCAAGCCCCCTCAGGAAGGCCTTGAGGATGGGCATCACCTTCTTGCGGGATGCCAGCGTGTTACCCTGCAGGTAGGCCTTGATGTCAGCGTAGGGGCTACTCATCGGCGACAGATTCAGATCAGGGTTCTGGGCTCTCTCCAAGGCCTGGCTCACCTACAAATCAAAGGAGCAAACACGAGTCCCCATCAGTACATAACCTGCAAACCCCCACCACCACCCCACGCTGGCTCAACTTCAAACACGTCCAACAGAGCTCGAACAGTGACAAGAGGAACATGACCTCACAGGCTCCTGACTGCCTACAGAAGTCTCTGTTGTGTGGCCATCTGAGAGAATCCCTTGATCTCTTCATCCCAGAAATGACCACAGAGCTGAAGTTGTGTGCCCAGAAATGCCCTCATGCTCTGGTTTTATGCATTATGCCACTCTCGGGAAACCTCATTTCTGCTCTGGCCTGTACTGGGGTACAAACGCTCTCCTGATGTCTCCCGAGCAGGGAAAAGTGCTCAATTGTGTTTCCCTAGAACGAAACAGCATCCTGACTACAAACTGCAGTGAGAAAGTTTGTGATCTCGGTCATTCCCTTGGCTCCATCCTGCACCAACGTCCCAGTGAGCGAGCGACCCTGTGGAGACGCAAAGCTCTGGTGCATTGTGGGAGGCAACCCTGAGGGACACAAAAGCTCCTAGGGAATACCATGAAGGTCTCCCCCATGTGACTGGAGGAGGCACCCCTCTCTGGGCAGTGAGGGACCCGAGTGACCACAGGATCAAGGGGGTACTACACAGGCCTCCGGCATTCCTGGGGGACAGGGGTCCTGGTGACCGTAGACCCCCGTTTCTATGGGCTCACCTGCTCCCTGAGAGCCGTGCTGGCACTGTAGACGGCGATTTGGCGGAAGGGCTCCTTTCTCTCATTGAAGGAGATTGTCATGACAACCAGGACGCTGTAGCGGTGTCTGTGGCAGAACTCACACAGCTCCTGCTGCAGACCAGGCCTCTGCAGGAAAGTCTTAGAAGGGGAAATTCACAATGACATTCATAAAAAAGCATTTAAGTCCAATCTAGAGTATCTGTTTCGATTGTTAATGAATAGTCCCCCATTATAGCCTGTCCCTTTACAACAAATGTTTAAGCTTTTCTGACTTTTTTTAGTCGGAAGACGCTTTTACAATGAAAGGTCTTCAAGTCCATCGTAGATCGTCATTTCAATTAAACATTAAATTCATGTCTCTCTCAAGTCCTCAAGTCTCAAGCCCTTCTCTCCCTCGGAAATCATCCTATATATTACGTGTTTTCAGACTGTAAAGAACAGAGCACTAAGGAAACAGCAATCGCCTGCAGGGAGCGACAGTGTCCCACCTACCTCCAGGATCACATAGACCACACTGACGGCCAGAGACACATCGCCGCCGGACTCCGCCTTCATGTCCTTCAGCAGCATCTGCTCCGTGGAGAGCCCTGTGGAGAGACACATGGAGACACTGCCGGTCAGTCACTGAGTTCCAAGGGGTCAGAGGTCAGACCTGAGAGACAATAGAGGGACACTGCTGGTCAGCCAGCGCGGTGCAGGGGGTCAGAGATCAGACCCACAACCCACTGTCCCAGTGTCCAGATCTCATCAAAAGAAGGTCAGGGAGGATCTGAATGGTATTTGGGGGTGTGTAGCAATGTCATGAGTAAACGTGACACGTTTTCTGCAATGGATCGCACGCTTTCTGAAACAGTTCATTTTCACAGGGTCCAGGCTGTATGACTCTTCAGTCCTGGATGACCAAGCTACCCTGGCTGTCTGCGCAAGAAAGCTGCCTCTCAGCTGACCACAGTGTGGTCACTCAGTTTCTGATACATCAAAATAGGTGAGTCCTACATTACAGCGACAGGAAACCCCATCATCCTGACCACTAGATGGCAGCATAGTCAAAACTTTATCTTTGCAGTGGGGAAAATTGGTTTTAGGAGAAACTGAAACCCTCTTTCTTGCACTTCAGGACTGACTAGTCTGTTGTGAAAAAAAAATAACTGGCATAGTTTCAATAGTAGAATAGGTTGGTCAAGTTTGTGAAAATATTTTTCTTTAATGTTTTTAAGACTAAGCCTAACTGGCACCTGTAAGTTGTCCTTCTGCTTGTGTGTGTGCACCCTGCAACAGACTGGCACTGCCCTTGTGCCCTATGTCTACCAGGGTGGGCCCCCAATTGTCTGGACCCCCTACAGCAGGGGCCAGTCCTGCTCATGGAGATCCTCAATCCAGCAGGATTTAAGGGTCACCCTGAAACCACTGCTTTCTAAAACACACGGGAGAACTGGTGGCTCTTCAGTCGCATGTCTCCTGCAACAACAGTGAGATCCACCCTTTTCGGAAATCGGCTGGCTGTCCTGGGTGAGAGGCGGGGCCTCAATCCCGCCCAGTTTCGCTGCTGGACTTGTGTGCGTGGCGCCAGACTTTTGGGGTTCGTCCTCACCTACTTGGACTTGTTACCTGCGCCATTCGCGGAGACAGAGGGTCAGTCGGCAGTACCTGACACGTCAAACTTGGCGTTCTGCAGCGCGTCGAAAAGAGCGCCCCTGGGGGGCAGGTCTGGGAAGCGCGCCTCCAGCAGGGCGACGGACTGGCTGTCCTTGGGCGTCACCTTCCCGGCCTCGGGCGCCATGTTGACGCAGTCCAGGATGATGGTACCTGGAATCAGAGAAACCGGGTCGGTCCGGTTCCACACCTTCCGACTTTTGATTGTAGCGTTTTTGTGGGGGAAAAAAAGAAGTTTTGGAAGTGCAAATTATTTTCTATTGCAAACTCAGACGAGTTTTGGGATTACCAACTGTTTTAAGACAGTCCTTAAATGTGGGACTTGGGGTCGTGGGGGAGCTGGGGTCTATCCTGGCAAGAACCGGGCGCAAGGTGGGGTACACCCTGGACGGGACTCCAGTCCATCACAGGGCAGACACCGACACACTCACGCTAGAGACATGGGGAGCATGGGGGGAACATGCAAACTCCACACAGATAGCGCACCCCAGGAATTGAACCCAGGGCTCTGGCGCTGAGAGGCAGTATGCTAACCACTGCGCCGCCCTGCTGCCCCTTCTGAGAACTAACCAAGAATAATGAGAAAGTGTGGAGAGAGAAGGGATGCTGATGAAAGGCGCTATATGAGCATCACTTTACCATATAAGAGCTGTGCCACCTGTCTGTCCAGGACCTCTGGCGCTCTCTGGCTGATGTGCTCCATCACCAGAGTGGCACAGGAGCCCACAGGCTCCACAGTGAGAGGGCAGGATGGGGAGGGCACCCTATCCAGGTGGTGGTGGTCGATAACCTCCACTACTGCCCCCTCCAGGCTACTGTCGGCTCTGTAGCAGGAGAAGCACAGACGGATCCTGATAAGGTTACTTCGGCAGTCACTCAGAAGTCAGTCAGACATCAAACTTAGGAGATGGTCTCCTTGGTGGCTCTGCTGGATAAGGTGCTTATATTATATGGGGTGAGTGAGGAAAGCTCATTAAGATAACAACAGTTTTATAATTTAATTATTATGCTATTATCTTGAAAAAGAGACTTTACGTGGTTTTCTGAATAGCTCAACCGGTATAAGTGCTCACCCTGACCAGCAGTCTCACACTCCAGACACCAGCAGACACACTGATCCAGTCTGGGCCGGGTCATACTGTCACCCTACAGTCCAGGCTGGGCCGGGTCACACTGTAACCCTACAGTTCTGAGATCACTGATCCAGTCTGGGCCAGGTCACACTGTAACCCTACAGTCCTGAGATCACTGATCCAGTCTGGGTCACACTGTAACCCTACAGTCCAGAGATCACTGGTCCAGTCTGGGTCACACTGTAACCCTACAGTCCAGAGATCACTGGTCCAGTCTGGGCCGGGTCACACTGTAACCCTACAGTCCAGAGATCGCTGGTCCAGTCTGGGCTGGGTCACACTGTAACCCTACAGTCCAGAGATCACTGATCCAGTTTGGATAAGATCACATTTCAAAGCAGCTTTACAAGCTGCTACACTGTTTGTGCATGCTCCCTTTTAAGCAGGGTGTTGTGTTACAGCTGTGCTGGGTCTGACCTGGGCAGGACGTTGTGGTCCACCAGCGTCAGAGCCAACCTGCCGGTCCGGTGCAGTGCTTGCAGGTCGATTTCATCCCGAAACAGCAGGCCCTCCTGAGGCAGGCCGGCCTCTCGGAGGAGAAAGGTGTTCTCTGGGCGCAGGGGGAACTCCGAGCGCCGGATATTCAGTACCGGCACCACCGCCGGCTTTGCAGTGGTCTGAGGAGAGGGACAAACGGATGCTACTTTTCTTTTAGGATTTTTAAGCATTTTACCGGGTAAGTTAATTCAAAATTTTAACAAGACTAATAAAAAAAGTAAGAAGCAAAAAAAAAACCAACACAAAATACATTAAAACAAAAGCAAAGAAAAACCAACAGCCCAATAAAGAACAGAAAGGTCAAACTTGTTCATGCCTTTTTACAGTTTTCTTGTTGAGGTTAGAATAGAGTCGAGGTCTGCGAGAGAAGTAACCACAGAATGACTGGATGTGTCAAACACTCAGGGGTGTGTGCAAATCCCAGTCTTTTCCAAAACAATCAGGACAGGGAGCCCAGATCCTATGGAATCACTCCAGAGTGCCTGACCTGTAGACACAAATCCGGAATTTTTTAAACTGGATAAAAACAGAACGGATGGGAGCAAAAGGGAATGCAGCAGGGCGTATGGGAATGGAACGGAGTTGATCCGAACGGAGTGGTTGGGAAGAGAAGTGGAATGGAGCAGATGGGAATGGAATGGCTTGGATCGGCATGGGTCAGTACGGAACGGAGGGGAGTTACAGTTCCTGTCCGGATCGCAGAGCCGCGCGCGCATGCGTGCGCAGTGGGGGACCCACCTTGGCTAGGAAGTAGGCGAAGGCGAGGGCGGACACCATGGAGTCGAGGTCGCAGGCTTCGTTCCCCAGCACCACGTGCACCCCGGAGCCGTCCTCGGCGCTGCGCTGCGCGGGAAAGACACGGGAGGCAGGCCAGCGGTCAGATGCTTTTCTCCTCGCAACCCCAAACCCCCGCGACCAGGCAGCCCCTGACTCCCACCCTGGCCTGGAAGGAGGTCCTTCCTAGCACGTGCGTATGTCCTGGTCAGAGATGGCTACGCCACGCTGGCGAGCCCCACTCAGGGCAACACTGTCCATGGCTGCCGATCCTGGTTTCACCCAGGCTGAAAGGCAGACAGGCAGCGTAGCCCTGCGACTGGACCAGGGTGCGAGCAGCAAGGTGGCCTCACCCGCGCAAGACGCCGATTTAAGAAGACGTACACATTCTTTTCTGTTCATGTGGCCATCGGTTACAGGATGGACAGGTGCGCCGCACAGCCTGGAGGTCTGGACAGAGGAAACGACGTAAGGTGGGCCTGCGGGGCCCTGCACACGCACAGAGACGGGGGACGCGGAGAGCTGCTGAAGACGCGCCCCCGCGATGCCCCTCTCCCCTCCCCTCCCCCCTCAGCCAGGAATCAGGTCACGCCGGTCTCCACCGCCGGAGGGGCCTGGCTGCCTGGCGACAGGGAGCAGAGGGCTATATTTAACTGCAGGCCGGGGCGCAGGCGCTGGCCGCTCACGCCACGGCACCACACACTCCCAGGGCAGCCGGGGAGGCTGGGAGCTGCCCGACTCGAGAGCCATGGAGAGGCTTTTAAGGAGAATGTCCTTCGTCACCTGCCATCACGTTCATTACAGTCACACTCACTGCTGCCCATACTTCCAGCCCCGGAGTCGATCGCTGTGTGCTGGTCTCGGGCACCTCAGTCACCTCCGACCTTCCCAGAGAGACTGCTGGACTGGCGCTCCGGAGGGCGAGAAAGGGCGACAGGGTGGTGTGGCGGTCACCTCCTGCCTCAGAGCTCTGGGGTCCTGGCTGCGATTTTGACCTAAAGCACCCTCCGTGTGGAGTTTGCATGTTTTGCTCTGGGTTCACACGGGTTTCCTCCGCTGAGGAGGACTTCCTGATCGAGTGGACCTACAAGACGAGCTCCCCTCCCCGCCTCCAGTGCAGAACCGAAGACGGGCATGTGAGCTGCCCCGAATTTTGGCAGCGGCGCAAACAGCACATCCAGACAAAATCCGCCAGACAAAATGCGAAGTGTTCTGTCCGCAGGCTGGGCAGGGTGACCCGAGTGCAGATCCCGGTAATAAAGCATGGGCCTCTTCCGAATTTCCCCACCTTCGCCCCATTGGCACAGCAATTTCCCCAGCTCGGGTTTAAAGCTTGATATGGCATGAGGCTTCGGCTTGGCGTTTTCCACCTGGACAGGCTAATGTAGGCCTGTTTACCGAGCTGCTGCATTGATCCATTACCAGATAAGGGTTAGTGCTAAGAGCGCTGCCGTGCTGCGATTAAGAGTTCCCCATTTCTTCTCAGCCCACTACAGTACAGCTGTATCTCCTCAGGCTGCTCTTTGGCTGAAATTATGTTCTTTTCCAGGCAATTTCCTCAGTGTAAATGCAATTACTGATCTCTGTTTTACAGGAGCTGAGCAGACACAGGGAAAGACTACCACCCAGCTATGGTTGGTCCAAAGGTGCAGGATTATCCACCATCTGCTGTAAGTGACAACACTGTGACACCTGGAGTGGATCAGACTGCTGTGCACTGGGAGCCTGACTGACAGCACTGCAAAACCTGGAGTGGATCAGACTGCTGTGCACTGGGAGCCTGACTGACAGCACTGTCATACCTGGAGTGGATCAGACTGCTGTGCACTGGGAGCCTGACTGAGAGCACTGCAAAACCTGGAGTGGATCAGACTGCTGTGCACTGGGAGCCTGACTGACAGCACTGTCACACCTGGAGTGGATCAGACTGCACAGAAAAGTCTGACTGACAGCAAACCTGGAGTGGCTCAGGTAACAATGCACAGGATGCCTTAAAGCATATTCTCTCCCTGCCCCCATCTCTCAATAGCCAGGTTACGAACACATCCTCCACTGTGCTGTGTGGCCCTTCCCCCCCACCGTAGGCCAGGACCTTCTCAGATGTACAATGCAAGCCCCTTATCTCCCACTCCTGCCTCAGATCATGCGGATGAGATAACAGCTGAGGTATGCGGGAGAATGCTGCCGTTCTCCAGCAGGCTGCCAGCTGCTGACCAGGGAATAACACACAAAGGAGGGAAAACAAGATGGAAACCAACGGAGACGATCCAGAGTGGGCATTAAGGAAGGTGCTGGACGGACTGGAAATCCGGAGCTCGACAACATTCTTGTCGTGGTTTGAGTGGGGAGCTGCATCAGCTGGCAGACAGCTCTACTGGCGGATGGCCAGTATAACCACTGACTGTCAAGACCGCCCCTTGCACAGAGAATCTGAGCTCCTCTAGTAATATTGAAATGCAACAGACCTAAGTTATCCTTTATTCCCATAGCTAGTAATCTGCTTGAGACAACTGATTGTATATTTTAATTTTTTTTTGACATTTTGTATCTTATTTCTCTCAGACACTGATAACCAAGATTCTGTTTTCAGAAATTCTAAAGATTACTTAAACTGCTATTTTGTTTTCTCATCTTATGCCTATATGTTTCTTGTTTCATATTGTGTTCAATGTACTGTGTATGGCATTTATGTCTTTTACCATCTGGGATAATAAAGTAATTTAGAGTGACAATATGACGCAGGCCAGACTAGAGTACTGATCCCTGGACTGTAGGGTTACAGTGTGACCCGGCCCAGACTGGACCAGCGATCTCTGGACTGTAGGGTTACAGTGTGACCCGGCCCAGACTGGACCAGCGATCTCTGGACTGCAGGGTTACAGTGTGACCCAGACTGGACCAGCGATCTCTGGACTGTAGGGTTACAGTGTGACCCGGCCCAGACTGGACCAGCGATCTCTGGACTGCAGGGTTACAGTGTGACCCAGACTGGACCAGCGATCTCTGGACTGTAGGGTTACAGTGTGACCCAGACTGGACCAGCGATCTCTGGACTGCAGGGTTACAGTGTGACCCAGACTGGACCAGCGATCTCTGGACTGTAGGGTTACAGTGTGACCCAGACTGGACCAGCGATCTCTGGACTGCAGGGTTACAGTGTGACCCAGACTGGACCAGCGATCTCTGGACTGTAGGGTTACAGTGTGACCCGGCCCAGACTGGACCAGCGATCTCTGGACTGTAGGGTTACAGTGTGACCCGGCCCAGACTGGACCAGCGATCTCTGGACTGCAGGGTTACAGTGTGACCCAGACTGGACCAGCGATCTCTGGACTGTAGGGTTACAGTGTGACCCAGACTGGACCAGCGATCTCTGGACTGTAGGGTTACAGTGTGACCCGGCCCAGACTGGACCAGCGATCTCTGGACTGTAGGGTTACAGTTTGACCCGGCCCAGACTGGACCAGCGATTTCTGAACTGTAGGGTGACAGTTTGACCCGGCCCAGACTGGACCAGCGATTTCTGAACTGTAGTTTTATAATCAGTTTATTTGGCTGATGCTTTTATCCAAAGCTACTCACAACTGTGGCCATATTACTGATGCGACCTGAATAAGGCTACAATAGCACAGCTGCCCCCCGATCTGAGATTCAAACCCACAACCTTCTTGTCATGAGTCCAGAGCCCCGAACAGCTCCAGTGTGCTGAGCTCGTGAGTAAGAAGGCGAGACCCATCGACTATGAGCACCAAGGAGCCGGGCGAGTCGCGTGACTCGGGCCCCTCGCCCGCGGCCCCTCCCCTCTCGGCAAGCCCCCCCTAGCTCCTGGGTTAATCCGCCGCCAGGACAGGCTGAAGGTTAAACGTTGCAGACGCCGGACGGGCTGTTTTGTGCGAAAGAACGAGTCACGAACGCTCGCGAGGGCGGCACCGAAACACCTCGAGCTCCAGGTGCGGGTTTAGGTGTCAAAGAAAAAAAGAAACTCCAAATCAAAAAAAACAAAACAACCAAACCCTTAACGATCAAAGCGGGACCTTGAGAAAAGTTGAAATCAAGGCAGGCGTTGCGTCCGTCCCGCAGGAGGTACTGCGGGGCACGGCCGAACCGCCGCGGGGCGCTTTGGGGGTACAGGTTGCGAGTGACGTCAGACACCGAGAGGAAAACCCCGCAGCCGCGGCCTTAACGCCTGCACGTGCGGGTTGTTTACCCTGAAGGGACGTGAATCAGGGTCACGCGTGCGCGCAGCCGGTGAGCCGGTCGCCTCCTCTCCCGCTCTGCCCGCCCAGAAAGGCGCTATAGAAGTGTAAGCGATTATTGTTATCATCGCCCGCCACCCGAACCGGGTCTGTGCACACGCCTGACCTCCACCGGCAGCCGGAGCCGGGGGTTCACTCTCCCGGCAGGCTGCGATCGCCGATGACGGCGGCCGTGAGTCTGCACAATTGCTCCAACCGGGAACACTCGCTCTAGCGTGAACGACCGGGCACCGGGGCTGACCCTACCACGGCGTCTCTCTCGTACCTTCAGCGCCGCGCAGCTGCCCCGTAAGAAAGACTCCATCTGCGCCGCGGCGGGGAGCCTCTGACACAGCCTGGGAAGCAGGGCGGATCGCGGCTCGTCGGCGCTCAGGGTGCTGTCAGGGGCACCGGGCGAACTCGCTCGCACACCCCACCGCGCGGCGAGGTCGTCGGAGAAAGACCCTCGGCGAATAGAAGAACAACAAGCGACACGTGTTTCCGCCGAGCGGGGGGGGGGTTCTGGGAAATGTAGTCGTCCACAGTTTTGGAAACTCGCAGAAAGTCCACATCAGTGTTGCGTAACAGATGGGTTTGTCACGCGGAGCCATAGTGACGGCAGACCAGAAGAAACTGCCCTAAATTAATGTGGAAGCTGAGAGCTCAATTTATATTGCTGCTAAATTATAATTAATAGTTCCATGCACTTTATTTAGCGCTTTTCTGTACACTCCACTCACAGCGCTGTACAGGTCATGGGGATCCCCTCCACCACCACCAGTGTGTACCCCCACCTGGATGATGCTCCAGTCCACTCCCCACACACCAGCTCTCAGTGGGGAGGAGAGCAGAGTGATGAAGCCAGTTCAGAGACGGGGAATATAAGGAGGCCATGACTGGTAAAGGCCAGGGGGGTAATTTGGCCAGGTCACCAGGGTGACACCCCTACTCTTCTCGAGAAACGCCCTGGGATTTTTAATGACCACAGAGAGTCAGGACCTCGGTTTCACGTCTCATCCGAAGGACGGCGCCTTGTTACAGTACAGTGTCCCCGTCACTACACTGGGGCATTGGGACACGCAGAGACCGCGGGGTGAGCGCCCCCTGCTGGTCCTACTAAAGGAGCTCTGGTCTTAGAGAGCTAAAGAGGACCCAGACGTGTGTTTCAACTCTACTCCATTCAACGGGATCTCACTTGTGTAGCTGCAAAGAAAATATTCCAAGCCTTCAAAACTGAACGATTTAATGGTTGCTTTGGCTAATAACACCTGCCAGAGTTGGGCTCTTCTGTGCGGCCAAGCTGAACGGGAGAAATAATACGGTTCCAACGCCGCTCACGACCAACAGGTGGCAATACGCCGCCTTCGTCCGGTCCCTTCAGAGTTTACGACGTGTTTTCCCCCTCCACACACGTGGTCGCGGCGCGCGTTCGTGCGTCCGTGCTGCCGGGAGCGCGCGTAGTAGCCAGGTGCCGCGTGACGTCACAGAGTTCCTGTTGTCCCGGAAGTGGGATTTTTTTTTATTTTTTATTTTTGGCGGATAAGGAGGAGGGGGGAGAAAGAAAGAGAGAGAGACATAGACTGACACGGAGGAAAGGGGAAGGAGAACTCGAACTCGAAAGCGACCGAGCGAGCGAGAGAGAGAGGGGGGGAGAAAAAAAGTTTTCAAGTTTCTTTACGCGTGGCGATGACCGCCGTGAGCTGAGGAAGAGGGAGATAAAAACCAGACCGAAGCCGAAGAAGTTTGTCTGGAGGGGAGAAAGCGTCCCGGTCCGGCTGGAAAGGGAGGAAAAAGGACTTAAACACGACGAGGAGACGGAGAGACCGTGACTGAGAGCTGGTGAGTTCGCCTCGGTGTGACGTACGATACTTTTCCTTTGCCCTAACGGCGTACTTTTACTTATTTTTCTTTTCATAATAAACAAAACAAGGAGTCGGACTCGACCCGGAGAGGCTGGGGTCGGTCCGGTCCGGTCCGGTGGGGGAATGGCGATGCGGTGTCCGTCTTGGGGCTGTTGCTGGGGTCGCCCTCGGGGGCGGCGAAGCGTTGCCCTTTATTCGGACACAGTAACCCGCCCGGACCGCGTCGCTGATCCCGATCCCGATACCGCCGGCGGTCAGAGCAGCCCTCCTGTACCCCTGTACCCCGAAAAGCAGGTCACACTCCCGAGCCAGCGCACAGGCGTGTTACCTGGCGCCGGCCGAGGTCTCCGCGGGGGTCGGGTCGGGGCTCTCGGCGAAGCCCGGTCACGGAGCCGGTCCGACCTGCAGTAACAGTAGCCGGGGCAGTAGAGGCACAGGGGCAGTAGAGGCAGAGGGCTGTAGGGGAGCGGGGGGGCAGTAGAGGCAGAGGGCTGTGGGGTGGGGGGAGTAGGGGGGCACAGGGGCAGTAGAGGCAGAGGGCTGTAGGGGGGGCAGTAGAGGCAGAGGGCTGTAGGGGGGGGGGCGGTAGAGGCAGAGGGCTGTGGGGTGGGGGGAGTAGGGGGGCACAGGGGCAGTAGAGGCAGAGGGCTGTAGGGGGGCACAGGGGCAGTAGAGGCAGAGGGCTGTGGGGTGGGAGGGCACAGGGGCAGTAGAGGCAGAGGGCTGTAGGAGGGGGGCAGTAGAGGCTGCGGGGACAGGACCTGCAGTGCCTGCTGCCTCTCCTCCCAACGGCAGGAGCAGCTGGCCTCTGCTCTCTGCTCTCTGCTCCGGCCGTGTTATCGGCGCTGCAGATGGGCCTGTGGTTGTGGTTTGTCAGTCTGTCATCGCTGAGGGCTCCTGGGGGCTTTCCTGTTGAGAGAGGGGCGGCCTGCTGCACGCTGCCGAAGCCCAGACCGGCGGGGCGCGCGGCTCGGCGATGGGCCTGGCCGGACCGGGCCCCGGGTCGGAGATCCTCCGCGCGCTCGAGCTCGTCCGGCTCTGCAGCTCGCGGCCCGGCGGGAAGCCTTGTGCAACGCGGCGTCTTGAGCAATGGGGTTTGGCTAGCGCTGCTTCCGAGGCCGTGCTGCTCGGCCAAGGGGAACGGTCTGTTTGACGGACCGAGTCGGGTTCGTCACTGAGAGATCGGCGCCCGCGTGGCGCGGGGAGGGCGGGCTCGGTGGAGCCCGGCTCGCGGGTCCCTGGCGCTGCTGGGTTGCCTGTCTGTTTCAGGTACTGTGGGTCCAGGTGGGCCTGCAGGACTGCTGACGTGTCTCCAGGAAGCTTTAGTAATCATGACTCCCATCCTGCCTTGCGGTTGTATAGCTCTCAAAGTGCTTCACTACCGGGACCCACAGCAGCCCCACTGGGGGGCCCACAGCAGCCCCACTGAAGCACAGCCTCACTGGGGGGCCCACAGCAGCCCCACTGAAGCACAGCCTCACTGGGGGACACACAGCAGCCCCACTGCACACAGATCAGAGGCAGAGAGACACTGCAGGACCAGAGGAATCACGAGGAACGTGAGGAAGGACAGACTGTTCAGAGTGGATTTTAGCCTGGACACCAGTATTAACACCCCACTCTTACTGACAGTGTCCTGGGGTCTGTAGTGACCAGTAGTCAGGACACCAGTATTAACACCCCACTCTTACTGACAGTGTCCTGGGGTCTGTAGTGACCAGCAGTCAGGACACCAGGGTCAACACCCCACTCTTACTGACAGTGTCCTGGGGTCTGTAGTGACCAGTAGTCGGGACACCAGGGTCAACACCCCACTCTTACTGACAGTGTCCTGGGGTCTGTAGTGACCAGTAGTCAGGACACCAGGGTCAACACCCCACTCTTACTGACAGTGTCCTGGGGTCTGTAGTGACCAGCAGTCAGGACACCAGGGTCAACACCCCACTCTTACTGACAGTGTCCTGGGGTCTGTAGTGACCAGTAGTCAGGACACCAGGGTCAACACCCCACTCTTACTGACAGTGTCCTGGGGTCTGTAGTGACCAGTAGTCAGGACACCAGGGTCAACACCCCACTCTTACTGACAGTGTCCTGGGGTCTGTAGTGACCAGTAGTCAGGACACCAGGGTCAACACCCCACTCTTACTGACAGTGTCCTGGGGTCTGTAGTGACCAGTAGTCAGGACACCAGGGTCAGCACCCCACTCTTACTGACAGTGTCCTGGGGTCTGTAGTGACCAGTAGTCAGGACACCAGGGTCAACACCCCACTCTTACTGACAGTAGAGTGCTCCTCTCTGCCATGGCGAGGCTGCAGTTTGAGAAACGGCCGGATGAGATCAATGGGCTGCTAGCTCTCCAGTGAAGCAGGTCAACAGCCTGGCCTCGCTGGTAATCTCTCTAGTGGCCTGGTGCTGCAATGTGCTGTTTTGTGGTGGGGTGGTATATTAGCACCTCTGAAAGCAGCGTCGGGTGCTTTTAGTAATGACAGCAGTGACAGTGCCTAGGAAGTGCTCTCCTGGATCCTGTACAGGCCCCTGTCTGCATCAGGAAGAGTTAATATTTACCTTGGAGGAGGTGGGCTATGTAAGTGGCTACCATCAGCTCCATTATTCATTAGCCAGAACCACTGAACCGGGTCCTGAGCCCGGACCCAGAAAAGAAGAGGCCGGTCTTTCTCCAGGAATTCTGTGGGGAAGAGGGAGGGAGGGAGGAGTTCCCGCTGTCCGTGTCTGCGGTTGATAATTCCAGATCTGGTGCAGGTTTACAGGTCTGGGCTGTATGGGTCTCTTGCAGCCCCTCCGCGATGAGGCAGAACGAAACCGAAGGCAAATTTAGAGGATTATTAACTGTTTTAATCCTTTAATCCCTCACCCAGGAACGCACCCTGGGTTCCTACAGAAGCTTGGTGATAAGGGGGAGTGGGGGGGTGGGGAGGGGGGGAATTCTTCGATCAGGAACTGACTGTAACAAACCCAGAGTGCAGGGAGTGACCTCACCCTTCCCTAGCCTGACCGCCAACACCAGGGTGATCAATCAAGGGGTACAGAGAGAGGGGGGGCGGTAGAGAGGAGAGGGCAGAGGGCGAGGTAGCACCGAGAGAAAGGGAGGCAGGCGGAGGGCGAGGGAGAAGAGGAGAGGAGACTGTGTCTTTATTGCAGCGGGTGCCAGACATGAGAAGTGAAAGTTTTTAATTTTGTGGGGGTGGGGTAGCTGTGGACTGAGTGTTCCCAGCCTCTTCTTTTTCTCCCCCCGGAATCCGAGGCCGAGGACCCCTGAACTGGAGACACGGAGGGGGAGCAGCCTCTGTCCTTCGGGCTCGCGGCCGGGGGCCCGGCTGCCACACCCCCACGTGCTTTCCACGGCTTCCGGACAAACGGGAGAAAGAGGAGGAAGGAAGGAAAGGAGAGGGAAAATAAAACTGGGGTGGCAGCAGAAGGGAACAATCCAGGGCCTTTTCCGGCCTGTTCTTAGGATTTAAATCACTTCATGTAGCCAGAGCTTGCTTAATCGGCTGTAATTACGAGCTTTCCAAGTCTGTAGGGCTTGCTAGCTGAAGGGTTCATACGTAAACCTGCTGGACAGGAGCTCTGCAGGACGGGGGACAGAGGCCCCAAATCTGTAGTCTGACGGGGGTGATCACGCTGGTCCTGGAGAGCCCCGGCCCCCCCCGATCTCCCACATCACCCCATCAGCAGAGCACTGAAGGCAGGGAGCACGCGAGTTGAGATGAGTTTATTTTTAATTGGCTCAATTAATGATAAGTGATAGGAATGATAAAAATGCTAGATGCTGGCCCTTGCAAAGTCCGTGTGTGTTTTCTAAATAGGCCAGAGCAATTAAAAAAAAAATGACAGAATCAGTCTCTTTGCTTGGAGAAGTAACCCAGAGGAGCCCACGTATGCAAAACAGGTCACATGTAACATGCAGCTGCTGTCGCCCCCCACCACCTCTGGAGATGCTGATCAGATCTGTTTTGGCTGTGTGCGCTCAGTGTGTGATGCACCCTGTCTGTCATGACCAGCAAGGACAGAAGCCTGTTTTGTCTCGCTTTGCCTCAGCCTGTTTGCTAATAGACTCTCTTAGCAAACAGGCTGTCTGTTCTTGTCTGTCATGCCCTGTACAGATAGAGGCATGTCTGTCTCACCTATCCGGCGGGGGCTGGACTGTTCTGCCTGTGAGCCTGCAGTGCAGTGTGTGGTCAGTGCAGACAGAGGCCTGTCTGTCTCGATGATTAAGCTGTGGCAGTCATGCACTGTCTCCGTTATGCTCAGTGCGGACAGAGGCCTGTCCCAGCCTGCTTGCTGAGATAGACCGACATGTTCTGCCTGTGAGCCTGCTATGCGTTATGTGTTCAGAGCAGGCAGAAGCCTGTGTCTCTCAGAGACCGGGCTGGTGTAGGTCAGGCCTGTCTCCCTTAGAGACCAGGCTGGTATAGGGCTGGCCCGTCTCTCAGTGAGCACAGGCTGGTGTAGGGCTGGCCCGTCTCTCTCGGTGAGCACAGGCTGGTGTAGGGCTGGCCCGTCTCTCTCGGTGAGCACGGGCTGGTGTAGGGCTGGCCCGTCTCTCTCGGTGAGCACGGGCTGGTGTAGGGCTGGCCCATCTCTCTCGGTGAGCACAGCCTGGTATAGGGCTGGCCCATCTCTCTCAGTGAGCACAGGCTGGTGTAGGGCTGGCCCGTCTCTCTCAGTGAGCACAGGCTGGTGTAGGGCTGGCCCGTCTCTCTCGGTGAGCACAGGCTGGTGTAGGGCTGGCCCGTCTCTCTCGGTGAGCACAGGCTGGTGTAGGGCTGGCCCATCTCTCTCGGTGAGCACAGGCTGGTGTAGGGCTGGCCCATCTCTCTCGGTGAGCACAGGCTGGTGTAGGGCTGGCCCATCTCTCTCGGTGAGCACAGGCTGGTGTAGGGCTGGCCCGTCTCTCTCGGTGAGCACAGGCTGGTGTAGGGCTGGCCCGTCTCTCTCGGTGAGCACAGGCTGGTGTAGGGCTGGCCCGTCTCTCTCGGTGAGCACAGGCTGGTGTAGGGCTGGCCCGTCTCTCTCGGTGAGCACAGGCTGGTGTAGGGCTGGCCTGTCTCTCTCGGTGAGCACAGTCTCTTTCTGCAGGGCAATTCCACACATACCTCCCCCTTGCCTGGACAGGCCTGATGACAGGCACTGCTCAAGCACATGTGACTTTCTCTTTAGTTTTCCTTGTGTTCTTCTGTGTACCTGTCAGTCTACGTGAGTCAACAGAGTAGAGTCTGATCTGCCCATTTTCAGTGCTGGAAGTTTTCAGCAGCCCCTGAACACACCTGCAGGCTCTGTTTGTCCCTCAGTCTCTCGCCTGTCCCAGGGAGAGATCTGTTTGTCCCTCAGCCTCTCGCCTGTACCAGGGAGAGATCTGTTCGTCCCTCAGCTTGTTCCTTTTTTTCTATTTTGAAGAAATCTGATCACGGCTACAGGGATTGTGATGGCCCAGAGGTCACCTGTCCATAGCAGTTACAGTAGACAGCAGTGTCCAGTCCTGGTTCTTGGATGGGGCTGGTGCGTCTGTGGGCTCTTCTCGGTCCCTCTAACGCAGTATCGTCTGAGGCTGTTGAACTGGTCTCAGGCCAGCAAGGGGCTGATGGGGCTGGTTAAGAGCGGGGCTGGGAGAAGACCCTCCAGCACCGCGATGGGACGCGCCGGGTCTGCAGCGCTCGGCTTCTCCGTCTTGCTGGTTTCGCGTTGCCGTCTCTCCCCCAACGGACCCAGCCAGCCCCCGTTCAACCGGGACGGGGCGCGGCGCGGTGTCCCGGTCTGACGGCGCTGTGGTTGTTTTTGGTGGCCGCAGGTCTCGGCTGCCAGGGCCTGGGGACGGCGCGGCCGGATGGACTATGTGGTAAGAGCTCTGGTGCACCTGGTGGAGGTCGGGCACGGGCTGAAGGTGGAGGGGCGCTGTCCGCTGTGGGGGTGGTGGAGCCCGTCGTCTCTCTGAGCTCTTCTGTCCCTCTGTTCACTTACGCCAGGGGTCTCGGGCTCGGCTCCTGGAGGGCTGGATCTCTGCTCCCACCCGGGGGGGGGGCAGATAGAGATCTTATCGCATACATGTCTGGGGTCGCAGCTGATCTCTCAAAACGTTCGCTTCCTTAAGGGCACAGTCACCTGTGGAGCGTCTCGGTACTAACAGTTATTCAACTAATAGCTGGAACAGCAGCCAGGAGACCCTGGACCTCCGGGATTTGGGTTTGAGACCCGGTGATTACCCAGAGCCGTGCCGTGTTGAGACGGATGGCACAACCCAAAGCACAACGAGGAGCAGGCACCAACACGGCATTGTATAGCTGTAGCCCAGGGCTCCTTCAAGTCCACTCCGGCTGGGTTTGTGGTCCTCTTAGGTCATCCACAGCTGCTGAGTTCTTTAAGTTGGTGGGAGGGGGGAGCAGTTAAATTGATGAATGAGGCCTTAAGAAGGCTCATTTAGACCATTTGGTCAGTTGCTGTTGTCTTGTGGCCGACAGCCTGGCGCAGTGGTCTGAGGCTCTGGACACCTGGCCGTAGGGTCGAGTCGGCTGCCGTGCCCTCAAGCAAAGGTCCAGCACCCGGAAGTGGCTCTCGATTTATATCTCTACAGACGTCATTGCCATTCTGTGTGAAAGCATCTGAAGAATGAGCCACCTTATTTTGAGGATTTAGGAGGCTTTTTGGACTGTTGCCCTTAAGGAGTGGATTGGGGATTCCCTGGAGAGCTCTCTGTCGTCATGGGGTTACCTGCTCCAGAGACCTTGGAATCACAGCCGTTACTTCAATGAAATGTGGCTGTAAGGGTATATTATATGTTGAGAGGAGACGGGTTCCTCTTTCAAATACAGGCCCGTGGATGGGAATGAGCTTCATTCATTCGGTAGTCCAGAACTATTCAACCTGCGGCCCCTCCAGTCCGCTCCATCTCCATTTCACAGCTTAGCTGCTGCCAGCCCCTCGGCTCTGCAGCATCGATATAAGAACGAAAGAGCCGGTTATATCGAAGTCGTGGAGCGGAGCGAATTGGAGGGTTTGGTGGCCCTGGCCCAGTCGTTGTCGTTAAATAATTGTTATTGAGCTACTCGGGTGGAAGCAAAGAGACCAGGCCCTCCAGGAACTGAGCCCTATTGTAAATGCTAGTTTGCAGAACTAGTGAGAAGATTAATTCTCTTTTCCCTTGAACTAAACTTCTCCTGCACTACTTCATCTGCCTCAGGTGAGGGATCTTGTGAATCGGCAGTACTACGCACTCCTGTACTATATTAGTATAGTCATTCCCTGCTCCTCGGTTTTTAGTTTGATTCCTTTGCGCACATTTGTGCTTTACGTCCCTGGCTTCTCCACAGAACATGCCAAAGCAGTGTGTGCTTGTCTGCTCCTAACATTGCGTACTAACACTCCTGCTGCTGCTCCTACTACACCTTGTACTAATCAGAACGGCAGTCAGGGTGCGGAAAATGTGATTTGGAATATGTTCACCCCTTGAGAAATGCCTGATTGCAGTTGGTTTCCAAGCACTTCAGCAGCCGATTGTGTTGCTAAAATGATTCGGAACCGAATCCAGCTTCTCAGAAGCTCCCTATCCCGTGTGCGTCGCTGCGCAGGGCCTGACGTGGGCGAGCACGGACGCCGACTGTTCCTGAAAGTGTCGTGACCCCCATTAACAAGCCAGGAAGTTCCTCCTCCCCACCCTGGCCCCCATAAATTGAGGGGTCTCCAAACCCCAGCAGGGCACCTTGAATCTTCTGGTTTTTTTTTTTACAGCTTCTCAAGCTATAAAAACAGCTTTTTATTTAGACTTCCCACGTTATTCTTCAATTAAGCAAGTAATGTGTTCAGCTAAGGGAGCTCCTGCCCCTGAGGGTGTAAGGTCTTCAAATTTGAGCTACAAAGGGTCCCTAGATCACTTAGCCCAGCACCTGCTGAACTGATCGCGATTGAAACTGCTCCGGGGCTGCAGAAGTGGGTGGCGTAGTTATTTATAAACCCTACTGGACGGGAGCTGTCTGTGGCCAGGGCTGGAGACCCCTGCTGCAGACGATCAGGACTCTGACCGGACAGACTCCCGACAGGAGAGCAAGCCGAGTTTCCAAGGATCCTGTCCGTGGAGCAGCGAGGAGCAGAAACCCGTCAGGAAGGAGGACTTTGGACTCGGGAGAGAAGGAGGGGCGCTTGATCTGTGTCTCGCTGGCACTCCCTGTCTAGGGCCAGCCCGTCGTCTGCCTGATTTCCTTTGCTCTCTGCCCCGCACTTCGCCCATTGCTGTATATACGATGCCCCCCTCTCTCTCTCGGTGCAGTGTTAATGTACTGGAGTGTCCAGTCAGTCAGTGTGTCTGTATTAACCCCTCTCTCTCTCAGTGCAGTGTTAATGTACTGGAGTGTCCAGTCAGTGTGTCTGTATGAACCCCTCTCTCACTCTCTGTCAGGCAGGAGTGGGCAGTCATTTTATGTGCATTAGACCCTCTCAGGTCTCTCTAACGGCTCGCTGTTAATGTAGGAAGTGTTGTGTGCAGCTGGTCAGCCAGTCAATGTCTGTTTATTACCCCTCCCATCTGGGACAGAGTGGAAGTGTAGTCAGGTTACAGGGGAGGAGTGGATGGCGATGGGGGTGGGGCGAGCTCGCTGTGTTTCCCTGTCTCTTTTCAAACACGTGCTCCCTCCCACCCTCCTTCCTGTGTGTGTCTGTGCACGCCTGTGCTTTCAAGACGGGCAGCGGGGAGAGAGAGAGAGGGAGCGTCCGTGTCCCTGTGTGTGTGCGTGCCTCTCCGAGAGGACACGCCTCCAGGACGGCGAGGAGGAGACGGAGGGGGAGAGACCCGCTCCTCACCGGAGACAGAAGGACTCGTTTCTATAAGGAGCAGTTTCCATCTCCGTGCCCGGCTCGCGTTTGCTGTTTGCTCGTCTCTTTTTTCCCCCTCTCCGTTGACGGCTTTGTGTTCTGTCAGCATCGATCTGGCCGGCTGAGCCTGGCTGTGCTGAAGAGAAGAGGGGGTGGGGGTGCCTTGGGGGGAGGAGGCCCCAAAAACCAGGGAGCAGGGGGGAAAAACCGCATATAGACGCCCGGGAAAATCGAGGGCCCGGTGATGTAGCATCAAGAGCTGGAGCCGGTTGGGAAAGAGGAGGTGGAAGGTTTGTCCGGCTGCCCTGTTATCCGGTCTGACTTCAGGAAGAGGATAAAAGGAATAAAGGGGGAAGGATTTCGGAAGTGCGGGAAGAGGAATAGTTCACTGTCCGGGGAATCTTGCCTTGTGTCTCCTCCGCCTGTTTTTCCACACGGCCGGCTTCCAGGAGGAAGCCCGCTTTGGAAGCAACTCCAGGAGTTTTCACGGGAGCTCACGTTTTCCTGGACGGAAGGGGAGGATACTGGGATTTGCTCCCTGTCCGCACCTGCCAGCGGACAAGAAGGAGAGAAGACGGAAGAAAGGGGAATAAAAGAAAAACCGTGGATTGCCAGTCGGAATTTGAAAGGAAAATTTAATCTGCAGCTAAGCTGAGAATCTCCCATCTGCTTGAGCAGGCCAGGGGGTGAAAACTGGGAGAGAGCTGCACTCCCATCAGCGTGCTGGGAATTTTGCAGAGTTTTTTTGGTAGCAATGGTGGTAAAGGAGTTGTTGGATGTTCATTGTGATTGAGCGTTATGAATCCTTAATGTTGGGAATCTGTGATTGCTGTTCTACTAGCTGTTATTTCCTGAATAGCATTATTGGGATTTGTAGGAATGGCTTCTCCTCTGCTCCTAGGGGTTTGAATCCCACTGTTTGTTTCGTGTCCGCAGCTGTCCTGTTCTGGAAAATCCGGAGGGAGCTGGTTTTTAATTGCACAGGCCCGGCCGCATATCCTGACAGTAATCAGCCGTGTCATTAATATTAATTAGCTGTAATGTTGCCTGTTGTAAAAAGGCGCAGCGGTGTGGAGCCGATGTCTGCCTGTGGATCTGCCACTGTCAGCCTGGAAGTAGCCAGGTTGTGCTGACCGGCTCTAGGTGTTCCAGCTATAACCTGACCCTCACGGTCAGGTAGAGAGGCTGTAGGCAGGGCGGTAGACAGTGCAGCTGGCCACGAATGCATGGGTAGGTTGTGCCGTTCCTAAAACGGGACCCCTCAAGAGCCGCTCCGGTGTGCTGGCGAGTTGGGCTGCCATCGGGTAGCCCTGTGCGGTGCTGGATTGCATGGCGACGCCCCACTCGGGTCTCTCTGGAGAGTGACAGGGGCGCAGACCCACAAGGGCAAGAGCGTTCGACGGTACCATCCGCCGGCCAAGAAACACTGTCCGCGGTGACGGCGTGGGGTTGTATAGCGCCTTGCAGCGCTAAAGCACTTCCCTAACAAGCCAGCTCCCCTGTGAGCTGTCGAAATTTCTGTTTTATGTAGTGTCCCTGCCCTGTGTTGGTCCTGCCCTCCTGATAACATAGAATTGCGGCTTGTTCCCCTCACGTCTTGTCTCAGATCTTGCAGTTCTCTGACTGGCATTTGCTGGAAGGACCTTTTTTTTCGCTCCAGGGGAGGTGAAAACATTTCTTGTGAACTCCAGTCTGTCGAAATGGCCATTGCTGACTCACAGTGAAGCCCACCTTCTTAGGCATTTGCGCTGAGTCATGGCAGGCTGTCGCTCATAACGGTATTGCTAGTGTCTGTGATCATATTCCCAGATTAGTCAATACCTCTCCTATTACTTCAGGTGGTTTGTTTTGTTTCTCCACACTCACTACTGCAAGTCACACCAAAAATTTTCTGACAAAAGGCAAATTTCCAAACTGGGAACGTTCTCAACAGAGGGGTATGTGAGTTTCAGTACAGGGGAAGTTCATAAAAACTCCCTTCTTGAGCTCCACCTGATAAAGAAAAAAATGCTGTGATAATAGTCATAACAAAGAAAGTTCACTTACTCAGTGAAAGTTATTTTCTACAACTATTCTCTCTGTGTGCTCCTGAAACGTAAAACATTAAATTTTCTGTGCATAGGTGTCTGATACATGACGGAGGTTCAGAATATTGTAGATATTGGGGTCACCTTTGCTCAAGAGTAAAGGCAGCAAGGTGTCTCTGGAGAAGAGACAGCAGCAGGGTCATTCTGCACAGTATAGGGGCACATGCATCAGCACTGGAGTTCAGCGAAGGGAACAGAAAATAATTTGCATGCGTTTAGACTTTCGTCATCTGTCTTTCTGATCAATTTTAACTGTCACATGAATTGTGATGGAACACTTATTAGTTAACAAGGTGGAATAGCCCAATTGGGGGTACTGTTATCGGGGTTCAGATCAGGAATTAACCTGATCTTGGGGCCTTCTTTATTAGTCAGGTTCATCTGGAAGCTGTTGAGTTGCCGGTTCTGGACTTCAGGTTAGAGCTGGGATCAAGGTATAATCCAGACCTTGGGGGTTTGTCATCTGGAACAGTTTCTAGTGGAGCGTTCTTTATTGCGGTTGAGCAGGGAACAGTACTGGGGTTCGGTACAGGGAGAGCTAGTGTCAGATTCCGTTTCCTGGATAACATTTCGCAGTGGAGAACTTGTTTTTGGTGCTGGAGGCTGTTCGTGAAGCCTGTTCACGTCGGGGTGCACTGGGCTCCAAAGGCGCTATAAGTGGGGGGGGGTCCCGGCTCCCGGCTCCCGGCTCCCGGACGGCGGGGGAGGTGACGACCGGAGCTGCTGGAGTTAAGGTTGGAGTGGCGGAGCTGCAGGCAGGGTTTTTGGGGTACGGTCCTTGAAATTGGGATCTGCGTTTTAAGGGCTTCTTGCATAGGACTCTTGTCAGGGCTGCAAAGCAGAGTAAGGGTGGAGCCGGCAGGAAACAGCAGCAGCTACTGTCTGCCCCTCTGTCCACCTTCTCTGTTAGTTCATCCATCCTACTTTCCAGGAGTGGGACCCCGCGGGAGAAGAGAGGCCATAAAAATAGGGAGAGAGAGGAGACAGGAAAGGGGGGTGAGGAGGGTGAACATAAAGGATGCAGACCAGAAGGATTGACAGGGAAGAGAAAGAGAGTCAGGCTTGGATTTAGATTTAACTCTCGGACAGTTCCGTCTTAAATTGGCTTTTGGACACCCCGCGAGTTCTCATGTCCAACCAAGATCAGCTTCATATTTTTTGCTGTTGCCATCACACCAGTGCCTCAGTTTTGCAAGGGCAAAGGCCTTGGCATGCCAGAGTAGCAGGAGCACGTACAGTATTAGGCCACGAGGATAAGATCTGTAGCTCTGGAGAGCACAAGACAGACGCTCTCAGCTGGGTCTGGGATTCGAGCGCAGGGCCAGTTCGGAGCTCCCAGCCATCGCGGTGTTGAGAATGGCTCTGATGTCATGCAGCGGAAGCTCGTCACGGCACCGATCCTAGACTCTGAAATCCCAGCCGGGTTCCAGCGTTCCATTCATTTCCTTCGACGGGAGTCGGAAATCTTTGGAATCCGTGTTGCCATAAGGACTTCGCGCGTACCCACCATGACAGTGCCATTCCAGGCTCGCAGGCGTGCCAGAACGGGCACAGGTTTTCAAACACCGAAGCGTTTGTAGTGACTGTAGGTCGCTGCGTGGGGAGGGTTGGTCTGTCTAGCTGTTGGTCTTGTCAGTCTGTTCCTGAATCAGCTCGCCAGCCACTCTTTCCCCTTTCCCTTTTGATCCATGCGTCTTTCCATCCTGCTGTCTGTCGAACCCTCCCCCGGAGCGCGCATCTGTCCGCCCGCGTGTCCCTCCGTTCGTGCGCTTTACCTGACCCGTCGGCACCTCACCGTCAGCCCTTCGGAATAAAGACATTTCGGATTGAAAACAGCCGCCCGTATCCGGGAAGGCCTTGGGCAGAGGTGTGCTTTTGCATTGAGGGAGGGAAACGGGGACAGAGTCTGGAACCCCCACCCCCCCTCGCCCCAGCCCAGCGCAGATATCGACAGGGCCGCTGCCTCGGCTGGGACTTCATTAAGGCCTCGGGCTGCAGCTCCGCGGCTCCTCTTAAAAACCCCTCATCTGCTGCTAATAGCCTTTTTATTGAAACGCTGTCGGGGAAGAGCACTCTGCTCTTAACTGGGGCTAATTATAATCTCTCTCTCTCTCGCGCGCACAGAGGTACGCACTCAGACCAGTAAAATAAGAGAGAGGCTTGTTGTCCTGTGCATTTCGAGGGTGGGGCAGGGGTCGGGCTGGAATCGCTGCACGGTTTCTGACAGCGCAGACTTGTTTTGAGCTCTCGGCTGAGGGATGTTCGTTGACTTGCTCAGGGTGACCTGTTGTCTAATCTGCGTGCAGGGGAGAAGGGCATAGCCCAGTTTGAGGAGGCCTTGAACCAGGAACCTCCGAGTTTAAAAAGCCCTGTGCCTTGACCACTGGACCAGCTGTCCTCCTGGTGTATCAGCCCTGGGCCTCGACCACCGGACCAGCTGTCCTCCTGGTGTAACAGCCCTGTGCCTTGACCACTGGTCCAGCTGTCCTGGTAGTCTGACTGAACTTCTGAGACCCCTTTTTTTTCCCAGGACATTGTGTTATTTTTCAGAGCTGACACAACACAAGCAAAAACTCCTGTTAGCGCACTGTGGCTATTGGCATTACTTAAGGTGTGCTGACTTATTCCTGCTCTTTGGCTCACGGAAGACTGTGCTATGTTGTAATCTCTGTTTTCACCTCGCTCTGAGTAAGAGGTGGCTATGAAGAAATCGAGCAGATGGTAAAGAGACTAAAACTGGTTAAAAAAAAATGAACTGAAAAGACTAGACTGGCTTCCTTGGAATTAAAAAGAGACTTTTAGCTTTTTTTCGAAATGTCGAAGTGTTTGTGAAAGGAGGCCGGAAAGAAAGGAGAGAGACATGGACATCGTGCCAAAGACGAAGTACAGCCACTTCCGCAACGAGTCTGTCAGTTCTCCGGATGAGTCCAATTCTCCGTCCTCTCTGCCCCCCTCTGAGCCACCCACCCCGCCTGGGATGCCTCCCTCTGTATCTTCCAGCTCCCTGGCGCCCATGCTGCCACCCCCCTCCCCCCTCCCCATGGAGAACAGCCCTACCACCCTCTGCTCCTTCTTCCCGAGAATGGGGGCTCTCCGCCTGGGCGGGTCGGCCACTCCGCTCCCAGGCCTCAAGGCCTCCTCCTCTGCCCCCCCCTTTGGGGGCCTCTCGGAGCCCGCCGCCGACGCCCTGCTCCCCCTAACCGCCCTCTCCTCTCCCCCGCCCCCGCAGGACATGAGCCGGCTCGGGGGGGCGTCCAGGCGCGCGCGCGTGGAGGGCGGGCAGCTGGGGGGGGACGAATGGACCAGGCACGGCTCCTTCGTCAACAAGCCCACCCGGGGGTGGCTGCACTCGGACAGCGTGGTCAGCACCACGGGGGTCTCCTACACCGTCAGGGTAAGTGGCCGCCGGGTCCGTGGGGTCCTAAGCCGAGCCGAGGAACAGCGGGCCGGTTGCGAGCTGGGTACGCGAGTCGATCGTTAATCCCAGGAACTCCTCCTCCAGCTCTTTCTGGAAGGAAACCTGGCTTCAGCCATGTGATTGGGCTGCTTGTTCCAGACCCCCGCCAGCCTTTGTGTATTTATTTTGATATAAATGCAGATTTTCCCACCCTCTCTTCTTGCTCTGTGCTGAGGTGGTGATTTTGAGGTCGGCGTCTAAATGTCTTTCCATTCTCTTCTCTCTCTCTCTCAGTATATGGGCTGTGTGGAGGTCCTCCAGTCAATGAGAGCTCTGGACTTCAATACTCGTACTCAGGTCACACGGTGAGGCTGCCTTTGTGTTTTTCTTTTGCTCTTCGGTTTGTACCACACTCTGTCTTATCTGTGTACCTGTTCCTCACCCCATCCTTGGTGTCTCTGCCCGACTGCCTGTGCTGCTTGCCCGGTCCATCTCTGTCTCGGCGCTCCTCGCCCTGTCCTTGTCCTGTCCAGTCCATCTCTGTCTCTGCGCTCCTCGCCCTGTCCTTGTCCTGTCCAGTCCATCTCTGTCTCTGCGCTCCTCGCCCTGTCCTGTCCAGTCCAGTCCATCTCTGTCTCTGCGCTCCTCGCCCTGTCCTTGTCCTGTCCAGTCCATCTCTGTCTCTGCGCTCCTCGCCCTGTCCTTGTCCTGTCCAGTCCATCTCTGTCTCCGCGCTCCTTGCCCTGTCCAGTCCATCTCTGTCTCCGTGCTCCTCGCCCTGTCTCAGCCTGTGCACCTCATTCTGGAAAGACCAGATGGAGAGAGGGATAGAGAGATAGAGAGAGCAGGGGAAGAGCTCGTGAAAGACGGAGGAGAGAAACAAGCAGCGAGAGATAAAAGAGAAGGGTGAGTGAGAGAGGAAGGGAGATGATAGATCTAGAGAGAAACTAGATGCAGGAAATGACCCAGCCTCCCAGGGGAGAGCTGAGGCTGGGACTGAAGGCATGAAATGGGAACGGCACCCTCTCCTCCCTTTGGGAGCGAGTTGATCTTGTTGACCTCTTACTGCACCACGTGCCTCTTGTGTGCACAGTGCACCTGGGCTCCTGTGCATGTCCTGCCCCTCGCTCTTGTGAAAGAGCTCGCTCATCTCGATTCCCAGCAGCCGAAATGAGAAGTGGGTCAGTAAACCTCAGGGGGCATTGCTGACGCGTGTGCAGCTTCACGGAACGACACTTCCTGAGGTTTTCAATAAATGATGGCTTGAGCTCGTTTCAGACTCTGAGCCAGGCTATCTCTCTCTCTCGCCTCGGCGTGCTGTAGCGGTGATCTGCTAGATCTGTTCTGTGGTTTCTGTGTTACAGTCACTGTGCTGCTTCGCTTCTGAGAATTGACCTGTTACCGCGACACATCCACTCCCTGTTTTGTTCAGCTGTTTCCACGGTCAAGTCTCTCTTCTCTCACTCTCGCTCATCGCTTTCTGTCTCGCTGTCTCTTTGCTGATTTAGCTTTTTTTTCCCTTCTGTCGGACCCTTGGTCACCTCCCTTCCTCTCTGCCATTTTTCTCTCTCCATCTCTCCCTCTTCCGTCACAAATCCCACAGCTTTATTGACAACTTATTATTGTCAGCAAGGCAGTAGCAATTAGCAAAACATTAACACTTATAACAGAAATAATATTTGAGAGTCTCAATCTCTGTTCCTCAGGCTGGGACAGGAGATCACACACTGTATTATTATTATTGAGAGACAGGCTACTGCCTTGCTGACAATTGAGAGACAGGCTCACTGTCTGTTCCTCGGGCTGAGACAGGAGATCACACACTGTATTATTATTATTGAGAGACAGGCTCACTGTCTGTTCCTCAGGCTTGGACAGGAGATCACACACTGTATTTTTATTATTGAGAGACAGGCTCACTGTCTGTTCCTCAGGCTGGGACAGGAGATCACACACTGTATTATTATTATTGAGAGACAGGCTCACTGTCTGTTCCTCAGGCTGGGACAGGAGATCACACACTGTATTATTATTATTGAGAGACAGGCTCACTGTCTGTTCCTCAGGCTGGGACAGGAGATCACATACTGGGCTGCAGCTCTGTTGAGAGCTATATCTTATCAATGTGTCTGTTGGGTTCTCTCACTCCTATCTCTGATCGCTCTCATCTCTTATTTCTTTCACTCTGGCTCTTCTGTTTGTTTCCTGCTCTGTCTGAGGGGTGGATGGGTGAGTGTGTGTGTGTGTGAGGCCACTCTCACCCTGCTCTCCATCGTGCTGTGTGTGTGTGTCTGGTCACCCTGCTCTCCATCGTGCTGTGTGTCTGTCCCCCTCCCTTCCTTCCTGACTCACACTCTCACATGGGATCCTCCCTCTTTCTTCCTTTATTCCTGTTGCCTGATAATGCATTGTGTGTGTGTGTGGGAGGGGTGTTGTGTGATAGTGCATTGTGTGTGGGTGATTTGTTCTTGTGTGGTGTACCGCTACATGGTGTGCATGCATTGTGCAATCCAGCTTTGTTTGTGGGGGAGTGTATTGTGTAACAGATAGTGTGTGTCTAGACACTACAGCAGTACTGGGCGTTCATTGTGTGACTGCGCTATTTCTTAACTGTGGGTGTAAGTCAGTGTAACAGGGTGCATGTGTGTGTTGCAGGGAAGCCATATCCGTGGTATGTGAAGCAGTTCCTGGTGCCAAAGGAGCCCAGCGCAGGAGAAAGGTACCAAATAAATTCTGGACAGTTGACTTTAATGCACACTATGACCTCTGACCCCAGACTCCGTCCACTGTAACTGTAACATGCAGCTGTGACCTATGAGTCCAGTGTCTGCCCTTTGTGTCTGTGACCTCTGACCCTAGCGTGCAACCCCTGTAAACTGCACACTGTCGTGCTGAGTTCCTCTTCTCTTGCCCCCCAGCCAGACACCTTTACCTTCTTGTTTGTGTCAGGATGGAAGAAGGGGACCGTCTTTCGTTTTTGCCAACAAACATAACTCTCTCTTGCAGCCCTCCTCTCGCTGTCTGTCCTCTATCCTGGGGAAGAGCAACCTGCAGTTCGCAGGCATGACCATCAACCTCACCGTCTCCACCAGCAGCCTCAACCTGCTGGCCGCTGACTGCAAACAGGTGAGGGAGGGGGGGAGGAGGTGGAGGGAGGGAAGAAAACAGGGACACTTGAAGGGCCGCAGAAATCCAGATTCGCTTGTTCTTGTTGTGTTGGTCAAGTTATTGTACAAATGTTTTTGATTCGGCAAACACGTCTCGTATTTACCCTCTTCCTTTCTCCCTTCTCCCCCCCGCGCGCCCTCTCCCCCCTCCTCCTCTCCCTGTCTTACAGATTATCGCCAATCATCACATGCAGTCCATCTCATTCGCCTCCGGAGGAGACCCAGTGAGTCACTCCCCTGCCCGCCTCTCTCTCGGTGCATCTCTCATCCCTCGCTCCTCCTCTCCTCCCCTCTCTCTGTTTCTCCCTTGTTCGGGGTGTCGATTTTTAATGTTTTTCTTTTGTCCTGATTTAATGAGAGAGTTATTTTTCTCCGTTTCACTCTCTCTGTCTCTCCCTGTCTTTCTCACTCGTTCTGTTGTTCCTCTCTCTGCCCCCTCGACAGGACACGGCGGAGTACGTCGCGTATGTAGCCAAAGATCCCGTCAATCAGAGAGGTACGTCCCCTACGGGCATCAGGATGTCCCCCACCCACCACCGCCACCACCCTGCCAACTCCTCCCTCCTTTGTAAAAAATCCCTCTCTCTCGTCTCTTACAATGAGCACCCCCCTCTTTGTTGTAAAACACTCCTCTCCCTCCTTTCCTGTTATAATAAACACCCCTCCACCAGTCCCTCTATTCTAAAACACATCTCTCTCCTTTCCTCAGTTACAATGAACGACCCCCCATTCTCAAACACACCTCCTCCTTTTTTCCTGTTATGATAAACACCCCACCTTCAGTCCCTCTATTCTAAAACACAACCCACACCCCTCCCTCCTTTCCTCTCTTATAACAAACTGCCTTCCCTTTATTATGAAACACACCCCTCCATCAGTGCTTTATTAACCCTTCTCTCTGTTGTAATAAACACCACCATTAATCCCTATATTATAAACACCCCTCGTTCCCTGGATTATAATAAAAACCCAGGAGAGGTTTAATGTATAATAAACATATCTGTTCTGTATAAACACCCCTCTCTCATTAATATAATAAATACCTGTGTTACAATAAAAACCCTTCATTCCCTCTATGATGATAAATACCGCTCTTCCTTGATGAAGCCCCTCTGTCCTCCCAGCTTTACGGAACAGGATCTCCTCGATCTGTGAACTCTCTCATCCTTCTGCCCTCAGCCTGCCACATCCTGGAGTGCTCGGAGGGGCTGGCTCAGGACGTGATCAGCACGATCGGACAGGCCTTCGAGCTCCGCTTTAAACAGTACCTGAAGAACCCCCCCAAACTGGTCACGCCACACGACAGGTCTGCGTCTCCCGGGATGCCCCCTGCGGGTCCGTCTGTGTCTGTGCGCCACACTGCGGCGTCCTTGTCCGCATCCTGCGTGATCGTGCGTGGGGGTGGGGGTGGCTAAGCCTGTGCCCGTTCTCCCTGCAGGATGGCCCCCTTCGATGGCTCAGCGTGGGAGGAAGAGGAGGAGGAGGCGGCCCCCCCTGATGTGCCATACTACAACAACTTCCCTGGGAAGCAGCCGCCCCCGGGAGGGCTGGTGGACATGAGGACTCGAGTGGGTCCGAGCACAGGGGCCACACTGGTGAGAGAGGCTGTTAATGTCACTGTCGCCCCCACAGGAGCAGTGCTGCCCCTATTGTAACAGGACTGTTCTGCTGCACTGGGACTTTAGCCCCTATTGTAACAGGACTGTTCTACTGGACTGGGACTGTAGCCCCTAATGTAACAGGACTGTTCTACTGCACTAGGGACTGTAGCTCCTGTTGTAACAGGACTGTTCTACTGTACTGGGACTGTAGCTCCTGTTGTAACAGGACTGTTCTACTGGACTGGGACTGTAGCTCATGTTGTAACAGGACTGTTCTACTGTACTGGGACTGTAGCTCCTGTTGTAACAGGACTGTTCTACTGGACTGGGACTGTAGCTCCTGTTGTAACAGGACTGTTCTACTGCACTGGGACTGTAGCTCCTATTGTAACAGGACTGTTCTACTGGACTGGGACTGTAGCTCCTGTTGTAACAGGACTGTTCTACTGCACTGGGACTGTAGCTCCTATTGTAACAGGACTGTTCTACTGCACTAGGACTGTAGCTCCTGTTGTAACAGGACTGTTCTACTGGACTGGGACTGTAGCTCCTATTGTAACAGGACTGTTCTACTGGACTGGGACTGTAGCTCCTATTGTAACAGGACTGTTCTACTGCACTGGGACTGTAGCTCCTATTGTAACAGGACTGTTCTACTGGACTGGGACTGTAGCTCATGTTGTAAAAGGACTGTTCTACTGGACTGGGACTGTAGCCCCTAATGTAACAGGACTGTTCTACTTGACTGGGACTGTAGCTCATGTTGTAACAGGACTGTTCTACTGGACTGGGACTGTAGCTCATGTTGTAACAGGACTGTTCTACTGGACTGGGACTGTAGCTCCTATTGTAACAGGACTGTTCTACTGGACTGGGACTGTAGCTCCTATTGTAACAGGACTGTTCTACTGCACTGGGACTGTAGCTCCTGTTGTAACAGGACTGTTCTACTGGACTGGGACTGTAGCTCCTGTTGTAACAGGACTGTTCTACTGGACTGGGACTGTAGCTCCTATTGTAACAGGACTGTTCTACTGCACTGGGACTGTACCCCTATTGTAACAGGACTGTTCTACTGCACTGGGACTGTAGCTCCTGTTGTAACAGGACTGTTCTACTGGACTGGGACTGTAGCCCCTAATGTAACAGGACTGTTCTACTGGACTGGGACTGTAGCTCATGTTGTAACAGGACTGTTCTACTGGACTGGGACTGTAGCTCATGTTGTAACAGGACTGTTCTGCTGGACTGGGACTGTAGCTCCTGTTGTAACAGGACTGTTCTACTCTACTGGGACTGTAGCCCCTATTGTAATGGGACTGTTCTACTGCACTGGGACTGTAGCCCCTATTGTAACGGGACTGTTCTACTGGACTGGGACTGTAGCCCCTATTGTAACGGGACTGTTCTACTGGACTGGGACTGTAGCTCCTGTTGTAACAGGACTGTTCTACTGCACTGGGACTGTAGCTCCTATTGTAACGGGACTGTTCTACTGCACTGGGACTGTAGCTCCTATTGTAACAGACTGTTCTACTGGACTGGGACTGTAGCTCCTATTGTAACAGGACTGTTCTACTGGACTGGGACTGTAGCTCCTGTTGTAACAGGACTGTTCTACTGCACTGGGACTGTAGCTCCTGTTGTAACAGGACTGTTCTACTGGACTGGGACTGTAGCTCCTGTTGTAACAGGACTGTTCTACTGGACTGGGACTGTAGCTCCTGTTGTAACAGGACTGTTCTACTGGACTGGGACTGTAGCTCCTATTGTAACAGGACTGTTCTACTGCACTGGGACTGTACCCCTATTGTAACAGGACTGTTCTACTGCACTGGGACTGTAGCTCCTGTTGTAACAGGACTGTTCTACTGGACTGGGACTGTAGCCCCTAATGTAACAGGACTGTTCTACTGGACTGGGACTGTAGCTCATGTTGTAACAGGACTGTTCTACTGGACTGGGACTGTAGCTCATGTTGTAACAGGACTGTTCTGCTGGACTGGGACTGTAGCTCCTGTTGTAACAGGACTGTTCTACTCTACTGGGACTGTAGCCCCTATTGTAATGGGACTGTTCTACTGCACTGGGACTGTAGCCCCTATTGTAACGGGACTGTTCTACTGGACTGGGACTGTAGCCCCTATTGTAACGGGACTGTTCTACTGGACTGGGACTGTAGCTCCTGTTGTAACAGGACTGTTCTACTGCACTGGGACTGTAGCTCCTATTGTAACGGGACTGTTCTACTGCACTGGGACTGTAGCTCCTATTGTAACAGACTGTTCTACTGGACTGGGACTGTAGCTCCTATTGTAACAGGACTGTTCTACTGGACTGGGACTGTAGCTCCTGTTGTAACAGGACTGTTCTACTGCACTGGGACTGTAGCTCCTGTTGTAACAGGACTGTTCTACTGGACTGGGACTGTAGCTCCTATTGTAACAGGACTGTTCTACTGGACTGGGACTGTAGCTCCTGTTGTAACAGGACTGTTCTACTGGACTGGGACTGTAGCTCCTATTGTAACAGGACTGTTCTACTGGACTGGGACTGTAGCTCCTGTTGTAACAGGACTGTTCTACTGCACTGGGACTGTAGCTCCTGTTGTAACAGGACTGTTCTACTGGACTGGGACTGTAGCTCCTATTGTAACAGGACTGTTCTACTGCACTGGGACTGTAGCTCCTATTGTAACAGGACTGTTCTACTGGACTGGGACTGTAGCTCCTATTGTAACAGGACTGTTCTACTGCACTGGGACTGTAGCTCCTATTGTAACAGGACTGTTCTACTGGACTGGGACTGTAGCCCCTATTGTAACAGGACTGTTCTACTGGACTGATACTTTAGCTCCTATTGTAACAGGACTGTTCTACTGGACTGGGACTGTAGCCCCTAATGTAACAGGACTGTTCTACTGGACTGGGACTGTAGCTCCTATTGTAACAGGACTGTTCTACTGGACTGAGACTTTAGCTCCTATTGTAACAGGACTGTTCTACTGGACTGGGACTGTAGCCCCTAATGTAACAGGACTGTTCTACTGGACTGGGACTGTAGCTCCTGTTGTAACAGGACTGTTCTACTGGACTGGGACTGTAGCTCCTATTGTAACAGGACTATTCTACTGTGCTATTGCTGCTTATTTGCAAAGCTATGAAGGAACTGTCAGTCAGGCTCTGTAATACTTTGTCTCTGCAGCCCTTCGGACAGACTGGACAGACAGATGGACACAAACAGCCGTTGCCACCCCTGCCAGGTGCGTCGTTTCCGTTCCGCTCCCCCTCGAGCGCCGCCCGTTCTTCCAGAGCACACATCCACCTCTCCCTCTCTCCCTCTCTCTTTCAGTGGGCGTGAAGGACGGGGGGCGCCCTGACCTCTTTGACGACCCTTCCTACGTCAACGTGGACAAGCCCCGCGCTCCGGCCGCGGTGGCGGCGGCGGCGGCGGCCAACGGGAACGCCCACAGGGACGCCTTCGACATGAGTGAGTCCGCTCGGCCGCGCCGCCGACACTCGGTCCCGCCCCCCTCCTCCTCCGCTCCGCTCTGTGCCCCCTTCTCCCTGGCCCGTGGCCTGTGAAAGCGCGCTCCAGTCCGCCCCCTCTCTCTCGCAGAGCCCTTCGAGGATGCCCTGCGCAACCCGGCGGCGCCCTCCGTGGCCGAGCAGCTGCGCTGCGAGGTGTGGTTCCACGGGAGCCTGAGCCGGCGGGAGGCGGAGCGGCTGCTGCGCGCCGACGGGGACTTCCTGGTGCGGGAGAGCACCACCACCCCCGGGCAGTACGTCCTCACGGGGCTCCAGGCCGGGCACCCCAAGCACCTGCTGCTGGTGGACCCCGAGGGCGTGGTGAGTGAGAGCGCCGGCCTGCGCACTCAGCCGGTACCTCGTGACTGGGCTGGGCAGGCACACACGACAGACGGAGATCCCGGTCCAGGCTCAGCCTAAAAGAATAGGGGTTCTGGCCAAATTCTCCCCCTGGCCTTCACCAGTCATGGCCTCCCCATGACTCCCCCTCTATGAACTGGCCTCATCACTCTGCTCTCCTCCCCACTGAGAGCTGGTGTGTGGGGAGAGGACTGGTGCATCATCCAGGTGGGGCCACACACTGGTGGTGGTGGAGTGTCCAGAAAAGCGCTATATATTTATAAGGAATTATTATTGTTATTTTTATGTGGCTCTGCCAGTAAAACATAACAGGTAGGTCATATTATAACCCTACTACAGGCCAGAGATCGCTGGTCCGGTCTGGGCCGGGTCACACTGTAACCCTACAGTCCAGAGATCGCTGGTCCAGTCTTGGCCGGGTCACACTGTAACCCTACAGTCCAGAGATCGCTGGTCCAGTCTGGGCCGGGTCACGCTATAACCCTACAGTCCAGAGATCGCTGGTCCAGTCTGGGTCACACTGTAACCCTACAGTCCAGAGATCGCTGGTCCAGTCTGGGCCGGGACACACTGTAACCCTACAGTCCAGAGATCGCTGGTCCAGTCTGGGCCGGGTCACGCTATAACCCTACAGTCCAGAGATCGCTGGTCCAGTCTGGGTCACACTGTAACCCTACAGTCCAGAGATCGCTGGTCCAGTCTGGGCCGGGACACACTGTAGCCCTCCAGTCAAAGCCTCAGTTCTGTCTCTCCATCCTCAGGTGCGCACCAAGGACCACCGGTTCGAGAGCGTCAGTCACCTGATCAGCTATCACATGGACAATCGCCTGCCCATTGTGTCGGCGGGGAGCGAGGTGTGCCTTCAGCAGCCCGTGGAGCGTCGGCCTTAAGCGCCCGAGGGAGTCAACGCGGGTCGCAGCACAGAAGCCAAAAATTTGCCCCGTCTCCTCCTGCCTGCCTTGTGCTGGGGGTCCACGTCGCCTTAAAGAAACTCATTATCACGAAATCAGCTCCAAAACACTACTGCTTCCCAGAAAAGAACCTTAAAAGCCAAAGCCATTGACACCCCAAAAATGGGCACTCCTGATCCCCCTTCTCCACACTGATCCCTTGTATTCACACAGCAGGCAGGAGGGGGTTCAAAACACCCCAGAGAACATCCCAGGGGCACCCCACCGTGCATTTCGGCAGTGAATGAACCCCAGTCCCCACTTCCTGCTGGGGTAGGTGTCAGCGCAGTGAGGGAGGGGATGACCGCCCTAAAAACAGTTTGGGGTGCGTTGTAAAAGAAGTGCAGCTGCAACCAGCGCAGGAACTATTCCGTTTCAAAGTGCTCCTCAAAGTGATCACAAAGTGATCAAAGTGATCACAGCATGTCCCACGCCAGCCCGCGTCTCTGGACTTGCCTTAGTCTTTGGACACCCCAACAGAGCCTTACTGAAAGAATCTGGGGTTCATAGACCCCCCTACCTCTGCTCGGTGACTTCCCACGGCGTGTCTCAGCAGGCCTGGCTCCCTGGCGGTGGGGGTGGAATGAGCTCTGCGCTATGTGGACTATATGAATTAAGCAAAGAGGGCACTCCTCCTGCTCTCCCGCTGTGTGTACCCCGTCGTTTTATAGGGGTGCAGTAATGGAGCACGCGTCCAGCAGCGTGAAGGTTTGAGATCTCCATCAGTAATCCTGGGACACCGCAGCTTCTGCAGATCCTTGGAAACGCTGGACGCAAAACCTCCTTGTGCTCCTGGAAAAAGTCATCGACTGAGGGGGGAAATAGAGATGCAGACCATCAGCCGCTGGAGCGACTGGGTTTGTTCCAGTACCGGTGGCTGGAGCCACTGGGTCTCGCCTGTTAACCTGGGAGGAGTGAGGGCGTCGGAATGCAGGCTCGGTTGAAGCAGGAAACGTTCCGGAGTGAATATGTTGGAAATCATCCAGGGGTGTTATCCTGGCATAATAAATACTGGGGGGGTGGAGAGGGTGCTACAGCAGTGTCTGTACCCCTCTCAGTTTGTCTTCAGATTCCAGCTCCGCTGGCAGGCGTATCCCTGATGGGCCAGAGGGTCCGGGTACAGTCCCTCCTGCCAGCAGTCTTCCCACAGACATCGTATCAGAGTCGTGTGTGTTCGAAATCAAATACACAGCTGCACTGGGATTAAAGAGTCAGGGATCATCCCCCCCCCGTCAAGCAGGTCACTGGGCAGCCCCCAGTGAACCCCCAATAATCCATATCGGCAACCCCAAGAGGAGAATTTCTGGGGGGTCCACAGCACCTTAGGGAGTGGTGTCTATACCCAAAGACACGGGTTCTTGCCAAGCCGCCCTGTGCGTGACGAAGCAGAGGGGGCGCTAGAGGATTCTGAGCCCTCAGGACAGCTCCGTAATTCTTCCAACCTGAAACAGAGAGACTCGTTCTGCGCACTGGCCTCCTATACCGCCCGTAGAACTCGCTGCAGCTTCTGAGCACAGCTGGGTAGCAGCCCTCCGCATGAGGACAGTGGAAGGGAGGGGTGGAGGAATTGGAGGGCGTGCTCGGTACTCGAACCTGTCTTTGTTAGGGGTGGGTGGGGAGGTTTATTAGTGAGATTCTTCCTGGGAAGGGCATGGTCTGTCTTTTGAGAGCCTTGTGGGTGACGAGAAGAAATGGGGTTGTCAGGTGGCAGGGTCTTCGGTGAGGTTGACAGCTCAACAAAGGTGCTGCACTGTGCCAGTAGTCTTAGTGCATTCTGGGAATTGCGGTTTAGTGGTTGTTTTTTTTCCTGTCCCTATCCTGATCGGTTTTCCCCTGGCCTCTCCCACTATGGAACCTTACCATGAATCTGGGTGTTCCCTTATGGATTCATCTGCCAGAACATCCTGCAGTGGCTTCAGCTTGGCTCCAGACTGTGGCTGCCTCTTCAGCCCATGATTTGGACTGTTGCCATCTCTCCCTTAATGGACTACGCCACCCATAAGCTTTTGGTTGGGCTGCCCCAATGCACGATGGGAGCTGTAGTCCACTCCAGCTCTGGGAATCAAGTCTTTGAAGTGGTCTAAAACTAACACACCTGAAGGACACCTTCTCATGAGAGATGCAGGTGGTCTGTGGGTCAGACGTGTATGGTTGGGGCCACATGACACTGCCTGGCTTCTGAGCGATCAAAGAAAACCCATCAATCGAGACAATCAGTAATTAAAATAATCATGAACAATCCTTTATAAACCCTTGTGCAAACATATCATAGGGAGATATGCATAGAGTATAATATAAATGATACAGTTTCAGTTTTGTGGTGTACATGCAGTTTCTTAGAAACTGAGAGGAGAGAGGGATGACAGAAACCACAGGACTTGACTCCTCTTCTCAGATTTTGAATTTTTCTTTTCTCTTAATGTGCCTTTTGGGCCAGTAATTTTTTATGGCCCAACCCACCTCATATGCAAATTATTTTAACCTTAACAAAATATATATACACGATCTAGACAAATGTTACAGCATTGCGGGAGCTTCTTTTTAATGGCTATTGAGCTGCTGGGCGAGTGCCAGGAGGAAAAGGGGGAGGAGTCTGGAACACAGCTGGTGGCTCTTGGCCAATCATGCTGCTCTATCCCACAGCTGGAGCCACCTCCCACTTCCTGTGTGGGCGGAACTTGATTGGCGATGCTCAAACCAGCCTTTACAACAAAGAACGGTTTTAGCACCAGACACACTAGGTCCAGTCCTCAGTCTGGTTCGCCAGTTTACTCAAACTTAATTCAGCAGCCCCTGCATCTTTTCCAAATGATCGAGCGCGATACGTTGCATTATGCTCCCACTCTCCCATCCCTCAATAGCAGGTTTCTTGGCAGTCGTGCTTGTGCAGAGTTGAATGTGTGTGTTTTTTTTTAGAATATTGTCAGCTGTGTTATGAAAAAGTGGGGACTGCTTCAGTCGCAACAGAATGGAAGGTGGGCAGCACCCAGCTGCGGGGGGGGTGATGGGATTGAACATAGATACTTTATTGATCCCGTGAGGGAAATTGCAGTGCAACAGCAGCTTAACACAGCAACAGTGTAACGAATGATACAATAATAATAATACAGTACAATCAGTACAGTGAGAAGTGCACTACGGAGAGTTACTCACAGTCCAGAACACACAAAGAACAGAACAGTACACAAAGAAGTCGAAGGAAGGGGGAGGGGCGCTGGCGGGGGGGACCAGAAGTATGTGACCACGAGCTCCTCGGCCACCGTTGTCCCGACTCGCCTCGCGAGTGCTCTCTGCGGCCCTCAGCGGCTCCTGCAGGCTCCCCTTGGGATCCGGGAGCCAAAATGTGTGTTTGGAAAAATCTTTTTTTGATTTTGTTTATTTTTTCCCCCCCCCACTAGTTTATAAATTCCCTAAAGCAGCACAGCCAGCGGGGTCTTTTCGAAGATCAGCACAGATGTTTGGGCGTTATGCATAGTAGTAATACTCCGGCGGTTTGGGCAGCTCCCATGTCTGTCCGATTTTGGACAAAGTGAGACACTGAACTGGTGGCAGAGGGGTTTGTTTGTGTGCTAATGTTATATTTTTAGTCCTATTCTGCACAGGCACAATATCAGGGCATTTAGGGGGGGGTCCTCCAATCAGTATTGGTGCAGCCCCTGAGAGAGTGAGCGAGGATCATTCCACCTTCGAACCCGGCCCCCTCGTTCCCAGTCCTCGAAACTCCCTCATCTCCGGCCATTGTGTTTCAGAGAACCTGCGCACAGAGGCAGACTCCTCTCCCCTGTTCCTCTGCGTCTCTCTTTGCACCTGTACGATTAATCCTGCTTGTTTCAGATTATCTGTATTATTGTTATAAACCAAAGCTCAGTCACTGATGTTTTTTTTTGTACACTTTCTGTTAATGTTGGGGGATAAACGTTTACATCTATATCTATATATATTATATATATATGCATTATACATATGTCTTTTACCTTTATTGGTGGATTTGGTTTTAAATATAATTTCTTGTATTTCCTGCTTTGATCACTGTCTCAAGGTGTGGTATGTTGACTCTGTGCCTGTGTGGTTAAGAACTGACTGCTGGGGCCAGGCCAGGGAGAGAGGTGGGTGAGGGTTAGTAGAGCTGGGTTAAGGGAGACAGGTGAGTGAGGGTTAAGAGAGGTGGGTTAAGGGAGACAGGTGAGTGAGGGTTAAGAGAGGTGGGTTAAGGGAGACAGGTGGGTAAGGATTAAGAGAGGTGGGTTAAGGGAGACAGGTGGGTAAGGATTAAGAGAGGTGGGTTAAGGGAGACAGGTGGGTAAGGGTTAAGAGAGGTGGGTTAAGGGAGACAGGTGGGTAAGGATTAAGAGAGGTGGGTTAAGGGAGACAGGTGGGTAAGGGTTAAGAGAGGTGGGTGGGAGTCCACGGAGGAAGAGGGGTGACTACCTTAAGGGGGGGGGGGGGGCAGGTGGTGAAGAACAGGGGAGTGGGAGAGAAAGCATTGTTGAGAAGGTGTGGTCCACAGAAAACCGGGGAAGTCAGGAGAGCCTGCTGGAGAGAGAGGGACAGGGCTGCTGGTTCAGGGAAGGGAGGGGGGAGTGTGCACTCGGTTGTGCCCAGCCTGCCAGAGAAACGGAGCGAGCAGGATTTGTGTTTGTAAAGAGAGACGGCGGGGCCTGACACGCCACGTGTGCGGGTCAGCAGCGCCGCTTCACACAGCGAGAGCGATGTGGACGAGCCGGGACCCTTCCAGAGGGACGAGCACAAAGAGCTGGAGGCGTAGAAAACGATGAGCTCAGCAGGGGGAAGGGGTGTGCACTGGGGTCCCCGCACAGGGGAGGGCCAGGGAGACATAAACAGGCACTGAGCGCCGGGCACGCCAGCGATTTCCACTTGGTCCTGAGAGAGAGAGAGAGAGGCTGGGAGACAGCAGGAAGAGTACGAAACCGGGCCGGATCAATAAAAACCACGGGAGGTAAGCCGGGTCGAGAAGGAGGAAGAAAAATAAACTTCCCTGCGAGCGAAGGGAGAGAAAGCGCCAGGAGCTACAGAGCCCTCTGCTCCCGCCCGGCCTCCACAGCGCTGCCCCATGCAGCCCCAGCGCCCTGTCCCCCAGGCCGTGCCCTCCTCCGTGGGCCACACCCTCCGCGACATGGCCCTGGGCTTCGGCCGCAACAAGAACCTGCTGGGGGCCAACTTCGCCTACGGGCTGCTCCAGTCGCTCAAGGAGTGCCTGTACTTCCTGCTGTGCTGCTGGTGCATCAAGGAGATCCTGGACTGACGGCGGCGGGCCGGGCCGGGCCGGTTCCGATTCTGGCGCGCCGCCTGCTCTGACACAGGTAGGGCCTCCAGCCTGGGACACCAAGGTGTTTCCTCGACTTCGGGACGTCTGAAAACACTGGCTGTGATGGAAGACTGGAGAAGAACGGCTCAGTGAGAAATTGATGAAGTACAGTAAAAAGCCCAGTAAATTAAGCTAAAGGTACAGTGAGATCAGGGTAAAAGCACAGTACAGTGCAGTAAGGCCCAGTAAGATCAGGGTAAAAGCACAGTACAGTGCAGTACAGCCCAGTGAGATCAGGGTAAAAGCACAGTACAGTGCAGTGCAGCCCAGTGAGATCAGGGTAAAAGCAGTACACTGCAGTGCAGCCCAGTGAGATCAGGGTAAAAGCACAGTACAGTGCAGTACAGCCCAGTGAGATCAAGGTAAAAGCACAGTACAGTGCAGTACAGCCCAGTGAGATCAGGGTAAAAGCACAGTACAGTGCAGTGCAGCCAAGTGAGATCAGGGTAAAAGCGCAGTACAGTGCAGTAAAGCCCAGTGAGATCAGGGTAAAAGCACAGTACAGAGCAGTAAAGCCCAGTGAGATCAGGATAAAAGCACAGTACAGTGCAGTACAGCCCAGTGAGATCAAGGTAAAAGCACAGTACAGTGCAGTAAAGCCCAGTAAAATCCAAGTAAAGCACAAGTGTAAAGAAGGTTTTCGACCAATTCTGAGAATATCATATGTAATTCGTGTTGTTTTGTCATTTCTTTTCGTGCAGCAATCTTTATTTTTAACGCGGGCTGAAATGAAGGAGAATGAAGTAGTCTTCGGCAGCTGAGCTTTGGAAGTGTGCGCGATGCTGGGGAGCGGTGCGGGACTCGACCACCCCCTCTCCCCCTCCCCCTCCCGAGACTGGGGCTTTTTCTTGACAAGTCACGGTCTCGCCCTGGTCCGCAGCCCTTCGTGAAACAGAAGAACTAATTCCTAGAAGCGTATCTTAGTCTCGCTGAGGAAGTGAGCACTTTGCGAGGAGAGAGGGGGGGTTGTGAGCCCGGTGACGTGGAATTCCTGACGGGGGCGCTGCAGGCCGACTCTCCAAACGCGAAAGGAGGGTTTTCTTGGACGAGCCGGCAGTGAGCTGCCGTTCGCTCGTCTGAGAAATTTGCGTTTCTGGAATTTCTCTTCAGTAAAACAGTGGGGAGCAGCATAATTTACTAACAGAGCTACAGATGAACCAGCGAGCACGATCCCAGGAGCAGTGTCCCTCAAAAGCAGAAGAGAAAAGAGAAAAGGCGAGTGCGTAATGAAAGTACACAATTCCCGGTCTCGGACTGACTTCACGTTGTTTTTCCAAGCTAAACAGCGCCACCTCGTGGAATTGCCGAGCTCGGCACCCTCTTTATTCTGTCCGCGGAGTTCTGAACTGACGGCTGATCTCTTTTTACACGCTTTGAAAATGCGCCGTTGCTTTTGCATCTTCGGCCTGCTAGAGCATTTACGTGGTTGCCTCTTTCAATCATGTTTTTGTTCAATAAAAAATACACGAGTTCCTTATGTTTCCCATCTGCTGTTTGTGTGTGTGAGGGCACTATTCCAGCCACAAGCAAGGCACGACATATACACTTCACTCAGCAGGGCAGGTGCCTGCAACCACTGTATTGCACAGGTCCAGTCCAGCGGGTTATCTCTCCATTTTATGATGATTCTTCCTCCACACTACAGGACCGAGAGGGACCCAGAGTCTGTCATGGCAAGGAAAGGGTGCAGGGCAGGTTACACCCTGGACAGGACGCCAGTCCATCACAGGGCAGACACACACACTCACAGCAGGGCCGATTTTCCCAGGAGCCACTATCCCCACACACCAGCTCTCAGTGGGGAAGAGAGCAGAGGGATGAAGCCAGTTCAGAGACGGGGATTATTAGGAGGCCATGATTGGAGGCCATGATGGTAAAGGCCAGGGGGAAATTTGGCCAGAACATCGGGGGTAACACCCCTACTCTTCTGGAGAAACGCCCTGGGATTTTAAACGATCACAGAGAGTCAGGACCTCGGTTATACATCTCATCCAAAGGAAGGCACCTTTTTTTCAGTATAGTGTCCCCGTCACTATACTGGGACCCACACAGACCACAGGGTGAGCGCCCCCTACTGGCCCATCTAACACCTCTTCCAGCAGCAGCAGTCTCCCATCCAGGTACTGGCCAGGCTCACACCTGCTGAGCTTCAGTGTGCTGCCAGTTAGGAGCTGCAAGGTGATGTAGCTACTGACATTACACTACATACAAAATAAATACATACAAAAAGCTCTGACACAGAGTCACACGGTGAATACTGACTTTACGCTGAAAAGAGAAGTTGTGAAACTTTGTTCTGCTGCGTTAACGATAACAAAGCCTTTCGACCAATCACTTTCGGTCGGGGGCGTGGTTAATAGTTAACAGACGGCCCATGAATCCAATTGGACCTCAGATGTTACAGGCAGCAAAGGAGATTGACAGCGCATTCTATCCAATAACATTAATGAAATAACTTAGGATTCCGCCTCTTTGTCCGGCAAACAGCCAATCATTCAGCGCCTACAGAGAAGTGGTGGGTGGGACTCATCCCTAAGAAAAGGTATCAGTCGCGGAGGGTAACAGGTTGAATGACGGAGCTGTGTCGCCGAGGGCTTGTTTTTATTTATTTTTTAATGAAACTTGAAAACAACGACAAGAGAGAAAAGGTACCGCAAGAAAAACGCAAAGGGCGTCGCTTATAGCAAGGGACCCGCCGTAAAAGACATCTCTTCTCTTCGAAGGAGGAGCGGATCGGTGACTTCGATCGGCAGGTGAGTGAACCCCGGGTCGGGCTGCCCGCTGGGTCGGACCCGGGCTCAAGACTCGGTCCGGTCTTCCCCGGAGTCGAGGGAAGACGAGAAAGACGAGCCAATGGGGAATAAGTAAGGCTTTTGGGCGGTTTGGCCACAGTTGCTAGCTCACACGCAGGTGCGTCGTTCCGGGAGCGAGTCTACCTGTGCGCTCCAGGCGGCGGCGGAGGGGTGAACAGGGATCACACACACAATACACACACTCTCTCACACACACAATACACACACACCCCACTGCAGCGAGTCCCTGCCGTTTAACACCACATCGCCGAGCTCTGCTGCGCTCTTAACCCTGTTCAAACACGAATTAGGTTTGTTTCTTCTCATTCCGCCTGCCCGAGACCCCCCCCCAAAGACCCAGGCTCGGCCGCACTTCCACACACACAGGTACCCGTGTGTGTGTGTGTGTGTGGGGGGGGGGGGGTAAATGTCTCCTGTCCAGGTGGGCTGGCGAGAACCGACCGTCCCCCGCGCGTCTCAGCGCGCCCGTCCTGCTCTCCGCTCGGAACTCCGCCGCGGGTGGAGATGTCGCCTGTCCGAAGGCTTTTCCAAGTCCTTTCCCCGGCGCCCCCGCCGCCTGTTCGCCGGGAGGGACGGCTTTTCTGGAGAAACAGTCGGGTTTCGGGTGAAGGCGACCGCCGGTTTCTGTTGCGCAAGCGGGGTGGCCCGGCGAGGCGCGCCCGGGGGGGGGAGGCAGCAGCAGCAGCAGCAGCAGCAGCCGGCCCGCTGGAGGCGCTGCACGGCCGCCGCTCGGGTCTCCGATGTTGGTCGTGGGGCTGCCGGCTCGTCTTAAGGGCACTTTGCCTGTCGTGGCGTGGCAGGCGCGGAGGGCTGTGCCCACGGCTGCCCTGCGCGCTGGGGTCGCGCCGTGGGGCGGTCGGGTAGAGGGATTGTGTTTGTGGGATGCGTGCCTAGGAGAGGGTCGTCTTAGCCTTGGAAACCGGGAAAAAATCATCCGTGTGTGTGTTTTGTGGTGTTGCCAGTCTTGTGGTTTCTGGTCTCCTTTAGGGGTTTTGGTAAAAAGGAAAAAAATAATAATTTAGAGGGCATGGCACTTGGATTCTAATTGCGCAGCAGTCTGATCCACTCCGGGGTTTTCCAGTGCTGACAATAGGATTTCTCAGACCGCAACACGCTGATGTGCTCCAGGTTGCATGGTGTTGTTACTGACTCATAGTGTAGCAGCCTGGTCTGCTCTTCTTATGGTTTAGTGGTGGTGACAGTCAGTGACTCCAGCTGCACAGCAGTCTGATCCAGTCTGGGTTTTTACGGTGTCGCCGGTCTCTGACTCCAGGTGCACAGCAGTCTGATCTGATCTGCCAGTTTTACCGGCAGGAGGGTTTTTGTGTTGAATCCGACGCCAGCGGCTGGGGCTCTTCAGAATGGAAGTTTGCTTTGCTGGGTCTTGCAAGAGCTCTGGCTGTTGAGTGAGCGTCCAGCGACGCCTCCTGTCCTGTGCAGCCGTTGGCCTGTGTCCTGAAAGGCCGCTGGTCAGTGATCACGCGCTGCGTTGGCCTTGAAACCACAGGGCCTGAGGAAAGCTGGATCAGGCGGCTGTGGGCTGGGTTCACCCTCACTGGGGTCCCCAGCCCAGTCCCCTCGGGGCCAGAGATGTCCCTTAACAGGCCAGCGGTCTTCCTGGAAACCAACAGGCTTGTTTGGGGCTCTTCATTTCCAGTGATTCAGGTCTCCTGCTTTCGTCAAGTTGTTTCAGGAATTTGAGAAACTGAGGATTTCGGGGTGACCTGCAAGGTCTGCTAGACTGGGATTCCCCAGGGACCCCTGGGTGACAGACTGGTGATTTCAGCGTGACCCGTGGGACCTGCTGGACTGGATCCGTGGGTGGCCCAGGTGATCCCTGCAGGCAGTCCCTGCAGCTAGCCCAGGGGGGGGAAGTCCCAGCTTCTGCACAGGCTCCCAGCAGGGGTGTGAGGAGCCTGTCCACCTGCTGCTGGTCTCTTCATACCTGCTGCTGTTGTTGGACAAAAACCGGCCCGGGGACAGGGGCTGGAATCGTTCCTCTCTGGTCTTGTTTGGAGAACCTGGGCCCTGGAGTGTGTGCCTTCCTGCTCATGATCATGATGCTGCAGTGCTGTATCTGTGGAAGAGGTGGGTGTAGTACGCCTGTATGCCTGCACGAGGAGAGACTGCCCTGGGGCAAGCACTGTGCATCCCACCCACATGGTTGCGGTGATGACCTGCTGCAGCCCACAGCGATTCCCAGGAGCCCCTCAGCTATAGGGGTTAAAGGGTGGCACCCCCCCTCCCAGGCTGCTCAGATGGGCATTGCAGGCTGATGCCCAGCGGGGTGCAGGGAAAGAGGGGCTCGGGCAGCCGGTGGACAGGCTCCTCGCACCCCTGCTGGGAGCCTGTGCAGAAGCCGGCACTTCCCCTCCCTCGGCTAGCTGCAGGGACTGCCCAGATCACGAATCTCTGTCATCCCACTTCCCTCTTCCCACATCACCCAACAGCTGCCACCAGCTTCCCCCCCCCCCGGGAATCGCTCCCTGACCCTAGAATTGGGGACGCCTGCTAGCTGTGTCTTCCAGTCCCACAGATGAGCTGCCACTTGAAAACGGGCCAGCCCGCCCGGTGAGGTCGTTCAGGAAAGCACACCCTGTGTGTCTCGCTAATTACACGTTCACTAGCGCTTCGCTAGCCGTGGTTCGCTCATACAGCTCCAGAAAATCCCTCCGCTGGGCCCCAGGATGTGTCGCTACCAGTCGCTCAGGGTAATAACAGTTCCCAGCTCGGGATAGAAGTCATCGCGTTGCTAGAGGTAGGGAGTGTTATTTGTGCTCTAAGGCAGTGGTTTCCGAATCTGGTCCTCATGAAGCACGGCCTGCTGGTTTTCAATCCGGCTGAGCTCTGCGTCTCCCAGCGCCGATTGATGACTTTAATCGATCTGTTGTCTCCTTTAGCCTTCCGTTTACTCCTCTCTTGGGTCAGTCCTGAGTGTCAGTCACCCCCCACCTCGAGCAAGCTGTTTCCAGCGGCTGCAGCACACGGAGCCCTGTGCAGCCGCCTCTCTTCTACCTGCTGGCCCTTATTCCTGACTGAACAGCTCTGGCCAGTTGCATGGGGTACAGTGTTCCTCCAGGATCAGGGTTGGGAACTGTGTCCTCTGTAAATGTCCAATGAATATTGATGAAATATACATTAATAAATCTAGAGTCATATAAACAACTCCTGTGCAGTTTGACATGAATGTAAGTGTAGCGCGCATTGGAACTGGAAACTTACCCAGATGACTTGTGAAAAGTGCATTTCTGTGTTAAAGCTGAGACGGTGTTTTGTGCTCGCAATGCATTGTGGTGTCTGATCGCTATTGGCCACCAAAACTGCCTGAAAGAAAAATTTTCCTTCCTCTGCCTGGAGGGTTCGGTCCAGGAGAGTTTTGCTGGGGTGCCGATCTCCCTCTCTCCCCTTGCGCCCTAGTTCTCTGTCTCCTTGCGCCACGACCGGGCGTGATTCAGTCCTCATAATCCCTTTGCGAGTGGCTTTCATCTTCAGCACCACGGCACGACTGTCAGGAGGCACTGAGCTGACAGGTCAGCAAACACTTCGGGGAGCTCTGGGGAGCTGTATCCAGTGTGGCTACTGGAAAACGGAACTCGGCACCGCAGCCCTGAGCTGAGTTGGAATCTTGTTGACGTTTGGAGCCACGTCTCCCTGGGAGGGATGGGGAGTTTGGAATGGGATAGAGAGAAAAGGTGGTTGTAAGGGGAGAGACTGGAAAGATCGGCAAGCCACTGTGGCACGTGTCCACATGATTAGCTCCAGGACAGGAGCGCAGTCTGATAGGGTCATTGATCCGAAAATCAGATCCTCACTCAGGATTGAGGAGGAGACGGGGCTTAGCTCGCTGACTTGACTGTGACCGATCGGGCCCTACTGTCGGCTGAGTTGCGGATCGCTGAGCTTGTAGCGTAGTCTGAGCTGCTTCACTGTCAGCCTGGTTTGTTATTAACTGCGCCGTTAACAAATCACTCTTCCTGAGCTGGGAGAGAGGTCAGCAGTGCAGCGGCTCAGTTAGTCACTGAAATTCCGCATTCTTTCCAAGCGCGGATTGCGTCTGTCCAAAACTCCCGTCTGGATTGTAAGGTCCTAACCTCAACAGGATCGGGCTCCTCTGTTACAGCGAGATCGGTCTGGGCCCCTCTGGGGCGGCCTACCTGCAGTGCTCCTGGAATAAGGGGGTACAGGGTGTCGCCCACTGGTGCTGTTCGGCCAAAAATATGTTCCCTGCTTCTGTTGCACCATGCTTATCTGTTCAAATTCTTTTCCCATGATGTCACTCCAGCACCTTTGCACTGCAGGAACAGCACTAAGCACTCAAATATTTACAGTCTCTCTGGGTCAAGGTGACTTGAGGCCAGGAAGCCTTAGTGCAGTGACTAATGTGAGCGTCTCTCCCTGTCGGTTGTCTGGAATAAGATTAACTCTTCAGTTCCCGAGCTAATCAGTGTTTAAACTGTGTCCCTCTCCTCTCACACTGCCCCTGAATTCACACACTGACACCCCCCTGACTGGACTGGAGACACTGCTGTCCCTCTCCTCTCACACTGCCCCTGAATTCACACACTGACACACCCCTGACTGGACTGGAGACACTGCTGTCCCTCTCCTCTCACACTGCCCCTGAATTCACACACTGACACCCCCCTGACTGGACTGGAGACACTGCTGTCCCTCTCCTCTCACACTGCCCCTGAATTCACACACTGACACCCCCCTGACTGGACTGGAGACACTGCTGTCCCTCTCCTCTCACACTGCCCCTGAATTCACACACTGACACACCCCTGACTGGACTGGAGACACTGCTGTCCCTCTCTTCTCACACTGCCCCTGAATTCACACACTAACACACCCCTGACTGGACTGGAGACACTGCTGTCCCTCTCCTCTCACACTCCCCCTGAATTCACACACTGACACACCCCTGACTGGACTGGAGACACTGCTGTCCCTCTCTTTTCACACTGCTCCTGAATTCACACACTGACACACCCCTGACTGGACTGGAGACACTGCTGTCCCTCTCCTCTCACACTCCCCCTGAATTCACACACTGACACACCCCTGACTGGACTGGAGACACTGCTGTCCCTCTCCTCTTGTAGTATGGGAGTATGTCAGAAGAAACTGATTGTTATTGCTTTGGCAATGCTCTGGTTCACCAGTTATGCCGATAAAGCTACTTACATTTCTCTTCTCCACTCCTTCCCTCTCCCAGTCCAGAGTGTCCTGTCTTATCAGAACTCTGAGTTTCCAGGCAGTGATAACAGAGCTCTGCTGGCATTCCTCCTCCTGCCTGTGAGTCTCCCCTCTCCCCCTCCCTCTGCCCAGCTCTTTCTTCTCCTTCCCTTTACTCCCTACATTCCCAGTGGCGTCTCCTCTTGGATAAAACAGCGTAGGTGGCAACCAGTGGCCTTTCCAAACAGCAGTTTGGTCGGTTTGTGAAACCCTCAGGACGGTGTGCATACGCCCACGTTGCAGCAAGCTGAAATGGAGGGTTTTATGAGGCCAGTCCACAGCTGTGAACAGGGTGATGTGGACCAGTCCGGCCTGGTGCAGGGTGGTACTCTGGGCTCCCGAGGGGTTCAAGTCCCCAGTAGGGAGACGGCTGTACCTTGATGGGGGCTCTTCACAGATGTGGAAGTGGACTCCAGTTAGTAGCCAGTAACATCCAGCCATTCCAACCCCTGTAAGTCCTGTTTACCAGCCTTTGCCAAGTTGATACCAGTGAAGCTGTCTAATCGGTAAGACAGTTGGGATCGTGATCTGCGTTGGCGGAAGGAGACCAAGTCGCGTTGAGTTGTGGCGGCTCTGTTTGTTCCCCGTCCCCCCTCCTCCCTCTGGTCAGGAGCGGCCGCTCCAGTGCCCCCCCGCGGGTCGGAGGTGTGTGTGTGTGTGTGTGTGGGGGAGCTCCATTGTGTGCATGTGGAGCAGAAAATCGCCCCTGCGATGCGAGGAATGCGGCGCCTCTCGGCTGGCGGGGGGCCCCTGCGGCCGACGGGCAGATCGCTTCAGGATTCATTCTTCGAGCGCTTGGCTTCGCCCGGCTTCTCCCCTCGTTTCCTGTCGCTTAATTCCTCTTTCTCCGCGTCGGGAGTCCAGCCCCCCCCCCCACCCCTGATTTCCGTTCTCTCTCGTGTCCTGGGGGCGCCCTGGCCTCGCCTGCCCTTTGACCCGTCCTCGCGGGGTGCAGCGCGGGGGGGGGTCGGAGCCAGCCCAGAGCCCGGTTCTGTTCTTCGGTTCCTTTACAGCCATTTTCATGGCCGGCCTTGAAAAGCCAAGCCTGCTTACAAGGATGTGCAGTTTGTTGACCTGTGTCCTGCTGACCAGGAAGACCCTCAGCATGCTGGGGAGGGAGAGAGAGAGAGAGAGAGAGACACAGTGGAAGTGAAAGAGTTAAAGAGCGACAGCATTGGCAACAGTGATGGGGAGACCGGTGGACACGTGGGGGGGGGGAAAGCGAGGGTGGTGTCCCTGTGGCTTGACTGGAGATCACCAGCCTTACCACATTTTCCAGGTGTGCTCACGTGTGGTATCACAGTGTGGTTTGGTAGCAGCTCGTCTGAGCAAAAGGCGTCACAGGGGGTGATCAGGTCAGCCCAGTCCATCATTGGGGTACAGCTCCCCTCTATTGCGGACATGTTTACGACTCGCTGTCTCAGGAAGGCTGGAAGTATCGCTAAGGATATCAATCATACTGGTTTCTCATTTTTCTCCCCCCTTCCCTCTGGTAAGTGTTATAGGAGCATAATGGCGCAAACATCCAGATTCAGAGACGGTTTCCTCCCACAAGCTGTCAGATTACTGAACTCTACCCCCGCCGCTGGCTCACACAGATGTTTTTTTTTTCCTGAAATGTATGTTATTTAACGTTGTTGTTGTTGTTGTTGTTGCTGCCACTATCCTGTGTTTATGTTGTAGGTGTTTCCTTAATGTCTTTGTGTTGGAGCACACATGCAAATAAGCCTTCCATGGCACTTGTGCGTATGACAGTGCGGGAGAGAAGCCGTGCCCAGGCCAGTGCTGACGTGTGCCTGGCGTGCGTAGGCAGGAAACGCAGGGGGATACGGGTCCAGACTCCCGCTGCGCTGCAGTGTGATCCGGTCCAGGTTTTGCTCCGAGCTTGCTGTGGGTGAGGTGGGCGTCGGTTGCAGTTGGTCTTCAGAGTGGGGGGACGGGAGCCGTCAGTGCCCGTGTTCGAGGATACAACAGTACAGACCTCATTTTCTGTTTGGCGGCCGGTTCATCTTCGATGGGCTGAAGCTGGGTTTCTTCCTGTGTGTTGTGGCCAGGATTCCCTAGCTGGCTGGGTAGCTGTGCAGGTTGTTATGGAAGGGTAACAGTGCCACCCTGTGGTCTGCCAGGATGCCTTCAAGCTTGCAGTGTTTTGCAGAGAGAGGTACACAGTTCTGAGGGGGGCTTGTGACCGTGGCACAGCTGCCTTAAAACGGCTTCAACTCGGCTTGGAATATCTATATCCTCTTAATCCATTTCACCCTTCAGGGCCCTTCAGGGAGTTTTGACTCGAGGTGTGCAGAAACCACACTATGCCATTGAACCTCGGCTCTTAAAGAGGTAACTGAGCTAGAATGGTCATTCGTTGGCACTGGTTCAGCTCGTGTCCCAGGGGGATGGGTAAAACCAGCTGGGCCAAGGCCACAGGGTCCCTCCTGTGAAGAGGGGCTGCTGTATCCCAGGCGTTCTAGATGCGGATCGCACAGGGAGGCTGAGGGATCGGGCTTTGCTGCCGCCTACAGGTAACGTGTTGTCAATACAGCACTGAGCAGAGCAGACCCGTGCATCTGCGCTTGCACATCTACATCTCTCTGTCGGTGCGGCGTGTGATCAAGGCACAGGGCTCGGGGCTCTGCATTGCTCCTGCCTTCCTTCCTCACAAACCTGTTCGTCTCGATCCTCCTGATTTCCCAGAATCCTTCCGGAGCGGCGGCTGAACCAGATCTTCAGGTCGCCCCACAGGCCTGCCCTTGTTACGTGTGCAGCCTTGTTAATGCCCGGTTCTCTCTCTTTCTCCCCTTCTTCACATCCTCCTCCTCTTCTTCCTGGCCGACGCGCAGACGGGATGAGCGGCAGAACCGATCCCGCGGACCGGAAGGCGCCGGTGGATCACGGGGTCCAGATCCGCTTCATCAACGACCTGCACGAGCCCGGAGGCGTGGTCGCGGGCCGGCGGCGGAGCGGCGGGAGAGGAGGCTCCTCCTCTTCCTCGTATGGCGTCGCGGTGCGCGTGCAGGGCATCGCGGGGCAGCCCTACGTGGTGCTGAAGGAGGGCGAGAAAGGGGACTCCTACGGGGTGCAGCTGAAAAGCGGGGCGCCCCAGCCCTCCCTCCCGGCCCAGCCCTTGTACCACAGCCTGCCCAGGAAGAAGAGCGAGGAGAGGTTCCCCGATAACCCCTACTCTGAGGTGGCGGCAGGGCACCCCAGTTCTCAGGCCGGCCTCCGGAGGGTGCACTCCCAGGGGTCCCTGCTGGACCGAGAGGACGATTTCGACGCGGGGCTCTACACCCCCCATCGGCCCCCCGGGGACGGCCGGTCGGGGAGCTCCGGGGCCCTGGATGGGGGGACGGGAGGCGGGGGGCCCGGTCGGGACTGGCCGCGAGACGGGGAGAGGGGGAGCGGCGGGGTCGTCGCGCCGGCGGCCGAGCCCGAGCCCGAGAGCCGGGCCGAGCCGTGGAGCCGCGGGGGCAGAAGCCTCGCCAACGGAGCGGGCCGGAGCCGGGGCTGGGGGTCCGGGCAGCCCGGCGGGGGAGAGCGGGAGCCCGGCGAGTCGTTCCCGGAGCCCCCGCCTCCCGTCGCGCCGCTGGAGCGCGCCCCCTCCCCCGTGGACACCAAGTCGCTGGCTCCCATCAACAGCCTGATCAGCAGGTTCGACGGCGGAGGGGGTGGGGGTGGGGGGGGGGGTTGGCAGGCCAGGGGGCGGCCGGGGGGTCGCAGGCCCCTGCTGTCGGAGGACCACAAGCGTTCCCAAAGCCTGGACGGCTATCTCGACGAGCACGCCCTGGGGTTCCCTGCCCCGCCCTCCCCCAAAGTCCCGGCGACGGCCCTTCCTCCTCCCAGTGCTCCCCACAGCGCCGGCAGCCTGGGCCGGGGCTCAGGCTCCGTCGCCAAGGTGACCGCCCTCACCACCTCTGCCCCCGCCTCCACCGCAGCTCCCGATTGGTCAGCAAGGCGGGCGGTTTCCAAGGAGACGCTGGCTAAGACTCAGACGGACTCCCAGGTGAGTGAGTGAGTGATGGGGTGGGGGGTTAGCCCCAGGACGTCCAGTAAGGGGGAAACCGGGACTAAAATCCCTGCAGGATTTCTCCGCTGTAACGAGAATTTCAGCAGCACCAAGGGATGATGTTTCCGTCTCGCTCAGATGAAGGCGACGCCGGACCTCCTGAAAGACCAGGGTCAGAGGTCGGAGGGCACCAGCGAGGAAGAGCACACCAGACAGACCATTTACAGCATCCTGAGGGAGGGGTGAGTGTAGCTGGGGCACGCGTAGGCGCACGCACAAGCACATGCGTGAGACCCGTACACACACGTACGCCACGCCAGCACGCGCCGCCCTGCAGCGTTCTAACCAAGTGGGTGTCTGTTCCGCCACGTGTCTTAGGAGCCACGAGAGTGAGATGACGACCAAGCGCAAGGTCAGCCTCGTCTTTGAGAAGATCCAGGGGTTGAAGGTGAGGGATGCAGTTTCTGTGAAGAATTGCGAGCTCTGGGTGGGGGGGTGAGTTCTGCGTGCGATTGAGGTTTTATTTCGGGGCGATGAATCACCGTCAAGTTCTTCGTCTCTGCGTGCAGAGCAGTGCCCCGCACAGCGAAGTGCAGTCCCTCCTGAGTGAGAAGAGAGACCTGGAGAGGAGGGTGCAGGACCTGCAAAATGCTCTGAACCAGGAGAGGAAGGTCAGTGCACGGGGCAGGGGGGCACAGCCTGGAGGTCCCCGGGTTTGAATCCAGACCGCAGGAGCTCTAGGAGGCCTGCAGCTGGGATGGGGTGGGGGGTGGGGGGTGGGGGGGGGGTAACTTCAGGTCTGGGTGCTGTCAGTAGAAGCTGCCCGCCTGTCCGTCTCCCCGCTGAGCGCGGTGCTCGTTCCCTCCAGAGGCCGCAGACCGACAGCAGCGACCAGGCGCTGAAGGCGGAGCTGGAGGACTGCCTGGACGAAAACCTGCAGCTGCAGGAGCAGCTGGACCGCAAGAACAACGAGCTGCACCAGACCCAGGCCGAGTAAGAGAGGGAGGGAGGGATCGTGCGCTGGAGGAGAGGGGTTAGGGGCAGGGAGAGAGGGCAGGCTGGATACAGGCAGAAAGAAGACGGAGGGAGTGGGGGGAAGAGCTGGCCGGTGGGGTGGGGAAAGAGATGGAGAAAGCAAGAGGTCCAAGTCACCTTGAAAGACAAACGAGCCGTTTGGGTTGTTAGGAGTTTCCTGGGGGTGTGCTTGAAATAACAGAAAAGTCACAATTGACAAAACGTTGCTGCATTACAGTGAAGGTAGACTCTGCAAATCTACCAATAAGCCCTTCAATTAAAGACTTTTATAACTGCGTGGAGCTGAGAGAGCGATCGGCCTCAGGATCGGCGCTCCGTTCTGGGCCGGACGCATCTCGGAGCTCCAGCGGAAGACGCTGGGCGGCAGCACCGATAATCCTCGGCGTTTTCCTCCGTTTGAACGCGTCGCGAATGTGGGAGCAGCGGAGGGTCAGTCACAGTTGGTTTAGAGGCAGCTTGGACCGCTCTGTCCAGCCATTTCCTCTCCCAGGAGGCAGGGCTCCCAGACCAGACCGGCACAGATAAAGAGCCCTGTAGCGATGGGCCATGGCTTCCTGAGACACCCTGGACTTTCTGAGCGGCCTGAGAAACCGAGACTCTCTTCACTCTCCGACGAGGCCTTCAGGCTGATCGGTGGCTGGTTGAATGTTGATCGAGAAGGCAGGTTGCGGCCCCAGTGGTGTGGCCGGCTCGATTATCGCGTAGTGCGTTGATCGTAGTGAGCGGCGATGTGGCATCCTCCTGTCTCGGAACGACGGGTGCATGCTGTGCCCAGCCGCCCTCTCCTGAAAAACCGGCTTTTCCAGGCTCACCCAGTTGCGGATGGACCGGGAGGCGGCGGAGGCCCGGGTCCGAGACCTGGAGGACCAGCTGGCGGGTCTGCAGGAGGAGCTGCGCAGGGAGGCGGACTCCGGCGCCGAGAGGGACGCGCTAGCAACGGTACGCACACGCGCGGGCATCTGACGCATCTGCACGCAATGTCCCGTTGACGCCGCGGAGCTCAGGGGGCTCTCTCCCTCCCGGCACACAGGAGCTGGTGTCTCTGCGCGCCGAGATGGCCGAGGCCGGGGTGGTGAGGCAGAGGCAGGAGGAGGCCCTGAGGCAGCGGGAGAGGGAGCTGACCGCCCTGAAGGGGGCGCTGAAGGAGGAGGTGTCCTCCCACGACCGGGAGATCGACCAGCTCCGGCAGCAGTACCAGGCTGACATAGACAAACTGAGGAGCAACGTGGAGCAGGTTTCAAAGGTACGCCAGTGCCGCCAGCCCACCAGGCCGCCGCTCTCGGTGGGGGGGGGGGGGTGGAGACGGGGCTTCCTGAGTTGCTAGGGCGTCTCTCCCTCTCTCTTCAGTCCCAGCAGAGCGTCGAGGCCGAGCGACAGAAGGTCAACACCGCGGTCAAGTCTTTGCAGAAGCAGCTGGAGGAGAGCAATGACGAGACCAGCCACTGGAGGGAGCAGTGCAACAGGCTCAAGGAGGAGCTGCGCGCCACCAAGCAAGAGTGAGGAGCCCGCCACCGCCGTCGCCGGTGCTGCTGCTGCACCTGCTGCTGCACTTCATAGCACTCTTGTGCTCTGCTTCTTCTGATATTGTTGCCGTTACTGCTGCTGCACCTGCTGCTTGAGTAATTCTTTCTGCTTCCATGCTTCCATCCACTTTCTGACTGCTTCTTCGAATCCAGGCTCGCGGGAATTAATGATAATGATAATGTTTCTTTATTAGCCCTATACAATTTCTTGCATTAGGAATTCGTCTTTTCGCAGACCCCAGCTCGCTCTCCATGAGACACACAGACACACAGACAGGGAGAGAAGCTGGGGGTCAGAGCGCAGGGTCAGCCATTGTATGGCACCCCTGGAGCAGTTGGGGGTGAAGGGCCTTGCTCAGGGGCCCAACAGAGTAGGATTCCTCTGCCGGCCGCGGGATTTGAACCGGCAACCTTCCAGCCACAGGCGCAGATCCTGAGCCACCGCTCCACCCAAAGTTTCTTTGGAGAATGCGGGCGTCGATCCCGCTACCTCTTGCATGCTAAGCGAGCGCTCTACCATTTGAGCTAATTCCCCGACATTAACAGGGTGCAAGATGGGGGGCGCACCCTGGACGGGACGCCGGTCCATCACAGGGCACGCACACACAGACACAATCATGCACGCGCACCAGGGCCCGTTTTCCCCAGAGAGCCAGTTAACCCACCAGCATCTCCGTCTCTGGACTGTGGGAGGAAACCGGAGCGCCAGGGGAAAACTTCCAAACTCCGCACAGGCAGCACCCTAGGAATTGAACCCAGGGCCCCAGCGCTGTGAGGCAGCAGTGCTGACGACTGGGCCACCATGCCTTCTGCTGCTCTGTTGTTACCGCTGTTCCTGCTGCCTCTACTAGCACTACTAATGCAAGCGCTGCTGCTGCTTCTCTTCATGAGTAATACTGCTGTAATGGCATATTCTCGCATGACCTGTGACAAACTACCCCACACTCACTGGGAGCAAAGATCTCCACCGTCCAAGTGGTGTTGCAGTGGGAAAAGGCTTGTATATACTTGTGAAAATCACTAGGCTTTTTTTATACCGTTGCTCACAGCAGAAGCTGCAGGAGCGCCTGCTTAGTAGTTGCAGGGCCGTGTCCTAACTGGGCAAACGTGCCTCTGTCTCTCCCCTGGGTAACACCTGCTGTTCCTCGGCTTGGCGTTGGCACTCTCAACCGCTGCTGCTGGCAGACACACAGCAAAGCCTCTGTCCACTTAAATCTTCTCGGGAATCGGTCCGGAGGAGGGCGGGCGGGTGGATTCTGGGATAGAAGTAATGTGCCTGTACTGACAGGCTGAAGAAACTGATGGTTCTTGTCTTGAGCAGAAAAGACTACCCTACCCAGTGGTGGTCTTCAGCGTTCTTTTAAAACTGAGAAGGGGAGGCGCACTTGGGGCAGGGGGGCCGGTTCCAGGCATGGAGTCGAAGCCGGGACCCTGGCTTCTTTCAGTGACCTGGACGAGAGGAGATTCTGGTGTCTTTGCAACCTTTCTTGAACTGGCGGGAGGGGGTGGGGAGGAAGAGCTGTGGTCACCGTGAGTCTTGTCTGTGGTTCAGGCTGCTGCAGGCACGCCTGGAGAAGGAGGAGTTTGAGGAGGAGCTGGGGGAGCTGCAGGAGAGGCTGTCCTCCATGAGCTCCCAGCTGGATCAGCTACAGAGCAGCAGCCCGGACCCGGCTCAGACGGAGCGCCTGACGCAGGTACGGACACCAGGGACAGGGAGACGGCCGGACAGATGGACCAACGTGCCGGTGGACCAGCTGCCTGACTCTCTCTGTTTCGATGGCTTTCAGGAGCTGCAGCGTTGCCGTGACGACCTCCTCCACGCCCAATCAGAGCTCAGTGATAGGGAGGGGGAGATAGCCAGGAAGAGGGCGGAGCTGCTGTCCCTGAAGAGGACCTATCAGGAGCAGGAGGCGGGGCATAACCGGGAGATTGACAGACTGACAGGCCAACACCAGCGAGAGAAGGAAGACTTGTTGAGGTCATTGGAGCAGGCGAAGCAGGTGCAGTAGAATGGCTGACAGGATGATGATATCCCCAGAAAACATCACATTCAGTCTGGGAGGCCAGTTCTTAAAATGGGTGGTGGAGGCAAACTGTTACAGAGCGCACCTGAAATGGTTTGAGGTGAACAGATACCTATGAGGAATCAAGTCATAGTTGAAGAGATAGTGTATTAACTGCCTGCCTGTTATGGGATGTACAGTTATGAACCATGACCGTCTAAAGCAGTGATAATTAATCATAATAACAATGAAAATAACGCTTACACATACATTGCACTTTTGTGGACACACCAATCAAAGCACTCTACAGGTAAAGGGGATCCCCTCCACCACCACCAGTGTGTGGCCCCACCTGCGTCAAGTCCGCCCCCCACACACCAGCTCTCAGTGGGGAGGAGAGCAGAGTGATGAAGCCAGTTCATAGATGGGGGTTATTAGGAGGCCATGACTGGTAAAGGCCAGGGGGACTTTTGGCCAGGACACCGGGGCAACACCCCTACTCTTTCCGAGAAACACCCTGGGGTTTTTAATCTGCAGGAGGCCCATGGAGAGTCAGGACCTCATTTTTATTGCAGTGTCCCCATCATACATTGCACAGACTGCAGTCTGAGCGCCCTCTACTGATTAATATGAAATTGTATCTTTATCTCTCAATGCTGTAACTCTGAAAGGCTCCATATTAAGCCTATTACACTGGCCAAAGCTGTAGAGTCGGTGGCTCTCTGCGGCTGCTTCTCATGACCACTGCAGAGCAGAATTAGATATCGGTCTAGACAGGTGAGCTCTCTGTGGTCCAGCAGCGGCCTCTAGTTAATATTCACGTGTCTCATAATTCATCTTGATAGTGCCCCCCACCGCTCTGATACTGTAATTTCCCTCAGTATGTAGTCATCCCCCCGCCAACACACACACACCTCCCCACCAGCACAAATGTGCTTCATTAAATCTGCCTGAGTGCAGGTCATCGGTCAGTGTCGCTGATCTGTACGGCTCGAGACGTCTCACGTTGGGTCTCCTCCCCCCCCAGTCCCTCGGGCGCGGCGAGGCGGCGGCGGCGGACCTGCGGGCGGCGCAGGAGGAGGCAGCGTCCCTGCGGGAGAGGGTCGCGGCTCTGGAGCAGCGGGCGGCCGAGGACAAGGACGCCGCCGGCCAGCTGGAGGACTCCAACGCGCGGCTGTCTGACAAGGTCTCCCGGCTGGAGGTGAGCTGGCTACGGGGGGCCGCCCGGCTGTTGATGAAGAAGGCGGATTGTGTGGCCCAGGGGCTCGGCCGGCTCGATGGCTGGTGATCGACTCGGTCGCTGGTGTAGCGCGGGCCGGGTGGAGTCGGTGACCCAGTTCGGCGAACGGGGAGGAGGTACCGGTTACGGCACGAGTAAGAAGCGTAGCTCTGGTTGGACTGGCACACGTCTACAAAAGTATCTCTAGGAAAGTCGTCTCGTGTCTTTTGTATGAAAAAAGCTTTGCCGAAATGAAATAGGGCAGTCGCCTCCGCAACCCGACGCACTGAGGCGCGAGAGTCTCCCTAACCGCCCCCCCTCCCTCCGACAGGCGGAGCGCGGGCGCCTGCAGGCCGCCCTGGGCGAGGCGGCGGAGGCGGAGCAGGCCCTGGCCGCGGAGAAGCGGGCCCTGGAGGCGCGGCTGCAGGAGGCCCAGCGCGGGGCGGTGCGGCTCGGCCAGGAGAGGGAGCAGCTGAGCCAGCGGCTGGAGGAGGAGGGCCGGCAGCGGGAGCAGCTGCGCCGCGGGAAGGGCGAGCTGGAGGAGCAGAGGAGGCTGCTGGACCGCGCCCTGGAGAAGCTCCACAAGGAGGTGGGTGGGCGCGGCGCTGCCTTCTGTCCGAGCTGCGGGTTCACAGTCTGGGCTGTGTGTGACGGAGAAGGAGCTGATGTACTCCACAGTATGCTCGCCTCATCTGCAGTCGCCGGTGTTAAAGGCTCAGCGTTTGGGGGGGGGGGAAAACTAGAAGTATAATTTCCATAATGCACAGGTGAATGCAGAAACCTGAACAGGTTGGGCGCAGGTGAGCGCCGGATCCCGGGCGCCGGTTGGGCGCAGGTGAGCGCCGGATCCCGGGCGCCGGTTGGACGCAGGTGAGCGCCGGATCCCGGACGCAGGTGAGCGCCGGATCCCGGGCGCCGGTTGGGCGCAGGTGAGCGCCGGATCCCGGGCGCAGGTGAGCGCCGGATCCCGGGCGCCGGTTGGGCGCAGGTGAGCGCCGGATCCCGGGCGCAGGTGAGCGCCGGATCCCGGGCGCCGGTTGGGCGCAGGTGAGCGCCGGTTGGGCACAGGTGAGCGCCGGATCCCGGGCGCCGGTTGGGTGCAGGTGAGTGCCGGTTGGGCGCAGGTGAGCGCCGGATCCCGGGCGCCGGTTGGGCGCAGGTGAGCGCCGGATCCCGGGCGCCGGTTGGGCGCAGGTGAGCGCCGGATCCCGGGCGCCGGTTGGGTGCAGGTGAGCGCCGGTTGGGTGCAGGTGAGCGCCGGATCCCGAGCTCCAGCTCCAGCTCCCTGCAGCGCGCCCGCCTGTCGGCGCCGCGGCGTACTCGAGAGCGTCGTGTCTTTACTGCCGGCGCGGTCAGCCCTCAGACTGCGGGCGATGGGGGGTGATCCAGCTCAGACTGGGAGTCTTTCCCCTTGCCCCGTGGCGCCACCAGCGCGCGATGGGCCTCGAGCCAGCGCGTTGTCGTGAAGACCGTGCGCTCCTGCTGTTCCCTTCCTGGCCGTTCCTGTCCTGCCGTGACGGTGACGAACGCTGTCGTTGCCCCCGGCAGATGGACCAGATGGCGTCGGAGTCGCACGGCGCGGTGGCGGCGCTCCAGGCCCAGCTGGACGAGTATCGGGAGAAATCCCGGCGGGAGGTGCAGGAGGCGCAGCGGCAGAGCAAGGACAAGCTGGGAGAGCTGGAGAAGCTGCATGGCGCCATGAGGACCCTGCAGGAGGAGGTGCGCGCCCGCCGCCCCGCCCCGCCCCCTCTGCCTGCTTGCATGTGGCTCATTCCCCATCAGATCACACCCCTGACACCCCCCGTCTCCCACTGCTCTGAAATGGTTTTTATTCTTGCTCGTGACAACTCCGCTTGTGACCTTTTCTTTCCTCCAAAGCGTCTTCTATTGCCATAAGAAACGTAGTCCTGAGCAAAAGTTGAGATCTCGAGTCTCTTGACAGTAAAGCTTTGAAGATGTTGAGGACATTTTTTTGGGTCTATTTTTCTCACCAGCGATACCTGGTGCTCAGAAATTGGTCTTTTTCGCGGTTACTGTGTGACATTACACAAAAAATGTCTCCTGCGCTGTAGAAAAAGGTCACCGCTGTTTTCTCAGGGAATATGTTCGAAAGGTTGAAGAAACCTTCTCTGTCCATCCCAGAGAACTGATGTTGCCTGCTGTGTATTGGGGTGGACTAAGGGTGCGGTTCGACCGTTTAATTGGATTCCTCATGTCCAATTAACAAATTATCCATCCAAATGGGATGTTGGAAACTCTTTACTTACAGAATCATTTGTGAATCCTACCTGAGCAGAGGGTCCATTTTGACTGCTATCAATTAGCTTCATTTTTCAGACCAAACTATATTTTTACACAATAACGTTACAGGAGCTGCTTATCGTTGTGCTCTCTCTAACTATACAAGTCATTTCGGCACAATCTGAGACGGGGGGCGCAGAAATCCGCTTTTGTACGTGGTTTGAGACGGGATGACCCCCCCCCCCTGTCCGAGCTGGAGAGTGTTCAGAGCGTGCTGTGCTCTCGCTGCGTGTGTTTGAGGTCCAGCTGTCTTGTGTCCAGGGGGCCCGTCTAAAGAAGGAGCTGCAGCTGGCCTCCGAGGAGAGGGACAATGCCGTCCTGGACAAGGAGCTGCTGACCAACAAGCTGAAAAGCCTGGAGGCCGAGCTGGAGGCCAAGAAGAGCTCCCACACGGACCGCTCGCGAGAGATCCGCGCCCTGGAGGTGAGAGCATCGCGTGTTTACTGGCAGCGCCATCGGCCTTCGGCCTGCGGGTGGTGGGGAGTGATCCCGCTCAGACTGCTGCAGGCTGGCCATTTTCCCAGCGTGGGGCAGTCGTTAGGCTTGTGGGGGCATGACTGTGGGCCTTAGGGTCAGGGGTTAAAGGTCAGGAGTCGGGGACTTGGGTCATGTACATCTGAGGTTGGCAGTAATGGGGAACAGACTCGGGGTGCTGGCCTTTGAGCCAGAGTGGGTGGAGGGGGCGCCCTCCAGGGAGTTGGGGTTCAATCCGCTTCAGCAGCGCTCCCTGGTGTTTTAAGCCGGAGCAGAGCCAGCAGGAGGCCCACGTGTGTCTGTGCAGAACTGTGACGCCACACTGTCCCCCTGTCTCTCTGCCAGGACAAGGCCAAGCGTCTAGAGATGGAGCTGGAAGAGGAGAGGACGAGCGCAGAGCTGCTGACGGAGCGCATCAGCCGCAGCCGAGACCAGGTACTGCCTGCGCACTGACCTCACGCGCTGACCATGTATACTGACCACACACCCCGTACCACCAATATACTGACCATGTGTACTGAGGCACACCCAGTACCTTCTGTATACTGACCACACAGCCGGTACAACCAGTATACTGACCATGTGTACTGAGGCACACCCAGTACCTTCTGTATACTGACCACACACCCGGTACCGCCTGCCTGCCGACCACGTGTTTCTGACCACACACCCGGTTTGGCCTGTATTTTTACCACACACTGTGCGCTGATTTTCTCTCTGCACGTCTGCTGTCCCTCCTCTCTCTCTCTCGTTAGATTGACCAGCTGCGCGCTGAACTGATGCAGGAGCGATCGTCCAAGCAGGACCTCGAGCTGGACAAGGCCTCCATGGAGAGACAGGTGTCTCATTAGCGCATTACAGCATCGCCTCCCCCTCCTCCCCAGCCTGTGACCTCCGTGTCAACTCCCTGCTTGTGTCCATCTGTTTCTCTGTCACTTCCTAATGGCTGCCGGCCCCCTGTCCCTGACCCCGGTCTGTCTGGCCCTGTGTTTGCTGCAGCTGAAGGAGCTGCGAGGACGGCTGTCGGACCTGGAGGGGCACCAGAGGCCCTCGGCCAACCTGGCCCAGCTGGAGTCTCGGATTCAGGAGCTGGAGGACCGTCTGCAGAGTGAGGAGAGGTCAGTCAGGCAGGCAGGCGGGCTAGCCGGCCCGTCGTGCTGCTGTCACACAATTCTGTGCCCCTGGGGGCCGGGCTGATGGTGCGGTGGCTGTGATCCAGCCTGGGTCAGGGGCTGCCCGGGCAGTGGCTCAGACCTACCAGGGATAGGGATGGGGACCCGTTCTGGGTTCCACGAGCCGGCCCCCGTCTGTAGCCCAGACCGGGACCGAACCCCGAGACGGCAGGGCAGGACGTCCGTTGGAACTGAAGTCGTTTTCATTTGACATGCAAACTCCACACAGACGGGCACAGCCCGGGGGCCTGACTCGAACCCGGGACCCCTGCAGCTGTGAGGCTGCAGCGCAAGCCTTCACTTTTTGGCCGTTCTTGCAATGTTTCACTAACAGCCTAACCGCTTGACGTTGGCGCAGGGAGCTGCGTCGGCGTGTGTAAGCTGCAACAGAGCAGGTAAGGGTACCTTTCAGCATGGAGAGAACCTTTCACCTGTTCCTTAGCATGATCACACCATAAGCCTCGTGCGAAAGTGATCCCAATGTAACGGGGAAGCTGACGCTGATCCTCTTCATGCGTGTCCAGGGAGAAGAGCAGCCTGCAGTCCAGCCAGCGGCGGCTGGAGAGGAAGGTGAAGGAGCTGACCATCCAGCTGGACGAGGAGAGGACGCACTTCAATGACCAGAAGGACCAGGTACGCGGTCGCGCGTTCATCCAGTGTGTCGGGAACGCCGTCGTGCACCCGTGCACCCGTGCCATGGGCTTGCACGGCTCGGTGCATAACCGTGCGTTGCACGCTGTGCCGCTGTGCCCCGCGTGACGGAAGGGGTCCGCGCTCCGCCCGCCCGGCCCGGGCACGCCCTTCCTCCGCGGCTGCGACAGCCTGCAGCTCTGGTGGAGAGCGACGTGCTGCGGTGCTCGCGCTCACGCCCGCCGTCCTCTTCCCCTGTGTGCTTCTGCAGCTGGCCCTGAGGGTCAAGGCCCTGAAGCGGCAGGTGGACGAGGGCGAGGGCGAGGTCGAGCGGCTGGAGGCGGCGCGCAGGAAGGCCCTGCGGGAGCTGGAGGAGCAGCAGGAGCGCCGGGAGCAGCTGGAGGGCAAGGTCACGGCGCTGGAGAAAGAGCTCTGGTGCAGTATTGCTCCCTCTCTCGCTCTGTATCGCTCTCTCTTTTACTCTGTATCACTCTCAGCTGGAGGGCAAGGTCACGGCGCTGGAGAAAGAGCTCTGGTGCAGTATCACTCTCCCTCTCTCGCTCTTTATCACTCTCTCTTTTACTCTGTATCACTCTCAGCTGGAGGGCAAGGTCACGGTGCTGGAGAAAGAGCTCTGGTGCTGCATCACTCTCCCTCTCTCGCTCTGTATCACTCCCTCTCAGCTGGAGGGCAACGTCACCACACTGGAGAAGAAGCTCTATGCAGTATCACTCTCTCTCACTCTGTATCACTCCTTGTGTCGCTGTGCGGCGCTCTGGCCTGTGTCGCTCATGGTCTCTCCCCGTGTCTGCAGGAGGAAGTCCCAGTCGCAGCGCTCCGTCCTGGACTCCACGGCGCTCAGCTCCGACGAAGAGGAGGGCTCGTACGGCCCGTCCAGTATCACCTCCATCCTGACCGAAGGCAACCTGCAGACCAGCTCTTGCTAGCGGCCTCCTGTCCCTCTGACCTCTCACCTCTGACCTCTGCACTGGTCTCCCTCTTCTTTCTGCTCAGCCTTTCCATGCTGGACAACTTGGATACCAACCTCTCAGAGGTGCTGTGGTTTTTAAACTGGGGCGCTACGTATCCCTTGTACAAACCACGCAGTGCTACAGAAAAAGGCACTATACGGCCGCTAATTCGTTTTTAAATTATTTGTAGTCAATCCTTTGGCTTTTTAATGTGTTCACCCCGGGGAGCTGTCGACACTGGCGTTGCCCCAGGCAGCTTCCCCTCCGGACCTCCTCCTCCTCCCCCCTCAGCCCCTTTTCAGCTTCGAAACAAGTCCTTGTTTTAGCTGGCGTTGCGCACGACCATGGTCAGTGGCTTCTTGTTCAATAGCAGGTTGGTACGTAGAGGTCAAAGGGCTTTGCCTGTAGGCCCTGAGGTCAGGAGGTACTCATAGACTGGTCAGTTATGTTCTGGCAATGATGCACATTATCTAACTTGAATTTTATTAGAAGATTTTTGGTGGTGGAATCACGGCTATATATATATACGGAATATGTACACGGTGTCACATTACAGAACACCCGTGTTTGAAGCGAGATTGCTCACTGATTTATGAAGGGTAATAAGTGTTGTGAATAATTGTTCATGTCCTGATTGGCCTTTCTGTGTCTCCTCTGTTTTCCTGAGCTGTTGCTTGAGTCCTTGCAGGTAGCAGGACTAGGTGGGGGGTGAGACCCCTCTCTGTGGCCACAAGCGTACACGCACCCTCTTCCCCCTTCTGCTCCGCACACCTGCTCGCGTCTGGGGACCCCCACGCCTTTCACTGCTTGGCAAGCTAAACAAACCGCTCGTTCGGTCCGCTGGCGTTGGCGTTTCCTGCGTCGTAACCGTCTCGCTGCGCTGTCTCTCGCGCGCGGCGTGCCGTTCTCCGCCGGCCCCCGCCCGCTCACCCCAGCTGTGCATGGGCAGTGCCCCCCGTCGAGTGTCGGTACAGGCAGGCTGGCTGCAGCTGTGCCCACCGTGCACGAGCCTCTGGGGGCCACACTGAGACGCGCCGCTGTGCACAGGACCACAGGTGCACACGGGGGGTGTCTTGTCTGTGCTTGGCTGTGGAGACCGGGGTGCGAAGCCGCCATCTGTGGGGATTGTGACCGAACGCCTCCACGTCAGAAGCCTCCCTTATAGGTGTGCCGGAGGAGAGACGGGCACAAGGCGAAAATAAGTTACTTGCGCCTGTGCCCGAGCTCCCAGTCTCCCTCTTCGGGCCGGGCCGGGCCTGGGAGCCGGTGCCTTGCTCTGTCCCGCTGCGTTTTCTCCCTCCCCGATGTCAGATTGGCGCCTCTCCTGCCCCGTATCCGCTGGGAAGAGTACCGATCGGTGACCCCGGAGCTCTTCCTACCGCATAGTTCCAGATCACGCGTGCTCGCTCGCTCCCCGCATCGCGTCTGGAGTGAACCCCGCTGCCTCGTGGCAGCAGAGAGAGTAGGTTGTGTTGGAGGGCGGCAGCTAGCCGGCGTTTCCGGTGGATAATCAGATCCGCAGGGCTCGACAGGTGGGAGGTTTTCATTGACTGAAGACCCAGCTCGTAAGTGATGCTCCACAAAGTGCTGCTGACACCGCCTCTGTCGCTCTGAGCCCTCTGGTGCCGGCGCCCGGAGCGCTGGGGTTTACTCACACGGGCCTGTTCCAGCAGTAGCTCACCCTATGGTGGCTGGAGGAGGGGTGGGGGGGGGTGATGAGGACATCCTCTGAAACTCTGCAGGTTGAGGCAGGATTTCACTTTTTATTTAAAAAAAAAAAGCCGATTAAAGCTTTAAAAGGAGACCGATTTTACATTTTTTAAAAAATCATTTTTTATTTTTCTTACAAATGCAAGTTTTGGGCTCGCATTTGGACTTTTTGGAAACATTGCAGGAACAAAACTGTGACAGAGTGAGCTTGAGGGCAACCTCAACGCAGCTCCCGTCTGTCGCCGTGTGGGATACGCCTTCGAGCAACGCATGTGGGGCGCCCCCTAGTGTAACGCCAGGCCCTGCACAGGGTCACAGCCCCCACAAATAAAAACACCTTCGTTTTCAAGGTGCTGAAATGGCACAGTTCCACAGGAAAGAAGTTTTTCTGGCTTTTAATGAAAGCTGTAAACCGCTTTGTAAAATATTTTTACTCTCCTCTCGAGACACGGCACACAGGTGTGTCGATGCTCCAGGACCTGTGCTCTGCAAAATCCTGAACTGAGCAGCATGAAAAACACTAGGCTTTTTAATCCCTGTGGAAATCAGTCTGGTCACTGGGATTGCACTGGATTCTCCCAGAAACTGGTATCCAGCTGTTTTATTTCTCCTGCTATTTCTGGGATGTTCCAGCATTCAGCGTTGAGCCTGGCTTGCAGAAGCTTAATCAGGTCACGCACTCTGCTCTTCTGTGTATTCCTGAAGCAGGATCGAACTGTACATTCTTTTCACTCAAATGCCTTACTGTCATTATCCTCAATGTATTTTTTTTATTTTAAATAAAAATGATTACTGGTCCTCGTTTTGGGAATTGAAATGTCTTTCCATCTTTGTGAGTGTGCACTGAAGATTTCCACTGTGGGCTTGTGAAACTTCTTTTTTTTTTTTAAATGTGGTGTGAAAGCTTTGATCGAGCTTGGTGTTGTACAACATGTATAAGCGGTGCCTTGTCTTGTTTTTTTCTCCTGGGCGGCTGGGTTTCTGGTGCCATGAAGGAACAGGATTTACGGTTCATTTAGCCCGTGGGGTTTGGAAGGGAGGGGGGGGCGGAAGGCGTTGGAATATGAGGCATGGTGATAAGATGACGGAGCTCCAATCCAATTCTTTATACAGGCCGCCCCAGGTCACCTGCTGTTGAGCATTTGCGCCACTTGTTTAAGCAACGGACTGATTAAGCAAGTAGTGTTTCAGTGAAGGAAACACTGAGCCTTACTGAGCTTTTTTTTTTTTTTTTTTTCTCCCCGGACTGATCTAAAATACATCCCCTGTTTAACTGGGCATGATTGCTTTGGTCCAGGGCTGCAGAAACGGATGATTTACAGGAGACTAATGAAACGGGCGGGACAGGAGCTGTTAAGAACTGGCAATGGAGAGAGAGAGAGACCCAGCTAGGAAAGACGTACGCCTTGATAGTCCACTGACTCTGCGGACACTCAGCTGAAACGGCTCCCCTGGTGCGGCAGGTCAGCTGCACTCCCTCATCCTGCCACTAGGGCTTGTCACAAGCTTCTTTCTGTAGAGCTTTGAATTACTCATGTGCAATGAGGGGAGAGCCCTGCGGTGCGCTGGTTGGCATTGCTTCCTTGCAGCTCTGAAGCTCCGAGTTCTGGCCTCTGTGTGTGTTCCTCGTGTTGGGGAGGCTTGTGTCTGGGTGCTTCGGTTTCCTCCCAGAGAGTTGCTGGTGGGTTAACTGGCTCTGGTGTGAGCATGTCTGCCCTGTGATGGGCTGCTGTCCTGGCCAGGGTGTACCCCGTTTTGTGCCCGTTGCTGGCGGGTCACGGATTTCTCCATGACCATTAATCTGATGAATTGCTTAGAAAATGGATGTGCAGTTTTAAAAAAATAAGATGTGTACGCCAGGAATGCAAATTAAAATGACAACATCATAAAATGAAGTGGGGGGTGCAGATGTGTTTCTAAAGATGGTGCCTGAAAACCCAGCCAAGCGTCTTGTTGTCTGACCAGAATGGGTGGGAAAGGGCTGAGCGTATAGAGAGAACTGTGTGTTTGTATTTGCCAGCACATGCTTTTGTTGTCTTTTCTGTCTGATGGTTTATTATCTTTTGCCACAGTTAGGGCTGTCAAGATCGAAATCAGCTTCTCGAGAATCCTGTTGCATTCCCCGCGGATCTCCCAGATCTCCTATCGCATTCCCAGATCACCCCCCCCCCCCCACCACCACCACACACACAGTCCTCCATCCTCTTGCCAGCTGTGGAATCGCGTACTGGGAGCCTCTAGTACCCATGACCTGGCCCCACTTCCTTTGAAGGGCACCCTGGGGAGGTTCAGCTGCAGGGATCGCATCACCTTGTAGGATACGGGACCATCTCGTCCTTATAGAAATCTAAAAAACTGTTTTCTACAAGGTCCTTCTCTTCTGGACCATGAAAGTATTGATGTGTGCAAGTGATAAAGCTGCACCAGGCTTTACACCAGGAGGACAGCCGGTCCGGCGGTCAAGGCCCGGGGCTGTCACGCCAGGAGGACAGCCGGTCCGGCGGTCGAGGCCCGGGGCTGTCACGCCAGGAGGACAGCTGGTCCAGTGGTTCAGGCCCAGGGTGTGTTGAATAGAATTATTGACCTGAGCTGTTGCTGCAATGTTGCCCTCCTGCACCTGCGGTTTAGCTGCGTCTGTTCCTTGTTTCTTAATTGCACCTGGCTTGATTATCTGTACTTACCTGTCCAAGCTGTATTTGATCTCCACAAGTTCTTGCCGTCGGGTGCATAGCCCATCTGCTTTCTGATTATTTTATTTTGGCTAGGGAACAGATAAAGCTACTGTACATGCAAATTCTGTGCCTTTGACAAAACCATGCTTCCTGCAAAACATTACCTAACCAGGAATTGTGCCAGCAATTATGAACAAAGGAGCTGCCTGAGGCACAAGAGAACAATTATGATGACTTCTGATATATGTAGGTATGCTACAATGTTGGACTTGTTTTACAGCAATGTATTCTTAAATGTCACCTGTTTAATGCTAAGAATGACTGTTTTTCATAAGCTACTACCCAAGAACTGTTTAATGGTAATTTTGAGGCCAGTCAGTCCAGAGATCGACAGTCCAGTCTGGACCGGGTCACACTGTAACCCTACAGTCCAGAGATCACTGGTCCAGTCTGGGTCACACTGTAACCCTACAGTCCAGAGATCACCGGTCCAGTCTGGGTCACACTGTAACCCTACAGTCCAGAGATCACTGGTCCAGTCTGGGTCACACTGTAACCCTACAGTCCAGAGATTAGGAGTAAGCCCGGATATACCCTTCCCTTAATGGTATATACTGTACTGCATTGCCCTAAATGGAGATGTTGTCTAAATCCCCGAAAAGCAAAAGATTGAAAGAAAGTGTTTAAATGTCTCAATCTGTTGCAGTTGGCATTGAATGCACTGGCATTTTAACAGGTGTAGCTAAAATTTATTGGGTTTTCTAGACTCTTAACCCATTTAACGCTGATGCCATACTCATGGAGAGTACGATTCCACACAAAATTTGCAATAACAGAATACTTGTCAAAAAATGAAATTGTTTCACAGTTGATACATTTTGTTAGTTCTGGCAAGGCTGCTAAGGCCTTTCAGACTATTATTTTGATGCCCTGGGTTATATTTTCTGCTTAAATGAGAGTTAGGTTGCATTGAAGAAAATCTGAACCCTAACCCTAACTGCCCAAACCCTTAGCTAGGGTTAGGGTTAGCATTATTAGAAAACATAGAGGATGTTTGATGGCATGGCTGTGTTTTAGGACAGAAGTGAAATGTAGGAAAAGTGTTATTTTAATGTTCTCTGCACATTTTTTTTCTTGCATATATGGCTCTATATACTGCATTGCCCTAAATGGGGATATTGTCTAAATCCCCGAAAAGCAAAAGATTGAAAGAAAGTGTTTAAATGTCTTATTCTGTTGCATTTGGCATTGAATGCAGTGGCATTTTAATAGGTGTAGCTAAAATTTATTGAGTTTACCAGACTCTTAAGCTATTTAACGCTGATACCATGCTCATGGAGAGCACCATTCCACACAAAATTTGCAATAACAGAATACTTGTCAAAAAAGGAAATTGTATCACAGTTGATATATTTTGTTAGTTGTGGAAAGGCTGCTAAGTCATTCCAGACTAATACTTTGATGCCCTGGGTTTTATTTTCTGCTTAAATGAGAGTTAGGTTGCATTGAGGAAAATCTGAGCCCTAACCCTAACTGCCCAAACCCTTAGCTAGGGTTAGGGTTAGCATTATTAGAAAACATAGAGGATGTTTGATGGCATGGCTGTGTTTTAGGACAGAAGTGAAATGTAGGAAAAGTGTTATTTTAATGTTCTCTGCACATTTTTTTTTCTTGCATATATGGCTCTATATACTGCATTGCCCTAAATGGGGATATTGTCTAAATCCCCGAAAAGCAAAAGATTGAAAGAAAGTGTTTAAATGTCTTATTCTGTTGCATTTGGCATTGAATGCAGTGGCATTTTAATAGGTGTAGCTAAAATTTATTGAGTTTTCCAGACTCTTAAGCTATTTAACGCTGATACCATGCTCATGGAGAGCACCATTCCACACAAAATTTGCAATAACAGAATACTTGTCAAAAAATGAATTTGTTTCACAGTTGATATATTTTGTTAGTTGTGGCAAGGCTGCTAAGTCATTCCAGACTAATACTTTGATGCCCTGGGTTATATTTTCTGCTTAAATGAGAGTTAGGTTGCATTGAGGAAAATCTGAGCCCTAACCCTAACTGCCCAAACCCTTAGCTAGGGTTAGGGTTAGCATTATTAGAAAACATAGGATGTTTGATGGCATGGCTGTGTTTTAGGACAGAAGTGAAATGTAGGAAAAGTGTTATTTTAATGTTCTCTGCACATTTTTTTTCTTGCATATATGGCTCTATATACTGCATTGCCCTAAATGGGGATATTGTCTAAATCCCCGAAAAGCAAAAGATTGAAAGAAAGTGTTTAAATGTCTTATTCTGTTGCATTTGGCATTGAATGTAGTGGCATTTTAATAGGTGTAGCTAAAATTTATTGAGTTTTCCAGACTCTTAAGCTGTTTAACGCTGATACCATGCTCATGGAGAGCACCATTCCACACAAAATTTGCAATAACAGAATACTTGTCAAAAAAGGAAATTGTATCACAGTTGATACATTTTGTTAGTTGTGGCAAGGCTGCTAAGTCATTCCAGACTAATACTTTGATGCTCTGGGTTTTATTTTCTGCTAAAGTGAGAGTTAGGTTGCATTAAACAAAATCGGAGCCCTAACCCTAACTGCCCAAACCCTAAGCTAGGGTTAGGGTTAGCATTATTAGAAAACATAGAGGATGTTTGATGGCATGGCTGTGTTTTAGGACAGAAGAGAAATGTGGGAAAAGTGTTATTTTAATGTTCTCTGCACATTTTTTTTTCTTGCATATATGGCTCTATATACTGCATTGCCCTAAATGGGGATATTGTCTCAATCCCCGAAAAGCAAAAGATTGAAAGAAAGTGTTTAAATGTCTCATTCTGTTGCATTTGGCATTAAGTGCAGTGGCATTTTAATAGGTGTAGCAAAAATTCATTGAGTTTTCCAGACTCTTAAGCTATTTAACGCTGATACCATGCTCATGGAGAGCGCCATTCCACACAAAATTTGCAATAACAGAATACTTGTCAAAAAGTGAAATTGTACCACAGTTGATATATTTTGTTAGTTGTGGCAAGGCTGCTAAGTCATTCCAGACTAATACTTTGATGCCCTGGGTTATATTTTCTGCTTAAATGAGAGTTAGGTTGCATTGAAGAAAATCTGAGCCCTAACCCTAACTGCCCAAACCCTTAGCTAGGGTTAGGGTTAGCATTATTAGAAAATATAGAGGATGTTTGATGGCATGGCTGTGTTTTAGGACAGAAGTGAAATGTAGGAAAAGTGTTATTTTAATGTTCTCTGCAGATTTTTTTTTCTTGCATATATGGCTCTATATACAGTACTGCATTGCCCTAAATGGGGATATTGTCTAAATCCCTGAAAAGCAAAAGATTGAAAGAAAGTGTTTAAATGTCTCATTCTGTTGCATTTGGCATTGAATGCAGTGGCATTTTAATAGGTGTAGCTAAAATTCAGTGAGTTTTCCAGACTCTTAAGCTATTTAACGCTGATACCATGCTCATGGAGAGCACAATTCCACACAAAATTTGCAATAACAGAATACTTGTCAAAAAATGAATTTGTTTCACAGTTGATATATTTTGTTAGTTGTGGCAAGGCTGCTAAGTCATTCCAGACTAATACTTTGATGCCCTGGGTTATATTTTCTGCTTAAATGAGAGTTAGGTTGCATTGAGGAAAATCTGAGCCCTAACCCTAACTGCCCAAACCCTTAGCTAGGGTTAGGGTTAGCATTATTAGAAAACATAGAGGATGTTTGATGGCATGGCTGTGTTTTAGGACAGAAGTGAAATGTAGGAAAAGTGTTATTTTAATGTTCTCTGCACATTTTTTTTTCTTGCATATATGGCTCTATATACTGCATTGCCCTAAATGGGGATATTGTCTCAATCCCCGAAAAGCAAAAGATTGAAAGAAAGTGTTTAAATGTCTTATTCTGTTGCATTTGGCATTGAATGCAGTGGCATTTTAATAGGTGTAGCTAAAATTCATTGAGTTTTCCAGACTCTTAAGCTATTTAATGCTGATACCATGCTCATGGAGAGCACCATTCCACACAAAATTTGCAATAACAGAATACTTGTCAAAAAATGAGTTTGTTTCACAGTTGATATATTTTGTTAGTTGTGGCAAGGCTGCTAAGTCATTCCAGACTAATAGTTTGATGCCCTGGGTTATATTTTCTGCCTAAATGAGAGTTAGGTTGCATTGAGGAAAATCTGAGCCCTAACCCTAACTGCCCAAACCCTTAGCTAGGGTTAGGGTTAGCATTATTAGAAAACATAGAGGATGTTTGATGGCATGGCTGTGTTTAAGGACAGAAGTGAAATGTAGGAAAAGTGTTACTTTAATGTTCTCTGCACATTTTTTTTTCTTGCATATATGGCTCTATATACTGCATTGCCCTAAATGGGGATATTGTCTAAATCCCCGAAAAGCAAAAGATTGAAAGAAAGTGTTTAAATGTCTTATTCTGTTGCATTTGGCATTGAATGCAGTGGCATTTTAATAGGTGTAGCTAAAATTCAGTGAGTTTTCCAGACTCTTAAGCTATTTAACACTGATACCATGCTCATGGAGAGCACAATTCCACACAAAATTTGCAATAACAGAATACTTGTGAAAAAAGGAAATTGTATCACAGTTGATATATTTTGTTAGTTGTGGCAAGGCTGCTAAGTCATTCCAGACTAATACTTTGATGCCCTGGGTTATATTTTCTCCTTAAATGAGAGTTAGGTTGCATTGAGGAAAATCTGAGCCCTAACCCTAACTGCCCAAACCCTTAGCTAGGGTTAGGGTTAGCATTATTAGAAAACATAGAGGATGTTTGATGGCATGGCTGTGTTTTAGGACAGGAGTGAAATGCAGGAAAAGTGTTATTTTAATGTTCTCTGCACATTTTTTTTTCTTGCATATATGGCTCTATATACTGCATTGCCCTAAATGGGGATATTGTCTAAATCCCCGAAAAGCAAAAGATTGAAAGAAAGTGTTTAAATGTCTTATTCTGTTGCATTTGGCATTGAATGCAGTGGCATTTTAATAGGTGTAGCTAAAATTCATTGAGTTTTCCAGACTCTTAATCTATTTAACGCTGATACCATGCTCATGGAGAGCACCATTCCACACAAAATTTGCAATAACAGAATACTTGTCAAAAAATGAAATTGTATCACAGTTCATACATTTTGATTGTTGTGGCAAGGCTGCTAAGTCATTCCAGACTAATACTTTGATGCCCTGGGTTATATTTTCTGCTTAAATGAGAGTTAGGTTGCATTGAGGAAAATCTGAGCCCTAACCCTAACTTCCCAAACCCTTAGCTAGGGTTAGGGTTAGCATTATTAGAAAACATAGAGGATGTTTGATGGCATGGCTGTGTTTTAGGACAGAAGTGAAATGTAGGAAAAGTGTTATTTTAATGTTCTCTGCACATTTTTTTTTCTTGCATATATGGCTCTATATACTGCATTGCCCTAAATGGGGATATTGTCTAAATCCCCGAAAAGCAAAAGATTGAAAGAAAGTGTTTAAATGTCTTATTCTGTTGCATTTGGCATTGAATGCAGTGGCATTTTAATAGGTGTAGCTAAAATTCATTGAGTTTTCCAGACTCTTAAGCTATTTAATGCTGATACCATGCTCATGGAGAGCACCATTCCACACAAAATTTGCAATAACAGAATACTTGTCAAAAAATGAGTTTGTTTCACAGTTGATATATTTTGTTAGTTGTGGCAAGGCTGCTAAGTCATTCCAGACTAATAGTTTGATGCCCTGGGTTATATTTTCTGCCTAAATGAGAGTTAGGTTGCATTGAGGAAAATCTGAGCCCTAACCCTAACTGCCCAAACCCTTAGCTAGGGTTAGGGTTAGCATTATTAGAAAACATAGAGGATGTTTGATGGCATGGCTGTGTTTAAGGACAGAAGTGAAATGTAGGAAAAGTGTTACTTTAATGTTCTCTGCACATTTTTTTTTCTTGCATATATGGCTCTATATACTGCATTGCCCTAAATGGGGATATTGTCTAAATCCCCGAAAAGCAAAAGATTGAAAGAAAGTGTTTAAATGTCTTATTCTGTTGCATTTGGCATTGAATGCAGTGGCATTTTAATAGGTGTAGCTAAAATTCATTGAGTTTTCCAGACTCTTAAGCTATTTAACGCTGATACCATGCTCATGGAGAGCACCATTCCACACAGAATTTGCAATAACAGAATACTTGTGAAAAAAGGAAATTGTATCACAGTTGATATATTTTGTTAGTTGTGGCAAGGCTGCTAAGTCATTCCAGACTAATACTTTGAGGCCCTGGGTTATATTTTCTCCTTAAATGAGAGTTAGGTTGCATTGAGGAAAATCTGAGCCCTAACCCTAACTGCCCAAACCCTTAGCTAGGGTTAGGGTTAGCATTATTAGAAAACATAGAGGATGTTTGATGGCATGGCTGTGTTTTAGGACAGGAGTGAAATGCAGGAAAAGTGTTATTTTAATGTTCTCTGCACATTTTTTTTTCTTGCATATATGGCTCTATATACTGCATTGCCCTAAATGGGGATATTGTCTAAATCCCCGAAAAGCAAAAGATTGAAAGAAAGTGTTTAAATGTCTTATTCTGTTGCATTTGGCATTGAATGCAGTGGCATTTTAATAGGTGTAGCTAAAATTCATTGAGTTTTCCAGACTCTTAATCTATTTAACGCTGATACCATGCTCATGGAGAGCACCATTCCACACAAAATTTGCAATAACAGAATACTTGTCAAAAAATGAAATTGTATCACAGTTCATACATTTTGATTGTTGTGGCAAGGCTGCTAAGTCATTCCAGACTATTATTTTGATGCCCTGGGTTATATTTTCTGCTTAAATGAGAGTTAGGTTGCATTGAAGAAAATCTGAGCCCTAACCCTAACTGCCCAAACCCTTAGCTAGGGTTAGGGTTAGCATTATTAGAAAACATAGAGGATGTTTGATGGCATGGCTGTGTTTTAGGACAGAAGTGAAATGTAGGAAAAGTGTTATTTTAATGTTCTCTGCAGATTTTTTTTCTTGTATATATGGCTCTATATACAGTACTGCATTGCCCTAAATGGGGATATTGTCTAAATCCCTGAAAAGCAAAAGATTGAAAGAAAGTGTTTAAATGTCTCATTCTGTTGCATTTGGCATTGAATGCAGTGGCATTTTAATAGGTGTAGCTAAAATTCAGTGAGTTTTCCAGACTCTTAAGCTATTTAACACTGATACCATGCTCATGGAGAGCACAATTCCACACAAAATTTGCAATAACAGAATACTTGTCAAAAAATGAATTTGTTTCACAGTTGATATATTTTGTTAGTTGTGGCAAGGCTGCTAAGTCATTCCAGACTAATAGTTTGATGCCCTGGGTTATATTTTCTGCTTAAATGAGAGTTAGGTTGCATTGAGGAAAATCTGAGCCCTAACCCTAACTGCCCAAACCCTTAGCTAGGGTTAGGGTTAGCATTATTAGAAAACATAGAGGATGTTTGATGGCATGGCTGTGTTTTAGGACAGAAGTGAAATGTAGGAAAAGTGTTATTTTAATGTTCTCTGCTCATTTTTTTTTCTTGCATATATGGCTCTATATACTGCATTGCCCTAAATGGGGATATTGTCTAAATCCCCGAAAAGCATAAGATTGAAAGAAAGTGTTTAAATGTCTCATTCTGTTGCATTTGGCATTGAATGCAGTGGCATTTTAATAGGTGTAGCTAAAATTCATTGAGTTTTCCAGACTCTTAAGCTATTTAACGCTGATACCATGCTCATGGAGAGCACCATTCCACTCAAAATTTGCAATAACAGAATACTTGTCAAAAAATGAATTTGTTTCACAGTTGATATATTTTGTTAGTTGTGGCAAGGCTGCTAAGTCATTCCAGACTAATAGTTTGATGCCCTGGGTTATATTTTCTGCTTAAATGAGAGTTAGGTTGCATTGAGGAAAATCTGAGCCCTAACCCTAACTGCCCAAACCCTTAGCTAGGGTTAGGGTTAGCATTATTAGAAAACATAGAGGATGTTTGATGGCATGGCTGTGTTTTAGGACAGAAGTGAAATGTAGGAAAAGTGTTATTTTAATTTTCTCTGCACATTTTTTTTTCTTGCATATATGGCTCTATATACTGCATTGCCCTAAATGGGGATATTGTCTCAATCCCCGAAAAGCAAAAGATTGAAAGAAAGTGTTTAAATGTCTCATTCTGTTGCATTTGGCATTAAGTGCAGTGGCATTTTAATAGGTGTAGCAAAAATTCATTGAGTTTTCCAGACTCTTAAGCTATTTAACGCTGATACCATGCTCATGGAGAGCGCCATTCCACACAAAATTTGCAATAACAGAATACTTGTCAAAAAGTGAAATTGTACCACAGTTGATACATTTTGTTAGTTGTGGCAAGGCTGCTAAGTCATTCCAGACTAATACTTTGATGCCCTGGGTTATATTTTCTGCTTAAATGAGAGTTAGGTTGCATTGAGGAAAATCTGAGCCCTAACCCTAACTGCCCAAACCCTTAGCTAGGGTTAGGGTTAGCATTATTAGAAAACATAGAGGATGTTTGATGGCATGGCTGTGTTTTAGGACAGAAGTGAAATGTAGGAAAAGTGTTATTTTAATGTTCTCTGCACATTTTTTTTCTTGCATATATGGCTCTATATACTGCATTGCCCTAAATGAGGATATTGTCTCAATCCCCGAAAAGCAAAAGATTGAAAGAAAGTGTTTAAATGTCTCATTCTGTTGCATTTGGCATTGAATGCAGTGGCATTTTAATAGGTGTAGCTAAAATTCATTGAGTTTTCCAGACTCTTAAGCTATTTAACGCTGATACCATGCTCATGGAGAGCACCATTCCACACAGAATTTGCAATAACAGAATACTTGTGAAAAAAGGAAATTGTATCACAGTTGATATATTTTGTTAGTTGTGGCAAGGCTGCTAAGTCATTCCAGACTAATACTTTGATGCCCTGGGTTATATTTTCTCCTTAAATGAGAGTTAGGTTGCATTGAGGAAAATCTGAGCCCTAACCCTAACTGCCCAAACCCTTAGCTAGGGTTAGGGTTAGCATTATTAGAAAACATAGAGGATGTTTGATGGCATGGCTGTGTTTTAGGACAGGAGTGAAATGCAGGAAAAGTGTTATTTTAATGTTCTCTGCACATTTTTTTTCTTGCATATATGGCTCTATATACTGCATTGCCCTAAATGGGGATATTGTCTAAATCCCCGAAAAGCAAAAGATTGAAAGAAAGTGTTTAAATGTCTTATTCTGTTGCATTTGGCATTGAATGCAGTGGCATTTTAATAGGTGTAGCTAAAATTCATTGAGTTTTCCAGACTCTTAATCTATTTAACGCTGATACCATGCTCATGGAGAGCGCCATTCCACACAAAATTTGCAATAACAGAATACTTGTCAAAAAATGAAATTGTATCACAGTTCATACATTTTGATTGTTGTGGCAAGGCTGCTAAGTCATTCCAGACTATTATTTTGATGCCCTGGGTTATATTTTCTGCTTAAATGAGAGTTAGGTTGCATTGAAGGAAATCTGAGCCCTAACCCTAACTGCCCAAACCCTTAGCTAGGGTTAGGGTTAGCATTATTAGAAAATATAGAGGATGTTTGATGGCATGGCTGTGTTATAGGACAGAAGTGAAATGTAGGAAAAGTGTTATTTTAATGTTCTCTGCAGATTTTTTTTTCTTGTATATATGGCTCTATATACAGTACTGCATTGCCCTAAATGGGGATATTGTCTAAATCCCTGAAAAGCAAAAGATTGAAAGAAAGTGTTTAAATGTCTCATTCTGTTGCATTTGGCATTGAATGCAGTGGCATTTTAATAGGTGTAGCTAAAATTCAGTGAGTTTTCCAGACTCTTAAGCTATTTAACGCTGATACCATGCTCATGGAGAGCACAATTCCACACAAAATTTGCAATAACAGAATACTTGTCAAAAAATGAATTTGTTTCACAGTTGATATATTTTGTTAGTTGTGGCAAGGCTGCTAAGTCATTCCAGACTAATACTTTGATGCCCTGGGTTATATTTTCTGCTTAAATGAGAGTTAGGTTGCATTGAGGAAAATCTGAGCCCTAACCCTAACTTCCCAAACCCTTAGCTAGGGTTAGGGTTAGCATGATAAGAAAACATAGAGGATGTTTGATGGCATGGCTGTGTTTTAGGACAGAAGTGAAATGTAGGAAAAGTGTTATTTTAATGTTCTCTGCACATTTTTTTTTCTTGCATATATGGCTCTATATACTGCATTGCCCTAAATGGGGATATTGTCTAAATCCCCGAAAAGCAAAAGATTGAAAGAAAGTGTTTAAATGTCTTATTCTGTTGCATTTGGCATTGAATGCAGTGGCATTTTAATAGGTGTAGCTAAAATTCATTGAGTTTTCCAGACTCTTAAGCTATTTAATGCTGATACCATGCTCATGGAGAGCACCATTCCACACAAAATTTGCAATAACAGAATACTTGTCAAAAAATGAGTTTGTTTCACAGTTGATATATTTTGTTAGTTGTGGCAAGGCTGCTAAGTCATTCCAGACTAATAGTTTGATGCCCTGGGTTATATTTTCTGCCTAAATGAGAGTTAGGTTGCATTGAGGAAAATCTGAGCCCTAACCCTAACTGCCCAAACCCTTAGCTAGGGTTAGGGTTAGCATTATTAGAAAACATAGAGGATGTTTGATGGCATGGCTGTGTTTAAGGACAGAAGTGAAATGTAGGAAAAGTGTTACTTTAATGTTCTCTGCACATTTTTTTTTCTTGCATATATGGCTCTATATACTGCATTGCCCTAAATGGGGATATTGTCTAAATCCCCGAAAAGGAAAAGATTGAAAGAAAGTGTTTAAATGTCTTATTCTGTTGCATTTGGCATTGAATGCAGTGGCATTTTAATAGGTGTAGCTAAAATTCATTGAGTTTTCCAGACTCTTAAGCTATTTAACGCTGATACCATGCTCATGGAGAGCACCATTCCACACAGAATTTGCAATAACAGAATACTTGTGAAAAAAGGAAATTGTATCACAGTTGATATATTTTGTTAGTTGTGGCAAGGCTGCTAAGTCATTCCAGACTAATACTTTGATGCCCTGGGTTATATTTTCTCCTTAAATGAGAGTTAGGTTGCATTGAGGAAAATCTGAGCCCTAACCCTAACTGCCCAAACCCTTAGCTAGGGTTAGGGTTAGCATTATTAGAAAACATAGAGGATGTTTGATGGCATGGCTGTGTTTTAGGACAGAAGTGAAATGTAGGAAAAGTGTTATTTTAATGTTCTCTGCACATTTTTTTTTCTTGCATATATGGCTCTATATACTGCATTGCCCTAAATGGGGATATTGTCTAAATCCCCGAAAAGCAAAAGATTGAAAGAAAGTGTTTAAATGTCTTATTCTGTTGCATTTGGCATTGAATGCAGTGGCATTTTAATAGGTGTAGCTAAAATTCATTGAGTTTTCCAGACTCTTAATCTATTTAACGCTGATACCATGCTCATGGAGAGCACCATTCCACACAAAATTTGCAATAACAGAATACTTGTCAAAAAATGAAATTGTATCACAGTTCATACATTTTGATTGTTGTGGCAAGGCTGCTAAGTCATTCCAGACTATTATTTTGATGCCCTGGGTTATATTTTCTGCTTAAATGAGAGTTAGGTTGCATTGAAGAAAATCTGAGCCCTAACCCTAACTGCCCAAACCCTTAGCTAGGGTTAGGGTTAGCATTATTAGAAAACATAGAGGATGTTTGATGGCATGGCTGTGTTTTAGGACAGAAGTGAAATGTAGGAAAAGTGTTATTTTAATGTTCTCTGCACATTTTTTTTTCTTGTATATATGGCTCTATATACAGTACTGCATTGCCCTAAATGGGGATATTGTCTAAATCCCTGAAAAGCAAAAGATTGAAAGAAAGTGTTTAAATGTCTCATTCTGTTGCATTTGGCATTGAATGCAGTGGCATTTTAATAGGTGTAGCTAAAATTCAGTGAGTTTTCCAGACTCTTAAGCTATTTAACACTGATACCATGCTCATGGAGAGCACAATTCCACACAAAATTTGCAATAACAGAATACTTGTCAAAAAATGAATTTGTTTCACAGTTGATATATTTTGTTAGTTGTGGCAAGGCTGCTAAGTCATTCCAGACTAATAGTTTGATGCCCTGGGTTATATTTTCTGCTTAAATGAGAGTTAGGTTGCATTGAGGAAAATCTGAGCCCTAACCCTAACTGCCCAAACCCTTAGCTAGGGTTAGGGTTAGCATTATTAGAAAACATAGAGGATGTTTGATGGCATGGCTGTGTTTTAGGACAGAAGTGAAATGTAGGAAAAGTGTTATTTTAATGTTCTCTGCTCATTTTTTTTTCTTGCATATATGGCTCTATATACTGCATTTCCCTAAATGAGGGTATTGTCTAAATCCCCGAAAAGCAAAAGATTGCAAGAAAGTGTTTAAATGTCTCATTCTGTTGCATTTGGCATTGAATGCAGTGGCATTTTAATAGGTGTAGCTAAAATTCATTGAGTTTTCCAGACTCTTAAGCTATTTAACGCTGATACCATGCTCATGGAGAGCACCATTCCACACAAAATTTGCAATAACAGAATACTTGTCAAAAAATGAATTTGTTTCACAGTTGATATATTTTGTTAGTTGTGGCAAGGCTGCTAAGTCATTCCAGACTAATACTTTGATGCCCTGGGTTATATTTTCTGCTTAAATGAGAGTTAGGTTGCATTGAGGAAAATCTGAGCCCTAACCCTAACTGCCCAAACCCTTAGCTAGGGTTAGGGTTAGCATTATTAGAAAACATAGAGGATGTTTGATGGCATGGCTGTGTTTTAGGACAGGAGTGAAATGCAGGAAAAGTGTTATTTTAATGTTCTCTGCACATTTTTTTTCTTGCATATATGGCTCTATATACTGCATTGCCCTAAATGGGGATATTGTCTAAATCCCCGAAAAGCAAAAGATTGAAAGAAAGTGTTTAAATGTCTTATTCTGTTGCATTTGGCATTGAATGCAGTGGCATTTTAATAGGTGTAGCTAAAATTCATTGAGTTTTCCAGACTCTTAATCTATTTAACGCTGATACCATGCTCATGGAGAGCGCCATTCCACACAAAATTTGCAATAACAGAATACTTGTCAAAAAATGAAATTGTATCACAGTTCATACATTTTGATTGTTGTGGCAAGGCTGCTAAGTCATTCCAGACTATTATTTTGATGCCCTGGGTTATATTTTCTGCTTAAATGAGAGTTAGGTTGCATTGAAGGAAATCTGAGCCCTAACCCTAACTGCCCAAACCCTTAGCTAGGGTTAGGGTTAGCATTATTAGAAAATATAGAGGATGTTTGATGGCATGGCTGTGTTTTAGGACAGAAGTGAAATGTAGGAAAAGTGTTATTTTAATGTTCTCTGCAGATTTTTTTTTCTTGTATATATGGCTCTATATACAGTACTGCATTGCCCTAAATGGGGATATTGTCTAAATCCCTGAAAAGCAAAAGATTGAAAGAAAGTGTTTAAATGTCTCATTCTGTTGCATTTGGCATTGAATGCAGTGGCATTTTAATAGGTGTAGCTAAAATTCAGTGAGTTTTCCAGACTCTTAAGCTATTTAACGCTGATACCATGCTCATGGAGAGCACAATTCCACACAAAATTTGCAATAACAGAATACTTGTCAAAAAATGAATTTGTTTCACAGTTGATATATTTTGTTAGTTGTGGCAAGGCTGCTAAGTCATTCCAGACTAATACTTTGATGCCCTGGGTTATATTTTCTGCTTAAATGAGAGTTAGGTTGCATTGAGGAAAATCTGAGCCCTAACCCTAACTTCCCAAACCCTTAGCTAGGGTTAGGGTTAGCATGATAAGAAAACATAGAGGATGTTTGATGGCATGGCTGTGTTTTAGGACAGAAGTGAAATGTAGGAAAAGTGTTATTTTAATGTTCTCTGCACATTTTTTTTTCTTGCATATATGGCTCTATATACTGCATTGCCCTAAATGGGGATATTGTCTAAATCCCCGAAAAGCAAAAGATTGAAAGAAAGTGTTTAAATGTCTTATTCTGTTGCATTTGGCATTGAATGCAGTGGCATTTTAATAGGTGTAGCTAAAATTCATTGAGTTTTCCAGACTCTTAAGCTATTTAATGCTGATACCATGCTCATGGAGAGCACCATTCCACACAAAATTTGCAATAACAGAATACTTGTCAAAAAATGAGTTTGTTTCACAGTTGATATATTTTGTTAGTTGTGGCAAGGCTGCTAAGTCATTCCAGACTAATAGTTTGATGCCCTGGGTTATATTTTCTGCCTAAATGAGAGTTAGGTTGCATTGAGGAAAATCTGAGCCCTAACCCTAACTGCCCAAACCCTTAGCTAGGGTTAGGGTTAGCATTATTAGAAAACATAGAGGATGTTTGATGGCATGGCTGTGTTTAAGGACAGAAGTGAAATGTAGGAAAAGTGTTACTTTAATGTTCTCTGCACATTTTTTTTTCTTGCATATATGGCTCTATATACTGCATTGCCCTAAATGGGGATATTGTCTAAATCCCCGAAAAGGAAAAGATTGAAAGAAAGTGTTTAAATGTCTTATTCTGTTGCATTTGGCATTGAATGCAGTGGCATTTTAATAGGTGTAGCTAAAATTCATTGAGTTTTCCAGACTCTTAAGCTATTTAACGCTGATACCATGCTCATGGAGAGCACCATTCCACACAGAATTTGCAATAACAGAATACTTGTGAAAAAAGGAAATTGTATCACAGTTGATATATTTTGTTAGTTGTGGCAAGGCTGCTAAGTCATTCCAGACTAATACTTTGATGCCCTGGGTTATATTTTCTCCTTAAATGAGAGTTAGGTTGCATTGAGGAAAATCTGAGCCCTAACCCTAACTGCCCAAACCCTTAGCTAGGGTTAGGGTTAGCATTATTAGAAAACATAGAGGATGTTTGATGGCATGGCTGTGTTTTAGGACAGAAGTGAAATGTAGGAAAAGTGTTATTTTAATGTTCTCTGCACATTTTTTTTTCTTGCATATATGGCTCTATATACTGCATTGCCCTAAATGGGGATATTGTCTAAATCCCCGAAAAGCAAAAGATTGAAAGAAAGTGTTTAAATGTCTTATTCTGTTGCATTTGGCATTGAATGCAGTGGCATTTTAATAGGTGTAGCTAAAATTCATTGAGTTTTCCAGACTCTTAATCTATTTAACGCTGATACCATGCTCATGGAGAGCACCATTCCACACAAAATTTGCAATAACAGAATACTTGTCAAAAAATGAAATTGTATCACAGTTCATACATTTTGATTGTTGTGGCAAGGCTGCTAAGTCATTCCAGACTATTATTTTGATGCCCTGGGTTATATTTTCTGCTTAAATGAGAGTTAGGTTGCATTGAAGAAAATCTGAGCCCTAACCCTAACTGCCCAAACCCTTAGCTAGGGTTAGGGTTAGCATTATTAGAAAACATAGAGGATGTTTGATGGCATGGCTGTGTTTTAGGACAGAAGTGAAATGTAGGAAAAGTGTTATTTTAATGTTCTCTGCACATTTTTTTTTCTTGTATATATGGCTCTATATACAGTACTGCATTGCCCTAAATGGGGATATTGTCTAAATCCCTGAAAAGCAAAAGATTGAAAGAAAGTGTTTAAATGTCTCATTCTGTTGCATTTGGCATTGAATGCAGTGGCATTTTAATAGGTGTAGCTAAAATTCAGTGAGTTTTCCAGACTCTTAAGCTATTTAACACTGATACCATGCTCATGGAGAGCACAATTCCACACAAAATTTGCAATAACAGAATACTTGTCAAAAAATGAATTTGTTTCACAGTTGATATATTTTGTTAGTTGTGGCAAGGCTGCTAAGTCATTCCAGACTAATAGTTTGATGCCCTGGGTTATATTTTCTGCTTAAATGAGAGTTAGGTTGCATTGAGGAAAATCTGAGCCCTAACCCTAACTGCCCAAACCCTTAGCTAGGGTTAGGGTTAGCATTATTAGAAAACATAGAGGATGTTTGATGGCATGGCTGTGTTTTAGGACAGAAGTGAAATGTAGGAAAAGTGTTATTTTAATGTTCTCTGCTCATTTTTTTTTCTTGCATATATGGCTCTATATACTGCATTTCCCTAAATGAGGGTATTGTCTAAATCCCCGAAAAGCAAAAGATTGCAAGAAAGTGTTTAAATGTCTCATTCTGTTGCATTTGGCATTGAATGCAGTGGCATTTTAATAGGTGTAGCTAAAATTCATTGAGTTTTCCAGACTCTTAAGCTATTTAACGCTGATACCATGCTCATGGAGAGCACCATTCCACACAAAATTTGCAATAACAGAATACTTGTCAAAAAATGAATTTGTTTCACAGTTGATATATTTTGTTAGTTGTGGCAAGGCTGCTAAGTCATTCCAGACTAATACTTTGATGCCCTGGGTTATATTTTCTGCTTAAATGAGAGTTAGGTTGCATTGAGGAAAATCTGAGCCCTAACCCTAACTGCCCAAACCCTTAGCTAGGGTTAGGGTTAGCATTATTAGAAAACATAGAGGATGTTTGATGGCATGGCTGTGTTTTAGGACAGAAGTGAAATGTAGGAAAAGTGTTATTTTAATTTTCTCTGCACATTTTTTTTTCTTGCATATATGGCTCTATATACTGCATTGCCCTAAATGGGGATATTGTCTCAATCCCCGAAAAGCAAAAGATTGAAAGAAAGTGTTTAAATGTCTCATTCTGTTGCATTTGGCATTAAGTGCTGTGGCATTTTAATAGGTGTAGCAAAAATTCATTGAGTTTTCCAGACTCTTAAGCTATTTAACGCTGATACCATGCTCATGGAGAGCGCCATTCCACACAAAATTTGCAATAACAGAATACTTGTCAAAAAGTGAAATTGTACCACAGTTGATACATTTTGTTAGTTGTGGCAAGGCTGCTAAGTCATTCCAGACTAATACTTTGATGCCCTGGGTTATATTTTCTGCTTAAATGAGAGTTAGGTTGCATTGAGGAAAATCTGAGCCCTAACCCTAACTGCCCAAACCCTTAGCTAGGGTTAGGGTTAGCATTATTAGAAAACATAGAGGATGTTTGATGGCATGGCTGTGTTTTAGGACAGAAGTGAAATGTAGGAAAAGTGTTATTTTAATGTTCTCTGCACATTTTTTTTCTTGCATATATGGCTCTATATACTGCATTGCCCTAAATGAGGATATTGTCTCAATCCCCGAAAAGCAAAAGATTGAAAGAAAGTGTTTAAATGTCTCATTCTGTTGCATTTGGCATTGAATGCAGTGGCATTTTAATAGGTGTAGCTAAAATTCATTGAGTTTTCCAGACTCTTAAGCTATTTAACGCTGATACCATGCTCATGGAGAGCACCATTCCACACAGAATTTGCAATAACAGAATACTTGTTAAAAACGGAAATTGTATCACAGTTGATATATTTTGTTAGTTGTGGCAAGGCTGCTAAGTCATTCCAGACTAATACTTTGATGCCCTGGGTTATATTTTCTCCTTAAATGAGAGTTAGGTTGCATTGAGGAAAATCTGAGCCCTAACCCTAACTGCCCAAACCCTTAGCTAGGGTTAGGGTTAGCATTATTAGAAAACATAGAGGATGTTTGATGGCATGGCTGTGTTTTAGGACAGGAGTGAAATGCAGGAAAAGTGTTATTTTAATGTTCTCTGCACATTTTTTTTTCTTGCATATATGGCTCTATATACTGCATTGCCCTAAATGGGGATATTGTCTAAATCCCCGAAAAGCAAAAGATTGAAAGAAAGTGTTTAAATGTCTTATTCTGTTGCATTTGGCATTGAATGCAGTGGCATTTTAATAGGTGTAGCTAAAATTCATTGAGTTTTCCAGACTCTTAATCTATTTAACGCTGATACCATGCTCATGGAGAGCACCATTCCACACAAAATTTGCAATAACAGAATACTTGTCAAAAAATGAAATTGTATCACAGTTCATACATTTTGATTGTTGTGGCAAGGCTGCTAAGTCATTCCAGACTATTATTTTGATGCCCTGGGTTATATTTTCTGCTTAAATGAGAGTTAGGTTGCATTGAAGGAAATCTGAGCCCTAACCCTAACTGCCCAAACCCTTAGCTAGGGTTAGGGTTAGCATTATTAGAAAATATAGAGGATGTTTGATGGCATGGCTGTGTTTTAGGACAGAAGTGAAATGTAGGAAAAGTGTTATTTTAATGTTCTCTGCAGATTTTTTTTTCTTGTATATATGGCTCTATATACAGTACTGCATTGCCCTAAATGGGGATATTGTCTAAATCCCTGAAAAGCAAAAGATTGAAAGAAAGTGTTTAAATGTCTCATTCTGTTGCATTTGGCATTGAATGCAGTGGCATTTTAATAGGTGTAGCTAAAATTCAGTGAGTTTTCCAGACTCTTAAGCTATTTAACGCTGATACCATGCTCATGGAGAGCACAATTCCACACAAAATTTGCAATAACAGAATACTTGTCAAAAAATGAATTTGTTTCACAGTTGATATATTTTGTTAGTTGTGGCAAGGCTGCTAAGTCATTCCAGACTAATACTTTGATGCCCTGGGTTATATTTTCTGCTTAAATGAGAGTTAGGTTGCATTGAGGAAAATCTGAGCCCTAACCCTAACTTCCCAAACCCTTAGCTAGGGTTAGGGTTAGCATTATTAGAAAACATAGAGGATGTTTGATGGCATGGCTGTGTTTTAGGACAGAAGTGAAATGTAGGAAAAGTGTTATTTTAATGTTCTCTGCACATTTTTTTTTCTTGCATATATGGCTCTATATACTGCATTGCCCTAAATGGGGATATTGTCTAAATCCCCGAAAAGCAAAAGATTGAAAGAAAGTGTTTAAATGTCTTATTCTGTTGCATTTGGCATTGAATGCAGTGGCATTTTAATAGGTGTAGCTAAAATTCATTGAGTTTTCCAGACTCTTAAGCTATTTAATGCTGATACCATGCTCATGGAGAGCACCATTCCACACAAAATTTGCAATAACAGAATACTTGTCAAAAAATGAGTTTGTTTCACAGTTGATATATTTTGTTAGTTGTGGCAAGGCTGCTAAGTCATTCCAGACTAATAGTTTGATGCCCTGGGTTATATTTTCTGCCTAAATGAGAGTTAGGTTGCATTGAGGAAAATCTGAGCCCTAACCCTAACTGCCCAAACCCTTAGCTAGGGTTAGGGTTAGCATTATTAGAAAACATAGAGGATGTTTGATGGCATGGCTGTGTTTAAGGACAGAAGTGAAATGTAGGAAAAGTGTTACTTTAATGTTCTCTGCACATTTTTTTTTCTTGCATATATGGCTCTATATACTGCATTGCCCTAAATGGGGATATTGTCTAAATCCCCGAAAAGCAAAAGATTGAAAGAAAGTGTTTAAATGTCTTATTCTGTTGCATTTGGCATTGAATGCAGTGGCATTTTAATAGGTGTAGCTAAAATTCATTGAGTTTTCCAGACTCTTAATCTATTTAACGCTGATACCATGCTCATGGAGAGCACCATTCCACACAAAATTTGCAATAACAGAATACTTGTCAAAAAATGAAATTGTATCACAGTTCATACATTTTGATTGTTGTGGCAAGGCTGCTAAGTCATTCCAGACTATTATTTTGATGCCCTGGGTTATATTTTCTGCTTAAATGAGAGTTAGGTTGCATTGAAGAAAATCTGAGCCCTAACCCTAACTGCCCAAACCCTTAGCTAGGGTTAGGGTTAGCATTATTAGAAAACATAGAGGATGTTTGATGGCATGGCTGTGTTTTAGGACAGAAGTGAAATGTAGGAAAAGTGTTATTTTAATGTTCTCTGCAGATTTTTTTTTCTTGTATATATGGCTCTATATACAGTACTGCATTGCCCTAAATGGGGATATTGTCTAAATCCCTGAAAAGCAAAAGATTGAAAGAAAGTGTTTAAATGTCTCATTCTGTTGCATTTGGCATTGAATGCAGTGGCATTTTAATAGGTGTAGCTAAAATTCAGTGAGTTTTCCAGACTCTTAAGCTATTTAACACTGATACCATGCTCATGGAGAGCACCATTCCACACAGAATTTGCAATAACAGAATACTTGTGAAAAAAGGAAATTGTATCACAGTTGATATATTTTGTTAGTTGTGGCAAGGCTGCTAAGTCATTCCAGACTAATACTTTGATGCCCTGGGTTATATTTTCTCCTTAAATGAGAGTTAGGTTGCATTGAGGAAAATCTGAGCCCTAACCCTAACTGCCCAAACCCTTAGCTAGGGTTAGGGTTAGCATTATTAGAAAACATAGAGGATGTTTGATGGCATGGCTGTGTTTTAGGACAGAAGTGAAATGTAGGAAAAGTGTTATTTTAATGTTCTCTGCACATTTTTTTTTCTTGCATATATGGCTCTATATACTGCATTGCCCTAAATGGGGATATTGTCTAAATCCCCGAAAAGCAAAAGATTGAAAGAAAGTGTTTAAATGTCTTATTCTGTTGCATTTGGCATTGAATGCAGTGGCATTTTAATAGGTGTAGCTAAAATTCATTGAGTTTTCCAGACTCTTAATCTATTTAACGCTGATACCATGCTCATGGAGAGCACCATTCCACACAAAATTTGCAATAACAGAATACTTGTCAAAAAATGAAATTGTATCACAGTTCATACATTTTGATTGTTGTGGCAAGGCTGCTAAGTCATTCCAGACTATTATTTTGATGCCCTGGGTTATATTTTCTGCTTAAATGAGAGTTAGGTTGCATTGAAGAAAATCTGAGCCCTAACCCTAACTGCCCAAACCCTTAGCTAGGGTTAGGGTTAGCATTATTAGAAAACATAGAGGATGTTTGATGGCATGGCTGTGTTTTAGGACAGAAGTGAAATGTAGGAAAAGTGTTATTTTAATGTTCTCTGCACATTTTTTTTTCTTGTATATATGGCTCTATATACAGTACTGCATTGCCCTAAATGGGGATATTGTCTAAATCCCTGAAAAGCAAAAGATTGAAAGAAAGTGTTTAAATGTCTCATTCTGTTGCATTTGGCATTGAATGCAGTGGCATTTTAATAGGTGTAGCTAAAATTCAGTGAGTTTTCCAGACTCTTAAGCTATTTAACACTGATACCATGCTCATGGAGAGCACAATTCCACACAAAATTTGCAATAACAGAATACTTGTCAAAAAATGAATTTGTTTCACAGTTGATATATTTTGTTAGTTGTGGCAAGGCTGCTAAGTCATTCCAGACTAATAGTTTGATGCCCTGGGTTATATTTTCTGCTTAAATGAGAGTTAGGTTGCATTGAGGAAAATCTGAGCCCTAACCCTAACTGCCCAAACCCTTAGCTAGGGTTAGGGTTAGCATTATTAGAAAACATAGAGGATGTTTGATGGCATGGCTGTGTTTTAGGACAGAAGTGAAATGTAGGAAAAGTGTTATTTTAATGTTCTCTGCTCATTTTTTTTTCTTGCATATATGGCTCTATATACTGCATTTCCCTAAATGAGGGTATTGTCTAAATCCCCGAAAAGCAAAAGATTGCAAGAAAGTGTTTAAATGTCTCATTCTGTTGCATTTGGCATTGAATGCAGTGGCATTTTAATAGGTGTAGCTAAAATTCATTGAGTTTTCCAGACTCTTAAGCTATTTAACGCTGATACCATGCTCATGGAGAGCACCATTCCACACAAAATTTGCAATAACAGAATACTTGTCAAAAAATGAATTTGTTTCACAGTTGATATATTTTGTTAGTTGTGGCAAGGCTGCTAAGTCATTCCAGACTAATACTTTGATGCCCTGGGTTATATTTTCTGCTTAAATGAGAGTTAGGTTGCATTGAGGAAAATCTGAGCCCTAACCCTAACTGCCCAAACCCTTAGCTAGGGTTAGGGTTAGCATTATTAGAAAACATAGAGGATGTTTGATGGCATGGCTGTGTTTTAGGACAGAAGTGAAATGTAGGAAAAGTGTTATTTTAATTTTCTCTGCACATTTTTTTTTCTTGCATATATGGCTCTATATACTGCATTGCCCTAAATGGGGATATTGTCTCAATCCCCGAAAAGCAAAAGATTGAAAGAAAGTGTTTAAATGTCTCATTCTGTTGCATTTGGCATTAAGTGCTGTGGCATTTTAATAGGTGTAGCAAAAATTCATTGAGTTTTCCAGACTCTTAAGCTATTTAACGCTGATACCATGCTCATGGAGAGCGCCATTCCACACAAAATTTGCAATAACAGAATACTTGTCAAAAAGTGAAATTGTACCACAGTTGATACATTTTGTTAGTTGTGGCAAGGCTGCTAAGTCATTCCAGACTAATACTTTGATGCCCTGGGTTATATTTTCTGCTTAAATGAGAGTTAGGTTGCATTGAGGAAAATCTGAGCCCTAACCCTAACTGCCCAAACCCTTAGCTAGGGTTAGGGTTAGCATTATTAGAAAACATAGAGGATGTTTGATGGCATGGCTGTGTTTTAGGACAGAAGTGAAATGTAGGAAAAGTGTTATTTTAATGTTCTCTGCACATTTTTTTTCTTGCATATATGGCTCTATATACTGCATTGCCCTAAATGAGGATATTGTCTCAATCCCCGAAAAGCAAAAGATTGAAAGAAAGTGTTTAAATGTCTCATTCTGTTGCATTTGGCATTGAATGCAGTGGCATTTTAATAGGTGTAGCTAAAATTCATTGAGTTTTCCAGACTCTTAAGCTATTTAACGCTGATACCATGCTCATGGAGAGCACCATTCCACACAGAATTTGCAATAACAGAATACTTGTTAAAAACGGAAATTGTATCACAGTTGATATATTTTGTTAGTTGTGGCAAGGCTGCTAAGTCATTCCAGACTAATACTTTGATGCCCTGGGTTATATTTTCTCCTTAAATGAGAGTTAGGTTGCATTGAGGAAAATCTGAGCCCTAACCCTAACTGCCCAAACCCTTAGCTAGGGTTAGGGTTAGCATTATTAGAAAACATAGAGGATGTTTGATGGCATGGCTGTGTTTTAGGACAGGAGTGAAATGCAGGAAAAGTGTTATTTTAATGTTCTCTGCACATTTTTTTTTCTTGCATATATGGCTCTATATACTGCATTGCCCTAAATGGGGATATTGTCTAAATCCCCGAAAAGCAAAAGATTGAAAGAAAGTGTTTAAATGTCTTATTCTGTTGCATTTGGCATTGAATGCAGTGGCATTTTAATAGGTGTAGCTAAAATTCATTGAGTTTTCCAGACTCTTAATCTATTTAACGCTGATACCATGCTCATGGAGAGCACCATTCCACACAAAATTTGCAATAACAGAATACTTGTCAAAAAATGAAATTGTATCACAGTTCATACATTTTGATTGTTGTGGCAAGGCTGCTAAGTCATTCCAGACTATTATTTTGATGCCCTGGGTTATATTTTCTGCTTAAATGAGAGTTAGGTTGCATTGAAGGAAATCTGAGCCCTAACCCTAACTGCCCAAACCCTTAGCTAGGGTTAGGGTTAGCATTATTAGAAAATATAGAGGATGTTTGATGGCATGGCTGTGTTTTAGGACAGAAGTGAAATGTAGGAAAAGTGTTATTTTAATGTTCTCTGCAGATTTTTTTTTCTTGTATATATGGCTCTATATACAGTACTGCATTGCCCTAAATGGGGATATTGTCTAAATCCCTGAAAAGCAAAAGATTGAAAGAAAGTGTTTAAATGTCTCATTCTGTTGCATTTGGCATTGAATGCAGTGGCATTTTAATAGGTGTAGCTAAAATTCAGTGAGTTTTCCAGACTCTTAAGCTATTTAACGCTGATACCATGCTCATGGAGAGCACAATTCCACACAAAATTTGCAATAACAGAATACTTGTCAAAAAATGAATTTGTTTCACAGTTGATATATTTTGTTAGTTGTGGCAAGGCTGCTAAGTCATTCCAGACTAATACTTTGATGCCCTGGGTTATATTTTCTGCTTAAATGAGAGTTAGGTTGCATTGAGGAAAATCTGAGCCCTAACCCTAACTTCCCAAACCCTTAGCTAGGGTTAGGGTTAGCATTATTAGAAAACATAGAGGATGTTTGATGGCATGGCTGTGTTTTAGGACAGAAGTGAAATGTAGGAAAAGTGTTATTTTAATGTTCTCTGCACATTTTTTTTTCTTGCATATATGGCTCTATATACTGCATTGCCCTAAATGGGGATATTGTCTAAATCCCCGAAAAGCAAAAGATTGAAAGAAAGTGTTTAAATGTCTTATTCTGTTGCATTTGGCATTGAATGCAGTGGCATTTTAATAGGTGTAGCTAAAATTCATTGAGTTTTCCAGACTCTTAAGCTATTTAATGCTGATACCATGCTCATGGAGAGCACCATTCCACACAAAATTTGCAATAACAGAATACTTGTCAAAAAATGAGTTTGTTTCACAGTTGATATATTTTGTTAGTTGTGGCAAGGCTGCTAAGTCATTCCAGACTAATAGTTTGATGCCCTGGGTTATATTTTCTGCCTAAATGAGAGTTAGGTTGCATTGAGGAAAATCTGAGCCCTAACCCTAACTGCCCAAACCCTTAGCTAGGGTTAGGGTTAGCATTATTAGAAAACATAGAGGATGTTTGATGGCATGGCTGTGTTTAAGGACAGAAGTGAAATGTAGGAAAAGTGTTACTTTAATGTTCTCTGCACATTTTTTTTTCTTGCATATATGGCTCTATATACTGCATTGCCCTAAATGGGGATATTGTCTAAATCCCCGAAAAGCAAAAGATTGAAAGAAAGTGTTTAAATGTCTTATTCTGTTGCATTTGGCATTGAATGCAGTGGCATTTTAATAGGTGTAGCTAAAATTCATTGAGTTTTCCAGACTCTTAATCTATTTAACGCTGATACCATGCTCATGGAGAGCACCATTCCACACAAAATTTGCAATAACAGAATACTTGTCAAAAAATGAAATTGTATCACAGTTCATACATTTTGATTGTTGTGGCAAGGCTGCTAAGTCATTCCAGACTATTATTTTGATGCCCTGGGTTATATTTTCTGCTTAAATGAGAGTTAGGTTGCATTGAAGAAAATCTGAGCCCTAACCCTAACTGCCCAAACCCTTAGCTAGGGTTAGGGTTAGCATTATTAGAAAACATAGAGGATGTTTGATGGCATGGCTGTGTTTTAGGACAGAAGTGAAATGTAGGAAAAGTGTTATTTTAATGTTCTCTGCTCATTTTTTTTTCTTGCATATATGGCTCTATATACTGCATTGCCCTAAATGGGGATATTGTCTAAATCCCCGAAAAGCAAAAGATTGAAAGAAAGTGTTTAAATGTCTTATTCTGTTGCATTTGGCATTGAATGCAGTGGCATTTTAATAGGTGTAGCTAAAATTCATTGAGTTTTCCAGACTCTTAAGCTATTTAACGCTGATACCATGCTCATGGAGAGCACCATTCCACACAAAATTTGCAATAACAGAATACTTGTGAAAAAATGAATTTGTTTCACAGTTGATATATTTTGTTAGTTGTGGCAAGGCTGCTAAGTCATTCCAGACTAATAGTTTGATGCCCTGGGTTATATTTTCTGCTTAAATGAGAGTTAGGTTGCATTGAGGAAAATCTGAGCCCTAACCCTAACTGCCCAAACCCTTAGCTAGGGTTAGGGTTAGCATTATTAGAAAACATAGAGGATGTTTGATGGCATGGCTGTGTTTAAGGACAGAAGTGAAATGTAGGAAAAGTGTTATTTTAATGTTCTCTGCACATTTTTTTTTCTTGCATATATGGCTCTATATACTGCATTGCCCTAAATGGGGATATTGTCTAAATCCCCGAAAAGCAAAAGATTGAAAGAAAGTGTTTAAATGTCTTATTCTGTTGCATTTGGCATTGAATGCAGTGGCATTTTAATAGGTGTAGCTAAAATTCATTGAGTTTTCCAGACTCTTAAGCTATTTAACGCTGATACCATGCTCATGGAGACCACCATTCCACACAAAATTTGCAATAACAGAATACTTGTCAAAAAATGAATTTGTTTCCAGTTGATATATTTTGTTAGTTGTGGCAAGGCTGCTAAGTCATTCCAGACTAATACTTTGATGCCCTGGGTTATATTTTCTGCTTAAATGAGAGTTAGGTTGCATTGAGGAAAATCTGAGCCCTAACCCTAACTGCCCAAACCCTTAGCTAGGGTTAGGGTTAGCATTATTAGAAAACATAGAGGATGTTTGATGGCATGGCTGTGTTTTAGGACAGGAGTGAAATGCAGGAAAAGTGTTATTTTAATGTTCTCTGCACATTTTTTTTTCTTGCATATATGGCTCTATATACTGCATTGCCCTAAATGGGGATATTGTCTAAATCCCCGAAAAGCAAAAGATTGAAAGAAAGTGTTTAAATGTCTTATTCTGTTGCATTTGGCATTGAATGCAGTGGCATTTTAATAGGTGTAGCTTAAATTCATTGAGTTTTCCAGACTCTTAATCTATTTAACGCTGATACCATGCTCATGGAGAGCACCATTCCACACAAAATTTGCAATAACAGAATACTTGTCAAAAAATGAAATTGTATCACAGTTCATACATTTTGATTGTTGTGGCAAGGCTGCTAAGTCATTCCAGACTATTATTTTGATGCCCTGGGTTATATTTTCTGCTTAAATGAGAGTTAGGTTGCATTGAAGAAAATCTGAGCCCTAACCCTAACTGCCCAAACCCTTAGCTAGGGTTAGGGTTAGCATTATTAGAAAACATAGAGGATGTTTGATGGCATGGCTGTGTTTTAGGACAGAAGTGAAATGTAGGAAAAGTGTTATTTTAATGTTCTCTGCAGATTTTTTTTTCTTGTATATATGGCTCTATATACAGTACTGCATTGCCCTAAATGGGGATATTGTCTAAATCCCTGAAAAGCAAAAGATTGAAAGAAAGTGTTTAAATGTCTCATTCTGTTGCATTTGGAATTGAATGCAGTGGCATTTTAATAGGTGTAGCTAAAATTCAGTGAGTTTTCCAGACTCTTAAGCTATTTAACACTGATACCATGCTCATGGAGAGCACAATTCCACACAAAATTTGCAATAACAGAATACTTGTCAAAAAATGAATTTGTTTCACAGTTGATATATTTTGTTAGTTGTGGCAAGGCTGCTAAGTCATTCCAGACTAATAGTTTGATGCCCTGGGTTATATTTTCTGCTTAAATGAGAGTTAGGTTGCATTGAGGAAAATCTGAGCCCTAACCCTAACTGCCCAAACCCTTAGCTAGGGTTAGGGTTAGCATTATTAGAAAACATAGAGGATGTTTGATGGCATGGCTGTGTTTTAGGACAGAAGTGAAATGTAGGAAAAGTGTTATTTTAATGTTCTCTGCTCATTTTTTTTTCTTGCATATATGGCTCTATATACTGCATTGCCCTAAATGGGGATATTGTCTAAATCCCCAAAAAGCAAAAGATTGAAAGAAAGTGTTTAAATGTCTTATTCTGTTGCATTTGGCATTGAATGCAGTGGCATTTTAATAGGTGTAGCTAAAATTCATTGAGTTTTCCAGACTCTTAAGCTATTTAACGCTGATACCATGCTCATGGAGAGCACCATTCCACACAAAATTTGCAATAACAGAATACTTGTCAAAAAATGAATTTGTTTCACAGTTGATATATTTTGTTAGTTGTGGCAAGGCTGCTAAGTCATTCCAGACTAATAGTTTGATGCCCTGGGTTATATTTTCTGCTTAAATGAGAGTTAGGTTGCATTGAGGAAAATCTGAGCCCTAACCCTAACTGCCCAAACCCTTAGCTAGGGTTAGGGTTAGCATTATTAGAAAACATAGAGGATGTTTGATGGCATGGCTGTGTTTAAGGACAGAAGTGAAATGTAGGAAAAGTGTTATTTTAATGTTCTCTGCACATTTTTTTTCTTGCATATATGGCTCTATATACTGCATTGCCCTAAATGGGGATATTGTCTAAATCCCCGAAAAGCAAAAGATTGAAAGAAAGTGTTTAAATGTCTTATTCTGTTGCATTTGGCATTGAATGCAGTGGCATTTTAATAGGTGTAGCTAAAATTCATTGAGTTTTCCAGACTCTTAAGCTATTTAACGCTGATACCATGCTCATGGAGACCACCATTCCACACAAAATTTGCAATAACAGAATACTTGTCAAAAAATGAATTTGTTTCACAGTTGATATATTTTGTTAGTTGTGGCAAGGCTGCTAAGTCATTCCAGACTAATAGTTTGATGCCCTGGGTTATATTTTCTGCTTAAATGAGAGTTAGGTTGCATTGAGGAAAATCTGAGCCCTAACCCTAACTGCCCAAACCCTTAGCTAGGGTTAGGGTTAGCATTATTAGAAAACATAGAGGATGTTTGATGGCATGGCTGTGTTTTAGGACAGAAGTGAAATGTAGGAAAAGTGTTATTTTAATGTTCTCTGCTCATTTTTTTTTCTTGCATATATGGCTCTATATACTGCATTTCCCTAAATGAGGGTATTGTCTAAATCCCCGAAAAGCAAAAGATTGCAAGAAAGTGTTTAAATGTCTCATTCTGTTGCATTTGGCATTGAATGCAGTGGCATTTTAATAGGTGTAGCTAAAATTCATTGAGTTTTCCAGACTCTTAAGCTATTTAACGCTGATACCATGCTCATGGAGAGCACCATTCCACACAAAATTTGCAATAACAGAATACTTGTCAAAAAATGAATTTGTTTCACAGTTGATATATTTTGTTAGTTGTGGCAAGGCTGCTAAGTCATTCCAGACTAATACTTTGATGCCCTGGGTTATATTTTCTGCTTAAATGAGAGTTAGGTTGCATTGAGGAAAATCTGAGCCCTAACCCTAACTGCCCAAACCCTTAGCTAGGGTTAGGGTTAGCATTATTAGAAAACATAGAGGATGTTTGATGGCATGGCTGTGTTTTAGGACAGAAGTGAAATGTAGGAAAAGTGTTATTTTAATTTTCTCTGCACATTTTTTTTTCTTGCATATATGGCTCTATATACTGCATTGCCCTAAATGGGGATATTGTCTCAATCCCCGAAAAGCAAAAGATTGAAAGAAAGTGTTTAAATGTCTCATTCTGTTGCATTTGGCATTAAGTGCTGTGGCATTTTAATAGGTGTAGCAAAAATTCATTGAGTTTTCCAGACTCTTAAGCTATTTAACGCTGATACCATGCTCATGGAGAGCGCCATTCCACACAAAATTTGCAATAACAGAATACTTGTCAAAAAGTGAAATTGTACCACAGTTGATACATTTTGTTAGTTGTGGCAAGGCTGCTAAGTCATTCCAGACTAATACTTTGATGCCCTGGGTTATATTTTCTGCTTAAATGAGAGTTAGGTTGCATTGAGGAAAATCTGAGCCCTAACCCTAACTGCCCAAACCCTTAGCTAGGGTTAGGGTTAGCATTATTAGAAAACATAGAGGATGTTTGATGGCATGGCTGTGTTTTAGGACAGAAGTGAAATGTAGGAAAAGTGTTATTTTAATGTTCTCTGCACATTTTTTTTCTTGCATATATGGCTCTATATACTGCATTGCCCTAAATGAGGATATTGTCTCAATCCCCGAAAAGCAAAAGATTGAAAGAAAGTGTTTAAATGTCTCATTCTGTTGCATTTGGCATTGAATGCAGTGGCATTTTAATAGGTGTAGCTAAAATTCATTGAGTTTTCCAGACTCTTAAGCTATTTAACGCTGATACCATGCTCATGGAGAGCACCATTCCACACAGAATTTGCAATAACAGAATACTTGTTAAAAACGGAAATTGTATCACAGTTGATATATTTTGTTAGTTGTGGCAAGGCTGCTAAGTCATTCCAGACTAATACTTTGATGCCCTGGGTTATATTTTCTCCTTAAATGAGAGTTAGGTTGCATTGAGGAAAATCTGAGCCCTAACCCTAACTGCCCAAACCCTTAGCTAGGGTTAGGGTTAGCATTATTAGAAAACATAGAGGATGTTTGATGGCATGGCTGTGTTTTAGGACAGGAGTGAAATGCAGGAAAAGTGTTATTTTAATGTTCTCTGCACATTTTTTTTTCTTGCATATATGGCTCTATATACTGCATTGCCCTAAATGGGGATATTGTCTAAATCCCCGATAAGCAAAAGATTGAAAGAAAGTGTTTAAATGTCTTATTCTGTTGCATTTGGCATTGAATGCAGTGGCATTTTAATAGGTGTAGCTAAAATTCATTGAGTTTTCCAGACTCTTAATCTATTTAACGCTGATACCATGCTCATGGAGAGCACCATTCCACACAAAATTTGCAATAACAGAATACTTGTCAAAAAATGAAATTGTATCACAGTTCATACATTTTGATTGTTGTGGCAAGGCTGCTAAGTCATTCCAGACTATTATTTTGATGCCCTGGGTTATATTTTCTGCTTAAATGAGAGTTAGGTTGCATTGAAGGAAATCTGAGCCCTAACCCTAACTGCCCAAACCCTTAGCTAGGGTTAGGGTTAGCATTATTAGAAAATATAGAGGATGTTTGATGGCATGGCTGTGTTTTAGGACAGAAGTGAAATGTAGGAAAAGTGTTATTTTAATGTTCTCTGCAGATTTTTTTTTCTTGTATATATGGCTCTATATACAGTACTGCATTGCCCTAAATGGGGATATTGTCTAAATCCCTGAAAAGCAAAAGATTGAAAGAAAGTGTTTAAATGTCTCATTCTGTTGCATTTGGCATTGAATGCAGTGGCATTTTAATAGGTGTAGCTAAAATTCAGTGAGTTTTCCAGACTCTTAAGCTATTTAACGCTGATACCATGCTCATGGAGAGCACAATTCCACACAAAATTTGCAATAACAGAATACTTGTCAAAAAATGAATTTGTTTCACAGTTGATATATTTTGTTAGTTGTGGCAAGGCTGCTAAGTCATTCCAGACTAATACTTTGATGCCCTGGGTTATATTTTCTGCTTAAATGAGAGTTAGGTTGCATTGAGGAAAATCTGAGCCCTAACCCTAACTTCCCAAACCCTTAGCTAGGGTTAGGGTTAGCATTATTAGAAAACATAGAGGATGTTTGATGGCATGGCTGTGTTTTAGGACAGAAGTGAAATGTAGGAAAAGTGTTATTTTAATGTTCTCTGCACATTTTTTTTTCTTGCATATATGGCTCTATATACTGCATTGCCCTAAATGGGGATATTGTCTAAATCCCCGAAAAGCAAAAGATTGAAAGAAAGTGTTTAAATGTCTTATTCTGTTGCATTTGGCATTGAATGCAGTGGCATTTTAATAGGTGTAGCTAAAATTCATTGAGTTTTCCAGACTCTTAAGCTATTTAATGCTGATACCATGCTCATGGAGAGCACCATTCCACACAAAATTTGCAATAACAGAATACTTGTCAAAAAATGAGTTTGTTTCACAGTTGATATATTTTGTTAGTTGTGGCAAGGCTGCTAAGTCATTCCAGACTAATAGTTTGATGCCCTGGGTTATATTTTCTGCCTAAATGAGAGTTAGGTTGCATTGAGGAAAATCTGAGCCCTAACCCTAACTGCCCAAACCCTTAGCTAGGGTTAGGGTTAGCATTATTAGAAAACATAGAGGATGTTTGATGGCATGGCTGTGTTTAAGGACAGAAGTGAAATGTAGGAAAAGTGTTACTTTAATGTTCTCTGCACATTTTTTTTTCTTGCATATATGGCTCTATATACTGCATTGCCCTAAATGGGGATATTGTCTAAATCCCCGAAAAGCAAAAGATTGAAAGAAAGTGTTTAAATGTCTTATTCTGTTGCATTTGGCATTGAATGCAGTGGCATTTTAATAGGTGTAGCTAAAATTCATTGAGTTTTCCAGACTCTTAAGCTATTTAACGCTGATACCATGCTCATGGAGAGCACCATTCCACACAGAATTTGCAATAACAGAATACTTGTGAAAAAAGGAAATTGTATCACAGTTGATATATTTTGTTAGTTGTGGCAAGGCTGCTAAGTCATTCCAGACTAATACTTTGAGGCCCTGGGTTATATTTTCTCCTTAAATGAGAGTTAGGTTGCATTGAGGAAAATCTGAGCCCTAACCCTAACTGCCCAAACCCTTAGCTAGGGTTAGGGTTAGCATTATTAGAAAACATAGAGGATGTTTGATGGCATGGCTGTGTTTTAGGACAGGAGTGAAATGCAGGAAAAGTGTTATTTTAATGTTCTCTGCACATTTTTTTTTCTTGCATATATGGCTCTATATACTGCATTGCCCTAAATGGGGATATTGTCTAAATCCCCGAAAAGCAAAAGATTGAAAGAAAGTGTTTAAATGTCTTATTCTGTTGCATTTGGCATTGAATGCAGTGGCATTTTAATAGGTGTAGCTAAAATTCATTGAGTTTTCCAGACTCTTAATCTATTTAACGCTGATACCATGCTCATGGATAGCACCATTCCACACAAAATTTGCAATAACAGAATACTTGTCAAAAAATGAAATTGTATCACAGTTCATACATTTTGATTGTTGTGGCAAGGCTGCTAAGTCATTCCAGACTATTATTTTGATGCCCTGGGTTATATTTTCTGCTTAAATGAGAGTTAGGTTGCATTGAAGAAAATCTGAGCCCTAACCCTAACTGCCCAAACCCTTAGCTAGGGTTAGGGTTAGCATTATTAGAAAACATAGAGGATGTTTGATGGCATGGCTGTGTTTTAGGACAGAAGTGAAATGTAGGAAAAGTGTTATTTTAATGTTCTCTGCAGATTTTTTTTTCTTGTATATATGGCTCTATATACAGTACTGCATTGCCCTAAATGGGGATATTGTCTAAATCCCTGAAAAGCAAAAGATTGAAAGAAAGTGTTTAAATGTCTCATTCTGTTGCATTTGGCATTGAATGCAGTGGCATTTTAATAGGTGTAGCTAAAATTCAGTGAGTTTTCCAGACTCTTAAGCTATTTAACACTGATACCATGCTCATGGAGAGCACAATTCCACACAAAATTTGCAATAACAGAATACTTGTCAAAAAATGAATTTGTTTCACAGTTGATATATTTTGTTAGTTGTGGCAAGGCTGCTAAGTCATTCCAGACTAATAGTTTGATGCCCTGGGTTATATTTTCTGCTTAAATGAGAGTTAGGTTGCATTGAGGAAAATCTGAGCCCTAACCCTAACTGCCCAAACCCTTAGCTAGGGTTAGGGTTAGCATTATTAGAAAACATAGAGGATGTTTGATGGCATGGCTGTGTTTTAGGACAGAAGTGAAATGTAGGAAAAGTGTTATTTTAATGTTCTCTGCTCATTTTTTTTTCTTGCATATATGGCTCTATATACTGCATTGCCCTAAATGGGGATATTGTCTAAATCCCCGAAAAGCAAAAGATTGAAAGAAAGTGTTTAAATGTCTTATTCTGTTGCATTTGGCATTGAATGCAGTGGCATTTTAATAGGTGTAGCTAAAATTCATTGAGTTTTCCAGACTCTTAAGCTATTTAACGCTGATACCATGCTCATGGAGAGCACCATTCCACACAAAATTTGCAATAACAGAATACTTGTGAAAAAATGAATTTGTTTCACAGTTGATATATTTTGTTAGTTGTGGCAAGGCTGCTAAGTCATTCCAGACTAATAGTTTGATGCCCTGGGTTATATTTTCTGCTTAAATGAGAGTTAGGTTGCATTGAGGAAAATCTGAGCCCTAACCCTAACTGCCCAAACCCTTAGCTAGGGTTAGGGTTAGCATTATTAGAAAACATAGAGGATGTTTGATGGCATGGCTGTGTTTAAGGACAGAAGTGAAATGTAGGAAAAGTGTTATTTTAATGTTCTCTGCACATTTTTTTTTCTTGCATATATGGCTCTATATACTGCATTGCCCTAAATGGGGATATTGTCTAAATCCCCGAAAAGCAAAAGATTGAAAGAAAGTGTTTAAATGTCTTATTCTGTTGCATTTGGCATTGAATGCAGTGGCATTTTAATAGGTGTAGCTAAAATTCATTGAGTTTTCCAGACTCTTAAGCTATTTAACGCTGATACCATGCTCATGGAGACCACCATTCCACACAAAATTTGCAATAACAGAATACTTGTCAAAAAATGAATTTGTTTCCAGTTGATATATTTTGTTAGTTGTGGCAAGGCTGCTAAGTCATTCCAGACTAATAGTTTGATGCCCTGGGTTATATTTTCTGCTTAAATGAGAGTTAGGTTGCATTGAGGAAAATCTGAGCCCTAACCCTAACTGCCCAAACCCTTAGCTAGGGTTAGGGTTAGCATTATTAGAAAACATAGAGGATGTTTGATGGCATGGCTGTGTTTTAGGACAGGAGTGAAATGCAGGAAAAGTGTTATTTTAATGTTCTCTGCACATTTTTTTTTCTTGCATATATGGCTCTATATACTGCATTGCCCTAAATGGGGATATTGTCTAAATCCCCGAAAAGCAAAAGATTGAAAGAAAGTGTTTAAATGTCTTATTCTGTTGCATTTGGCATTGAATGCAGTGGCATTTTAATAGGTGTAGCTTAAATTCATTGAGTTTTCCAGACTCTTAATCTATTTAACGCTGATACCATGCTCATGGAGAGCACCATTCCACACAAAATTTGCAATAACAGAATACTTGTCAAAAAATGAAATTGTATCACAGTTCATACATTTTGATTGTTGTGGCAAGGCTGCTAAGTCATTCCAGACTATTATTTTGATGCCCTGGGTTATATTTTCTGCTTAAATGAGAGTTAGGTTGCATTGAGGAAAATCTGAGCCCTAACCCTAACTGCCCAAACCCTTAGCTAGGGTTAGGGTTAGCATTATTAGAAAACATAGAGGATGTTTGATGGCATGGCTGTGTTTAAGGACAGAAGTGAAATGTAGGAAAAGTGTTATTTTAATGTTCTCTGCACATTTTTTTTTCTTGCATATATGGCTCTATATACTGCATTGCCCTAAATGGGGATATTGTCTAAATCCCCGAAAAGCAAAAGATTGAAAGAAAGTGTTTAAATGTCTTATTCTGTTGCATTTGGCATTGAATGCAGTGGCATTTTAATAGGTGTAGCTAAAATTCATTGAGTTTTCCAGACTCTTAAGCTATTTAACGCTGATACCATGCTCATGGAGACCACCATTCCACACAAAATTTGCAATAACAGAATACTTGTCAAAAAGTGAAATTGTATCACTGTTGATACATTTTGTTTGTTGTGGCAAGGCTGCTAAGTCATTCCAGTCTAATAGTTTGATGCCCTGGGTTATATTTTCTGCTTAAATGAGAGTTAGGTTGCATTGAGGAAAATCTGAGCCCTAATCCTAACTGCCCAAACCCTTAGCTAGGGTTAGGGTTAGCATTATTAGAAAACATAGAGGATGTTTGATGGCATGGCTGTGTTTTAGGACAGAAGTGAAATGTAGGAAAAGTGTTATTTTAATATTCTCTGCTCATTTTTTTTTCTTGCATATATGGCTCTATATACTGCATTGCCCTAAATGGGGATATTGTCTAAATCCCCGAAAAGCAAAAGATTGAAAGAAAGTGTTTAAATGTCTTATTCTGTTGCATTTGGCATTGAATGCAGTGGCCTTTTAATAGGTGTAGCTAAAATGTATTGAGTTTTCCTGACTCTTAAGCTATTTAACGCTGATACCATGCTCATGGAGAGCACCATTCCACACAAAATTTGCAATAACAGAATACTTGTCAAAAAATGAATTTGTATCACAGTTTATACATTTTGATTGTTGTGGCAAGGCTGCTAAGGCCATTCAGACTATTATTTTGATGCCCTGGGTTATATTTTCTGCTTAAATGAGAGTTAGGTTGCATTGAGGAAAATCTGAGCCCTAACCCTAACTGCCCAAACCCTTAGCTAGGGTTAGGGTTAGCATTATTAGAAAACATAGAGGATGTTTGATGGCATGGCTGTGTTTTAGGACAGAAGTGAAATGTAGAAAAAGTGTTATTTTAATGTTCTCTGCAGATTTTTTTTCTTGCATATATGGCTCTATATACTGCATTGCCCTAAATGGGGATATAGTCTAAATCCCCAAAAAGCAAAAGATTGAAAGAAAGTGTTTAAATGTCTTATTCTGTTGCATTTGGCATTGAATGCAGTGGCATTTTAATAGGTGTAGCTAAAATTCATTGAGTTTTCCAGACTCTTAAGCTATTTAACGCTGATACCATGCTCATGGAGAGCACCATTCCACACAAAATTTGCAATAAGAGAATACTTGTCAAAAAGTGAAATTGTATCACAGTTGATACATTTTGTTTGTTGTGGCAAGGCTGCTAAGTCATTCCAGACTAATAGTTTGATGCCCTGGGTTATATTTTCTGCTTAAATGAGAGTTAGGTTGCATTGAGGAAAATCTGAGCCCTAACCCTAACTGCCCAAACCCTTAGCTAGGGTTAGGGTTAGCATTATTAGAAAACATAGAGGATGTTTGATGGCATGGCTGTGTTTTAGGACAGAAGTGAAATGTAGGAAAAGTGTTATTTTAATGTTCTCTGCACATTTTTTTTTCTTGCATATATGGCTCTATATACTGCATTGCCCTAAATAGGGGTATTGTCTAAATCCCCAAAAAGCAAAAGATTGAAAGAAAGTGTTTAAATGTCTCATTCTGTTGCATTTGGCATTGAATGCAGTATCCTTTTAATAGGTGTAGCTAAAATTCATTGAGTTTTCCAGACTCTTAAGCTATTTAACGCTGATACCATGCTCATGGAGAGCACCATTCCACACAAAATTTGCAAGAACAGAATACTTGTCAAAAAATGAATTTGTTTCACAGTTGATATATTTTGTTAGTTGTGGCAAGGCTGCTAAGTCATTCCAGACTAATAGTTTGATGCCCTGGGTTATATTTTCTGCTTAAATGAGAGTTAGGTTGCATTGAAGAAAATCTGAGCCCTAACCCTAACTGCCCAAACCCTTAGCTAGGGTTAGGGTTAGCATTATTAGAAAACATAGAGGATGTTTGATGGCATGGCTGTGTTTTAGGACAGAAGTGAAATGTAGGAAAAGTGTTATTTTAATGTTCTCTGCACATTTTTTTTTCTTGCATATATGGCTCTATATACTGCATTGCCCTAAATGGGGGTATTGTCTAAATCCCCAAAAAGCAAAAGATTGAAAGAAAGTGTTTAAATGTCTCATTCTGTTGCATTTGGCATTGAATGCAGTATCCTTTTAATAGGTGTAGCTAAAATTCATTGAGTTTTCCAGACTCTTAAGCTATTTAACGCTGATACCATGCTCATGGAGAGCACCATTCCACACAAAATTTGCAATAACAGAATACTTGTCAAAAAATGAATTTGTTTCACAGTTGATATATTTTGTTAGTTGTGGCAAGGCTGCTAAGTCATTCCAGACTAATAGTTTGATGCCCTGGGTTATATTTTCTGCTTAAATGAGAGTTAGGTTGCATTGAGGAAAATCTGAGCCCTAACCCTAACTGCCCAAACCCTTAGCTAGGGTTAGGGTTAGCATTATTAGAAAACATAGAGGATGTTTGATGGCATGGCTGTGTTTAAGGACAGAAGTGAAATGTAGGAAAAGTGTTATTTTAATGTTCTCTGCACATTTTTTTTTCTTGCATATATGGCTCTATATACTGCATTGCCCTAAATGGGGGTATTGTCTAAATCCCCGAAAAGCAAAAGATTGAAAGAAAGTGTTTAAATGTCTCATTCTGTTGCATTTGGCATTGAATGCAGTGGCATTTTAATAGGTGTAGCTAAAATTCATTGAGTTTTCCAGACTCTTAAGCTATTTAACGCTGATACCACGCTCATGGAGAGCACCATTCCACACAAAATTTGCAATAACAGAATACTTGTCAAAAAATGAATTGGTTTCACAGATGATATATTTTGTTAGTTGTGGCAAGGCTGCTTAGTCATTCCAGACTAATAGTTTGATGCCCTGGGTTATATTTTCTGCTTAAATGAGAGTTAGGTTGCATTGAGGAAAATCTGAGCCCTAACCCTAACTGCCCAAACCCTTAGCTAGGGTTAGGGTTAGCATTATTAGAAAACATAGAGGATGTTTGATGGCATGGCTGTGTTTTAGGACAGAAGTGAAATGTAGGAAAAGTGTTATTTTAATGTTCTCTGCACATTTTTTTTTCTTGCATATATGGCTCTACAGTATATACTGCATTGCCCTAAATGGGGATATTGTCTAAATCCCCGAAAAGCAAAAGATTGAAAGAAAGTGTTTAAATGTCTCATTCTGTTGCATTTGGCATTGAATGCAGTGGCATTTTAATAGGTGTAGCTAAAATTCATTGAGTTTTCCAGACTCTTAAGCTATTTAACGCTGATACCATGCTCATGGAGAGCACCATTCCACACAAAATTTGCAATAACAGAATACTTGTTAAAAACGGAAATTGTATCACAGTTGATATATTTTGTTAGTTGTGACAAGGCTGCTAAGTCATTCCAGACTAATAGTTTGATGCCCTTGGTTATATTTTCTGCTTAAATGAGAGTTAGGTTGCATTGAGGAAAATCTGAGCCCTAACCCTAACTGCCCAAACCCTTAGCTAGGGTTAGGGTTAGCATTATTAGAAAACATAGAGGATGTTTGATGGCATAGCTGTGTTTTAGGACAGAAGTGAAATGTAGGAAAAGTGTTATTTTAATGTTCTCTGCACATTTTTTTTTCTTGCATATATGGCTCTATATACTGCATTGCCCTAAATGGGGGTATTGTCTAAATCCCCGAAAAGCAAAAGATTGAAAGACAGTGTTTAAATGTCTCATTCTGTTGCATTTGGCATTGAATGCAGTGGCATTTTAATAGGTGTAGCTAAAATTCATTGAGTTTTCCAGACTCTTAAGCTATTTAACACTGATACCATGCTCATGGAGAGCACCATTCCACACAAAATTTGCAATAACAGAATACTTGTCAAAAAGTGAAATTGTATCACTGTTGATACATTTTGTTTGTTGTGGCAAGGCTGCTAAGTCATTCCAGACTAATAGTTTGATGCCCTGGGTTATATTTTCTGCTTAAATGAGAGTTAGGTTGCATTGAGGAAAATCTGAGCCCTAACCCTAACTGCCCAAACCCTTAGCTAGGGTTAGGGTTAGCATTATTAGAAAACATAGAGGATGTTTGATGGCATGGCTGTGTTTTAGGACAGAAGTGAAATGTAGGAAAAGTGTTATTTTAATGTTCTCTGCACATTTTTTTTTCTTGCATATATGGCTCTATATACTGCATTGCCCTAAATGGGGATATTGTCTAAATCCCCGAAAAGCAAAAGATTGAAAGAAAGTGTTTAAATGTCTTATTCTGTTGCATTTGGCATTGAATGCAGTGGCATTTTAATAGGTGTAGCTAAAATTTATTGAGTTTTCCAGACTCTTAAGCTATTTAACGCTGATACCATGCTCATGGAGAGCACCATTCCACACAAAATTTGCAATAACAAAATACTTGTCAAAAAGTGAAATTGTATCACAGTTTATACATTTTGATTGTTGTGGCAAGGCTTCTAAGTCATTCCAGACTAATAGTTTGATGCCCTGGGTTATATTTTCTGCTTAAATGACAGTTAGGTTGCATTGAGGAAAATCTGAGCCCTAACCCTAACTGCCCAAACCCTTAGCTAGGGTTAGGGTTAGCATTATTAGAAAACATAGAGGATGTTTGATGGCATGGCTGTGTTTTAGGACAGAAGTGAAATGTAGGAAAAGTGTTATTTTAATGTTCTCTGCACATTTTTTTTTCTTGCATATATGGCTCTATATACTGCATTGCCCTAAATGAGGGTATTGTCTAAATCCCCGAAAAGCAAAAGATTGAAAGAAAGTGTTTAAATGTCTCATTCTGTTGCATTTGGCATTGAATGCAGTGGCATTTTAATAGGTGTAGCTAAAATGCATTGAGTTTTCCAGACTCTTAAGCTATTTAACGCTGATACCATGCTCATGGAGAGCACCATTCCACACAAAATTTGCAATAACAGAATACTTGTTAAAAACGGAAATTGTATCACAGTTGATATATTTTGTTAGTTGTGGAAGGCTGCTAAGTCATTCCAGACTAATAGTTTGATGCCCTGGGTTATATTTTCTGCTTAAATGAGAGTTAGGTTGCATTGAGGAAAATCTGAGCCCTAACCCTAACTGCCCAAACCCTTAGCTAGGGTTAGGGTTAGCATTATTAGAAAACATAGAGGATGTTTGATGGCATGGCTGTGTTTTAGGACAGAAGTGAAATGTAGGAAAAGTGTTATTTTAATGTTCTCTGCACATTTTTTTTTCTTGCATATATGGCTCTATATACTGCATTGCCCTAAATGGGGATATTGTCTAAATCCCCGAAAAGCAAAAGATTGAAAGAAAGTGTTTAAATGTCTTATTCTGTTGCATTTGGCATTGAATGCAGTGGCATTTTAATAGGTGTAGCTAAAATTTATTGAGTTTTCCAGACTCTTAAGCTATTTAACGCTGATACCATGCTCATGGAGAGCACCATTCCACACAAAATTTGCAATAACAGAATACTTGTCAAAAAATGAATTTGTTTCACAGTTGATATATTTTGTTAGTTGTGGCAAGGCTGCTATGTCATTCCAGACTAATAGTTTGATGCCCTGGGTTATATTTTCTGCTTAAATGAGAGTTAGGTTGCATTGAAGAAAATCTGAGCCCTAACCCTAACTGCCCAAACCCTTAGCTAGGGTTAGGGTTAGCATTATTAGAAAACATAGAGGATGTTTGATGGCATGGCTGTGTTTTAGGACAGAAGTGAAATGTAGGAAAAGTGTTATTTTAATGTTCTCTGCACATTTTTTTTTCTTGCATATATGGCTCTATATACTGCATTGCCCTAAATGGGGGTATTGTCTAAATCCCCAAAAAGCAAAAGATTGAAAGAAAGTGTTTAAATGTCTCATTCTGTTGCATTTGGCATTGAATGCAGTATCCTTTTAATAGGTGTAGCTAAAATTCATTGAGTTTTCCAGACTCTTAAGCTATTTAACGCTGATACCATGCTCATGGAGAGCACCATTCCACACAAAATTTGCAATAACAGAATACTTGTCAAAAAATGAATTTGTTTCACAGTTGATATATTTTGTTAGTTGTGGCAAGGCTGCTAAGTCATTCCAGAATAATAGTTTGATGCCCTGGGTTATATTTTCTGCTTAAATGAGAGTTAGGTTGCATTGAGGAAAATCTGAGCCCTAACCCTAACTGCCCAAACCCTTAGCTAGGGTTAGGGTTAGCATTATTAGAAAACATAGAGGATGTTTGATGGCATGGCTGTGTTTTAGGACAGAAGTGAAATGTAGGAAAAGTGTTATTTTAATGTTCTCTGCACATTTTTTTTTCTTGCATATATGGCTCTATATACTGCATTGCCCTAAATGGGGGTATTGTCTAAATCCCCGAAAAGCAAAAGATTGAAAGAAAGTGTTTAAATGTCTCATTCTGTTGCATTTGGCATTGAATGCAGTGGCATTTTAATAGGTGTAGCTAAAATTCATTGAGTTTTCCAGACTCTTAAGCTATTTAACGCTGATACCATGCTCATGGAGAGCACCATTCCACACAAAATTTGCAATAACAGAATACTTGTCAAAAAATGAATTTGTTTCACAGTTGATATATTTTGTTAGTTGTGGCAAGGCTGCTAAGTCATTCCAGACTAATAGTTTGATGCCCTGGGTTATATTTTCTGCTTAAATGAGAGTTAGGTTGCATTGAAGAAAATCTGAGCCCTAACCCTAACTGCCCAAACCCTTAGCTAGGGTTAGGGTTAGCATTATTAGAAAACATAGAGGATGTTTGATGGCATGGCTGTGTTTTAGGACAGAAGTGAAATGTAGGAAAAGTGTTATTTTAATGTTCTCTGCACATTTTTTTTTCTTGCATATATGGCTCTATATACTGCATTGCCCTAAATGGGGGTATTGTCTAAATCCCCAAAAAGCAAAAGATTGAAAGAAAGTGTTTAAATGTCTCATTCTGTCGCATTTGGCATTGAATGCAGTATCCTTTTAATAGGTGTAGCTAAAATTCATTGAGTTTTCCAGACTCTTAAGCTATTTAACGCTGATACCATGCTCATGGAGAGCACCATTCCACACAAAATTTGCAATAACAGAATACTTGTCAAAAAATGAATTTGTTTCACAGTTGATATATTTTGTTAGTTGTGGCAAGGCTGCTAGGTCATTCCAGAATAATAGTTTGATGCCCTGGGTTATATTTTCTGCTTAAATGAGAGTTAGGTTGCATTGAGGAAAATCTGAGCCCTAACCCTAACTGCCCAAACCCTTAGCTAGGGTTAGGGTTAGCATTATTAGAAAACATAGAGGATGTTTGATGGCATGGCTGTGTTTTAGGACAGAAGTGAAATGTAGGAAAAGTGTTATTTTAATGTTCTCTGCACATTTTTTTTTCTTGCATATATGGCTCTATATACTGCATTGCCCTAAATGGGGGTATTGTCTAAATCCCCGAAAAGCAAAAGATTGAAAGAAAGTGTTTAAATGTCTCATTCTGTTGCATTTGGCATTGAATGCAGTGGCCTTTTAATAGGTGTAGCTAAAATTCATTGAGTTTTCCAGACTCTTAAGCTATTTAACGCTGATACCATGCTCATGGAGAGTACCATTCCACACAAAATTTGCAATAACAGAATACTTGTCAAAAAATGAATTTGTTTCACAGTTGATATATTTTGTTAGTTGTGGCAAGGCTGCTAAGTCATTCCAGACTAATAGTTTGATGCCCTGGGTTATATTTTCTGCTTAAATGAGAGTTAGGTTGCATTGAGGAAAACCTGAGCCCTAACCCTAACTGCCCAAACCCTTAGCTAGGGTTAGGGTTAGCATTATTAGAAAACACAGAGGATGTTTGATGGCATGGCTGTGTTTTAGGACAGAAGTGAAATGTAGGAAAAGTGTTATTTTAATGTTCTCTGCAGATTTTTTTTCTTGCATATATGGCTCTATATACTGCATTGCCCTAAATGGGGATATTGTCTAAATCCCCGAAAAGCAAAAGATTGAAAGAAAGTGTTTAAATGTCTCATTCTGTTGCATTTGGCATTGAATGCAGTGGCATTTTAATAGGTGTAGCTAAAATTCATTGAGTTTTCCAGACTCTTAAGCTATTTAACGCTGATACCATGCTCATGGAGAGCACCATTCCACACAAAATTTGCAATAACGGAATACTTGTCAAAAAACGAAATTGTATCACAGTTGATACATTTTGTTAGTTGTGGCAAGGCTGCTAAGGCCATTCAGACTATTATTTTGATGCCCTGGGTTATATTTTCTGCTTAAATGAGAGTTAGGTTGCATTGAGGAAAATCTGAGCCCTAACCCTAACTGCCCATACCCTTAGCTAGGGTTAGGGTTAGCATTATTAGAAAACATAGAGGATGTTTGATGGCATGGCTGTGTTTTAGGACAGAAGTGAAATGTAGAAAAAGTGTTATTTTAATGTTCTCTGCAGATTTTTTTTCCTGCATATATGGCTCTATATACTGCATTGCCCTAAATGGGGATATTGTCTAAATCCCCGAAAAGCAAAAGATTGAAAGAAAGTGTTTAAATGTCTTATTCTGTTGCATTTGGCATTGAATGCAGTGGCATTTTAATAGGTGTAGCTAAAATTCATTGAGTTTTCCAGACTCTTAAGCTATTTAACGCTGATACCATGCTCATGGAGAGCACCATTCCACACAAAATTTGCAATAACAGAATACTTGTCAAAAAGTGAAATTGTATCACAGTTGATACATTTTGTTTGTTGTGGTAAGGCTGCTAAGTCATTCCAGACTAATAGTTTGATGCCCTGGGTTATATTTTCTGCTTAAATGAGAGTTAGGTTGCATTGAGGAAAATCTGAGCCCTAACCCTAACTGCCCAAACCCTTAGCTAGGGTTAGGGTTAGCATTATTAGAAAACATAGAGGATGTTTGATGGCATGGCTGTGTTTAAGGACAGAAGTGAAATGTAGGAAAAGTGTTATTTTAATGTTCTCTGCACATTTTTTTTTCTTGCATATATGGCTCTATATACTGCATTGCCCTAAATGGGGGTATTGTCTAAATCCCCGAAAAGCAAAAGATTGAAAGAAAGTGTTTAAATGTCTCATTCTGTTGCATTTGGCATTGAATGCAGTGGCATTTTAATAGGTGTAGCTAAAATTCATTGAGTTTTCCAGACTCTTAAGCTATTTAACGCTGATACCATGCTCATGGAGAGCACCATTCCACACAAAATTTGCAATAACAGAATACTTGTCAAAAAATGAATTGGTTTCACAGATGATATATTTTGTTAGTTGTGGCAAGGCTGCTTAGTCATTCCAGACTAATAGTTTGATGCCCTGGGTTATATTTTCTGCTTAAATGAGAGTTAGGTTGCATTGAGGAAAATCTGAGCCCTAACCCTAACTGCCCAAACCCTTAGCTAGGGTTAGGGTTAGCATTATTAGAAAACATAGAGGATGTTTGATGGCATGGCTGTGTTTTAGGACAGAAGTGAAATGTAGCAAAAGTGTTATTTTAATGTTCTCTGCACATTTTTTTTTCTTGCATATATGGCTCTACAGTATATACTGCATTGCCCTAAATGGGGATATTGTCTAAATCCCCGAAAAGCAAAAGATTGAAAGAAAGTGTTTAAATGTCTCATTCTGTTGCATTTGGCATTGAATGCAGTGGCATTTTAATAGGTGTAGCTAAAATTCATTGAGTTTTCCAGACTCTTAAGCTATTTAACGCTGATACCATGCTCATGGAGAGCACCATTCCACACAAAATTTGCAATAACAGAATACTTGTTAAAAACGGAAATTGTATCACAGTTGATATATTTTGTTAGTTGTGGCAAGGCTGCTAAGTCATTCCAGACTAATAGTTTGATGCCCTTGGTTATATTTTCTGCTTAAATGAGAGTTAGGTTGCATTGAGGAAAATCTGAGCCCTAACCCTAACTGCCCAAACCCTTAGCTAGGGTTAGGGTTAGCATTATTAGAAAACATAGAGGATGTTTGATGGCATAGCTGTGTTTTAGGACAGAAGTGAAATGTAGGAAAAGTGTTATTTTAATGTTCTCTGCACATTTTTTTTTCTTGCATATATGGCTCTATATACTGCATTGCCCTAAATGGGGGTATTGTCTAAATCCCCGAAAAGCAAAAGATTGAAAGAAAGTGTTTAAATGTCTCATTCTGTTGCATTTGGCATTGAATGCAGTGGCATTTTAATAGGTGTAGCTAAAATTCATTGAGTTTTCCAGACTCTTAAGCTATTTAACACTGATACCATGCTCATGGAGAGCACCATTCCACACAAAATTTGCAATAACAGAATACTTGTCAAAAAGTGAAATTGTATCACTGTTGATACATTTTGTTTGTTGTGGCAAGGCTGCTAAGTCATTCCAGACTAATAGTTTGATTCCCTGGGTTATATTTTCTGCTTAAATGAGAGTTAGGTTGCATTGAGGAAAATCTGAGCCCTAACCCTAACTGCCCAAACCCTTAGCTAGGGTTAGGGTTAGCATTATTAGAAAACATAGAGGATGTTTGATGGCATGGCTGTGTTTTAGGACAGAAGTGAAATGTAGGAAAAGTGTTATTTTAATGTTCTCTGCACATTTTTTTTTCTTGCATATATGGCTCTATATACTGCATTGCCCTAAATGAGGATATTGTCTAAATCCCCGAAAAGCAAAAGATTGAAAGAAAGTGTATAAATGTCTTATTGTGTTGCATTTGGCATTGAATGCAGTGGCATTTTAATAGGTGTAGCTAAAATTCATTGAGTTTTCCAGACTCTTAAGCTATTTAACGCTGATACCATGCTCATGGAGAGCACCATTCCACACAAAATTTGCAATAACAGAATACTTGTTAAAAACGGAAATTGTATCACAGTTGATATATTTTGTTAGTTGTGGCAAGGCTGCTAAGTCATTCCAGACTAATAGTTTGATGCCCTGGGTTATATTTTCTGCTTAAATGAGAGTTAGGTTGCATTGAGGAAAATCTGAGCCCTAACCCTAACTGCCCAAACCCTTAGCTAGGGTTAGGGATAGCATTATTAGAAAACATAGAGGATGTTTGATGGCATGGCTGTGTTTTAGGACAGAAGTGAAATGTAGGAAAAGTGTTATTTTAATGTTCTCTGCACATTTTTTTTTCTTGCATATATGGCTCTATATACTGCATTGCCCTAAATGAGGGTATTGTCTAAATCCCCGAAAAGCAAAAGATTGAAAGAAAGTGTTTAAATGTCTCATTCTGTTGCATTTGGCATTGAATGCAGTGGCATTTTAATAGGTGTAGCTAAAATTCATTGAGTTTTCCAGACTCTTAAGCTATTTAACACTGATACCATGCTCATGGAGAGCACCATTCCACACAAAATTTGCAATAACAGAATACTTGTTAAAAACGGAAATTGTATCACAGTTGATATATTTTGTTAGTTGTGGCAAGGCTGCTAAGTCATTCCAGACTAATAGTTTGATGCCCTGGGTTATATTTTCTGCTTAAATGAGAGTTAGGTTGCATTGAGGAAAATCTGAGCCCTAACCCTAACTGCCCAAACCCTTAGCTAGGGTTAGGGTTAGCATTATTAGAAAACATAGAGGATGTTTGATGGCATGGCTGTGTTTTAGGACAGAAGTGAAATGTAGGAAAAGTGTTATTTTAATGTTCTCTGCACATTTTTTTTTCTTGCATATATGGCTCTATATACTGCATTGCCCTAAATGGGGATATTGTCTAAATCCCCGAAAAGCAAAAGATTGAAAGAAAGTGTTTAAATGTCTTATTCTGTTGCATTTGGCATTGAATGCAGTGGCATTTTAATAGGTGTAGCTAAAATTTATTGAGTTTTCCAGACTCTTAAGCTATTTAACGCTGATACCATGCTCATGGAGAGCACCATTCCACACAAAATTTGCAATAACAGAATACTTGTCAAAAAATGAATTTGTTTCACAGTTGATATATTTTGTTAGTTGTGGCAAGGCTGCTAAGTCATTCCAGACTAATAGTTTGATGCCCTGGGTTATATTTTCTGCTTAAATGAGAGTTAGGTTGCATTGAGGAAAACCTGAGCCCTAACCCTAACTGCCCAAACCCTTAGCTAGGGTTAGGGTTAGCATTATTAGAAAACATAGAGGATGTTTGATGGCATGGCTGTGTTTTAGGACAGAAGTGAAATGTAGGAAAAGTGTTATTTTAATGTTCTCTGCAGATTTTTTTTTCTTGCATATATGGCTCTATATACTGCATTGCCCTAAATGGGGATATTGTCTAAATCCCCGAAAAGCAAAAGATTGAATGAAAGTGTTTAAATGTCTTATTCTGTTGCATTTGGCATTGAATGCAGTGGCATTTTAATAGGTGTAGCTAAAATTCATTGAGTTTTCCAGACTCTTAAGCTATTTAACGCTGATACCATGCTCATGGAGAGCACCATTCCACACAAAATTTGCAATAACAGAATACTTGTCAAAAAATGAATTTGTTTCACAGTTGATATATTTTGTTAGTTGTGGCAAGGCTGCTAAGTCATTCCAGACTAATAGTTTGATGCCCTGGGTTATATTTTCTGCTTAAATGAGAGTTAGGTTGCATTGAGGAAAATCTGAGCCCTAACCCTAACTGCCCAAACCCTTAGCTAGGGTTAGGGTTAGCATTATTAGAAAACATAGAGGATGTTTGATGGCATGGCTGTGTTTTAGGACAGAAGTGAAATGTAGGAAAAGTGTTATTTTAATGTTCTCTGCACATTTTTTTTTCTTGCATATATGGCTCTATATACTGCATTGCCCTAAATGGGGATATTGTCTAAATCCCCGAAAAGCAAAAGATTGAAAGAAAGTGTTTAAATGTCTTATTCTGTTGCATTTGGCATTGAATGCAGTGGCATTTTAATAGGTGTAGCTAAAATTCATTGAGTTTTCCAGACTCTTAAGCTATTTAACGCTGATACCATGCTCATGGAGAGCACCATTCCACACAAAATTTGCAATAACAGAATACTTGTCAATAAATAAATTTGTTTCAAAGTTGATAAATTTTGTTAGTTGTGGCAAGGCTGCTAAGTCATTCCAGACTAATAGTTTGATGCCCTGGGTTATATTTTCTGCTTAAATGAGAGTTAGGTTGCATTGAGGAAAATCTGAGCCCTAACCCTAACTGCCCAAACCCTTAGCTAGGGTTAGGGTTATCATTATTAGAAAACATAGAGGATGTTTGATGGCATGGCTGTGTTTTAGGACAGAAGTGAAATGTAGGAAAAGTGTTATTTTAATGTTCTTTGCAGATTTTTTTTCTTGCATATATGGCTCTATATACTGCATTGCCCTAAATGAGGGTATTGTCTAAATCCCCGAAAAGCAAAAGATTGAAAGAAAGTGTTTAAATGTCTCATTCTGTTGCATTTGGCATTGAATGCAGTGGCATTTTAATAGGTGTAGCTAAAATTCATTGAGTTTTCCAGACTCTTAAGCTATTTAACGCTGATACCATGCTCATGGAGAGCACCATTCCACACAAAATTTGCAATAACAAAATACTTGTCAAAAAGAGAAATTGTATCACAGTTTATACATTTTGATTGTTGTGGCAAGGCTTCTAAGTCATTCCAGACTAATAGTTTGATGCCCTGGGTTATATTTTCTGCTTAAATGACAGTTAGGTTGCATTGAGGAAAATCTGAGCCCTAACCCTAACTGCCCAAACCCTTAGCTAGGGTTAGGGTTAGCATTATTAGAAAACATAGAGGATGTTTGATGGCATGGCTGTGTTTTAGGACAGAAGTGAAATGTAGGAAAAGTGTTATTTTAATGTTCTCTGCACATTTTTTTTTTGCATATATGGCTCTACTGTATATACTGCATTGCCCTAAATGAGGGTATTGTCTAAATCCCCGAAAAGCAAAAGATTGAAAGAAAGTGTTTAAATGTCTTATTCTGTTGCATTTGGCATTGAATGCAGTGGCATTTTAATAGGTGTAGCTAAAATTCATTGAGTTTTCCAGACTCTTAAGCTATTTAACGCTGATACCATGCTCATGGAGAGCACCATTCCACACAAAATTTGCAATAACAGAATACTTGTCAAAAAATGAATTTGTTTCACAGTTTATACATTTTGATTGTTGTGGCAAGGCTTCTAAGTCATTCCAGACTAATAGTTTGATGCCCTGGGTTATATTTTCTGCTTAAATGACAGTTAGGTTGCATTGAGGAAAATCTGAGCCCTAACCCTAACTGCCCAAACCCTTAGCTAGGGTTAGGGTTAGCATTATTAGAAAACATAGAGGATGTTTGATGGCATGGCTGTGTTTTAGGACAGAAGTGAAATGTAGGAAAAGTGTTATTTTAATGTTCTCTGCACTTTTTTTTTTTTGCATATATGGCTCTATATACTGCATTGCCCTAAATGAGGGTATTGTCTAAATCCCCGAAAAGCAAAAGATTGAAAGAAAGTGTTTAAATGTCTTATTCTGTTGCATTTGGCATTGAATGCAGTGGCATTTTAATAGGTGTAGCTAAAATTCATTGAGTTTTCCAGACTCTTAAGCTATTTAACGCTGATACCATGCTCATGGAGAGCACCATTCCACACAAAATTTGCAATAACAGAATACTTGTCAAAAAGTGAAATTGTATCACAGTTTATACATTTTGATTGTTGTGGCAAGGCTTCTAAGTCATTCCAGACTAATAGTTTGATGCCCTGGGTTATATTTTCTGCTTAAATGAGAGTTAGGTTGCATTGAGGAAAATCTGAGCCCTAACCCTAACTGCCCAAACCCTTAGCTAGGGTTAGGGTTAGCATTATTAGAAAACATAGAGGATGTTTGATGGCATGGCTGTGTTTTAGGACAGAAGTGAAATGTAGGAAAAGTGTTATTTTAATGTTCTCTGCACATTTTTTTTTCGTGCATATATGGCTCTGTATACTGCATTGCCCTAAATGGGGATATTGTCTAAATCCCCGAAAAGCAAAAGATTGAAAGAAAGTGTTTAAATGTCTTATTCTGTTGCATTTGGCATTGAATGCAGTGGCATTTTAATAGGTGTAGCTAAAATTCATTGAGTTTTCCAGACTCTTAAGCTATTTAACGCTGATACCATGCTCATGGAGAGCACCATTCCACACAAAATTTGCAATAACAGAATACTTGTCAAAAAATGAATTTGTTTCACAGTTGATATATTTTGTTAGTTGTGGCAAGGCTGCTAAGTCATTCCAGACTAATAGTTTGATGCCCTGGGTTATATTTTCTGCTTAAATGAGAGTTAGGTTGCATTGAGGAAAATCTGAGCCCTAACCCTAACTGCCCAAACCCTTAGCTAGGGTTAGGGTTAGCATTATTAGAAAACATAGAGGATGTTTGATGGCATGGCTGTGTTTTAGGACAGAAGTGAAATGTAGGAAAAGTGTTATTTTAATGTTCTCTGCACATTTTTTTTCTTGCATATATGGCTCTATATACTGCATTGCCCTAAATGAGGGTATTGTCTAAATCCCCGAAAAGCAAAAGATTGAAAGAAAGTGTTTAAATGTCTCATTCTGTTGCATTTGGCATTGAATGCAGTGGCATTTTAATAGGTGTAGCTAAAATTCATTGAGTTTTCCAGACTCTTAAGCTATTTAACGCTGATACCATGCTCATGGAGAGCACCATTCCACACAAAATTTGCAATAACAGAATACTTGTCAAAAAATGAATTTGTTTCACAGTTGATATATTTTGTTAGTTGTGGCAAGGCTGCTAAGTCATTCCAGACTAATAGTTTGATGCCCTGGGTTATATTTTCTGCTTAAATGAGAGTTAGGTTGCATTGAGGAAAATCTGAGCCCTAACCCTAACTGCCCAAACCCTTAGCTAGGGTTAGGGTTAGCATTATTAGAAAACATAGAGGATGTTTGATGGCATGGCTGTGTTTTAGGACAGAAGTGAAATGTAGGAAAAGTGTTATTTTAATGTTCTCTGCACATTTTTTTTTCTTGCATATATGGCTCTATATACTGCATTGCCCTAAATGGGGATATTGTCTAAATCCCCGAAAAGCAAAAGATTGAAAGAAAGTGTTTAAATGTCTTATTCTGTTGCATTTGGCATTGAATGCAGTGGCATTTTAATAGGTGTAGCTAAAATTCATTGAGTTTTCCAGACTCTTAAGCTATTTAACGCTGATACCATGCTCATGGAGAGCACCATTCCACACAAAATTTGCAATAACAGAATACTTGTTAAAAAGTGAAATTGTATCACAGTTGATACATTTTGATTGTTGTGGCAAGGCTGCTAAGTCATTCCAGACTATTATTTTGATGCCCTGGGTTATATTTTCTGCTTAAATGAGAGTTAGGTTGCATTGAAGAAAATCTGAGCCCTAACCCTAACTGCCCAAACCCTTAGCTAGGGTTAGGGTTAGCATTATTAGAAAACATAGAGGATGTTTGATGGCATGGCTGTGTTTTAGGACAGAAGTGAAATGTAGGAAAAGTGTTATTTTAATGTTCTCTGCACATTTTTTTTTCTTGCATATATGGCTCTATATACTGCATTGCCCTAAATGGGGGTATTGTCTAAATCCCCGAAAAGCAAAAGATTGAAAGACAGTGTTTAAATGTCTCATTCTGTTGCATTTGGCATTGAATGCAGTGGCATTTTAATAGGTGTAGCTAAAATTCATTGAGTTTTCCAGACTCTTAAGCTATTTAACACTGATACCATGCTCATGGAGAGCACCATTCCACACAAAATTTGCAATAACAGAATACTTGTCAAAAAGTGAAATTGTATCACTGTTGATACATTTTGTTTGTTGTGGCAAGGCTGCTAAGTCATTCCAGACTAATAGTTTGATGCCCTGGGTTATATTTTCTGCTTAAATGAGAGTTAGGTTGCATTGAGGAAAATCTGAGCCCTAACCCTAACTGCCCAAACCCTTAGCTAGGGTTAGGGTTAGCATTATTAGAAAACATAGAGGATGTTTGATGGCATGGCTGTGTTTTAGGACAGAAGTGAAATGTAGGAAAAGTGTTATTTTAATGTTCTCTGCACATTTTTTTTTCTTGCATATATGGCTCTATATACTGCATTGCCCTAAATGGGGATATTGTCTAAATCCCCGAAAAGCAAAAGATTGAAAGAAAGTGTTTAAATGTCTTATTCTGTTGCATTTGGCATTGAATGCAGTGGCATTTTAATAGGTGTAGCTAAAATTTATTGAGTTTTCCAGACTCTTAAGCTATTTAACGCTGATACCATGCTCATGGAGAGCACCATTCCACACAAAATTTGCAATAACAAAATACTTGTCAAAAAGTGAAATTGTATCACAGTTTATACATTTTGATTGTTGTGGCAAGGCTTCTAAGTCATTCCAGACTAATAGTTTGATGCCCTGGGTTATATTTTCTGCTTAAATGACAGTTAGGTTGCATTGAGGAAAATCTGAGCCCTAACCCTAACTGCCCAAACCCTTAGCTAGGGTTAGGGTTAGCATTATTAGAAAACATAGAGGATGTTTGATGGCATGGCTGTGTTTTAGGACAGAAGTGAAATGTAGGAAAAGTGTTATTTTAATGTTCTCTGCACATTTTTTTTTCTTGCATATATGGCTCTATATACTGCATTGCCCTAAATGAGGGTATTGTCTAAATCCCCGAAAAGCAAAAGATTGAAAGAAAGTGTTTAAATGTCTCATTCTGTTGCATTTGGCATTGAATGCAGTGGCATTTTAATAGGTGTAGCTAAAATGCATTGAGTTTTCCAGACTCTTAAGCTATTTAACGCTGATACCATGCTCATGGAGAGCACCATTCCACACAAAATTTGCAATAACAGAATACTTGTTAAAAACGGAAATTGTATCACAGTTGATATATTTTGTTAGTTGTGGAAGGCTGCTAAGTCATTCCAGACTAATAGTTTGATGCCCTGGGTTATATTTTCTGCTTAAATGAGAGTTAGGTTGCATTGAGGAAAATCTGAGCCCTAACCCTAACTGCCCAAACCCTTAGCTAGGGTTAGGGTTAGCATTATTAGAAAACATAGAGGATGTTTGATGGCATGGCTGTGTTTTAGGACAGAAGTGAAATGTAGGAAAAGTGTTATTTTAATGTTCTCTGCACATTTTTTTTTCTTGCATATATGGCTCTATATACTGCATTGCCCTAAATGGGGATATTGTCTAAATCCCCGAAAAGCAAAAGATTGAAAGAAAGTGTTTAAATGTCTTATTCTGTTGCATTTGGCATTGAATGCAGTGGCATTTTAATAGGTGTAGCTAAAATTTATTGAGTTTTCCAGACTCTTAAGCTATTTAACGCTGATACCATGCTCATGGAGAGCACCATTCCACACAAAATTTGCAATAACAGAATACTTGTCAAAAAATGAATTTGTTTCACAGTTGATATATTTTGTTAGTTGTGGCAAGGCTGCTATGTCATTCCAGACTAATAGTTTGATGCCCTGGGTTATATTTTCTGCTTAAATGAGAGTTAGGTTGCATTGAAGAAAATCTGAGCCCTAACCCTAACTGCCCAAACCCTTAGCTAGGGTTAGGGTTAGCATTATTAGAAAACATAGAGGATGTTTGATGGCATGGCTGTGTTTTAGGACAGAAGTGAAATGTAGGAAAAGTGTTATTTTAATGTTCTCTGCACATTTTTTTTTCTTGCATATATGGCTCTATATACTGCATTGCCCTAAATGGGGGTATTGTCTAAATCCCCAAAAAGCAAAAGATTGAAAGAAAGTGTTTAAATGTCTCATTCTGTTGCATTTGGCATTGAATGCAGTATCCTTTTAATAGGTGTAGCTAAAATTCATTGAGTTTTCCAGACTCTTAAGCTATTTAACGCTGATACCATGCTCATGGAGAGCACCATTCCACACAAAATTTGCAATAACAGAATACTTGTCAAAAAATGAATTTGTTTCACAGTTGATATATTTTGTTAGTTGTGGCAAGGCTGCTAAGTCATTCCAGAATAATAGTTTGATGCCCTGGGTTATATTTTCTGCTTAAATGAGAGTTAGGTTGCATTGAGGAAAATCTGAGCCCTAACCCTAACTGCCCAAACCCTTAGCTAGGGTTAGGGTTAGCATTATTAGAAAACATAGAGGATGTTTGATGGCATGGCTGTGTTTTAGGACAGAAGTGAAATGTAGGAAAAGTGTTATTTTAATGTTCTCTGCACATTTTTTTTTCTTGCATATATGGCTCTATATACTGCATTGCCCTAAATGGGGGTATTGTCTAAATCCCCGAAAAGCAAAAGATTGAAAGAAAGTGTTTAAATGTCTCATTCTGTTGCATTTGGCATTGAATGCAGTGGCATTTTAATAGGTGTAGCTAAAATTCATTGAGTTTTCCAGACTCTTAAGCTATTTAACGCTGATACCATGCTCATGGAGAGCACCATTCCACACAAAATTTGCAATAACAGAATACTTGTCAAAAAATGAATTTGTTTCACAGTTGATATATTTTGTTAGTTGTGGCAAGGCTGCTAAGTCATTCCAGACTAATAGTTTGATGCCCTGGGTTATATTTTCTGCTTAAATGAGAGTTAGGTTGCATTGAAGAAAATCTGAGCCCTAACCCTAACTGCCCAAACCCTTAGCTAGGGTTAGGGTTAGCATTATTAGAAAACATAGAGGATGTTTGATGGCATGGCTGTGTTTTAGGACAGAAGTGAAATGTAGGAAAAGTGTTATTTTAATGTTCTCTGCACATTTTTTTTTCTTGCATATATGGCTCTATATACTGCATTGCCCTAAATGGGGGTATTGTCTAAATCCCCAAAAAGCAAAAGATTGAAAGAAAGTGTTTAAATGTCTCATTCTGTCGCATTTGGCATTGAATGCAGTATCCTTTTAATAGGTGTAGCTAAAATTCATTGAGTTTTCCAGACTCTTAAGCTATTTAACGCTGATACCATGCTCATGGAGAGCACCATTCCACACAAAATTTGCAATAACAGAATACTTGTCAAAAAATGAATTTGTTTCACAGTTGATATATTTTGTTAGTTGTGGCAAGGCTGCTAGGTCATTCCAGAATAATAGTTTGATGCCCTGGGTTATATTTTCTGCTTAAATGAGAGTTAGGTTGCATTGAGGAAAATCTGAGCCCTAACCCTAACTGCCCAAACCCTTAGCTAGGGTTAGGGTTAGCATTATTAGAAAACATAGAGGATGTTTGATGGCATGGCTGTGTTTTAGGACAGAAGTGAAATGTAGGAAAAGTGTTATTTTAATGTTCTCTGCACATTTTTTTTTCTTGCATATATGGCTCTATATACTGCATTGCCCTAAATGGGGGTATTGTCTAAATCCCCGAAAAGCAAAAGATTGAAAGAAAGTGTTTAAATGTCTCATTCTGTTGCATTTGGCATTGAATGCAGTGGCCTTTTAATAGGTGTAGCTAAAATTCATTGAGTTTTCCAGACTCTTAAGCTATTTAACGCTGATACCATGCTCATGGAGAGTACCATTCCACACAAAATTTGCAATAACAGAATACTTGTCAAAAAATGAATTTGTTTCACAGTTGATATATTTTGTTAGTTGTGGCAAGGCTGCTAAGTCATTCCAGACTAATAGTTTGATGCCCTGGGTTATATTTTCTGCTTAAATGAGAGTTAGGTTGCATTGAGGAAAACCTGAGCCCTAACCCTAACTGCCCAAACCCTTAGCTAGGGTTAGGGTTAGCATTATTAGAAAACACAGAGGATGTTTGATGGCATGGCTGTGTTTTAGGACAGAAGTGAAATGTAGGAAAAGTGTTATTTTAATGTTCTCTGCAGATTTTTTTTCTTGCATATATGGCTCTATATACTGCATTGCCCTAAATGGGGATATTGTCTAAATCCCCGAAAAGCAAAAGATTGAAAGAAAGTGTTTAAATGTCTCATTCTGTTGCATTTGGCATTGAATGCAGTGGCATTTTAATAGGTGTAGCTAAAATTCATTGAGTTTTCCAGACTCTTAAGCTATTTAACGCTGATACCATGCTCATGGAGAGCACCATTCCACACAAAATTTGCAATAACGGAATACTTGTCAAAAAACGAAATTGTATCACAGTTGATACATTTTGTTAGTTGTGGCAAGGCTGCTAAGGCCATTCAGACTATTATTTTGATGCCCTGGGTTATATTTTCTGCTTAAATGAGAGTTAGGTTGCATTGAGGAAAATCTGAGCCCTAACCCTAACTGCCCATACCCTTAGCTAGGGTTAGGGTTAGCATTATTAGAAAACATAGAGGATGTTTGATGGCATGGCTGTGTTTTAGGACAGAAGTGAAATGTAGAAAAAGTGTTATTTTAATGTTCTCTGCAGATTTTTTTTCCTGCATATATGGCTCTATATACTGCATTGCCCTAAATGGGGATATTGTCTAAATCCCCGAAAAGCAAAAGATTGAAAGAAAGTGTTTAAATGTCTTATTCTGTTGCATTTGGCATTGAATGCAGTGGCATTTTAATAGGTGTAGCTAAAATTCATTGAGTTTTCCAGACTCTTAAGCTATTTAACGCTGATACCATGCTCATGGAGAGCACCATTCCACACAAAATTTGCAATAACAGAATACTTGTCAAAAAGTGAAATTGTATCACAGTTGATACATTTTGTTTGTTGTGGTAAGGCTGCTAAGTCATTCCAGACTAATAGTTTGATGCCCTGGGTTATATTTTCTGCTTAAATGAGAGTTAGGTTGCATTGAGGAAAATCTGAGCCCTAACCCTAACTGCCCAAACCCTTAGCTAGGGTTAGGGTTAGCATTATTAGAAAACATAGAGGATGTTTGATGGCATGGCTGTGTTTAAGGACAGAAGTGAAATGTAGGAAAAGTGTTATTTTAATGTTCTCTGCACATTTTTTTTTCTTGCATATATGGCTCTATATACTGCATTGCCCTAAATGGGGGTATTGTCTAAATCCCCGAAAAGCAAAAGATTGAAAGAAAGTGTTTAAATGTCTCATTCTGTTGCATTTGGCATTGAATGCAGTGGCATTTTAATAGGTGTAGCTAAAATTCATTGAGTTTTCCAGACTCTTAAGCTATTTAACGCTGATACCATGCTCATGGAGAGCACCATTCCACACAAAATTTGCAATAACAGAATACTTGTCAAAAAATGAATTGGTTTCACAGATGATATATTTTGTTAGTTGTGGCAAGGCTGCTTAGTCATTCCAGACTAATAGTTTGATGCCCTGGGTTATATTTTCTGCTTAAATGAGAGTTAGGTTGCATTGAGGAAAATCTGAGCCCTAACCCTAACTGCCCAAACCCTTAGCTAGGGTTAGGGTTAGCATTATTAGAAAACATAGAGGATGTTTGATGGCATGGCTGTGTTTTAGGACAGAAGTGAAATGTAGCAAAAGTGTTATTTTAATGTTCTCTGCACATTTTTTTTTCTTGCATATATGGCTCTACAGTATATACTGCATTGCCCTAAATGGGGATATTGTCTAAATCCCCGAAAAGCAAAAGATTGAAAGAAAGTGTTTAAATGTCTCATTCTGTTGCATTTGGCATTGAATGCAGTGGCATTTTAATAGGTGTAGCTAAAATTCATTGAGTTTTCCAGACTCTTAAGCTATTTAACGCTGATACCATGCTCATGGAGAGCACCATTCCACACAAAATTTGCAATAACAGAATACTTGTTAAAAACGGAAATTGTATCACAGTTGATATATTTTGTTAGTTGTGGCAAGGCTGCTAAGTCATTCCAGACTAATAGTTTGATGCCCTTGGTTATATTTTCTGCTTAAATGAGAGTTAGGTTGCATTGAGGAAAATCTGAGCCCTAACCCTAACTGCCCAAACCCTTAGCTAGGGTTAGGGTTAGCATTATTAGAAAACATAGAGGATGTTTGATGGCATAGCTGTGTTTTAGGACAGAAGTGAAATGTAGGAAAAGTGTTATTTTAATGTTCTCTGCACATTTTTTTTTCTTGCATATATGGCTCTATATACTGCATTGCCCTAAATGGGGGTATTGTCTAAATCCCCGAAAAGCAAAAGATTGAAAGAAAGTGTTTAAATGTCTCATTCTGTTGCATTTGGCATTGAATGCAGTGGCATTTTAATAGGTGTAGCTAAAATTCATTGAGTTTTCCAGACTCTTAAGCTATTTAACACTGATACCATGCTCATGGAGAGCACCATTCCACACAAAATTTGCAATAACAGAATACTTGTCAAAAAGTGAAATTGTATCACTGTTGATACATTTTGTTTGTTGTGGCAAGGCTGCTAAGTCATTCCAGACTAATAGTTTGATTCCCTGGGTTATATTTTCTGCTTAAATGAGAGTTAGGTTGCATTGAGGAAAATCTGAGCCCTAACCCTAACTGCCCAAACCCTTAGCTAGGGTTAGGGTTAGCATTATTAGAAAACATAGAGGATGTTTGATGGCATGGCTGTGTTTTAGGACAGAAGTGAAATGTAGGAAAAGTGTTATTTTAATGTTCTCTGCACATTTTTTTTTCTTGCATATATGGCTCTATATACTGCATTGCCCTAAATGAGGATATTGTCTAAATCCCCGAAAAGCAAAAGATTGAAAGAAAGTGTATAAATGTCTTATTGTGTTGCATTTGGCATTGAATGCAGTGGCATTTTAATAGGTGTAGCTAAAATTCATTGAGTTTTCCAGACTCTTAAGCTATTTAACGCTGATACCATGCTCATGGAGAGCACCATTCCACACAAAATTTGCAATAACAGAATACTTGTTAAAAACGGAAATTGTATCACAGTTGATATATTTTGTTAGTTGTGGCAAGGCTGCTAAGTCATTCCAGACTAATAGTTTGATGCCCTGGGTTATATTTTCTGCTTAAATGAGAGTTAGGTTGCATTGAGGAAAATCTGAGCCCTAACCCTAACTGCCCAAACCCTTAGCTAGGGTTAGGGTTAGCATTATTAGAAAACATAGAGGATGTTTGATGGCATGGCTGTGTTTTAGGACAGAAGTGAAATGTAGGAAAAGTGTTATTTTAATGTTCTCTGCACATTTTTTTTTCTTGCATATATGGCTTTATATACTGCATTGCCCTAAATGGGGATATTGTCTAAATCCCCGAAAAGCAAAAGATTGAAAGAAAGTGTTTAAATGTCTTATTCTGTTGCATTTGGCATTGAATGCAGTGGCATTTTAATAGGTGTAGCTAAAATTTATTGAGTTTTCCAGACTCTTAAGCTATTTAACGCTGATACCATGCTCATGGAGAGCACCATTCCACACAAAATTTGCAATAACAAAATACTTGTCAAAAAGTGAAATTGTATCACAGTTTATACATTTTGATTGTTGTGGCAAGGCTTCTAAGTCATTCCAGACTAATAGTTTGATGCCCTGGGTTATATTTTCTGCTTAAATGAGAGTTAGGTTGCATTGAGGAAAATCTGAGCCCTAACCCTAACTGCCCAAACCCTTAGCTAGGGTTAGGGTTAGCATTATTAGAAAACATAGAGGATGTTTGATGGCATGGCTGTGTTTTAGGACAGAAGTGAAATGTAGGAAAAGTGTTATTTTAATGTTCTCTGCACATTTTTTTTTCTTGCATATATGGCTCTATATACTGCATTGCCCTAAATGAGGGTATTGTCTAAATCCCCGAAAAGCAAAAGATTGAAAGAAAGTGTTTAAATGTCTCATTCTGTTGCATTTGGCATTGAATGCAGTGGCATTTTAATAGGTGTAGCTAAAATTCATTGAGTTTTCCAGACTCTTAAGCTATTTAACGCTGATACCATGCTCATGGAGAGCACCATTCCACACAAAATTTGCAATAACAGAATACTTGTTAAAAACGGAAATTGTATCACAGTTGATATATTTTGTTAGTTGTGGCAAGGCTGCTAAGTCATTCCAGACTAATAGTTTGATGCCCTGGGTTATATTTTCTGCTTAAATGAGAGTTAGGTTGCATTGAGGAAAATCTGAGCCCTAACCCTAACTGCCCAAACCCTTAGCTAGGGTTAGGGTTAGCATTATTAGAAAACATAGAGGATGTTTGATGGCATGGCTGTGTTTTAGGACAGAAGTGAAATGTAGGAAAAGTGTTATTTTAATGTTCTCTGCACATTTTTTTTTCTTGCATATATGGCTCTATATACTGCATTGCCCTAAATGGGGATATTGTCTAAATCCCCGAAAAGCAAAAGATTGAAAGAAAGTGTTTAAATGTCTTATTCTGTTGCATTTGGCATTGAATGCAGTGGCATTTTAATAGGTGTAGCTAAAATTTATTGAGTTTTCCAGACTCTTAAGCTATTTAACGCTGATACCATGCTCATGGAGAGCACCATTCCACACAAAATTTGCAATAACAGAATACTTGTCAAAAAATGAATTTGTTTCACAGTTGATATATTTTGTTAGTTGTGGCAAGGCTGCTAAGTCATTCCAGACTAATAGTTTGATGCCCTGGGTTATATTTTCTGCTTAAATGAGAGTTAGGTTGCATTGAGGAAAACCTGAGCCCTAACCCTAACTGCCCAAACCCTTAGCTAGGGTTAGGGTTAGCATTATTAGAAAACATAGAGGATGTTTGATGGCATGGCTGTGTTTTAGGACAGAAGTGAAATGTAGGAAAAGTGTTATTTTAATGTTCTCTGCAGATTTTTTTTTCTTGCATATATGGCTCTATATACTGCATTGCCCTAAATGGGGATATTGTCTAAATCCCCGAAAAGCAAAAGATTGAATGAAAGTGTTTAAATGTCTTATTCTGTTGCATTTGGCATTGAATGCAGTGGCATTTTAATAGGTGTAGCTAAAATTCATTGAGTTTTCCAGACTCTTAAGCTATTTAACGCTGATACCATGCTCATGGAGAGCACCATTCCACACAAAATTTGCAATAACAGAATACTTGTCAAAAAATGAATTTGTTTCACAGTTGATATATTTTGTTAGTTGTGGCAAGGCTGCTAAGTCATTCCAGACTAATAGTTTGATGCCCTGGGTTATATTTTCTGCTTAAATGAGAGTTAGGTTGCATTGAGGAAAATCTGAGCCCTAACCCTAACTGCCCAAACCCTTAGCTAGGGTTAGGGTTAGCATTATTAGAAAACATAGAGGATGTTTGATGGCATGGCTGTGTTTTAGGACAGAAGTGAAATGTAGGAAAAGTGTTATTTTAATGTTCTCTGCACATTTTTTTTTCTTGCATATATGGCTCTATATACTGCATTGCCCTAAATGGGGATATTGTCTAAATCCCCGAAAAGCAAAAGATTGAAAGAAAGTGTTTAAATGTCTTATTCTGTTGCATTTGGCATTGAATGCAGTGGCATTTTAATAGGTGTAGCTAAAATTCATTGAGTTTTCCAGACTCTTAAGCTATTTAACGCTGATACCATGCTCATGGAGAGCACCATTCCACACAAAATTTGCAATAACAGAATACTTGTCAATAAATAAATTTGTTTCAAAGTTGATAAATTTTGTTAGTTGTGGCAAGGCTGCTAAGTCATTCCAGACTAATAGTTTGATGCCCTGGGTTATATTTTCTGCTTAAATGAGAGTTAGGTTGCATTGAGGAAAATCTGAGCCCTAACCCTAACTGCCCAAACCCTTAGCTAGGGTTAGGGTTATCATTATTAGAAAACATAGAGGATGTTTGATGGCATGGCTGTGTTTTAGGACAGAAGTGAAATGTAGGAAAAGTGTTATTTTAATGTTCTTTGCAGATTTTTTTTCTTGCATATATGGCTCTATATACTGCATTGCCCTAAATGAGGGTATTGTCTAAATCCCCGAAAAGCAAAAGATTGAAAGAAAGTGTTTAAATGTCTCATTCTGTTGCATTTGGCATTGAATGCAGTGGCATTTTAATAGGTGTAGCTAAAATTCATTGAGTTTTCCAGACTCTTAAGCTATTTAACGCTGATACCATGCTCATGGAGAGCACCATTCCACACAAAATTTGCAATAACAAAATACTTGTCAAAAAGAGAAATTGTATCACAGTTTATACATTTTGATTGTTGTGGCAAGGCTTCTAAGTCATTCCAGACTAATAGTTTGATGCCCTGGGTTATATTTTCTGCTTAAATGACAGTTAGGTTGCATTGAGGAAAATCTGAGCCCTAACCCTAACTGCCCAAACCCTTAGCTAGGGTTAGGGTTAGCATTATTAGAAAACATAGAGGATGTTTGATGGCATGGCTGTGTTTTAGGACAGAAGTGAAATGTAGGAAAAGTGTTATTTTAATGTTCTCTGCACATTTTTTTTTTGCATATATGGCTCTACTGTATATACTGCATTGCCCTAAATGAGGGTATTGTCTAAATCCCCGAAAAGCAAAAGATTGAAAGAAAGTGTTTAAATGTCTTATTCTGTTGCATTTGGCATTGAATGCAGTGGCATTTTAATAGGTGTAGCTAAAATTCATTGAGTTTTCCAGACTCTTAAGCTATTTAACGCTGATACCATGCTCATGGAGAGCACCATTCCACACAAAATTTGCAATAACAGAATACTTGTCAAAAAATGAATTTGTTTCACAGTTTATACATTTTGATTGTTGTGGCAAGGCTTCTAAGTCATTCCAGACTAATAGTTTGATGCCCTGGGTTATATTTTCTGCTTAAATGACAGTTAGGTTGCATTGAGGAAAATCTGAGCCCTAACCCTAACTGCCCAAACCCTTAGCTAGGGTTAGGGTTAGCATTATTAGAAAACATAGAGGATGTTTGATGGCATGGCTGTGTTTTAGGACAGAAGTGAAATGTAGGAAAAGTGTTATTTTAATGTTCTCTGCACTTTTTTTTTTTTGCATATATGGCTCTATATACTGCATTGCCCTAAATGAGGGTATTGTCTAAATCCCCGAAAAGCAAAAGATTGAAAGAAAGTGTTTAAATGTCTTATTCTGTTGCATTTGGCATTGAATGCAGTGGCATTTTAATAGGTGTAGCTAAAATTCATTGAGTTTTCCAGACTCTTAAGCTATTTAACGCTGATACCATGCTCATGGAGAGCACCATTCCACACAAAATTTGCAATAACAGAATACTTGTCAAAAAGTGAAATTGTATCACAGTTTATACATTTTGATTGTTGTGGCAAGGCTTCTAAGTCATTCCAGACTAATAGTTTGATGCCCTGGGTTATATTTTCTGCTTAAATGAGAGTTAGGTTGCATTGAGGAAAATCTGAGCCCTAACCCTAACTGCCCAAACCCTTAGCTAGGGTTAGGGTTAGCATTATTAGAAAACATAGAGGATGTTTGATGGCATGGCTGTGTTTTAGGACAGAAGTGAAATGTAGGAAAAGTGTTATTTTAATGTTCTCTGCACATTTTTTTTTCGTGCATATATGGCTCTGTATACTGCATTGCCCTAAATGGGGATATTGTCTAAATCCCCGAAAAGCAAAAGATTGAAAGAAAGTGTTTAAATGTCTTATTCTGTTGCATTTGGCATTGAATGCAGTGGCATTTTAATAGGTGTAGCTAAAATTCATTGAGTTTTCCAGACTCTTAAGCTATTTAACGCTGATACCATGCTCATGGAGAGCACCATTCCACACAAAATTTGCAATAACAGAATACTTGTCAAAAAATGAATTTGTTTCACAGTTGATATATTTTGTTAGTTGTGGCAAGGCTGCTAAGTCATTCCAGACTAATAGTTTGATGCCCTGGGTTATATTTTCTGCTTAAATGAGAGTTAGGTTGCATTGAGGAAAATCTGAGCCCTAACCCTAACTGCCCAAACCCTTAGCTAGGGTTAGGGTTAGCATTATTAGAAAACATAGAGGATGTTTGATGGCATGGCTGTGTTTTAGGACAGAAGTGAAATGTAGGAAAAGTGTTATTTTAATGTTCTCTGCACATTTTTTTTCTTGCATATATGGCTCTATATACTGCATTGCCCTAAATGAGGGTATTGTCTAAATCCCCGAAAAGCAAAAGATTGAAAGAAAGTGTTTAAATGTCTCATTCTGTTGCATTTGGCATTGAATGCAGTGGCATTTTAATAGGTGTAGCTAAAATTCATTGAGTTTTCCAGACTCTTAAGCTATTTAACGCTGATACCATGCTCATGGAGAGCACCATTCCACACAAAATTTGCAATAACAGAATACTTGTCAAAAAATGAATTTGTTTCACAGTTGATATATTTTGTTAGTTGTGGCAAGGCTGCTAAGTCATTCCAGACTAATAGTTTGATGCCCTGGGTTATATTTTCTGCTTAAATGAGAGTTAGGTTGCATTGAGGAAAATCTGAGCCCTAACCCTAACTGCCCAAACCCTTAGCTAGGGTTAGGGTTAGCATTATTAGAAAACATAGAGGATGTTTGATGGCATGGCTGTGTTTTAGGACAGAAGTGAAATGTAGGAAAAGTGTTATTTTAATGTTCTCTGCACATTTTTTTTTCTTGCATATATGGCTCTATATACTGCATTGCCCTAAATGGGGATATTGTCTAAATCCCCGAAAAGCAAAAGATTGAAAGAAAGTGTTTAAATGTCTTATTCTGTTGCATTTGGCATTGAATGCAGTGGCATTTTAATAGGTGTAGCTAAAATTCATTGAGTTTTCCAGACTCTTAAGCTATTTAACGCTGATACCATGCTCATGGAGAGCACCATTCCACACAAAATTTGCAATAACAGAATACTTGTTAAAAAGTGAAATTGTATCACAGTTGATACATTTTGATTGTTGTGGCAAGGCTGCTAAGTCATTCCAGACTATTATTTTGATGCCCTGGGTTATATTTTCTGCTTAAATGAGAGTTAGGTTGCATTGAAGAAAATCTGAGCCCTAACCCTAACTGCCCAAACCCTTAGCTAGGGTTAGGGTTAGCATTATTAGAAAACATAGAGGATGTTTGATGGCATGGCTGTGTTTTAGGACAGAAGTGAAATGTAGGAAAAGTGTTATTTTAATGTTCTCTGCACATTTTTTTTTCTTGCATATATGGCTCTATATACTGCATTGCCCTAAATGGGGATATTGTCTAAATCCCCGAAAAGCAAAAGATTGAAAGAAAGTGTTTAAATGTCTTATTCTGTTGCATTTGGCATTGAATGCAGTGGCATTTTAATAGGTGTAGCTAAAATTCATTGAGTTTTCCAGACTCTTAAGCTATTTAACGCTGATACCATGCTCATGGAGAGCACCATTCCACACAAAATTTGCAATAACAGAATACTTGTCAAAAAATGAATTTGTTTCACAGTTGATATATTTTGTTAGTTGTGGCTAGGCTGCTAAGTCATTCCAGACTAATAGTTTGATGCCCTGGGTTATATTTTCTGCTTAAATGAGAGTTAGGTTGCATTGAGGAAAATCTGAGCCCTAACCCTAACTGCCCAAACCCTTAGCTAGGGTTAGGGTTAGCATTATTAGAAAACATAGAGGATGTTTGATGGCATGGCTGTGTTTTAGGACAGAAGTGAAATGTAGGAAAAGTGTTATTTTAATGTTCTCTGCACATTTTTTTTCTTGCATATATGGCTCTATATACTGCATTGCCCTAAATGGGGGTATTGTCTAAATCCCCGAAAAGCAAAAGATTGAAAGAAAGTGTTTAAATGTCTCATTCTGTTGCATTTGGCATTGAATGCAGTGGCATTTTAATAGGTGTAGCTAAAATTCATTGAGTTTTCCAGACTCTTAAGCTATTTAACGCTGATACCATGCTCATGAAGAGCACCATTCCACACAAAATTTGCAATAACAAAATACTTGTCAAAAAGTGAAATTGTATCACAGTTTATACATTTTGATTGTTGTGGCAAGGCTTCTAAGTCATTCCAGACTAATAGTTTGATGCCCTGGGTTATATTTTCTGCTTAAATGAGAGTTAGGTTGCATTGAGGAAAATCTGAGCCCTAACCCTAACTGCCCAAACCCTTAGCTAGGGTTAGGGTTAGCATTATTAGAAAACATAGAGGATGTTTGATGGCATGGCTGTGTTTTAGGACAGAAGTGAAATGTAGGAAAAGTGTTATTTTAATGTTCTCTGCACATTTTTTTTTCTTGCATATATGGCTCTATATACTGCATTGCCCTAAATGGGGATATTGTCTAAATCCCCGAAAAGCAAAAGATTGAAAGAAAGTGTTTAAATGTCTTATTCTGTTGCATTTGGCATTGAATGCAGTGGCATTTTAATAGGTGTAGCTAAAATTCATTGAGTTTTCCAGACTCTTAAGCTATTTAACGCTGATACCATGCTCATGGAGAGCACCATTCCACACAAAATTTGCAATAACAGAATACTTGTTAAAAAGTGAAATTGTATCACAGTTGATACATTTTGATTGTTGTGGCAAGGCTGCTAAGTCATTCCAGACTATTATTTTGATGCCCTGGGTTATATTTTCTGCTTAAATGAGAGTTAGGTTGCATTGAAGAAAATCTGAGCCCTAACCCTAACTGCCCAAACCCTTAGCTAGGGTTAGGGTTAGCATTATTAGAAAACATAGAGGATGTTTGATGGCATGGCTGTGTTTTAGGACAGAAGTGAAATGTAGGAAAAGTGTTATTTTAATGTTCTCTGCACTTTTTTTTTTCTTGCATATATGGTTCTATATACTGCATTGCCCTAAATGGGGATATTGTCTAAATCCCCGAAAAGCAAAAGATTGAAAGAAAGTGTTTAAATGTCTTATTCTGTTGCATTTGGCATTGAATGCAGTGGCATTTTAATAGGTGTAGCTAAAATTCATTGAGTTTTCCAGACTCTTAAGCTATTTAACGCTGATACCATGCTCATGGAGAGCACCATTCCACACAAAATTTGCAATAACAGAATACTTGTCAAAAAATGAATTTGTTTCACAGTTGATATATTTTGTTAGTTGTGGCAAGGCTGCTAAGTCATTCCAGACTAATAGTTTGATGCCCTGGGTTATATTTTCTGCTTAAATGAGAGTTAGGTTGCATTGAGGAAAATCTGAGCCCTAACCCTAACTGCCCAAACCCTTAGCTAGGGTTAGGGTTAGCATTATTAGAAAACATAGAGGATGTTTGATGGCATGGCTGTGTTTTAGGACAGAAGTGAAATGTAGGAAAAGTGTTATTTTAATGTTCTCTGCACATTTTTTTTCTTGCATATATGGCTCTATATACTGCATTGCCCTAAATGAGGGTATTGTCTAAATCCCCGAAAAGCAAAAGATTGAAAGAAAGTGTTTAAATGTCTCATTCTGTTGCATTTGGCATTGAATGCAGTGGCATTTTAATAGGTGTAGCTAAAATTCATTGAGTTTTCCAGACTCTTAAGCTATTTAACGCTGATACCATGCTCATGGAGAGCACCATTCCACACAAAATTTGCAATAACAGAATACTTGTCAAAAAATGAATTTGTTTCACAGTTGATATATTTTGTTAGTTGTGGCAAGGCTGCTAAGTCATTCCAGAATAATAGTTTGATGCCCTGGGTTATATTTTCTGCTTAAATGAGAGTTAGGTTGCATTGAGGAAAATCTGAGCCCTAACCCTAACTGCCCAAACCCTTAGCTAGGGTTAGGGTTAGCATTATTAGAAAACATAGAGGATGTTTGATGGCATGGCTGTGTTTTAGGACAGAAGTGAAATGTAGGAAAAGTGTTATTTTAATGTTCTCTGCACATTTTTTTTCTTGCATATATGGCTCTATATACTGCATTGCCCTAAATGAGGGTATTGTCTAAATCCCCGAAAAGCAAAAGATTGAAAGAAAGTGTTTAAATGTCTCATTCTGTTGCATTTGGCATTGAATGCAGTGGCATTTTAATAGGTGTAGCTAAAATTCATTGAGTTTTCCAGACTCTTAAGCTATTTAACGCTGATACCATGCTCATGGAGAGCACCATTCCACACAAAATTTGCAATAACAAAATACTTGTCAAAAAGTGAAATTGTATCACAGTTTATACATTTTGATTGTTGTGGCAAGGCTTCTAAGTCATTCCAGACTAATAGTTTGATGCCCTGGGTTATATTTTCTGCTTAAATGAGAGTTAGGTTGCATTGAGGAAAATCTGAGCCCTAACCCTAACTGCCCAAACCCTTAGCTAGGGTTAGGGTTAGCATTATTAGAAAACATAGAGGATGTTTGATGGCATGGCTGTGTTTTAGGACAGAAGTGAAATGTAGGAAAAGTGTTATTTTAATGTTCTCTGCACATTTTTTTTTCTTGCATATATGGCTCTATATACTGCATTGCCCTAAATGAGGGTATTGTCTAAATCCCCGAAAAGCAAAAGATTGAAAGAAAGTGTTTAAATGTCTCATTCTGTTGCATTTGGCATTGAATGCAGTGGCATTTTAATAGGTGTAGCTAAAATTCATTGAGTTTTCCAGACTCTTAAGCTATTTAACGCTGATACCATGCTCATGGAGAGCACCATTCCACACAAAATTTGCAATAACAGAATACTTGTTAAAAACGGAAATTGTATCACAGTTGATATATTTTGTTAGTTGTGGCAAGGCTGCTAAGTCATTCCAGACTAATAGTTTGATGCCCTGGGTTATATTTTCTGCTTAAATGAGAGTTAGGTTGCATTGAGGAAAATCTGAGCCCTAACCCTAACTGCCCAAACCCTTAGCTAGGGTTAGGGTTAGCATTATTAGAAAACATAGAGGATGTTTGATGGCATGGCTGTGTTTTAGGACAGAAGTGAAATGTAGGAAAAGTGTTATTTTAATGTTCTCTGCACATTTTTTTTTCTTGCATATATGGCTCTATATACTGCATTGCCCTAAATGGGGATATTGTCTAAATCCCCGAAAAGCAAAAGATTGAAAGAAAGTGTTTAAATGTCTTATTCTGTTGCATTTGGCATTGAATGCAGTGGCATTTTAATAGGTGTAGCTAAAATTTATTGAGTTTTCCAGACTCTTAAGCTATTTAACGCTGATACCATGCTCATGGAGAGCACCATTCCACACAAAATTTGCAATAACAGAATACTTGTCAAAAAATGAATTTGTTTCACAGTTGATATATTTTGTTAGTTGTGGCAAGGCTGCTAAGTCATTCCAGACTAATAGTTTGATGCCCTGGGTTATATTTTCTGCTTAAATGAGAGTTAGGTTGCATTGAGGAAAACCTGAGCCCTAACCCTAACTGCCCAAACCCTTAGCTAGGGTTAGGGTTAGCATTATTAGAAAACATAGAGGATGTTTGATGGCATGGCTGTGTTTTAGGACAGAAGTGAAATGTAGGAAAAGTGTTATTTTAATGTTCTCTGCAGATTTTTTTTTCTTGCATATATGGCTCTATATACTGCATTGCCCTAAATGGGGATATTGTCTAAATCCCCGAAAAGCAAAAGATTGAATGAAAGTGTTTAAATGTCTTATTCTGTTGCATTTGGCATTGAATGCAGTGGCATTTTAATAGGTGTAGCTAAAATTCATTGAGTTTTCCAGACTCTTAAGCTATTTAACGCTGATACCATGCTCATGGAGAGCACCATTCCACACAAAATTTGCAATAACAGAATACTTGTCAAAAAATGAATTTGTTTCACAGTTGATATATTTTGTTAGTTGTGGCAAGGCTGCTAAGTCATTCCAGACTAATAGTTTGATGCCCTGGGTTATATTTTCTGCTTAAATGAGAGTTAGGTTGCATTGAGGAAAATCTGAGCCCTAACCCTAACTGCCCAAACCCTTAGCTAGGGTTAGGGTTAGCATTATTAGAAAACATAGAGGATGTTTGATGGCATGGCTGTGTTTTAGGACAGAAGTGAAATGTAGGAAAAGTGTTATTTTAATGTTCTCTGCACATTTTTTTTTCTTGCATATATGGCTCTATATACTGCATTGCCCTAAATGGGGATATTGTCTAAATCCCCGAAAAGCAAAAGATTGAAAGAAAGTGTTTAAATGTCTTATTCTGTTGCATTTGGCATTGAATGCAGTGGCATTTTAATAGGTGTAGCTAAAATTCATTGAGTTTTCCAGACTCTTAAGCTATTTAACGCTGATACCATGCTCATGGAGAGCACCATTCCACACAAAATTTGCAATAACAGAATACTTGTCAATAAATAAATTTGTTTCAAAGTTGATAAATTTTGTTAGTTGTGGCAAGGCTGCTAAGTCATTCCAGACTAATAGTTTGATGCCCTGGGTTATATTTTCTGCTTAAATGAGAGTTAGGTTGCATTGAGGAAAATCTGAGCCCTAACCCTAACTGCCCAAACCCTTAGCTAGGGTTAGGGTTATCATTATTAGAAAACATAGAGGATGTTTGATGGCATGGCTGTGTTTTAGGACAGAAGTGAAATGTAGGAAAAGTGTTATTTTAATGTTCTTTGCAGATTTTTTTTCTTGCATATATGGCTCTATATACTGCATTGCCCTAAATGAGGGTATTGTCTAAATCCCCGAAAAGCAAAAGATTGAAAGAAAGTGTTTAAATGTCTCATTCTGTTGCATTTGGCATTGAATGCAGTGGCATTTTAATAGGTGTAGCTAAAATTCATTGAGTTTTCCAGACTCTTAAGCTATTTAACGCTGATACCATGCTCATGGAGAGCACCATTCCACACAAAATTTGCAATAACAAAATACTTGTCAAAAAGAGAAATTGTATCACAGTTTATACATTTTGATTGTTGTGGCAAGGCTTCTAAGTCATTCCAGACTAATAGTTTGATGCCCTGGGTTATATTTTCTGCTTAAATGACAGTTAGGTTGCATTGAGGAAAATCTGAGCCCTAACCCTAACTGCCCAAACCCTTAGCTAGGGTTAGGGTTAGCATTATTAGAAAACATAGAGGATGTTTGATGGCATGGCTGTGTTTTAGGACAGAAGTGAAATGTAGGAAAAGTGTTATTTTAATGTTCTCTGCACATTTTTTTTTTGCATATATGGCTCTACTGTATATACTGCATTGCCCTAAATGAGGGTATTGTCTAAATCCCCGAAAAGCAAAAGATTGAAAGAAAGTGTTTAAATGTCTTATTCTGTTGCATTTGGCATTGAATGCAGTGGCATTTTAATAGGTGTAGCTAAAATTCATTGAGTTTTCCAGACTCTTAAGCTATTTAACGCTGATACCATGCTCATGGAGAGCACCATTCCACACAAAATTTGCAATAACAGAATTCTTGTCAAAAAATGAATTTGTTTCACAGTTTATACATTTTGATTGTTGTGGCAAGGCTTCTAAGTCATTCCAGACTAATAGTTTGATGCCCTGGGTTATATTTTCTGCTTAAATGACAGTTAGGTTGCATTGAGGAAAATCTGAGCCCTAACCCTAACTGCCCAAACCCTTAGCTAGGGTTAGGGTTAGCATTATTAGAAAACATAGAGGATGTTTGATGGCATGGCTGTGTTTTAGGACAGAAGTGAAATGTAGGAAAAGTGTTATTTTAATGTTCTCTGCACTTTTTTTTTTTTGCATATATGGCTCTATATACTGCATTGCCCTAAATGAGGGTATTGTCTAAATCCCCGAAAAGCAAAAGATTGAAAGAAAGTGTTTAAATGTCTTATTCTGTTGCATTTGGCATTGAATGCAGTGGCATTTTAATAGGTGTAGCTAAAATTCATTGAGTTTTCCAGACTCTTAAGCTATTTAACGCTGATACCATGCTCATGGAGAGCACCATTCCACACAAAATTTGCAATAACAGAATACTTGTCAAAAAGTGAAATTGTATCACAGTTTATACATTTTGATTGTTGTGGCAAGGCTTCTAAGTCATTCCAGACTAATAGTTTGATGCCCTGGGTTATATTTTCTGCTTAAATGAGAGTTAGGTTGCATTGAGGAAAATCTGAGCCCTAACCCTAACTGCCCAAACCCTTAGCTAGGGTTAGGGTTAGCATTATTAGAAAACATAGAGGATGTTTGATGGCATGGCTGTGTTTTAGGACAGAAGTGAAATGTAGGAAAAGTGTTATTTTAATGTTCTCTGCACATTTTTTTTTCGTGCATATATGGCTCTGTATACTGCATTGCCCTAAATGGGGATATTGTCTAAATCCCCGAAAAGCAAAAGATTGAAAGAAAGTGTTTAAATGTCTTATTCTGTTGCATTTGGCATTGAATGCAGTGGCATTTTAATAGGTGTAGCTAAAATTCATTGAGTTTTCCAGACTCTTAAGCTATTTAACGCTGATACCATGCTCATGGAGAGCACCATTCCACACAAAATTTGCAATAACAGAATACTTGTCAAAAAATGAATTTGTTTCACAGTTGATATATTTTGTTAGTTGTGGCAAGGCTGCTAAGTCATTCCAGACTAATAGTTTGATGCCCTGGGTTATATTTTCTGCTTAAATGAGAGTTAGGTTGCATTGAGGAAAATCTGAGCCCTAACCCTAACTGCCCAAACCCTTAGCTAGGGTTAGGGTTAGCATTATTAGAAAACATAGAGGATGTTTGATGGCATGGCTGTGTTTTAGGACAGAAGTGAAATGTAGGAAAAGTGTTATTTTAATGTTCTCTGCACATTTTTTTTCTTGCATATATGGCTCTATATACTGCATTGCCCTAAATGAGGGTATTGTCTAAATCCCCGAAAAGCAAAAGATTGAAAGAAAGTGTTTAAATGTCTCATTCTGTTGCATTTGGCATTGAATGCAGTGGCATTTTAATAGGTGTAGCTAAAATTCATTGAGTTTTCCAGACTCTTAAGCTATTTAACGCTGATACCATGCTCATGGAGAGCACCATTCCACACAAAATTTGCAATAACAGAATACTTGTTAAAAAGTGAAATTGTATCACAGTTGATACATTTTGATTGTTGTGGCAAGGCTGCTAAGTCATTCCAGACTATTATTTTGATGCCCTGGGTTATATTTTCTGCTTAAATGAGAGTTAGGTTGCATTGAAGAAAATCTGAGCCCTAACCCTAACTGCCCAAACCCTTAGCTAGGGTTAGGGTTAGCATTATTAGAAAACATAGAGGATGTTTGATGGCATGGCTGTGTTTTAGGACAGAAGTGAAATGTAGGAAAAGTGTTATTTTAATGTTCTCTGCACATTTTTTTTTCTTGCATATATGGCTCTATATACTGCATTGCCCTAAATGGGGATATTGTCTAAATCCCCGAAAAGCAAAAGATTGAAAGAAAGTGTTTAAATGTCTTATTCTGTTGCATTTGGCATTGAATGCAGTGGCATTTTAATAGGTGTAGCTAAAATTCATTGAGTTTTCCAGACTCTTAAGCTATTTAACGCTGATACCATGCTCATGGAGAGCACCATTCCACACAAAATTTGCAATAACAGAATACTTGTCAAAAAATGAATTTGTTTCACAGTTGATATATTTTGTTAGTTGTGGCTAGGCTGCTAAGTCATTCCAGACTAATAGTTTGATGCCCTGGGTTATATTTTCTGCTTAAATGAGAGTTAGGTTGCATTGAGGAAAATCTGAGCCCTAACCCTAACTGCCCAAACCCTTAGCTAGGGTTAGGGTTAGCATTATTAGAAAACATAGAGGATGTTTGATGGCATTGTTGTGTTTTAGGACAGAAGTGAAATGTAGGAAAAGTGTTATTTTAATGTTCTCTGCACATTTTTTTTCTTGCATATATGGCTCTATATACTGCATTGCCCTAAATGGGGGTATTGTCTAAATCCCCGAAAAGCAAAAGATTGAAAGAAAGTGTTTAAATGTCTCATTCTGTTGCATTTGGCATTGAATGCAGTGGCATTTTAATAGGTGTAGCTAAAATTCATTGAGTTTTCCAGACTCTTAAGCTATTTAACGCTGATACCATGCTCATGAAGAGCACCATTCCACACAAAATTTGCAATAACAAAATACTTGTCAAAAAGTGAAATTGTATCACAGTTTATACATTTTGATTGTTGTGGCAAGGCTTCTAAGTCATTCCAGACTAATAGTTTGATGCCCTGGGTTATATTTTCTGCTTAAATGAGAGTTAGGTTGCATTGAGGAAAATCTGAGCCCTAACCCTAACTGCCCAAACCCTTAGCTAGGGTTAGGGTTAGCATTATTAGAAAACATAGAGGATGTTTGATGGCATGGCTGTGTTTTAGGACAGAAGTGAAATGTAGGAAAAGTGTTATTTTAATGTTCTCTGCACATTTTTTTTCTTGCATATATGGCTCTATATACTGCATTGCCCTAAATGAGGGTATTGTCTAAATCCCCGAAAAGCAAAAGATTGAAAGAAAGTGTTTAAATGTCTCATTCTGTTGCATTTGGCATTGAATGCAGTGGCATTTTAATAGGTGTAGCTAAAATTCATTGAGTTTTCCAGACTCTTAAGCTATTTAACGCTGATACCATGCTCATGGAGAGCACCATTCCACACAAAATTTGCAATAACAGAATACTTGTCAAAAAATGAATTTGTTTCACAGTTGATATATTTTGTTAGTTGTGGCAAGGCTGCTAAGTCATTCCAGACTAATAGTTTGATGCCCTGGGATATATTTTCTGCTTAAATGAGAGTTAGGTTGCATTGAGGAAAATCTGAGCCCTAACCCTAACTGCCCAAACCCTTAGCTAGGGTTAGGGTTAGCATTATTAGAAAACATAGAGGATGTTTGATGGCATGGCTGTGTTTTAGGACAGAAGTGAAATGTAGGAAAAGTGTTATTTTAATGTTCTCTGCACATTTTTTTTTCTTGCATATATGGCTCTATATACTGCATTGCCCTAAATGGGGATATTGTCTAAATCCCCGAAAAGCAAAAGATTGAAAGAAAGTGTTTAAATGTCTTATTCTGTTGCATTTGGCATTGAATGCAGTGGCATTTTAATAGGTGTAGCTAAAATTCATTGAGTTTTCCAGACTCTTAAGCTATTTAACGCTGATACCATGCTCATGGAGAGCACCATTCCACACAAAATTTGCAATAACAGAATACTTGTTAAAAAGTGAAATTGTATCACAGTTGATACATTTTGATTGTTGTGGCAAGGCTGCTAAGTCATTCCAGACTATTATTTTGATGCCCTGGGTTATATTTTCTGCTTAAATGAGAGTTAGGTTGCATTGAAGAAAATCTGAGCCCTAACCCTAACTGCCCAAACCCTTAGCTAGGGTTAGGGTTAGCATTATTAGAAAACATAGAGGATGTTTGATGGCATGGCTGTGTTTTAGGACAGAAGTGAAATGTAGGAAAAGTGTTATTTTAATGTTCTCTGCACTTTTTTTTTTCTTGCATATATGGTTCTATATACTGCATTGCCCTAAATGGGGATATTGTCTAAATCCCCGAAAAGCAAAAGATTGAAAGAAAGTGTTTAAATGTCTTATTCTGTTGCATTTGGCATTGAATGCAGTGGCATTTTAATAGGTGTAGCTAAAATTCATTGAGTTTTCCAGACTCTTAAGCTATTTAACGCTGATACCATGCTCATGGAGAGCACCATTCCACACAAAATTTGCAATAACAGAATACTTGTCAAAAAATGAATTTGTTTCACAGTTGATATATTTTGTTAGTTGTGGCAAGGCTGCTAAGTCATTCCAGACTAATAGTTTGATGCCCTGGGTTATATTTTCTGCTTAAATGAGAGTTAGGTTGCATTGAGGAAAATCTGAGCCCTAACCCTAACTGCCCAAACCCTTAGCTAGGGTTAGGGTTAGCATTATTAGAAAACATAGAGGATGTTTGATGGCATGGCTGTGTTTTAGGACAGAAGTGAAATGTAGGAAAAGTGTTATTTTAATGTTCTCTGCACATTTTTTTTCTTGCATATATGGCTCTATATACTGCATTGCCCTAAATGAGGGTATTGTCTAAATCCCCGAAAAGCAAAAGATTGAAAGAAAGTGTTTAAATGTCTCATTCTGTTGCATTTGGCATTGAATGCAGTGGCATTTTAATAGGTGTAGCTAAAATTCATTGAGTTTTCCAGACTCTTAAGCTATTTAACGCTGATACCATGCTCATGGAGAGCACCATTCCACACAAAATTTGCAATAACAGAATACTTGTCAAAAAATGAATTTGTTTCACAGTTGATATATTTTGTTAGTTGTGGCAAGGCTGCTAAGTCATTCCAGAATAATAGTTTGATGCCCTGGGTTATATTTTCTGCTTAAATGAGAGTTAGGTTGCATTGAGGAAAATCTGAGCCCTAACCCTAACTGCCCAAACCCTTAGCTAGGGTTAGGGTTAGCATTATTAGAAAACATAGAGGATGTTTGATGGCATGGCTGTGTTTTAGGACAGAAGTGAAATGTAGGAAAAGTGTTATTTTAATGTTCTCTGCACATTTTTTTTCTTGCATATATGGCTCTATATACTGCATTGCCCTAAATGAGGGTATTGTCTAAATCCCCGAAAAGCAAAAGATTGAAAGAAAGTGTTTAAATGTCTCATTCTGTTGCATTTGGCATTGAATGCAGTGGCATTTTAATAGGTGTAGCTAAAATTCATTGAGTTTTCCAGACTCTTAAGCTATTTAACGCTGATACCATGCTCATGGAGAGCACCATTCCACACAAAATTTGCAATAACAGAATACTTGTCAAAAAATGAATTTGTTTCACAGTTGATATATTTTGTTAGTTGTGGCAAGGCTGCTAAGTCATTCCAGACTAATAGTTTGATGCCCTGGGTTATATTTTCTGCTTAAATGAGAGTTAGGTTGCATTGAGGAAAATCTGAGCCCTAACCCTAACTGCCCAAACCCTTAGCTAGGGTTAGGGTTAGCATTATTAGAAAACATAGAGGATGTTTGATGGCATGGCTGTGTTTTAGGACAGAAGTGAAATGTAGGAAAAGTGTTATTTTAATGTTCTCTGCACATTTTTTTTTCTTGCATATATGGCTCTATATACTGCATTGCCCTAAATGGGGATATTGTCTAAATCCCCGAAAAGCAAAAGATTGAAAGAAAGTGTTTAAATGTCTTATTCTGTTGCATTTGGCATTGAATGCAGTGGCATTTTAATAGGTGTAGCTAAAATTCATTGAGTTTTCCAGACTCTTAAGCTATTTAACGCTGATACCATGCTCATGGAGAGCACCATTCCACACAAAATTTGCAATAACAGAATACTTGTTAAAAAGTGAAATTGTATCACAGTTGATACATTTTGATTGTTGTGGCAAGGCTGCTAAGTCATTCCAGACTATTATTTTGATGCCCTGGGTTATATTTTCTGCTTAAATGAGAGTTAGGTTGCATTGAAGAAAATCTGAGCCCTAACCCTAACTGCCCAAACCCTTAGCTAGGGTTAGGGTTAGCATTATTAGAAAACATAGAGGATGTTTGATGGCATGGCTGTGTTTTAGGACAGAAGTGAAATGTAGGAAAAGTGTTATTTTAATGTTCTCTGCACATTTTTTTTTCTTGCATATATGGCTCTATATACTGCATTGCCCTAAATGGGGATATTGTCTAAATCCCCGAAAAGCAAAAGATTGAAAGAAAGTGTTTAAATGTCTTATTCTGTTGCATTTGGCATTGAATGCAGTGGCATTTTAATAGGTGTAGCTAAAATTCATTGAGTTTTCCAGACTCTTAAGCTATTTAACGCTGATACCATGCTCATGGAGAGCACCATTCCACACAAAATTTGCAATAACAGAATACTTGTCAAAAAATGAATTTGTTTCACAGTTGATATATTTTGTTAGTTGTGGCTAGGCTGCTAAGTCATTCCAGACTAATAGTTTGATGCCCTGGGTTATATTTTCTGCTTAAATGAGAGTTAGGTTGCATTGAGGAAAATCTGAGCCCTAACCCTAACTGCCCAAACCCTTAGCTAGGGTTAGGGTTAGCATTATTAGAAAACATAGAGGATGTTTGATGGCATGGCTGTGTTTTAGGACAGAAGTGAAATGTAGGAAAAGTGTTATTTTAATGTTCTCTGCACATTTTTTTTCTTGCATATATGGCTCTATATACTGCATTGCCCTAAATGGGGGTATTGTCTAAATCCCCGAAAAGCAAAAGATTGAAAGAAAGTGTTTAAATGTCTCATTCTGTTGCATTTGGCATTGAATGCAGTGGCATTTTAATAGGTGTAGCTAAAATTCATTGAGTTTTCCAGACTCTTAAGCTATTTAACGCTGATACCATGCTCATGGAGAGCACCATTCCACACAAAATTTGCAATAACAGAATACTTGTCAAAAAGTGAAATTGTATCACAGTTTATACATTTTGATTGTTGTGGCAAGGCTTCTAAGTCATTCCAGACTAATAGTTTGATGCCCTGGGTTATATTTTCTGCTTAAATGAGAGTTAGGTTGCATTGAGGAAAATCTGAGCCCTAACCCTAACTGCCCAAACCCTTAGCTAGGGTTAGGGTTAGCATTATTAGAAAACATAGAGGATGTTTGATGGCATGGCTGTGTTTTAGGACAGAAGTGAAATGTAGGAAAAGTGTTATTTTAATGTTCTCTGCACATTTTTTTTCTTGCATATATGGCTCTATATACTGCATTGCCCTAAATGAGGGTATTGTCTAAATCCCCGAAAAGCAAAAGATTGAAAGAAAGTGTTTAAATGTCTCATTCTGTTGCATTTGGCATTGAATGCAGTGGCATTTTAATAGGTGTAGCTAAAATTCATTGAGTTTTCCAGACTCTTAAGCTATTTAACGCTGATACCATGCTCATGGAGAGCACCATTCCACACAAAATTTGCAATAACAGAATACTTGTCAAAAAATGAATTTGTTTCACAGTTGATATATTTTGTTAGTTGTGGCAAGGCTGCTAAGTCATTCCAGACTAATAGTTTGATGCCCTGGGATATATTTTCTGCTTAAATGAGAGTTAGGTTGCATTGAGGAAAATCTGAGCCCTAACCCTAACTGCCCAAACCCTTAGCTAGGGTTAGGGTTAGCATTATTAGAAAACATAGAGGATGTTTGATGGCATGGCTGTGTTTTAGGACAGAAGTGAAATGTAGGAAAAGTGTTATTTTAATGTTCTCTGCACATTTTTTTTTCTTGCATATATGGCTCTATATACTGCATTGCCCTAAATGGGGATATTGTCTAAATCCCCGAAAAGCAAAAGATTGAAAGAAAGTGTTTAAATGTCTTATTCTGTTGCATTTGGCATTGAATGCAGTGGCATTTTAATAGGTGTAGCTAAAATTCATTGAGTTTTCCAGACTCTTAAGCTATTTAACGCTGATACCATGCTCATGGAGAGCACCATTCCACACAAAATTTGCAATAACAGAATACTTGTTAAAAAGTGAAATTGTATCACAGTTGATACATTTTGATTGTTGTGGCAAGGCTGCTAAGTCATTCCAGACTATTATTTTGATGCCCTGGGTTATATTTTCTGCTTAAATGAGAGTTAGGTTGCATTGAAGAAAATCTGAGCCCTAACCCTAACTGCCCAAACCCTTAGCTAGGGTTAGGGTTAGCATTATTAGAAAACATAGAGGATGTTTGATGGCATGGCTGTGTTTTAGGACAGAAGTGAAATGTAGGAAAAGTGTTATTTTAATGTTCTCTGCACTTTTTTTTTTCTTGCATATATGGTTCTATATACTGCATTGCCCTAAATGGGGATATTGTCTAAATCCCCGAAAAGCAAAAGATTGAAAGAAAGTGTTTAAATGTCTTATTCTGTTGCATTTGGCATTGAATGCAGTGGCATTTTAATAGGTGTAGCTAAAATTCATTGAGTTTTCCAGACTCTTAAGCTATTTAACGCTGATACCATGCTCATGGAGAGCACCATTCCACACAAAATTTGCAATAACAGAATACTTGTCAAAAAATGAATTTGTTTCACAGTTGATATATTTTGTTAGTTGTGGCAAGGCTGCTAAGTCATTCCAGACTAATAGTTTGATGCCCTGGGTTATATTTTCTGCTTAAATGAGAGTTAGGTTGCATTGAGGAAAATCTGAGCCCTAACCCTAACTGCCCAAACCCTTAGCTAGGGTTAGGGTTAGCATTATTAGAAAACATAGAGGATGTTTGATGGCATGGCTGTGTTTTAGGACAGAAGTGAAATGTAGGAAAAGTGTTATTTTAATGTTCTCTGCACATTTTTTTTCTTGCATATATGGCTCTATATACTGCATTGCCCTAAATGAGGGTATTGTCTAAATCCCCGAAAAGCAAAAGATTGAAAGAAAGTGTTTAAATGTCTCATTCTGTTGCATTTGGCATTGAATGCAGTGGCATTTTAATAGGTGTAGCTAAAATTCATTGAGTTTTCCAGACTCTTAAGCTATTTAACGCTGATACCATGCTCATGGAGAGCACCATTCCACACAAAATTTGCAATAACAGAATATTTGTCAAAAAATGAATTTGTTTCACAGTTGATATATTTTGTTAGTTGTGGCAAGGCTGCTAAGTCATTCCAGACTAATAGTTTGATGCCCTGGGTTATATTTTCTGCTTAAATGAGAGTTAGGTTGCATTGAGGAAAATCTGAGCCCTAACGCTAACTGCCCAAACCCTTAGCTAGGGTTAGGGTTAGCATTATTAGAAAACATAGAGGATGTTTGATGGCATGGCTGTGTTTTAGGACAGAAGTGAAATGTAGGAAAAGTGTTATTTTAATGTTCTCTGCACATTTTTTTTTCTTGCATATATGGCTCTATATACTGCATTGCCCTAAATGAGGGTATTGTCTAAATCCCCGAAAACCAAAAGATTGAAAGAAAGTGTTTAAATGTCTCATTCTGTTGCATTTGGCATTGAATGCAGTGGCATTTTAATAGGTGTAGCTAAAATTCATTGAGTTTTCCAGACTCTTAAGCTATTTAACGCTGATACCATGCTCATGGAGAGCACCATTCCACACAAAATTTGCAATAACAGAATACTTGTTAAAAAGTGAAATTGTATCACAGTTGATACATTTTGATTGTTGTGGCAAGGCTGCTAAGTCATTCCAGACTAATAGTTTGATGCCCTGGGTTATATTTTCTGCTTAAATGAGAGTTAGGTTGCATTGAGGAAAATCTGAGCCCTAACCCTAACTGCCCAAACCCTTAGCTAGGGTTAGGGTTAGCATTATTAGAAAACATAGAGGATGTTTGATGGCATGGCTGTGTTTTAGGACAGAAGTGAAATGTAGGAAAAGTGTTATTTTAATGTTCTCTGCACATTTTTTTTCTTGCATATATGGCTCTATATACTGCATTGCCCTAAATGGGGGTATTGTCTAATTCCCCGAAAAGCAAAAGATTGAAAGAAAGTGTTTAAATGTCTCATTCTGTTGCATTTGGCATTGAATGCAGTGGCATTTTAATAGGTGTAGCTAAAATTCATTGAGTTTTCCAGACTCTTAAGCTATTTAACGCTGATACCATGCTCATGGAGAGCACCATTCCACACAAAATTTGCAATAACAAAATACTTGTCAAAAAGTGAAATTGTATCACAGTTTATACATTTTGATTGTTGTGGCAAGGCTTCTAAGTCATTCCAGACTAATAGTTTGATGCCCTGGGTTATATTTTCTGCTTAAATGAGAGTTAGGTTGCATTGAGGAAAATCTGAGCCCTAACCCTAACTGCCCAAACCCTTAGCTAGGGTTAGGGTTAGCATTATTAGAAAACATAGAGGATGTTTGATGGCATGGCTGTGTTTTAGGACAGAAGTGAAATGTAGGAAAATTGTTATTTTAATGTTCTCTGCACATTTTTTTTTCGTGCATATATGGCTTTGTATACTGCATTGCCCTAAATGGGGATATTGTCTAAATCCCCGAAAAGCAAAAGATTGAAAGAAAGTGTTTAAATGTCTTATTCTGTTGCATTTGGCATTGAATGCAGTGGCATTTTAATAGGTGTAGCTAAAATTCATTGAGTTTTCCAGACTCTTAAGCTATTTAACGCTGATACCATGCTCATGGAGAGCACCATTCCACACAAAATTTGCAATAACAGAATATTTGTCAAAAAATGAATTTGTTTCACAGTTGATATATTTTGTTAGTTGTGGCAAGGCTGCTAAGTCATTCCAGACTAATAGTTTGATGCCCTGGGTTATATTTTCTGCTTAAATGAGAGTTAGGTTGCATTGAGGAAAATCTGAGCCCTAACCCTAACTGCCCAAACCCTTAGCTAGGGTTAGGGTTAGCATTATTAGAAAACATAGAGGATGTTTGATGGCATGGCTGTGTTTTAGGACAGAAGTGAAATGTAGGAAAAGTGTTATTTTAATGTTCTCTGCACATTTTTTTTTCTTGCATATATGGCTCTATATACTGCATTGCCCTAAATGGGGATATTGTCTAAATCCCCGAAAAGCAAAAGATTGAAAGAAAGTGTTTAAATGTCTCATTCTGTTGCATTTGGCATTGAATGCAGTGGCATTTTAATAGGTGTAGCTAAAATTCATTGAGTTTTCCAGACTCTTAAGCTAGTTAACGCTGATACCATGCTCATGGAGAGCACCATTCCACACAAAATTTGCAATAACAGAATACTTGTCAAAAAGTGAAATTGTATCACTGTTGATACATTTTGTTAGTTGTGGCAAGGCTGCTAAGTCATTCCAGACTAATAGTTTGATGCCCTGGGTTATATTTTCTGCTTAAATGAGAGTTAGGTTGCATTGAGGAAAATCTGAGCCCTAACCCTAACTGCCCAAACCCTTAGCTAGGGTTAGGGTTAGCATTATTAGAAAACATAGAGGATGTTTGATGGCATGGCTGTGTTTAAGGACAGAAGTGAAATGTAGGAAAAGTGTTATTTTAATGTTCTCTGCACATTTTTTTTTCTTGCATATATGGCTCTATATACTGCATTGCCCTAAATGGGGATATTGTCTAAATCCCCGAAAAGCAAAAGATTGAAAGAAAGTGTTTAAATGTCTCATTTTGTTGCATTTGGCATTGAATGCAGTGGCATTTTAATAGGTGTAGCTAAAATTCATTGAGTTTTCCAGACTCTTAAGCTATTTTACGCTGATACCATGCTCATGGAGAGCACCATTCCACACAAAATTTGCAATAACAAAATACTTGTCAAAAAGTGAAATTGTATCACAGTTTATACATTTTGATTGTTGTGGCAAGGCTTCTAAGTCATTCCAGACTAATAGTTTGATGCCCTGGGTTATATTTTCTGCTTAAATGAGAGTTAGGTTGCATTGAGGAAAATCTGAGCCCTAACCCTAACTGCCCAAACCCTTAGCTAGGGTTAGGGTTAGCATTATTAGAAAACATAGAGGATGTTTGATGGCATGGCTGTGTTTTAGGACAGAAGTGAAATGTAGGAAAAGTGTTATTTTAATGTTCTCTGCACATTTTTTTTTCTTGCATATATGGCTCTATATACTGCATTGCCCTAAATGAGGGTATTGTCTAAATCCCCGAAAACCAAAAGATTGAAAGAAAGTGTTTAAATGTCTCATTCTGTTGCATTTGGCATTGAATGCAGTGGCATTTTAATAGGTGTAGCTAAAATTCATTGAGTTTTCCAGACTCTTAAGCTATTTAACGCTGATACCATGCTCATGGAGAGCACCATTCCACACAAAATTTGCAATAACAGAATACTTGTCAAAAAATGAATTTGTTTCACAGTTGATATATTTTGTTAGTTGTGGCAAGGCTGCTAAGTCATTCCAGACTAATAGTTTGATGCCCTGGGATATATTTTCTGCTTAAATGAGAGTTAGGTTGCATTGAGGAAAATCTGAGCCCTAACCCTAACTGCCCAAACCCTTAGCTAGGGTTAGGGTTAGCATTATTAGAAAACATAGAGGATGTTTGATGGCATGGCTGTGTTTTAGGACAGAAGTGAAATGTAGGAAAAGTGTTATTTTAATGTTCTCTGCACATTTTTTTATCTTGCATATATGGCTCTATATACTGCATTGCCCTAAATGGGGATATTGTCTAAATCCCCGAAAAGCAAAAGATTGAAAGAAAGTGTTTAAATGTCTTATTCTGTTGCATTTGGCATTGAATGCAGTGGCATTTTAATAGGTGTAGCTAAAATTCATTGAGTTTTCCAGACTCTTAAGCTATTTAACGCTGATACCATGCTCATGGAGAGCACCATTCCACACAAAATTTGCAATAACAGAATACTTGTTAAAAAGTGAAATTGTATCACAGTTGATACATTTTGATTGTTGTGGCAAGGCTGCTAAGTCATTCCAGACTATTATTTTGATGCCCTGGGTTATATTTTCTGCTTAAATGACAGTTAGGTTGCATTGAGGAAAATCTGAGCCCTAACCCTAACTGCCCAAACCCTTAGCTAGGGTTAGGGTTAGCATTATTAGAAAACATAGAGGATGTTTGATGGCATGGCTGTGTTTTAGGACAGAAGTGAAATGTAGGAAAAGTGTTATTTTAATGTTCTCTGCACATTTTTTTTTCTTGCATATATGGCTCTATATACTGCATTGCCCTAAATGGGGATATTGTCTAAATCCCCGAAAAGCAAAAGATTGAAAGAAAGTGTTTAAATGTCTTATTCTGTTGCATTTGGCATTGAATGCAGTGGCATTTTAATAGGTGTAGCTAAAATTTATTGAGTTTTCCAGACTCTTAAGCTATTTAACGCTGATACCATGCTCATGGAGAGCACCATTCCACACAAAATTTGCAATAACAGAATACTTGTTAAAAACGGAAATTGTATCACAGTTGATATATTTTGTTAGTTGTGGCAAGGCTGCTAAGTCATTCCAGACTAATAGTTTGATGCCCTGGGTTATATTTTCTGCTTAAATGAGAGTTAGGTTGCATTGAGGAAAATCTGAGCCCTAACGCTAACTGCCCAAACCCTTAGCTAGGGTTAGGGTTAGCATTATTAGAAAACATAGAGGATGTTTGATGGCATGGCTGTGTTTTAGGACAGAAGTGAAATGTAGGAAAAGTGTTATTTTAATGTTCTCTGCACATTTTTTTTTCTTGCATATATGGCTCTATATACTGCATTGCCCTAAATGAGGGTATTGTCTAAATCCCCGAAAACCAAAAGATTGAAAGAAAGTGTTTAAATGTCTCATTCTGTTGCATTTGGCATTGAATGCAGTGGCATTTTAATAGGTGTAGCTAAAATTCATTGAGTTTTCCAGACTCTTAAGCTATTTAACGCTGATACCATGCTCATGGAGAGCACCATTCCACACAAAATTTGCAATAACAGAATACTTGTTAAAAAGTGAAATTGTATCACAGTTGATACATTTTGATTGTTGTGGCAAGGCTGCTAAGTCATTCCAGACTAATAGTTTGATGCCCTGGGTTATATTTTCTGCTTAAATGAGAGTTAGGTTGCATTGAGGAAAATCTGAGCCCTAACCCTAACTGCCCAAACCCTTAGCTAGGGTTAGGGTTAGCATTATTAGAAAACATAGAGGATGTTTGATGGCATGGCTGTGTTTTAAGATAGAAGTGAAATGTAGGAAAAGTGTTATTTTAATGTTCTCTGCACATTTTTTTTCTTGCATATATGGCTCTATATACTGCATTGCCCTAAATGGGGGTATTGTCTAATTCCCCGAAAAGCAAAAGATTGAAAGAAAGTGTTTAAATGTCTCATTCTGTTGCATTTGGCATTGAATGCAGTGGCATTTTAATAGGTGTAGCTAAAATTCATTGAGTTTTCCAGACTCTTAAGCTATTTAACGCTGATACCATGCTCATGGAGAGCACCATTCCACACAAAATTTGCAATAACAAAATACTTGTCAAAAAGTGAAATTGTATCACAGTTTATACATTTTGATTGTTGTGGCAAGGCTTCTAAGTCATTCCAGACTAATAGTTTGATGCCCTGGGTTATATTTTCTGCTTAAATGAGAGTTAGGTTGCATTGAGGAAAATCTGAGCCCTAACCCTAACTGCCCAAACCCTTAGCTAGGGTTAGGGTTAGCATTATTAGAAAACATAGAGGATGTTTGATGGCATGGCTGTGTTTTAGGACAGAAGTGAAATGTAGGAAAATTGTTATTTTAATGTTCTCTGCACATTTTTTTTTCGTGCATATATGGCTTTGTATACTGCATTGCCCTAAATGGGGATATTGTCTAAATCCCCGAAAAGCAAAAGATTGAAAGAAAGTGTTTAAATGTCTTATTCTGTTGCATTTGGCATTGAATGCAGTGGCATTTTAATAGGTGTAGCTAAAATTCATTGAGTTTTCCAGACTCTTAAGCTATTTAACGCTGATACCATGCTCATGGAGAGCACCATTCCACACAAAATTTGCAATAACAGAATACTTGTCAAAAAGTGAAATTGTATCACTGTTGATACATTTTGTTAGTTGTGGCAAGGCTGCTAAGTCATTCCAGACTAATAGTTTGATGCCCTGGGTTATATTTTCTGCTTAAATGAGAGTTAGGTTGCATTGAGGAAAATCTGAGCCCTAACCCTAACTGCCCAAACCCTTAGCTAGGGTTAGGGTTAGCATTATTAGAAAACATAGAGGATGTTTGATGGCATGGCTGTGTTTTAGGACAGAAGTGAAATGTAGGAAAAGTGTTATTTTAATGTTCTCTGCACATTTTTTTTTCTTGCATATATGGCTCTATATACTGCATTGCCCTAAATGGGGATATTGTCTAAATCCCCGAAAAGCAAAAGATTGAAAGAAAGTGTTTAAATGTCTCATTCTGTTGCATTTGGCATTGAATGCAGTGGCATTTTAATAGGTGTAGCTAAAATTCATTGAGTTTTCCAGACTCTTAAGCTAGTTAACGCTGATACCATGCTCATGGAGAGCACCATTCCACACAAAATTTGCAATAACAGAATACTTGTCAAAAAGTGAAATTGTATCACTGTTGATACATTTTGTTAGTTGTGGCAAGGCTGCTAAGTCATTCCAGACTAATAGTTTGATGCCCTGGGTTATATTTTCTGCTTAAATGAGAGTTAGGTTGCATTGAGGAAAATCTGAGCCCTAACCCTAACTGCCCAAACCCTTAGCTAGGGTTAGGGTTAGCATTATTAGAAAACATAGAGGATGTTTGATGGCATGGCTGTGTTTAAGGACAGAAGTGAAATGTAGGAAAAGTGTTATTTTAATGTTCTCTGCACATTTTTTTTTCTTGCATATATGGCTCTATATACTGCATTGCCCTAAATGGGGATATTGTCTAAATCCCCGAAAAGCAAAAGATTGAAAGAAAGTGTTTAAATGTCTCATTTTGTTGCATTTGGCATTGAATGCAGTGGCATTTTAATAGGTGTAGCTAAAATTCATTGAGTTTTCCAGACTCTTAAGCTATTTTACGCTGATACCATGCTCATGGAGAGCACCATTCCACACAAAATTTGCAATAACAAAATACTTGTCAAAAAGTGAAATTGTATCACAGTTTATACATTTTGATTGTTGTGGCAAGGCTTCTAAGTCATTCCAGACTAATAGTTTGATGCCCTGGGTTATATTTTCTGCTTAAATGAGAGTTAGGTTGCATTGAGGAAAATCTGAGCCCTAACCCTAACTGCCCAAACCCTTAGCTAGGGTTAGGGTTAGCATTATTAGAAAACATAGAGGATGTTTGATGGCATGGCTGTGTTTTAGGACAGAAGTGAAATGTAGGAAAAGTGTTATTTTAATGTTCTCTGCACATTTTTTTTTCTTGCATATATGGCTCTATATACTGCATTGCCCTAAATGAGGGTATTGTCTAAATCCCCGAAAACCAAAAGATTGAAAGAAAGTGTTTAAATGTCTCATTCTGTTGCATTTGGCATTGAATGCAGTGGCATTTTAATAGGTGTAGCTAAAATTCATTGAGTTTTCCAGACTCTTAAGCTATTTAACGCTGATACCATGCTCATGGAGAGCACCATTCCACACAAAATTTGCAATAACAGAATACTTGTCAAAAAATGAATTTGTTTCACAGTTGATATATTTTGTTAGTTGTGGCAAGGCTGCTAAGTCATTCCAGACTAATAGTTTGATGCCCTGGGTTATATTTTCTGCTTAAATGAGAGTTAGGTTGCATTGAGGAAAATCTGAGCCCTAACCCTAACTGCCCAAACCCTTAGCTAGGGTTAGGGTTAGCATTATTAGAAAACATAGAGGATGTTTGATGGCATGGCTGTGTTTAAGGACAGAAGTGAAATGTAGGAAAAGTGTTATTTTAATGTTCTCTGCACATTTTTTTTTCTTGCATATATGGCTCTATATACTGCATTGCCCTAAATGGGGATATTGTCTAAATCCCCGAAAAGCAAAAGATTGAAAGAAAGTGTTTAAATGTCTCATTTTGTTGCATTTGGCATTGAATGCAGTGGCATTTTAATAGGTGTAGCTAAAATTCATTGAGTTTTCCAGACTCTTAAGCTATTTTACGCTGATACCATGCTCATGGAGAGCACCATTCCACACAAAATTTGCAATAACAAAATACTTGTCAAAAAGTGAAATTGTATCACAGTTTATACATTTTGATTGTTGTGGCAAGGCTTCTAAGTCATTCCAGACTAATAGTTTGATGCCCTGGGTTATATTTTCTGCTTAAATGAGAGTTAGGTTGCATTGAGGAAAATCTGAGCCCTAACCCTAACTGCCCAAACCCTTAGCTAGGGTTAGGGTTAGCATTATTAGAAAACATAGAGGATGTTTGATGGCATGGCTGTGTTTTAGGACAGAAGTGAAATGTAGGAAAAGTGTTATTTTAATGTTCTCTGCACATTTTTTTTTCTTGCATATATGGCTCTATATACTGCATTGCCCTAAATGAGGGTATTGTCTAAATCCCCGAAAACCAAAAGATTGAAAGAAAGTGTTTAAATGTCTCATTCTGTTGCATTTGGCATTGAATGCAGTGGCATTTTAATAGGTGTAGCTAAAATTCATTGAGTTTTCCAGACTCTTAAGCTATTTAACGCTGATACCATGCTCATGGAGAGCACCATTCCACACAAAATTTGCAATAACAGAATACTTGTCAAAAAATGAATTTGTTTCACAGTTGATATATTTTGTTAGTTGTGGCAAGGCTGCTAAGTCATTCCAGACTAATAGTTTGATGCCCTGGGATATATTTTCTGCTTAAATGAGAGTTAGGTTGCATTGAGGAAAATCTGAGCCCTAACCCTAACTGCCCAAACCCTTAGCTAGGGTTAGGGTTAGCATTATTAGAAAACATAGAGGATGTTTGATGGCATGGCTGTGTTTTAGGACAGAAGTGAAATGTAGGAAAAGTGTTATTTTAATGTTCTCTGCACATTTTTTTATCTTGCATATATGGCTCTATATACTGCATTGCCCTAAATGGGGATATTGTCTAAATCCCCGAAAAGCAAAAGATTGAAAGAAAGTGTTTAAATGTCTTATTCTGTTGCATTTGGCATTGAATGCAGTGGCATTTTAATAGGTGTAGCTAAAATTCATTGAGTTTTCCAGACTCTTAAGCTATTTAACGCTGATACCATGCTCATGGAGAGCACCATTCCACACAAAATTTGCAATAACAGAATACTTGTTAAAAAGTGAAATTGTATCACAGTTGATACATTTTGATTGTTGTGGCAAGGCTGCTAAGTCATTCCAGACTATTATTTTGATGCCCTGGGTTATATTTTCTGCTTAAATGACAGTTAGGTTGCATTGAGGAAAATCTGAGCCCTAACCCTAACTGCCCAAACCCTTAGCTAGGGTTAGGGTTAGCATTATTAGAAAACATAGAGGATGTTTGATGGCATGGCTGTGTTTTAGGACAGAAGTGAAATGTAGGAAAAGTGTTATTTTAATGTTCTCTGCACATTTTTTTTTCTTGCATATATGGCTCTATATACTGCATTGCCCTAAATGGGGATATTGTCTAAATCCCCGAAAAGCAAAAGATTGAAAGAAAGTGTTTAAATGTCTTATTCTGTTGCATTTGGCATTGAATGCAGTGGCATTTTAATAGGTGTAGCTAAAATTTATTGAGTTTTCCAGACTCTTAAGCTATTTAACGCTGATACCATGCTCATGGAGAGCACCATTCCACACAAAATTTGCAATAACAGAATACTTGTTAAAAACGGAAATTGTATCACAGTTGATATATTTTGTTAGTTGTGGCAAGGCTGCTAAGTCATTCCAGACTAATAGTTTGATGCCCTGGGTTATATTTTCTGCTTAAATGAGAGTTAGGTTGCATTGAGGAAAATCTGAGCCCTAACGCTAACTGCCCAAACCCTTAGCTAGGGTTAGGGTTAGCATTATTAGAAAACATAGAGGATGTTTGATGGCATGGCTGTGTTTTAGGACAGAAGTGAAATGTAGGAAAAGTGTTATTTTAATGTTCTCTGCACATTTTTTTTTCTTGCATATATGGCTCTATATACTGCATTGCCCTAAATGAGGGTATTGTCTAAATCCCCGAAAACCAAAAGATTGAAAGAAAGTGTTTAAATGTCTCATTCTGTTGCATTTGGCATTGAATGCAGTGGCATTTTAATAGGTGTAGCTAAAATTCATTGAGTTTTCCAGACTCTTAAGCTATTTAACGCTGATACCATGCTCATGGAGAGCACCATTCCACACAAAATTTGCAATAACAGAATACTTGTTAAAAAGTGAAATTGTATCACAGTTGATACATTTTGATTGTTGTGGCAAGGCTGCTAAGTCATTCCAGACTAATAGTTTGATGCCCTGGGTTATATTTTCTGCTTAAATGAGAGTTAGGTTGCATTGAGGAAAATCTGAGCCCTAACCCTAACTGCCCAAACCCTTAGCTAGGGTTAGGGTTAGCATTATTAGAAAACATAGAGGATGTTTGATGGCATGGCTGTGTTTTAGGACAGAAGTGAAATGTAGGAAAAGTGTTATTTTAATGTTCTCTGCACATTTTTTTTCTTGCATATATGGCTCTATATACTGCATTGCCCTAAATGGGGGTATTGTCTAATTCCCCGAAAAGCAAAAGATTGAAAGAAAGTGTTTAAATGTCTCATTCTGTTGCATTTGGCATTGAATGCAGTGGCATTTTAATAGGTGTAGCTAAAATTCATTGAGTTTTCCAGACTCTTAAGCTATTTAACGCTGATACCATGCTCATGGAGAGCACCATTCCACACAAAATTTGCAATAACAAAATACTTGTCAAAAAGTGAAATTGTATCACAGTTTATACATTTTGATTGTTGTGGCAAGGCTTCTAAGTCATTCCAGACTAATAGTTTGATGCCCTGGGTTATATTTTCTGCTTAAATGAGAGTTAGGTTGCATTGAGGAAAATCTGAGCCCTAACCCTAACTGCCCAAACCCTTAGCTAGGGTTAGGGTTAGCATTATTAGAAAACATAGAGGATGTTTGATGGCATGGCTGTGTTTTAGGACAGAAGTGAAATGTAGGAAAATTGTTATTTTAATGTTCTCTGCACATTTTTTTTTCGTGCATATATGGCTTTGTATACTGCATTGCCCTAAATGGGGATATTGTCTAAATCCCCGAAAAGCAAAAGATTGAAAGAAAGTGTTTAAATGTCTTATTCTGTTGCATTTGGCATTGAATGCAGTGGCATTTTAATAGGTGTAGCTAAAATTCATTGAGTTTTCCAGACTCTTAAGCTATTTAACGCTGATACCATGCTCATGGAGAGCACCATTCCACACAAAATTTGCAATAACAGAATATTTGTCAAAAAATGAATTTGTTTCACAGTTGATATATTTTGTTAGTTGTGGCAAGGCTGCTAAGTCATTCCAGACTAATAGTTTGATGCCCTGGGTTATATTTTCTGCTTAAATGAGAGTTAGGTTGCATTGAGGAAAATCTGAGCCCTAACCCTAACTGCCCAAACCCTTAGCTAGGGTTAGGGTTAGCATTATTAGAAAACATAGAGGATGTTTGATGGCATGGCTGTGTTTTAGGACAGAAGTGAAATGTAGGAAAAGTGTTATTTTAATGTTCTCTGCACATTTTTTTTTCTTGCATATATGGCTCTATATACTGCATTGCCCTAAATGGGGATATTGTCTAAATCCCCGAAAAGCAAAAGATTGAAAGAAAGTGTTTAAATGTCTCATTCTGTTGCATTTGGCATTGAATGCAGTGGCATTTTAATAGGTGTAGCTAAAATTCATTGAGTTTTCCAGACTCTTAAGCTAGTTAACGCTGATACCATGCTCATGGAGAGCACCATTCCACACAAAATTTGCAATAACAGAATACTTGTCAAAAAGTGAAATTGTATCACTGTTGATACATTTTGTTAGTTGTGGCAAGGCTGCTAAGTCATTCCAGACTAATAGTTTGATGCCCTGGGTTATATTTTCTGCTTAAATGAGAGTTAGGTTGCATTGAGGAAAATCTGAGCCCTAACCCTAACTGCCCAAACCCTTAGCTAGGGTTAGGGTTAGCATTATTAGAAAACATAGAGGATGTTTGATGGCATGGCTGTGTTTAAGGACAGAAGTGAAATGTAGGAAAAGTGTTATTTTAATGTTCTCTGCACATTTTTTTTTCTTGCATATATGGCTCTATATACTGCATTGCCCTAAATGGGGATATTGTCTAAATCCCCGAAAAGCAAAAGATTGAAAGAAAGTGTTTAAATGTCTCATTTTGTTGCATTTGGCATTGAATGCAGTGGCATTTTAATAGGTGTAGCTAAAATTCATTGAGTTTTCCAGACTCTTAAGCTATTTTACGCTGATACCATGCTCATGGAGAGCACCATTCCACACAAAATTTGCAATAACAAAATACTTGTCAAAAAGTGAAATTGTATCACAGTTTATACATTTTGATTGTTGTGGCAAGGCTTCTAAGTCATTCCAGACTAATAGTTTGATGCCCTGGGTTATATTTTCTGCTTAAATGAGAGTTAGGTTGCATTGAGGAAAATCTGAGCCCTAACCCTAACTGCCCAAACCCTTAGCTAGGGTTAGGGTTAGCATTATTAGAAAACATAGAGGATGTTTGATGGCATGGCTGTGTTTTAGGACAGAAGTGAAATGTAGGAAAAGTGTTATTTTAATGTTCTCTGCACATTTTTTTTTCTTGCATATATGGCTCTATATACTGCATTGCCCTAAATGAGGGTATTGTCTAAATCCCCGAAAACCAAAAGATTGAAAGAAAGTGTTTAAATGTCTCATTCTGTTGCATTTGGCATTGAATGCAGTGGCATTTTAATAGGTGTAGCTAAAATTCATTGAGTTTTCCAGACTCTTAAGCTATTTAACGCTGATACCATGCTCATGGAGAGCACCATTCCACACAAAATTTGCAATAACAGAATACTTGTCAAAAAATGAATTTGTTTCACAGTTGATATATTTTGTTAGTTGTGGCAAGGCTGCTAAGTCATTCCAGACTAATAGTTTGATGCCCTGGGATATATTTTCTGCTTAAATGAGAGTTAGGTTGCATTGAGGAAAATCTGAGCCCTAACCCTAACTGCCCAAACCCTTAGCTAGGGTTAGGGTTAGCATTATTAGAAAACATAGAGGATGTTTGATGGCATGGCTGTGTTTTAGGACAGAAGTGAAATGTAGGAAAAGTGTTATTTTAATGTTCTCTGCACATTTTTTTATCTTGCATATATGGCTCTATATACTGCATTGCCCTAAATGGGGATATTGTCTAAATCCCCGAAAAGCAAAAGATTGAAAGAAAGTGTTTAAATGTCTTATTCTGTTGCATTTGGCATTGAATGCAGTGGCATTTTAATAGGTGTAGCTAAAATTCATTGAGTTTTCCAGACTCTTAAGCTATTTAACGCTGATACCATGCTCATGGAGAGCACCATTCCACACAAAATTTGCAATAACAGAATACTTGTTAAAAAGTGAAATTGTATCACAGTTGATACATTTTGATTGTTGTGGCAAGGCTGCTAAGTCATTCCAGACTATTATTTTGATGCCCTGGGTTATATTTTCTGCTTAAATGACAGTTAGGTTGCATTGAGGAAAATCTGAGCCCTAACCCTAACTGCCCAAACCCTTAGCTAGGGTTAGGGTTAGCATTATTAAAAAACATAGAGGATGTTTGATGGCATGGCTGTGTTTTAGGACAGAAGTGAAATGTAGGAAAAGTGTTATTTTAATGTTCTCTGCACATTTTTTTTTCTTGCATATATGGCTCTATATACTGCATTGCCCTAAATGGGGATATTGTCTAAATCCCCGAAAAGCAAAAGATTGAAAGAAAGTGTTTAAATGTCTTATTCTGTTGCATTTGGCATTGAATGCAGTGGCATTTTAATAGGTGTAGCTAAAATTTATTGAGTTTTCCAGACTCTTAAGCTATTTAACGCTGATACCATGCTCATGGAGAGCACCATTCCACACAAAATTTGCAATAACAGAATACTTGTTAAAAACGGAAATTGTATCACAGTTGATATATTTTGTTAGTTGTGGCAAGGCTGCTAAGTCATTCCAGACTAATAGTTTGATGCCCTGGGTTATATTTTCTGCTTAAATGAGAGTTAGGTTGCATTGAGGAAAATCTGAGCCCTAACCCTAACTGCCCAAACCCTTCGCTAGGGTTAGGGTTAGCATTATTAGAAAACATAGAGGATGTTTGATGGCATGGCTGTGTTTTAGGACAGAAGTGAAATGTAGGAAAAGTGTTATTTTAATGTTCTCTGCACATTTTTTTTTCTTGCATATATGGCTCTATATACTGCATTGCCCTAAATGGGGATATTGTCTAAATCCCCGAAAAGCAAAAGATTGAAAGAAAGTGTTTAAATGTCTTATTCTGTTGCATTTGGCATTGAATGCAGTGGCATTTTAATAGGTGTAGCTAAAATTCATTGAGTTTTCCAGACTCTTAAGCTATTTAACGCTGATACCATGCTCATGGAGAGCACCATTCCACACAAAATTTGCAATAACAGAATACTTGTCAAAAAATGAATTTGTTTCCAGTTGATATATTTTTTTAGTTGTGGCAAGGCTGCTAAGTCATTCCAGACTAATAGTTTGATGCCCTGGGTTATATTTTCTGCTTAAATGAGAGATAGGTTGCATTGAGGAAAATCTGAGCCCTAACCCTAACTGCCCAAACCCTTAGCTAGGGTTAGGCTTAGCATTATTAGAAAACATAGAGGATGTTTGATGGCATGGCTGTGTTTTAGGACAGAAGTGAAATGTAGGAAAAGTGTTATTTTAATGTTCTCTGCACATTTTTTTTCTTGCATATATGGCTCTATATACTGCATTGCCCTAAATGGGGGTATTGTCTAAATCCCCGAAAAGCAAAAGATTGAAAGAAAGTGTTTAAATGTCTCATTCTGTTGCATTTGGCATTGAATGCAGTGGCATTTTAATAGGTGTAGCTAAAATTCATTGAGTTTTCCAGACTCTTAAGCTATTTAACGCTGATACCATGCTCATGGAGAGCACCATTCCACACAAAATTTGCAATAACAGAATACTTGTCAAAAAGTGAAATTGTATCACTGTTGATACATTTTGTTTGTTGTGGCAAGGCTGCTAAGTCATTCCAGACTAATAGTTTGATGCCCTGGGTTATATTTTCTGCTTAAATGAGAGTTAGGTTGCATTGAGGAAAATCTGAGCCCTAACCCTAACTGCCCAAACCCTTAGCTAGGGTTAGGGTTAGCATTATTAGAAAACATAGAGGATGTTTGATGGCATGGCTGTGTTTTAGGACAGAAGTGAAATGTAGGAAAAGTGTTATTTTAATGTTCTCTGCACATTTTTTTTTCTTGCATATATGGCTCTATATACTGCATTGCCCTAAATGGGGATATTGTCTAAATCCCCGAAATGCAAAAGATTGAAAGAAAGTGTTTAAATGTCTTATTCTGTTGCATTTGGCATTGAATGCAGTGGCATTTTAATAGGTGTAGCTAAAATTTATTGAGTTTTCCAGACTCTTAAGCTATTTAACGCTGATACCATGCTCATGGAGAGCACCATTCCACACAAAATTTGCAATAACAGAATACTTGTTAAAAACGGAAATTGTATCACAGTTGATATATTTTGTTAGTTGTGGCAAGGCTGCTAAGTCATTCCAGACTTATAGTTTGATGCCCTGGGTTATATTTTCTGCTTAAATGAGAGTTAGGTTGCATTGAGGAAAATCTGAGCCCTAACCCTAACTGCCCAAACCCTTAGCTAGGGTTAGGGTTAGCATTATTAGAAAACATAGAGGATGTTTGATGGCATGGCTGTGTTTAAGGACAGAAGTGAAATGTAGGAAAAGTGTTATTTTAATGTTCTCTGCACATTTTTTTTTCTTGCATATATGGCTCTATATACTGCATTGCCCTAAATGGGGATATTGTCTAAATCCCCGAAAAGCAAAAGATTGAAAGAAAGTGTTTAAATGTCTTATTCTGTTGCATTTGGCATTGAATGCAGTGGCATTTTAATAGGTGTAGCTAAAATTTATTGAGTTTTCCAGACTCTTAAGCTATTTAACGCTGATACCATGCTCATGGAGAGCACCATTCCACACAAAATTTGCAATAACAAAATACTTGTCAAAAAGTGAAATTGTATCACAGTTTATACATTTTGATTGTTGTGGCAAGGCTTCTAAGTCATTCCAGACTAATAGTTTGATGCCCTGGGTTATATTTTCTGCTTAAATGACAGTTAGGTTGCATTGAGGAAAATCTGAGCCCTAACCCTAACTGCCCAAACCCTTAGCTAGGGTTAGGGTTAGCATTATTAGAAAACATAGAGGATGTTTGATGGCATGGCTGTGTTTTAGGACAGAAGTGAAATGTAGGAAAAGTGTTATTTTAATGTTCTCTGCACATTTTTTTTTCTTGCATATATGGCTCTATATACTGCATTGCCCTAAATGGGGATATTGTCTAAATCCCCGAAAAGCAAAAGATTGAAAGAAAGTGTTTAAATGTCTTATTCTGTTGCATTTGGCATTGAATACAGTGGCATTTTAATAGGTGTAGCTAAAATTTATTGAGTTTTCCAGACTCTTAAGCTATTTAACGCTGATACCATGCTCATGGAGAGCACCATTCCACACAAAATTTGCAATAACAGAATACTTGTTAAAAACGGAAATTGTATCACAGTTGATACATTTTGTTAGTTGTGGCAAGGCTGCTAAGTCATTCCAGACTAATAGTTTGATGCCCTGGGTTATATTTTCTGCTTAAATGAGAGATAGGTTGCATTGAGGAAAATCTGAGCCCTAACCCTAACTGCCCAAACCCTTAGCTAGGGTTAGGCTTAGCATTATTAGAAAACATAGAGGATGTTTGATGGCATGGCTGTGTTTTAGGACAGAAGTGAAATGTAGGAAAAGTGTTATTTTAATGTTCTCTGCACATTTTTTTTCTTGCATATATGGCTCTATATACTGCATTGCCCTAAATGGGGGTATTGTCTAAATCCCCGAAAAGCAAAAGATTGAAAGAAAGTGTTTAAATGTCTCATTCTGTTGCATTTGGCATTGAATGCAGTGGCATTTTAATAGGTGTAGCTAAAATTCATTGAGTTTTCCAGACTCTTAAGCTATTTAACGCTGATACCATGCTCATGGAGAGCACCATTCCACACAAAATTTGCAATAACAGAATACTTGTCAAAAAGTGAAATTGTATCACTGTTGATACATTTTGTTTGTTGTGGCAAGGCTGCTAAGTCATTCCAGACTAATAGTTTGATGCCCTGGGTTATATTTTCTGCTTAAATGAGAGTTAGGTTGCATTGAGGAAAATCTGAGCCCTAACCCTAACTGCCCAAACCCTTAGCTAGGGTTAGGGTTAGCATTATTAGAAAACATAGAGGATGTTTGATGGCATGGCTGTGTTTTAGGACAGAAGTGAAATGTAGGAAAAGTGTTATTTTAATGTTCTCTGCACATTTTTTTTTCTTGCATATATGGCTCTATATACTGCATTGCCCTAAATGGGGATATTGTCTAAATCCCCGAAATGCAAAAGATTGAAAGAAAGTGTTTAAATGTCTTATTCTGTTGCATTTGGCATTGAATGCAGTGGCATTTTAATAGGTGTAGCTAAAATTTATTGAGTTTTCCAGACTCTTAAGCTATTTAACGCTGATACCATGCTCATGGAGAGCACCATTCCACACAAAATTTGCAATAACAGAATACTTGTTAAAAACGGAAATTGTATCACAGTTGATATATTTTGTTAGTTGTGGCAAGGCTGCTAAGTCATTCCAGACTTATAGTTTGATGCCCTGGGTTATATTTTCTGCTTAAATGAGAGTTAGGTTGCATTGAGGAAAATCTGAGCCCTAACCCTAACTGCCCAAACCCTTAGCTAGGGTTAGGGTTAGCATTATTAGAAAACATAGAGGATGTTTGATGGCATGGCTGTGTTTAAGGACAGAAGTGAAATGTAGGAAAAGTGTTATTTTAATGTTCTCTGCACATTTTTTTTTCTTGCATATATGGCTCTATATACTGCATTGCCCTAAATGGGGATATTGTCTAAATCCCCGAAAAGCAAAAGATTGAAAGAAAGTGTTTAAATGTCTTATTCTGTTGCATTTGGCATTGAATGCAGTGGCATTTTAATAGGTGTAGCTAAAATTTATTGAGTTTTCCAGACTCTTAAGCTATTTAACGCTGATACCATGCTCATGGAGAGCACCATTCCACACAAAATTTGCAATAACAAAATACTTGTCAAAAAGTGAAATTGTATCACAGTTTATACATTTTGATTGTTGTGGCAAGGCTTCTAAGTCATTCCAGACTAATAGTTTGATGCCCTGGGTTATATTTTCTGCTTAAATGACAGTTAGGTTGCATTGAGGAAAATCTGAGCCCTAACCCTAACTGCCCAAACGCTTAGCTAGGGTTAGGGTTAGCATTATTAGAAAACATAGAGGATGTTTGATGGCATGGCTGTGTTTTAGGACAGAAGTGAAATGTAGGAAAAGTGTTATTTTAATGTTCTCTGCACATTTTTTTTTCTTGCATATATGGCTCTATATACTGCATTGCCCTAAATGGGGATATTGTCTAAATCCCCGAAAAGCAAAAGATTGAAAGAAAGTGTTTAAATGTCTTATTCTGTTGCATTTGGCATTGAATGCAGTGGCCTTTTAATAGGTGTAGCTAAAATTCATTGAGTTTTCCAGACTCTTAAGCTATTTAACGCTGATACCATGCTCATGGAGAGCACCATTCCACACAAAATTTGCAATAACAGAATACTTGTTAAAAAGTGAAATTGTATCACAGTTGATACATTTTGATTGTTGTGGCAAGGCTGCTAAGTCATTCCAGACTAATAGTTTGATGCCCTGGGTTATATTTTCTGCTTAAATGAGAGTTAGGTTGTATTGAGGAAAATCTGAGCCCTAACCCTAACTGCCCAAACCCTTAGCTAGGGTTAGGGTTAGCATTATTAGAAAACATAGAGGATGTTTGATGGCATGGCTGTGTTTTAGGACAGAAGTGAAATGTAGGAAAAGTGTTATTTTAATGTTCTCTGCACATTTTTTTTCTTGCATATATGGCTCTATATACTGCATTGCCCTAAATGGGGGTATTGTCTAAATCCCCGAAAAGCAAAAGATTGAAAGAAAGTGTTTAAATGTCTCATTCTGTTGCATTTGGCATTGAATGCAGTGGCATTTTAATAGGTGTAGCTAAAATTTATTGAGTTTTCCAGACTCTTAAGCTATTTAACGCTGATACCATGCTCATGGAGAGCACCATTCCACACAAAATTTGCAATAACAGAATACTTGTTAAAAACGGAAATTGTATCACAGTTGATATATTTTGTTAGTTGTGGCAAGGCTGCTAAGTCATTCCAGACTAATAGTTTGATGCCCTGGGTTATATTTTCTGCTTAAATGAGAGTTAGGTTGCATTGAGGAAAATCTGAGCCCTAACCCTAACTGCCCAAACCCTTCGCTAGGGTTAGGGTTAGCATTATTAGAAAACATAGAGGATGTTTGATGGCATGGCTGTGTTTTAGGACAGAAGTGAAATGTAGGAAAAGTGTTATTTTAATGTTCTCTGCACATTTTTTTTCTTGCATATATGGCTCTATATACTGCATTGCCCTAAATGGGGGTATTGTCTAAATCCCCGAAAAGCAAAAGATTGAAAGAAAGTGTTTAAATGTCTCATTCTGTTGCATTTGGCATTGAATGCAGTGGCATTTTAATAGGTGTAGCTAAAATTTATTGAGTTTTCCAGACTCTTAAGCTATTTAACGCTGATACCATGCTCATGGAGAGCACCATTCCACACAAAATTTGCAATAACAGAATACTTGTTAAAAACGGAAATTGTATCACAGTTGATATATTTTGTTAGTTGTGGCAAGGCTGCTAAGTCATTCCAGACTTATAGTTTGATGCCCTGGGTTATATTTTCTGCTTAAATGAGAGTTAGGTTGCATTGAGGAAAATCTGAGCCCTAACCCTAACTGCCCAAACCCTTCGCTAGGGTTAGGGTTAGCATTATTAGAAAACATAGAGGATGTTTGATGGCATGGCTGTGTTTTAGGACAGAAGTGAAATGTAGGAAAAGTGTTATTTTAATGTTCTCTGCACAATTTTTTTTCTTGCATATATGGCTCTATATACTGCATTGCCCTAAATGGGGATATTGTCTAAATCCCCGAAAAGCAAAAGATTGAAAGAAAGTGTTTAAATGTCTTATTCTGTTGCATTTGGCATTGAATGCAGTGGCATTTTAATAGGTGTAGCTAAAATTTATTGAGTTTTCCAGACTCTTAAGCTATTTAACGCTGATACCATGCTCATGGAGAGCACCATTCCACACAAAATTTGCAATAACAAAATACTTGTCAAAAAGTGAAATTGTATCACAGTTTATACATTTTGATTGTTGTGGCAAGGCTTCTAAGTCATTCCAGACTAATAGTTTGATGCCCTGGGTTATATTTTCTGCTTAAATGACAGTTAGGTTGCATTGAGGAAAATCTGAGCCCTAACCCTAACTGCCCAAACCCTTAGCTAGGGTTAGGGTTAGCATTATTAGAAAACATAGAGGATGTTTGATGGCATGGCTGTGTTTTAGGACAGAAGTGAAATGTAGGAAAAGTGTTATTTTAATGTTCTCTGCACATTTTTTTTTCTTGCATATATGGCTCTATATACTGCATTGCCCTAAATGGGGATATTGTCTAAATCCCCGAAAAGCAAAAGATTGAAAGAAAGTGTTTAAATGTCTCATTCTGTTGCATTTGGCATTGAATGCAGTGGCATTTTAATAGGTGTAGCTAAAATTCATTGAGTTTTCCAGACTCTTAAGCTATTTAACGCTGATACCATGCTCATGGAGAGCACCATTCCACACAAAATTTGTAATAACAGAATACTTGTCAAAAAATGAATTTGTTTCCAGTTGATATATTTTTTTAGTTGTGGCAAGGCTGCTAAGTCATTCCAGACTAATAGTTTGATGCCCTGGGTTATATTTTCTGCTTAAATGAGAGATAGGTTGCATTGAGGAAAATCTGAGCCCTAACCCTAACTGCCCAAACCCTTAGCTAGGGTTAGGGTTAGCATTATTAGAAAACATAGAGGATGTTTGATGGCATGGCTGTGTTTTAGGACAGAAGTGAAATGTAGGAAAAGTGTTATTTTAATGTTCTCTGCACATTTTTTTTTCTTGCATATATGGCTCTATATACTGCATTGCCCTAAATGGGGATATTGTCTAAATCCCCGAAAAGCAAAAGATTGAAAGAAAGTGTTTAAATGTCTCATTCTGTTGCATTTGGCATTGAATGCAGTGGCATTTTAATAGGTGTAGCTAAAATTCATTGAGTTTTCCAGACTCTTAAGCTATTTAACGCTGATACCATGCTCATGGAGAGCACCATTCCACACAAAATTTGCAATAACAGAATACTTGTCAAAAAGTGAAATTGTATCACTGTTGATACATTTTGTTTGTTGTGGCAAGGCTGCTAAGTCATTCCAGACTAATAGTTTGATGCCCTGGGTTATATTTTCTGCTTAAATGAGAGATAGGTTGCATTGAGGAAAATCTGAGCCCTAACCCTAACTGCCCAAACCCTTAGCTAGGGTTAGGGTTAGCATTATTAGAAAACATAGAGGATGTTTGATGGCATGGCTGTGTTTTAGGACAGAAGTGAAATGTAGGAAAAGTGTTATTTTAATGTTCTCTGCACATTTTTTTTTCTTGCATATATGGCTCTATATACTGCATTGCCCTAAATGGGGATATTGTCTAAATCCCCGAAAAGCAAAAGATTGAAAGAAAGTGTTTAAATGTCTTATTCTGTTGCATTTGGCATTGAATGCAGTGGCATTTTAATAGGTGTAGCTAAAATTCATTGAGTTTTCCAGACTCTTAAGCTATTTAACGCTGATACCATGCTCATGGAGAGCACCATTCCACACAAAAGTTGCAATAACAAAATACTTGTCAAAAAGTGAAATTGTATCACAGTTTATACATTTTGATTGTTGTGGCAAGGCTTCTAAGTCATTCCAGACTAATAGTTTGATGCCCTGGGTTATATTTTCTGCTTAAATGACAGTTAGGTTGCATTGAGGAAAATCTGAGCCCTAACCCTAACTGCCCAAACCCTTAGCTAGGGTTAGGGTTAGCATTATTAGAAAACATAGAGGATGTTTGATGGCATGGCTGTGTTTTAGGACAGAAGTGAAATGTAGGAAAAGTGTTATTTTAATGTTCTCTGCACATTTTTTTTTCTTGCATATATGGCTCTATATACTGCATTGCCCTAAATGGGGATATTGTCTAAATCCCCGAAAAGCAAAAGATTGAAAGAAAGTGTTTAAATGTCTTATTCTGTTGCATTTGGCATTGAATGCAGTGGCATTTTAATAGGTGTAGCTAAAATTTATTGAGTTTTCCAGACTCTTAAGCTATTTAACGCTGATACCATGCTCATGGAGAGCACCATTCCACGCAAAATTTGTAATAACAGAATACTTGTTAAAAACGGAAATTGTATCACAGTTGATATATTTTGTTAGTTGTGGCAAGGCTGCTAAGTCATTCCAGACTAATAGTTTGATGCCCTGGGTTATATTTTCTGCTTAATTGAGAGTTAGGTTGCATTGAGGAAAATCTGAGCCCTAACCCTAACTGCCCAAACCCTTAGCTAGGGTTAGGGTTAGCATTATTAGAAAACATAGAGGATGTTTGATGGCATGGCTGTGTTTTAGGACAGAAGTGAAATGTAGGAAAAGTGTTATTTTAATGTTCTCTGCACATTTTTTTTTCTTGCATATATGGCTCTATATACTGCATTTCCCTAAATGAGGGTATTGTCTAAATCCCCGAAAAGCAAAAGATTGAAAGAAAGTGTTTAAATGTCTCATTCTGTTGCATTTGGCATTGAATGCAGTGGCATTTTAATAGGTGTAGCTAAAATTCATTGAGTTTTCCAGACTCTTAAGCTATTTAACGCTGATACCATGCTCATGGAGAGCACCATTCCACACAAAATTTGCAATAACAGAATACTTGTCAAAAAATGAATTTGTTTCACAGTTGATATATTTTGTTAGTTGTGGCAAGGCTGCTAAGTCATTCCAGACTAATAGTTTGATGCCCTGTGTTATATTTTCTGCTTAAATGAGAGTTAGGTTGCATTGAGGAAAATCTGAGCCCTAACCCTAACTGCCCAAACCCTTAGCTAGGGTTAGGGTTAGCATTATTAGAAAACATATAGGATGTTTGATGGCATGGCTGTGTTTTAGGACAGAAGTGAAATGTAGGAAAAGTGTTATTTTAATGTTCTCTGCACATTTTTTTTTCTTGCATATATGGCTCTATATACTGCATTGCCCTAAATGGGGATATTGTCTAAATCCCCGAAAAGCAAAAGATTGAAAGAAAGTGTTTAAATGTCTCATTCTGTTGCATTTGGCATTGAATGCAGTGGCATTTTAATAGGTGTAGCTAAAATTCATTGAGTTTTCCAGACTCTTAAGCTATTTAACGCTGATACCATGCTCATGGAGAGCACCATTCCACACAAAATTTGCAATAACAGAATACTTGTCAAAAAGTGAAATTGTATCACTGTTGATACATTTTGTTTGTTGTGGCAAGGCTGCTAAGTCATTCCAGACTAATAGTTTGATGCCCTGGGTTATATTTTCTGCTTAAATGAGAGATAGGTTGCATTGAGGAAAATCTGAGCCCTAACCCTAACTGCCCAAACCCTTAGCTAGGGTTAGGGTTAGCATTATTAGAAAACATAGAGGATGTTTGATGGCATGGCTGTGTTTTAGGACAGAAGTGAAATGTAGGAAAAGTGTTATTTTAATGTTCTCTGCACATTTTTTTTTCTTGCATATGTGGCTCTATATACTGCATTGCCCTAAATGGGGATATTGTCTAAATCCCCGAAAAGCAAAAGATTGAAAGAAAGTGTTTAAATGTCTTATTCTGTTGCATTTGGCATTGAATGCAGTGGCATTTTAATAGGTGTAGCTAAAATTTATTGAGTTTTCCAGACTCTTAAGCTATTTAACGCTGATACCATGCTCATGGAGAGCACCATTCCACACAAAATTTGCAATAACAGAATACTTGTCAAAAAGTGAAATTGTATCACTGTTGATACATTTTGTTTGTTGTGGCAAGGCTGCTAAGTCATTCCAGACTAATAGTTTGATGCCCTGGGTTATATTTTCTGCTTAAATGAGAGATAGGTTGCATTGAGGAAAATCTGAGCCCTAACCCTAACTGCCCAAACCCTTAGCTAGGGTTAGGGTTAGCATTATTAGAAAACATAGAGGATGTTTGATGGCATGGCTGTGTTTTAGGACAGAAGTGAAATGTAGGAAAAGTGTTATTTTAATGTTCTCTGCACATTTTTTTTTCTTGCATATATGGCTCTATATACTGCATTGCCCTAAATGGGGATATTGTCTAAATCCCCGAAAAGCAAAAGATTGAAAGAAAGTGTTTAAATGTCTTATTCTGTTGCATTTGGCATTGAATGCAGTGGCATTTTAATAGGTGTAGCTAAAATTCATTGAGTTTTCCAGACTCTTAAGCTATTTAACGCTGATACCATGCTCATGGAGAGCACCATTCCACACAAAAGTTGCAATAACAAAATACTTGTCAAAAAGTGAAATTGTATCACAGTTTATACATTTTGATTGTTGTGGCAAGGCTTCTAAGTCATTCCAGACTAATAGTTTGATGCCCTGGGTTATATTTTCTGCTTAAATGACAGTTAGGTTGCATTGAGGAAAATCTGAGCCCTAACCCTAACTGCCCAAACCCTTAGCTAGGGTTAGGGTTAGCATTATTAGAAAACATAGAGGATGTTTGATGGCATGGCTGTGTTTTAGGACAGAAGTGAAATGTAGGAAAAGTGTTATTTTAATGTTCTCTGCACATTTTTTTTTCTTGCATATATGGCTCTATATACTGCATTGCCCTAAATGGGGATATTGTCTAAATCCCCGAAAAGCAAAAGATTGAAAGAAAGTGTTTAAATGTCTTATTCTGTTGCATTTGGCATTGAATGCAGTGGCATTTTAATAGGTGTAGCTAAAATTTATTGAGTTTTCCAGACTCTTAAGCTATTTAACGCTGATACCATGCTCATGGAGAGCACCATTCCACGCAAAATTTGTAATAACAGAATACTTGTTAAAAACGGAAATTGTATCACAGTTGATATATTTTGTTAGTTGTGGCAAGGCTGCTAAGTCATTCCAGACTAATAGTTTGATGCCCTGGGTTATATTTTCTGCTTAATTGAGAGTTAGGTTGCATTGAGGAAAATCTGAGCCCTAACCCTAACTGCCCAAACCCTTAGCTAGGGTTAGGGTTAGCATTATTAGAAAACATAGAGGATGTTTGATGGCATGGCTGTGTTTTAGGACAGAAGTGAAATGTAGGAAAAGTGTTATTTTAATGTTCTCTGCACATTTTTTTTTCTTGCATATATGGCTCTATATACTGCATTTCCCTAAATGAGGGTATTGTCTAAATCCCCGAAAAGCAAAAGATTGAAAGAAAGTGTTTAAATGTCTCATTCTGTTGCATTTGGCATTGAATGCAGTGGCATTTTAATAGGTGTAGCTAAAATTCATTGAGTTTTCCAGACTCTTAAGCTATTTAACGCTGATACCATGCTCATGGAGAGCACCATTCCACACAAAATTTGCAATAACAGAATACTTGTCAAAAAATGAATTTGTTTCACAGTTGATATATTTTGTTAGTTGTGGCAAGGCTGCTAAGTCATTCCAGACTAATAGTTTGATGCCCTGTGTTATATTTTCTGCTTAAATGAGAGTTAGGTTGCATTGAGGAAAATCTGAGCCCTAACCCTAACTGCCCAAACCCTTAGCTAGGGTTAGGGTTAGCATTATTAGAAAACATATAGGATGTTTGATGGCATGGCTGTGTTTTAGGACAGAAGTGAAATGTAGGAAAAGTGTTATTTTAATGTTCTCTGCACATTTTTTTTTCTTGCATATATGGCTCTATATACTGCATTGCCCTAAATGGGGATATTGTCTAAATCCCCGAAAAGCAAAAGATTGAAAGAAAGTGTTTAAATGTCTCATTCTGTTGCATTTGGCATTGAATGCAGTGGCATTTTAATAGGTGTAGCTAAAATTCATTGAGTTTTCCAGACTCTTAAGCTATTTAACGCTGATACCATGCTCATGGAGAGCACCATTCCACACAAAATTTGCAATAACAGAATACTTGTCAAAAAGTGAAATTGTATCACTGTTGATACATTTTGTTTGTTGTGGCAAGGCTGCTAAGTCATTCCAGACTAATAGTTTGATGCCCTGGGTTATATTTTCTGCTTAAATGAGAGATAGGTTGCATTGAGGAAAATCTGAGCCCTAACCCTAACTGCCCAAACCCTTAGCTAGGGTTAGGGTTAGCATTATTAGAAAACATAGAGGATGTTTGATGGCATGGCTGTGTTTTAGGACAGAAGTGAAATGTAGGAAAAGTGTTATTTTAATGTTCTCTGCACATTTTTTTTTCTTGCATATGTGGCTCTATATACTGCATTGCCCTAAATGGGGATATTGTCTAAATCCCCGAAAAGCAAAAGATTGAAAGAAAGTGTTTAAATGTCTTATTCTGTTGCATTTGGCATTGAATGCAGTGGCATTTTAATAGGTGTAGCTAAAATTTATTGAGTTTTCCAGACTCTTAAGCTATTTAACGCTGATACCATGCTCATGGAGAGCACCATTCCACACAAAATTTGCAATAACAGAATACTTGTTAAAAACGGAAATTGTATCACAGTTGATATATTTTGTTAGTTGTGGCAAGGCTGCTAAGTCATTCCAGACTTATAGTTTGATGCCCTGGGTTATATTTTCTGCTTAAATGAGAGTTAGGTTGCATTGAGGAAAATCTGAGCCCTAACCCTAACTGCCCAAACCCTTAGCTAGGGTTAGGGTTAGCATTATTAGAAAACATAGAGGATGTTTGATGGCATGGCTGTGTTTAAGGACAGAAGTGAAATGTAGGAAAAGTGTTATTTTAATGTTCTCTGCACATTTTTTTTTCTTGCATATATGGCTCTATATACTGCATTGCCCTAAATGGGGATATTGTCTAAATCCCCGAAAAGCAAAAGATTGAAAGAAAGTGTTTAAATGTCTTATTCTGTTGCATTTGGCATTGAATGCAGTGGCATTTTAATAGGTGTAGCTAAAATTTATTGGGTTTTCCAGACTCTTAAGCTATTTAACGCTGATACCATGCTCATGGAGAGCACCATTCCACACAAAATTTGCAATAACAAAATACTTGTCAAAAAGTGAAATTGTATCACAGTTTATACATTTTGATTGTTGTGGCAAGGCTTCTAAGTCATTCCAGACTAATAGTTTGATGCCCTGGGTTATATTTTCTGCTTAAATGACAGTTAGGTTGCATTGAGGAAAATCTGAGCCCTAACCCTAACTGCCCAAACCCTTAGCTAGGGTTAGGGTTAGCATTATTAGAAAACATAGAGGATGTTTGATGGCATGGCTGTGTTTTAGGACAGAAGTGAAATGTAGGAAAAGTGTTATTTTAATGTTCTCTGCACATTTTTTTTTCTTGCATATATGGCTCTATATACTGCATTGCCCTAAATGGGGATATTGTCTAAATCCCCGAAAAGCAAAAGATTGAAAGAAAGTGTTTAAATGTCTCATTCTGTTGCATTTGGCATTGAATGCAGTGGCATTTTAATAGGTGTAGCTAAAATTCATTGAGTTTTCCAGACTATTAAGCTATTTAACGCTGATACCATGCTCATGGAGAGCACCATTCCACACAAAATTTGTAATAACAGAATACTTGTCAAAAAATGAATTTGTTTCCAGTTGATATATTTTTTTAGTTGTGGCAAGGCTGCTAAGTCATTCCAGACTAATAGTTTGATGCCCTGGGTTATATTTTCTGCTTAAATGAGAGATAGGTTGCATTGAGGAAAATCTGAGCCCTAACCCTAACTGCCCAAACCCTTAGCTAGGGTTAGGGTTAGCATTATTAGAAAACATAGAGGATGTTTGATGGCATGGCTGTGTTTTAGGACAGAAGTGAAATGTAGGAAAAGTGTTATTTTAATGTTCTCTGCACATTTTTTTTTCTTGCATATATGGCTCTATATACTGCATTTCCCTAAATGAGGGTATTGTCTAAATCCCCGAAAAGCAAAAGATTGAAAGAAAGTGTTTAAATGTCTTATTGTGTTGCATTTGGCATTGAATGCAGTGGCATTTTAATAGGTGTAGCTAAAATTAATTGAGTTTTCCAGACTCTTAAGCCATTCAACGCTGATACCATGCTCATGGAGAGCACCATTCCACACAAAATTTGCAATAAGAGAATACTTGTCAAAAAATGAATTTGTTTCACAGTTGATATATTTTGTTAGTTGTGGCAAGGCTGCTAAGTCATTCCAGACTAATAGTTTGATGCCCTGGGTTATATTTTCTGCTTAAATGAGAGTTAGGTTGCATTGAGGAAAATCTGAGCCCTAACCCTAACTGCCCAAACCCTTAGCTAGGGTTAGGGTTAGCATTAATAGAAAACATAGAGGATGTTTGATGGCATGGCTGTGTTTTAGGACAGAAGTGAAATGTAGGAAAAGTGTTATTTTAATGTTCTCTGCACATTTTTTTTTCTTGCATATATGGCTCTATATACTGCATTGCCCTAAATGGGGATATTGTCTAAATCCCCGAAAAGCAAAAGATTGAAAGAAAGTGTTTAAATGTCTCATTCTGTTGCATTTGGCATTGAATGCAGTGGCATTTTAATAGGTGTAGCTAAAATTCATTGAGTTTTCCAGACTCTTAAGCTATTTAACGCTGATACCATGCTCATGGAGAGCACCATTCCACACAAAATTTGCAATAACAGAATACTTGTCAAAAAGTGAAATTGTATCACTGTTGATACATTTTGTTTGTTGTGGCAAGGCTGCTAAGTCATTCCAGACTAATAGTTTGATGCCCTGGGTTATATTTTCTGCTTAATTGAGAGTTAGGTTGCATTGAGGAAAATCTGAGCCCTAACCCTAACTGCCCAAACCCTTAGCTAGGGTTAGGGTTAGCATTATTAGAAAACATAGAGGATGTTTGATGGCATGGCTGTGTTTTAGGACAGAAGTGAAATGTAGGAAAAGTGTTATTTTAATGTTCTCTGCACATTTTTTTTTCTTGCATATATGGCTCTATATACTGCATTTCCCTAAATGAGGGTATTGTCTAAATCCCCGAAAAGCAAAAGATTGAAAGAAAGTGTTTAAATGTCTCATTCTGTTGCATTTGGCATTGAATGCAGTGGCATTTTAATAGGTGTAGCTAAAATTCATTGAGTTTTCCAGACTCTTAAGCTATTTAACGCTGATACCATGCTCATGGAGAGCACCATTCCACACAAAATTTGCAATAACAGAATACTTGTCAAAAAATGAATTTGTTTCACAGTTGATATATTTTGTTAGTTGTGGCAAGGCTGCTAAGTCATTCCAGACTAATAGTTTGATGCCCTGTGTTATATTTTCTGCTTAAATGAGAGTTAGGTTGCATTGAGGAAAATCTGAGCCCTAACCCTAACTGCCCAAACCCTTAGCTAGGGTTAGGGTTAGCATTATTAGAAAACATAGAGGATGTTTGATGGCATGGCTGTGTTTTAGGACAGAAGTGAAATGTAGGAAAAGTGTTATTTTAATGTTCTCTGCACATTTTTTTTTCTTGCATATATGGCTCTATATACTGCATTGCCCTAAATGGGGATATTGTCTAAATCCCCGAAAAGCAAAAGATTGAAAGAAAGTGTTTAAATGTCTCATTCTGTTGCATTTGGCATTGAATGCAGTGGCATTTTAATAGGTGTAGCTAAAATTCATTGAGTTTTCCAGACTCTTAAGCTATTTAACGCTGATACCATGCTCATGGAGAGCACCATTCCACACAAAATTTGCAATAACAGAATACTTGTCAAAAAGTGAAATTGTATCACTGTTGATACATTTTGTTTGTTGTGGCAAGGCTGCTAAGTCATTCCAGACTAATAGTTTGATGCCCTGGGTTATATTTTCTGCTTAAATGAGAGATAGGTTGCATTGAGGAAAATCTGAGCCCTAACCCTAACTGCCCAAACCCTTAGCTAGGGTTAGGGTTAGCATTATTAGAAAACATAGAGGATGTTTGATGGCATGGCTGTGTTTTAGGACAGAAGTGAAATGTAGGAAAAGTGTTATTTTAATGTTCTCTGCACATTTTTTTTTCTTGCATATATGGCTCTATATACTGCATTGCCCTAAATGGGGATATTGTCTAAATCCCCGAAAAGCAAAAGATTGAAAGAAAGTGTTTAAATGTCTTATTCTGTTGCATTTGGCATTGAATGCAGTGGCATTTTAATAGGTGTAGCTAAAATTTATTGAGTTTTCCAGACTCTTAAGCTATTTAACGCTGATACCATGCTCATGGAGAGCACCATTCAACACAAAATTTGCAATAACAAAATACTTGTCAAAAAGTGAAATTGTATCACAGTTTATACATTTTGATTGTTGTGGCAAGGCTTCTAAGTCATTCCAGACTAATAGTTTGATGCCCTGGGTTATATTTTCTGCTTAAATGACAGTTAGGTTGCATTGAGGAAAATCTGAGCCCTAACCCTAACTGCCCAAACCCTTCGCTAGGGTTAGGGTTAGCATTATTAGAAAACATAGAGGAAGTTTGATGGCATGGCTGTGTTTTAGGACAGAAGTGAAATGTAGGAAAAGTGTTATTTTAATGTTCTCTGCACATTTTTTTTTCTTGCATATATGGCTCTATATACTGCATTGCCCTAAATGGGGATATTGTCTAAATCCCCGAAAAGCAAAAGATTGAAAGAAAGTGTTTAAATGTCTCATTCTGTTGCATTTGGCATTGAATGCAGTGGCATTTTAATAGGTGTAGCTAAAATTCATTGAGTTTTCCAGACTCTTAAGCTATTTAACGCTGATACCATGCTCATGGAGAGCACCATTCCACACAAAATTTGCAATAACAGAATACTTGTCAAAAAATGAATTTGTTTCCAGTTGATATATTTTTTTAGTTGTGGCAAGGCTGCTAAGTCATTCCAGACTAATAGTTTGATGCCCTGGGTTATATTTTCTGCTTAAATGAGAGATAGGTTGCATTGAGGAAAATCTGAGCCCTAACCCTAACTGCCCAAACCCTTAGCTAGGGTTAGGGTTAGCATTATTAGAAAACATAGAGGATGTTTGATGGCATGGCTGTGTTTTAGGACAGAAGTGAAATGTAGGAAAAGTGTTATTTTAATGTTCTCTGCACATTTTTTTTTCTTGCATATATGGCTCTATATACTGCATTTCCCTAAATGAGGGTATTGTCTAAATCCCCGAAAAGCAAAAGATTGAAAGAAAGTGTTTAAATGTCTTATTGTGTTGCATTTGGCATTGAATGCAGTGGCATTTTAATAGGTGTAGCTAAAATTAATTGAGTTTTCCAGACTCTTAAGCCATTTAACGCTGATACCATGCTCATGGAGAGCACCATTCCACACAAAATTTGCAATAAGAGAATACTTGTCAAAAAATGAATTTGTTTCACAGTTGATATATTTTGTTAGTTGTGGCAAGGCTGCTAAGTCATTCCAGACTAATAGTTTGATGCCCTGGGTTATATTTTCTGCTTAAATGAGAGTTAGGTTGCATTGAGGAAAATCTGAGCCCTAACCCTAACTGCCCAAACCCTTAGCTAGGGTTAGGGTTAGCATTAATAGAAAACATAGAGGATGTTTGATGGCATGGCTGTGTTTTAGGACAGAAGTGAAATGTAGGAAAAGTGTTATTTTAATGTTCTCTGCACATTTTTTTTTCTTGCATATATGGCTCTATATACTGCATTGCCCTAAATGGGGATATTGTCTAAATCCCCGAAAAGCAAAAGATTGAAAGAAAGTGTTTAAATGTCTCATTCTGTTGCATTTGGCATTGAATGCAGTGGCATTTTAATAGGTGTAGCTAAAATTCATTGAGTTTTCCAGACTCTTAAGCTATTTAACGCTGATACCATGCTCATGGAGAGCACCATTCCACACAAAATTTGCAATAACAGAATACTTGTCAAAAAGTGAAATTGTATCACTGTTGATACATTTTGTTTGTTGTGGCAAGGCTGCTAAGTCATTCCAGACTAATAGTTTGATGCCCTGGGTTATATTTTCTGCTTAATTGAGAGTTAGGTTGCATTGAGGAAAATCTGAGCCCTAACCCTAACTGCCCAAACCCTTAGCTAGGGTTAGGGTTAGCATTATTAGAAAACATAGAGGATGTTTGATGGCATGGCTGTGTTTTAGGACAGAAGTGAAATGTAGGAAAAGTGTTATTTTAATGTTCTCTGCACATTTTTTTTTCTTGCATATATGGCTCTATATACTGCATTGCCCTAAATGGGGATATTGTCTAAATCCCCGAAAAGCAAAAGATTGAAAGAAAGTGTTTAAATGTCTCATTCTGTTGCATTTGGCATTGAATGCAGTGGCATTTTAATAGGTGTAGCTAAAATTCATTGAGTTTTCCAGACTCTTAAGCTATTTAACGCTGATACCATGCTCATGGAGAGCACCATTCCACACAAAATTTGCAATAACAGAATACTTGTCAAAAAGTGAAATTGTATCACTGTTGATACATTTTGTTTGTTGTGGCAAGGCTGCTAAGTCATTCCAGACTAATAGTTTGATGCCCTGGGTTATATTTTCTGCTTAAATGAGAGATAGGTTGCATTGAGGAAAATCTGAGCCCTAACCCTAACTGCCCAAACCCTTAGCTAGGGTTAGGGTTAGCATTATTAGAAAACATAGAGGATGTTTGATGGCATGGCTGTGTTTTAGGACAGAAGTGAAATGTAGGAAAAGTGTTATTTTAATGTTCTCTGCACATTTTTTTTCTTGCATATATGGCTCTATATACTGCATTGCCCTAAATGGGAGTATTGTCTAAATCCCCGAAAAGCAAAAGATTGAAAGAAAGTGTTTAAATGTCTCATTCTGTTGCATTTGGCATTGAATGCAGTGGCATTTTAATAGGTGTAGCTAAAATTCATTGAGTTTTCCAGACTCTTAAGCTATTTAACGCTGATACCATGCTCATGGAGAGCACCATTCCACACAAAATTTGCAATAACAGAATACTTGTCAAAAAGTGAAATTGTATCACTGTTGATACATTTTGTTTGTTGTGGCAAGGCTGCTAAGTCATTCCAGACTAATAGTTTGATGCCCTGGGTTATATTTTCTGCTTAAATGAGAGTTAGGTTGCATTGAGGAAAATCTGAGCCCTAACCCTAACTGCCCAAACCCTTAGCTAGGGTTAGGGTTAGCATTATTAGAAAACATAGAGGATGTTTGATGGCATGGCTGTGTTTTAGGACAGAAGTGAAATGTAGGAAAAGTGTTATTTTAATGTTCTCTGCACATTTTTTTTTCTTGCATATATGGCTCTATATACTGCATTGCCCTAAATGGGGATATTGTCTAAATCCCCGAAAAGCAAAAGATTGAAAGAAAGTGTTTAAATGTCTTATTCTGTTGCATTTGGCATTGAATGCAGTGGCATTTTAATAGGTGTAGCTAAAATTTATTGAGTTTTCCAGACTCTTAAGCTATTTAACGCTGATACCATGCTCATGGAGAGCACCATTCAACACAAAATTTGCAATAACAAAATACTTGTCAAAAAGTGAAATTGTATCACAGTTTATACATTTTGATTGTTGTGGCAAGGCTTCTAAGTCATTCCAGACTAATAGTTTGATGCCCTGGGTTATATTTTCTGCTTAAATGACAGTTAGGTTGCATTGAGGAAAATCTGAGCCCTAACCCTAACTGCCCAAACCCTTCGCTAGGGTTAGGGTTAGCATTATTAGAAAACATAGAGGATGTTTGATGGCATGGCTGTGTTTTAGGACAGAAGTGAAATGTAGGAAAAGTGTTATTTTAATGTTCTCTGCACATTTTTTTTTCTTGCATATATGGCTCTATATACTGCATTGCCCTAAATGGGGATATTGTCTAAATCCCCGAAAAGCAAAAGATTGAAAGAAAGTGTTTAAATGTCTCATTCTGTTGCATTTGGCATTGAATGCAGTGGCATTTTAATAGGTGTAGCTAAAATTCATTGAGTTTTCCAGACTCTTAAGCTATTTAACGCTGATACCATGCTCATGGAGAGCACCATTCCACACAAAATTTGCAATAACAGAATACTTGTCAAAAAATGAATTTGTTTCCAGTTGATATATTTTTTTAGTTGTGGCAAGGCTGCTACAGATGCAGCCATTCAAAGTGCGCGTTACAGACACGTACCGCAGGTGACGTCGCTCAGTATGACGCAAGATGACGCGGGGCACCGCAGTACGTGATTGGTTGACCGACAGGGGCACTCGTGGTCCGTTGGTCTGTCGTAGAAAGACAGTAAACGTCTTTGCTGTGCCCGTTGTAGGTATTGAATTTTACCACTGAAGGGAAATCTTAGTAGCTGAGCATAAAAAGAATAGGAGCATACTGTAACGCGTGTGAAGGTCATAAACGATATTAATTTTGGAACATAAACATACAGTGTATAGCTGGTCTTGGTACTTTAAAGAAAAAAATACACACCAGTATTCCATTTCTCCCTAAACATTTTAAGCTTCGAAGTCTTTAACTAACGCGATACCGGAGTCAACAAGCATACTTTTAGAATTTGATTAAAAGGGAATATAATATGGAATCGCGTATCTAAAGAATTTAATAATGGTATTCGTGTGCTGCGACAGGGCTGTGTAGGGCTGTTTCGCCTGCCTGTTCATGTGAGCTGTCTTGTAGACGTGACTACCAGCTGACAGGTTGTGTTTTCGAATCCAGCTGGTGCTGGTCTTTTCTTTTAAGAAACATTTCTTCGAAAAAATAGAATAGCGATATTATGGACAATCAATTGACTTTTATATTTCAAAATATCGCAACATGATCGATATTTGCGATATTTTGAACATATCTTCCCTTCTGACAGCGGTGCCTGCTTCTATTGTGTGTGTGTGTGCAACAGAGTAAATTTTTAATAGCGTTTTAAGCGAATAGGTAATTAGATTGCTCGTAAACCTAATCGCTTTTTCTACATAAACACAGCATGATTACTCTCTGAAAATGCTTTTCCTTTATTTTTAAAGTAGGCTCAGATTTCAACTATAGATCGTATTATTATAAACTTTCTTGGAAAAATGTATTTTATGTAAACCATGTTTGCTATTAATTCATTTAGGGCTAAAATACGTTCATTGTCTTCCAATCGAGTCGAGTTGACATTGGAAGCCTGCCACACCCGGACTGTTAAACCAACGCATTAGCACGTCAAAGCCCATTGAGGGTATTGAGCCAGTATTGGCTTTAGTATTCCCCCCCTCTCCCCTCAATTCAATTCAATTCAAGGTGTTTTATTTGCATGACAGATGGGTACAAGCAGTGTTGGGTATGTATATTGTAACGCTTACGGCAGACAGGCACTGTGTAACAGCCGGCGCACCAGAGCAGCGCACCGAGGGAGCGTCTGCATTTATAACTTGGTTTTTAAAATTAGTCAAGCAATATGAAGCATCTTCTTTTACTTTTGAGTCCCTTAAATACATTGAACACAGCTTTCTCACCACTTAAGATTGCTCTTGATACCATCCTTACACAAAGCAGAAGGGAGATTTTAGTGCCTGAGCATAAAAAGAATAGGAGCATACTGCAACGCGTGTGAAGTCCATAAACGATATTAATTTTGGAACTTAAACGTTCAGTATATGGCTGGTCTCGGTACTTTAAAGAAAACATACACACCAGTATTCCATTTCTCCCTAAACATTTTAAGCATCGAAGTCTTTAAGTAACGCGATACCGGAGTCAACAAGCATACTTTTAGAATTTGATTAAAAGGGAATATAATATGGAATCGCGTATCTCAAGAAATTAATATGCAATAACTGAGTCAAGGGACTCAGAGGATCCAAGGCTAGACTGAGTATAATAGGCTTCGGGCTTCTATTGTGACATCTACTGTAAATTACAGAAATGTTAAAAGTAAACAAAATAAAGTAACTAAAATGTGGTCTAAAATCACCCCTTTAGACACCCCTTTTACTTCACTGGTGTCAGATATGAAAGGCAATAGTCTCCCGTTCTGTCTGCTGTGTGTTGCAGCAGAGGGACTCCCTGCCGCTGAAAGGGGCAGAGTAACTTGCATGCCCTCTAGTACAGTTTACACATGCACGACTTTAAAAGCTAGCAAGACAGGTTTCGATTCACATTAGCTGGCGAGCCTTGTTAAAAAAACGAATGATAATGTAACATGCCACTGTTCATGAACAAAGTTATACTGAGATTTCCTAAGATACGCGATTAAAAAATAAATAAATAAAAATTTGAATCTCCCGCGGAACACATTCCATAAGAATCAGTGGTTTTACAGTATATATCGCCTTTAAAGGTGGCTTCTCAAAACGCTTTACGGGATAAAAACAACCAGAACAGCAGCAACAACAATATTGTATTTCGTTGCACTTTGAAAACCAAGTAATAACTTAACTATACAGTACGTGCAAACGTTTCGTATGTTGCTGTCGTGAATGTCTGCGTACCCATAAGTATCTTATTTGCCTTGAGTCTGTCTACAGTATCTCTGTCCCACTACCCCCATCTCTCCCTCAATTCAATTCAAGGTGTTTTATTTGCATGACAGATGGGTACAATTCTTGTTGGGAATGTATACTTTGATATTTACACCCGGCGCGGCACCGAGGGAGCGTCTGCATTTATAACTTGGTTTTTAAAATTAGTCACGCAATATGAAGCATCTTCTTTTACTTCTGAGTCCCTTAAATACATTGAACACAGCTTTCTCACCATCCTTACACAAAGCAGAAACTGTCCGATGACTCACAGTACAAGTGGAAAGATTACAGATTTTAATCGTCTTTAATTTTGTCTTTAATTTTGCCTGTGGAGTGTATCTTATTAAGCTCTAAATTGCATTTTGAGCGCGGTTTTTTACTTTTTTTTAATTGCATTTTGGGCGCGGACAGCACATACAAGGGTTAATGAACTGCGCCAAGAAATTTAAAATAGTATTCTTTAGGTGTGAGGGTAGGAGTGGACCGCAGCAGGCATAATCAGCAAACCAGGAAAACAAAGAACAGGACAGGTGAGATGTGTATCCAGAAAGCGAGTGATCAGAAAAAGGAAATGGAAAACGCAGAAAAAGAAAACGCTTTACAGGATAAAAACAATAACAACAGTAGTGGCTGGGCAAACGATTTTTTTTATCGAAATACAAATTGAGATACTGTACTGTATAATGATGTGCATGAACAAAGGTATACTGCAATTTTCCTTAGATACGCGATTAATGCTTCGTAGGAGGAGGCGGTCTTTTCCTCTTGTCTAACAGTTTGTCCACAAACAAAACATTCCTGTTAGACAAAAGGAATTGAAAAAAACCAATTTTGTCAATGAAAACCGGTGTGTGTGTCTCTCCCTGCTGGATGTTCCTCTCACAAACTGCTGAATGAATAAAATAATTTTATTGAAAATGCGTTTGCGATTGTCTGGTATTTAATCTGGTCCCTTTTAACTGTTTTTCGATCTACTGTATTGCTTTGAGATGCCACTTTTAAAGGCGATATGTAAAATAAAGTTTTTTTTATTATTGTTATAGAGAAACATGATCAGATTTTCCCTGGTTCAGAAAAAAGATCTAAAGTGCTACACATAACTTTCTTAATTCGATGTATTTAAAGCAGTGAACTACTGTAGGTGTCACATAACATTCAGAAATACAATCACGTATTTGACAAATAAAAACGATTATAATCTAATCCTTCCACGTTTGATCCCAAAATCCCAAGAAATATAAATCTTGACGGGTAGAAAGCTATGCTGAAAGTTTATTAAGATGCTTAGAAGACAAAGATACTGTATCAATTTATGTTGCATTAGCCTGATTATGATTAAAAAACACATATAATTAAACACGCGTTTGCGATTTAAATCAGAACACGATTTAAATCAATATCGATTCCATATTATATTAGCAGAAAAGCTTAAAACTACCACTTTTTCACACGCTATTTCACATGCTAGTTAAATACTTCGATGCTTAAAATCGTTAAGGAGAAATGGAATACCGGTGTGTATTTTTCCTTTAAAGTGCCGAATCCTGGAATCTGACTGGCTGACACCCCTCTGAAGTGGTTCCATAAAATCTGGTATACGGAAAAGAAAGCGTTGATAAATACAAGTGTCTTTTAATACACTCTTTGCTGTGCTCTTGAGGCATGACTTTTTGCATGACTCCAAGGCATGACTTTTTTATGTATAAACATCAGTATTTACTGCTATTAATTACTGTACGATTTATAGTTGAAATCTGAGCCTAGATATAAAGTTAGATATAAAGTTAAAATCTTGACAAAGCAATGTAGGAAATACAGAGAAAATAAATTCTTTCTGACATCTAAAATCAGTTTCGATCAAGGTCTCTAAAACGAACAAGAAAAAGAAGATTTTCGGAGGGCAATTACGCTGTGTTTATATAGAATAAGTGATTTATGAGCAATCTAATTTCTTGTTCGTTTAAAACAGTGAAATGTCAGCTGTAAAAGATCGCACCAGAAACAGCACTCACTCTGCCTGTCATAGACGTTCAGGAAAGGCTGAATGAAGTCATGTCAAGTACAATAATTCGGAGAACAATAATACCAGTTGTAGGACAGTATATAAGGAGGATAAGGATTTTGAAGTTGACTCGAAATCTGATAGGTAACCAGTGCAAGGACTTGAAAACAGGTGTAATGCATCCCTGATAGGATTCTTGCTGTCATATTCTGAACATATTGAAGATTGCTCAGTGTGGATTTAATTTCCCCAGTGAACAGGATGTGCATTTATTAATTCTAGAAAAAAAGCCTTTCTTGATTTCTCTAGTTCTTAGTTTCTCTAGTTCCCTTTAAAATAAACTATTATTCCACAATGCAGAGTATTACATGGCCAGTATTTACACATGATATTTGTGATTTAAAGAAATTAACACAAGCAGCTTTTGGAGATTTAAGTGTTGGCTGAGTTATTGCAGGATAAAAGACTAGAGATGTTGGCAAGAAGAAGATAGTTTGGGGAAAGCTGAGGAATACACTTATAACAAGAACACTTCCTAATGGGGTTAGGCATACTTTTGATGAAGATGATGAAGTTAACAGACTATATGTTTACATAGATACTGAAATAAGGATTGTATTTTAGATTATGTGTAGTTGCTGGCATTGAACTGTGTGTTGGATGCACATGAATTGAAGGAATGGGCAAACATAGCTGATGCGGATCCACAGAGCCAGCATATTAAGATGTTTATAATTAGAGGCAATTTGTTTAAATAACTAGGTATGGATACTGATGTGCAAGAGAGGTGGAAAGGCTGTTTCCTTAAGCCAGCAGTAAAAAATATTTTATTCTCAGTGAGATGCTGCCATTTCATAGTGGGTTTCTAACACTGTGTATAGTTCCATCCACACAGTGCCTTTACTTCCATTTCTAATCTCTTTATCCAGTACAGAGGATTTGGAGCCTATCCCAGTAAGCAACGGACACAAGGCAGAATACACCCTGGACATAGCGCCAGTCCATCACAGGACAGACAGACACAAACACACACAGACCAGGGCCAGGTTTCCCATAAACTAATTAACTTACCAGTATGTTTTGGAGTGCGAGAGGGAGTCATATCACACATATGGAGAAAAACCATGTAACCCAGAGAGAACATGTAAACCCCACACACACAGGATGGCAGGAATTGAACCTAGGACCCCAGTGCTGCAAGATAGCAATGCTAACCACTTTGCCACCATTATAAATGGATGGATATCTTAGTTATCTTTCTAGTTCACAGGTTTGCATGCATAATTTAATTTTGAAAGCCACTGAGACATCAGGTACTACTGTTGTATTTATGAAAAAGAAACAAAACAAAAAACATACTAACAACTGTGCCATCCTACGCCTTAGCTAATACATTTTATTATTCATAAACAGTTAACATTGTTAGCAAAATATTTTGAATTATATTTAACCCTATTTTTTCTTTAGTTTTGTATTTAACTTATTATATGATAGTCAGACTTAATGTATATTTGAACAATGAAAATATATTTTTACAAGATTTTACATTAAGCACTTAAAATTAATATGGTTAATAATAGTAAACTGTAACATGCTGTAACAAGATCGGTTAAACAGCGAAGAAAATGCTTTCAGAGAAAATGTTTCAGGTGTGAAGAACATAGATCTCCAATGCAATTTCAACCAAACCTGTTCCCACACACCCTGCCCCCACTACCATTAGAATATACACAAAGCACTCAAATCTTTCGAGCTAATGATCAGGTGACCCGAGAGAGAGCGAGAGAAACACCAAGGGGTATCACCAAGGGTATTAATAATACGATCTATAGTTGAAATCTGAGCCTAAATAAAAAGAAAAAGCAAGTGATTAGGTTTATGAGCAATCTAATTACTTATTCGTTTAAAACGCTATATAAAATAAAGTTTATTATTAATTTGCTGCACAGAGCGGTGAATATTGTTATGCATAAGACAAAGATAACGATCCTGATCAGTTTAGAAATCTGTGTACGCTGTAAGGTTTTTACTTCTTAAACTTTTAAAGTACACGTTTTGAATAGAAAGAAATCCTCTTCCTGTTACAGTATGTATAGCAAACTAGCACGTCTTTTTTCTCCAATCAGAGGGGTGTCAGATGGTGTCAGCCAATCACCATTCTGCGTTGGGTAGCAACGGGTGACTGTTCTCAGGCGGAAGATGTAAACAGCTTAATGTTCGTGTTAAATAATTTTTTAAAATTCAATTAAACGGGCACAATTAAGACATTAAATATACATATACATACTGTATACAGTACAGTTTGCATACGGTAATATGTTACGCGATTAAAAAATAAATAAATAAAACTGGAAGGTTCAGCACCAGCTGGATTCGAGCACACACCCTGCCCGTTGGCAGGCACGCACCTAGACCAGTCGGCTACAGTCAGCTCGCATGAGCAGGCAGGCGAAACAGCCCTACACAGCCCTGCCGCAGTACATGGATATAATCATACCGTTATTAAATTCTTGAGATACGCGATTCCATATTATATTCCCTTTTAATCAAATTCTAAAAGTATGCTTGTTGACTCCGGTATCACGTTAGTTAAAGACTTCGAAGCTTACAATGTTTAGGGAGAAATGGAATACCGGTGTGTATTTTTCCTTGTGATATTTTAAGCTCTAGTTGAATGATAGGTGTCGCATTTTAAATCATTTTCGTAGTTAGAAATTATGAAACGCCCTGTTAAAAGCAAGGAAGTTTTTATGCCCGTTGAAGTAAAACAAAATGCCTGACAAAGTATGGCTTGGACAGATTCCAAGTGCTTGTACAAATGTGCTAAAGAAATTATACTTTGAGTATACAGCTTGTCCAAAGTCATCCATTATTAATACTATTAGTAATATCTCCGGTAAAGGCTTTGATGCATAAATATTTCTGATAAAGGTAGGTTGTGTACTTTTGTCCAACTGAGCAATCTTGCTTTCATAAAATATACCAACATTTTAATGACTGAAGATTAACATGCTGTAATACACTGTTCAAAATTAAAGGCTCAAATGCTGTACATGAGAGGTTAAGCTCCCCCTGGCGGTTTTACAAGGTGACGCCGGATAGTTTCCGGCAGAGCGTCAAATGACGCGCGATTAACACGTCACACTGCGTGACACTGCGAGATGCCGCGCCACGCCCACCGGGGTATGCCGCAAAATAACGCACGCATTTTGAATGGCTGCATCTGTAAGTCATTCCAGACTAATAGTTTGATGCCCTGGGTTATATTTTCTGCTTAAATGAGAGTTAGGTTGCATTGAGGAAAATCTGAGCCCTAACCCTAACTGCCCAAACCCTTAGCTAGGGTTAGGGTTAGCATTAATAGAAAACATAGAGGATGTTTGATGGCATGGCTGTGTTTTAGGACAGAAGTGAAATGTAGGAAAAGTGTTATTTTAATGTTCTCTGCACATTTTTTTTTCTTGCATATATGGCTCTATATACTGCATTGCCCTAAATGGGGATATTGTCTAAATCCCCGAAAAGCAAAAGATTGAAAGAAAGTGTTTAAATGTCTCATTCTGTTGCATTTGGCATTGAATGCAGTGGCATTTTAATAGGTGTAGCTAAAATTCATTGAGTTTTCCAGACTCTTAAGCTATTTAACGCTGATACCATGCTCATGGAGAGCACCATTCCACACAAAATTTGCAATAACAGAATACTTGTCAAAAAGTGAAATTGTATCACTGTTGATACATTTTGTTTGTTGTGGCAAGGCTGCTAAGTCATTCCAGACTAATAGTTTGATGCCCTGGGTTATATTTTCTGCTTAATTGAGAGTTAGGTTGCATTGAGGAAAATCTGAGCCCTAACCCTAACTGCCCAAACCCTTAGCTAGGGTTAGGGTTAGCATTATTAGAAAACATAGAGGATGTTTGATGGCATGGCTGTGTTTTAGGACAGAAGTGAAATGTAGGAAAAGTGTTATTTTAATGTTCTCTGCACATTTTTTTTTCTTGCATATATGGCTCTATATACTGCATTTCCCTAAATGAGGGTATTGTCTAAATCCCCGAAAAGCAAAAGATTGAAAGAAAGTGTTTAAATGTCTCATTCTGTTGCATTTGGCATTGAATGCAGTGGCATTTTAATAGGTGTAGCTAAAATTCATTGAGTTTTCCAGACTCTTAAGCTATTTAACGCTGATACCATGCTCATGGAGAGCACCATTCCACACAAAATTTGCAATAACAGAATACTTGTCAAAAAATGAATTTGTTTCACAGTTGATATATTTTGTTAGTTGTGGCAAGGCTGCTAAGTCATTCCAGACTAATAGTTTGATGCCCTGTGTTATATTTTCTGCTTAAATGAGAGTTAGGTTGCATTGAGGAAAATCTGAGCCCTAACCCTAACTGCCCAAACCCTTAGCTAGGGTTAGGGTTAGCATTATTAGAAAACATAGAGGATGTTTGATGGCATGGCTGTGTTTTAGGACAGAAGTGAAATGTAGGAAAAGTGTTATTTTAATGTTCTCTGCACATTTTTTTTTCTTGCATATATGGCTCTATATACTGCATTGCCCTAAATGGGGATATTGTCTAAATCCCCGAAAAGCAAAAGATTGAAAGAAAGTGTTTAAATGTCTCATTCTGTTGCATTTGGCATTGAATGCAGTGGCATTTTAATAGGTGTAGCTAAAATTCATTGAGTTTTCCAGACTCTTAAGCTATTTAACGCTGATACCATGCTCATGGAGAGCACCATTCCACACAAAATTTGCAATAACAGAATACTTGTCAAAAAGTGAAATTGTATCACTGTTGATACATTTTGTTTGTTGTGGCAAGGCTGCTAAGTCATTCCAGACTAATAGTTTGATGCCCTGGGTTATATTTTCTGCTTAAATGAGAGATAGGTTGCATTGAGGAAAATCTGAGCCCTAACCCTAACTGCCCAAACCCTTAGCTAGGGTTAGGGTTAGCATTATTAGAAAACATAGAGGATGTTTGATGGCATGGCTGTGTTTTAGGACAGAAGTGAAATGTAGGAAAAGTGTTATTTTAATGTTCTCTGCACATTTTTTTTCTTGCATATATGGCTCTATATACTGCATTGCCCTAAATGGGAGTATTGTCTAAATCCCCGAAAAGCAAAAGATTGAAAGAAAGTGTTTAAATGTCTCATTCTGTTGCATTTGGCATTGAATGCAGTGGCATTTTAATAGGTGTAGCTAAAATTCATTGAGTTTTCCAGACTCTTAAGCTATTTAACGCTGATACCATGCTCATGGAGAGCACCATTCCACACAAAATTTGCAATAACAGAATACTTGTCAAAAAGTGAAATTGTATCACTGTTGATACATTTTGTTTGTTGTGGCAAGGCTGCTAAGTCATTCCAGACTAATAGTTTGATGCCCTGGGTTATATTTTCTGCTTAAATGAGAGTTAGGTTGCATTGAGGAAAATCTGAGCCCTAACCCTAACTGCCCAAACCCTTAGCTAGGGTTAGGGTTAGCATTATTAGAAAACATAGAGGATGTTTGATGGCATGGCTGTGTTTTAGGACAGAAGTGAAATGTAGGAAAAGTGTTATTTTAATGTTCTCTGCACATTTTTTTTTCTTGCATATATGGCTCTATATACTGCATTGCCCTAAATGGGGATATTGTCTAAATCCCCGAAAAGCAAAAGATTGAAAGAAAGTGTTTAAATGTCTTATTCTGTTGCATTTGGCATTGAATGCAGTGGCATTTTAATAGGTGTAGCTAAAATTTATTGAGTTTTCCAGACTCTTAAGCTATTTAACGCTGATACCATGCTCATGGAGAGCACCATTCAACACAAAATTTGCAATAACAAAATACTTGTCAAAAAGTGAAATTGTATCACAGTTTATACATTTTGATTGTTGTGGCAAGGCTTCTAAGTCATTCCAGACTAATAGTTTGATGCCCTGGGTTATATTTTCTGCTTAAATGACAGTTAGGTTGCATTGAGGAAAATCTGAGCCCTAACCCTAACTGCCCAAACCCTTCGCTAGGGTTAGGGTTAGCATTATTAGAAAACATAGAGGATGTTTGATGGCATGGCTGTGTTTTAGGACAGAAGTGAAATGTAGGAAAAGTGTTATTTTAATGTTCTCTGCACATTTTTTTTTCTTGCATATATGGCTCTATATACTGCATTGCCCTAAATGGGGATATTGTCTAAATCCCCGAAAAGCAAAAGATTGAAAGAAAGTGTTTAAATGTCTCATTCTGTTGCATTTGGCATTGAATGCAGTGGCATTTTAATAGGTGTAGCTAAAATTCATTGAGTTTTCCAGACTCTTAAGCTATTTAACGCTGATACCATGCTCATGGAGAGCACCATTCCACACAAAATTTGCAATAACAGAATACTTGTCAAAAAATGAATTTGTTTCCAGTTGATATATTTTTTTAGTTGTGGCAAGGCTGCTAAGTCATTCCAGACTAATAGTTTGATGCCCTGGGTTATATTTTCTGCTTAAATGAGAGATAGGTTGCATTGAGGAAAATCTGAGCCCTAACCCTAACTGCCCAAACCCTTAGCTAGGGTTAGGGTTAGCATTATTAGAAAACATAGAGGATGTTTGATGGCATGGCTGTGTTTTAGGACAGAAGTGAAATGTAGGAAAAGTGTTATTTTAATATTCTCTGCACATTTTTTTTTCTTGCATATATGGCTCTATATACTGCATTGCCCTAAATGGGGATATTGTCTAAATCCCCGAAAAGCAAAAGATTGAAAGAAAGTGTTTAAATGTCTCATTCTGTTGCATTTGGCATTGAATGCAGTGGCATTTTAATAGGTGTAGCTAAAATTTATTGAGTTTTCCAGACTCTTAAGCTATTTAACGCTGATACCATGCTCATGGAGAGCACCATTCCACACAAAATTTGCAATAACAGAATACTTGTCAAAAAGTGAAATTGTATCACTGTTGATACATTTTGTTTGTTGTGGCAAGGCTGCTAAGTCATTCCAGACTAATAGTTTGATGCCCTGGGTTATATTTTCTGCTTAAATGAGAGTTAGGTTGCATTGAGGAAAATCTGAGCCCTAACCCTAACTGCCCAAACCCTTAGCTAGGGTTAGGGTTAGCATTATTAGAAAACATAGAGGATGTTTGATGGCATGGCTGTGTTTTAGGACAGAAGTGAAATGTAGGAAAAGTGTTATTTTAATGTTCTCTGCACATTTTTTTTTCTTGCATATATGGCTCTATATACTGCATTGCCCTAAATGGGGATATTGTCTAAATCCCCGAAAAGCAAAAGATTGAAAGAAAGTGTTTAAATGTCTTATTCTGTTGCATTTGGCATTGAATGCAGTGGCATTTTAATAGGTGTAGCTAAAATTTATTGAGTTTTCCAGACTCTTAAGCTATTTAACGCTGATACCATGCTCATGGAGAGCACCATTCCACACAAAATTTGCAATAACAGAATACTTGTTAAAAACGGAAATTGTATCACAGTTGATATATTTTGTTAGTTGTGGCAAGGCTGCTAAGTCATTCCAGACTTATAGTTTGATGCCCTGGGTTATATTTTCTGCTTAAATGAGAGTTAGGTTGCATTGAGGAAAATCTGAGCCCTAACCCTAACTGCCCAAACCCTTAGCTAGGGTTAGGGTTAGCATTATTAGAAAACATAGAGGATGTTTGATGGCATGGCTGTGTTTTAGGACAGAAGTGAAATGTAGGAAAAGTGTTATTTTAATGTTCTCTGCACATTTTTTTTTCTTGCATATATGGCTCTATATACTGCATTGCCCTAAATGGGGATATTGTCTAAATCCCCGAAAAGCAAAAGATTGAAAGAAAGTGTTTAAATGTCTCATTCTGTTGCATTTGGCATTGAATGCAGTGGCATTTTAATAGGTGTAGCTAAAATTCATTGAGTTTTCCAGACTCTTAAGCTATTTAACGCTGATACCATGCTCATGGAGAGCACCATTCCACACAAAATTTGCAATAACAGAATACTTGTCAAAAAGTGAAATTGTATCACTGTTGATACATTTTGTTTGTTGTGGCAAGGCTGCTAAGTCATTCCAGACTAATAGTTTGATGCCCTGGGTTATATTTTCTGCTTAAATGAGAGATAGGTTGCATTGAGGAAAATCTGAGCCCTAACCCTAACTGCCCAAACCCTTAGCTAGGGTTAGGGTTAGCATTATTAGAAAACATAGAGGATGTTTGATGGCATGGCTGTGTTTTAGGACAGAAGTGAAATGTAGGAAAAGTGTTATTTTAATGTTCTCTGCACATTTTTTTTTCTTGCATATATGGCTCTATATACTGCATTGCCCTAAATGGGGATATTGTCTAAATCTCCGAAAAGCAAAAGATTGAAAGAAAGTGTTTAAATGACTTATTCTGTTGCATTTGGCATTGAATGCAGTGGCATTTTAATAGGTGTAGCTAAAATTTATTGAGTTTTCCAGACTCTTGAGCTATTTAACGCTGATACCATGCTCATGGAGAGCACCATTCCACACAAAATTTGCAATAACAGAATACTTGTTAAAAACGGAAATTGTATCACAGTTGATACATTTTGTTAGTTGTGGCAAGGCTGCTAAGTCATTCCAGACTAATAGTTTGATGCCCTGGGTTATATTTTCTGCTTAAATGAGAGTTAGGTTGCATTGAGGAAAATCTGAGCCCTAACCCTAACTGCCCAAACCCTTAGCTAGGGTAAGGGTTAGCATTATTAGAAAACATAGAGGATGTTTGATGGCATGGCTGTGTTTTAGGACAGAAGTGAAATGTAGGAAAAGTGTTATTTTAATGTTCTCTGCACATTTTTTTTTCTTGCATATATGGCTCTATATACTGCATTGCCCTAAATGGGGATATTGTCTAAATCCCCGAAAAGCAAAAGATTGAAAGAAAGTGTTTAAATGTCTCATTCTGTTGCATTTGGCATTGAATGCAGTGGCATTTTAATAGGTGTAGCTAAAATTCATTGAGTTTTCCAGACTCTTAAGCTATTTAACGCTGATACCATGCTCATGGAGAGCACCATTCCACACAAAATTTGCAATAACAGAATACTTGTCAAAAAGTGAAATTGTATCACTGTTGATACATTTTGTTTGTTGTGGCAAGGCTGCTAAGTCATTCCAGACTAATAGTTTGATGCCCTGGGTTATATTTTCTGCTTAAATGAGAGATAGGTTGCATTGAGGAAAATCTGAGCCCTAACCCTAACTGCCCAAACCCTTAGCTAGGGTTAGGGTTAGCATTATTAGAAAACATAGAGGATGTTTGATGGCATGGCTGTGTTTTAGGACAGAAGTGAAATGTAGGAAAAGTGTTATTTTAATGTTCTCTGCACATTTTTTTTTCTTGCATATATGGCTCTATATACTGCATTGCCCTAAATGGGGATATTGTCTAAATCCCCGAAAAGCAAAAGATTGAAAGAAAGTGTTTAAATGTCTCATTCTGTTGCATTTGGCATTGAATGCAGTGGCATTTTAATAGGTGTAGCTAAAATTCATTGAGTTTTCCAGACTCTTAAGCTATTTAACGCTGATACCATGCTCATGGAGAGCACCATTCCACACAAAATTTGCAATAACAGAATACTTGTCAAAAAGTGAAATTGTATCACTGTTGATACATTTTGTTTGTTGTGGCAAGGCTGCTAAGTCATTCCAGACTAATAGTTTGATGCCCTGGGTTATATTTTCTGCTTAAATGAGAGATAGGTTGCATTGAGGAAAATCTGAGCCCTAACCCTAACTGCCCAAACCCTTAGCTAGGGTTAGGGTTAGCATTATTAGAAAACATAGAGGATGTTTGATGGCATGGCTGTGTTTTAGGACAGAAGTGAAATGTAGGAAAAGTGTTATTTTAATGTTCTCTGCACATTTTTTTTCTTGCATATATGGCTCTATATACTGCATTGCCCTAAATGGGAGTATTGTCTAAATCCCCGAAAAGCAAAAGATTGAAAGAAAGTGTTTAAATGTCTCATTCTGTTGCATTTGGCATTGAATGCAGTGGCATTTTAATAGGTGTAGCTAAAATTCATTGAGTTTTCCAGACTCTTAAGCTATTTAACGCTGATACCATGCTCATGGAGAGCACCATTCCACACAAAATTTGCAATAACAGAATACTTGTCAAAAAGTGAAATTGTATCACTGTTGATACATTTTGTTTGTTGTGGCAAGGCTGCTAAGTCATTCCAGACTAATAGTTTGATGCCCTGGGTTATATTTTCTGCTTAAATGAGAGTTAGGTTGCATTGAGGAAAATCTGAGCCCTAACCCTAACTGCCCAAACCCTTAGCTAGGGTTAGGGTTAGCATTATTAGAAAACATAGAGGATGTTTGATGGCATGGCTGTGTTTTAGGACAGAAGTGAAATGTAGGAAAAGTGTTATTTTAATGTTCTCTGCACATTTTTTTTTCTTGCATATATGGCTCTATATACTGCATTGCCCTAAATGGGGATATTGTCTAAATCCCCGAAAAGCAAAAGATTGAAAGAAAGTGTTTAAATGTCTTATTCTGTTGCATTTGGCATTGAATGCAGTGGCATTTTAATAGGTGTAGCTAAAATTTATTGAGTTTTCCAGACTCTTAAGCTATTTAACGCTGATACCATGCTCATGGAGAGCACCATTCAACACAAAATTTGCAATAACAAAATACTTGTCAAAAAGTGAAATTGTATCACAGTTTATACATTTTGATTGTTGTGGCAAGGCTTCTAAGTCATTCCAGACTAATAGTTTGATGCCCTGGGTTATATTTTCTGCTTAAATGACAGTTAGGTTGCATTGAGGAAAATCTGAGCCCTAACCCTAACTGCCCAAACCCTTCGCTAGGGTTAGGGTTAGCATTATTAGAAAACATAGAGGATGTTTGATGGCATGGCTGTGTTTTAGGACAGAAGTGAAATGTAGGAAAAGTGTTATTTTAATGTTCTCTGCACATTTTTTTTTCTTGCATATATGGCTCTATATACTGCATTGCCCTAAATGGGGATATTGTCTAAATCCCCGAAAAGCAAAAGATTGAAAGAAAGTGTTTAAATGTCTCATTCTGTTGCATTTGGCATTGAATGCAGTGGCATTTTAATAGGTGTAGCTAAAATTCATTGAGTTTTCCAGACTCTTAAGCTATTTAACGCTGATACCATGCTCATGGAGAGCACCATTCCACACAAAATTTGCAATAACAGAATACTTGTCAAAAAATGAATTTGTTTCCAGTTGATATATTTTTTTAGTTGTGGCAAGGCTGCTAAGTCATTCCAGACTAATAGTTTGATGCCCTGGGTTATATTTTCTGCTTAAATGAGAGATAGGTTGCATTGAGGAAAATCTGAGCCCTAACCCTAACTGCCCAAACCCTTAGCTAGGGTTAGGGTTAGCATTATTAGAAAACATAGAGGATGTTTGATGGCATGGCTGTGTTTTAGGACAGAAGTGAAATGTAGGAAAAGTGTTATTTTAATATTCTCTGCACATTTTTTTTTCTTGCATATATGGCTCTATATACTGCATTGCCCTAAATGGGGATATTGTCTAAATCCCCGAAAAGCAAAAGATTGAAAGAAAGTGTTTAAATGTCTCATTCTGTTGCATTTGGCATTGAATGCAGTGGCATTTTAATAGGTGTAGCTAAAATTTATTGAGTTTTCCAGACTCTTAAGCTATTTAACGCTGATACCATGCTCATGGAGAGCACCATTCCACACAAAATTTGCAATAACAGAATACTTGTCAAAAAGTGAAATTGTATCACTGTTGATACATTTTGTTTGTTGTGGCAAGGCTGCTAAGTCATTCCAGACTAATAGTTTGATGCCCTGGGTTATATTTTCTGCTTAAATGAGAGTTAGGTTGCATTGAGGAAAATCTGAGCCCTAACCCTAACTGCCCAAACCCTTAGCTAGGGTTAGGGTTAGCATTATTAGAAAACATAGAGGATGTTTGATGGCATGGCTGTGTTTTAGGACAGAAGTGAAATGTAGGAAAAGTGTTATTTTAATGTTCTCTGCACATTTTTTTTTCTTGCATATATGGCTCTATATACTGCATTGCCCTAAATGGGGATATTGTCTAAATCCCCGAAAAGCAAAAGATTGAAAGAAAGTGTTTAAATGTCTTATTCTGTTGCATTTGGCATTGAATGCAGTGGCATTTTAATAGGTGTAGCTAAAATTTATTGAGTTTTCCAGACTCTTAAGCTATTTAACGCTGATACCATGCTCATGGAGAGCACCATTCCACACAAAATTTGCAATAACAGAATACTTGTTAAAAACGGAAATTGTATCACAGTTGATATATTTTGTTAGTTGTGGCAAGGCTGCTAAGTCATTCCAGACTTATAGTTTGATGCCCTGGGTTATATTTTCTGCTTAAATGAGAGTTAGGTTGCATTGAGGAAAATCTGAGCCCTAACCCTAACTGCCCAAACCCTTAGCTAGGGTTAGGGTTAGCATTATTAGAAAACATAGAGGATGTTTGATGGCATGGCTGTGTTTTAGGACAGAAGTGAAATGTAGGAAAAGTGTTATTTTAATGTTCTCTGCACATTTTTTTTTCTTGCATATATGGCTCTATATACTGCATTGCCCTAAATGGGGATATTGTCTAAATCCCCGAAAAGCAAAAGATTGAAAGAAAGTGTTTAAATGTCTCATTCTGTTGCATTTGGCATTGAATGCAGTGGCATTTTAATAGGTGTAGCTAAAATTCATTGAGTTTTCCAGACTCTTAAGCTATTTAACGCTGATACCATGCTCATGGAGAGCACCATTCCACACAAAATTTGCAATAACAGAATACTTGTCAAAAAGTGAAATTGTATCACTGTTGATACATTTTGTTTGTTGTGGCAAGGCTGCTAAGTCATTCCAGACTAATAGTTTGATGCCCTGGGTTATATTTTCTGCTTAAATGAGAGATAGGTTGCATTGAGGAAAATCTGAGCCCTAACCCTAACTGCCCAAACCCTTAGCTAGGGTTAGGGTTAGCATTATTAGAAAACATAGAGGATGTTTGATGGCATGGCTGTGTTTTAGGACAGAAGTGAAATGTAGGAAAAGTGTTATTTTAATGTTCTCTGCACATTTTTTTTTCTTGCATATATGGCTCTATATACTGCATTGCCCTAAATGGGGATATTGTCTAAATCTCCGAAAAGCAAAAGATTGAAAGAAAGTGTTTAAATGACTTATTCTGTTGCATTTGGCATTGAATGCAGTGGCATTTTAATAGGTGTAGCTAAAATTTATTGAGTTTTCCAGACTCTTGAGCTATTTAACGCTGATACCATGCTCATGGAGAGCACCATTCCACACAAAATTTGCAATAACAGAATACTTGTTAAAAACGGAAATTGTATCACAGTTGATACATTTTGTTAGTTGTGGCAAGGCTGCTAAGTCATTCCAGACTAATAGTTTGATGCCCTGGGTTATATTTTCTGCTTAAATGAGAGTTAGGTTGCATTGAGGAAAATCTGAGCCCTAACCCTAACTGCCCAAACCCTTAGCTAGGGTTAGGGTTAGCATTATTAGAAAACATAGAGGATGTTTGATGGCATGGCTGTGTTTTAGGACAGAAGTGAAATGTAGGAAAAGTGTTATTTTAATGTTCTCTGCACATTTTTTTTTCTTGCATATATGGCTCTATATACTGCATTGCCCTAAATGGGGATATTGTCTAAATCCCCGAAAAGCAAAAGATTGAAAGAAAGTGTTTAAATGTCTCATTCTGTTGCATTTGGCATTGAATGCAGTGGCATTTTAATAGGTGTAGCTAAAATTCATTGAGTTTTCCAGACTCTTAAGCTATTTAACGCTGATACCATGCTCATGGAGAGCACCATTCCACACAAAATTTGCAATAACAGAATACTTGTCAAAAAGTGAAATTGTATCACTGTTGATACATTTTGTTTGTTGTGGCAAGGCTGCTAAGTCATTCCAGACTAATAGTTTGATGCCCTGGGTTATATTTTCTGCTTAAATGAGAGATAGGTTGCATTGAGGAAAATCTGAGCCCTAACCCTAACTGCCCAAACCCTTAGCTAGGGTTAGGGTTAGCATTATTAGAAAACATAGAGGATGTTTGATGGCATGGCTGTGTTTTAGGACAGAAGTGAAATGTAGGAAAAGTGTTATTTTAATGTTCTCTGCACATTTTTTTTTCTTGCATATATGGCTCTATATACTGCATTGCCCTAAATGGGGATATTGTCTAAATCCCCGAAAAGCAAAAGATTGAAAGAAAGTGTTTAAATGTCTTATTCTGTTGCATTTGGCATTGAATGCAGTGGCATTTTAATAGGTGTAGCTAAAATTAATTGAGTTTTCCAGACTCTTAAGCTATTTAACGCTGATACCATGCTCATGGAGAGCACCATTCCACACAAAAGTTGCAATAACAAAATACTTGTCAAAAAGTGAAATTGAATCACAGTTTATACATTTTGATTGTTGTGGCAAGGCTTCTAAGTCATTCCAGACTAATAGTTTGATGCCCTGGGTTATATTTTCTGCTTAAATGACAGTTAGGTTGCATTGAGGAAAATCTGAGCCCTAACCCTAACTGCCCAAACCCTTAGCTAGGGTTAGGGTTAGCATTATTAGAAAACATAGAGGATGTTTGATGGCATGGCTGTGTTTTAGGACAGAAGTGAAATGTAGGAAAAGTGTTATTTTAATGTTCTCTGCACATTTTTTTTCTTGCATATATGGCTCTATATACTGCATTGCCCTAAATGGGGGTATTGTCTAAATCCCCGAAAAGCAAAAGATTGAAAGAAAGTGTTTAAATGTCTCATTCTGTTGCATTTGGCATTGAATGCAGTGGCATTTTAATAGGTGTAGCTAAAATTCATTGAGTTTTCCAGACTCTTAAGCTATTTAACGCTGATACCATGCTCATGGAGAGCACCATTCCACACAAAATTTGCAATAACAGAATACTTGTCAAAAAATGAATTTGTTTCCAGTTGATATATTTTTTTAGTTGTGGCAAGTCTGCTAAGTCATTCCAGACTAATAGTTTGATGCCCTGGGTTATATTTTCTGCTTAAATGAGAGATAGGTTGCATTGAGGAAAATCTGAGCCCTAACCCTAACTGCCCAAACCCTTAGCTAGGGTTAGGGTTAGCATTATTAGAAAACATAGAGGATGTTTGATGGCATGGCTGTGTTTTAGGACAGAAGTGAAATGTAGGAAAAGTGTTATTTTAATGTTCTCTGCACATTTTTTTTTCTTGCATATATGGCTCTATATACTGCATTGCCCTAAATGGGGATATTGTCTAAATCCCCGAAAAGCAAAAGATTGAAAGAAAGTGTTTAAATGTCTTATTCTGTTGCATTTGGCATTGAATGCAGTGGCATTTTAATAGGTGTAGCTAAAATTCATTGAGTTTTCCAGACTCTTAAGCTATTTAACGCTGATACCATGCTCATGGAGAGCACCATTCCACACAAAATTTGCAATAACAGAATACTTGTTAAAAACGGAAATTGTATCACAGTTGATATATTTTGTTAGTTGTGGCAAGGCTGCTAAGTCATTCCAGACTAATAGTTTGATGCCCTGGGTTATATTTTCTGCTTAAATGAGAGTTAGGTTGCATTGAGGAAAATCTGAGCCCTAACCCTAACTGCCCAAACCCTTCGCTAGGGTTAGGGTTAGCATTATTAGAAAACATAGAGGATGTTTGATGGCATGGCTGTGTTTTAGGACAGAAGTGAAATGTAGGAAAAGTGTTATTTTAATGTTCTCTGCACATTTTTTTCTTGCATATATGGCTCTATATACTGCATTGCCCTAAATGGGGGTATTGTCTAAATCCCCGAAAAGCAAAAGATTGAAAGAAAGTGTTTAAATGTCTCATTCTGTTGCATTTGGCATTGAATGCAGTGGCATTTTACTAGGTGTAGCTAAAATTCATTGAGTTTTCCAGACTCTTAAGCTATTTAACGCTGATACCATGCTCATGGAGAGCACCATTCCACACAAAATTTGCAATAACAAAATACTTGTCAAAAAGTGAAATTGTATCACTGTTGATACATTTTGTTTGTTGTGGCAAGGCTGCTAAGTCATTCCAGACTAATAGTTTGATGCCCTGGGTTATATTTTCTGCTTAAATGAGAGTTAGGTTGCATTGAGGAAAATCTGAGCCCTAACCCTAACTGCCCAAACCCTTAGCTAGGGTTAGGGTTAGCATTATTAGAAAACATAGAGGATGTTTGATGGCATGGCTGTGTTTTAGGACAGAAGTGAAATGTAGGAAAAGTGTTATTTTAATGTTCTCTGCACATTTTTTTTTCTTGCATATATGGCTCTATATACTGCATTGCCCTAAATGGGGATATTGTCTAAATCCCCGAAAAGCAAAAGATTGAAAGAAAGTGTTTAAATGTCTTATTCTGTTGCATTTGGCATTGAATGCAGTGGCATTTTAATAGGTGTAGCTAAAATTTATTGAGTTTTCCAGACTCTTAAGCTATTTAACGCTGATACCATGCTCATGGAGAGCACCATTCCACACAAAATTTGCAATAACAGAATACTTGTTAAAAACGGAAATTGTATCACAGTTGATATATTTTGTTAGTTGTGGCAAGGCTGCTAAGTCATTCCAGACTAATAGTTTGATGCCCTGGGTTATATTTTCTGCTTAAATGAGAGTTAGGTTGCATTGAGGAAAATCTGAGCCCTAACCCTAACTGCCCAAACCCTTAGCTAGGGTTAGGGTTAGCATTATTAGAAAACATAGAGGATGTTTGATGGCATGGCTGTGTTTTAGGACAGAAGTGAAATGTAGGAAAAGTGTTATTTTAATGTTCTCTGCACATTTTTTTTTCTTGCATATATGGCTCTATATACTGCATTGCCCTAAATGGGGATATTGTCTAAATCCCCGAAAAGCAAAAGATTGAAAGAAAGTGTTTAAATGTCTTATTCTGTTGCATTTGGCATTGAATGCAGTGGCATTTTAATAGGTGTAGCTAAAATTTATTGAGTTTTCCAGACTCTTAAGCTATTTAACGCTGATACCATGCTCATGGAGAGCACCATTCCACACAAAAGTTGCAATAACAAAATACTTGTCAAAAAGTGAAATTGTATCACAGTTTATACATTTTGATTGTTGTGGCAAGGCTTCTAAGTCATTCCAGACTAATAGTTTGATGCCCTGGGTTATATTTTCTGCTTAAATGACAGTTAGGTTGCATTGAGGAAAATCTGAGCCCTAACCCTAACTGCCCAAACCCTTAGCTAGGGTTAGGGTTAGGATTATTAGAAAACATAGAGGATGTTTGATGGCATGGCTGTGTTTTAGGACAGAAGTGAAATGTAGGAAAAGTGTTATTTTAATGTTCTCTGCACATTTTTTTTTCTTGCATATATGGCTCTATATACTGCATTGCCCTAAATGGGGATATTGTCTAAATCCCCGAAAAGCAAAAGATTGAAAGAAAGTCTTTAAATGTCTTATTCTGTTGCATTTGGCATTGAATGCAGTGGCATTTTAAGAGGTGTAGCTAAAATTTATTGAGTTTTCCAGACTCTTAAGCTATTTAACGCTGATACCATGCTCATGGAGCGCACCATTCCACACAAAATTTGCAATAACAGAATACTTGTTAAAAACGGAAATTTTATCACAGTTGATATATTTTGTTAGTTGTGGTAAGGCTGCTAAGTCATTCCAGACTAATAGTTTGATGCCCTGGGTTATATTTTCTGCTTAATTGAGAGTTAGGTTGCATTGAGGAAAATCTGAGCCCTAACCCTAACTGCCCAAACACTTAGCTAGGGTTAGGGTTAGCATTATTAGAAAACATAGAGGATGTTTGATGGCATGGCTGTGTTTTAGGACAGAAGTGAAATGTAGGAAAAGTGTTATTTTAATGTTCTCTGCACATTTTTTTTTCTTGCATATATGGCTCTATATACTGCATTTCCCTAAATGAGGGTATTGTCTAAATCCCCGAAAAGCAAAAGATTGCAAGAAAGTGTTTAAATGTCTCATTCTGTTGCATTTGGCATTGAATGCAGTGGCATTTTAATAGGTGTAGCTAAAATTCATTGAGTTTTCCAGACTCTTAAGCTATTTAACGCTGATACCATGCTCATGGAGAGCACCATTCCACACAAAATTTGCAATAACAGAATACTTGTCAAAAAATGAATTTGTTTCACAGTTGATATATTTTGTTAGTTGTGGCAAGGCTGCTAAGTCATTCCAGACTAATAGTTTGATGCCCTGGGTTATATTTTCTGCTTAAATGAGAGTTAGGTTGCATTGAGGAAAATCTGAGCCCTAACCCTAACTGCCCAAACCCTTAGCTAGGGTTAGGGTTAGCATTATTAGAAAACATAGAGGATGTTTGATGGCATGGCTGTGTTTTAGGACAGAAGTGAAATGTAGGAAAAGTGTTATTTTAATGTTCTCTGCACATTTTTTTTTCTTGCATATATGGCTCTATATACTGCATTGCCCTAAATGGGGATATTGTCTAAATCCCCGAAAAGCAAAAGATTGAAAGAAAGTGTTTAAATGTCTCATTCTGTTGCATTTGGCATTGAATGCAGTGGCATTTTAATAGGTGTAGCTAAAATTCATTGAGTTTTCCAGACTCTTAAGCTATTTAACGCTGATACCATGCTCATGGAGAGCACCATTCCACACAAAATTTGCAATAACAGAATACTTGTCAAAAAGTGAAATTGTATCACTGTTGATACATTTTGTTTGTTGTGGCAAGGCTGCTAAGTCATTCCAGACTAATAGTTTGATGCCCTGGGTTATATTTTCTGCTTAAATGTGAGATAGGTTGCATTGAGGAAAATCTGAGCCCTAACCCTAACTGCCCAAACCCTTAGCTAGGGTTAGGGTTAGCATTATTAGAAAACATAGAGGATGTTTGATGGCATGGCTGTGTTTTAGGACAGAAGTGAAATGTAGGAAAAGTGTTATTTTAATGTTCTCTGCACATTTTTTTTTCTTGCATATATGGCTCTATATACTGCATTGCCCTAAATGGGGATATTGTCTAAATCCCCGAAAAGCAAAAGATTGAAAGAAAGTGTTTAAATGTCTTATTCTGTTGCATTTGGAATTGAATGCAGTGGCATTTTAATAGGTGTAGCTAAAATTCATTGAGTTTTCCAGACTCTTAAGCTATTTAACGCTGATACCATGCTCATGGAGAGCACCATTCCACACAAAATTTGCAATAACAGAATACTTGTTAAAAACGGAAATTGTATCACAGTTGATATATTTTGTTAGTTGTGGCAAGGCTGCTAAGTCATTCCAGACTAATAGTTTGATGCCCTGGGTTATATTTTCTGCTTAAATGAGAGTTAGGTTGCATTGAGGAAAATCTGAGCCCTAACCCTAACTGCCCAAACCCTTAGCTAGGGTTAGGGTTAGCATTATTAGAAAACATAGAGGATGTTTGATGGCATGGCTGTGTTTAAGGACAGAAGTGAAATGTAGGAAAAGTGTTATTTTAATGTTCTCTGCACATTTTTTTTTCTTGCATATATGGCTCTATATACTGCATTGCCCTAAATGGGGATATTGTCTAAATCCCCGAAAAGCAAAAGATTGAAAGAAAGTGTTTAAATGTCTTATTCTGTTGCATTTGGCATTGAATGCAGTGGCATTTTAAGAGGTGTAGCTAAAATTTATTGAGTTTTCCAGACTCTTAAACTATTTAACGCTGATACCATGCTCATGGAGAGCACCATTCCACACAAAAGTTGCAATAACAAAATACTTGTCAAAAAGTGAAATTGTATCACAGTTTATACATTTTGATTGTTGTGGCAAGGCTTCTAAGTCATTCCAGACTAATAGTTTGATGCCCTGGGTTATATTTTCTGCTTAAATGACAGTTAGGTTGCATTGAGGAAAATCTGAGCCCTAACCCTAACTGCCCAAACCCTTAGCTAGGGTTAGGGTTAGCATTATTAGAAAACATAGAGGATGTTTGATGGCATGGCTGTGTTTTAGGACAGAAGTGAAATGTAGGAAAAGTGTTATTTTAATGTTCTCTGCACATTTTTTTTTCTTGCATATACAGGTATGGCTCTATATACTGCATTGCCCTAAATGGGGATATTGTCTAAATCCCCGAAAAGCAAAAGATTGAAAGAAAGTGTTTAAATGTCTCATTCTGTTGCATTTGGCATTGAAATGAGTGGCATTTTAATAGGTGTAGCTAAAATTCATTGAGTTTTCCAGACTCTTAAGCTATTTAACGCTGATACCATGCTCATGGAGAGCACCATTCCACACAAAATTTGCAATAACAGAATACTTGTCAAAAAATGAATTTGTTTCACAGTTGATATATTTTGTTAGTTGTGGCAAGGCTGCTAAGTCATTCCAGACTAATAGTTTAATGCCCTGGGTTATATTTTCTGCTTAAATGAGAGTTAGGTTGCATTGAGGAAAATCTGAGCCCTAACCCTAACTGCCCAAACCCTTAGCTAGGGTTAGGGTTAGCATTATTAGAAAACATAGAGGATGTTTGATGGCATGGCTGTGTTTTAGGACAGAAGTGAAATGTAGGAAAAGTGTTATTTTAATGTTCTCTGCACATTTTTTTTCTTGCATATATGGCTCTATATACTGCATTGCCCTTAATGGGGGTATTGTCTAAATCCCCGAAAAGCAAAAGATTGAAAGAAAGTGTTTAAATGTCTCATTCTGTTGCATTTGGCATTGAATGCAGTGGCATTTTAATAGGTGTAGCTAAAATTCATTGAGTTTTCCAGACTCTTAAGCTATTTAACGCTGATACCATGCTCATGGAGAGCACCATTCCACACAAAATTTGCAATAACAGAATACTTGTCAAAAAATGAATTTGTTTCCAGTTGATATATTTTTTTAGTTGTGGCAAGGCTGCTAAGTCATTCCAGACTAATAGTTTGATGCCCTGGGTTATATTTTCTGCTTAAATGAGAGATAGGTTGCATTGAGGAAAATCTGAGCCCTAACCCTAACTGCCCAAACCCTTAGCTAGGGTTAGGGTTAGCATTATTAGAAAACATAGAGGATGTTTGATGGCATGGCTGTGTTTTAGGACAGAAGTGAAATGTAGGAAAAGTGTTTTTTTAATGTTCTCTGCACATTTTTTTTTCTTGCATATATGGCTCTATATACTGCATTGCCCTAAATGGGGATATTGTCTAAATCCCCGAAAAGCAAAAGATTGAAAGAAAGTGTTTAAATGTCTTATTCTGTTGCATTTGGCATTGAATGCAGTGGCATTTTAATAGGTGTAGCTAAAATTTATTGAGGTTTCCAGACTCTTAAGCTATTTAACGCTGATACCATGCTCATGGAGAGCACCATTCCACACAAAATTTGCAATAACAGAATACTTGTTAAAAACGGAAATTGTATCACAGTTGATATATTTTGTTAGTTTTGGCAAGGCTGCTAAGTCATTCCAGACTAATAGTTTGATGCCCTGGGTTATATTTTCTGCTTAAATGAGAGTTAGGTTGCATTGAGGAAAATCTGAGCCCTAACCCTAACTGCCCAAACCCTTAGCTAGGGTTAGGGTTAGCATTATTAGAAAACATAGAGGATGTTTGATGGCATGGCTGTGTTTTAGGACAGAAGTGAAATGTAGGAAAAGTGTTATTTTAATGTTCTCTGCACATTTTTTTTTCTTGCATATATGGCTCTATATACTGCATTGCCCTAAATGAGGGTATTGTCTAAATCCCCGAAAAGCAAAAGATTGAAAGAAAGTGTTTAAATGTCTCATTCTGTTGCATTTGGCATTGAATGCAGTGGCATTTTAATAGGTGTAGCTAAAATTCATTGAGTTTTCCAGACTCTTAAGCTATTTAACGCTGATACCATGCTCATGGAGAGCACCATTCCACACAAAATTTGCAATAACAGAATACTTGTCAAAAAGTGAAATTGTATCACTGTTGATACATTTTGTTTGTTGTGGCAAGGCTGCTAAGTCATTCCAGACTAATAGTTTGATGCCCTGGGTTATATTTTCTGCTTAAATGAGAGTTAGGTTGCATTGAGGAAAATCTGAGCCCTAACCCTAACTGCCCAAACCCTTAGCTAGGGTTAGGGTTAGCATTATTAGAAAACATAGAGGATGTTTGATGGCATGGCTGTGTTTTAGGACAGAAGTGAAATGTAGGAAAAGTGTTATTTTAATGTTCTCTGCACATTTTTTTTTCTTGCATATATGGCTCTATATACTGCATTGCCCTAAATGAGGGTATTGTCTAAATCCCCGAAAAGCAAAAGATTGAAAGAAAGTGTTTAAATGTCTCATTCTGTTGCATTTGGCATTGAATGCAGTGGCATTTTAATAGGTGTAGCTAAAATTCATTGAGTTTTCCAGACTCTTAAGCTATTTAACGCTGATACCATGCTCATGGAGAGCACCATTCCACACAAAATTTGCAATAACAGAATACTTGTTAAAAACGGAAATTGTATCACAGTTGATATATTTTGTTAGTTGTGGCAAGGCTGCTAAGTCATTCCAGACTAATAGTTTGATGCCCTGGGTTATATTTTCTGCTTAAATGAGAGTTAGGTTGCATTGAGGAAAATCTGAGCCCTAACCCTAACTGCCCAAACCCTTCGCTAGGGTTAGGGTTAGCATTATTAGAAAACATAGAGGATGTTTGATGGCATGGCTGTGTTTTAGGACAGAAGTGAAATGTAGGAAAAGTGTTATTTTAATGTTCTCTGCACATTTTTTTTCTTGCATATATGGCTCTATATACTGCATTGCCCTAAATGGGGGTATTGTCTAAATCCCCGAAAAGCAAAAGATTGAAAGAAAGTGTTTAAATGTCTCATTCTGTTGCATTTGGCATTGAATGCAGTGGCATTTTAATAGGTGTAGCTAAAATTCATTGAGTTTTCCAGACTCTTAAGCTATTTAACGCTGATACCATGCTCATGGAGAGCACCATTCCACACAAAATTTGCAATAACAAAATACTTGTCAAAAAGTGAAATTGTATCACTGTTGATACATTTTGTTTGTTGTGGCAAGGCTGCTAAGTCATTCCAGACTAATAGTTTGATGCCCTGGGTTATATTTTCTGCTTAAATGAGAGTTAGGTTGCATTGAGGAAAATCTGAGCCCTAACCCTAACTGCCCAAACCCTTAGCTAGGGTTAGGGTTAGCATTATTAGAAAACATAGAGGATGTTTGATGGCATGGCTGTGTTTTAGGACAGAAGTGAAATGTAGGAAAAGTGTTATTTTAATGTTCTCTGCACATTTGTTTTTCTTGCATATATGGCTCTATATACTGCATTGCCCTAAATGTGGATATTGTCTAAATCCCCGAAAAGCAAAAGATTGAAAGAAAGTGTTTAAATGTCTTATTCTGTTGCATTTGGCATTGAATGCAGTGGCATTTTAATAGGTGTAGCTAAAATTTATTGAGTTTTCCAGACTCTTAAGCTATTTAACGCTGATACCATGCTCATGGAGAGCACCATTCCACACAAAATTTGCAATAACAGAATACTTGTTAAAAACGGAAATTGTATCACAGTTGATATATTTTGTTAGTTGTGGCAAGGCTGCTAAGTCATTCCAGACTAATAGTTTGATGCCCTGGGTTATATTTTCTGCTTAAATGAGAGTTAGGTTGCATTGAGGAAAATCTGAGCCCTAACCCTAACTGCCCAAACCCTTAGCTAGGGTTAGGGTTAGCATTATTAGAAAACATAGAGGATGTTTGATGGCATGGCTGTGTTTTAGGACAGAAGTGAAATGTAGGAAAAGTGTTATTTTAATGTTCTCTGCACATTTTTTTTTCTTGCATATATGGCTCTATATACTGCATTGCCCTAAATGGGGATATTGTCTAAATCCCCGAAAAGCAAAAGATTGAAAGAAAGTGTTTAAATGTCTTATTCTGTTGCATTTGGCATTGAATGCAGTGGCATTTTAATAGGTGTAGCTAAAATTCATTGAGTTTTCCAGACTCTTAAGCTATTTAACGCTGATACCATGCTCATGGAGAGCACCATTCCACACAAAATTTGCAATAACAGAATACTTGTCAAAAAATGAATTTGTTTCACAGTTGATATATTTTGTTAGTTGTCGCAAGGCTGCTAAGTCATTCCAGACTAATAGTTTGATGCCCTGGGTTATATTTTCTGCTTAAATGAGAGTTAGGTTGCATTGAGGAAAATCTGAGCCCTAACCCTAACTGCCCAAACCCTTAGCTAGGGTTAGGGTTAGCATTATTAGAAAACATAGAGGATGTTTGATGGCATGGCTGTGTTTTAGGACAGAAGTGAAATGTAGGAAAAGTGTTATTTTAATGTTCTCTGCACATTTTTTTTTCTTGCATATATGGCTCTATATACTGCATTGCCCTAAATGGGGATATTGTCTAAATCCCCGAAAAGCAAAAGATTGAAAGAAAGTGTTTAAATGTCTTATTCTGTTGCATTTGGCATTGAATGCAGTGGCATTTTAATAGGTGTAGCTAAAATTCATTGAGTTTTCCAGACTCTTAAGCTATTTAACGCTGATACCATGCTCATGGAGAGCACCATTCCACACAAAATTTGCAATAACAGAATACTTGTCAAAAAGTGAAATTGTATCACTGTTGATACATTTTGTTTGTTGTGGCAAGGCTGCTAAGTCATTCCAGACTAATAGTTTGATGCCCTGGGTTATATTTTCTGCTTAAATGAGAGATAGGTTGCATTGAGGAAAATCTGAGCCCTAACCCTAACTGCCCAAACCCTTAGCTAGGGTTAGGGTTAGCATTATTAGAAAACATAGAGGATGTTTGATGGCATGGCTGTGTTTTAGGACAGAAGTGAAATGTAGGAAAAGTGTTATTTTAATGTTCTCTGCACATTTTTTTTTCTTGCATATATGGCTCTATATACTGCATTGCCCTAAATGGGGATATTGTCTAAATCCCCGAAAAGCAAAAGATTGAAAGAAAGTGTTTAAATGTCTTATTCTGTTGCATTTGGCATTGAATGCAGTGGCATTTTAATAGGTGTAGCTAAAATTCATTGAGTTTTCCAGACTCTTAAGCTATTTAACGCTGATACCATGCTCATGGAGAGCACCATTCCACACAAAATTTGCAATAACAGAATACTTGTCAAAAAATGAATTTGTTTCACAGTTGATATATTTTGTTAGTTGTCGCAAGGCTGCTAAGTCATTCCAGACTAATAGTTTGATGCCCTGGGTTATATTTTCTGCTTAAATGAGAGTTAGGTTGCATTGAGGAAAATCTGAGCCCTAACCCTAACTGCCCAAACCCTTAGCTAGGGTTAGGGTTAGCATTATTAGAAAACATAGAGGATGTTTGATGGCATGGCTGTGTTTTAGGACAGAAGTGAAATGTAGGAAAAGTGTTATTTTAATGTTCTCTGCACATTTTTTTTTCTTGCATATATGGCTCTATATACTGCATTGCCCTAAATGGGGATATTGTCTAAATCCCCGAAAAGCAAAAGATTGAAAGAAAGTGTTTAAATGTCTCATTCTGTTGCATTTGGCATTGAATGCAGTGGCATTTTAATAGGTGTAGCTAAAATTCATTGAGTTTTCCAGACTCTTAAGCTATTTAACGCTGATACCATGCTCATGGAGAGCACCATTCCACACAAAATTTGCAATAACAGAATACTTGTCAAAAAGTGAAATTGTATCACTGTTGATACATTTTGTTTGTTGTGGCAAGGCTGCTAAGTCATTCCAGACTAATAGTTTGATGCCCTGGGTTATATTTTCTGCTTAAATGAGAGTTAGGTTGCATTGAGGAAAATCTGAGCCCTAACCCTAACTGCCCAAACCCTTAGCTAGGGTTAGGGTTAGCATTATTAGAAAACATAGAGGATGTTTGATGGCATGGCTGTGTTTTAGGACAGAAGTGAAATGTAGGAAAAGTGTTATTTTAATGTTCTCTGCACATTTTTTTTTCTTGCATATATGGCTCTATATACTGCATTGCCCTAAATGGGGATATTGTCTAAATCCCCGAAAAGCAAAAGATTGAAAGAAAGTGTTTAAATGTCTTATTCTGTTGCATTTGGCATTGAATGCAGTGGCATTTTAATAGGTGTAGCTAAAATTTATTGAGTTTTCCAGACTCTTAAGCTATTTAACGCTGATACCATGCTCATGGAGAGCACCATTCCACACAAAAGTTGCAATAACAAAATACTTGTCAAAAAGTGAAATTGTATCACAGTTTATACATTTTGATTGTTGTGGCAAGGCTTCTAAGTCATTCCAGACTATTATTTGATGCCCTGGGTTATATTTTCTGCTTAAATGACAGTTAGGTTGCATTGAGGAAAATCTGAGCCCTAACCCTAACTGCCCAAACCCTTAGCTAGGGTTAGGGTTAGCATTATTAGAAAACATAGAGGATGTTTGATGGCATGGCTGTGTTTTAGGACAGAAGTGAAATGTAGGAAAAGTGTTATTTTAATGTTCTCTGCACATTTTTTTTTCTTGCATATATGGCTCTATATACTGCATTGCCCTAAATGGGGATATTGTCTAAATCCCCGAAAAGCAAAAGATTGAAAGAAAGTCTTTAAATGTCTTATTCTGTTGCATTTGGCATTGAATGCAGTGGCATTTTAAGAGGTGTAGCTAAAATTTATTGAGTTTTCCAGACTCTTAAGCTATTTAACGCTGATACCATGCTCATGGAGAGCACCATTCCACACAAAATTTGCAATAACAGAATACTTGTTAAAAACGGAAATTGTATCACAGTTGATATATTTTGTTAGTTGTGGCAAGGCTGCTAAGTCATTCCAGACTAATAGTTTGATGCCCTGGGTTATATTTTCTGCTTAATTGAGAGTTAGGTTGCATTGAGGAAAATCTGAGCCCTAACCCTAACTGCCCAAACCCTTAGCTAGGGTTAGGGTTAGCATTATTAGAAAACATAGAGGATGTTTGATGGCATGGCTGTGTTTTAGGACAGAAGTGAAATGTAGGAAAAGTGTTATTTTAATGTTCTCTGCACATTTTTTTTTCTTGCATATATGGCTCTATATACTGCATTTCCCTAAATGAGGGTATTGTCTAAATCCCCGAAAAGCAAAAGATTGCAAGAAAGTGTTTAAATGTCTCATTCTGTTGCATTTGGCATTGAATGCAGTGGCATTTTAATAGGTGTAGCTAAAATTCATTGAGTTTTCCAGACTCTTAAGCTATTTAACGCTGATACCATGCTCATGGAGAGCACCATTCCACACAAAATTTGCAATAACAGAATACTTGTCAAAAAATGAATTTGTTTCACAGTTGATATATTTTGTTAGTTGTGGCAAGGCTGCTAAGTCATTCCAGACTAATAGTTTGATGCCCTGGGTTATATTTTCTGCTTAAATGAGAGTTAGGTTGCATTGAGGAAAATCTGAGCCCTAACCCTAACTGCCCAAACCCTTAGCTAGGGTTAGGGTTAGCATTATTTGAAAACATAGAGGATGTTTGATGGCATGGCTGTGTTTTAGGACAGAAGTGAAATGTAGGAAAAGTGTTATTTTAATGTTCTCTGCACATTTTTTTTTCTTGCATATATGGCTCTATATACTGCATTGCCCTAAATGGGGATATTGTCTAAATCCCCGAAAAGCAAAAGATTGAAAGAAAGTGTTTAAATGTCTCATTCTGTTGCATTTGGCATTGAATGCAGTGGCATTTTAATAGGTGTAGCTAAAATTCATTGAGTTTTCCAGACTCTTAAGCTATTTAACGCTGATACCATGCTCATGGAGAGCACCATTCCACACAAAATTTGCAATAACAGAATACTTGTTAAAAACGGAAATTGTATCACAGTTGATATATTTTGTTAGTTGTGGCAAGGCTGCTAAGTCATTCCAGACTAATAGTTTGATGCCCTGGGTTATATTTTCTGCTTAAATGAGAGTTAGGTTGCATTGAGGAAAATCTGAGCCCTAACCCTAACTGCCCAAACCCTTAGCTAGGGTTAGGGTTAGCATTATTAGAAAACATAGAGGATGTTTGATGGCATGGCTGTGTTTAAGGACAGAAGTGAAATGTAGGAAAAGTGTTATTTTAATGTTCTCTGCACATTTTTTTTTCTTGCATATATGGCTCTATATACTGCATTGCCCTAAATGGGGATATTGTCTAAATCCCCGAAAAGCAAAAGATTGAAAGAAAGTGTTTAAATGTCTTATTCTGTTGCATTTGGCATTGAATGCAGTGGCATTTTAAGAGGTGTAGCTAAAATTTATTGAGTTTTCCAGACTCTTAAGCTATTTAACGCTGATACCATGCTCATGGAGAGCACCATTCCACACAAAAGTTGCAATAACAAAATACTTGTCAAAAAGTGAAATTGTATCACAGTTTATACATTTTGATTGTTGTGGCAAGGCTTCTAAGTCATTCCAGACTAATAGTTTGATGCCCTGGGTTATATTTTCTGCTTAAATGACAGTTAGGTTGCATTGAGGAAAATCTGAGCCCTAACCCTAACTGCCCAAACCCTTAGCTAGGGTTAGGGTTAGCATTATTAGAAAACATAGAGGATGTTTGATGGCATGGCTGTGTTTTAGGACAGAAGTGAAATGTAGGAAAAGTGTTATTTTAATGTTCTCTGCACATTTTTTTTTCTTGCATATATGGCTCTATATACTGCATTGCCCTAAATGAGGGTATTGTCTAAATCCCCGAAAAGCAAAAGATTGAAAGAAAGTGTTTAAATGTCTCATTCTGTTGCATTTGGCATTGAAATTAGTGGCATTTTAATAGGTGTAGCTAAAATTCATTGAGTTTTCCAGACTCTTAAGCTATTTAACGCTGATACCATGCTCATGGAGAGCACCATTCCACACAAAATTTGCAATAACAGAATACTTGTCAAAAAATGAATTTGTTTCACAGTTGATATATTTTGTTAGTTGTGGCAAGGCTGCTAAGTCATTCCAGACTAATAGTTTGATGCCCTGGGTTATATTTTCTGCTTAAATGAGAGTTAGGTTGCATTGAGGAAAATCTGAGCCCTAACCCTAACTGCCCAAACCCTTAGCTAGGGTTAGGGTTAGCATTATTAGAAAACATAGAGGATGTTTGATGGCATGGCTGTGTTTTAGGACAGAAGAGAAATGTAGGAAAAGTGTTATTTTAATGTTCTCTGCACATTTTTTTTCTTGCATATATGGCTCTATATACTGCATTGCCCTAAATGGGGGTATTGTCTAAATCCCCGAAAAGCAAAAGATTGAAAGAAAGTGTTTAAATGTCTCATTCTGTTGCATTTGGCATTGATTGCAGTGGCATTTTAATAGGTGTAGCTAAAATTCATTGAGTTTTCCAGACTCTTAAGCTATTTAACGCTGATACCATGCTCATGGAGAGCACCATTCCACACAAAATTTGCAATAACAGAATACTTGTCAAAAAGTGAAATTGTATCACTGTTGATACATTTTGTTTGTTGTGGCAAGGCTGCTAAGTCATTCCAGACTAATAGTTTGATGCCCTGGGTTATATTTTCTGCTTAAATGAGAGTTAGGTTGCATTGAGGAAAATCTGAGCCCTAACCCTAACTGCCCAAACCCTTAGCTAGGGTTAGGGTTAGCATTATTAGAAAATATAGAGGATGTTTGATGGCATGGCTGTGTTTTAGGACAGAAGTGAAATGTAGGAAAAGTGTTATTTTAATGTTCTCTGCACATTTTTTTTCTTGCATATATGGCTCTATATACTGCATTGCCCTTAATGGGGGTATTGTCTAAATCCCCGAAAAGCAAAAGATTGAAAGAAAGTGTTTAAATGTCTCATTCTGTTGCATTTGGCATTGAATGCAGTGGCATTTTAATAGGTGTAGCTAAAATTCATTGAGTTTTCCAGACTCTTAAGCTATTTAACGCTGATACCATGCTCATGGAGAGCACCATTCCACACAAAATTTGCAATAACAGAATACTTGTCAAAAAATGAATTTGTTTCCAGTTGATATATTTTTTTAGTTGTGGCAAGGCTGCTAAGTCATTCCAGACTAATAGTTTGATGCCCTGGGTTATATTTTCTGCTTAAATGAGAGATAGGTTGCATTGAGGAAAATCTGAGCCCTAACCCTAACTGCCCAAACCCTTAGCTAGGGTTAGGGTTAGCATTATTAGAAAACATAGAGGATGTTTGATGGCATGGCTGTGTTTTAGGACAGAAGTGAAATGTAGGAAAAGTGTTATTTTAATGTTCTCTGCACATTTTTTTTTCTTGCATATATGGCTCTATATACTGCATTGCCCTAAATGGGGATATTGTCTAAATCCCCGAAAAGCAAAAGATTGAAAGAAAGTGTTTAAATGTCTTATTCTGTTTCATTTGGCATTGAATGCAGTGGCATTTTAATAGGTGTAGCTAAAATGTATTGAGTTTTCCAGACTCTTAAGCTATTTAACGCTGATACCATGCTCATGGAGAGCACCATTCCACACAAAATTTGCAATAACAGAATACTTGTTAAAAACGGAAATTGTATCACAGTTGATATATTTTGTTAGTTTTGGCAAGGCTGCTAAGTCATTCCAGACTAATAGTTTGATGCCCTGGGTTATATTTTCTGCTTAAATGAGAGTTAGGTTGCATTGAGGAAAATCTGAGCACTAACCCTAACTGCCCAAACCCTTAGCTAGGGTTAGGGTTAGCATTATTAGAAAACATAGAGGATGTTTGATGGCATGGCTGTGTTTTAGGACAGAAGTGAAATGTAGGAAAAGTGTTATTTTAATGTTCTCTGCACATTTTTTTTTCTTGCATATATGGCTCTATATACTGCATTGCCCTAAATGAGGGTATTGTCTAAATCCCCGAAAAGCAAAAGATTGAAAGAAAGTGTTTAAATGTCTCATTCTGTTGCATTTGGCATTGAATGCAGTGGCATTTTAATAGGTGTAGCTAAAATTCATTGAGTTTTCCAGACTCTTAAGCTATTTAACGCTGATACCATGCTCATGGAGAGCACCATTCCACACAAAATTTGCAATAACAGAATACTTGTCAAAAAGTGAAATTGTATCACTGTTGATACATTTTGTTTGTTGTGGCAAGGCTGCTAAGTCATTCCAGACTAATAGTTTGATGCCCTGGGTTATATTTTCTGCTTAAATGAGAGTTAGGTTGCATTGAGGAAAATCTGAGCCCTAACCCTAACTGCCCAAACCCTTAGCTAGGGTTAGGGTTAGCATTATTAGAAAACATAGAGGATGTTTGATGGCATGGCTGTGTTTTAGGACAGAAGTGAAATGTAGGAAAAGTGTTATTTTAATGTTCTCTGCACATTTTTTTTCTTGCATATATGGCTCTATATACTGCATTGCCCTTAATGGGGGTATTGTCTAAATCCCCGAAAAGCAAAAGATTGAAAGAAAGTGTTTAAATGTCTCATTCTGTTGCATTTGGCATTGAATGCAGTGGCATTTTAATAGGTGTAGCTAAAATTCATTGAGTTTTCCAGACTCTTAAGCTATTTAACGCTGATACCATGCTCATGGAGAGCACCATTCCACACAAAATTTGCAATAACAGAATACTTGTCAAAAAATGAATTTGTTTCCAGTTGATATATTTTTTTAGTTGTGGCAAGGCTGCTAAGTCATTCCAGACTAATAGTTTGATGCCCTGGGTTATATTTTCTGCTTAAATGAGAGATAGGTTGCATTGAGGAAAATCTGAGCCCTAACCCTAACTGCCCAAACCCTTAGCTAGGGTTAGGGTTAGCATTATTAGAAAACATAGAGGATGTTTGATGGCATGGCTGTGTTTTAGGACAGAAGTGAAATGTAGGAAAAGTGTTATTTTAATGTTCTCTGCACATTTTTTTTTCTTGCATATATGGCTCTATATACTGCATTGCCCTAAATGGGGATATTGTCTAAATCCCCGAAAAGCAAAAGATTGAAAGAAAGTGTTTAAATGTCTTATTCTGTTTCATTTGGCATTGAATGCAGTGGCATTTTAATAGGTGTAGCTAAAATGTATTGAGTTTTCCAGACTCTTAAGCTATTTAACGCTGATACCATGCTCATGGAGAGCACCATTCCACACAAAATTTGCAATAACAGAATACTTGTTAAAAACGGAAATTGTATCACAGTTGATATATTTTGTTAGTTTTGGCAAGGCTGCTAAGTCATTCCAGACTAATAGTTTGATGCCCTGGGTTATATTTTCTGCTTAAATGAGAGTTAGGTTGCATTGAGGAAAATCTGAGCACTAACCCTAACTGCCCAAACCCTTAGCTAGGGTTAGGGTTAGCATTATTAGAAAACATAGAGGATGTTTGATGGCATGGCTGTGTTTTAGGACAGAAGTGAAATGTAGGAAAAGTGTTATTTTAATGTTCTCTGCACATTTTTTTTTCTTGCATATATGGCTCTATATACTGCATTGCCCTAAATGAGGGTATTGTCTAAATCCCCGAAAAGCAAAAGATTGAAAGAAAGTGTTTAAATGTCTCATTCTGTTGCATTTGGCATTGAATGCAGTGGCATTTTAATAGGTGTAGCTAAAATTCATTGAGTTTTCCAGACTCTTAAGCTATTTAACGCTGATACCATGCTCATGGAGAGCACCATTCCACACAAAATTTGCAATAACAGAATACTTGTCAAAAAGTGAAATTGTATCACTGTTGATACATTTTGTTTGTTGTGGCAAGGCTGCTAAGTCATTCCAGACTAATAGTTTGATGCCCTGGGTTATATTTTCTGCTTAAATGAGAGTTAGGTTGCATTGAGGAAAATCTGAGCCCTAACCCTAACTGCCCAAACCCTTAGCTAGGGTTAGGGTTAGCATTATTAGAAAACATAGAGGATGTTTGATGGCATGGCTGTGTTTTAGGACAGAAGTGAAATGTAGGAAAAGTGTTATTTTAATGTTCTCTGCACATTTTTTTTTCTTGCATATATGGCTCTATACAGTATACTGCATTGCCCTAAATGAGGGTATTGTCTAAATCCCCGAAAAGCAAAAGATTGAAAGAAAGTGTTTAAATGTCTCATTCTGTTGCATTTGGCATTGAATGCAGTGGCATTTTAATAGGTGTAGCTAAAATTCATTGAGTTTTCCAGACTCTTAAGCTATTTAACGCTGATACCATGCTCATGGAGAGCACCATTCCACACAAAATTTGCAATAACAGAATACTTGTCTAAAAATGAATTTGTTTCACAGTTGATATATTTTCTTAGTTGTGGCAAGGCTGCTAAGTCATTCCAGACTAATAGTTTGATGCCCTGGGTTATATTTTCTGCTTAAATGAGAGTTAGGTTGCATTGAGGAAAATCTGAGCCCTAACCCTAACTGCCCAAACCCTTAGCTAGGGTTAGGGTTAGCATTATTAGAAAACATAGAGGATGTTTGATGGCATGGCTGTGTTTTAGGACAGAAGTGAAATGTAGGAAAAGTGTTATTTTAATGTTCTCTGCACATTTTTTTTTCTTGCATATATGGCTCTATATACTGCATTGCCCTAAATGGGGATATTGTCTAAATCCCCGAAAAGCAAAAGATTGAAAGAAAGTGTTTAAATGTCTTATTCTGTTGCATTTGGCATTGAATGCAGTGGCATTTTAATAGGTGTAGCTAAAATTTATTGAGTTTTCCAGACTCTTAAGCTATTTAACGCTGATACCATGCTCATGGAGAGCACCATTCCACACAAAATTTGCAATAACAGAATACTTGTCAAAAAGTGAAATTGTATCACTGTTGATACATTTTTTTAGTTGTGGCAAGGCTGCTAAGTCATTCCAGACTAATAGTTTGATGCCCTGGGTTATATTTTCTGCTTAAATGAGAGATAGGTTGCATTGAGGAAAATCTGAGCCCTAACCCTAACTGCCCAAACCCTTAGCTAGGGTTAGGGTTAGCATTATTAGAAAACATAGAGGATGTTTGATGGCATGGCTGTGTTTTAGGACAGAAGTGAAATGTAGGAAAAGTGTTATTTTAATGTTCTCTGCACATTTTTTTTCTTGCATATATGGCTCTATATACTGCATTGCCCTAAATGGGGGTATTGTCTAAATCCCCGAAAAGCAAAAGATTGAAAGAAAGTGTTTAAATGTCTCATTCTGTTGCATTTGGCATTGAATGCAGTGGCATTTTAATAGGTGTAGCTAAAATTCATTGAGTTTTCCAGACTCTTAAGCTATTTAACGCTGATACCATGCTCATGGAGAGCACCATTCCACACAAAATTTGCAATAACAGAATACTTGTCAAAAAATGAATTTGTATCACAGTTTATACATTTTGATTGTTGTGGCAAGGCTTCTAAGTCATTCCAGACTAATAGTTTGATGCCCTGGGTTATATTTTCTGCTTAAATGACAGTTAGGTTGCATTGAGGAAAATCTGAGCCCTAACCCTAACTGCCCAAACCCTTAGCTAGGGTTAGGGTTAGCATTATTAGAAAACATAGAGGATGTTTGATGGCATGGCTGTGTTTTAGGACAGAAGTGAAATGTAGGAAAAGTGTTATTTTAATGTTCTCTGCACATTTTTTTTTCTTGCATATATGGCTCTATATACTGCATTGCCCTAAATGGGGATATTGTCTAAATCCCCGAAAAGCAAAAGATTGAAAGAAAGTCTTTAAATGTCTTATTCTGTTGCATTTGGCATTGAATGCAGTGGCATTTTAAGAGGTGTAGCTAAAATTTATTGAGTTTTCCAGACTCTTAAGCTATTTAACGCTGATACCATGCTCATGGAGAGCACCATTCCACACAAAATTTGCAATAACAGAATACTTGTTAAAAACGGAAATTGTATCACAGTTGATATATTTTGTTAGTTGTGGCAAGGCTGCTAAGTCATTCCAGACTAATAGTTTGATGCCCTGGGTTATATTTTCTGCTTAATTGAGAGTTAGGTTGCATTGAGGAAAATCTGAGCCCTAACCCTAACTGCCCAAACCCTTAGCTAGGGTTAGGGTTAGCATTATTAGAAAACATAGAGGATGTTTGATGGCATGGCTGTGTTTTAGGACAGAAGTGAAATGTAGGAAAAGTGTTATTTTAATGTTCTCTGCACATTTTTTTTTCTTGCATATATGGCTCTATATACTGCATTTCCCTAAATGAGGGTATTGTCTAAATCCCCGAAAAGCAAAAGATTGCAAGAAAGTGTTTAAATGTCTCATTCTGTTGCATTTGGCATTGAATGCAGTGGCATTTTAATAGGTGTAGCTAAAATTCATTGAGTTTTCCAGACTCTTAAGCTATTTAACGCTGATACCATGCTCATGGAGAGCACCATTCCACACAAAATTTGCAATAACAGAATACTTGTCAAAAAATGAATTTGTTTCACAGTTGATATATTTTGTTAGTTGTGGCAAGGCTGCTAAGTCATTCCAGACTAATACTTTGATGCCCTGGGTTATATTTTCTGCTTAAATGAGAGTTAGGTTGCATTGAGGAAAATCTGAGCCCTAACCCTAACTGCCCAAACCCTTAGCTAGGGTTAGGGTTAGCATTATTAGAAAACATAGAGGATGTTTGATGGCATGGCTGTGTTTTAGGACAGAAGTGAAATGTAGGAAAAGTGTTATTTTAATGTTCTCTGCACATTTTTTTTTCTTGCATATATGGCTCTATATACTGCATTGCCCTAAATGGGGATATTGTCTAAATCCCCGAAAAGCAAAAGATTGAAAGAAAGTGTTTAAATGTCTTATTCTGTTGCATTTGGCATTGAATGCAGTGGCATTTTAATAGGTGTAGCTAAAATTCATTGAGTTTTCCAGACTCTTAAGCTATTTAACGCTGATACCATGCTCATGGAGAGCACCATTCCACACAAAATTTGCAATAACAGAATACATGTCAAAAAGTGAAATTGTATCACTGTTGATACATTTTGTTTGTTGTGGCAAGGTTGCTAAGTCATTCCAGACTAATAGTTTGATGCCCTGGGTTATATTTTCTGCTTAAATGAGAGATAGGTTGCATTGATGAAAATCTGAGCCCTAACCCTAACTGCCCAAACCCTTAGCTAGGGTTAGGGTTAGCATTATTAGAAAACATAGAGGATGTTTGATGGCATGGCTGTGTTTTAGGACAGAAGTGAAATGTAGGAAAAGTGTTATTTTAATGTTCTCTGCACATTTTTTTTTCTTGCATATATGGCTCTATATACTGCATTGCCCTAAATGGGGATATTGTCTAAATCCCCGAAAAGCAAAAGATTGAAAGAAAGTGTTTAAATGTCTTATTCTGTTGCATTTGGCATTGAATGCAGTGGCATTTTAATAGGTGTAGCTAAAATTCATTGAGTTTTCCAGACTCTTAAGCTATTTAACGCTGATACCATGCTCATGGAGAGCACCATTCCACACAAAATTTGCAATAACAGAATACTTGTGAAAAAATGAATTTGTTTCACAGTTGATATATTTTGTTAGTTGTCGCAAATCTGCTAAGTCATTCCAGACTAATAGTTTGATGCCCTGGGTTATATTTTCTGCTTAAATGAGAGTTAGGTTGCATTGAGGAAAATCTGAGCCCTAACCCTAACTGCCCAAACCCTTAGCTAGGGTTAGGGTTAGCATTATTAGAAAACATAGAGGATGTTTGATGGCATGGCTGTGTTTTAGGACAGAAGTGAAATGTAGGAAAAGTGTTATTTTAATGTTCTCTGCACATTTTTTTTTCTTGCATATATGGCTCTATATACTGCATTGCCCTAAATGGGGATATTGTCTAAATCCCCGAAAAGCAAAAGTTTGAAAGAAAGTGTTTAAATGTCTTATTCTGTTGCATTTGGCATTGAATGCAGTGGCATTTTAATAGGTGTAGCTAAAATTTATTGAGTTTTCCAGACTCTTAAGCTATTTAACGCTGATACCATGCTCATGGAGAGCACCATTCCACACAAAATTTGCAATAACAGAATACTTGTTAAAAACGGAAATTGTATCACAGTTGATATATTTTGTTAGTTGTGGCAAGGCTGCTAAGTCATTCCAGACTAATAGTTTGATGCCCTGGGTTATATTTTCTGCTTAAATGAGAGTTAGGTTGCATTGAGGAAAATCTGAGCCCTAACCCTAACTGCCCAAACCCTTAGCTAGGGTTAGGGTTAGCATTATTAGAAAACATAGAGGATGTTTGATGGCATGGCTGTGTTTAAGGACAGAAGTGAAATGTAGGAAAAGTGTTATTTTAATGTTCTCTGCACATTTTTTTTTCTTGCATATATGGCTCTATATACTGCATTTCCCTAAATGAGGGTATTGTCTAAATCCCCGAAAAGCAAAAGATTGAAAGAAAGTGTTTAAATGTCTTATTCTGTTGCATTTGGCATTGAATGCAGTGGCATTTTAATAGGTGTAGCTAAAATTTATTGAGTTTTCCAGACTCTTAAGCTATTTAACGCTGATACCATGCTCATGGAGAGCACCATTCCACACAAAATTTGCAATAACAGAATACTTGTCAAAAAGTGAAATTGTATCACTGTTGATACAGTTTTTTAGTTGTGGCAAGGCTGCTAAGTCATTCCAGACTAATAGTTTGATGCCCTGGGTTATATTTTCTGCTTAAATGAGAGATAGGTTGCATTGAGGAAAATCTGAGCCCTAACCCTAACTGCCCAAACCCTTAGCTAGGGTTAGGGTTAGCATTATTAGAAAACATAGAGGATGTTTGATGGCATGGCTGTGTTTTAGGACAGAAGTGAAATGTAGGAAAAGTGTTATTTTAATGTTCTCTGCACATTTTTTTTCTTGCATATATGGCTCTATATACTGCATTGCCCTAAATGGGGGTATTGTCTAAATCCCCGAAAAGCAAAAGATTGAAAGAAAGTGTTTAAATGTCTCATTCTGTTGCATTTGGCATTGAATGCAGTGGCATTTTAATAGGTGTAGCTAAAATTCATTGAGTTTTCCAGACTCTTAAGCTATTTAACGCTGATACCATGCTCATGGAGAGCACCATTCCACACAAAATTTGCAATAACAGAATACTTGTCAAAAAATGAATTTGTATCACAGTTTATACATTTTGATTGTTGTGGCAAGGCTTCTAAGTCATTCCAGACTAATAGTTTGATGCCCTGGGTTATATTTTCTGCTTAAATGACAGTTAGGTTGCATTGAGGAAAATCTGAGCCCTAACCCTAACTGCCCAAACCCTTAGCTAGGGTTAGGGTTAGCATTATTAGAAAACATAGAGGATGTTTGATGGCATGGCTGTGTTTTAGGACAGAAGTGAAATGTAGGAAAAGTGTTATTTTAATGTTCTCTGCACATTTTTTTTTCTTGCATATATGGCTCTATATACTGCATTGCCCTAAATGGGGATATTGTCTAAATCCCCGAAAAGCAAAAGATTGAAAGAAAGTCTTTAAATGTCTTATTCTGTTGCATTTGGCATTGAATGCAGTGGCATTTTAAGAGGTGTAGCTAAAATTTATTGAGTTTTCCAGACTCTTAAGCTATTTAACGCTGATACCATGCTCATGGAGAGCACCATTCCACACAAAATTTGCAATAACAGAATACTTGTTAAAAACGGAAATTGTATCACAGTTGATATATTTTGTTAGTTGTGGCAAGGCTGCTAAGTCATTCCAGACTAATAGTTTGATGCCCTGGGTTATATTTTCTGCTTAATTGAGAGTTAGGTTGCATTGAGGAAAATCTGAGCCCTAACCCTAACTGCCCAAACCCTTAGCTAGGGTTAGGGTTAGCATTATTAGAAAACATAGAGGATGTTTGATGGCATGGCTGTGTTTTAGGACAGAAGTGAAATGTAGGAAAAGTGTTATTTTAATGTTCTCTGCACATTTTTTTTTCTTGCATATATGGCTCTATATACTGCATTTCCCTAAATGAGGGTATTGTCTAAATCCCCGAAAAGCAAAAGATTGCAAGAAAGTGTTTAAATGTCTCATTCTGTTGCATTTGGCATTGAATGCAGTGGCATTTTAATAGGTGTAGCTAAAATTCATTGAGTTTTCCAGACTCTTAAGCTATTTAACGCTGATACCATGCTCATGGAGAGCACCATTCCACACAAAATTTGCAATAACAGAATACTTGTCAAAAAATGAATTTGTTTCACAGTTGATATATTTTGTTAGTTGTGGCAAGGCTGCTAAGTCATTCCAGACTAATACTTTGATGCCCTGGGTTATATTTTCTGCTTAAATGAGAGTTAGGTTGCATTGAGGAAAATCTGAGCCCTAACCCTAACTGCCCAAACCCTTAGCTAGGGTTAGGGTTAGCATTATTAGAAAACATAGAGGATGTTTGATGGCATGGCTGTGTTTTAGGACAGAAGTGAAATGTAGGAAAAGTGTTATTTTAATGTTCTCTGCACATTTTTTTTTCTTGCATATATGGCTCTATATACTGCATTGCCCTAAATGGGGATATTGTCTAAATCCCCGAAAAGCAAAAGATTGAAAGAAAGTGTTTAAATGTCTTATTCTGTTGCATTTGGCATTGAATGCAGTGGCATTTTAATAGGTGTAGCTAAAATTCATTGAGTTTTCCAGACTCTTAAGCTATTTAACGCTGATACCATGCTCATGGAGAGCACCATTCCACACAAAATTTGCAATAACAGAATACATGTCAAAAAGTGAAATTGTATCACTGTTGATACATTTTGTTTGTTGTGGCAAGGTTGCTAAGTCATTCCAGACTAATAGTTTGATGCCCTGGGTTATATTTTCTGCTTAAATGAGAGATAGGTTGCATTGATGAAAATCTGAGCCCTAACCCTAACTGCCCAAACCCTTAGCTAGGGTTAGGGTTAGCATTATTAGAAAACATAGAGGATGTTTGATGGCATGGCTGTGTTTTAGGACAGAAGTGAAATGTAGGAAAAGTGTTATTTTAATGTTCTCTGCACATTTTTTTTTCTTGCATATATGGCTCTATATACTGCATTGCCCTAAATGGGGATATTGTCTAAATCCCCGAAAAGCAAAAGATTGAAAGAAAGTGTTTAAATGTCTTATTCTGTTGCATTTGGCATTGAATGCAGTGGCATTTTAATAGGTGTAGCTAAAATTCATTGAGTTTTCCAGACTCTTAAGCTATTTAACGCTGATACCATGCTCATGGAGAGCACCATTCCACACAAAATTTGCAATAACAGAATACTTGTGAAAAAATGAATTTGTTTCACAGTTGATATATTTTGTTAGTTGTCGCAAATCTGCTAAGTCATTCCAGACTAATAGTTTGATGCCCTGGGTTATATTTTCTGCTTAAATGAGAGTTAGGTTGCATTGAGGAAAATCTGAGCCCTAACCCTAACTGCCCAAACCCTTAGCTAGGGTTAGGGTTAGCATTATTAGAAAACATAGAGGATGTTTGATGGCATGGCTGTGTTTTAGGACAGAAGTGAAATGTAGGAAAAGTGTTATTTTAATGTTCTCTGCACATTTTTTTTTCTTGCATATATGGCTCTATATACTGCATTGCCCTAAATGGGGATATTGTCTAAATCCCCGAAAAGCAAAAGTTTGAAAGAAAGTGTTTAAATGTCTTATTCTGTTGCATTTGGCATTGAATACAGTGGCATTTTAATAGGTGTAGCTAAAATTTATTGAGTTTTCCAGACTCTTAAGCTATTTAACGCTGATACCATGCTCATGGAGAGCACCATTCCACACAAAATTTGCAATAACAGAATACTTGTTAAAAACGGAAATTGTATCACAGTTGATATATTTTGTTAGTTGTGGCAAGGCTGCTAAGTCATTCCAGACTAATAGTTTGATGCCCTGGGTTATATTTTCTGCTTAAATGAGAGTTAGGTTGCATTGAGGAAAATCTGAGCCCTAACCCTAACTGCCCAAACCCTTAGCTAGGGTTAGGGTTAGCATTATTAGAAAACATAGAGGATGTTTGATGGCATGGCTGTGTTTAAGGACAGAAGTGAAATGTAGGAAAAGTGTTATTTTAATGTTCTCTGCACATTTTTTTTTCTTGCATATATGGCTCTATATACTGCATTGCCCTAAATGGGGATATTGTCTAAATCCCCGAAAAGCAAAAGATTGAAAGAAAGTGTTTAAATTTCTTATTCTGTTGCATTTGGCATTGAATGCAGTGGCATTTTAAGAGGTGTAGCTAAAATTTATTGAGTTTTCCAGACTCTTAAGCTATTTAACGCTGATACCATGCTCATGGAGAGCACCATTCCACACAAAAGTTGCAATAACAAAATACTTGTCAAAAAGTGAAATTGTATCACAGTTTATACATTTTGATTGTTGTGGCAAGGCTTCTAAGTCATTCCAGACTAATAGTTTGATGCCCTGGGTTATATTTTCTGCTTAAATGACAGTTAGGTTGCATTGAGGAAAATCTGAGCCCTAACCCTAACTGCCCAAACCCTTAGCTAGGGTTAGGGTTAGCATTATTAGAAAACATAGAGGATGTTTGATGGCATGGCTGTGTTTTAGGACAGAAGTGAAATGTAGGAAAAGTGTTATTTTAATGTTCTCTGCACATTTTTTTTTTCTTGCATATATGGCTCTATATACTGCATTGCCCTAAATGAGGGTATTGTCTAAATCCCCGAAAAGCAAAAGATTGAAAGAAAGTGTTTAAATGTCTCATTCTGTTGCATTTGGCATTGAAATTAGTGGCATTTTAATAGGTGTAGCTAAAATTCATTGAGTTTTCCAGACTCTTAAGCTATTTAACGCTGATACCATGCTCATGGAGAGCACCATTCCACACAAAATTTGCAATAACAGAATACTTGTCAAAAAATGAATTTGTTTCACAGTTGATATATTTTGTTAGTTGTGGCAAGGCTGCTAAGTCATTCCAGACTAATAGTTTGATGCCCTGGGTTATATTTTCTGCTTAAATGAGAGTTAGGTTGCATTGAGGAAAATCTGAGCCCTAACCCTAACTGCCCAAACCCTTAGCTAGGGTTAGGGTTAGCATTATTAGAAAACATAGAGGATGTTTGATGGCATGGCTGTGTTTTAGGACAGAAGAGAAATGTAGGAAAAGTGTTATTTTAATGTTCTCTGCACATTTTTTTTCTTGCATATATGGCTCTATATACTGCATTGCCCTAAATGGGGGTATTGTCTAAATCCCCGAAAAGCAAAAGATTGAAAGAAAGTGTTTAAATGTCTCATTCTGTTGCATTTGGCATTGATTGCAGTGGCATTTTAATAGGTGTAGCTAAAATTCATTGAGTTTTCCAGACTCTTAAGCTATTTAACGCTGATACCATGCTCATGGAGAGCACCATTCCACACAAAATTTGCAATAACAGAATACTTGTCAAAAAGTGAAATTGTATCACTGTTGATACATTTTGTTTGTTGTGGCAAGGCTGCTAAGTCATTCCAGACTAATAGTTTGATGCCCTGGGTTATATTTTCTGCTTAAATGAGAGTTAGGTTGCATTGAGGAAAATCTGAGCCCTAACCCTAACTGCCCAAACCCTTAGCTAGGGTTAGGGTTAGCATTATTAGAAAACATAGAGGATGTTTGATGGCATGGCTGTGTTTTAGGACAGAAGTGAAATGTAGGAAAAGTGTTATTTTAATGTTCTCTGCACATTTTTTTTCTTGCATATATGGCTCTATATACTGCATTGCCCTTAATGGGGGTATTGTCTAAATCCCCGAAAAGCAAAAGATTGAAAGAAAGTGTTTAAATGTCTCATTCTGTTGCATTTGGCATTGAATGCAGTGGCATTTTAATAGGTGTAGCTAAAATTCATTGAGTTTTCCAGACTCTTAAGCTATTTAACGCTGATACCATGCTCATGGAGAGCACCATTCCACACAAAATTTGCAATAACAGAATACTTGTCAAAAAATGAATTTGTTTCCAGTTGATATATTTTTTTAGTTGTGGCAAGGCTGCTAAGTCATTCCAGACTAATAGTTTGATGCCCTGGGTTATATTTTCTGCTTAAATGAGAGATAGGTTGCATTGAGGAAAATCTGAGCCCTAACCCTAACTGCCCAAACCCTTAGCTAGGGTTAGGGTTAGCATTATTAGAAAACATAGAGGATGTTTGATGGCATGGCTGTGTTTTAGGACAGAAGTGAAATGTAGGAAAAGTGTTATTTTAATGTTCTCTGCACATTTTTTTTCTTGCATATATGGCTCTATATACTGCATTGCCCTAAATGGGGGTATTGTCTAAATCCCCGAAAAGCAAAAGATTGAAAGAAAGTGTTTAAATGTCTCATTCTGTTGCATTTGGCATTGAATGCAGTGGCATTTTAATAGGTGTAGCTAAAATTCATTGAGTTTTCCAGACTCTTAAGCTATTTAACGCTGATACCATGCTCATGGAGAGCACCATTCCACACAAAATTTGCAATAAGAGAATACTTGTCAAAAAATGAATTTGTATCACAGTTTATACATTTTGTTAGTTGTGGCAAGGCTGCTAAGTCATTCCAGACTAATAGTTTGATGCCCTGGGTTATATTTTCTGCTTAATTGAGAGTTAGGTTGCATTGAGGAAAATCTGAGCCCTAACCCTAACTGCCCAAACCCTTAGCTAGGGTTAGGGTTAGCATTATTAGAAAACATAGAGGATGTTTGATGGCATGGCTGTGTTTTAGGACAGAAGTGAAATGTAGGAAAAGTGTTATTTTAATGTTCTCTGCACATTTTTTTTTCTTGCATATATGGCTCTATATACTGCATTTCCCTAAATGAGGGTATTGTCTAAATCCCCGAAAAGCAAAAGATTGCAAGAAAGTGTTTAAATGTCTCATTCTGTTGCATTTGGCATTGAATGCAGTGGCATTTTAATAGGTGTAGCTAAAATTCATTGAGTTTTCCAGACTCTTAAGCTATTTAACGCTGATACCATGCTCATGGAGAGCACCATTCCACACAAAATTTGCAATAACAGAATACTTGTCAAAAAATGAATTTGTTTCACAGTTGATATATTTTGTTAGTTGTGGCAAGGCTGCTAAGTCATTCCAGACTAATAGTTTGATGCCCTGGGTTATATTTTCTGCTTAAATGAGAGTTAGGTTGCATTGAGGAAAATCTGAGCCCTAACCCTAACTGCCCAAACCCTTAGCTAGGGTTAGGGTTAGCATTATTAGAAAACATAGAGGATGTTTGATGGCATGGCTGTGTTTTAGGACAGAAGTGAAATGTAGGAAAAGTGTTATTTTAATGTTCTCTGCACATTTTTTTTTCTTGCATATATGGCTCTATATACTGCATTGCCCTAAATGGGGATATTGTCTAAATCCCCGAAAAGCAAAAGATTGAAAGAAAGTGTTTAAATGTCTTATTCTGTTGCATTTGGCATTGAATGCAGTGGCATTTTAATAGGTGTAGCTAAAATTCATTGAGTTTTCCAGACTCTTAAGCTATTTAACGCTGATACCATGCTCATGGAGAGCACCATTCCACACAAAATTTGCAATAACAGAATACTTGTCAAAAAGTGAAATTGTATCACTGTTGATACATTTTGTTTGTTGTGGCAAGGCTGCTAAGTCATTCCAGACTAATAGTTTGATGCCCTGGGTTATATTTTCTGCTTAAATGAGAGATAGGTTGCATTGATGAAAATCTGAGCCCTAACCCTAACTGCCCAAACCCTTAGCTAGGGTTAGGGTTAGCATTATTAGAAAACATAGAGGATGTTTGATGGCATGGCTGTGTTTTAGGACAGAAGTGAAATGTAGGAAAAGTGTTATTTTAATGTTCTCTGCACATTTTTTTTTCTTGCATATATGGCTCTATATACTGCATTGCCCTAAATGGGGATATTGTCTAAATCCCCGAAAAGCAAAAGATTGAAAGAAAGTGTTTAAATGTCTTATTCTGTTGCATTTGGCATTGAATGCAGTGGCATTTTAATAGGTGTAGCTAAAATTCATTGAGTTTTCCAGACTCTTAAGCTATTTAACGCTGATACCATGCTCATGGAGAGCACCATTCCACACAAAATTTGCAATAACAGAATACTTGTGAAAAAATGAATTTGTTTCACAGTTGATATATTTTGTTAGTTGTCGCAAATCTGCTAAGTCATTCCAGACTAATAGTTTGATGCCCTGGGTTATATTTTCTGCTTAAATGAGAGTTAGGTTGCATTGAGGAAAATCTGAGCCCTAACCCTAACTGCCCAAACCCTTAGCTAGGGTTAGGGTTAGCATTATTAGAAAACATAGAGGATGTTTGATGGCATGGCTGTGTTTTAGGACAGAAGTGAAATGTAGGAAAAGTGTTATTTTAATGTTCTCTGCACATTTTTTTTTCTTGCATATATGGCTCTATATACTGCATTGCCCTAAATGGGGATATTGTCTAAATCCCCGAAAAGCAAAAGATTGAAAGAAAGTGTTTAAATGTCTTATTCTGTTGCATTTGGCATTGAATGCAGTGGCATTTTAATAGGTGTAGCTAAAATTTATTGAGTTTTCCAGACTCTTAAGCTATTTAACGCTGATACCATGCTCATGGAGAGCACCATTCCACACAAAATTTGCAATAACAGAATACTTGTTAAAAACGGAAATTGTATCACAGTTGATATATTTTGTTAGTTGTGGCAAGGCTGCTAAGTCATTCCAGACTAATAGTTTGATGCCCTGGGTTATATTTTCTGCTTAAATGAGAGTTAGGTTGCATTGAGGAAAATCTGAGCCCTAACCCTAACTGCCCAAACCCTTAGCTAGGGTTAGGGTTAGCATTATTAGAAAACATAGAGGATGTTTGATGGCATGGCTGTGTTTAAGGACAGAAGTGAAATGTAGGAAAAGTGTTATTTTAATGTTCTCTGCACATTTTTTTTTCTTGCATATATGGCTCTATATACTGCATTGCCCTAAATGGGGATATTGTCTAAATCCCCGAAAAGCAAAAGATTGAAAGAAAGTGTTTAAATGTCTCATTCTGTTGCATTTGGCATTGAAATTAGTGGCATTTTAATAGGTGTAGCTAAAAGTCATTGAGTTTTCCAGACTCTTAAGCTATTTAACGCTGATACCATGCTCATGGAGAGCACCATTCCACACAAAATTTGCAATAACAGAATACTTGTCAAAAAATGAATTTGTTTCACAGTTGATATATTTTGTTAGTTGTGGCAAGGCTGCTAAGTCATTCCAGACTAATAGTTTGATGCCCTGGGTTATATTTTCTGCTTAAATGAGAGTTAGGTTGCATTGAGGAAAATCTGAGCCCTAACCCTAACTGCCCAAACCCTTAGCTAGGGTTAGGGTTAGCATTATTAGAAAACATAGAGGATGTTTGATGGCATGGCTGTGTTTTAGGACAGAAGAGAAATGTAGGAAAAGTGTTATTTTAATGTTCTCTGCACATTTTTTTTCTTGCATATATGGCTCTATATACTGCATTGCCCTAAATGGGGGTATTGTCTAAATCCCCGAAAAGCAAAAGATTGAAAGAAAGTGTTTAAATGTCTCATTCTGTTGCATTTGGCATTGATTGCAGTGGCATTTTAATAGGTGTAGCTAAAATTCATTGAGTTTTCCAGACTCTTAAGCTATTTAACGCTGATACCATGCTCATGGAGAGCACCATTCCACACAAAATTTGCAATAACAGAATACTTGTCAAAAAGTGAAATTGTATCACTGTTGATACATTTTGTTTGTTGTGGCAAGGCTGCTAAGTCATTCCAGACTAATAGTTTGATGCCCTGGGTTATATTTTCTGCTTAAATGAGAGTTAGGTTGCATTGAGGAAAATCTGAGCCCTAACCCTAACTGCCCAAACCCTTAGCTAGGGTTAGGGTTAGCATTATTAGAAAACATAGAGGATGTTTGATGGCATGGCTGTGTTTTAGGACAGAAGTGAAATGTAGGAAAAGTGTTATTTTAATGTTCTCTGCACATTTTTTTTCTTGCATATATGGCTCTATATACTGCATTGCCCTTAATGGGGGTATTGTCTAAATCCCCGAAAAGCAAAAGATTGAAAGAAAGTGTTTAAATGTCTCATTCTGTTGCATTTGGCATTGAATGCAGTGGCATTTTAATAGGTGTAGCTAAAATTCATTGAGTTTTCCAGACTCTTAAGCTATTTAACGCTGATACCATGCTCATGGAGAGCACCATTCCACACAAAATTTGCAATAACAGAATACTTGTCAAAAAATGAATTTGTTTCCAGTTGATATATTTTTTTAGTTGTGGCAAGGCTGCTAAGTCATTCCAGACTAATAGTTTGATGCCCTGGGTTATATTTTCTGCTTAAATGAGAGATAGGTTGCATTGAGGAAAATCTGAGCCCTAACCCTAACTGCCCAAACCCTTAGCTAGGGTTAGGGTTAGCATTATTAGAAAACATAGAGGATGTTTGATGGCATGGCTGTGTTTTAGGACAGAAGTGAAATGTAGGAAAAGTGTTATTTTAATGTTCTCTGCACATTTTTTTTTCTTGCATATATGGCTCTATATACTGCATTGCCCTAAATGGGGATATTGTCTAAATCCCCGAAAAGCAAAAGATTGAAAGAAAGTGTTTAAATGTCTTATTCTGTTGCATTTGGCATTGAATGCAGTGGCATTTTAATAGGTGTAGCTAAAATTTATTGAGTTTTCCAGACTCTTAAGCTATTTAACGCTGATACCATGCTCATGGAGAGCACCATTCCACACAAAATTTGCAATAACAGAATATTTGTTAAAAACGGAAATTGTATCACAGTTGATATATTTTGTTAGTTTTGGCAAGGCTGCTAAGTCATTCCAGACTAATAGTTTGATGCCCTGGGTTATATTTTCTGCTTAAATGAGAGTTACTGTAGGTTGCATTGAGGAAAATCTGAGCACTAACCCTAACTGCCCAAACCCTTAGCTAGGGTTAGGGTTAGCATTATTAGAAAACATAGAGGATGTTTGATGGCATGGCTGTGTTTTAGGACAGAAGTGAAATGTAGGAAAAGTGTTATTTTAATGTTCTCTGCACATTTTTTTTTCTTGCATATATGGCTCTATATACTGCATTGCCCTAAATGAGGGTATTGTCTAAATCCCCGAAAAGCAAAAGATTGAAAGAAAGTGTTTAAATGTCTCATTCTGTTGCATTTGGCATTGAATGCAGTGGCATTTTAATAGGTGTAGCTAAAATTTATTGAGTTTTCCAGACTCTTAAGCTATTTAACGCTGATACCATGCTCATGGAGAGCACCATTCCACACAAAATTTGCAATAACAGAATACTTGTCAAAAAGTGAAATTGTATCACTGTTGATACATTTTGTTTGTTGTGGCAAGGCTGCTAAGTCATTCCAGACTAATAGTTTGATGCCCTGGTTTATATTTTCTGCTTAAATGAGAGTTAGGTTGCATTGAGGAAAATCTGAGCCCTAACCCTAACTGCCCAAACCCTTAGCTAGGGTTAGGGTTAGCATTATTAGAAAACATAGAGGATGTTTGATGGCATGGCTGTGTTTTAGGACAGAAGTGAAATGTAGGAAAAGTGTTATTTTAATGTTCTCTGCACATTTTTTTTTCTTGCATATATGGCTCTATATACTGCATTGCCCTAAATGAGGGTATTGTCTAAATCCCCGAAAAGCAAAAGATTGAAAGAAAGTGTTTAAATGTCTCATTCTGTTGCATTTGGCATTGAATGCAGTGGCATTTTAATAGGTGTAGCTAAAATTCATTGAGTTTTCCAGACTCTTAAGCTATTTAACGCTGATACCATGCTCATGGAGAGCACCATTCCACACAAAATTTGCAATAACAGAATACTTGTCTAAAAATGAATTTGTTTCACAGTTGATATATTTTCTTAGTTGTGGCAAGGCTGCTAAGTCATTCCAGACTAATAGTTTGATGCCCTGGGTTATATTTTCTGCTTAAATGAGAGTTAGGTTGCATTGAGGAAAATCTGAGCCCTAACCCTAACTGCCCAAACCCTTAGCTAGGGTTAGGGTTAGCATTATTAGAAAACATAGAGGATGTTTGATGGCATGGCTGTGTTTTAGGACAGAAGTGAAATGTAGGAAAAGTGTTATTTTAATGTTCTCTGCACATTTTTTTTTCTTGCATATATGGCTCTATATACTGCATTGCCCTAAATGGGGATATTGTCTAAATCCCCGAAAAGCAAAAGATTGAAAGAAAGTGTTTAAATGTCTTATTCTGTTGCATTTGGCATTGAATGCAGTGGCATTTTAATAGGTGTAGCTAAAATTTATTGAGTTTTCCAGACTCTTAAGCTATTTAACGCTGATACCATGCTCATGGAGAGCACCATTCCACACAAAATTTGCAATCACAGAATACTTGTCAAAAAATGAATTTGTTTCCAGTTGATATATTTTTTTAGTTGTGGCAAGGCTGCTAAGTCATTCCAGACTAATAGTTTGATGCCCTGGGTTATATTTTCAGCTTAAATGAGAGTTAGGTTGCATTGAGGAAAATCTGAGCCCTAACCCTAACTGCCCAAACCCTTAGCTAGGGTTAGGGTTAGCATTATTAGAAAACATAGAGGATGTTTGATGGCATGGCTGTGTTTTAGGACAGAAGTGAAATGTAGGAAAAGTGTTATTTTAATGTTCTCTGCACATTTTTTTTTTCTTGCATATATGGCTCTATATACTGCATTGCCCTAAATGGGGATATTGTCTAAATCCCCGAAAAGCAAAAGATTGAAAGAAAGTGTTTAAATGTCTTATTCTGTTGCATTTGGCATTGAATGCAGTGGGATTTTAATAGGTGTAGCTAAAATTTATTGAGTTTTCCAGACTCTTAAGCTATTTAACGCTGATACCATGCTCATGGAGAGCACCATTCCACACAAAATTTGCAATAACAGAATACTTGTTAAAAACGGAAATTGTATCACAGTTGATATATTTTGTTAGTTTTGGCAAGGCTGCTAAGCCATTCCAGACTAATAGTTTGATGCCCTGGGTTATATTTTCTGCTTAAATGAGAGTTAGGTTGCATTGAGGAAAATCTGAGCCCTAACCCTAACTGCCCAAACCCTTAGCTAGGGTTAGGGTTAGCATTATTAGAAAACATAGAGGATGTTTGATGACATGGCTGTGTTTTAGGACAGAAGTGAAATGTAGGAAAAGTGTTATTTTAATGTTCTCTGCACATTTTTTTTATTGCATATATGGCTCTATATACTGCATTGCCCTAAATGGGGGTATTGTCTAAATCCCCGAAAAGCAAAAGATTGAAAGAAAGTGTTTAAATGTCTCATTCTGTTGCATTTGGCATTGAATGCAGTGGCATTTTAATAGGTGTAGCTAAAATTCATTGAGTTTTCCAGACTCTTAAGCTATTTAACGCTGATACCATGCTCATGGAGAGCACCATTCCACACAAAATTTGCAATAACAGAATACTTGTCAAAAAGTGAAATTGTATCACTGTTGATACATTTTTTTAGTTGTGGCAAGGCTGCTAAGTCATTCCAGACTAATAGTTTGATGCCCTGGGTTATATTTTCTGCTTAAATGAGAGATAGGTTGCATTGAGGAAAATCTGAGCCCTAACCCTAACTGCCCAAACCCTTAGCTAGGGTTAGGGTTAGCATTATTAGAAAACATAGAGGATGTTTGATGGCATGGCTGTGTTTTAGGACAGAAGTGAAATGTAGGAAAAGTGTTATTTTAATGTTCTCTGCACATTTTTTTTCTTGCATATATGGCTCTATATACTGCATTGCCCTAAATGGGGGTATTGTCTAAATCCCCGAAAAGCAAAAGATTGAAAGAAAGTGTTTAAATGTCTCATTCTGTTGCATTTGGCATTGAATGCAGTGGCATTTTAATAGGTGTAGCTAAAATTCATTGAGTTTTCCAGACTCTTAAGCTATTTAACGCTGATACCATGCTCATGGAGAGCACCATTCCACACAAAATTTGCAATAACAGAATACTTGTCAAAAAATGAATTTGTTTCCAGTTGATATATTTTTTTAGTTGTGGCAAGGCTGCTAAGTCATTCCAGACTAATAGTTTGATGCCCTGGGTTATATTTTCTGCTTAAATGAGAGATAGGTTGCATTGAGGAAAATCTGAGCCCTAACCCTAACTGCCCAAACCCTTAGCTAGGGTTAGGGTTAGCATTATTAGAAAACATAGAGGATGTTTGATGGCATGGCTGTGTTTTAGGACAGAAGTGAAATGTAGGAAAAGTGTTATTTTAATGTTCTCTGCACATTTTTTTTTCTTGCATATATGGCTCTATATACTGCATTGCCCTAAATGGGGATATTGTCTAAATCCCCGAAAAGCAAAAGATTGAAAGAAAGTGTTTAAATGTCTTATTCTGTTGCATTTGGCATTGAATGCAGTGGCATTTTAATAGGTGTAGCTAAAATTTATTGAGTTTTCCAGACTCTTAAGCTATTTAACGCTGATACCATGCTCATGGAGAGCACCATTCCACACAAAATTTGCAATAACAGAATACTTGTTAAAAACGGAAATTGTATCACAGTTGATATATTTTGTTAGTTTTGGCAAGGCTGCTAAGTCATTCCAGACTAAAAGTTTGATGCCCTGGGTTATATTTTCTGCTTAAATGAGAGTTAGGTTGCATTGAGGAAAATCTGAGCACTAACCCTAACTGCCCAAACCCTTAGCTAGGGTTAGGGTTAGCATTATTAGAAAACATAGAGGATGTTTGATGGCATGGCTGTGTTTTAGGACAGAAGTGAAATGTAGGAAAAGTGTTATTTTAATGTTCTCTGCACATTTTTTTTTCTTGCATATATGGCTCTATATACTGCATTGCCCTAAATGAGGGTATTGTCTAAATCCCCGAAAAGCAAAAGATTGAAAGAAAGTGTTTAAATGTCTCATTCTGTTGCATTTGGCATTGAATGCAGTGGCATTTTAATAGGTGTAGCTAAAATTTATTGAGTTTTCCAGACTCTTAAGCTATTTAACGCTGATACCATGCTCATGGAGAGCACCATTCCACACAAAATTTGCAATAACAGAATACTTGTCTAAAAATGAATTTGTTTCACAGTTGATATATTTTCTTAGTTGTGGCAAGGCTGCTAAGTCTTTCCAGACTAATAGTTTGATGCCCTGGGTTATATTTTCTGCTTAAATGAGAGTTAGGTTGCATTGAGGAAAATCTGAGCCCTAACCCTAACTGCCCAAACCCTTAGCTAGGGTTAGGGTTAGCATTATTAGAAAACATAGAGGATGTTTGATGGCATGGCTGTGTTTTAGGACAGAATTGAAATGTAGGAAAAGTGTTATTTTAATGTTCTCTGCACATTTTTTTTTCTTGCATATATGGCTCTATATACTGCATTGCCCTAAATGGGGATATTGTCTAAATCCCCGAAAAGCAAAAGATTGAAAGAAAGTGTTTAAATGTCTTATTCTGTTGCATTTGGCATTGAATGCAGTGGGATTTTAATAGGTGTAGCTAAAATTTATTGAGTTTTCCAGACTCTTAAGCTATTTAACGCTGATACCATGCTCATGGAGAGCACCATTCCACACAAAATTTGCAATAACAGAATACTTGTTAAAAACGGAAATTGTATCACAGTTGATATATTTTGTTAGTTTTGGCAAGGCTGCTAAGTCATTCCAGACTAATAGTTTGATGCCCTGGGTTATATTTTCTGCTTAAATGAGAGTTAGGTTGCATTGAGGAAAATCTGAGCCCTAACCCTAACTGCCCAAACCCTTAGCTAGGGTTAGGGTTAGCATTATTAGAAAACATAGAGGATGTTTGATGACATGGCTGTGTTTTAGGACAGAAGTGAAATGTAGGAAAAGTGTTATTTTAATGTTCTCTGCACATTTTTTTTCTTGCATATATGGCTCTATATACTGCATTGCCCTAAATGGGGGTATTGTCTAAATCCCCGAAAAGCAAAAGATTGAAAGAAAGTGTTTAAATGTCTCATTCTGTTGCATTTGGCATTGAATGCAGTGGCATTTTAATAGGTGTAGCTAAAATTCATTGAGTTTTCCAGACTCTTAAGCTATTTAACGCTGATACCATGCTCATGGAGAGCACCATTCCACACAAAATTTGCAATAACAGAATACTTGTCAAAAAGTGAAATTGTATCACTGTTGATACATTTTTTTAGTTGTGGCAAGGCTGCTAAGTCATTCCAGACTAATAGTTTGATGCCCTGGGTTATATTTTCTGCTTAAATGAGAGATAGGTTGCATTGAGGAAAATCTGAGCCCTAACCCTAACTGCCCAAACCCTTAGCTAGGGTTAGGGTTAGCATTATTAGAAAATATAGAGGATGTTTGATGGCATGGCTGTGTTTTAGGACAGAAGTGAAATGTAGGAAAAGTGTTATTTTAATGTTCTCTGCACATTTTTTTTCTTGCATATATGGCTCTATATACTGCATTGCCCTAAATGGGGGTATTGTCTAAATCCCCGAAAAGCAAAAGATTGAAAGAAAGTGTTTAAATGTCTCATTCTGTTGCATTTGGCATTGAATGCAGTGGCATTTTAATAGGTGTAGCTAAAATTCATTGAGTTTTCCAGACTCTTAAGCTATTTAACGCTGATACCATGCTCATGGAGAGCACCATTCCACACAAAATTTGCAATAACAGAATACTTGTCAAAAAATGAATTTGTTTCCAGTTGATATATTTTTTTAGTTGTGGCAAGGCTGCTAAGTCATTCCAGACTAATAGTTTGATGCCCTGGGTTATATTTTCTGCTTAAATGAGAGATAGGTTGCATTGAGGAAAATCTGAGCCCTAACCCTAACTGCCCAAACCCTTAGCTAGGGTTAGGGTTAGCATTATTAGAAAACATAGAGGATGTTTGATGGCATGGCTGTGTTTTAGGACAGAAGTGAAATGTAGGAAAAGTGTTATTTTAATGTTCTCTGCACATTTTTTTTTCTTGCATATATGGCTCTATATACTGCATTGCCCTAAATGGGGATATTGTCTAAATCCCCGAAAAGCAAAAGATTGAAAGAAAGTGTTTAAATGTCTTATTCTGTTGCATTTGGCATTGAATGCAGTGGCATTTTAATAGGTGTAGCTAAAATTTATTGAGTTTTCCAGACTCTTAAGCTATTTAACGCTGATACCATGCTCATGGAGAGCACCATTCCACACAAAATTTGCAATAACAGAATACTTGTTAAAAACGGAAATTGTATCACAGTTGATATATTTTGTTAGTTTTGGCAAGGCTGCTAAGTCATTCCAGACTAATAGTTTGATGCCCTGGGTAATATTTTCTGCTTAAATGAGAGTTAGGTTGCATTGAGGAAAATCTGAGCACTAACCCTAACTGCCCAAACCCTTAGCTAGGGTTAGGGTTAGCATTATTAGAAAACATAGAGGATGTTTGATGGCATGGCTGTGTTTTAGGACAGAAGTGAAATGTAGGAAAAGTGTTATTTTAATGTTCTCTGCACATTTTTTTTTCTTGCATATATGGCTCTATATACTGCATTGCCCTAAATGAGGGTATTGTCTAAATCCCCGAAAAGCAAAAGATTGAAAGAAAGTGTTTAAATGTCTCATTCTGTTGCATTTGGCATTGAATGCAGTGGCATTTTAATAGGTGTAGCTAAAATTCATTGAGTTTTCCAGACTCTTAAGCTATTTAACGCTGATACCATGCTCATGGAGAGCACCATTCCACACAAAATTTGCAATAACAGAACACTTGTCAAAAAGTGAAATTGTATCACTGTTGATACATTTTGTTTGTTGTGGCAAGGCTGCTAAGTCATTCCAGACTAATAGTTTGATGCCCTGGGTTATATTTTCTGCTTAAATGAGAGTTAGGTTGCATTGAGGAAAATCTGAGCCCTAACCCTAACTGCCCAAACCCTTAGCTAGGGTTAGGGTTAGCATTATTAGAAAACATAGAGGATGTTTGATGGCATGGCTGTGTTTTAGGACAGAAGTGAAATGTAGGAAAAGTGTTATTTTAATGTTCTCTGCACATTTTTTTTTCTTGCATATATGGCTCTATATACTGCATTGCCCTAAATGAGGGTATTGTCTAAATCCCCGAAAAGCAAAAGATTGAAAGAAAGTGTTTAAATGTCTCATTCTGTTGCATTTGGCATTGAATGCAGTGGCATTTTAATAGGTGTAGCTAAAATTCATTGAGTTTTCCAGACTCTTAAGCTATTTAACGCTGATACCATGCTCATGGAGAGCACCATTCCACACAAAATTTGCAATAACAGAATACTTGTCAAAAAGTGAAATTGTATCACTGTTGATACATTTTTTTAGTTGTGGCAAGGCTGCTAAGTCATTCCAGACTAATAGTTTGATGCCCTGGGTTATATTTTCTGCTTAAATGAGAGTTAGGTTGCATTGAGGAAAATCTGAGCCCTAACCCTAACTGCCCAAACCCTTAGCTAGGGTTAGGGTTAGCATTATTAGAAAACATAGAGGATGTTTGATGGCATGGCTGTGTTTTAGGACAGAATTGAAATGTAGGAAAAGTGTTATTTTAATGTTCTCTGCACATTTTTTTTTCTTGCATATATGGCTCTATATACTGCATTGCCCTAAATGGGGATATTGTCTAAATCCCCGAAAAGCAAAAGATTGAAAGAAAGTGTTTAAATGTCTTATTCTGTTGCATTTGGCATTGAATGCAGTGGCATTTTAATAGGTGTAGCTAAAATTCATTGAGTTTTCCAGACTCTTAAGCTATTTAACGCTGATACCATGCTCATGGAGAGCACCATTCCACACAAAATTTGCAATAACAGAACACTTGTCAAAAAGTGAAATTGTATCACTGTTGATACATTTTGTTTGTTGTGGCAAGGCTGCTAAGTCATTCCAGACTAATAGTTTGATGCCCTGGGTTATATTTTCTGCTTAAATGAGAGTTAGGTTGCATTGAGGAAAATCTGAGCCCTAACCCTAACTGCCCAAACCCTTAGCTAGGGTTAGGGTTAGCATTATTAGAAAACATAGAGGATGTTTGATGGCATGGCTGTGTTTTAGGACAGAAGTGAAATGTAGGAAAAGTGTTATTTTAATGTTCTCTGCACATTTTTTTTTCTTGCATATATGGCTCTATATACTGCATTGCCCTAAATGAGGGTATTGTCTAAATCCCCGAAAAGCAAAAGATTGAAAGAAAGTGTTTAAATGTCTCATTCTGTTGCATTTGGCATTGAATGCAGTGGCATTTTAATAGGTGTAGCTAAAATTCATTGAGTTTTCCAGACTCTTAAGCTATTTAACGCTGATACCATGCTCATGGAGAGCACCATTCCACACAAAATTTGCAATAACAGAATACTTGTCAAAAAGTGAAATTGTATCACTGTTGATACATTTTTTTAGTTGTGGCAAGGCTGCTAAGTCATTCCAGACTAATAGTTTGATGCCCTGGGTTATATTTTCTGCTTAAATGAGAGTTAGGTTGCATTGAGGAAAATCTGAGCCCTAACCCTAACTGCCCAAACCCTTAGCTAGGGTTAGGGTTAGCATTATTAGAAAACATAGAGGATGTTTGATGGCATGGCTGTGTTTTAGGACAGAATTGAAATGTAGGAAAAGTGTTATTTTAATGTTCTCTGCACATTTTTTTTTCTTGCATATATGGCTCTATATACTGCATTGCCCTAAATGGGGATATTGTCTAAATCCCCGAAAAGCAAAAGATTGAAAGAAAGTGTTTAAATGTCTTATTCTGTTGCATTTGGCATTGAATGCAGTGGGATTTTAATAGGTGTAGCTAAAATTTATTGAGTTTTCCAGACTCTTAAGCTATTTAACGCTGATACCATGCTCATGGAGAGCACCATTCCACACAAAATTTGCAATAACAGAATACTTGTCTAAAAATGAATTTGTTTCACAGTTGATATATTTTCTTAGTTGTGGCAAGGCTGCTAAGTCTTTCCAGACTAATAGTTTGATGCCCTGGGTTATATTTTCTGCTTAAATGAGAGTTAGGTTGCATTGAGGAAAATCTGAGCCCTAACCCTAACTGCCCAAACCCTTAGCTAGGGTTAGGGTTAGCATTATTAGAAAACATAGAGGATGTTTGATGGCATGGCTGTGTTTTAGGACAGAATTGAAATGTAGGAAAAGTGTTATTTTAATGTTCTCTGCACATTTTTTTTTCTTGCATATATGGCTCTATATACTGCATTGCCCTAAATGGGGATATTGTCTAAATCCCCGAAAAGCAAAAGATTGAAAGAAAGTGTTTAAATGTCTTATTCTGTTGCATTTGGCATTGAATGCAGTGGGATTTTAATAGGTGTAGCTAAAATTTATTGAGTTTTCCAGACTCTTAAGCTATTTAACGCTGATACCATGCTCATGGAGAGCACCATTCCACACAAAATTTGCAATAACAGAATACTTGTTAAAAACGGAAATTGTATCACAGTTGATATATTTTGTTAGTTTTGGCAAGGCTGCTAAGTCATTCCAGACTAATAGTTTGATGCCCTGGGTTATATTTTCTGCTTAAATGAGAGTTAGGTTGCATTGAGGAAAATCTGAGCCCTAACCCTAACTGCCCAAACCCTTAGCTAGGGTTAGGGTTAGCATTATTAGAAAACATAGAGGATGTTTGATGACATGGCTGTGTTTTAGGACAGAAGTGAAATGTAGGAAAAGTGTTATTTTAATGTTCTCTGCACATTTTTTTTCTTGCATATATGGCTCTATATACTGCATTGCCCTAAATGGGGGTATTGTCTAAATCCCCGAAAAGCAAAAGATTGAAAGAAAGTGTTTAAATGTCTCATTCTGTTGCATTTGGCATTGAATGCAGTGGCATTTTAATAGGTGTAGCTAAAATTCATTGAGTTTTCCAGACTCTTAAGCTATTTAACGCTGATACCATGCTCATGGAGAGCACCATTCCACACAAAATTTGCAATAACAGAATACTTGTCAAAAAGTGAAATTGTATCACTGTTGATACATTTTTTTAGTTGTGGCAAGGCTGCTAAGTCATTCCAGACTAATAGTTTGATGCCCTGGGTTATATTTTCTGCTTAAATGAGAGATAGGTTGCATTGAGGAAAATCTGAGCCCTAACCCTAACTGCCCAAACCCTTAGCTAGGGTTAGGGTTAGCATTATTAGAAAACATAGAGGATGTTTGATGGCATGGCTGTGTTTTAGGACAGAAGTGAAATGTAGGAAAAGTGTTATTTTAATGTTCTCTGCACATTTTTTTTTCTTGCATATATGGCTCTATATACTGCATTGCCCTAAATGGGGATATTGTCTAAATCCCCGAAAAGCAAAAGATTGAAAGAAAGTGTTTAAATGTCTTATTCTGTTGCATTTGGCATTGAATGCAGTGGCATTTTAATAGGTGTAGCTAAAATTTATTGAGTTTTCCAGACTCTTAAGCTATTTAACGCTGATACCATGCTCATGGAGAGCACCATTCCACACAAAATTTGCAATAACAGAATACTTGTTAAAAACGGAAATTGTATCACAGTTGATATATTTTGTTAGTTTTGGCAAGGCTGCTAAGTCATTCCAGACTAATAGTTTGATGCCCTGGGTAATATTTTCTGCTTAAATGAGAGTTAGGTTGCATTGAGGAAAATCTGAGCACTAACCCTAACTGCCCAAACCCTTAGCTAGGGTTAGGGTTAGCATTATTAGAAAACATAGAGGATGTTTGATGGCATGGCTGTGTTTTAGGACAGAAGTGAAATGTAGGAAAAGTGTTATTTTAATGTTCTCTGCACATTTTTTTTTCTTGCATATATGGCTCTATATACTGCATTGCCCTAAATGAGGGTATTGTCTAAATCCCCGAAAAGCAAAAGATTGAAAGAAAGTGTTTAAATGTCTCATTCTGTTGCATTTGGCATTGAATGCAGTGGCATTTTAATAGGTGTAGCTAAAATTCATTGAGTTTTCCAGACTCTTAAGCTATTTAACGCTGATACCATGCTCATGGAGAGCACCATTCCACACAAAATTTGCAATAACAGAACACTTGTCAAAAAGTGAAATTGTATCACTGTTGATACATTTTGTTTGTTGTGGCAAGGCTGCTAAGTCATTCCAGACTAATAGTTTGATGCCCTGGGTTATATTTTCTGCTTAAATGAGAGTTAGGTTGCATTGAGGAAAATCTGAGCCCTAACCCTAACTGCCCAAACCCTTAGCTAGGGTTAGGGTTAGCATTATTAGAAAACATAGAGGATGTTTGATGGCATGGCTGTGTTTTAGGACAGAAGTGAAATGTAGGAAAAGTGTTATTTTAATGTTCTCTGCACATTTTTTTTTCTTGCATATATGGCTCTATATACTGCATTGCCCTAAATGAGGGTATTGTCTAAATCCCCGAAAAGCAAAAGATTGAAAGAAAGTGTTTAAATGTCTCATTCTGTTGCATTTGGCATTGAATGCAGTGGCATTTTAATAGGTGTAGCTAAAATTCATTGAGTTTTCCAGACTCTTAAGCTATTTAACGCTGATACCATGCTCATGGAGAGCACCATTCCACACAAAATTTGCAATAACAGAATACTTGTCAAAAAGTGAAATTGTATCACTGTTGATACATTTTTTTAGTTGTGGCAAGGCTGCTAAGTCATTCCAGACTAATAGTTTGATGCCCTGGGTTATATTTTCTGCTTAAATGAGAGATAGGTTGCATTGAGGAAAATCTGAGCCCTAACCCTAACTGCCCAAACCCTTAGCTAGGGTTAGGGTTAGCATTATTAGAAAACATAGAGGATGTTTGATGGCATGGCTGTGTTTTAGGACAGAAGTGAAATGTAGGAAAAGTGTTATTTTAATGTTCTCTGCACATTTTTTTTCTTGCATATATGGCTCTATATACTGCATTGCCCTAAATGGGGGTATTGTCTAAATCCCCGAAAAGCAAAAGATTGAAAGAAAGTGTTTAAATGTCTCATTCTGTTGCATTTGGCATTGAATGCAGTGGCATTTTAATAGGTGTAGCTAAAATTCATTGAGTTTTCCAGACTCTTAAGCTATTTAACGCTGATACCATGCTCATGGAGAGCACCATTCCACACAAAATTTGCAATAACAGAATACTTGTCAAAAAATGAATTTGTTTCCAGTTGATATATTTTTTTAGTTGTGGCAAGGCTGCTAAGTCATTCCAGACTAATAGTTTGATGCCCTGGGTTATATTTTCTGCTTAAATGAGAGATAGGTTGCATTGAGGAAAATCTGAGCCCTAACCCTAACTGCCCAAACCCTTAGCTAGGGTTAGGGTTAGCATTATTAGAAAACATAGAGGATGTTTGATGGCATGGCTGTGTTTTAGGACAGAAGTGAAATGTAGGAAAAGTGTTATTTTAATGTTCTCTGCACATTTTTTTTTCTTGCATATATGGCTCTATATACTGCATTGCCCTAAATGGGGATATTGTCTAAATCCCCGAAAAGCAAAAGATTGAAAGAAAGTGTTTAAATGTCTTATTCTGTTGCATTTGGCATTGAATGCAGTGGCATTTTAATAGGTGTAGCTAAAATTTATTGAGTTTTCCAGACTCTTAAGCTATTTAACGCTGATACCATGCTCATGGAGAGCACCATTCCACACAAAATTTGCAATAACAGAATACTTGTTAAAAACGGAAATTGTTTCACAGTTGATATATTTTGTTAGTTTTGGCAAGGCTGCTAAGTCATTCCAGACTAATAGTTTGATGCCCTGGGTTATATTTTCTGCTTAAATGAGAGTTAGGTTGCATTGAGGAAAATCTGAGCACTAACCCTAACTGCCCAAACCCTTAGCTAGGGTTAGGGTTAGCATTATTAGAAAACATAGAGGATGTTTGATGGCATGGCTGTGTTTTAGGACAGAAGTGAAATGTAGGAAAAGTGTTATTTTAATGTTCTCTGCACATTTTTTTTTCTTGCATATATGGCTCTATATACTGCATTGCCCTAAATGAGGGTATTGTCTAAATCCCCGAAAAGCAAAAGATTGAAAGAAAGTGTTTAAATGTCTCATTCTGTTGCATTTGGCATTGAATGCAGTGGCATTTTAATAGGTGTAGCTAAAATTCATTGAGTTTTCCAGACTCTTAAGCTATTTAACGCTGATACCATGCTCATGGAGAGCACCATTCCACACAAAATTTGCAATAACAGAATACTTGTCAAAAAGTGAAATTGTATCACTGTTGATACATTTTGTTTGTTGTGGCAAGGCTGCTAAGTCATTCCAGACTAATAGTTTGATGCCCTGGGTTATATTTTCTGCTTAAATGAGAGTTAGGTTGCATTGAGGAAAATCTGAGCCCTAACCCTAACTGCCCAAACCCTTAGCTAGGGTTAGGGTTAGCATTATTAGAAAACATAGAGGATGTTTGATGGCATGGCTGTGTTTTAGGACAGAAGTGAAATGTAGGAAAAGTGTTATTTTAATGTTCTCTGCACATTTTTTTTTCTTGCATATATGGCTCTATATACTGCATTGCCCTAAATGAGGGTATTGTCTAAATCCCCGAAAAGCAAAAGATTGAAAGAAAGTGTTTAAATGTCTCATTCTGTTGCATTTGGCATTGAATGCAGTGGCATTTTAATAGGTGTAGCTAAAATTCATTGAGTTTTCCAGACTCTTAAGCTATTTAACGCTGATACCATGCTCATGGAGAGCACCATTCCACACAAAATTTGCAATAACAGAATACTTGTCTAAAAATGAATTTGTTTCACAGTTGATATATTTTCTTAGTTGTGGCAAGGCTGCTAAGTCATTCCAGACTAATAGTTTGATGCCCTGGGTTATATTTTCTGCTTAAATGAGAGTTAGGTTGCATTGAGGAAAATCTGAGCCCTAACCCTAACTGCCCAAACCCTTAGCTAGGGTTAGGGTTAGCATTATTAGAAAACATAGAGGATGTTTGATGGCATGGCTGTGTTTTAGGACAGAAGTGAAATGTAGGAAAAGTGTTATTTTAATGTTCTCTGCACATTTTTTTTTCTTGCATATATGGCTCTATATACTGCATTGCCCTAAATGGGGATATTGTCTAAATCCCCGAAAAGCAAAAGATTGAAAGAAAGTGTTTAAATGTCTTATTCTGTTGCATTTGGCATTGAATGCAGTGGCATTTTAATAGGTGTAGCTAAAATTTATTGAGTTTTCCAGACTCTTAAGCTATTTAACGCTGATACCATGCTCATGGAGAGCACCATTCCATACAAAATTTGCAATAACAGAATACTTGTTAAAAACGGAAATTGTATCACAGTTGATATATTTTGTTAGTTTTGGCAAGGCTGCTAAGTCATTCCAGACTAATAGTTTGATGCCCTGGGTTATATTTTCTGCTTAAATGAGAGTTAGGTTGCATTGAGGAAAATCTGAGCCCTAACCCTAACTGCCCAAACCCTTAGCTAGGGTTAGGGTTAGCATTATTAGAAAACATAGAGGATGTTTGATGGCATGGCTGTGTTTTAGGACAGAAGTGAAATGTAGGAAAAGTGTTATTTTAATGTTCTCTGCACATTTTTTTTCTTGCATATATGGCTCTATATACTGCATTGCCCTAAATGGGGGTATTGTCTAAATCCCCGAAAAGCAAAAGATTGAAAGAAAGTGTTTAAATGTCTCATTCTGTTGCATTTGGCATTGAATGCAGTGGCATTTTAATAGGTGTAGCTAAAATTCATTGAGTTTTCCAGACTCTTAAGCTATTTAACGCTGATACCATGCTCATGGAGAGCACCATTCCACACAAAATTTGCAATAACAGAATACTTGTCAAAAAATGAATTTGTTTCCAGTTGATATATTTTTTTAGTTGTGGCAAGGCTGCTAAGTCATTCCAGACTAATAGTTTGATGCCCTGGGTTATATTTTCTGCTTAAATGAGAGATAGGTTGCATTGAGGAAAATCTGAGCCCTAACCCTAACTGCCCAAACCCTTAGCTAGGGTTAGGGTTAGCATTATTAGAAAACATAGAGGATGTTTGATGGCATGGCTGTGTTTTAGGACAGAAGTGAAATGTAGGAAAAGTGTTATTTTAATGTTCTCTGCACATTTTTTTTCTTGCATATATGGCTCTATATACTGCATTGCCCTAAATGGGGGTATTGTCTAAATCCCCGAAAAGCAAAAGATTGAAAGAAAGTGTTTAAATGTCTCATTCTGTTGCATTTGGCATTGAATGCAGTGGCATTTTAATAGGTGTAGCTAAAATTCATTGAGTTTTCCAGACTCTTAAGCTATTTAACGCTGATACCATGCTCATGGAGAGCACCATTCCACACAAAATTTGCAATAACAGAATACTTGTCAAAAAATGAATTTGTTTCCAGTTGATATATTTTTTTAGTTGTGGCAAGGCTGCTAAGTCATTCCAGACTAATAGTTTGATGCCCTGGGTTATATTTTCAGCTTAAATGAGAGTTAGGTTGCATTGAGGAAAATCTGAGCCCTAACCCTAACTGCCCAAACCCTTAGCTAGGGTTAGGGTTAGCATTATTAGAAAACATAGAGGATGTTTGATGGCATGGCTGTGTTTTAGGACAGAAGTGAAATGTAGGAAAAGTGTTATGTTAATGTTCTCTGCACATTTTTTTTTTCTTGCATATATGGCTCTATATACTGCATTGCCCTAAATGGGGATATTGTCTAAATCCCCGAAAAGCAAAAGATTGAAAGAAAGTGTTTAAATGTCTCATTCTGTTGCATTTGGCATTGAATGCAGTGGCATTTTAATAGGTGTAGCTAAAATTTATTGAGTTTTCCAGACTCTTAAGCTATTTAACGCTGATACCATGCTCATGGAGAGCACCATTCCACACAAAATTTGCAATAACAGAATACTTGTCTAAAAATGAATTTGTTTCACAGTTGATATATTTTCTTAGTTGTGGCAAGGCTGCTAAGTCTTTCCAGACTAATAGTTTGATGCCCTGGGTTATATTTTCTGCTTAAATGACAGTTAGGTTGCATTGAGGAAAATCTGAGCCCTAACCCTAACTGCCCAAACCCTTAGCTAGGGTTAGGGTTAGCATTATTAGAAAACATAGAGGATGTTTGATGGCATGGCTGTGTTTTAGGACAGAAGTGAAATGTAGGAAAAGTGTTATTTTAATGTTCTCTGCACATTTTTTTTTCTTGCATATATGGCTCTATATACTGCATTGCCCTAAATGAGGGTATTGTCTAAATCCCCGAAAAGCAAAAGATTGAAAGAAAGTGTTTAAATGTCTCATTCTGTTGCATTTGGCATTGAATGCAGTGGCATTTTAATAGGTGTAGCTAAAATTCATTGAGTTTTCCAGACTCTTAAGCTATTTAACGCTGATACCATGCTCATGGAGAGCACCATTCCACACAAAATTTGCAATAACAGAATACTTGTTAAAAACGGAAATTGTATCACAGTTGATATATTTTGTTAGTTTTGGCAAGGCTGCTAAGTCATTCCAGACTAATAGTTTGATGCCCTGGGTTATATTTTCTGCTTAAATGAGAGTTAGGTTGCATTGAGGAAAATCTGAGCCCTAACCCTAACTGCCCAAACCCTTAGCTAGGGTTAGGGTTAGCATTATTAGAAAACATAGAGGATGTTTGATGACATGGCTGTGTTTTAGGACAGAAGTGAAATGTAGGAAAAGTGTTATTTTAATGTTCTCTGCACATTTTTTTTCTTGCATATATGGCTCTATATACTGCATTGCCCTAAATGGGGGTATTGTCTAAATCCCCGAAAAGCAAAAGATTGAAAGAAAGTGTTTAAATGTCTCATTCTGTTGCATTTGGCATTGAATGCAGTGGCATTTTAATAGGTGTAGCTAAAATTCATTGAGTTTTCCAGACTCTTAAGCTATTTAACGCTGATACCATGCTCATGGAGAGCACCATTCCACACAAAATTTGCAATAACAGAATACTTGTCAAAAAATGAATTTGTTTCCAGTTGATATATTTTTTTAGTTGTGGCAAGGCTGCTAAGTCATTCCAGACTAATAGTTTGATGCCCTGGGTTATATTTTCTGCTTAAATGAGAGATAGGTTGCATTGAGGAAAATCTGAGCCCTAACCCTAACTGCCCAAACCCTTAGCTAGGGTTAGGGTTAGCATTATTAGAAAACATAGAGGATGTTTGATGGCATGGCTGTGTTTTAGGACAGAAGTGAAATGTAGGAAAAGTGTTATTTTAATGTTCTCTGCACATTTTTTTTTCTTGCATATATGGCTCTATATACTGCATTGCCCTAAATGGGGATATTGTCTAAATCCCCGAAAAGCAAAAGATTGAAAGAAAGTGTTTAAATGTCTTATTCTGTTGCATTTGGCATTGAATGCAGTGGCATTTTAATAGGTGTAGCTAAAATTTATTGAGTTTTCCAGACTCTTAAGCTATTTAACGCTGATACCATGCTCATGGAGAGCACCATTCCACACAAAATTTGCAATAACAGAATACTTGTTAAAAACGGAAATTGTATCACAGTTGATATATTTTGTTTGTTGTGGCAAGGCTGCTAAGTCATTCCAGACTAATAGTTTGATGCCCTGGGTTATATTTTCTGCTTAAATGACAGTTAGGTTGCATTGAGGAAAATCTGAGCCCTAACCCTAACTGCCCAAACCCTTAGCTAGGGTTAGGGTTAGCATTATTAGAAAACATAGAGGATGTTTGATGGCATGGCTGTGTTTTAGGACAGAAGTGAAATGTAGGAAAAGTGTTATTTTAATGTTCTCTGCACATTTTTTTTTCTTGCATATATGGCTCTATATACTGCATTGCCCTAAATGAGGGTATTGTCTAAATCCCCGAAAAGCAAAAGATTGAAAGAAAGTGTTTAAATGTCTCATTCTGTTGCATTTGGCATTGAATGCAGTGGCATTTTAATAGGTGTAGCTAAAATTCATTGAGTTTTCCAGACTCTTAAGCTATTTAACGCTGATACCATGCTCATGGAGAGCACCATTCCACACAAAATTTGCAATAACAGAATACTTGTCAAAAAGTGAAATTGTATCACTGTTGATACATTTTTTTAGTTGTGGCAAGGCTGCTAAGTCATTCCAGACTAATAGTTTGATGCCCTGGGTTATATTTTCTGCTTAAATGAGAGATAGGTTGCATTGAGGAAAATCTGAGCCCTAACCCTAACTGCCCAAACCCTTAGCTAGGGTTAGGGTTAGCATTATTAGAAAACATAGAGGATGTTTGATGGCATGGCTGTGTTTTAGGACAGAAGTGAAATGTAGGAAAAGTGTTATTTTAATGTTCTCTGCACATTTTTTTTCTTGCATATATGGCTCTATATACTGCATTGCCCTAAATGGGGGTATTGTCTAAATCCCCGAAAAGCAAAAGATTGAAAGAAAGTGTTTAAATGTCTCATTCTGTTGCATTTGGCATTGAATGCAGTGGCATTTTAATAGGTGTAGCTAAAATTCATTGAGTTTTCCAGACTCTTAAGCTATTTAACGCTGATACCATGCTCATGGAGAGCACCATTCCACACAAAATTTGCAATAACAGAATACTTGTCAAAAAATGAATTTGTTTCCAGTTGATATATTTTTTTAGTTGTGGGAAGGCTGCTAAGTCATTCCAGACTAATAGTTTGATGCCCTGGGTTATATTTTCTGCTTAAATGAGAGATAGGTTGCATTGAGGAAAATCTGAGCCCTAACCCTAACTGCCCAAACCCTTAGCTAGGGTTAGGGTTAGCATTATTAGAAAACATAGAGGATGTTTGATGGCATGGCTGTGTTTTAGGACAGAAGTGAAATGTAGGAAAAGTGTTATTTTAATGTTCTCTGCAAATTTTTTTTTCTTGCATATATGGCTCTATATACTGCATTGCCCTAAATGGGGATATTGTCTAAATCCCCGAAAAGCAAAAGATTGAAAGAAAGTGTTTAAATGTCTTATTCTGTTGCATTTGGCATTGAATGCAGTGGCATTTTAATAGGTGTAGCTAAAATTCATTGAGTTTTCCAGACTCTTAAGCTATTTAACGCTGATACCATGCTCATGGAGAGCACCATTCCACACAAAATTTGCAATAACAGAATACTTGTCAAAAAATGAATTTGTTTCCAGTTGATATATTTTTTTAGTTGTGGCAAGGCTGCTAAGTCATTCCAGACTAATAGTTTGATGCCCTGGGTTATATTTTCTGCTTAAATGAGAGATAGGTTGCATTGAGGAAAATCTGAGCCCTAACCCTAACTGCCCAAACCCTTAGCTAGGGTTAGGGTTAGCATTATTAGAAAACATAGAGGATGTTTGATGGCATGGCTGTGTTTTAGGACAGAAGTGAAATGTAGGAAAAGTGTTATTTTAATGTTCTCTGCACATTTTTTTTTCTTGCATATATGGCTCTATATACTGCATTGCCCTAAATGGGGATATTGTCTAAATCCCCGAAAAGCAAAAGATTGAAAGAAAGTGTTTAAATGTCTTATTCTGTTGCATTTGGCATTGAATGCAGTGGCATTTTAATAGGTGTAGCTAAAATTTATTGAGTTTTCCAGACTCTTAAGCTATTTAACGCTGATACCATGCTCATGGAGAGCACCATTCCACACAAAATTTGCAATAACAGAATACTTGTTAAAAACGGAAATTGTATCACAGTTGATATATTTTGTTAGTTTTGGCAAGGCTGCTAAGTCATTCCAGACTAATAGTTTGATGCCCTGGGTTATATTTTCTGCTTAAATGAGAGTTAGGTTGCATTGAGGAAAATCTGAGCACTAACCCTAACTGCCCAAACCCTTAGCTAGGGTTAGGGTTAGCATTATTAGAAAACATAGAGGATGTTTGATGGCATGGCTGTGTTTTAGGACAGAAGTGAAATGTAGGAAAAGTGTTATTTTAATGTTCTCTGCACATTTTTTTTTCTTGCATATATGGCTCTATATACTGCATTGCCCTAAATGAGGGTATTGTCTAAATCCCCGAAAAGCAAAAGATTGAAAGAAAGTGTTTAAATGTCTCATTCTGTTGCATTTGGCATTGAATGCAGTGGCATTTTAATAGGTGTAGCTAAAATTCATTGAGTTTTCCAGACTCTTAAGCTATTTAACGCTGATACCATGCTCATGGAGAGCACCATTCCACACAAAATTTGCAATAACAGAATACTTGTCTAAAAATGAATTTGTTTCACAGTTGATATATTTTCTTAGTTGTGGCAAGGCTGCTAAGTCTTTCCAGACTAATAGTTTGATGCCCTGGGTTATATTTTCTGCTTAAATGACAGTTAGGTTGCATTGAGGAAAATCTGAGCCCTAACCCTAACTGCCCAAACCCTTAGCTAGGGTTAGGGTTAGCATTATTAGAAAACATAGAGGATGTTTGATGGCATGGCTGTGTTTTAGGACAGAAGTGAAATGTAGGAAAAGTGTTATTTTAATGTTCTCTGCACATTTTTTTTTCTTGCATATATGGCTCTATATACTGCATTGCCCTAAATGGGGATATTGTCTAAATCCCCGAAAAGCAAAAGATTGAAAGAAAGTGTTTAAATGTCTTATTCTGTTGCATTTGGCATTGAATGCAGTGGCATTTTAATAGGTGTAGCTAAAATTTATTGAGTTTTCCAGACTCTTAAGCTATTTAACGCTGATACCATGCTCATGGAGAGCACCATTCCACACAAAATTTGCAATAACAGAATACTTGTTAAAAACGGAAATTGTATCACAGTTGATATATTTTGTTAGTTTTGGCAAGGCTGCTAAGTCATTCCAGACTAATAGTTTGATGCCCTGGGTTATATTTTCTGCTTAAATGAGAGTTAGGTTGCATTGAGGAAAATCTGAGCACTAACCCTAACTGCCCAAACCCTTAGCTAGGGTTAGGGTTAGCATTATTAGAAAACATAGAGGATGTTTGATGGCATGGCTGTGTTTTAGGACAGAAGTGAAATGTAGGAAAAGTGTTATTTTAATGTTCTCTGCACATTTTTTTTTCTTGCATATATGGCTCTATATACTGCATTGCCCTAAATGAGGGTATTGTCTAAATCCCCGAAAAGCAAAAGATTGAAAGAAAGTGTTTAAATGTCTCATTCTGTTGCATTTGGCATTGAATGCAGTGGCATTTTAATAGGTGTAGCTAAAATTCATTGAGTTTTCCAGACTCTTAAGCTATTTAACGCTGATACCATGCTCATGGAGAGCACCATTCCACACAAAATTTGCAATAACAGAATACTTGTCTAAAAATGAATTTGTTTCACAGTTGATATATTTTCTTAGTTGTGGCAAGGCTGCTAAGTCTTTCCAGACTAATAGTTTGATGCCCTGGGTTATATTTTCTGCTTAAATGACAGTTAGGTTGCATTGAGGAAAATCTGAGCCCTAACCCTAACTGCCCAAACCCTTAGCTAGGGTTAGGGTTAGCATTATTAGAAAACATAGAGGATGTTTGATGGCATGGCTGTGTTTTAGGACAGAAGTGAAATGTAGGAAAAGTGTTATTTTAATGTTCTCTGCACATTTTTTTTTCTTGCATATATGGCTCTATATACTGCATTGCCCTAAATGGGGATATTGTCTAAATCCCCGAAAAGCAAAAGATTGAAAGAAAGTGTTTAAATGTCTTATTCTGTTGCATTTGGCATTGAATGCAGTGGCATTTTAATAGGTGTAGCTAAAATTTATTGAGTTTTCCAGACTCTTAAGCTATTTAACGCTGATACCATGCTCATGGAGAGCACCATTCCACACAAAATTTGCAATAACAGAATACTTGTTAAAAACGGAAATTGTATCACAGTTGATATATTTTGTTAGTTTTGGCAAGGCTGCTAAGTCATTCCAGACTAATAGTTTGATGCCCTGGGTTATATTTTCTGCTTAAATGAGAGTTAGGTTGCATTGAGGAAAATCTGAGCACTAACCCTAACTGCCCAAACCCTTAGCTAGGGTTAGGGTTAGCATTATTAGAAAACATAGAGGATGTTTGTTGGCATGGCTGTGTTTTAGGACAGAAGTGAAATGTAGGAAAAGTGTTATTTTAATGTTCTCTGCACATTTTTTTTCTTGCATATATGGCTCTATATACTGCATTGCCCTAAATGGGGGTATTGTCTAAATCCCCGAAAAGCAAAAGATTGAAAGAAAGTGTTTAAATGTCTCATTCTGTTGCATTTGGCATTGAATGCAGTGGCATTTTAATAGGTGTAGCTAAAATTCATTGAGTTTTCCAGACTCTTAAGCTATTTAACGCTGATACCATGCTCATGGAGAGCACCATTCCACACAAAATTTGCAATAACAGAATACTTGTCAAAAAATGAATTTGTTTCCAGTTGATATATTTTTTTAGTTGTGGCAAGGCTGCTAAGTCATTCCAGACTAATAGTTTGATGCCCTGGGTTATATTTTCTGCTTAAATGAGAGATAGGTTGCATTGAGGAAAATCTGAGCCCTAACCCTAACTGCCCAAACCCTTAGCTAGGGTTAGGGTTAGCATTATTAGAAAACATAGAGGATGTTTGATGGCATGGCTGTGTTTTAGGACAGAAGTGAAATGTAGGAAAAGTGTTATTTTAATGTTCTCTGCACATTTTTTTTTCTTGCATATATGGCTCTATATACTGCATTGCCCTAAATGGGGATATTGTCTAAATCCCCGAAAAGCAAAAGATTGAAAGAAAGTGTTTAAATGTCTTATTCTGTTGCATTTGGCATTGAATGCAGTGGCATTTTAATAGGTGTAGCTAAAATTTATTGAGTTTTCCAGACTCTTAAGCTATTTAACGCTGATACCATGCTCATGGAGAGCACCATTCCACACAAAATTTGCAATAACAGAATACTTGTTAAAAACGGAAATTGTATCACAGTTGATATATTTTGTTAGTTTTGGCAAGGCTGCTAAGTCATTCCAGACTAATAGTTTGATGCCCTGGGTTATATTTTCAGCTTAAATGAGAGTTAGGTTGCATTGAGGAAAATCTGAGCCCTAACCCTAACTGCCCAAACCCTTAGCTAGGGTTAGGGTTAGCATTATTAGAAAACATAGAGGATGTTTGATGGCATGGCTGTGTTTTAGGACAGAAGTGAAATGTAGGAAAAGTGTTATTTTAATGTTCTCTGCACATTTTTTTTTTCTTGCATATATGGCTCTATATACTGCATTACCCTAAATGGGGATATTGTCTAAATCCCCGAAAAGCAAAAGATTGAAAGAAAGTGTTTAAATGTCTCATTCTGTTGCATTTGGCATTGAATGCAGTGGCATTTTAATAGGTGTAGCTAAAATTTATTGAGTTTTCCAGACTCTTAAGCTATTTAACGCTGATACCATGCTCATGGAGAGCACCATTCCACACAAAATTTGCAATAACAGAATACTTGTCTAAAAATGAATTTGTTTCACAGTTGATATATTTTCTTAGTTGTGGCAAGGCTGCTAAGTCTTTCCAGACTAATAGTTTGATGCCCTGGGTTATATTTTCTGCTTAAATGAGAGTTAGGTTGCATTGAGGAAAATCTGAGCCCTAACCCTAACTGCCCAAACCCTTAGCTAGGGTTAGGGTTAGCATTATTAGAAAACATAGAGGATGTTTGATGGCATGGCTGTGTTTTAGGACAGAATTGAAATGTAGGAAAAGTGTTATTTTAATGTTCTCTGCACATTTTTTTTTCTTGCATATATGGCTCTATATACTGCATTGCCCTAAATGGGGATATTGTCTAAATCCCCGAAAAGCAAAAGATTGAAAGAAAGTGTTTAAATGTCTTATTCTGTTGCATTTGGCATTGAATGCAGTGGGATTTTAATAGGTGTAGCTAAAATTTATTGAGTTTTCCAGACTCTTAAGCTATTTAACGCTGATACCATGCTCATGGAGAGCACCATTCCACACAAAATTTGCAATAACAGAATACTTGTTAAAAACGGAAATTGTATCACAGTTGATATATTTTGTTAGTTTTGGCAAGGCTGCTAAGTCATTCCAGACTAATAGTTTGATGCCCTGGGTTATATTTTCTGCTTAAATGAGAGTTAGGTTGCATTGAGGAAAATCTGAGCCCTAACCCTAACTGCCCAAACCCTTAGCTAGGGTTAGGGTTAGCATTATTAGAAAACATAGAGGATGTTTGATGACATGGCTGTGTTTTAGGACAGAAGTGAAATGTAGGAAAAGTGTTATTTTAATGTTCTCTGCACATTTTTTTTCTTGCATATATGGCTCTATATACTGCATTGCCCTAAATGGGGGTATTGTCTAAATCCCCGAAAAGCAAAAGATTGAAAGAAAGTGTTTAAATGTCTCATTCTGTTGCATTTGGCATTGAATGCAGTGGCATTTTAATAGGTGTAGCTAAAATTCATTGAGTTTTCCAGACTCTTAAGCTATTTAACGCTGATACCATGCTCATGGAGAGCACCATTCCACACAAAATTTGCAATAACAGAATACTTGTCAAAAAGTGAAATTGTATCACTGTTGATACATTTTTTTAGTTGTGGCAAGGCTGCTAAGTCATTCCAGACTAATAGTTTGATGCCCTGGGTTATATTTTCTGCTTAAATGAGAGATAGGTTGCATTGAGGAAAATCTGAGCCCTAACCCTAACTGCCCAAACCCTTAGCTAGGGTTAGGGTTAGCATTATTAGAAAACATAGAGGATGTTTGATGGCATGGCTGTGTTTTAGGACAGAAGTGAAATGTAGGAAAAGTGTTATTTTAATGTTCTCTGCACATTTTTTTTCTTGCATATATGGCTCTATATACTGCATTGCCCTAAATGGGGGTATTGTCTAAATCCCCGAAAAGCAAAAGATTGAAAGAAAGTGTTTAAATGTCTCATTCTGTTGCATTTGGCATTGAATGCAGTGGCATTTTAATAGGTGTAGCTAAAATTCATTGAGTTTTCCAGACTCTTAAGCTATTTAACGCTGATACCATGCTCATGGAGAGCACAATTCCACACAAAATTTGCAATAACAGAATACTTGTCAAAAAATGAATTTGTTTCCAGTTGATATATTTTTTTAGTTGTGGCAAGGCTGCTAAGTCATTCCAGACTAATAGTTTGATGCCCTGGGTTATATTTTCTGCTTAAATGAGAGATAGGTTGCATTGAGGAAAATCTGAGCCCTAACCCTAACTGCCCAAACCCTTAGCTAGGGTTAGGGTTAGCATTATTAGAAAACATAGAGGATGTTTGATGGCATGGCTGTGTTTTAGGACAGAAGTGAAATGTAGGAAAAGTGTTATTTTAATGTTCTCTGCACATTTTTTTTTCTTGCATATATGGCTCTATATACTGCATTGCCCTAAATGGGGATATTGTCTAAATCCCCGAAAAGCAAAAGATTGAAAGAAAGTGTTTAAATGTCTTATTCTGTTGCATTTGGCATTGAATGCAGTGGCATTTTAATAGGTGTAGCTAAAATTTATTGAGTTTTCCAGACTCTTAAGCTATTTAACGCTGATACCATGCTCATGGAGAGCACCATTCCACACAAAATTTGCAATAACAGAATACTTGTTAAAAACGGAAATTGTATCACAGTTGATATATTTTGTTAGTTTTGGCAAGGCTGCTAAGTCATTCCAGACTAATAGTTTGATGCCCTGGGTTATATTTTCTGCTTAAATGAGAGTTAGGTTGCATTGAGGAAAATCTGAGCACTAACCCTAACTGCCCAAACCCTTAGCTAGGGTTAGGGTTAGCATTATTAGAAAACATAGAGGATGTTTGATGGCATGGCTGTGTTTTAGGACAGAAGTGAAATGTAGGAAAAGTGTTATTTTAATGTTCTCTGCACATTTTTTTTTCTTGCATATATGGCTCTATATACTGCATTGCCCTAAATGAGGGTATTGTCTAAATCCCCGAAAAGCAAAAGATTGAAAGAAAGTGTTTAAATGTCTCATTCTGTTGCATTTGGCATTGAATGCAGTGGCATTTTAATAGGTGTAGCTAAAATTCATTGAGTTTTCCAGACTCTTAAGCTATTTAACGCTGATACCATGCTCATGGAGAGCACCATTCCACACAAAATTTGCAATAACAGAATACTTGTCAAGAAATGAATTTGTTTCCAGTTGATATATTTTTTTAGTTGTGGCAAGGCTGCTAAGTCATTCCAGACTAATAGTTTGATGCCCTGGGTTATATTTTCAGCTTAAATGAGAGTTAGGTTGCATTGAGGAAAATCTGAGCCCTAACCCTAACTGCCCAAACCCTTAGCTAGGGTTAGGGTTAGCATTATTAGAAAACATAGAGGATGTTTGATGGCATGGCTGTGTTTTAGGACAGAAGTGAAATGTAGGAAAAGTGTTATTTTAATGTTCTCTGCACATTTTTTTTTCTTGCATATATGGCTCTATATACTGCATTGCCCTAAATGGGGATATTGTCTAAATCCCCGAAAAGCAAAAGATTGAAAGAAAGTGTTGAAATGTCTTATTCTATTGCATTTGGCATTGAATGCAGTGGTATTTTAATAGGTGTAGCTAAAATTTATTGAGTTTTCCAGACTCTTAAGCTATTTAACGCTGATACCATGCTCATGGAGAGCACCATTCCACACAAAATTTGCAATAACAGAATATTTGTTAAAAAGTGAAAGTGTATCACTGTTGATACATTTTGTTTGTTGTGGCAAGGCTGCTAAGTCATTCCAGACTAATAGTTTGATGCCCTGGGTTATATTTTCTGCTTAAATGACAGTTAGGTTGCATTGAGGAAAATCTGACCCCTAACCCTAACTGCCCAAACCCTTAGCTAGGGTTAGGGTTAGCATTATTAGAAAACATAGAGGATGTTTGATGGCATGGCTGTGTTTTAGGACAGAAGTGAAATGTAGGAAAAGTGTTATTTTAATGTTCTCTGCACATTTTTTTTTCGTGCATATATGGCTCTATATACTGCATTGCCCTAAATGGGGATATTGTCTAAATCCCCGAAAAGCAAAAGATTGAAAGAAAGTGTTTAAATGTCTTAATCTGTTGCATTTGGCATTGAATGCAGTGGTATTTTAATAGGTGTAGCTAAAATTTATTGAGTTTTCCAGACTCTTAAGCTATTTAACGCTGATACCATGCTCATGGAGAGCACCATTCCACACAAAATTTGCAATAACAGAATACTTGTTAAAAAGTGAAATTGTATCACTGTTGATACATTTTGTTTGTTGTGGCAAGGCTGCTAAGTCATTCCAGACTAATAGTTTGATGCCCTGGGTTATATTTTCTGCTTAAATGAGAGTTAGGTTGCATTGAGGAAAATCTGAGCCCTAACCCTAACTATACAAACCCTTAGCTAGGGTTAGGGTTAGCATTATTAGAAAACATAGAGGATGTTTGATGGCATGGCTGTGTTTTAGGACAGAAGTGAAATGTAGGAAAAGTGTTATTTTAATGTTCTCTGCACATTTTTTTTTCTTGCATATATGGCTCTATATACTGCATTGCCCTAAATGGGGATATTGTCTAAATCCCCGAAAAGCAAAAGATTGAAAGAAAGTGTTGAAATGTCTTATTCTGTTGCATTTGGCATTGAATGCAGTGGCATTTTAATAGGTGTAGCTAAAATTTATTGAGTTTTCCAGACTCTTAAGCTATTTAACGCTGATACCATGCTCATGGAGAGCACCATTCCACACAAAATTTGCAATAACAGAATACTTGTTAAAAACGGAAATTGTATCACAGTTGATATATTTTGTTAGTTTTGGCAAGGCTGCTAAGTCATTCCAGACTAATAGTTTGATGCCCTGGGTTATATTTTCTGCTTAAATGAGAGTTAGGTTGCATTGAGGAAAATCTGAGCCCTAACCCTAACTGCCCAAACCCTTAGCTAGGGTTAGGGTTAGCATTATTAGAAAACATAGAGGATGTTTGATGGCATGGCTGTGTTTTAGGACAGAAGTGAAATGTAGGAAAAGTGTTATTTTAATGTTCTCTGCACATTTTTTTTTCTTGCATAAATGGCTCTATATACTGCATTGCCCTAAATGAGGGTATTGTCTAAATCCCCGAAAAGCAAAAGATTGAAAGAAAGTGTTTAAATGTCTCATTCTGTTGCATTTGGCATTGAATGCAGTGGCATTTTAATAGGTGTAGCTAAAATTCATTGAGTTTTCCAGACTCTTAAGCTATTTAACGCTGATACCATGCTCATGGAGAGCACCATTCCACACAAAATTTGCAATAACAGAATACTTGTCAAAAAGTGAAATTGTATCACTGTTGATACATTTTCTTTGTTGTGGCAAGGCTGCTAAGTCATTCCAGACTAATAGTTTGATGCCCTGGGTTATATTTTCTGCTTAAATGACAGTTAGGTTGCATTGAGGAAAATCTGAGCCCTAACCCTAACTGCCCAAACCCTTAGCTAGGGTTAGGGTTAGCATTATTAGAAAACATAGAGGATGTTTGATGGCATGGCTGTGTTTTAGGACAGAAGTGAAATGTAGGAAAAGTGTTATTTTAATGTTCTCTGCACATTTTTTTTTCTTGCATATATGGCTCTTTATACTGCATTGCCCTAAATGGGGATATTGTCTAAATCCCCGAAAAGCAAAAGATTGAAAGAAAGTGTTTAAATGTCTTATTCTGTTGCATTTGGCATTGAATGCAGTGGCATTTTAATAGGTGTAGCTAAAATTTATTGAGTTTTCCAGACTCTTAAGCTATTTAACGCTGATACCATGCTCATGGAGAGCACCATTCCACACAAAATTTGCAATAACAGAATACTTGTTAAAAACGGAAATTGTATCACAGTTGATATATTTTGTTAGTTTTGGCAAGGCTGCTAAGTCATTCCAGACTAATAGTTTGATGCCCTGGGTTATATTTTCTGCTTAAATGAGAGTTAGGTTGCATTGAGGAAAATCTGAGCCCTAACCCTAACTGCCCAAACCCTTAGCTAGGGTTAGGGTTAGCATTATTAGAAAACATAGAGGATGTTTGATGGCATGGCTGTGTTTTAGGACAGAAGTGAAATGTAGGAAAAGTGTTATTTTAATGTTCTCTGCACATTTTTTTTTCTTGCATATATGGCTCTATATACTGCATTGCCCTAAATGAGGGTATTGTCTAAATCCCCGAAAAGCAAAAGATTGAAAGAAAGTGTTTAAATGTCTCATTCTGTTGCATTTGGCATTGAATGCAGTGGCATTTTAATAGGTGTAGCTAAAATTCATTGAGTTTTCCAGACTCTTAAGCTATTTAACGCTGATACCATGCTCATGGAGAGCACCATTCCACACAAAATTTGCAATAACAGAATACTTGTCAAAAAGTGAAATTGTATCACTGTTGATACATTTTGTTTGTTGTGGCAAGGCTGCTAAGTCATTCCAGACTAATAGTTTGATGCCCTGGGTTATATTTTCTGCTTAAATGACAGTTAGGTTGCATTGAGGAAAATCTGAGCCCTAACCCTAACTGCCCAAACCCTTAGCTAGGGTTAGGGTTAGCATTATTAGAAAACATAGAGGATGTTTGATGGCATGGCTGTGTTTTAGGACAGAAGTGAAATGTAGGAAAAGTGTTATTTTAATGTTCTCTGCACATTTTTTTTTCTTGCATATATGGCTCTATATACTGCATTGCCCTAAATGGGGATATTGTCTAAATCCCCGAAAAGCAAAAGATTGAAAGAAAGTGTTTAAATGTCTTATTCTGTTGCATTTGGCATTGAATGCAGTGGCATTTTAATAGGTGTAGCTAAAATTTATTGAGTTTTCCAGACTCTTAAGCTATTTAACGCTGATACCATGCTCATGGAGAGCACCATTCCACACAAAATTTGCAATAACAGAATACTTGTTAAAAACGGAAATTGTATCACAGTTGATATATTTTGTTAGTTTTGGCAAGGCTGCTAAGTCATTCCAGACTAATAGTTTGATGCCCTGGGTTATATTTTCTGCTTAAATGAGAGTTAGGTTGCATTGAGGAAAATCTGAGCCCTAACCCTAACTGCCCAAACCCTTAGCTAGGGTTAGGGTTAGCATTATTAGAAAACATAGAGGATGTTTGATGGCATGGCTGTGTTTTAGGACAGAAGTGAAATGTAGGAAAAGTGTTATTTTAATGTTCTCTGCACATTTTTTTTTCTTGCATATATGGCTCTTTATACTGCATTGCCCTAAATGGGGATATTGTCTAAATCCCCGAAAAGCAAAAGATTGAAAGAAAGTGTTTAAATGTCTTATTCTGTTGCATTTGGCATTGAATGCAGTGGCATTTTAATAGGTGTAGCTAAAATTTATTGAGTTTTCCAGACTCTTAAGCTATTTAACGCTGATACCATGCTCATGGAGAGCACCATTCCACACAAAATTTGCAATAACAGAATACTTGTTAAAAACGGAAATTGTATCACAGTTGATATATTTTGTTAGTTTTGGCAAGGCTGCTAAGTCATTCCAGACTAATAGTTTGATGCCCTGGGTTATATTTTCTGCTTAAATGAGAGTTAGGTTGCATTGAGGAAAATCTGAGCCCTAACCCTAACTGCCCAAACCCTTAGCTAGGGTTAGGGTTAGCATTATTAGAAAACATAGAGGATGTTTGATGGCATGGCTGTGTTTTAGGACAGAAGTGAAATGTAGGAAAAGTGTTATTTTAATGTTCTCTGCACATTTTTTTTTCTTGCATATATGGCTCTATATACTGCATTGCCCTAAATGAGGGTATTGTCTAAATCCCCGAAAAGCAAAAGATTGAAAGAAAGTGTTTAAATGTCTCATTCTGTTGCATTTGGCATTGAATGCAGTGGCATTTTAATAGGTGTAGCTAAAATTCATTGAGTTTTCCAGACTCTTAAGCTATTTAACGCTGATACCATGCTCATGGAGAGCACCATTCCACACAAAATTTGCAATAACAGAATACTTGTCAAAAAGTGAAATTGTATCACTGTTGATACATTTTGTTTGTTGTGGCAAGGCTGCTAAGTCATTCCAGACTAATAGTTTGATGCCCTGGGTTATATTTTCTGCTTAAATGAGAGTTAGGTTGCATTGAGGAAAATCTGAGCCCTACCCTAACTGCCCAAACCCTTAGCTAGGGTTCGGGTTAGCATTATTAGAAAACATAGAGGATGTTTGATGGCATGGCTGTGTGTTAGGACAGAAGTGAAATGTAGGAAAAGTGTTATTTTAATGTTCTCTGCACATTTTTTTTTCTTGCATATATGGCTCTATATACTGCATTGCCCTAAATGGGGATATTGTCTAAATCCCCGAAAAGCAAAAGATTGAAAGAAAGTGTTTAAATGTCTTATTCTGTTGCATTTGGCATTGAATGCAGTGGCATTTTAATAGGTGTAGCTAAAATTCATTGAGTTTTCCAGACTCTTAAGCTATTTAACGCTGATACCATGCTCATAGAGAGCACCATTCCACACAAAATTTGCAATAACAGAATACTTGTCAAAAAATGAATTTGTTTCCAGTTGATATATTTTTTTAGTTGTGGCAAGGCTGCTAAGTCATTCCAGACTAATAGTTTGATGCCCTGGGTTATATTTTCTGCTTAAATGAGAGATAGGTTGCATTGAGGAAAATCTGAGCCCTAACCCTAACTGCCCAAACCCTTAGCTAGGGTTAGGGTTAGCATTATTAGAAAACATAGAGGATGTTTGATGGCATGGCTGTGTTTTAGGACAGAAGTGAAATGTAGGAAAAGTGTTATTTTAATGTTCTCTGCACATTTTTTTTTCTTGCATATATGGCTCTATATACTGCATTGCCCTAAATGGGGATATTGTCTAAATCCCCGAAAAGCAAAAGATTGAAAGAAAGTGTTTAAATGTCTTATTCTGTTGCATTTGGCATTGAATGCAGTGGCATTTTAATAGGTGTAGCTAAAATTCATTGAGTTTTCCAGACTCTTAAGGTATTTAACGCTGATACCATGCTCATGGAGAGCACCATTCCACACAAAATTTGCAATAACAGAATACTTGTCAAAAAATGAATTTGTTTCACAGTTGATATATTTTGTTAGTTGTGACAAAGCTGCTAAGTCATTCCAGACTAATAGTTTGATGCCCTGGGTTATATTTTCTGCTTAAATGAGAGTTAGGTTGCATTGAGGAAAATCTGAGCCCTAACCCTAACTGCCCAAACCCTTAGCTAGGGTTAGGGTTAGCATTATTAGAAAACATAGAGGATGTTTGATGGCATGGCTGTGTTTTAGGACAGAAGTGAAATGTAGGAAAAGTGTTATTTTAATGTTCTCTGCACATTTTTTTTTCTTGCATATATGGCTCTATATACTGCATTGCCCTAAATGGAGATATTGTCTAAATCCCCGAAAAGCAAAAGATTGAAAGAAAGTGTTTAAATGTCTCATTCTGTTGCATTTGGCATTGAATGCAGTGGCATTTTAATAGGTGTAGCTAAAATTCATTGAGTTTTCCAGACTCTTAAGCTATTTAACGCTGATACCATGCTCATGGAGAGCACCATTCCACACAAAATTTGCAATAACAGAATACTTGTCAAAAAGTGAAATTGTATCACTGTTGATACATTTTGTTTGTTGTGGCAAGGCTGCTAAGTCATTCCAGACTAATAGTTTGATGCCCTGGGTTATATTTTCTGCTTAAATGAGAGTTAGGTTGCATTGAGGAAAATCTGAGCCCTAACCCTAACTGCCCAAACCCTTAGCTAGGGTTCGGGTTAGCATTATTAGAAAACATAGAGGATGTTTGATGGCATGGCTGTGTTTTAGGACAGAAGTGAAATGTAGGAAAAGTGTTATTTTAATGTTCTCTGCACATTTTTTTTTCTTGCATATATGGCTCTATATACTGCATTGCCCTAAATGGGGATATTGTCTAAATCCCCGAAAAGCAAAAGATTGAAAGAAAGTGTTTAAATGTCTTATTCTGTTGCATTTGGCATTGAATGCAGTGGCATTTTAATAGGTGTAGCTAAAATTTATTGAGTTTTCCAGACTCTTAAGCTATTTAACGCTGATACCATGCTCATGGAGAGCACCATTCCACACAAAATTTGCAATAACAGAATACTTGTTAAAAACGGAAATTGTATCACAGTTGATATATTTTGTTAGTTGTGGCAAGGCAGCTAAGTCATTCCAGACTAATAGTTTGATGCCCTGGGTTATATTTTCTGCTTAAATGAGAGTTAGGTTGCATTGAGGAAAATCTGAGCCCTAACCCTAACTGCCCAAACCCTTAGCTAGGGTTAGGGTTAGCATTATTAGAAAACATAGAGGATGTTTGATGGCATGGCTGTGTTTTAGGACAGAAGTGAAATGTAGGAAAAGTGTTATTTTAATGTTCTCTGCACATTTTTTTTTCTTGCATATGTGGTTCTATATACTGCATTGCCCTAAATGGGGATATTGTCTAAATCCCCGAAAAGCAAAACATTGAAAGAAAGTGTTTAAATGTCTTATTCTATTGCATTTGGCATTGAATGCAGTGGCATTTTAATAGGTGTAGCTAAAATTCATTGAGTTTTCCAGACTCTTAAGCTATTTAACGCTGATACCATGCTCATGGAGAGCACCATTCCACACAAAATTTGCAATAACAGAATACTTGTCAAAAAGTGAAATTGTATCACTGTTGATACATTTTGTTTGTTGTGGCAAGGCTGCTAAGTCATTCCAGACTAATAGTTTGATGCCCTGGGTTATATTTTCTGCTTAAATGAGAGTTAGGTTGCATTGAGGAAAATCTGAGCCCTAACCCTAACTGCCCAAACCCTTAGCTAGGGTTAGGGTTAGCATTATTAGAAAACATAGAGGATGTTTGATGGCATGGCTGTGTTTTAGGACAGAAGTGAAATGTAGGAAAAGTGTTATTTTAATGTTCTCTGCACATTTTTTTTTCTTGCATATATGGCTCTATATACTGCATTGCCCTAAATGAGGGTATTGTCTAAATCCCCGAAAAGCAAAAGATTGAAAGAAAGTGTTTAAATGTCTCATTCTGTTGCATTTGGCATTGAATGCAGTGGCATTTTAATAGGTGTAGCTAAAATTCATTGAGTTTTCCAGACTCTTAAGCTATTTAACGCTGATACCATGCTCATGGAGAGCACCATTCCACACAAAATTTGCAATAACAGAATACTTGTCAAAAAGTGAAATTGTATCACTGTTGATACATTTTGTTTGTTGTGGCAAGGCTGCTAAGTCATTCCAGACTAATAGTTTGATGCCCTGGGTTATATTTTCTGCTTAAATGAGAGTTAGGTTGCATTGAGGAAAATCTGAGCCCTAACCCTAACTGCCCAAACCCTTAGCTAGGGTTCGGGTTAGCATTATTAGAAAACATAGAGGATGTTTGATGGCATGGCTGTGTTTTAGGACAGAAGTGAAATGTAGGAAAAGTGTTATTTTAATGTTCTCTGCACATTTTTTTTTCTTGCATATATGGCTCTATATACTGCATTGCCCTAAATGGGGATATTGTCTAAATCCCCGAAAAGCAAAAGATTGAAAGAAAGTGTTTAAATGTCTTATTCTGTTGCATTTGGCATTGAATGCAGTGGCATTTTAATAGGTGTAGCTAAAATTCATTGAGTTTTCCAGACTCTTAAGCTATTTAACGCTGATACCATGCTCATAGAGAGCACCATTCCACACAAAATTTGCAATAACAGAATACTTGTCAAAAAATGAATTTGTTTCCAGTTGATATATTTTTTTAGTTGTGGCAAGGCTGCTAAGTCATTCCAGACTAATAGTTTGATGCCCTGGGTTATATTTTCTGCTTAAATGAGAGATAGGTTGCATTGAGGAAAATCTGAGCCCTAACCCTAACTGCCCAAACCCTTAGCTAGGGTTAGGGTTAGCATTATTAGAAAACATAGAGGATGTTTGATGGCATGGCTGTGTTTTAGGACAGAACTGAAATGTAGGAAAAGTGTTATTTTAATGTTCTCTGCACATTTTTTTTTCTTGCATATATGGCTCTATATACTGCATTGCCCTAAATGGGGATATTGTCTAAATCCCCGAAAAGCAAAAGATTGAAAGAAAGTGTTTAAATGTCTCATTCTGTTGCATTTGGCATTGAATGCAGTGGCATTTTAATAGGTGTAGCTAAAATTCATTGAGTTTTCCAGACTCTTAAGCTATTTAACGCTGATACCATGCTCATGGAGAGCACCATTCCACACAAAATTTGCAATAACAGAATACTTGTTAAAAACGGAAATTGTATCACAGTTGATATATTTTGTTAGTTTTGGCAAGGCTGCTAAGTCATTCCAGACTAATAGTTTGATGCCCTGGGTTATATTTTCTGCTTAAATGAGAGTTAGGTTGCATTGAGGAAAATCTGAGCCCTAACCCTAACTGCCCAAACCCTTAGCTAGGGTTAGGGTTAGCATTATTAGAAAACATAGAGGATGTTTGATGGCATGGCTGTGTTTTAGGACAGAAGTGAAATGTAGGAAAAGTGTTATTTTAATGTTCTCTGCACATTTTTTTTTCTTGCATAAATGGCTCTATATACTGCATTGCCCTAAATGGGGATATTGTCTAAATCCCCGAAAAGCAAAAGATTGAAAGAAAGTGTTTAAATGTCTTATTCTGTTGCATTTGGCATTGAATGCAGTGGCATTTTAATAGGTGTAGCTAAAATTCATTGAGTTTTCCAGACTCTTAAGCTATTTAACGCTGATACCATGCTCATGGAGAGCACCATTCCACACAAAATTTGCAATAACAGAATACTTGTCAAAAAATGAATTTGTTTCACAGTTGATATATTTTGTTAGTTGTGGCAAGGCTGCTAAGTCATTCCAGACTAATAGTTTGATGCCCTGGGTTATATTTTCTGCTTAAATGAGAGTTAGGTTGCATTGAGGAAAATCTGAGCCCTAACCCTAACTGCCCAAACCCTTAGCTAGGGTTAGGGTTAGCATTATTAGAAAACATAGAGGATGTTTGATGGCATGGCTGTGTTTTAGGACAGAAGTGAAATGTAGGAAAAGTGTTATTTTAATGTTCTCTGCACATTTTTTTTTCTTGCATATATGGCTCTATATACTGCATTGCCCTAAATGGAGATATTGTCTAAATCCCCGAAAAGCAAAAGATTGAAAGAAAGTGTTTAAATGTCTCATTCTGTTGCATTTGGCATTGAATGCAGTGGCATTTTAATAGGTGTAGCTAAAATTCATTGAGTTTTCCAGACTCTTAAGCTATTTAACGCTGATACCATGCTCATGGAGAGCACCATTCCACACAAAATTTGCAATAACAGAATACTTGTCAAAAAGTGAAATTGTATCACTGTTGATACATTTTGTTTGTTGTGGCAAGGCTGCTAAGTCATTCCAGACTAATAGTTTGATGCCCTGGGTTATATTTTCTGCTTAAATGAGAGTTAGGTTGCATTGAGGAAAATCTGAGCCCTAACCCTAACTGCCCAAACCCTTAGCTAGGGTTAGGGTTAGCATTATTAGAAAACATAGAGGATGTTTGATGGCATGGCTGTGTTTTAGGACAGAAGTGAAATGTAGGAAAAGTGTTATTTTAATGTTCTCTGCACATTTTTTTTTCTTGCATAAATGGCTCTATATACTGCATTGCCCTAAATGGGGATATTGTCTAAATCCCCGAAAAGCAAAAGATTGAAAGAAAGTGTTTAAATGTCTTATTCTGTTGCATTTGGCATTGAATGCAGTGGCATTTTAATAGGTGTAGCTAAAATTCATTGAGTTTTCCAGACTCTTAAGCTATTTAACACTGATACCATGCTCATAGAGAGCACCATTCCACACAAAATTTGCAATAACAGAATACTTGTCAAAAAATGAATTTGTTTCCAGTTGATATATTTTTTTAGTTGTGGCAAGGCTGCTAAGTCATTCCAGACTAATAGTTTGATGCCCTGGGTTATATTTTCTGCTTAAATGAGAGATAGGTTGCATTGAGGAAAATCTGAGCCCTAACCCTAACTGCCCAAACCCTTAGCTAGGGTTAGGGTTAGCATTATTAGAAAACATAGAGGATGTTTGATGGCATGGCTGTGTTTTAGGACAGAAGTGAAATGTAGGAAAAGTGTTATTTTAATGTTCTCTGCACATTTTTTTTTCTTGCATATATGGCTCTATATACTGCATTGCCCTAAATGGGGATATTGTCTAAATCCCCGAAAAGCAAAAGATTGAAAGAAAGTGTTTAAATGTCTTATTCTGTTGCATTTGGCATTGAATGCAGTGGCATTTTAATAGGTGTAGCTAAAATTCATTGAGTTTTCCAGACTCTTAAGGTATTTAACGCTGATACCATGCTCATGGAGAGCACCATTCCACACAAAATTTGCAATAACAGAATACTTGTCAAAAAATGAATTTGTTTCACAGTTGATATATTTTGTTAGTTGTGACAAAGCTGCTAAGTCATTCCAGACTAATAGTTTGATGCCCTGGGTTATATTTTCTGCTTAAATGAGAGTTAGGTTGCATTGAGGAAAATCTGAGCCCTAACCCTAACTGCCCAAACCCTTAGCTAGGGTTAGGGTTAGCATTATTAGAAAACATAGAGGATGTTTGATGGCATGGCTGTGTTTTAGGACAGAAGTGAAATGTAGGAAAAGTGTTATTTTAATGTTCTCTGCACATTTTTTTTTCTTGCATATATGGCTCTATATACTGCATTGCCCTAAATGGAGATATTGTCTAAATCCCCGAAAAGCAAAAGATTGAAAGAAAGTGTTTAAATGTCTCATTCTGTTGCATTTGGCATTGAATGCAGTGGCATTTTAATAGGTGTAGCTAAAATTCATTGAGTTTTCCAGACTCTTAAGCTATTTAACGCTGATACCATGCTCATGGAGAGCACCATTCCACACAAAATTTGCAATAACAGAATACTTGTCAAAAAGTGAAATTGTATCACTGTTGATACATTTTGTTTGTTGTGGCAAGGCTGCTAAGTCATTCCAGACTAATAGTTTGATGCCCTGGGTTATATTTTCTGCTTAAATGAGAGTTAGGTTGCATTGAGGAAAATCTGAACCCTAACCCTAACTGCCCAAACCCTTAGCTAGGGTTCGGGTTAGCATTATTAGAAAACATAGAGGATGTTTGATGGCATGGCTGTGTTTTAGGACAGAAGTGAAATGTAGGAAAAGTGTTATTTTAATGTTCTCTGCACATTTTTTTTTCTTGCATATATGGCTCTATATACTGCATTGCCCTAAATGGGGATATTGTCTAAATCCCCGAAAAGCAAAAGATTGAAAGAAAGTGTTTAAATGTCTTATTCTGTTGCATTTGGCATTGAATGCAGTGGCATTTTAATAGGTGTAGCTAAAATTTATTGAGTTTTCCAGACTCTTAAGCTATTTAACGCTGATACCATGCTCATGGAGAGCACCATTCCACACAAAATTTGCAATAACAGAATACTTGTTAAAAACGGAAATTGTATCACAGTTGATATATTTTGTTAGTTGTGGCAAGGCAGCTAAGTCATTCCAGACTAATAGTTTGATGCCCTGGGTTATATTTTCTGCTTAAATGAGAGTTAGGTTGCATTGAGGAAAATCTGAGCCCTAACCCTAACTGCCCAAACCCTTAGCTAGGGTTAGGGTTAGCATTATTAGAAAACATAGAGGATGTTTGATGGCATGGCTGTGTTTTAGGACAGAAGTGAAATGTAGGAAAAGTGTTATTTTAATGTTCTCTGCACATTTTTTTTTCTTGAATATGTGGTTCTATATACTGCATTGCCCTAAATGGGGATATTGTCTAAATCCCCGAAAAGCAAAACATTGAAAGAAAGTGTTTAAATGTCTTATTCTATTGCATTTGGCATTGAATGCAGTGGCATTTTAATAGGTGTAGCTAAAATTTATTGAGTTTTCCAGACTCTTAAGCTATTTAACGCTGATACCATGCTCATGGAGAGCACCATTCCACACAAAATTTGCAATAACAGAATACTTGTTAAAAACGGAAATTGTATCACAGTTGATATATTTTGTTAGTTTTGGCAAGGCTGCTAAGTCATTCCAGACTAATAGTTTGATGCCCTGGGTTATATTTTCTGCTTAAATGAGAGTTAGGTTGCATTGAGGAAAATCTGAGCCCTAACCCTAACTGCCCAAACCCTTAGCTAGGGTTAGGGTTAGCATTATTAGAAAACATAGAGGATGTTTGATGGCATGGCTGTGTTTTAGGACAGAAGTGAAATGTAGGAAAAGTGTTATTTTAATGTTCTCTGCACATTTTTTTTTCTTGCATATATGGCTCTATATACTGCATTACCCTAAATGAGGGTATTGTCTAAATCCCCTAAAAGCAAAAGATTGAAAGAAAGTGTTTAAATGTCTCATTCTGTTGCATTTGGCATTGAATGCAGTGGCATTTTAATAGGTGTAGCTAAAATTCATTGAGTTTTCCAGACTCTTAAGCTATTTAACGCTGATACCATGCTCATGGAGAGCACCATTCCACACAAAATTTGCAATAACAGAATACTTGTCAAAAAGTGAAATTGTATCACTGTTGATACATTTTGTTTGTTGTGGCAAGGCTGCTAAGTCATTCCAGACTAATAGTTTGATGCCCTGGGTTATATTTTCTGCTTAAATGAGAGTTAGGTTGCATTGAGGAAAATCTGAGCCCTAACCCTAACTGCCCAAACCCTTAGCTAGGGTTAGGGTTAGCATTATTAGAAAACATAGAGGATGTTTGATGGCATGGCTGTGTTTTAGGACAGAAGTGAAATGTAGGAAAAGTGTTATTTTAATGTTCTCTGCACATTTTTTTTTCTTGCATATATGGCTCTATATACTGCATTGCCCTAAATGAGGGTATTGTCTAAATCCCCGAAAAGCAAAAGATTGAAAGAAAGTGTTTAAATGTCTCATTCTGTTGCATTTGGCATTGAATGCAGTGGCATTTTAATAGGTGTAGCTAAAATTCATTGAGTTTTCCAGACTCTTAAGCTATTTAACGCTGATACCATGCTCATGGAGAGCACCATTCCACACAAAATTTGCAATAACAGAATACTTGTCAAAAAATGAATTTGTTTCCAGTTCATATATTTTTTTAGTTGTGGCAAGGCTGCTAAGTCATTCCAGACTAATAGTTTGATGCCCTGGGTTATATTTTCTGCTTAAATGAGAGATAGGTTGCATTGAGGAAAATCTGAGCCCTAACCCTAACTGCCCAAACCCTTAGCTAGGGTTAGGGTTAGCATTATTAGAAAACATAGAGGATGTTTGATGGCATGGCTGTGTTTTAGGACAGAAGTGAAATGTAGGAAAAGTGTTATTTTAATGTTCTCTGCACATTTTTTTTTCTTGAATATGTGGTTCTATATACTGCATTGCCCTAAATGGGGATATTGTCTAAATCCCCGAAAAGCAAAACATTGAAAGAAAGTGTTTAAATGTCTTATTCTATTGCATTTGGCATTGAATGCAGTGGCATTTTAATAGGTGTAGCTAAAATTTATTGAGTTTTCCAGACTCTTAAGCTATTTAACGCTGATACCATGCTCATGGAGAGCACCATTCCACACAAAATTTGCAATAACAGAATACTTGTTAAAAACGGAAATTGTATCACAGTTGATATATTTTGTTAGTTTTGGCAAGGCTGCTAAGTCATTCCAGACTAATAGTTTGATGCCCTGGGTTATATTTTCTGCTTAAATGAGAGTTAGGTTGCATTGAGGAAAATCTGAGCCCTAACCCTAACTGCCCAAACCCTTAGCTAGGGTTAGGGTTAGCATTATTAGAAAACATAGAGGATGTTTGATGGCATGGCTGTGTTTTAGGACAGAAGTGAAATGTAGAAAAAGTGTTATTTTAATGTTCTCTGCACATTTTTTTTTCTTGCATATATGGCTCTATATACTGCATTGCCCTAAATGAGGGTATTGTCTAAATCCCCGAAAAGCAAAAGATTGAAAGAAAGTGTTTAAATGTCTCATTCTGTTGCATTTGGCATTGAATGCAGTGGCATTTTAATAGGTGTAGCTAAAATTCATTGAGTTTTCCAGACTCTTAAGCTATTTAACGCTGATACCATGCTCATGGAGAGCACCATTCCACACAAAATTTGCAATAACAGAATACTTGTCAAAAAATGAATTTGTTTCCAGTTCATATATTTTTTTAGTTGTGGCAAGGCTGCTAAGTCATTCCAGACTAATAGTTTGATGCCCTGGGTTATATTTTCTGCTTAAATGAGAGATAGGTTGCATTGAGGAAAATCTGAGCCCTAACCCTAACTGCCCAAACCCTTAGCTAGGGTTAGGGTTAGCATTATTAGAAAACATAGAGGATGTTTGATGGCATGGCTGTGTTTTAGGACAGAAGTGAAATGTAGGAAAAGTGTTATTTTAATGTTCTCTGCACATTTTTTTTTCTTGCATATGTGGCTCTATATACTGCATTGCCCTAAATGGGGATATTGTCTAAATCCCCGAAAAGCAAAAGATTGAAAGAAAGTGTTTAAATGTCTTATTCTGTTGCATTTGGCATTGAATGCAGTGGCATTTTAATAGGTGTAGCTAAAATTTATTGAGTTTTCCAGACTCTTAAGCTATTTAACGCTGATACCATGCTCATGGAGAGCACCATTCCACACAAAATTTGCAATAACAGAATACTTGTTAAAAACGGAAATTGTATCACAGTTGATATATTTTGTTAGTTTTGGCAAGGCTGCTAAGTCATTCCAGACTAATAGTTTGATGCCCTGGGTTATATTTTCTGCTTAAATGAGAGTTAGGTTGCATTGAGGAAAATCTGAGCCCTAACCCTAACTGCCCAAACCCTTAGCTAGGGTTAGGGTTAGCATTATTAGAAAACATAGAGGATGTTTGATGGCATGGCTGTGTTTTAGGACAGAAGTGAAATGTAGGAAAAGTGTTATTTTAATGTTCTCTGCACATTTTTTTTTCTTGCATATATGGCTCTATATACTGCATTACCCTAAATGAGGGTATTGTCTAAATCCCCTAAAAGCAAAAGATTGAAAGAAAGTGTTTAAATGTCTCATTCTGTTGCATTTGGCATTGAATGCAGTGGCATTTTAATAGGTGTAGCTAAAATTCATTGAGTTTTCCAGACTCTTAAGCTATTTAATGCTGATACCATGCTCATGGAGAGCACCATTCCACACAAAATTTGCAATAACAGAATACTTGTCAAAAAGTGAAATTGTATCACTGTTGATACATTTTGTTTGTTGTGGCAAGGCTGCTAAGTCATTCCAGACTAATAGTTTGATGCCCTGGGTTATATTTTCTGCTTAAATGAGAGATAGGTTGCATTGAGGAAAATCTGAGCCCTAACCCTAACTGCCCAAACCCTTAGCTAGGGTTAGGGTTAGCATTATTAGAAAACATAGAGGATGTTTGATGGCATGGCTGTGTTTTAGGACAGAAGTGAAATGTAGGAAAAGTGTTATTTTAATGTTCTCTGCACATTTTTTTTTTCTTGCATATATGGCTCTATATACTGCATTGCCCTAAATGGGGATATTGTCTAAATCCCCGAAAAGCAAAAGATTGAAAGAAAGTGTTTAAATGTCTTATTCTGTTGCATTTGGCATTGAATGCAGTGGCATTTTAATAGGTGTAGCTAAAATTCATTGAGTTTTCCAGACTCTTAAGCTATTTAACGCTGATACCATGCTCATGGAGAGCACCATTCCACACAAAATTTGCAATAACAGAATACTTGTCAAAAAATGAATTTGTTTCACAGTTGATATATTTTGTTAGTTGTGGCAAGGCTGCTAAGTCATTCCAGACTAATAGTTTGATGCCCTGGGTTATATTTTCTGCTTAAATGAGAGTTAGGTTGCATTGAGGAAAATCTGAGCCCTAACCCTAACTGCCCAAACCCTTAGCTAGGGTTAGGGTTAGCATTATTAGAAAACATAGAGGATGTTTGATGGCATGGCTGTGTTTTAGGACAGAAGTGAAATGTAGGAAAAGTGTTATTTTAATGTTCTCTGCACATTTTTTTTTCTTGCATATATGGCTCTATATACTGCATTGCCCTAAATGGGGATATTGTCTAAATCCCCGAAAAGCAAAAGATTGAAAGAAAGTGTTTAAATGTCTTATTCTGTTGCATTTGGCATTGAATGCAGTGGCATTTTAATAGGTGTAGCTAAAATTCATTGAGTTTTCCAGACTCTTAAGCTATTTAACGCTGATACCATGCTCATGGAGAGCACCATTCCACACAAAATTTGCAATAACAGAATACTTGTTAAAAACGGAAATTGTATCACAGTTGATATATTTTGTTAGTTTTGGCAAGGCTGCTAAGTCATTCCAGACTAATAGTTTGATGCCCTGGGTTATATTTTCTGCTTAAATGAGAGTTAGGTTGCATTGAGGAAAATCTGAGCCCTAACCCTAACTGCCCAAACCCTTTGCTAGGGTTAGGGTTAGCATTATTAGAAAACATAGAGGATGTTTGATGGCATGGCTGTGTTTTAGGACAGAAGTGAAATGTAGGAAAAGTGTTATTTTAATGTTCTCTGCACATTTTTTTTTCTTGCATATATGGCTCTATATACTGCATTGCCCTAAATGGGGATATTGTCTAAATCCCCGAAAAGCAAAAGATTGAAAGAAAGTGTTTAAATGTCTTATTCTGTTGCATTTGGCATTGAATGCAGTGGCATTTTAATAGGTGTAGCTAAAATTCATTGAGTTTTCCAGACTCTTAAGCTATTTAACGCTGATACCATGCTCATAGAGAGCACCATTCCACACAAAATTTGCAATAACAGAATACTTGTCAAAAAACGAATTTGTTTCCAGTTGATATATTTTTTTAGTTGTGGCAAGGCTGCTAAGTCATTCCAGACTAATAGTTTGATGCCCTGGGTTATATTTTCTGCTTAAATGAGAGTTAGGTTGCATTGAGGAAAATCTGAGCCCTAACCCTAACTGCCCAAACCCTTAGCTAGGGTTAGGGTTAGCATTATTAGAAAACATAGAGGATGTTTGATGGCATGGCTGTGTTTTAGGACAGAAGTGAAATGTAGGAAAAGTGTTATTTTAATGTTCTCTGCACATTTTTTTTTCTTGCATATATGGCTCTATATACTGCATTGCCCTAAATGGGGATATTGTCTAAATCCCCGAAAAGCAAAAGATTGAAAGAAAGTGTTTAAATGTCTTATTCTGTTGCATTTGGCATTGAATGCAGTGGCATTTTAATAGGTGTAGCTAAAATTCATTGAGTTTTCCAGACTCTTAAGCTATTTAACGCTGATACCATGCTCATGGAGAGCACCATTCCACACAAAATTTGCAATAACAGAATACTTGTTAAAAACGGAAATTGTATCACAGTTGATATATTTTGTTAGTTGTGGCAAGGCTGCTAAGTCATTCCAGACTAATAGTTTGATGCCCTGGGTTATATTTTCTGCTTAAATGAGAGATAGGTTGCATTGAGGAAAATCTGAGCCCTAACCCTAACTGCCCAAACCCTTAGCTAGGGTTAGGGTTAGCATTATTAGAAAACATAGAGGATGTTTGATGGCATGGCTGTGTTTTAGGACAGAAGTGAAATGTAGGAAAAGTGTTATTTTAATGTTCTCTGCACATTTTTTTTTCTTGCATATATGGCTCTATATACTGCATTGCCCTAAATGGGGATATTGTCTAAATCCCCGAAAAGCAAAAGATTGAAAGAAAGTGTTTAAATGTCTTATTCTGTTGCATTTGGCATTGAATGCAGTGGCATTTTAATAGGTGTAGCTAAAATTCATTGAGTTTTCCAGACTCTTAAGCTATTTAACGCTGATACCATGCTCATGGAGAGCACCATTCCACACAAAATTTGCAATAACAGAATACTTGTCAAAAAATGAATTTGTTTCACAGTTGATATATTTTGTTAGTTGTGGCAAGGCTGCTAAGTCATTCCAGACTAATAGTTTGATGCCCTGGGTTATATTTTCTGCTTAAATGAGAGTTAGGTTGCATTGAGGAAAATCTGAGCCCTAACCCTAACTGCCCAAACCCTTAGCTAGGGTTAGGGTTAGCATTATTAGAAAACATAGAGGATGTTTGATGGCATGGCTGTGTTTTAGGACAGAAGTGAAATGTAGGAAAAGTGTTATTTTAATGTTCTCTGCACATTTTTTTTTCTTGCATATATGGCTCTATATACTGCATTGCCCTAAATGGGGATATTGTCTAAATCCCCGAAAAGCAAAAGATTGAAAGAAAGTGTTTAAATGTCTTATTCTGTTGCATTTGGCATTGAATGCAGTGGCATTTTAATAGGTGTAGCTAAAATTCATTGAGTTTTCCAGACTCTTAAGCTATTTAACGCTGATACCATGCTCATGGAGAGCACCATTCCACACAAAATTTGCAATAACAGAATACTTGTTAAAAACGGAAATTGTATCACAGTTGATATATTTTGTTAGTTTTGGCAAGGCTGCTAAGTCATTCCAGACTAATAGTTTGATGCCCTGGGTTATATTTTCTGCTTAAATGAGAGTTAGGTTGCATTGAGGAAAATCTGAGCCCTAACCCTAACTGCCCAAACCCTTTGCTAGGGTTAGGGTTAGCATTATTAGAAAACATAGAGGATGTTTGATGGCATGGCTGTGTTTTAGGACAGAAGTGAAATGTAGGAAAAGTGTTATTTTAATGTTCTCTGCACATTTTTTTTTCTTGCATATATGGCTCTATATACTGCATTGCCCTAAATGGGGATATTGTCTAAATCCCCGAAAAGCAAAAGATTGAAAGAAAGTGTTTAAATGTCTTATTCTGTTGCATTTGGCATTGAATGCAGTGGCATTTTAAAAGGTGTAGCTAAAATTCATTGAGTTTTCCAGACTCTTAAGCTATTTAACGCTGATACCATGCTCATAGAGAGCACCATTCCACACAAAATTTGCAATAACAGAATACTTGTCAAAAAACGAATTTGTTTCCAGTTGATATATTTTTTTAGTTGTGGCAAGGCTGCTAAGTCATTCCAGACTAATAGTTTGATGCCCTGGGTTATATTTTCTGCTTAAATGAGAGTTAGGTTGCATTGAGGAAAATCTGAGCCCTAACCCTAACTGCCCAAACCCTTAGCTAGGGTTAGGGTTAGCATAATTAGAAAACATAGAGGATGTTTGATGGCATGGCTGTGTTTTAGGACAGAAGTGAAATGTAGGAAAAGTGTTATTTTAATGTTCTCTGCACATTTTTTTTTCTTGCATATATGGCTCTATATACTGCATTGCCCTAAATGGGGATATTGTCTAAATCCCCGAAAAGCAAAAGATTGAAAGAAAGTGTTTAAATGTCTCATTCTGTTGCATTTGGCATTGAATGCAGTGGCATTTTAATAGGTGTAGCTAAAATTCATTGAGTTTTCCAGACTCTTAAGCTATTTAACGCTGATACCATGCTCATAGAGAGCACCATTCCACACAAAATTTGCAATAACAGAATACTTGTCAAAAAATGAATTTGTTTCCAGTTGATATATTTTTTTAGTTGTGGCAAGGCTGCTAAGTCATTCCAGACTAATAGTTTGATGCCCTGGGTTATATTTTCTGCTTAAATGAGAGATAGGTTGCATTGAGGAAAATCTGAGCCCTAACCCTAACTGCCCAAACCCTTAGCTAGGGTTAGGGTTAGCATTATTAGAAAACATAGAGGATGTTTGATGGCATGGCTGTGTTTTAGGACAGAAGTGAAATGTAGGAAAAGTGTTATTTTAATGTTCTCTGCACATTTTTTTTTCTTGCATATATGGCTCTATATACTGCATTGCCCTAAATGGGGATATTGTCTAAATCCCCGAAAAGCAAAAGATTGAAAGAAAGTGTTTAAATGTCTTATTCTGTTGCATTTGGCATTGAATGCAGTGGCATTTTAATAGGTGTAGCTAAAATTCATTGAGTTTTCCAGACTCTTAAGCTATTTAACGCTGATACCATGCTCATGGAGAGCACCATTCCACACAAAATTTGCAATAACAGAATACTTGTCAAAAAATGAATTTGTTTCACAGTTGATATATTTTGTTAGTTGTGGCAAGGCTGCTAAGTCATTCCAGGCTAATAGTTTGATGCCCTGGGTTATATTTTCTGCTTAAATGAGAGTTAGGTTGCATTGAGGAAAATCTGAGCCCTAACCCTAACTGCCCAAACCCTTATCTAGGGTTAGGGTTAGCATTATTAGAAAACATAGAGGATGTTTGATGGCATGGCTGTGTTTTAGGACAGAAGTGAAATGTAGGAAAAGTGTTATTTTAATGTTCTCTGCACATTTTTTTTTCTTGCATATATGGCTCTATATACTGCATTGCCCTAAATGGAGATATTGTCTAAATCACCGAAAAGCAAAAGATTGAAAGAAAGTGTTTAAATGTCTCATTCTGTTGCATTTGGCATTGAATGCAGTGGCATTTTAATAGGTGTAGCTAAAATTCATTGAGTTTTCCAGACTCTTAAGCTATTTAACGCTGATACCATGCTCATGGAGAGCACCATTCCACACAAAATTTGCAATAACAGAATACTTGTCAAAAAGTGAAATTGTATCACTGTTGATACATTTTGTTTGTTGTGGCAAGGCTGCTAAGTCATTCCAGACTAATAGTTTGATGCCCTGGGTTATATTTTCTGCTTAAATGAGAGTTAGGTTGCATTGAGGAAAATCTGAGCCCTAACCCTAACTGCCCAAACCCTTAGCTAGGGTTAGGGTTAGCATTATTAGAAAACATAGAGGATGTTTGATGGCATGGCTGTGTTTTAGGACAGAAGTGAAATGTAGGAAAAGTGTTATTTTAATGTTCTCTGCACATTTTTTTTTCTTGCATATATGGCTCTATATACTGCATTGCCCTAAATGAGGGTATTGTCTAAATCCCCGAAAAGCAAAAGATTGAAAGAAAGTGTTTAAATGTCTCATTCTGTTGCATTTGGCATTGAATGCAGTGGCATTTTAAGAGGTGTAGCTAAAATTCATTGAGTTTTCCAGACTCTTAAGCTATTTAATGCTGATACCATGCTCATGGAGAGCACCATTCCACACAAAATTTGCAATAACAGAATACTTGTCAAAAAATGAATTTGTTTCCAGTTCATATATTTTTTTAGTTGTGGCAAGGCTGCTAAGTCATTCCAGACTAATAGTTTGATGCCCTGGGTTATATTTTCTGCTTAAATGAGAGATAGGTTGCATTGAGGAAAATCTGAGCCCTAACCCTAACTGCCCAAACCCTTAGCTAGGGTTAGGGTTAGCATTATTAGAAAACATAGAGGATGTTTGATGGCATGGCTGTGTTTTAGGACAGAAGTGAAATGTAGGAAAAGTGTTATTTTAATGTTCTCTGCACATTTTTTTTTCTTGCATATATGGCTCTATATACTGCATTGCCCTAAATGGGGATATTGTCTAAATCCCCGAAAAGCAAAAGATTGAAAGAAAGTGTTTAAATGTCTTATTCTGTTGCATTTGGCATTGAATGCAGTGGCATTTTAATAGGTGTAGCTAAAATTCATTGAGTTTTCCAGACTCTTAAGCTATTTAACGCTGATACCATGCTCATGGAGAGCACCATTCCACACAAAATTTGCAATAACAGAATACTTGTTAAAAACGGAAATTGTATCACAGTTGATATATTTTGTTAGTTTTGGCAAGGCTGCTAAGTCATTCCAGACTAATAGTTTGATGCCCTGGGTTATACTTTCTGCTTAAATGAGAGTTAGGTTGCATTGAGGAAAATCTGAGCCCTAACCCTAACTGCCCAAACCCTTAGCTAGGGTTAGGGTTAGCATTATTAGAAAACATAGAGGATGTTTGATGGCATGGCTGTGTTTTAGGACAGAAGTGAAATGTAGGAAAAGTGTTATTTTAATGTTCTCTGCACATTTTTTTTTCTTGCATATATGGCTCTATATACTGCATTGCCCTAAATGGGGATATTGTCTAAATCCCCGAAAAGCAAAAGATTGAAAGAAAGTGTTTAAATGTCTTATTCTGTTGCATTTGGCATTGAATGCAGTGGCATTTTAATAGGTGTAGCTAAAATTCATTGAGTTTTCCAGACTCTTAAGCTATTTAACGCTGATACCATGCTCATAGAGAGCACCATTCCACACAAAATTTGCAATAACAGAATACTTGTCAAAAAATGAATTTGTTTCCAGTTGATATATTTTTTTAGTTGTGGCAAGGCTGCTAAGTCATTCCAGACTAATAGTTTGATGCCCTGGGTTATATTTTCTGCTTAAATGAGAGATAGGTTGCATTGAGGAAAATCTGAGCCCTAACCCTAACTGCCCAAACCCTTAGCTAGGGTTAGGGTTAGCATTATTAGAAAACATAGAGGATGTTTGATGGCATGGCTGTGTTTTAGGACAGAAGTGAAATGTAGGAAAAGTGTTATTTTAATGTTCTCTGCACATTTTTTTTTCTTGCATATATGGCTCTATATACTGCATTGCCCTAAATGAGGGTATTGTCTAAATCCCCGAAAAGCAAAAGATTGAAAGAAAGTGTTTAAATGTCTCATTCTGTTGCATTTGGCATTGAATGCAGTGGCATTTTAATAGGTGTAGCTAAAATTCATTGAGTTTTCCAGACTCTTAAGCTATTTAACGCTGATACCATGCTCATGGAGAGCACCATTCCACACAAAATTTGCAATAACAGAATACTTGTCAAAAAATGAATTTGTTTCCAGTTCATATATTTTTTTAGTTGTGGCAAGGCTGCTAAGTCATTCCAGACTAATAGTTTGATGCCCTGGGTTATATTTTCTGCTTAAATGAGAGATAGGTTGCATTGAGGAAAATCTGAGCCCTAACCCTAACTGCCCAAACCCTTAGCTAGGGTTAGGGTTAGCATTATTAGAAAACATAGAGGATGTTTGATGGCATGGCTGTGTTTTAGGACAGAAGTGAAATGTAGGAAAAGTGTTATTTTAATGTTCTCTGCACATTTTTTTTTCTTGCATATGTGGCTCTATATACTGCATTGCCCTAAATGGGGATATTGTCTAAATCCCCGAAAAGCAAAAGATTGAAAGAAAGTGTTTAAATGTCTTATTCTGTTGCATTTGGCATTGAATGCAGTGGCATTTTAATAGGTGTAGCTAAAATTTATTGAGTTTTCCAGACTCTTAAGCTATTTAACGCTGATACCATGCTCATGGAGAGCACCATTCCACACAAAATTTGCAATAACAGAATACTTGTTAAAAACGGAAATTGTATCACAGTTGATATATTTTGTTAGTTTTGGCAAGGCTGCTAAGTCATTCCAGACTAATAGTTTGATGCCCTGGGTTATATTTTCTGCTTAAATGAGAGTTAGGTTGCATTGAGGAAAATCTGAGCCCTAACCCTAACTGCCCAAACCCTTAGCTAGGGTTAGGGTTAGCATTATTAGAAAACATAGAGGATGTTTGATGGCATGGCTGTGTTTTAGGACAGAAGTGAAATGTAGGAAAAGTGTTATTTTAATGTTCTCTGCACATTTTTTTTTCTTGCATATATGGCTCTATATACTGCATTGCCCTAAATGGGGATATTGTCTAAATCCCCGAAAAGCAAAAGATTGAAAGAAAGTGTTTAAATGTCTTATTCTGTTGCATTTGGCATTGAATGCAGTGGCATTTTAATAGGTGTAGCTAAAATTCATTGAGTTTTCCAGACTCTTAAGCTATTTAACGCTGATACCATGCTCATAGAGAGCACCATTCCACACAAAATTTGCAATAACAGAATACTTGTCAAAAAATGAATTTGTTTCCAGTTGATATATTTTTTTAGTTGTGGCAAGGCTGCTAAGTCATTCCAGACTAATAGTTTGATGCCCTGGGTTATATTTTCTGCTTAAATGAGAGATAGGTTGCATTGAGGAAAATCTGAGCCCTAACCCTAACTGCCCAAACCCTTAGCTAGGGTTAGGGTTAGCATTATTAGAAAACATAGAGGATGTTTGATGGCATGGCTGTGTTTTAGGACAGAAGTGAAATGTAGGAAAAGTGTTATTTTAATGTTCTCTGCACATTTTTTTTTCTTGCATATATGGCTCTATATACTGCATTGCCCTAAATGGGGATATTGTCTAAATCCCCGAAAAGCAAAAGATTGAAAGAAAGTGTTTAAATGTCTTATTCTGTTGCATTTGGCATTGAATGCAGTGGCATTTTAATAGGTGTAGCTAAAATTCATTGAGTTTTCCAGACTCTTAAGCTATTTAACGCTGATACCATGCTCATGGAGAGCACCATTCCACACAAAATTTGCAATAACAGAATACTTGTTAAAAACGGAAATTGTATCACAGTTGATATATTTTGTTAGTTTTGGCAAGGCTGCTAAGTCATTCCAGACTAATAGTTTGATGCCCTGGGTTATATTTTCTGCTTAAATGAGAGTTAGGTTGCATTGAGGAAAATCTGAGCCCTAACCCTAACTGCCCAAACCCTTTGCTAGGGTTAGGGTTAGCATTATTAGAAAACATAGAGGATGTTTGATGGCATGGCTGTGTTTTAGGACAGAAGTGAAATGTAGGAAAAGTGTTATTTTAATGTTCTCTGCACATTTTTTTTTCTTGCATATATGGCTCTATATACTGCATTGCCCTAAATGGGGATATTGTCTAAATCCCCGAAAAGCAAAAGATTGAAAGAAAGTGTTTAAATGTCTTATTCTGTTGCATTTGGCATTGAATGCAGTGGCATTTTAATAGGTGTAGCTAAAATTCATTGAGTTTTCCAGACTCTTAAGCTATTTAACGCTGATACCATGCTCATAGAGAGCACCATTCCACACAAAATTTGCAATAACAGAATACTTGTCAAAAAACGAATTTGTTTCCAGTTGATATATTTTTTTAGTTGTGGCAAGGCTGCTAAGTCATTCCAGACTAATAGTTTGATGCCCTGGGTTATATTTTCTGCTTAAATGAGAGTTAGGTTGCATTGAGGAAAATCTGAGCCCTAACCCTAACTGCCCAAACCCTTAGCTAGGGTTAGGGTTAGCATTATTAGAAAACATAGAGGATGTTTGATGGCATGGCTGTGTTTTAGGACAGAAGTGAAATGTAGGAAAAGTGTTATTTTAATGTTCTCTGCACATTTTTTTTTCTTGCATATATGGCTCTATATACTGCATTGCCCTAAATGGGGATATTGTCTAAATCCCCGAAAAGCAAAAGATTGAAAGAAAGTGTTTAAATGTCTTATTCTGTTGCATTTGGCATTGAATGCAGTGGCATTTTAATAGGTGTAGCTAAAATTCATTGAGTTTTCCAGACTCTTAAGCTATTTAACGCTGATACCATGCTCATGGAGAGCACCATTCCACACAAAATTTGCAATAACAGAATACTTGTTAAAAACGGAAATTGTATCACAGTTGATATATTTTGTTAGTTGTGGCAAGGCTGCTAAGTCATTCCAGACTAATAGTTTGATGCCCTGGGTTATATTTTCTGCTTAAATGAGAGATAGGTTGCATTGAGGAAAATCTGAGCCCTAACCCTAACTGCCCAAACCCTTAGCTAGGGTTAGGGTTAGCATTATTAGAAAACATAGAGGATGTTTGATGGCATGGCTGTGTTTTAGGACAGAAGTGAAATGTAGGAAAAGTGTTATTTTAATGTTCTCTGCACATTTTTTTTTCTTGCATATATGGCTCTATATACTGCATTGCCCTAAATGGGGATATTGTCTAAATCCCCGAAAAGCAAAAGATTGAAAGAAAGTGTTTAAATGTCTTATTCTGTTGCATTTGGCATTGAATGCAGTGGCATTTTAATAGGTGTAGCTAAAATTCATTGAGTTTTCCAGACTCTTAAGCTATTTAACGCTGATACCATGCTCATGGAGAGCACCATTCCACACAAAATTTGCAATAACAGAATACTTGTCAAAAAATGAATTTGTTTCACAGTTGATATATTTTGTTAGTTGTGGCAAGGCTGCTAAGTCATTCCAGACTAATAGTTTGATGCCCTGGGTTATATTTTCTGCTTAAATGAGAGTTAGGTTGCATTGAGGAAAATCTGAGCCCTAACCCTAACTGCCCAAACCCTTAGCTAGGGTTAGGGTTAGCATTATTAGAAAACATAGAGGATGTTTGATGGCATGGCTGTGTTTTAGGACAGAAGTGAAATGTAGGAAAAGTGTTATTTTAATGTTCTCTGCACATTTTTTTTTCTTGCATATATGGCTCTATATACTGCATTGCCCTAAATGGGGATATTGTCTAAATCCCCGAAAAGCAAAAGATTGAAAGAAAGTGTTTAAATGTCTTATTCTGTTGCATTTGGCATTGAATGCAGTGGCATTTTAATAGGTGTAGCTAAAATTCATTGAGTTTTCCAGACTCTTAAGCTATTTAACGCTGATACCATGCTCATGGAGAGCACCATTCCACACAAAATTTGCAATAACAGAATACTTGTTAAAAACGGAAATTGTATCACAGTTGATATATTTTGTTAGTTTTGGCAAGGCTGCTAAGTCATTCCAGACTAATAGTTTGATGCCCTGGGTTATATTTTCTGCTTAAATGAGAGTTAGGTTGCATTGAGGAAAATCTGAGCCCTAACCCTAACTGCCCAAACCCTTTGCTAGGGTTAGGGTTAGCATTATTAGAAAACATAGAGGATGTTTGATGGCATGGCTGTGTTTTAGGACAGAAGTGAAATGTAGGAAAAGTGTTATTTTAATGTTCTCTGCACATTTTTTTTTCTTGCATATATGGCTCTATATACTGCATTGCCCTAAATGGGGATATTGTCTAAATCCCCGAAAAGCAAAAGATTGAAAGAAAGTGTTTAAATGTCTTATTCTGTTGCATTTGGCATTGAATGCAGTGGCATTTTAAAAGGTGTAGCTAAAATTCATTGAGTTTTCCAGACTCTTAAGCTATTTAACGCTGATACCATGCTCATAGAGAGCACCATTCCACACAAAATTTGCAATAACAGAATACTTGTCAAAAAACGAATTTGTTTCCAGTTGATATATTTTTTTAGTTGTGGCAAGGCTGCTAAGTCATTCCAGACTAATAGTTTGATGCCCTGGGTTATATTTTCTGCTTAAATGAGAGTTAGGTTGCATTGAGGAAAATCTGAGCCCTAACCCTAACTGCCCAAACCCTTAGCTAGGGTTAGGGTTAGCATAATTAGAAAACATAGAGGATGTTTGATGGCATGGCTGTGTTTTAGGACAGAAGTGAAATGTAGGAAAAGTGTTATTTTAATGTTCTCTGCACATTTTTTTTTCTTGCATATATGGCTCTATATACTGCATTGCCCTAAATGGGGATATTGTCTAAATCCCCGAAAAGCAAAAGATTGAAAGAAAGTGTTTAAATGTCTCATTCTGTTGCATTTGGCATTGAATGCAGTGGCATTTTAATAGGTGTAGCTAAAATTCATTGAGTTTTCCAGACTCTTAAGCTATTTAACGCTGATACCATGCTCATAGAGAGCACCATTCCACACAAAATTTGCAATAACAGAATACTTGTCAAAAAATGAATTTGTTTCCAGTTGATATATTTTTTTAGTTGTGGCAAGGCTGCTAAGTCATTCCAGACTAATAGTTTGATGCCCTGGGTTATATTTTCTGCTTAAATGAGAGATAGGTTGCATTGAGGAAAATCTGAGCCCTAACCCTAACTGCCCAAACCCTTAGCTAGGGTTAGGGTTAGCATTATTAGAAAACATAGAGGATGTTTGATGGCATGGCTGTGTTTTAGGACAGAAGTGAAATGTAGGAAAAGTGTTATTTTAATGTTCTCTGCACATTTTTTTTTCTTGCATATATGGCTCTATATACTGCATTGCCCTAAATGGGGATATTGTCTAAATCCCCGAAAAGCAAAAGATTGAAAGAAAGTGTTTAAATGTCTTATTCTGTTGCATTTGGCATTGAATGCAGTGGCATTTTAATAGGTGTAGCTAAAATTCATTGAGTTTTCCAGACTCTTAAGCTATTTAACGCTGATACCATGCTCATGGAGAGCACCATTCCACACAAAATTTGCAATAACAGAATACTTGTCAAAAAATGAATTTGTTTCACAGTTGATATATTTTGTTAGTTGTGGCAAGGCTGCTAAGTCATTCCAGGCTAATAGTTTGATGCCCTGGGTTATATTTTCTGCTTAAATGAGAGTTAGGTTGCATTGAGGAAAATCTGAGCCCTAACCCTAACTGCCCAAACCCTTATCTAGGGTTAGGGTTAGCATTATTAGAAAACATAGAGGATGTTTGATGGCATGGCTGTGTTTTAGGACAGAAGTGAAATGTAGGAAAAGTGTTATTTTAATGTTCTCTGCACATTTTTTTTTCTTGCATATATGGCTCTATATACTGCATTGCCCTAAATGGAGATATTGTCTAAATCACCGAAAAGCAAAAGATTGAAAGAAAGTGTTTAAATGTCTCATTCTGTTGCATTTGGCATTGAATGCAGTGGCATTTTAATAGGTGTAGCTAAAATTCATTGAGTTTTCCAGACTCTTAAGCTATTTAACGCTGATACCATGCTCATGGAGAGCACCATTCCACACAAAATTTGCAATAACAGAATACTTGTCAAAAAGTGAAATTGTATCACTGTTGATACATTTTGTTTGTTGTGGCAAGGCTGCTAAGTCATTCCAGACTAATAGTTTGATGCCCTGGGTTATATTTTCTGCTTAAATGAGAGTTAGGTTGCATTGAGGAAAATCTGAGCCCTAACCCTAACTGCCCAAACCCTTAGCTAGGGTTAGGGTTAGCATTATTAGAAAACATAGAGGATGTTTGATGGCATGGCTGTGTTTTAGGACAGAAGTGAAATGTAGGAAAAGTGTTATTTTAATGTTCTCTGCACATTTTTTTTTCTTGCATATATGGCTCTATATACTGCATTGCCCTAAATGAGGGTATTGTCTAAATCCCCGAAAAGCAAAAGATTGAAAGAAAGTGTTTAAATGTCTCATTCTGTTGCATTTGGCATTGAATGCAGTGGCATTTTAAGAGGTGTAGCTAAAATTCATTGAGTTTTCCAGACTCTTAAGCTATTTAATGCTGATACCATGCTCATGGAGAGCACCATTCCACACAAAATTTGCAATAACAGAATACTTGTCAAAAAATGAATTTGTTTCCAGTTCATATATTTTTTTAGTTGTGGCAAGGCTGCTAAGTCATTCCAGACTAATAGTTTGATGCCCTGGGTTATATTTTCTGCTTAAATGAGAGATAGGTTGCATTGAGGAAAATCTGAGCCCTAACCCTAACTGCCCAAACCCTTAGCTAGGGTTAGGGTTAGCATTATTAGAAAACATAGAGGATGTTTGATGGCATGGCTGTGTTTTAGGACAGAAGTGAAATGTAGGAAAAGTGTTATTTTAATGTTCTCTGCACATTTTTTTTTCTTGCATATATGGCTCTATATACTGCATTGCCCTAAATGGGGATATTGTCTAAATCCCCGAAAAGCAAAAGATTGAAAGAAAGTGTTTAAATGTCTTATTCTGTTGCATTTGGCATTGAATGCAGTGGCATTTTAATAGGTGTAGCTAAAATTCATTGAGTTTTCCAGACTCTTAAGCTATTTAACGCTGATACCATGCTCATGGAGAGCACCATTCCACACAAAATTTGCAATAACAGAATACTTGTTAAAAACGGAAATTGTATCACAGTTGATATATTTTGTTAGTTTTGGCAAGGCTGCTAAGTCATTCCAGACTAATAGTTTGATGCCCTGGGTTATACTTTCTGCTTAAATGAGAGTTAGGTTGCATTGAGGAAAATCTGAGCCCTAACCCTAACTGCCCAAACCCTTAGCTAGGGTTAGGGTTAGCATTATTAGAAAACATAGAGGATGTTTGATGGCATGGCTGTGTTTTAGGACAGAAGTGAAATGTAGGAAAAGTGTTATTTTAATGTTCTCTGCACATTTTTTTTTCTTGCATATATGGCTCTATATACTGCATTGCCCTAAATGGGGATATTGTCTAAATCCCCGAAAAGCAAAAGATTGAAAGAAAGTGTTTAAATGTCTTATTCTGTTGCATTTGGCATTGAATGCAGTGGCATTTTAATAGGTGTAGCTAAAATTCATTGAGTTTTCCAGACTCTTAAGCTATTTAACGCTGATACCATGCTCATAGAGAGCACCATTCCACACAAAATTTGCAATAACAGAATACTTGTCAAAAAATGAATTTGTTTCCAGTTGATATATTTTTTTAGTTGTGGCAAGGCTGCTAAGTCATTCCAGACTAATAGTTTGATGCCCTGGGTTATATTTTCTGCTTAAATGAGAGATAGGTTGCATTGAGGAAAATCTGAGCCCTAACCCTAACTGCCCAAACCCTTAGCTAGGGTTAGGGTTAGCATTATTAGAAAACATAGAGGATGTTTGATGGCATGGCTGTGTTTTAGGACAGAAGTGAAATGTAGGAAAAGTGTTATTTTAATGTTCTCTGCACATTTTTTTTTCTTGCATATATGGCTCTATATACTGCATTGCCCTAAATGAGGGTATTGTCTAAATCCCCGAAAAGCAAAAGATTGAAAGAAAGTGTTTAAATGTCTCATTCTGTTGCATTTGGCATTGAATGCAGTGGCATTTTAATAGGTGTAGCTAAAATTCATTGAGTTTTCCAGACTCTTAAGCTATTTAACGCTGATACCATGCTCATGGAGAGCACCATTCCACACAAAATTTGCAATAACAGAATACTTGTCAAAAAATGAATTTGTTTCCAGTTCATATATTTTTTTAGTTGTGGCAAGGCTGCTAAGTCATTCCAGACTAATAGTTTGATGCCCTGGGTTATATTTTCTGCTTAAATGAGAGATAGGTTGCATTGAGGAAAATCTGAGCCCTAACCCTAACTGCCCAAACCCTTAGCTAGGGTTAGGGTTAGCATTATTAGAAAACATAGAGGATGTTTGATGGCATGGCTGTGTTTTAGGACAGAAGTGAAATGTAGGAAAAGTGTTATTTTAATGTTCTCTGCACATTTTTTTTTCTTGCATATGTGGCTCTATATACTGCATTGCCCTAAATGGGGATATTGTCTAAATCCCCGAAAAGCAAAAGATTGAAAGAAAGTGTTTAAATGTCTTATTCTGTTGCATTTGGCATTGAATGCAGTGGCATTTTAATAGGTGTAGCTAAAATTTATTGAGTTTTCCAGACTCTTAAGCTATTTAACGCTGATACCATGCTCATGGAGAGCACCATTCCACACAAAATTTGCAATAACAGAATACTTGTTAAAAACGGAAATTGTATCACAGTTGATATATTTTGTTAGTTTTGGCAAGGCTGCTAAGTCATTCCAGACTAATAGTTTGATGCCCTGGGTTATATTTTCTGCTTAAATGAGAGTTAGGTTGCATTGAGGAAAATCTGAGCCCTAACCCTAACTGCCCAAACCCTTAGCTAGGGTTAGGGTTAGCATTATTAGAAAACATAGAGGATGTTTGATGGCATGGCTGTGTTTTAGGACAGAAGTGAAATGTAGGAAAAGTGTTATTTTAATGTTCTCTGCACATTTTTTTTTCTTGCATATATGGCTCTATATACTGCATTGCCCTAAATGGGGATATTGTCTAAATCCCCGAAAAGCAAAAGATTGAAAGAAAGTGTTTAAATGTCTTATTCTGTTGCATTTGGCATTGAATGCAGTGGCATTTTAATAGGTGTAGCTAAAATTCATTGAGTTTTCCAGACTCTTAAGCTATTTAACGCTGATACCATGCTCATAGAGAGCACCATTCCACACAAAATTTGCAATAACAGAATACTTGTCAAAAAATGAATTTGTTTCCAGTTGATATATTTTTTTAGTTGTGGCAAGGCTGCTAAGTCATTCCAGACTAATAGTTTGATGCCCTGGGTTATATTTTCTGCTTAAATGAGAGATAGGTTGCATTGAGGAAAATCTGAGCCCTAACCCTAACTGCCCAAACCCTTAGCTAGGGTTAGGGTTAGCATTATTAGAAAACATAGAGGATGTTTGATGGCATGGCTGTGTTTTAGGACAGAAGTGAAATGTAGGAAAAGTGTTATTTTAATGTTCTCTGCACATTTTTTTTTCTTGCATATATGGCTCTATATACTGCATTGCCCTAAATGGGGATATTGTCTAAATCCCCGAAAAGCAAAAGATTGAAAGAAAGTGTTTAAATGTCTTATTCTGTTGCATTTGGCATTGAATGCAGTGGCATTTTAATAGGTGTAGCTAAAATTCATTGAGTTTTCCAGACTCTTAAGCTATTTAACGCTGATACCATGCTCATGGAGAGCACCATTCCACACAAAATTTGCAATAACAGAATACTTGTCAAAAAATGAATTTGTTTCACAGTTGATATATTTTGTTAGTTGTGGCAAGGCTGCTAAGTCATTCCAGGCTAATAGTTTGATGCCCTGGGTTATATTTTCTGCTTAAATGAGAGTTAGGTTGCATTGAGGAAAATCTGAGCCCTAACCCTAACTGCCCAAACCCTTAGCTAGGGTTAGGGTTAGCATTATTAGAAAACATAGAGGATGTTTGATGGCATGGCTGTGTTTTAGGACAGAAGTGAAATGTAGGAAAAGTGTTATTTTAATGTTCTCTGCACATTTTTTTTTCTTGCATATATGGCTCTATATACTGCATTGTCCTAAATGGAGATATTGTCTAAATCCCCGAAAAGCAAAAGATTGAAAGAAAGTGTTTAAATGTCTCATTCTGTTGCATTTGGCATTGAATGCAGTGGCATTTTAATAGGTGTAGCTAAAATTCATTGAGTTTTCCAGACTCTTAAGCTATTTAACGCTGATACCATGCTCATGGAGAGCACCATTCCACACAAAATTTGCAATAACAGAATACTTGTCAAAAAGTGAAATTGTATCACTGTTGATACATTTTGTTTGTTGTGGCAAGGCTGCTAAGTCATTCCAGACTAATAGTTTGATGCCCTGGGTTATATTTTCTGCTTAAATGACAGTTAGGTTGCATTGAGGAAAATCTGAGCCCTAACCCTAACTGCCCAAACCCTTAGCTAGGGTTAGGGTTAGCATTATTAGAAAACATAGAGGATGTTTGATGGCATGGCTGTGTTTTAGGACAGAAGTGAAATGTAGGAAAAGTGTTATTTTAATGTTCTCTGCACATTTTTTTTCTTGCATATATGGCTCTATATACTGCATTGCCCTAAATGGGGATATTGTCTAAATCCCCGAAAAGCAAAAGATTGAAAGAAAGTGTTTAAATGTCTTATTCTGTTGCATTTGGCATTGAATGCAGTGGCATTTTAATAGGTGTAGCTAAAATTTATTGAGTTTTCCAGACTCTTAAGCTATTTAACGCTGATACCATGCTCATGGAGAGCACCATTCCACACAAAATTTGCAATAACAGAATACTTGTTAAAAACGGAAATTGTATCACAGTTGATATATTTTGTTAGTTGTGGCAAGGCTGCTAAGTCATTCCAGACTAATAGTTTGATGCCCTGGGTTATATTTTCTGCTTAAATGAGAGTTAGGTTGCATTGAGGAAAATCTGAGCCCTAACCCTAACTGCCCAAACCCTTAGCTAGGGTTAGGGTTAGCATTATTAGAAAACATAGAGGATGTTTGATGGCATGGCTGTGTTTTAGGACAGAAGTGAAATGTAGGAAAAGTGTTATTTTAATGTTCTCTGCACATTTTTTTTTCTTGCATATATGGCTCTATATACTGCATTGCCCTAAATGGGGATATTGTCTAAATCCCCGAAAAGCAAAAGATTGAAAGAAAGTGTTTAAATGTCTTATTCTGTTGCATTTGGCATTGAATGCAGTGGCATTTTAATAGGTGTAGCTAAAATTCATTGAGTTTTCCAGACTCTTAAGCTATATAACGCTGATACCATGCTCATGGAGAGCACCATTCCACACAAAATTTGCAATAACAGAATACTTGTTAAAAACGGAAATTGTATCACAGTTGATATATTTTGTTAGTTTTGGCAAGGCTGCTAAGTCATTCCAGACTAATAGTTTGATGCCCTGGGTTATATTTTCTGCTTAAATGAGAGTTAGGTTGCATTGAGGAAAATCTGAGCCCTAACCCTAACTGCCCAAACCCTTTGCTAGGGTTAGGGTTAGCATTATTAGAAAACATAGAGGATGTTTGATGGCATGGCTGTGTTTTAGGACAGAAGTGAAATGTAGGAAAAGTGTTATTTTAATGTTCTCTGCACATTTTTTTTTCTTGCATATATGGCTCTATATACTGCATTGCCCTAAATGGGGATATTGTCTAAATCCCCGAAAAGCAAAAGATTGAAAGAAAGTGTTTAAATGTCTTATTCTGTTGCATTTGGCATTGAATGCAGTGGCATTTTAATAGGTGTAGCTAAAATTCATTGAGTTTTCCAGACTCTTAAGCTATTTAACGCTGATACCATGCTCATAGAGAGCACCATTCCACACAAAATTTGCAATAACAGAATACTTGTCAAAAAACGAATTTGTTTCCAGTTGATATATTTTTTTAGTTGTGGCAAGGCTGCTAAGTCATTCCAGACTAATAGTTTGATGCCCTGGGTTATATTTTCTGCTTAAATGAGAGTTAGGTTGCATTGAGGAAAATCTGAGCCCTAACCCTAACTGCCCAAACCCTTAGCTAGGGTTAGGGTTAGCATTATTAGAAAACATAGAGGATGTTTGATGGCATGGCTGTGTTTTAGGACAGAAGTGAAATGTAGGAAAAGTGTTATTTTAATGTTCTCTGCACATTTTTTTTTCTTGCATATATGGCTCTATATACTGCATTGCCCTAAATGGGGATATTGTCTAAATCCCCGAAAAGCAAAAGATTGAAAGAAAGTGTTTAAATGTCTTATTCTGTTGCATTTGGCATTGAATGCAGTGGCATTTTAATAGGTGTAGCTAAAATTCATTGAGTTTTCCAGACTCTTAAGCTATTTAACGCTGATACCATGCTCATGGAGAGCACCATTCCACACAAAATTTGCAATAACAGAATACTTGTTAAAAACGGAAATTGTATCACAGTTGATATATTTTGTTAGTTGTGGCAAGGCTGCTAAGTCATTCCAGACTAATAGTTTGATGCCCTGGGTTATATTTTCTGCTTAAATGAGAGATAGGTTGCATTGAGGAAAATCTGAGCCCTAACCCTAACTGCCCAAACCCTTAGCTAGGGTTAGGGTTAGCATTATTAGAAAACATAGAGGATGTTTGATGGCATGGCTGTGTTTTAGGACAGAAGTGAAATGTAGGAAAAGTGTTATTTTAATGTTCTCTGCACATTTTTTTTTCTTGCATATATGGCTCTATATACTGCATTGCCCTAAATGGGGATATTGTCTAAATCCCCGAAAAGCAAAAGATTGAAAGAAAGTGTTTAAATGTCTTATTCTGTTGCATTTGGCATTGAATGCAGTGGCATTTTAATAGGTGTAGCTAAAATTCATTGAGTTTTCCAGACTCTTAAGCTATTTAACGCTGATACCATGCTCATGGAGAGCACCATTCCACACAAAATTTGCAATAACAGAATACTTGTCAAAAAATGAATTTGTTTCACAGTTGATATATTTTGTTAGTTGTGGCAAGGCTGCTAAGTCATTCCAGACTAATAGTTTGATGCCCTGGGTTATATTTTCTGCTTAAATGAGAGTTAGGTTGCATTGAGGAAAATCTGAGCCCTAACCCTAACTGCCCAAACCCTTAGCTAGGGTTAGGGTTAGCATTATTAGAAAACATAGAGGATGTTTGATGGCATGGCTGTGTTTTAGGACAGACGTGAAATGTAGGAAAAGTGTTATTTTAATGTTCTCTGCACATTTTTTTTTCTTGCATATATGGCTCTATATACTGCATTGCCCTAAATGGGGATATTGTCTAAATCCCCGAAAAGCAAAAGATTGAAAGAAAGTGTTTAAATGTCTTATTCTGTTGCATTTGGCATTGAATGCAGTGGCATTTTAATAGGTGTAGCTAAAATTCATTGAGTTTTCCAGACTCTTAAGCTATTTAACGCTGATACCATGCTCATGGAGAGCACCATTCCACACAAAATTTGCAATAACAGAATACTTGTTAAAAACGGAAATTGTATCACAGTTGATATATTTTGTTAGTTTTGGCAAGGCTGCTAAGTCATTCCAGACTAATAGTTTGATGCCCTGGGTTATATTTTCTGCTTAAATGAGAGTTAGGTTGCATTGAGGAAAATCTGAGCCCTAACCCTAACTGCCCAAACCCTTTGCTAGGGTTAGGGTTAGCATTATTAGAAAACATAGAGGATGTTTGATGGCATGGCTGTGTTTTAGGACAGAAGTGAAATGTAGGAAAAGTGTTATTTTAATGTTCTCTGCACATTTTTTTTTCTTGCATATATGGCTCTATATACTGCATTGCCCTAAATGGGGATATTGTCTAAATCCCCGAAAAGCAAAAGATTGAAAGAAAGTGTTTAAATGTCTTATTCTGTTGCATTTGGCATTGAATGCAGTGGCATTTTAAAAGGTGTAGCTAAAATTCATTGAGTTTTCCAGACTCTTAAGCTATTTAACGCTGATACCATGCTCATAGAGAGCACCATTCCACACAAAATTTGCAATAACAGAATACTTGTCAAAAAACGAATTTGTTTCCAGTTGATATATTTTTTTAGTTGTGGCAAGGCTGCTAAGTCATTCCAGACTAATAGTTTGATGCCCTGGGTTATATTTTCTGCTTAAATGAGAGTTAGGTTGCATTGAGGAAAATCTGAGCCCTAACCCTAACTGCCCAAACCCTTAGCTAGGGTTAGGGTTAGCATTATTAGAAAACATAGAGGATGTTTGATGGCATGGCTGTGTTTTAGGACAGAAGTGAAATGTAGGAAAAGTGTTATTTTAATGTTCTCTGCACATTTTTTTTTCTTGCATATATGGCTCTATATACTGCATTGCCCTAAATGGGGATATTGTCTAAATCCCCGAAAAGCAAAAGATTGAAAGAAAGTGTTTAAATGTCTTATTCTGTTGCATTTGGCATTGAATGCAGTGGCATTTTAATAGGTGTAGCTAAAATTCATTGAGTTTTCCAGACTCTTAAGCTATTTAACGCTGATACCATGCTCATAGAGAGCACCATTCCACACAAAATTTGCAATAACAGAATACTTGTCAAAAAATGAATTTGTTTCCAGTTGATATATTTTTTTAGTTGTGGCAAGGCTGCTAAGTCATTCCAGACTAATAGTTTGATGCCCTGGGTTATATTTTCTGCTTAAATGAGAGATAGGTTGCATTGAGGAAAATCTGAGCCCTAACCCTAACTGCCCAAACCCTTAGCTAGGGTTAGGGTTAGCATTATTAGAAAACATAGAGGATGTTTGATGGCATGGCTGTGTTTTAGGACAGAAGTGAAATGTAGGAAAAGTGTTATTTTAATGTTCTCTGCACATTTTTTTTTCTTGCATATATGGCTCTATATACTGCATTGCCCTAAATGGGGATATTGTCTAAATCCCCGAAAAGCAAAAGATTGAAAGAAAGTGTTTAAATGTCTTATTCTGTTGCATTTGGCATTGAATGCAGTGGCATTTTAATAGGTGTAGCTAAAATTCATTGAGTTTTCCAGACTCTTAAGCTATTTAACGCTGATACCATGCTCATGGAGAGCACCATTCCACACAAAATTTGCAATAACAGAATACTTGTCAAAAAATGAATTTGTTTCACAGTTGATATATTTTGTTAGTTGTGGCAAGGCTGCTAAGTCATTCCAGGCTAATAGTTTGATGCCCTGGGTTATATTTTCTGCTTAAATGAGAGTTAGGTTGCATTGAGGAAAATCTGAGCCCTAACCCTAACTGCCCAAACCCTTATCTAGGGTTAGGGTTAGCATTATTAGAAAACATAGAGGATGTTTGATGGCATGGCTGTGTTTTAGGACAGAAGTGAAATGTAGGAAAAGTGTTATTTTAATGTTCTCTGCACATTTTTTTTTCTTGCATATATGGCTCTATATACTGCATTGCCCTAAATGGAGATATTGTCTAAATCACCGAAAAGCAAAAGATTGAAAGAAAGTGTTTAAATGTCTCATTCTGTTGCATTTGGCATTGAATGCAGTGGCATTTTAATAGGTGTAGCTAAAATTCATTGAGTTTTCCAGACTCTTAAGCTATTTAACGCTGATACCATGCTCATGGAGAGCACCATTCCACACAAAATTTGCAATAACAGAATACTTGTCAAAAAGTGAAATTGTATCACTGTTGATACATTTTGTTTGTTGTGGCAAGGCTGCTAAGTCATTCCAGACTAATAGTTTGATGCCCTGGGTTATATTTTCTGCTTAAATGAGAGTTAGGTTGCATTGAGGAAAATCTGAGCCCTAACCCTAACTGCCCAAACCCTTAGCTAGGGTTAGGGTTAGCATTATTAGAAAACATAGAGGATGTTTGATGGCATGGCTGTGTTTTAGGACAGAAGTGAAATGTAGGAAAAGTGTTATTTTAATGTTCTCTGCACATTTTTTTTTCTTGCATATATGGCTCTATATACTGCATTGCCCTAAATGAGGGTATTGTCTAAATCCCCGAAAAGCAAAAGATTGAAAGAAAGTGTTTAAATGTCTCATTCTGTTGCATTTGGCATTGAATGCAGTGGCATTTTAAGAGGTGTAGCTAAAATTCATTGAGTTTTCCAGACTCTTAAGCTATTTAATGCTGATACCATGCTCATGGAGAGCACCATTCCACACAAAATTTGCAATAACAGAATACTTGTCAAAAAATGAATTTGTTTCCAGTTCATATATTTTTTTAGTTGTGGCAAGGCTGCTAAGTCATTCCAGACTAATAGTTTGATGCCCTGGGTTATATTTTCTGCTTAAATGAGAGATAGGTTGCATTGAGGAAAATCTGAGCCCTAACCCTAACTGCCCAAACCCTTAGCTAGGGTTAGGGTTAGCATTATTAGAAAACATAGAGGATGTTTGATGGCATGGCTGTGTTTTAGGACAGAAGTGAAATGTAGGAAAAGTGTTATTTTAATGTTCTCTGCACATTTTTTTTTCTTGCATATATGGCTCTATATACTGCATTGCCCTAAATGGGGATATTGTCTAAATCCCCGAAAAGCAAAAGATTGAAAGAAAGTGTTTAAATGTCTTATTCTGTTGCATTTGGCATTGAATGCAGTGGCATTTTAATAGGTGTAGCTAAAATTCATTGAGTTTTCCAGACTCTTAAGCTATTTAACGCTGATACCATGCTCATGGAGAGCACCATTCCACACAAAATTTGCAATAACAGAATACTTGTTAAAAACGGAAATTGTATCACAGTTGATATATTTTGTTAGTTTTGGCAAGGCTGCTAAGTCATTCCAGACTAATAGTTTGATGCCCTGGGTTATACTTTCTGCTTAAATGAGAGTTAGGTTGCATTGAGGAAAATCTGAGCCCTAACCCTAACTGCCCAAACCCTTAGCTAGGGTTAGGGTTAGCATTATTAGAAAACATAGAGGATGTTTGATGGCATGGCTGTGTTTTAGGACAGAAGTGAAATGTAGGAAAAGTGTTATTTTAATGTTCTCTGCACATTTTTTTTTCTTGCATATATGGCTCTATATACTGCATTGCCCTAAATGGGGATATTGTCTAAATCCCCGAAAAGCAAAAGATTGAAAGAAAGTGTTTAAATGTCTTATTCTGTTGCATTTGGCATTGAATGCAGTGGCATTTTAATAGGTGTAGCTAAAATTCATTGAGTTTTCCAGACTCTTAAGCTATTTAACGCTGATACCATGCTCATAGAGAGCACCATTCCACACAAAATTTGCAATAACAGAATACTTGTCAAAAAATGAATTTGTTTCCAGTTGATATATTTTTTTAGTTGTGGCAAGGCTGCTAAGTCATTCCAGACTAATAGTTTGATGCCCTGGGTTATATTTTCTGCTTAAATGAGAGATAGGTTGCATTGAGGAAAATCTGAGCCCTAACCCTAACTGCCCAAACCCTTAGCTAGGGTTAGGGTTAGCATTATTAGAAAACATAGAGGATGTTTGATGGCATGGCTGTGTTTTAGGACAGAAGTGAAATGTAGGAAAAGTGTTATTTTAATGTTCTCTGCACATTTTTTTTTCTTGCATATATGGCTCTATATACTGCATTGCCCTAAATGAGGGTATTGTCTAAATCCCCGAAAAGCAAAAGATTGAAAGAAAGTGTTTAAATGTCTCATTCTGTTGCATTTGGCATTGAATGCAGTGGCATTTTAATAGGTGTAGCTAAAATTCATTGAGTTTTCCAGACTCTTAAGCTATTTAACGCTGATACCATGCTCATGGAGAGCACCATTCCACACAAAATTTGCAATAACAGAATACTTGTCAAAAAATGAATTTGTTTCCAGTTCATATATTTTTTTAGTTGTGGCAAGGCTGCTAAGTCATTCCAGACTAATAGTTTGATGCCCTGGGTTATATTTTCTGCTTAAATGAGAGATAGGTTGCATTGAGGAAAATCTGAGCCCTAACCCTAACTGCCCAAACCCTTAGCTAGGGTTAGGGTTAGCATTATTAGAAAACATAGAGGATGTTTGATGGCATGGCTGTGTTTTAGGACAGAAGTGAAATGTAGGAAAAGTGTTATTTTAATGTTCTCTGCACATTTTTTTTTCTTGCATATGTGGCTCTATATACTGCATTGCCCTAAATGGGGATATTGTCTAAATCCCCGAAAAGCAAAAGATTGAAAGAAAGTGTTTAAATGTCTTATTCTGTTGCATTTGGCATTGAATGCAGTGGCATTTTAATAGGTGTAGCTAAAATTTATTGAGTTTTCCAGACTCTTAAGCTATTTAACGCTGATACCATGCTCATGGAGAGCACCATTCCACACAAAATTTGCAATAACAGAATACTTGTTAAAAACGGAAATTGTATCACAGTTGATATATTTTGTTAGTTTTGGCAAGGCTGCTAAGTCATTCCAGACTAATAGTTTGATGCCCTGGGTTATATTTTCTGCTTAAATGAGAGTTAGGTTGCATTGAGGAAAATCTGAGCCCTAACCCTAACTGCCCAAACCCTTAGCTAGGGTTAGGGTTAGCATTATTAGAAAACATAGAGGATGTTTGATGGCATGGCTGTGTTTTAGGACAGAAGTGAAATGTAGGAAAAGTGTTATTTTAATGTTCTCTGCACATTTTTTTTTCTTGCATATATGGCTCTATATACTGCATTGCCCTAAATGGGGATATTGTCTAAATCCCCGAAAAGCAAAAGATTGAAAGAAAGTGTTTAAATGTCTTATTCTGTTGCATTTGGCATTGAATGCAGTGGCATTTTAATAGGTGTAGCTAAAATTCATTGAGTTTTCCAGACTCTTAAGCTATTTAACGCTGATACCATGCTCATAGAGAGCACCATTCCACACAAAATTTGCAATAACAGAATACTTGTCAAAAAATGAATTTGTTTCCAGTTGATATATTTTTTTAGTTGTGGCAAGGCTGCTAAGTCATTCCAGACTAATAGTTTGATGCCCTGGGTTATATTTTCTGCTTAAATGAGAGATAGGTTGCATTGAGGAAAATCTGAGCCCTAACCCTAACTGCCCAAACCCTTAGCTAGGGTTAGGGTTAGCATTATTAGAAAATATAGAGGATGTTTGATGGCATGGCTGTGTTTTAGGACAGAAGTGAAATGTAGGAAAAGTGTTATTTTAATGTTCTCTGCACATTTTTTTTTCTTGCATATATGGCTCTATATACTGCATTGCCCTAAATGGGGATATTGTCTAAATCCCCGAAAAGCAAAAGATTGAAAGAAAGTGTTTAAATGTCTTATTCTGTTGCATTTGGCATTGAATGCAGTGGCATTTTAATAGGTGTAGCTAAAATTCATTGAGTTTTCCAGACTCTTAAGCTATTTAACGCTGATACCATGCTCATGGAGAGCACCATTCCACACAAAATTTGCAATAACAGAATACTTGTCAAAAAATGAATTTGTTTCACAGTTGATATATTTTGTTAGTTGTGGCAAGGCTGCTAAGTCATTCCAGGCTAATAGTTTGATGCCCTGGGTTATATTTTCTGCTTAAATGAGAGTTAGGTTGCATTGAGGAAAATCTGAGCCCTAACCCTAACTGCCCAAACCCTTAGCTAGGGTTAGGGTTAGCATTATTAGAAAACATAGAGGATGTTTGATGGCATGGCTGTGTTTTAGGACAGAAGTGAAATGTAGGAAAAGTGTTATTTTAATGTTCTCTGCACATTTTTTTTTCTTGCATATATGGCTCTATATACTGCATTGTCCTAAATGGAGATATTGTCTAAATCCCCGAAAAGCAAAAGATTGAAAGAAAGTGTTTAAATGTCTCATTCTGTTGCATTTGGCATTGAATGCAGTGGCATTTTAATAGGTGTAGCTAAAATTCATTGAGTTTTCCAGACTCTTAAGCTATTTAACGCTGATACCATGCTCATGGAGAGCACCATTCCACACAAAATTTGCAATAACAGAATACTTGTCAAAAAGTGAAATTGTATCACTGTTGATACATTTTGTTTGTTGTGGCAAGGCTGCTAAGTCATTCCAGACTAATAGTTTGATGCCCTGGGTTATATTTTCTGCTTAAATGACAGTTAGGTTGCATTGAGGAAAATCTGAGCCCTAACCCTAACTGCCCAAACCCTTAGCTAGGGTTAGGGTTAGCATTATTAGAAAACATAGAGGATGTTTGATGGCATGGCTGTGTTTTAGGACAGAAGTGAAATGTAGGAAAAGTGTTATTTTAATGTTCTCTGCACATTTTTTTTCTTGCATATATGGCTCTATATACTGCATTGCCCTAAATGGGGATATTGTCTAAATCCCCGAAAAGCAAAAGATTGAAAGAAAGTGTTTAAATGTCTTATTCTGTTGCATTTGGCATTGAATGCAGTGGCATTTTAATAGGTGTAGCTAAAATTTATTGAGTTTTCCAGACTCTTAAGCTATTTAACGCTGATACCATGCTCATGGAGAGCACCATTCCACACAAAATTTGCAATAACAGAATACTTGTTAAAAACGGAAATTGTATCACAGTTGATATATTTTGTTAGTTGTGGCAAGGCTGCTAAGTCATTCCAGACTAATAGTTTGATGCCCTGGGTTATATTTTCTGCTTAAATGAGAGTTAGGTTGCATTGAGGAAAATCTGAGCCCTAACCCTAACTGCCCAAACCCTTAGCTAGGGTTAGGGTTAGCATTATTAGAAAACATAGAGGATGTTTGATGGCATGGCTGTGTTTTAGGACAGAAGTGAAATGTAGGAAAAGTGTTATTTTAATGTTCTCTGCACATTTTTTTTTCTTGCATATATGGCTCTATATACTGCATTGCCCTAAATGGGGATATTGTCTAAATCCCCGAAAAGCAAAAGATTGAAAGAAAGTGTTTAAATGTCTTATTCTGTTGCATTTGGCATTGAATGCAGTGGCATTTTAATAGGTGTAGCTAAAATTCATTGAGTTTTCCAGACTCTTAAGCTATTTAACGCTGATACCATGCTCATGGAGAGCACCATTCCACACAAAATTTGCAATAACAGAATACTTGTTAAAAACGGAAATTGTATCACAGTTGATATATTTTGTTAGTTTTGGCAAGGCTGCTAAGTCATTCCAGACTAATAGTTTGATGCCCTGGGTTATATTTTCTGCTTAAATGAGAGTTAGGTTGCATTGAGGAAAATCTGAGCCCTAACCCTAACTGCCCAAACCCTTAGCTAGGTTTAGGGTTAGCATTATTAGAAAACATAGAGGATGTTTGATGGCATGGCTGTGTTTTAGGACAGAAGTGAAATGTAGGAAAAGTGTTATTTTAATGTTCTCTGCACATTTTTTTTTCTTGCATATATGGCTCTATATACTGCATTGCCCTAAATGGGGATATTGTCTAAATCCCCGAAAAGCAAAAGATTGAAAGAAAGTGTTTAAATGTCTTATTCTGTTGCATTTGGCATTGAATGCAGTGGCATTTTAATAGGTGTAGCTAAAATTCATTGAGTTTTCCAGACTCTTAAGCTATTTAACGCTGATACCATGCTCATGGAGAGCACCATTCCACACAAAATTTGCAATAACAGAATACTTGTCAAAAAATGAATTTGTTTCACAGTTGATATATTTTGTTAGTTGTGGTAAGGCTGCTAAGTCATTCCAGACTAATAGTTTGATGCCCTGGGTTATATTTTCTGCTTAAATGAGAGTTAGGTTGCATTGAGGAAAATCTGAGCCCTAACCCTAACTGCCCAAACCCTTAGCTAGGGTTAGGGTTAGCATTATTAGAAAACATAGAGGATGTTTGATGGCATGGCTGTGTTTTAGGACAGAAGTGAAATGTAGGAAAAGTGTTATTTTAATGTTCTCTGCACATTTTTTTTTCTTGCATATATGGCTCTATATACTGCATTGCCCTAAATGGGGATATTGTCTAAATCCCCGAAAAGCAAAAGATTGAAAGAAAGTGTTTAAATGTCTTATTCTGTTGCATTTGGCATTGAATGCAGTGGCATTTTAATAGGTGTAGCTAAAATTTATTGAGTTTTCCAGACTCTTAAGCTATTAAACGCTGATACCATGCTCATGGAGAGCACCATTCCACACAAAATTTGCAATAACAGAATACTTGTCAAAAAGTGAAATTGTATCACTGTTGATACATTTTGTTTGTTGTGGCAAGGCTGCTAAGTCATTCCAGACTAATAGTTTGATGCCCTGGGTTATATTTTCTGCTTAAATGAGAGTTAGGTTGCATTGAGGAAAATCTGAGCCCTAACCCTAACTGCCCAAACCCTTAGCTAGGGTTAGGGTTAGCATTATTAGAAAACATAGAGGATGTTTGATGGCATGGCTGTGTTTTAGGACAGAAGTGAAATGTAGGAAAAGTGTTATTTTAATGTTCTCTGCACATTTTTTTTTCTTGGATATATGGCTCTATATACTGCATTGCCCTAAATGAGGGTATTGTCTAAATCCCCGAAAAGCAAAAGATTGAAAGAAAGTGTTTAAATGTCTCTTTCTGTTGCATTTGGCATTGAATGCAGTGGCATTTTAATAGGTGTAGCTAAAATTCATTGAGTTTTCCAGACTCTTAAGCTATTTAACGCTGATACCATGCTCATGGAGAGCACCATTCCACACCAAATTTGCAATAACAGAATACTTGTCAAAATGTGAAATTGTATCACTGTTGATACATTTTGTTTGTTGTGGCAAGGCTGCTAAGTCATTCCAGACTAATAGTTTGATGCCCTGGGTTATATTTTCTGCTTAAATGAGAGTTAGGTTGCATTGAGGAAAATCTGAGCCCTAACCCTAACTGCCCAAACCCTTAGCTAGGGTTAGGGTTAGCATTATTAGAAAACATAGAGGATGTTTGATGGCATGGCTGTGTTTTAGGACAGAAGTGAAATGTAGGAAAAGTGTTATTTTAATGTTCTCTGCACATTTTTTTTTCTTGCATATATGGCTCTATATACTGCATTGCCCTAAATGGGGATATTGTCTAAATCCCCGAAAAGCAAAAGATTGAAAGAAAGTGTTTAAATGTCTTATTCTGTTGCATTTGGCATTGAATGCAGTGGCATTTTAATAGGTGTAGCTAAAATTCATTGAGTTTTCCAGACTCTTAAGCTATTTAACGCTGATACCATGCTCATGGAGAGCACCATTCCACACAAAATTTGCAATAACAGAATACTTGTCAAAAAATGAATTTGTTTCCAGTTCATATATTTTTTTAGTTGTGGCAAGGCTGCTAAGTCATTCCAGACTAATAGTTTGATGCCCTGGGTTATATTTTCTGCTTAAATGAGAGATAGGTTGCATTGAGGAAAATCTGAGCCCTAACCCTAACTGCCCAAACCCTTAGCTAGGGTTAGGGTTAGCATTATTAGAAAACATAGAGGATGTTTGATGGCATGGCTGTGTTTTAGGACAGAAGTGAAATGTAGGAAAAGTGTTATTTTAATGTTCTCTGCACATTTTTTTTTCTTGCATATATGGCTCTATATACTGCATTGCCCTAAATGAGGGTATTGTCTAAATCCCCGAAAAGCAAAAGATTGAAAGAAAGTGTTTAAATGTCTCATTCTGTTGCATTTGGCATTGAATGCAGTGGCATTTTAATAGGTGTAGCTAAAATTCATTGAGTTTTCCAGACTCTTAAGCTATTTAACGCTGATACCATGCTCATGGAGAGCACCATTCCACACAAAATTTGCAATAACAGAATACTTGTCAAAAAATGAATTTGTTTCCAGTTCATATATTTTTTTAGTTGTGGCAAGGCTGCTAAGTCATTCCAGACTAATAGTTTGATGCCCTGGGTTATATTTTCTGCTTAAATGAGAGATAGGTTGCATTGAGGAAAATCTGAGCCCTAACCCTAACTGCCCAAACCCTTAGCTAGGGTTAGGGTTAGCATTATTAGAAAACATAGAGGATGTTTGATGGCATGGCTGTGTTTTAGGACAGAAGTGAAATGTAGGAAAAGTGTTATTTTAATGTTCTCTGCACATTTTTTTTTCTTGCATATGTGGCTCTATATACTGCATTGCCCTAAATGGGGATATTGTCTAAATCCCCGAAAAGCAAAAGATTGAAAGAAAGTGTTTAAATGTCTTATTCTGTTGCATTTGGCATTGAATGCAGTGGCATTTTAATAGGTGTAGCTAAAATTTATTGAGTTTTCCTGACTCTTAAGCTATTTAACGCTGATACCATGCTCATGGAGAGCACCATTCCACACAAAATTTGCAATAACAGAATACTTGTTAAAAACGGAAATTGTATCACAGTTGATATATTTTGTTAGTTTTGGCAAGGCTGCTAAGTCATTCCAGACTAATAGTTTGATGCCCTGGGTTATATTTTCTGCTTAAATGAGAGTTAGGTTGCATTGAGGAAAATCTGAGCCCTAACCCTAACTGCCCAAACCCTTAGCTAGGGTTAGGGTTAGCATTATTAGAAAACATAGAGGATGTTTGATGGCATGGCTGTGTTTTAGGACAGAAGTGAAATGTAGGAAAAGTGTTATTTTAATGTTCTCTGCACATTTTTTTTTCTTGCATATATGGCTCTATATACTGCATTGCCCTAAATGAGGGTATTGTCTAAATCCCCGAAAAGCAAAAGATTGAAAGAAAGTGTTTAAATGTCTTATTCTGTTGCATTTGGCATTGAATGCAGTGGCATTTTAATAGGTGTAGCTAAAATTTATTGAGTTTTCCAGACTCTTAAGCTATTTAACGCTGATACCATGCTCATGGAGAGCACCATTCCACACAAAATTTGCAATAACAGAATACTTGTTAAAAACGGAAATTGTATCACAGTTGATATATTTTGTTAGTTGTGGCAAGGCTGCTAAGTCATTCCAGACTAATAGTTTGATGCCCTGGGTTATATTTTCTGCTTAAATGAGAGTTAGGTTGCATTGAGGAAAATCTGAGCCCTAACCCTAACTGCCCAAACCCTTAGCTAGGGTTAGGGTTAGCATTATTAGAAAACATAGAGGATGTTTGATGGCATGGCTGTGTTTTAGGACAGAAGTGAAATGTAGGAAAAGTGTTATTTTAATGTTCTCTGCACATTTTTTTTTCTTGCATATGTGGCTCTATATACTGCATTGCCCTAAATGGGGATATTGTCTAAATCCCCGAAAAGCAAAAGATTGAAAGAAAGTGTTTAAATGTCTTATTCTGTTGCATTTGGCATTGAATGCAGTGGCATTTTAATAGGTGTAGCTAAAATTCATTGAGTTTTCCAGACTCTTAAGCTATTTAACGCTGATACCATGCTCATGGAGAGCACCATTCCACACAAAATTTGCAATAACAGAATACTTGTCAAAAAATGAATTTGTTTCACAGTTGATATATTTTGTTAGTTGTGGTAAGGCTGCTAAGTCATTCCAGACTAATAGTTTGATGCCCTGGGTTATATTTTCTGCTTAAATGAGAGTTAGGTTGCATTGAGGAAAATCTGAGCCCTAACCCTAACTGCCCAAACCCTTAGCTAGGGTTAGGGTTAGCATTATTAGAAAACATAGAGGATGTTTGATGGCATGGCTGTGTTTTAGGACAGAAGTGAAATGTAGGAAAAGTGTTATTTTAATGTTCTCTGCACATTTTTTTTTCTTGCATATATGGCTCTATATACTGCATTGCCCTAAATGGGGATATTGTCTAAATCCCCGAAAAGCAAAAGATTGAAAGAAAGTGTTTAAATGTCTTATTCTGTTGCATTTGGCATTGAATGCAGTGGCATTTTAATAGGTGTAGCTAAAATTTATTGAGTTTTCCAGACTCTTAAGCTATTTAACGCTGATACCATGCTCATGGAGAGCACCATTCCACACAAAATTTGCAATAACAGAATACTTGTTAAAAACGGAAATTGTATCACAGTTGATATATTTTGTTATTTGTGGCAAGGCTGCTAAGTCATTCCAGACTAATAGTTTGATGCCCTGGGTTATATTTTCTGCTTAAATGAGAGTTAGGTTGCATTGAGGAAAATCTGAGCCCTAACCCTAACTGCCCAAACCCTTAGCTAGGGTTAGGGTTAGCATTATTAGAAAACATAGAGGATGTTTGATGGCATGGCTGTGTTTTAGGACAGAAGTGAAATGTAGGAAAAGTGTTATTTTAATGTTCTCTGCACATTTTTTTTTCTTGCATATATGGCTCTATATACTGCATTGCCCTAAATGAGGGTATTGTCTAAATCCCCGAAAAGCAAAAGATTGAAAGAAAGTGTTTAAATGTCTCATTCTGTTGCATTTGGCATTGAATGCAGTGGCATTTTAATAGGTGTAGCTAAAATTCATTGAGTTTTCCAGACTCTTAAGCTATTTAACGCTGATACCATGCTCATGGAGAGCACCATTCCACACAAAATTTGCAATAACAGAATACTTGTCAAAAAATGAATTTGTTTCCAGTTCATATATTTTTTTAGTTGTGGCAAGGCTGCTAAGTCATTCCAGACTAATAGTTTGATGCCCTGGGTTATATTTTCTGCTTAAATGAGAGATAGGTTGCATTGAGGAAAATCTGAGCCCTAACCCTAACTGCCCAAACCCTTAGCTAGGGTTAGGGTTAGCATTATTAGAAAACATAGAGGATGTTTGATGGCATGGCTGTGTTTTAGGACAGAAGTGAAATGTAGGAAAAGTGTTATTTTAATGTTCTCTGCACATTTTTTTTTCTTGCATATGTGGCTCTATATACTGCATTGCCCTAAATGGGGATATTGTCTAAATCCCCGAAAAGCAAAAGATTGAAAGAAAGTGTTTAAATGTCTTATTCTGTTGCATTTGGCATTGAATGCAGTGGCATTTTAATAGGTGTAGCTAAAATTTATTGAGTTTTCCAGACTCTTAAGCTATTTAACGCTGATACCATGCTCATGGAGAGCACCATTCCACACAAAATTTGCAATAACAGAATACTTGTTAAAAACGGAAATTGTATCACAGTTGATATATTTTGTTAGTTTTGGCAAGGCTGCTAAGTCATTCCAGACTAATAGTTTGATGCCCTGGGTTATATTTTCTGCTTAAATGAGAGTTAGGTTGCATTGAGGAAAATCTGAGCCCTAACCCTAACTGCCCAAACCCTTAGCTAGGGTTAGGGTTAGCATTATTAGAAAACATAGAGGATGTTTGATGGCATGGCTGTGTTTTAGGACAGAAGTGAAATGTAGGAAAAGTGTTATTTTAATGTTCTCTGCACATTTTTTTTTCTTGCATATATGGCTCTATATACTGCATTGCCCTAAATGAGGGTATTGTCTAAATCCCCGAAAAGCAAAAGATTGAAAGAAAGTGTTTAAATGTCTCATTCTGTTGCATTTGGCATTGAATGCAGTGGCATTTTAATAGGTGTAGCTAAAATTCATTGAGTTTTCCAGACTCTTAAGCTATTTAACGCTGATACCATGCTCATGGAGAGCACCATTCCACACAAAATTTGCAATAACAGAATACTTGTCAAAAAGTGAAATTGTATCACTGTTGATACATTTTGTTTGTTGTGGCAAGGCTGCTAAGTCATTCCAGACTAATAGTTTGATGCCCTGGGTTATATTTTCTGCTTAAATGAGAGTTAGGTTGCATTGAGGAAAATCTGAGCCCTAACCCTAACTGCCCAAACCCTTAGCTAGGGTTAGGGTTAGCATTATTAGAAAACATAGAGGATGTTTGATGGCATGGCTGTGTTTTAGGACAGAAGTGAAATGTAGGAAAAGTGTTATTTTAATGTTCTCTGCACATTTTTTTTTCTTGCATATATGGCTCTATATACTGCATTGCCCTAAATGGGGATATTGTCTAAATCCCCGAAAAGCAAAAGATTGAAAGAAAGTGTTTAAATGTCTTATTCTGTTGCATTTGGCATTGAATGCAGTGGCATTTTAATAGGTGTAGCTAAAATTCATTGAGTTTTCCAGACTCTTAAGCTATTTAACGCTGATACCATGCTCATGGAGAGCACCATTCCACACAAAATTTGCAATAACAGAATACTTGTCAAAAAATGAATTTGTTTCCAGTTGATATATTTTTTTAGTTGTGGCAAGGCTGCTAAGTCATTCCAGACTAATAGTTTGATGCCCTGGGTTATATTTTCTGCTTAAATGAGAGATAGGTTGCATTGAGGAAAATCTGAGCCCTAACCCTAACTGCCCAAACCCTTAGCTAGGGTTAGGGTTAGCATTATTAGAAAACATAGAGGATGTTTGATGGCATGGCTGTGTTTTAGGACAGAAGTGAAATGTAGGAAAAGTGTTATTTTAATGTTCTCTGCACATTTTTTTTTCTTGCATATATGGCTCTATATACTGCATTGCCCTAAATGGGGATATTGTCTAAATCCCCGAAAAGCAAAAGATTGAAAGAAAGTGTTTAAATGTCTTTTTCTGTTGCATTTGGCATTGAATGCAGTGGCATTTTAATAGGTGTAGCTAAAATTCATTGAGTTTTCCAGACTCTTAAGCTATTTAACGCTGATACCATGCTCATGGAGAGCACCATTCCACACAAAATTTGCAATAACAGAATACTTGTCAAAAAATGAATTTGTTTCACAGTTGATATATTTTGTTAGTTGTGGCAAGGCTGCTAAGTCATTCCAGACTAATAGTTTGATGCCCTGGGTTATATTTTCTGCTTAAATGAGAGTTAGGTTGCATTGAGGAAAATCTGAGCCCTAACCCTAACTGCCCAAACCCTTAGCTAGGGTTAGGGTTAGCATTATTAGAAAACATAGAGGATGTTTGATGGCATGGCTGTGTTTTAGGACAGAAGTGAAATGTAGGAAAAGTGTTATTTTAATGTTCTCTGCACATTTTTTTTTCTTGCATATGTGGATCTATATACTGCATTGCCCTAAATGGAGATATTGTCTAAATCCCCGAAAAGCAAAAGATTGAAAGAAAGTGTTTAAATGTCTCATTCTGTTGCATTTGGCATTGAATGCAGTGGCATTTTAATAGGTGTAGCTAAAATTCATTGAGTTTTCCAGACTCTTAAGCTATTTAACGCTGATACCATGCTCATGGAGAGCACCATTCCACACAAAATTTGCAATAACAGAATACTTGTCAAAAAATGAATTTGTTTCCAGTTCATATATTTTTTTAGTTGTGGCAAGGCTGCTAAGCCATTCCAGACTAATAGTTTGATGCCCTGGGTTATATTTTCTGCTTAAATGAGAGATAGGTTGCATTGAGGAAAATCTGAGCCCTAACCCTAACTGCCCAAACCCTTAGCTAGGGTTAGGGTTAGCATTATTAGAAAACATAGAGGATGTTTGATGGCATGGCTATGTTTTAGGACAGAAGTGAAATGTAGGAAAAGTGTTATTTTAATGTTCTCTGCACATTTTTTTTTCTTGCATATGTGGCTCTATATACTGCATTGCCCTAAATGGGGATATTGTCTAAATCCCCGAAAAGCAAAAGATTGAAAGAATGTGTTTAAATGTCTTATTCTGTTGCATTTGGCATTGAATGCAGTGGCATTTTAATAGGTGTAGCTAAAATTTATTGAGTTTTCCAGACTCTTAAGCTATTTAACGCTGATACCATGCTCATGGAGAGCACCATTCCACACAAAATTTGCAATAACAGAATACTTGTTAAAAACGGAAATTGTATCACAGTTGATATATTTTGTTAGTTTTGGCAAGGCTGCTAAGTCATTCCAGACTAATAGTTTGATGCCCTGGGTTATATTTTCTGCTTAAATGAGAGTTAGGTTGCATTGAGGAAAATCTGAGCCCTAACCCTAACTGCCCAAACCCTTAGCTAGGGTTAGGGTTAGCATTATTAGAAAACATAGAGGATGTCTGATGGCATGGCTGTGTTTTAGGACAGAAGTGAAATGTAGGAAAAGTGTTATTTTAATGTTCTCTGCACATTTTTTTTTCTTGCATATATGGCTCTATATACTGCATTGCCCTAAATGAGGGTATTGTCTAAATCCCCGAAAAGCAAAAGATTGAAAGAAAGTGTTTAAATGTCTCATTCTGTTGCATTTGGCATTGAATGCAGTGGCATTTTAATAGGTGTAGCTAAAATTCATTGAGTTTTCCAGACTCTTAAGCTATTTAACGCTGATACCATGCTCATGGAGAGCACCATTCCACACAAAATTTGCAATAACAGAATACTTGTCAAAAAGTGAAATTGTATCACTGTTGATACATTTTGTTTGTTGTGGCAAGGCTGCTAAGTCATTCCAGACTAATAGTTTGATGCCCTGGGTTATATTTTCTGCTTAAATGAGAGATAGGTTGCATTGAGGAAAATCTGAGCCCTAACCCTAACTGCCCAAACCCTTAGCTAGGGTTAGGGTTAGCATTATTAGAAAACATAGAGGATGTTTGATGGCATGGCTATGTTTTAGGACAGAAGTGAAATGTAGGAAAAGTGTTATTTTAATGTTCTCTGCACATTTTTTTTTCTTGCATATGTGGCTCTATATACTGCATTGCCCTAAATGGGGATATTGTCTAAATCCCCGAAAAGCAAAAGATTGAAAGAAAGTGTTTAAATGTCTTATTCTGTTGCATTTGGCATTGAATGCAGTGGCATTTTAATAGGTGTAGCTAAAATTTATTGAGTTTTCCAGACTCTTAAGCTATTTAACGCTGATACCATGCTCATGGAGAGCACCATTCCACACAAAATTTGCAATAACAGAATACTTGTTAAAAACGGAAATTGTATCACAGTTGATATATTTTGTTAGTTTTGGCAAGGCTGCTAAGTCATTCCAGACTAATAGTTTGATGCCCTGGGTTATATTTTCTGCTTAAATGAGAGTTAGGTTGCATTGAGGAAAATCTGAGCCCTAACCCTAACTGCCCAAACCCTTAGCTAGGGTTAGGGTTAGCATTATTAGAAAACATAGAGGATGTTTGATGGCATGGCTGTGTTTTAGGACAGAAGTGAAATGTAGGAAAAGTGTTATTTTAATGTTCTCTGCACATTTTTTTTTCTTGCATATATGGCTCTATATACTGCATTGCCCTAAATGGGGATATTGTCTAAATCCCCGAAAAGCAAAAGATTGAAAGAAAGTGTTTAAATGTCTTATTCTGTTGCATTTGGCATTGAATGCAGTGGCATTTTAATAGGTGTAGCTAAAATTTATTGAGTTTTCCAGACTCTTAAGCTATTTAACGCTGATACCATGCTCATGGAGAGCACCATTCCACACAAAATTTGCAATAACAGAATACTTGTTAAAAACGGAAATTGTATCACAGTTGATATATTTTGTTAGTTGTGGCAAGGCTGCTAAGTCATTCCAGACTAATAGTTTGATGCCCTGGGTTATATTTTCTGCTTAAATGAGAGTTAGGTTGCATTGAGGAAAATCTGAGCCCTAACCCTAACTGCCCAAACCCTTAGCTAGGGTTAGGGTTAGCATTATTAGAAAACATAGAGGATGTTTGATGGCATGGCTGTGTTTTAGGACAGAAGTGAAATGTAGGAAAAGTGTTATTTTAATGTTCTCTGCACATTTTTTTTTCTTGCATATATGGCTCTATATACTGCATTGCCCTAAATGAGGGTATTGTCTAAATCCCCGAAAAGCAAAAGATTGAAAGAAAGTGTTTAAATGTCTCATTCTGTTGCATTTGGCATTGAATGCAGTGGCATTTTAATAGGTGTAGCTAAAATTCATTGAGTTTTCCAGACTCTTAAGCTATTTAACGCTGATACCATGCTCATGGAGAGCACCATTCCACACAAAATTTGCAATAACAGAATACTTGTCAAAAAATGAATTTGTTTCCAGTTCATATATTTTTTTAGTTGTGGCAAGGCTGCTAAGTCATTCCAGACTAATAGTTTGATGCCCTGGGTTATATTTTCTGCTTAAATGAGAGTTAGGTTGCATTGAGGAAAATCTGAGCCCTAACCCTAACTGCCCAAACCCTTAGCTAGGGTTAGGGTTAGCATTATTAGAAAACATAGAGGATGTTTGATGGCATGGCTGTGTTTTAGGACAGAAGTGAAATGTAGGAAAAGTGTTATTTTAATGTTCTCTGCACATTTTTTTTTCTTGCATATATGGCTCTATATACTGCATTGCCCTAAATGGGGATATTGTCTAAATCCCCGAAAAGCAAAAGATTGAAAGAAAGTGTTTAAATGTCTTATTCTGTTGCATTTGGCATTGAATGCAGTGGCATTTTAATAGGTGTAGCTAAAATTTATTGAGTTTTCCAGACTCTTAAGCTATTTAACGCTGATACCATGCTCATGGAGAGCACCATTCCACACAAAATTTGCAATAACAGAATACTTGTTAAAAACGGAAATTGTATCACAGTTGATATATTTTGTTAGTTGTGGCAAGGCTGCTAAGTCATTCCAGACTAATAGTTTGATGCCCTGGGTTATATTTTCTGCTTAAATGAGAGTTAGGTTGCATTGAGGAAAATCTGAGCCCTAACCCTAACTGCCCAAACCCTTAGCTAGGGTTAGGGTTAGCATTATTAGAAAACATAGAGGATGTTTGATGGCATGGCTGTGTTTTAGGACAGAAGTGAAATGTAGGAAAAGTGTTATTTTAATGTTCTCTGCACATTTTTTTTTCTTGCATATATGGCTCTATATACTGCATTGCCCTAAATGAGGGTATTGTCTAAATCCCCGAAAAGCAAAAGATTGAAAGAAAGTGTTTAAATGTCTCATTCTGTTGCATTTGGCATTGAATGCAGTGGCATTTTAATAGGTGTAGCTAAAATTCATTGAGTTTTCCAGACTCTTAAGCTATTTAACGCTGATACCATGCTCATGGAGAGCACCATTCCACACAAAATTTGCAATAACAGAATACTTGTCAAAAAATGAATTTGTTTCCAGTTGATATATTTTTTTAGTTGTGGCAAGGCTGCTAAGTCATTCCAGACTAATAGTTTGATGCCCTGGGTTATATTTTCTGCTTAAATGAGAGTTAGGTTGCATTGAGGAAAATCTGAGCCCTAACCCTAACTGCCCAAACCCTTAGCTAGGGTTAGGGTTAGCATTATTAGAAAACATAGAGGATGTTTGATGGCATGGCTGTGTTTTAGGACAGAAGTGAAATGTAGGAAAAGTGTTATTTTAATGTTCTCTGCACATTTTTTTTTCTTGCATATATGGCTCTATATACTGCATTGCCCTAAATGGGGATATTGTCTAAATCCCCGAAAAGCAAAAGATTGAAAGAAAGTGTTTAAATGTCTTATTCTGTTGCATTTGGCATTGAATGCAGTGGCATTTTAATAGGTGTAGCTAAAATTCATTGAGTTTTCCAGACTCTTAAGCTATTTAACGCTGATACCATGCTCATAGAGAGCACCATTCCACACAAAATTTGCAATAACAGAATACTTGTCAAAAAATGAATTTGTTTCCAGTTGATATATTTTTTTAGTTGTGGCAAGGCTGCTAAGTCATTCCAGACTAATAGTTTGATGCCCTGGGTTATATTTTCTGCTTAAATGAGAGATAGGTTGCATTGAGGAAAATCTGAGCCCTAACCCTAACTGCCCAAACCCTTAGCTAGGGTTAGGGTTAGCATTATTAGAAAACATAGAGGATGTTTGATGGCATGGCTGTGTTTTAGGACAGAAGTGAAATGTAGGAAAAGTGTTATTTTAATGTTCTCTGCACATTTTTTTTTCTTGCATATATGGCTCTATATACTGCATTGCCCTAAATGGGGATATTGTCTAAATCCCCGAAAAGCAAAAGATTGAAAGAAAGTGTTTAAATGTCTTTTTCTGTTGCATTTGGCATTGAATGCAGTGGCATTTTAATAGGTGTAGCTAAAATTCATTGAGTTTTCCAGACTCTTAAGCTATTTAACGCTGATACCATGCTCATGGAGAGCACCATTCCACACAAAATTTGCAATAACAGAATACTTGTCAAAAAATGAATTTGTTTCACAGTTGATATATTTTGTTAGTTGTGGCAAGGCTGCTAAGTCATTCCAGACTAATAGTTTGATGCCCTGGGTTATATTTTCTGCTTAAATGAGAGTTAGGTTGCATTGAGGAAAATCTGAGCCCTAACCCTAACTGCCCAAACCCTTAGCTAGGGTTAGGGTTAGCATTATTAGAAAACATAGAGGATGTTTGATGGCATGGCTGTGTTTTAGGACAGAAGTGAAATGTAGGAAAAGTGTTATTTTAATGTTCTCTGCACATTTTTTTTTCTTGCATATATGGATCTATATACTGCATTGCCCTAAATGGAGATATTGTCTAAATCCCCGAAAAGCAAAAGATTGAAAGAAAGTGTTTAAATGTCTCATTCTGTTGCATTTGGCATTGAATGCAGTGGCATTTTAATAGGTGTAGCTAAAATTCATTGAGTTTTCCAGACTCTTAAGCTATTTAACGCTGATACCATGCTCATGGAGAGCACCATTCCACACAAAATTTGCAATAACAGAATACTTGTTAAAAACGGAAATTGTATCACAGTTGATATATTTTGTTAGTTGTGGCAAGGCTGCTAAGTCATTCCAGACTAATAGTTTGATGCCCTGGGTTATATTTTCTGCTTAAATGAGAGATAGGTTGCATTGAGGAAAATCTGAGCCCTAACCCTAACTGCCCAAACCCTTAGCTAGGGTTAGGGTTAGCATTATTAGAAAACATAGAGGATGTTTGATGGCATGGCTGTGTTTTAGGACAGAAGTGAAATGTAGGAAAAGTGTTATTTTAATGTTCTCTGCACATTTTTTTTTCTTGCATATGTGGCTCTATATACTGCATTGCCCTAAATGGGGATATTGTCTAAATCCCCGAAAAGCAAAAGATTGAAAGAAAGTGTTTAAATGTCTTATTCTGTTGCATTTGGCATTGAATGCAGTGGCATTTTAATAGGTGTAGCTAAAATTTATTGAGTTTTCCAGACTCTTAAGCTATTTAACGCTGATACCATGCTCATGGAGAGCACCATTCCACACAAAATTTGCAATAACAGAATACTTGTTAAAAACGGAAATTGTATCACAGTTGATATATTTTGTTAGTTTTGGCAAGGCTGCTAAGTCATTCCAGACTAATAGTTTGATGCCCTGGGTTATATTTATTGCTTAAATGAGAGTTAGGTTGCATTGAGGAAAATCTGAGCCCTAACCCTAACTGCCCAAACCCTTAGCTAGGGTTAGGGTTAGCATTATTAGAAAACATAGAGGATGTTTGATGGCATGGCTGTGTTTTAGGACAGAAGTGAAATGTAGGAAAAGTGTTATTTTAATGTTCTCTGCACATTTTTTTTTCTTGCATATATGGCTCTATATACTGCATTGCCCTAAATGAGGGTATTGTCTAAATCCCCGAAAAGCAAAAGATGGAAAGAAAGTGTTTAAATGTCTCATTCTGTTGCATTTGGCATTGAATGCAGTGGCATTTTAATAGGTGTAGCTAAAATTCATTGAGTTTTCCAGACTCTTAAGCTATTTAACGCTGATACCATGCTCATGGAGAGCACCATTCCACACAAAATTTGCAATAACAGAATACTTGTCAAAAAGTGAAATTGTATCACTGTTGATACATTTTGTTTGTTGTGGCAAGGCTGCTAAGTCATTCCAGACTAATAGTTTGATGCCCTGGGTTATATTTTCTGCTTAAATGAGAGTTAGGTTGCATTGAGGAAAATCTGAGCCCTAACCCTAACTGCCCAAACCCTTAGCTAGGGTTAGGGTTAGCATTATTAGAAAACATAGAGGATGTTTGATGGCATGGCTGTGTTTTAGGACAGAAGTGAAATGTAGGAAAAGTGTTATTTTAATGTTCTCTGCACATTTTTTTTTCTTGCATATATGGCTCTATATACTGCATTGCCCTAAATGGGGATATTGTCTAAATCCCCGAAAAGCAAAAGATTGAAAGAAAGTGTTTAAATGTCTTATTCTGTTGCATTTGGCATTGAATGCAGTGGCCTTTTAATAGGTGTAGCTAAAATTCATTGAGTTTTCCAGACTCTTAAGCTATTTAACGCTGATACCATGCTCATGGAGAGCACCATTCCACACAAAATTTGCAATAACAGAATACTTGTCAAAAAATGAATTTGTTTCCAGTTGATATATTTTTTTAGTTGTGGCAAGGCTGCTAAGTCATTCCAGACTAATAGTTTGATGCCCTGGGTTATATTTTCTGCTTAAATGAGAGATAGGTTGCATTGAGGAAAATCTGAGCCCTAACCCTAACTGCCCAAACCCTTAGCTAGGGTTAGGCTTAGCATTATTAGAAAACATAGAGGATGTTTGATGGCATGGCTGTGTTTTAGGACAGAAGTGAAATGTAGGAAAAGTGTTATTTTAATGTTCTCTGCACATTTTTTTTCTTGCATATATGGCTCTATATACTGCATTGCCCTAAATGGGGGTATTGTCTAAATCCCCGAAAAGCAAAAGATTGAAAGAAAGTGTTTAAATGTCTCATTCTGTTGCATTTGGCATTGAATGCAGTGGCATTTTAATAGGTGTAGCTAAAATTCATTGAGTTTTCCAGACTCTTAAGCTATTTAACGCTGATACCATGCTCATGGAGAGCACCATTCCACACAAAATTTGCAATAACAGAATACTTGTCAAAAAGTGAAATTGTATCACTGTTGATACATTTTGTTTGTTGTGGCAAGGCTGCTAAGTCATTCCAGACTAATAGTTTGATGCCCTGGGTTATATTTTCTGCTTAAATGAGAGTTAGGTTGCATTGAGGAAAATCTGAGCCCTAACCCTAACTGCCCAAACCATTAGCTAGGGTTAGGGTTAGCATTATTAGAAAACATAGAGGATGTTTGATGGCATGGCTGTGTTTTAGGACAGAAGTGAAATGTAGGAAAAGTGTTATTTTAATGTTCTCTGCACATTTTTTTTTCTTGCATATATGGCTCTATATACTGCATTGCCCTAAATGAGGGTATTGTCTAAATCCCCGAAAAGCAAAAGATTGAAAGAAAGTGTTTAAATGTCTCATTCTGTTGCATTTGGCATTGAATGCAGTGGCATTTTAATAGGTGTAGCTAAAATTCATTGAGTTTTCCAGACTCTTAAGCTATTTAACGCTGATACCATGCTCATGGAGAGCACCATTCCACACAAAATTTGCAATAACAGAATACTTGTCAAAAAATGAATTTGTTTCCAGTTCATATATTTTTTTAGTTGTTGCAAGGCTGCTAAGTCATTCCAGACTAATAGTTTGATGCCCTGGGTTATATTTTCTGCTTAAATGAGAGATAGGTTGCATTGAGGAAAATCTGAGCCCTAACCCTAACTGCCCAAACCCTTAGCTAGGGTTAGGGTTAGCATTATTAGAAAACATAGAGGATGTTTGATGGCATGGCTGTGTTTTAGGACAGAAGTGAAATGTAGGAAAAGTGTTATTTTAATGTTCTCTGCACATTTTTTTTTCTTGCATATGTGGCTCTATATACTGCATTGCCCTATATGGGGATATTGTCTAAATCCCCGAAAAGCAAAAGATTGAAAGAAAGTGTTTAAATGTCTTATTCTGTTGCATTTGGCATTGAATGCAGTGGCATTTTAATAGGTGTAGCTAAAATTTATTGAGTTTTCCAGACTCTTAAGCTATTTAACGCTGATACCATGCTCATGGAGAGCACCATTCCACACAAAATTTGCAATAACAGAATACTTGTTAAAAACGGAAATTGTATCACAGTTGATATATTTTGTTAGTTTTGGCAAGGCTGCTAAGTCATTCCAGACTAATAGTTTGATGCCCTGGGTTATATTTTCTGCTTAAATGAGAGTTAGGTTGCATTGAGGAAAATCTGAGCCCTAACCCTAACTGCCCAAACCCTTAGCTAGGGTTAGGGTTAGCATTATTAGAAAACATAGAGGATGTCTGATGGCATGGCTGTGTTTTAGGACAGAAGTGAAATGTAGGAAAAGTGTTATTTTAATGTTCTCTGCACATTTTTTTTTCTTGCATATATGGCTCTATATACTGCATTGCCCTAAATGAGGGTATTGTCTAAATCCCCGAAAAGCAAAAGATTGAAAGAAAGTGTTTAAATGTCTCATTCTGTTGCATTTGGCATTGAATGCAGTGGCATTTTAATAGGTGTAGCTAAAATTCATTGAGTTTTCCAGACTCTTAAGCTATTTAACGCTGATACCATGCTCATGGAGAGCACCATTCCACACAAAATTTGCAATAACAGAATACTTGTCAAAAAGTGAAATTGTATCACTGTTGATACATTTTGTTTGTTGTGGCAAGGCTGCTAAGTCATTCCAGACTAATAGTTTGATGCCCTGGGTTATATTTTCTGCTTAAATGAGAGTTAGGTTGCATTGAGGAAAATCTGAGCCCTAACCCTAACTGCCCAAACCCTTAGCTAGGGTTAGGGTTAGCATTATTAGAAAACATAGAGGATGTTTGATGGCATGGCTGTGTTTTAGGACAGAAGTGAAATGTAGGAAAAGTGTTATTTTAATGTTCTCTGCACATTTTTTTTTCTTGCATATATGGCTCTATATACTGCATTGCCCTAAATGGGGATATTGTCTAAATCCCCGAAAAGCAAAAGATTGAAAGAAAGTGTTTAAATGTCTTATTCTGTTGCATTTGGCATTGAATGCAGTGGCATTTTAATAGGTGTAGCTAAAATTCATTGAGTTTTCCAGACTCTTAAGCTATTTAACGCTGATACCATGCTCATGGAGAGCACCATTCCACACAAAATTTGCAATAACAGAATACTTGTTAAAAACGGAAATTGTATCACAGTTGATATATTTTGTTAGTTTTGGCAAGGCTGCTAAGTCATTCCAGACTAATAGTTTGATGCCCTGGGTTATATTTTCTGCTTAAATGAGAGTTAGGTTGCATTGAGGAAAATCTGAGCCCTAACCCTAACTGCCCAAACCCTTAGCTAGGGTTAGGGTTAGCATTATTAGAAAACATAGAGGATGTTTGATGGCATGGCTGTGTTTTAGGACAGAAGTGAAATGTAGGAAAAGTGTTATTTTAATGTTCTCTGCACATTTTTTTTTCTTGCATATATGGCTCTATATACTGCATTGCCCTAAATGGGGATATTGTCTAAATCCCCGAAAAGCAAAAGATTGAAAGAAAGTGTTTAAATGTCTTATTCTGTTGCATTTGGCATTGAATGCAGTGGCATTTTAATAGGTGTAGCTAAAATTCATTGAGTTTTCCAGACTCTTAAGCTATTTAACGCTGATACCATGCTCATAGAGAGCACCATTCCACACAAAATTTGCAATAACAGAATACTTGTCAAAAAATGAATTTGTTTCCAGTTGATATATTTTTTTAGTTGTGGCAAGGCTGCTAAGTCATTCCAGACTAATAGTTTGATGCCCTGGGTTATATTTTCTGCTTAAATGAGAGATAGGTTGCATTGAGGAAAATCTGAGCCCTAACCCTAACTGCCCAAACCCTTAGCTAGGGTTAGGGTTAGCATTATTAGAAAACATAGAGGATGTTTGATGGCATGGCTGTGTTTTAGGACAGAAGTGAAATGTAGGAAAAGTGTTATTTTAATGTTCTCTGCACATTTTTTTTTCTTGCATATATGGCTCTATATACTGCATTGCCCTAAATGGGGATATTGTCTAAATCCCCGAAAAGCAAAAGATTGAAAGAAAGTGTTTAAATGTCTTTTTCTGTTGCATTTGGCATTGAATGCAGTGGCATTTTAATAGGTGTAGCTAAAATTCATTGAGTTTTCCAGACTCTTAAGCTATTTAACGCTGATACCATGCTCATGGAGAGCACCATTCCACACAAAATTTGCAATAACAGAATACTTGTCAAAAAATGAATTTGTTTCACAGTTGATATATTTTGTTAGTTGTGGCAAGGCTGCTAAGTCATTCCAGACTAATAGTTTGATGCCCTGGGTTATATTTTCTGCTTAAATGAGAGTTAGGTTGCATTGAGGAAAATCTGAGCCCTAACCCTAACTGCCCAAACCCTTAGCTAGGGTTAGGGTTAGCATTATTAGAAAACATAGAGGATGTTTGATGGCATGGCTGTGTTTTAGGACAGAAGTGAAATGTAGGAAAAGTGTTATTTTAATGTTCTCTGCACATTTTTTTTTCTTGCATATATGGATCTATATACTGCATTACCCTAAATGGAGATATTGTCTAAATCCCCGAAAAGCAAAAGATTGAAAGAAAGTGTTTAAATGTCTCATTTTGTTGCATTTGGCATTGAATGCAGTGGCATTTTAATAGGTGTAGCTAAAATTCATTGAGTTTTCCAGACTCTTAAGCTATTTAACGCTGATACCATGCTCATGGAGAGCACCATTCCACACAAAATTTGCAATAACAGAATACTTGTCAAAAAGTGAAATTGTATCACTGTTGATACATTTTGTTTGTTGTGGCAAGGCTGCTAAGTCATTCCAGAGTAATAGTTTGATGCCCTGGGTTATATTTTCTGCTTAAATGACAGTTAGGTTGCATTGAGGAAAATCTGAGCCCTAACCCTAACTGCCCAAACCCTTAGCTAGGGTTAGGGTTAGCATTATTAGAAAACATAGAGGATGTTTGATGGCATGGCTGTGTTTTAGGACAGAAGTGAAATGTAGGAAAAGTGTTATTTTAATGTTCTCTGCACATTTTTTTTTCTTGCATATGTGGTTCTATATACTGCATTGCCCTAAATGGGGATATTGTCTAAATCCCCGAAAAGCAAAAGATTGAAAGAAAGTGTTTAAATGTCTTATTCTGTTGCATTTGGCATTGAATGCAGTGGCATTTTAATAGGTGTAGCTAAAATTTATTGAGTTTTCCAGACTCTTAAGCTATTTAACGCTGATACCATGCTCATGGAGAGCACCATTCCACACAAAATTTGCAATAACAGAATACTTGTCAAAAAGTGAAATTGTATCACTGTTGATACATTTTGTTTGTTGTGGCAAGGCTGCTAAGTCATTCCAGACTAATAGTTTGATGCCCTGGGTTATATTTTCTGCTTAAATGAGAGTTAGGTTGCATTGAGGAAAATCTGAGCCCTAACCCTAACTGCCCAAACCCTTAGCTAGGGTTAGGGTTAGCATTATTAGAAAACATAGAGGATGTTTGATGGCATGGCTGTGTTTTAGGACAGAAGTGAAATGTAGGAAAAGTGTTATTTTAATGTTCTCTGCACATTTTTTTTTCTTGCATATATGGCTCTATATACTGCATTGCCCTAAATGAGGGTATTGTCTAAATCCCCGAAAAGCAAAAGATTGAAAGAAAGTGTTTAAATGTCTCATTCTGTTGCATTTGGCATTGAATGCAGTGGCATTTTACTAGGTGTAGCTAAAATTCATTGAGTTTTCCAGACTCTTAAGCTATTTAACGCTGATACCATGCTCATGGAGAGCACCATTCCACACAAAATTTGCAATAACAGAATACTTGTCAAAAAGTGAAATTGTATCACTGTTGATACATTTTGTTTGTTGTGGCAAGGCTGCTAAGTCATTCCAGACTAATAGTTTGATGCCCTGGGTTATATTTTCTGCTTAAATGAGAGTTAGGTTGCATTGAGGAAAATCTGAGCCCTAACCCTAACTGCCCAAACTCTTAGCTAGGGTTAGGGTTAGCATTATTAGAAAACATAGAGGATGTTTGATGGCATGGCTGTGTTTTAGGACAGAAGTGAAATGTAGGAAAAGTGTTATTTTAATGTTCTCTGCACATTTTTTTTTCTTGCATATATGGCTCTATATACTGCATTGCCCTAAATGGGGATATTGTCTAAATCCCCGAAAAGCAAAAGATTGAAAGAAAGTGTTTAAATGTCTTATTCTGTTGCATTTGGCATTGAATGCAGTGGCATTTTAATAGGTGTAGCTAAAATTTATTGAGTTTTCCAGACTCTTAAGCTATTTAACGCTGATACCATGCTCATGGAGAGCACCATTCCACACAAAATTTGCAATAACAGAATACTTGTTAAAAACGGAAATTGTATCACAGTTGATATATTTTGTTAGTTTTGGCAAGGCTGCTAAGTCATTCCAGACTAATAGTTTGATGCCCTGGGTTATATTTTCTGCTTAAATGAGAGTTAGGTTGCATTGAGGAAAATCTGAGCCCTAACCCTAACTGCCCAAACCCTTAGCTAGGGTTAGGGTTAGCATTATTAGAAAACATAGAGGATGTTTGATGGCATGGCTGTGTTTTAGGACAGAAGTGAAATGTAGGAAAAGTGTTATTTTAATGTTCTCTGCACATTTTTTTTTCTTGCATATATGGCTCTATATACTGCATTGCCCTAAATGAGGGTATTGTCTAAATCCCCGAAAAGCAAAAGATTGAAAGAAAGTGTTTAAATGTCTCATTCTGTTGCATTTGGCATTGAATGCAGTGGCATTTTAATAGGTGTAGCTAAAATTCATTGAGTTTTCCAGACTCTTAAGCTATTTAACGCTGATACCATGCTCATGGAGAGCACCATTCCACACAAAATTTGCAATAACAGAATACTTGTCAAAAAATGAATTTGTTTCCAGTTCATATATTTTTTTAGTTGTTGCAAGGCTGCTAAGTCATTCCAGACTAATAGTTTGATGCCCTGGGTTATATTTTCTGCTTAAATGAGAGATAGGTTGCATTGAGGAAAATCTGAGCCCTAACCCTAACTGCCCAAACCCTTAGCTAGGGTTAGGGTTAGCATTATTAGAAAACATAGAGGATGTTTGATGGCATGGCTGTGTTTTAGGACAGAAGTGAAATGTAGGAAAAGTGTTATTTTAATGTTCTCTGCACATTTTTTTTTCTTGCATATGTGGCTCTATATACTGCATTGCCCTATATGGGGATATTGTCTAAATCCCCGAAAAGCAAAAGATTGAAAGAAAGTGTTTAAATGTCTTATTCTGTTGCATTTGGCATTGAATGCAGTGGCATTTTAATAGGTGTAGCTAAAATTTATTGAGTTTTCCAGACTCTTAAGCTATTTAACGCTGATACCATGCTCATGGAGAGCACCATTCCACACAAAATTTGCAATAACAGAATACTTGTTAAAAACGGAAATTGTATCACAGTTGATATATTTTGTTAGTTTTGGCAAGGCTGCTAAGTCATTCCAGACTAATAGTTTGATGCCCTGGGTTATATTTTCTGCTTAAATGAGAGTTAGGTTGCATTGAGGAAAATCTGAGCCCTAACCCTAACTGCCCAAACCCTTAGCTAGGGTTAGGGTTAGCATTATTAGAAAACATAGAGGATGTCTGATGGCATGGCTGTGTTTTAGGACAGAAGTGAAATGTAGGAAAAGTGTTATTTTAATGTTCTCTGCACATTTTTTTTTCTTGCATATATGGCTCTATATACTGCATTGCCCTAAATGAGGGTATTGTCTAAATCCCCGAAAAGCAAAAGATTGAAAGAAAGTGTTTAAATGTCTCATTCTGTTGCATTTGGCATTGAATGCAGTGGCATTTTAATAGGTGTAGCTAAAATTCATTGAGTTTTCCAGACTCTTAAGCTATTTAACGCTGATACCATGCTCATGGAGAGCACCATTCCACACAAAATTTGCAATAACAGAATACTTGTCAAAAAGTGAAATTGTATCACTGTTGATACATTTTGTTTGTTGTGGCAAGGCTGCTAAGTCATTCCAGACTAATAGTTTGATGCCCTGGGTTATATTTTCTGCTTAAATGAGAGTTAGGTTGCATTGAGGAAAATCTGAGCCCTAACCCTAACTGCCCAAACCCTTAGCTAGGGTTAGGGTTAGCATTATTAGAAAACATAGAGGATGTTTGATGGCATGGCTGTGTTTTAGGACAGAAGTGAAATGTAGGAAAAGTGTTATTTTAATGTTCTCTGCACATTTTTTTTTCTTGCATATATGGCTCTATATACTGCATTGCCCTAAATGGGGATATTGTCTAAATCCCCGAAAAGCAAAAGATTGAAAGAAAGTGTTTAAATGTCTTATTCTGTTGCATTTGGCATTGAATGCAGTGGCATTTTAATAGGTGTAGCTAAAATTCATTGAGTTTTCCAGACTCTTAAGCTATTTAACGCTGATACCATGCTCATGGAGAGCACCATTCCACACAAAATTTGCAATAACAGAATACTTGTTAAAAACGGAAATTGTATCACAGTTGATATATTTTGTTAGTTTTGGCAAGGCTGCTAAGTCATTCCAGACTAATAGTTTGATGCCCTGGGTTATATTTTCTGCTTAAATGAGAGTTAGGTTGCATTGAGGAAAATCTGAGCCCTAACCCTAACTGCCCAAACCCTTAGCTAGGGTTAGGGTTAGCATTATTAGAAAACATAGAGGATGTTTGATGGCATGGCTGTGTTTTAGGACAGAAGTGAAATGTAGGAAAAGTGTTATTTTAATGTTCTCTGCACATTTTTTTTTCTTGCATATATGGCTCTATATACTGCATTGCCCTAAATGGGGATATTGTCTAAATCCCCGAAAAGCAAAAGATTGAAAGAAAGTGTTTAAATGTCTTATTCTGTTGCATTTGGCATTGAATGCAGTGGCATTTTAATAGGTGTAGCTAAAATTCATTGAGTTTTCCAGACTCTTAAGCTATTTAACGCTGATACCATGCTCATAGAGAGCACCATTCCACACAAAATTTGCAATAACAGAATACTTGTCAAAAAATGAATTTGTTTCCAGTTGATATATTTTTTTAGTTGTGGCAAGGCTGCTAAGTCATTCCAGACTAATAGTTTGATGCCCTGGGTTATATTTTCTGCTTAAATGAGAGATAGGTTGCATTGAGGAAAATCTGAGCCCTAACCCTAACTGCCCAAACCCTTAGCTAGGGTTAGGGTTAGCATTATTAGAAAACATAGAGGATGTTTGATGGCATGGCTGTGTTTTAGGACAGAAGTGAAATGTAGGAAAAGTGTTATTTTAATGTTCTCTGCACATTTTTTTTTCTTGCATATATGGCTCTATATACTGCATTGCCCTAAATGGGGATATTGTCTAAATCCCCGAAAAGCAAAAGATTGAAAGAAAGTGTTTAAATGTCTTTTTCTGTTGCATTTGGCATTGAATGCAGTGGCATTTTAATAGGTGTAGCTAAAATTCATTGAGTTTTCCAGACTCTTAAGCTATTTAACGCTGATACCATGCTCATGGAGAGCACCATTCCACACAAAATTTGCAATAACAGAATACTTGTCAAAAAATGAATTTGTTTCACAGTTGATATATTTTGTTAGTTGTGGCAAGGCTGCTAAGTCATTCCAGACTAATAGTTTGATGCCCTGGGTTATATTTTCTGCTTAAATGAGAGTTAGGTTGCATTGAGGAAAATCTGAGCCCTAACCCTAACTGCCCAAACCCTTAGCTAGGGTTAGGGTTAGCATTATTAGAAAACATAGAGGATGTTTGATGGCATGGCTGTGTTTTAGGACAGAAGTGAAATGTAGGAAAAGTGTTATTTTAATGTTCTCTGCACATTTTTTTTTCTTGCATATATGGATCTATATACTGCATTACCCTAAATGGAGATATTGTCTAAATCCCCGAAAAGCAAAAGATTGAAAGAAAGTGTTTAAATGTCTCATTTTGTTGCATTTGGCATTGAATGCAGTGGCATTTTAATAGGTGTAGCTAAAATTCATTGAGTTTTCCAGACTCTTAAGCTATTTAACGCTGATACCATGCTCATGGAGAGCACCATTCCACACAAAATTTGCAATAACAGAATACTTGTCAAAAAGTGAAATTGTATCACTGTTGATACATTTTGTTTGTTGTGGCAAGGCTGCTAAGTCATTCCAGAGTAATAGTTTGATGCCCTGGGTTATATTTTCTGCTTAAATGACAGTTAGGTTGCATTGAGGAAAATCTGAGCCCTAACCCTAACTGCCCAAACCCTTAGCTAGGGTTAGGGTTAGCATTATTAGAAAACATAGAGGATGTTTGATGGCATGGCTGTGTTTTAGGACAGAAGTGAAATGTAGGAAAAGTGTTATTTTAATGTTCTCTGCACATTTTTTTTTCTTGCATATGTGGTTCTATATACTGCATTGCCCTAAATGGGGATATTGTCTAAATCCCCGAAAAGCAAAAGATTGAAAGAAAGTGTTTAAATGTCTTATTCTGTTGCATTTGGCATTGAATGCAGTGGCATTTTAATAGGTGTAGCTAAAATTTATTGAGTTTTCCAGACTCTTAAGCTATTTAACGCTGATACCATGCTCATGGAGAGCACCATTCCACACAAAATTTGCAATAACAGAATACTTGTCAAAAAGTGAAATTGTATCACTGTTGATACATTTTGTTTGTTGTGGCAAGGCTGCTAAGTCATTCCAGACTAATAGTTTGATGCCCTGGGTTATATTTTCTGCTTAAATGAGAGTTAGGTTGCATTGAGGAAAATCTGAGCCCTAACCCTAACTGCCCAAACCCTTAGCTAGGGTTAGGGTTAGCATTATTAGAAAACATAGAGGATGTTTGATGGCATGGCTGTGTTTTAGGACAGAAGTGAAATGTAGGAAAAGTGTTATTTTAATGTTCTCTGCACATTTTTTTTTCTTGCATATATGGCTCTATATACTGCATTGCCCTAAATGAGGGTATTGTCTAAATCCCCGAAAAGCAAAAGATTGAAAGAAAGTGTTTAAATGTCTCATTCTGTTGCATTTGGCATTGAATGCAGTGGCATTTTACTAGGTGTAGCTAAAATTCATTGAGTTTTCCAGACTCTTAAGCTATTTAACGCTGATACCATGCTCATGGAGAGCACCATTCCACACAAAATTTGCAATAACAGAATACTTGTCAAAAAGTGAAATTGTATCACTGTTGATACATTTTGTTTGTTGTGGCAAGGCTGCTAAGTCATTCCAGACTAATAGTTTGATGCCCTGGGTTATATTTTCTGCTTAAATGAGAGTTAGGTTGCATTGAGGAAAATCTGAGCCCTAACCCTAACTGCCCAAACTCTTAGCTAGGGTTAGGGTTAGCATTATTAGAAAACATAGAGGATGTTTGATGGCATGGCTGTGTTTTAGGACAGAAGTGAAATGTAGGAAAAGTGTTATTTTAATGTTCTCTGCACATTTTTTTTTCTTGCATATATGGCTCTATATACTGCATTGCCCTAAATGGGGATATTGTCTAAATCCCCGAAAAGCAAAAGATTGAAAGAAAGTGTTTAAATGTCTTATTCTGTTGCATTTGGCATTGAATGCAGTGGCATTTTAATAGGTGTAGCTAAAATTTATTGAGTTTTCCAGACTCTTAAGCTATTTAACGCTGATACCATGCTCATGGAGAGCACCATTCCACACAAAATTTGCAATAACAGAATACTTGTTAAAAACGGAAATTGTATCACAGTTGATATATTTTGTTAGTTTTGGCAAGGCTGCTAAGTCATTCCAGACTAATAGTTTGATGCCCTGGGTTATATTTTCTGCTTAAATGAGAGTTAGGTTGCATTGAGGAAAATCTGAGCCCTAACCCTAACTGCCCAAACCCTTAGCTAGGGTTAGGGTTAGCATTATTAGAAAACATAGAGGATGTTTGATGGCATGGCTGTGTTTTAGGACAGAAGTGAAATGTAGGAAAAGTGTTATTTTAATGTTCTCTGCACATTTTTTTTTCTTGCATATATGGCTCTATATACTGCATTGCCCTAAATGAGGGTATTGTCTAAATCCCCGAAAAGCAAAAGATTGAAAGAAAGTGTTTAAATGTCTCATTCTGTTGCATTTGGCATTGAATGCAGTGGCATTTTAATAGGTGTAGCTAAAATTCATTGAGTTTTCCAGACTCTTAAGCTATTTAACGCTGATACCATGCTCATGGAGAGCACCATTCCACACAAAATTTGCAATAACAGAATACTTGTCAAAAAATGAATTTGTTTCCAGTTCATATATTTTTTTAGTTGTGGCAAGGCTGCTAAGTCATTCCAGACTAATAGTTTGATGCCCTGGGTTATATTTTCTGCTTAAATGAGAGTTAGGTTGCATTGAGGAAAATCTGAGCCCTAACCCTAACTGCCCAAACCCTTAGCTAGGGTTAGGGTTAGCATTATTAGAAAACATAGAGGATGTTTGATGGCATGGCTGTGTTTTAGGACAGAAGTGAAATGTAGGAAAAGTGTTATTTTAATGTTCTCTGCACATTTTTTTTTCTTGCATATGTGGTTCTATATACTGCATTGCCCTAAATGGGGATATTGTCTAAATCCCCGAAAAGCAAAAGATTGAAAGAAAGTGTTTAATTGTCTTATTCTGTTGCATTTGGCATTGAATGCAGTGGCATTTTAATAGGTGTAGCTAAAATTTATTGAGTTTTCCAGACTCTTAAGCTATTTAACGCTGATACCATGCTCATGGAGAGCACCATTCCACACAAAATTTGCAATAACAGAATACTTGTTAAAATCGGAAATTGTATCACAGTTGATTTATTTTGTTAGTTTTGGCAAGGCTGCTAAGTCATTCCAGACTAATAGTTTGATGCCCTGGGTTATATTTTCTGCTTAAATGAGAGTTAGGTTGCATTGAGGAAAATCTGAGCCCTAACCCTAACTGCCCAAACCCTTAGCTAGGGTTAGGGTTAGCATTATTAGAAAACATAGAGGATGTTTGATGGCATGGCTGTGTTTTAGGACAGAAGTGAAATGTAGGAAAAGTGTTATTTTAATGTTCTCTGCACATTTTTTTTTCTTGCATATATGGCTCTATATACTGCATTGCCCTAAATGAGGGTATTGTCTAAATCCCCGAAAAGCAAAAGATTGAAAGAAAGTGTTTAAATGTCTCATTCTGTTGCATTTGGCATTGAATGCAGTGGCATTTTAATAGGTGTAGCTAAAATTCATTGAGTTTTCCAGACTCTTAAGCTATTTAACGCTGATACCATGCTCATGGAGAGCACCATTCCACACAAAATTTGCAATAACAGAATACTTGTCAAAAAGTGAAATTGTATCACTGTTGATACATTTTGTTTGTTGTGGCAAGGCTGCTAAGTCATTCCAGACTAATAGTTTGATGCCCTGGGTTATATTTTCTGCTTAAATGAGAGTTAGGTTGCATTGAGGAAAATCTGAGCCCTAACCCTAACTGCCCAAACCCTTAGCTAGGGTTAGGGTTAGCATTATTAGAAAACATAGAGGATGTTTGATGGCATGGCTGTGTTTTAGGACAGAAGTGAAATGTAGGAAAAGTGTTATTTTAATGTTCTCTGCACATTTTTTTTTCTTGCATATATGGCTCTATATACTGCATTGCCCTAAATGGGGATATTGTCTAAATCCCCGAAAAGCAAAAGATTGAAAGAAAGTGTTTAAATGTCTTATTCTGTTGCATTTGGCATTGAATGCAGTGGCATTTTAATAGGTGTAGCTAAAATTTATTGAGTTTTCCAGACTCTTAAGCTATTTAACGCTGATACCATGCTCATGGAGAGCACCATTCCACACAAAATTTGCAATAACAGAATACTTGTTAAATACGGAAATTGTATCACAGTTGATATATTTTGTTAGTTTTGGCAAGGCTGCTAAGTCATTCCAGACTAATAGTTTGATGCCCTGGGTTATATTTTCTGCTTAAATGAGAGTTAGGTTGCATTGAGGAAAATCTGAGCCCTAACCCTAACTGCCCAAACCCTTAGCTAGGGTTAGGGTTAGCATTATTAGAAAACATAGAGGATGTTTGATGGCATGGCTGTGTTTTAGGACAGAAGTGAAATGTAGGAAAAGTGTTATTTTAATGTTCTCTGCACATTTTTTTTTCTTGCATATATGGCTCTATATACTGCATTGCCCTAAATGGGGATATTGTCTAAATCCCCGAAAAGCAAAAGATTGAAAGAAAGTGTTTAAATGTCTTATTCTGTTGCATTTGGCATTGAATGCAGTGGCATTTTAATAGGTGTAGCTAAAATTTATTGAGTTTTCCAGACTCTTAAGCTATTTAACGCTGATACCATGCTCATGGAGAGCACCATTCCACACAAAATTTGCAATAACAGAATACTTGTCAAAAAATGAATTTGTTTCACAGTTGATATATTTTGTTAGTTGTGGCAAGGCTGCTAAGTCATTCCAGACTAATAGTTTGATGCCCTGGGTTATATTTTCTGCTTAAATGAGAGTTAGGTTGCATTGAGGAAAATCTGAGCCCTAACCCTAACTGCCCAAACCCTTAGCTAGGGTTAGGGTTAGCATTATTAGAAAACATAGAGGATGTTTGATGGCATGGCTGTGTTTTAGGACAGAAGTGAAATGTAGGAAAAGTGTTATTTTAATGTTCTCTGCACATTTTTTTTTTCTTGCATATATGGCTCTATATACTGCATTGCCCTAAATGGGGATATTGTCTAAATCCCCGAAAAGCAAAAGATTGAAAGAAAGTGTTTAAATGTCTCATTCTGTTGCATTTGGCATTGAATGCAGTGGCATTTTAATAGGTGTAGCTAAAATTCATTGAGTTTTCCAGACTCTTAAGCTATTTAACGCTGATACCATGCTCATGGAGAGCACCATTCCACACAAAATTTGCAATAACAGAATACTTGTCAAAAAATGAATTTGTTTCACAGTTGATATATTTTGTTAGTTGTGGCAAGGCTGCTAAGTCATTCCAGACTAATAGTTTGATGCCCTGGGTTATATTTTCTGCTTAAATGAGAGTTAGGTTGCATTGAGGAAAATCTGAGCCCTAACCCTAACTGCCCAAACCCTTAGCTAGGGTTAGTGTTAGCATTATTAGAAAACATAGAGGATGTTTGATGGCATGGCTGTGTTTTAGGACAGAAGTGAAATGTAGGAAAAGTGTTATTTTAATGTTCTCTGCACATTTTTTTTTCTTGCATATATGGCTCTATATACTGCATTGCCCTAAATGGGGATATTGTCTAAATCCCCGAAAAGCAAAAGATTGAAAGAAAGTGTTTAAATGTCTTATTCTGTTGCATTTGGCATTGAATGCAGTGGCATTTTAATAGGTGTAGCTAAAATTTATTGAGTTTTCCAGACTCTTAAGCTATTTAACGCTGATACCATGCTCATGGAGAGCACCATTCCACACAAAATTTGCAATAACAGAATACTTGTCAAAAAATGAATTTGTTTCACAGTTGATATATTTTGTTAGTTGTGGCAAGGCTGCTAAGTCATTCCAGACTAATAGTTTGATGCCCTGGGTTATATTTTCTGCTTAAATGAGAGTTAGGTTGCATTGAGGAAAATCTGAGCCCTAACCCTAACTGCCCAAACCCTTAGCTAGGGTTAGGGTTAGCATTATTAGAAAACATAGAGGATGTTTGATGGCATGGCTGTGTTTTAGGACAGAAGTGAAATGTAGGAAAAGTGTTATTTTAATGTTCTCTGCACATTTTTTTTTCTTGCATATATGGCTCTATATACTGCATTGCCCTAAATGGGGATATTGTCTAAATCCCCGAAAAGCAAAAGATTGAAAGAAAGTGTTTAAATGTCTTATTCTGTTGCATTTGGCATTGAATGCAGTGGCATTTTAATAGGTGTAGCTAAAATTTATTGAGTTTTCCAGACTCTTAAGCTATTTAACGCTGATACCATGCTCATGGAGAGCACCATTCCACACAAAATTTGCAATAACAGAATACTTGTCAAAAAATGAATTTGTTTCACAGTTGATATATTTTGTTAGTTGTGGCAAGGCTGCTAAGTCATTCCAGACTAATAGTTTGATGCCCTGGGTTATATTTTCTGCTTAAATGAGAGTTAGGTTGCATTGAGGAAAATCTGAGCCCTAACCCTAACTGCCCAAACCCTTAGCTAGGGTTAGGGTTAGCATTATTAGAAAACATAGAGGATGTTTGATGGCATGGCTGTGTTTTAGGACAGAAGTGAAATGTAGGAAAAGTGTTATTTTAATGTTCTCTGCACATTTTTTTTTCTTGCATATGTGGCTCTATATACTGCATTGCCCTAAATGGGGATATTGTCTAAATCCCCGAAAAGCAAAATATTGAAAGAAAGTGTTTAAATGTCTTATTCTGTTGCATTTGGCATTGAATGCAGTGGCATTTTAATAGGTGTAGCTAAAATTCATTGAGTTTTCCAGACTCTTAAGCTATTTAACGCTGATACCATGCTCATGGAGAGCACCATTCCACACAAAATTTGCAATAACAGAATACTTGTCAAAAAATGAATTTGTTTCCAGTTGATATATTTTTTTAGTTGTGGCAAGGCTGCTAAGTCATTCCAGACTAATAGTTTGATGCCCTGGGTTATATTTTCTGCTTAAATGAGAGATAGGTTGCATTGAGGAAAATCTGAGCCCTAACCCTAACTGCCCAAACCCTTAGCTAGGGTTAGGGTTAGCATTATTAGAAAACATAGAGGATGTTTGATGGCATGGCTGTGTTTTAGGACAGAAGTGAAATGTAGGAAAAGTGTTATTTTAATGTTCTCTGCACATTTTTTTTCTTGCATATATGGCTCTATATACTGCATTGCCCTAAATGGGGGTATTGTCTAAATCCCCGAAAAGCAAAAGATTGAAAGAAAGTGTTTAAATGTCTCATTCTGTTGCATTTGGCATTGAATGCAGTGGCATTTTAATAGGTGTAGCTAAAATTCATTGAGTTTTCCAGACTCTTAAGCTATTTAACGCTGATACCATGCTCATGGAGAGCACCATTCCACACAAAATTTGCAATAACAGAATACTTGTCAAAAACTGAAATTGTATCACTGTTGATATATTTTGTTAGTTGTGGCAAGGCTGCTATGTCATTCCAGACTAATAGTTTGATGCCCTGGGTTATATTTTCTGCTTAAATGACAGTTAGGTTGCATTGAGGAAAATCTGAGCCCTAACCCTAACTGCCCAAACCCTTAGCTAGGGTTAGGGTTAGCATTATTAGAAAACATAGAGGATGTTTGATGGCATGGCTGTGTTTTAGGACAGAAGTGAAATGCAGGAAAAGTGTTATTTTAATGTTCTCTGCACATTTTTTTTTCTTGCATATATGGCTCTATATACTGCATTGCCCTAAATGGGGATATTGTCTAAATCCCCGAAAAGCAAAAGATTGAAAGAAAGTGTTTAAATGTCTTATTCTGTTGCATTTGGCATTGAATGCAGTGGCATTTTAATAGGTGTAGCTAAAACTTATTGAGTTTTCCAGACTCTTAAACTATTTAACGCTGATTCCATGCTCATGGAGAGCACCATTCCACACAAAATTTGCAATAACAAAATACTTGTCAAAAAGTGAAATTGTATCACAGTTTATACATTTTGATTGTTGTGGCAAGGCTTCTAAGTCATTCCAGACTAATAGTTTGATGCCCTGGGTTATATTTTCTGCTTAAATGACAGTTAGGTTGCATTGAGGAAAATCTGAGCCCTAACCCTAACTGCCCAAACCCTTAGCTAGGGTTAGGGTTAGCATTATTAGAAAACATAGAGGATGTTTGATGGCATGGCTGTGTTTTAGGACAGAAGTGAAATGTAGGAAAAGTGTTATTTTAATGTTCTCTGCACATTTTTTTTTCTTGCATATGTGGCTCTATATACTGCATTGCCCTAAATGGGGATATTGTCTAAATCCCCGAAAAGCAAAAGATTGAAAGAAAGTGTTTAAATGTCTTATTCTGTTGCATTTGGCATTGAATGCAGTGGCATTTTAATAGGTGTAGCTAAAATTTATTGAGTTTTCCAGACTCTTAAGCTATTTAACGCTGATACCATGCTCATGGAGAGCACCATTCCACACAAAATTTGCAATAACAGAATACTTGTTAAAAACGGAAATTGTATCACAGTTGATATATTTTGTTAGTTTTGGCAAGGCTGCTAAGTCATTCCAGACTAATAGTTTGATGCCCTGGGTTATATTTTCTGCTTAAATGAGAGTTAGGTTGCATTGAGGAAAATCTGAGCCCTAACCCTAACTGCCCAAACCCTTAGCTAGGGTTAGGGTTAGCATTATTAGAAAACATAGAGGATGTTTGATGGCATGGCTGTGTTTTAGGACAGAAGTGAAATGTAGGAAAAGTGTTATTTTAATGTTCTCTGCACAATTTTTTTTCTTGCATATATGGCTCTATATACTGCATTGCCCTAAATGGGGATATTGTCTAAATCCCCGAAAAGCAAAAGATTGAAAGAAAGTGTTTAAATGTCTTATTCTGTTGCATTTGGCATTGAATGCAGTGGCATTTTAATAGGTGTAGCTAAAATTTATTGAGTTTTCCAGACTCTTAAGCTATTTAACGCTGATACCATGCTCATGGAGAGCACCATTCCACACAAAATTTGCAATAACAGAATACTTGTCAAAAAATGAATTTGTTTCACAGTTGATATATTTTGTTAGTTGTGGCAAGGCTGCTAAGTCATTCCAGACTAATAGTTTGATGCCCTGGGTTATATTTTCTGCTTAAATGAGAGTTAGGTTGCATTGAGGAAAATCTGAGCCCTAACCCTAACTGCCCAAACCCTTAGCTAGGGTTAGGGTTAGCATTATTAGAAAACATAGAGGATGTTTGATGGCATGGCTGTGTTTTAGGACAGAAGTGAAATGTAGGAAAAGTGTTATTTTAATGTTCTCTGCACATTTTTTTTTCTTGCATATATGGCTCTATATACTGCATTGCCCTAAATGGGGATATTGTCTAAATCCCCGAAAAGCAAAAGATTGAAAGAAAGTGTTTAAATGTCTTATTCTGTTGCATTTGGCATTGAATGCAGTGGCATTTTAATAGGTGTAGCTAAAATTTATTGAGTTTTCCAGACTCTTAAGCTATTTAACGCTGATACCATGCTCATGGAGAGCACCATTCCACACAAAATTTGCAATAACAGAATACTTGTCAAAAAATGAATTTGTTTCACAGTTGATATATTTTGTTAGTTGTGGCAAGGCTGCTAAGTCATTCCAGACTAATAGTTTGATGCCCTGGGTTATATTTTCTGCTTAAATGAGAGTTAGGTTGCATTGAGGAAAATCTGAGCCCTAACCCTAACTGCCCAAACCCTTAGCTAGGGTTAGGGTTAGCATTATTAGAAAACATAGAGGATGTTTGATGGCATGGCTGTGTTTTAGGACAGAAGTGAAATGTAGGAAAAGTGTTATTTTAATGTTCTCTGCACATTTTTTTTTCTTGCATATATGGCTCTATATACTGCATTGCCCTAAATGGGGATATTGTCTAAATCCCCGAAAAGCAAAATATTGAAAGAAAGTGTTTAAATGTCTTATTCTGTTGCATTTGGCATTGAATGCAGTGGAATTTTAATAGGTGTAGCTAAAATTCATTGAGTTTTCCAGACTCTTAAGCTATTTAACGCTGATACCATGCTCATGGAGAGCACCATTCCACACAAAATTTGCAATAACAGAATACTTGTCAAAAAATGAATTTGTTTCCAGTTGATATATTTTTTTAGTTGTGGCAAGGCTGCTAAGTCATTCCAGACTAATAGTTTGATGCCCTGGGTTATATTTTCTGCTTAAATGAGAGATAGGTTGCATTGAGGAAAATCTGAGCCCTAACCCTAACTGCCCAAACCCTTAGCTAGGGTTAGGGTTAGCATTATTAGAAAACATAGAGGATGTTTGATGGCATGGCTGTGTTTTAGGACAGAAGTGAAATGTAGGAAAAGTGTTATTTTAATGTTCTCTGCACATTTTTTTTCTTGCATATATGGCTCTATATACTGCATTGCCCTAAATGGGGGTATTGTCTAAATCCCCGAAAAGCAAAAGATTGAAAGAAAGTGTTTAAATGTCTCATTCTGTTGCATTTGGCATTGAATGCAGTGGCATTTTAATAGGTGTAGCTAAAATTCATTGAGTTTTCCAGACTCTTAAGCTATTTAACGCTGATACCATGCTCATGGAGAGCACCATTCCACACAAAATTTGCAATAACAGAATACTTGTCAAAAAATGAATTTGTTTCACAGTTGATATATTTTGTTAGTTGTGGCAAGGCTGCTAAGTCATTCCAGACTAATAGTTTGATGCCCTGGGTTATATTTTCTGCTTAAATGAGAGTTAGGTTGCATTGAGGAAAATCTGAGCCCTAACCCTAACTGCCCAAACCCTTAGCTAGGGTTAGGGTTAGCATTATTAGAAAACATAGAGGATGTTTGATGGCATGGCTGTGTTTTAGGACAGAAGTGAAATGTAGGAAAAGTGTTATTTTAATGTTCTCTGCACATTTTTTTTTCTTGCATATATGGCTCTATATACTGCATTGCCCTAAATGGGGATATTGTCTAAATCCCCGAAAAGCAAAAGATTGAAAGAAAGTGTTTAAATGTCTTATTCTGTTGCATTTGGCATTGAATGCAGTGGCATTTTAATAGGTGTAGCTAAAATTTATTGAGTTTTCCAGACTCTTAAGCTATTTAACGCTGATACCATGCTCATGGAGAGCACCATTCCACACAAAATTTGCAATAACAGAATACTTGTCAAAAAATGAATTTGTTTCACAGTTGATATATTTTGTTAGTTGTGGCAAGGCTGCTAAGTCATTCCAGACTAATAGTTTGATGCCCTGGGTTATATTTTCTGCTTAAATGAGAGTTAGGTTGCATTGAGGAAAATCTGAGCCCTAACCCTAACTGCCCAAACCCTTAGCTAGGGTTAGGGTTAGCATTATTAGAAAACATAGAGGATGTTTGATGGCATGGCTGTGTTTTAGGACAGAAGTGAAATGTAGGAAAAGTGTTATTTTAATGTTCTCTGCACATTTTTTTTTCTTGCATATGTGGCTCTATATACTGCATTGCCCTAAATGGGGATATTGTCTAAATCCCCGAAAAGCAAAATATTGAAAGAAAGTGTTTAAATGTCTTATTCTGTTGCATTTGGCATTGAATGCAGTGGCATTTTAATAGGTGTAGCTAAAATTCATTGAGTTTTCCAGACTCTTAAGCTATTTAACGCTGATACCATGCTCATGGAGAGCACCATTCCACACAAAATTTGCAATAACAGAATACTTGTCAAAAAATGAATTTGTTTCCAGTTGATATATTTTTTTAGTTGTGGCAAGGCTGCTAAGTCATTCCAGACTAATAGTTTGATGCCCTGGGTTATATTTTCTGCTTAAATGAGAGATAGGTTGCATTGAGGAAAATCTGAGCCCTAACCCTAACTGCCCAAACCCTTAGCTAGGGTTAGGGTTAGCATTATTAGAAAACATAGAGGATGTTTGATGGCATGGCTGTGTTTTAGGACAGAAGTGAAATGTAGGAAAAGTGTTATTTTAATGTTCTCTGCACATTTTTTTTCTTGCATATATGGCTCTATATACTGCATTGCCCTAAATGGGGGTATTGTCTAAATCCCCGAAAAGCAAAAGATTGAAAGAAAGTGTTTAAATGTCTCATTCTGTTGCATTTGGCATTGAATGCAGTGGCATTTTAATAGGTGTAGCTAAAATTCATTGAGTTTTCCAGACTCTTAAGCTATTTAACGCTGATACCATGCTCATGGAGAGCACCATTCCACACAAAATTTGCAATAACAGAATACTTGTCAAAAACTGAAATTGTATCACTGTTGATATATTTTGTTAGTTGTGGCAAGGCTGCTATGTCATTCCAGACTAATAGTTTGATGCCCTGGGTTATATTTTCTGCTTAAATGACAGTTAGGTTGCATTGAGGAAAATCTGAGCCCTAACCCTAACTGCCCAAACCCTTAGCTAGGGTTAGGGTTAGCATTATTAGAAAACATAGAGGATGTTTGATGGCATGGCTGTGTTTTAGGACAGAAGTGAAATGCAGGAAAAGTGTTATTTTAATGTTCTCTGCACATTTTTTTTTCTTGCATATATGGCTCTATATACTGCATTGCCCTAAATGGGGATATTGTCTAAATCCCCGAAAAGCAAAAGATTGAAAGAAAGTGTTTAAATGTCTTATTCTGTTGCATTTGGCATTGAATGCAGTGGCATTTTAATAGGTGTAGCTAAAACTTATTGAGTTTTCCAGACTCTTAAACTATTTAACGCTGATTCCATGCTCATGGAGAGCACCATTCCACACAAAATTTGCAATAACAAAATACTTGTCAAAAAGTGAAATTGTATCACAGTTTATACATTTTGATTGTTGTGGCAAGGCTTCTAAGTCATTCCAGACTAATAGTTTGATGCCCTGGGTTATATTTTCTGCTTAAATGACAGTTAGGTTGCATTGAGGAAAATCTGAGCCCTAACCCTAACTGCCCAAACCCTTAGCTAGGGTTAGGGTTAGCATTATTAGAAAACATAGAGGATGTTTGATGGCATGGCTGTGTTTTAGGACAGAAGTGAAATGTAGGAAAAGTGTTATTTTAATGTTCTCTGCACATTTTTTTTTCTTGCATATGTGGCTCTATATACTGCATTGCCCTAAATGGGGATATTGTCTAAATCCCCGAAAAGCAAAAGATTGAAAGAAAGTGTTTAAATGTCTTATTCTGTTGCATTTGGCATTGAATGCAGTGGCATTTTAATAGGTGTAGCTAAAATTTATTGAGTTTTCCAGACTCTTAAGCTATTTAACGCTGATACCATGCTCATGGAGAGCACCATTCCACACAAAATTTGCAATAACAGAATACTTGTTAAAAACGGAAATTGTATCACAGTTGATATATTTTGTTAGTTTTGGCAAGGCTGCTAAGTCATTCCAGACTAATAGTTTGATGCCCTGGGTTATATTTTCTGCTTAAATGAGAGTTAGGTTGCATTGAGGAAAATCTGAGCCCTAACCCTAACTGCCCAAACCCTTAGCTAGGGTTAGGGTTAGCATTATTAGAAAACATAGAGGATGTTTGATGGCATGGCTGTGTTTTAGGACAGAAGTGAAATGTAGGAAAAGTGTTATTTTAATGTTCTCTGCACAATTTTTTTTCTTGCATATATGGCTCTATATACTGCATTGCCCTAAATGGGGATATTGTCTAAATCCCCGAAAAGCAAAAGATTGAAAGAAAGTGTTTAAATGTCTTATTCTGTTGCATTTGGCATTGAATGCAGTGGCATTTTAATAGGTGTAGCTAAAATTTATTGAGTTTTCCAGACTCTTAAGCTATTTAACGCTGATACCATGCTCATGGAGAGCACCATTCCACACAAAATTTGCAATAACAGAATACTTGTCAAAAAATGAATTTGTTTCACAGTTGATATATTTTGTTAGTTGTGGCAAGGCTGCTAAGTCATTCCAGACTAATAGTTTGATGCCCTGGGTTATATTTTCTGCTTAAATGAGAGTTAGGTTGCATTGAGGAAAATCTGAGCCCTAACCCTAACTGCCCAAACCCTTAGCTAGGGTTAGGGTTAGCATTATTAGAAAACATAGAGGATGTTTGATGGCATAGCTGTGTTTTAGGACAGAAGTGAAATGTAGGAAAAGTGTTATTTTAATGTTCTCTGCACATTTTTTTTTCTTGCATATATGGCTCTATATACTGCATTGCCCTAAATGGGGATATTGTCTAAATCCCCGAAAAGCAAAAGATTGAAAGAAAGTGTTTAAATGTCTTATTCTGTTGCATTTGGCATTGAATGCAGTGGCATTTTAATAGGTGTAGCTAAAATTTATTGAGTTTTCCAGACTCTTAAGCTATTTAACGCTGATACCATGCTCATGGAGAGCACCATTCCACACAAAATTTGCAATAACAGAATACTTGTCAAAAAATGAATTTGTTTCACAGTTGATATATTTTGTTAGTTGTGGCAAGGCTGCTAAGTCATTCCAGACTAATAGTTTGATGCCCTGGGTTATATTTTCTGCTTAAATGAGAGTTAGGTTGCATTGAGGAAAATCTGAGCCCTAACCCTAACTGCCCAAACCCTTAGCTAGGGTTAGGGTTAGCATTATTAGAAAACATAGAGGATGTTTGATGGCATGGCTGTGTTTTAGGACAGAAGTGAAATGTAGGAAAAGTGTTATTTTAATGTTCTCTGCACATTTTTTTTTCTTGCATATATGGCTCTATATACTGCATTGCCCTAAATGGGGATATTGTCTAAATCCCCGAAAAGCAAAATATTGAAAGAAAGTGTTTAAATGTCTTATTCTGTTGCATTTGGCATTGAATGCAGTGGAATTTTAATAGGTGTAGCTAAAATTCATTGAGTTTTCCAGACTCTTAAGCTATTTAACGCTGATACCATGCTCATGGAGAGCACCATTCCACACAAAATTTGCAATAACAGAATACTTGTCAAAAAATGAATTTGTTTCCAGTTGATATATTTTTTTAGTTGTGGCAAGGCTGCTAAGTCATTCCAGACTAATAGTTTGATGCCCTGGGTTATATTTTCTGCTTAAATGAGAGATAGGTTGCATTGAGGAAAATCTGAGCCCTAACCCTAACTGCCCAAACCCTTAGCTAGGGTTAGGGTTAGCATTATTAGAAAACATAGAGGATGTTTGATGGCATGGCTGTGTTTTAGGACAGAAGTGAAATGTAGGAAAAGTGTTATTTTAATGTTCTCTGCACATTTTTTTTCTTGCATATATGGCTCTATATACTGCATTGCCCTAAATGGGGGTATTGTCTAAATCCCCGAAAAGCAAAAGATTGAAAGAAAGTGTTTAAATGTCTCATTCTGTTGCATTTGGCATTGAATGCAGTGGCATTTTAATAGGTGTAGCTAAAATTCATTGAGTTTTCCAGACTCTTAAGCTATTTAACGCTGATACCATGCTCATGGAGAGCACCATTCCACACAAAATTTGCAATAACAGAATACTTGTCAAAAAATGAATTTGTTTCACAGTTGATATATTTTGTTAGTTGTGGCAAGGCTGCTATGTCATTCCAGACTAATAGTTTGATGCCCTGGGTTATATTTTCTGCTTAAATGACAGTTAGGTTGCATTGAGGAAAATCTGAGCCCTAACCCTAACTGCCCAAACCCTTAGCTAGGGTTAGGGTTAGCATTATTAGAAAACATAGAGGATGTTTGATGGCATGGCTGTGTTTTAGGACAGAAGTGAAATGTAGGAAAAGTGTTATTTTAATGTTCTCTGCACATTTTTTTTTCTTGCATATATGGCTCTATATACTGCATTGCCCTAAATGGGGATATTGTCTAAATCCCCGAAAAGCAAAAGATTGAAAGAAAGTGTTTAAATGTCTTATTCTGTTGCATTTGGCATTGAATGCAGTGGCATTTTAATAGGTGTAGCTAAAATTTATTGAGTTTTCCAGACTCTTAAGCTATTTAACGCTGATACCATGCTCATGGAGAGCACCATTCCACACAAAATTTGCAATAACAGAATACTTGTCAAAAAATGAATTTGTTTCACAGTTGATATATTTTGTTAGTTGTGGCAAGGCTTCTAAGTCATTCCAGACTAATAGTTTGATGCCCTGGGTTATATTTTCTGCTTAAATGAGAGATAGGTTGCATTGAGGAAAATCTGAGCCCTAACCCTAACTGCCCAAACCCTTAGCTAGGGTTAGGGTTAGCATTATTAGAAAACATAGAGGATGTTTGATGGCATGGCTGTGTTTTAGGACAGAAGTGAAATGTAGGAAAAGTGTTATTTTAATGTTCTCTGCACATTTTTTTTCTTGCATATATGACTCTATATACTGCATTGCCCTAAATGGGGGTATTGTCTAAATCCCCGAAAAGCAAAAGATTGAAAGAAAGTGTTTAAATGTCTCATTCTGTTGCATTTGGCATTGAATGCAGTGGCATTTTAATAGGTGTAGCTAAAACTTATTGAGTTTTCCAGACTCTTAAACTATTTAACGCTGATTCCATGCTCATGGAGAGCACCATTCCACACAAAATTTGCAATAACAAAATACTTGTCAAAAAGTGAAATTGTATCACAGTTTATACATTTTGATTGTTGTGGCAAGGCTTCTAAGTCATTCCAGACTAATAGTTTGATGCCCTGGGTTATATTTTCTGCTTAAATGACAGTTAGGTTGCATTGAGGAAAATCTGAGCCCTAACCCTAACTGCCCAAACCCTTAGCTAGGGTTAGGGTTAGCATTATTAGAAAACATAGAGGATGTTTGATGGCATGGCTGTGTTTTAGGACAGAAGTGAAATGTAGGAAAAGTGTTATTTTAATGTTCTCTGCACATTTTTTTTTCTTGCATATGTGGCTCTATATACTGCATTGCCCTAAATGGGGATATTGTCTAAATCCCCGAAAAGCAAAAGATTGAAAGAAAGTGTTTAAATGTCTTATTCTGTTGCATTTGGCATTGAATGCAGTGGCATTTTAATAGGTGTAGCTAAAATTTATTGAGTTTTCCAGACTCTTAAGCTATTTAACGCTGATACCATGCTCATGGAGAGCACCATTCCACACAAAATTTGCAATAACAGAATACTTGTTAAAAACGGAAATTGTATCACAGTTGATATATTTTGTTAGTTTTGGCAAGGCTGCTAAGTCATTCCAGACTAATAGTTTGATGCCCTGGGTTATATTTTCTGCTTAAATGACAGTTAGGTTGCATTGAGGAAAATCTGAGCCCTAACCCTAACTGCCCAAACCCTTAGCTAGGGTTAGGGTTAGCATTATTAGAAAACATAGAGGATGTTTGATGGCATGGCTGTGTTTTAGGACAGAAGTGAAATGTAGGAAAAGTGTTATTTTAATGTTCTCTGCACATTTTTTTTTCTTGCATATATGGCTCTATATACTGCATTGCCCTAAATGGGGATATTGTCTAAATCCCCGAAAAGCAAAAGATTGAAAGAAAGTGTTTAAATGTCTTATTCTGTTGCATTTGGCATTGAATGCAGTGGCATTTTAATAGGTGTAGCTAAAATTTATTGAGTTTTCCAGACTCTTAAGCTATTTACGCTGATACCATGCTCATGGAGAGCACCATTCCACACAAAATTTGCAATAACAGAATACTTGTCAAAAAATGAATTTGTTTCACAGTTGATATATTTTGTTAGTTGTGGCAAGGCTGCTAAGTCATTCCAGACTAATAGTTTGATGCCCTGGGTTATATTTTCTGCTTAAATGAGAGTTAGGTTGCATTGAGGAAAATCTGAGCCCTAACCCTAACTGCCCAAACCCTTAGCTAGGGTTAGGGTTAGCATTATTAGAAAACATAGAGGATGTTTGATGGCATGGCTGTGTTTTAGGACAGAAGTGAAATGTAGGAAAAGTGTTATTTTAATGTTCTCTGCACATTTTTTTTTCTTGCATATATGGCTCTATATACTGCATTGCCCTAAATGGGGATATTGTCTAAATCCCCGAAAAGCAAAAGATTGAAAGAAAGTGTTTAAATGTCTTATTCTGTTGCATTTGGCATTGAATGCAGTGGCATTTTAATAGGTGTAGCTAAAATTCATTGAGTTTTCCAGACTCTTAAGCTATTTAACGCTGATACCATGCTCATGGAGAGCACCATTCCACACAAAATTTGCAATAACAGAATACTTGTCAAAAAGTGAAATTGTATCACTGTTGATATATTTTGTTAGTTGTGGCAAGGCTGCTATGTCATTCCAGACTAATAGTTTGATGCCCTGGGTTATATTTTCTGCTTAAATGACAGTTAGGTTGCATTGAGGAAAATCTGAGCCCTAACCCTAACTGCCCAAACCCTTAGCTAGGGTTAGGGTTAGCATTATTAGAAAACATAGAGGATGTTTGATGGCATGGCTGTGTTTTAGGACAGAAGTGAAATGTAGGAAAAGTGTTATTTTAATGTTCTCTGCACATTTTTTTTTCTTGCATATATGGCTCTATATACTGCATTGCCCTAAATGGGGATATTGTCTAAATCCCCGAAAAGCAAAAGATTGAAAGAAAGTGTTTAAATGTCTTATTCTGTTGCATTTGGCATTGAATGCAGTGGCATTTTAATAGGTGTAGCTAAAATTCATTGAGTTTTCCAGACTCTTAAGCTATTTAACGCTGATACCATGCTCATGGAGAGCACCATTCCACACAAAATTTGCAATAACAGAATACTTGTCAAAAAGTGAAATTGTATCACTGTTGATACATTTTGTTTGTTGTGGCAAGGCTGCTAAGTCATTCCAGACTAATAGTTTGATGCCCTGGGTTATATTTTCTGCTTAAATGACAGTTAGGTTGCATTGAGGAAAATCTGAGCCCTAACCCTAACTGCCCAAACCCTTAGTTAGGGTTAGGGTTAGCATTATTAGAAAACATAGAGGATGTTTGATGGCATGGCTGTGTTTTAGGACAGAAGTGAAATGTAGGAAAAGTGTTATTTTAATGTTCTCTGCACATTTTTTTTTCTTGCATATATGGCTCTATATACTGCATTGCCCTAAATGGGGATATTGTCTAAATCCCCGAAAAGCAAAAGATTGAAAGAAAGTGTTTAAATGTCTTATTCTGTTGCATTTGGCATTGAATGCAGTGGCATTTTAATAGGTGTAGCTAAAATTTATTGAGTTTTCCAGACTCTTAAGCTATTTAACGCTGATACCATGCTCATGGAGAGCACCATTCCACACAAAATTTGCAATAACAGAATACTTGTCAAAAAATGAATTTGTTTCCAGTTGATATATTTTTTTAGTTGTGGCAAGGCTGCTAAGTCATTCCAGACTAATAGTTTGATGCCCTGGGTTATATTTTCTGCTTAAATGAGAGATAGGTTGCATTGAGGAAAATCTGAGCCCTAACCCTAACTGCCCAAACCCTTAGCTAGGGTTAGGGTTAGCATTATTAGAAAACATAGAGGATGTTTGATGGCATGGCTGTGTTTTAGGACAGAAGTGAAATGTAGGAAAAGTGTTATTTTAATGTTCTCTGCACATTTTTTTTTCTTGCATATATGGCTCTATATACTGCATTGCCCTAAATGGGGATATTGTCTAAATCCCCGAAAAGCAAAAGATTGAAAGAAAGTGTTTAAATGTCTTATTCTGTTGCATTTGGCATTGAATGCAGTGGCATTTTAATAGGTGTAGCTAAAATTTATTGAGTTTTCCAGACTCTTAAGCTATTTAACGCTGATACCATGCTCATGGAGAGCACCATTCCACACAAAATTTGCAATAACAGAATACTTGTCAAAAAATGAATTTGTTTCACAGTTGATATATTTTGTTAGTTGTGGCAAGGCTGCTAAGTCATTCCAGACTAATAGTTTGATGCCCTGGGTTATATTTTCTGCTTAAATGAGAGTTAGGTTGCATTGAGGAAAATCTGAGCCCTAACCCTAACTGCCCAAACCCTTAGCTAGGGTTAGGGTTAGCATTATTAGAAAACATAGAGGATGTTTGTTGGCATGGCTGTGTTTTAGGACAGAAGTGAAATGTAGGAAAAGTGTTATTTTAATGTTCTCTGCACATTTTTTTTTCTTGCATATATGGCTCTATATACTGCATTGCCCTAAATGAGGGTATTGTCTAAATCCCCGAAAAGCAAAAGATTGAAAGAAAGTGTTTAAATGTCTCATTCTGTTGCATTTGGCATTGAATGCAGTGGCATTTTAATAGGTGTAGCTAAAATTCATTGAGTTTTCCAGACTCTTAAGCTATTTAACGCTGATACCATGCTCATGGAGAGCACCATTCCACACAAAATTTGCAATAACAGAATACTTGTCAAAAAGTGAAATTGTATCACTGTTGATACATTTTGTTTGTTGTGGCAAGGCTGCTAAGTCATTCCAGACTAATAGTTTGATGCCCTGGGTTATATTTTCTGCTTAAATGAGAGTTAGGTTGCATTGAGGAAAATCTGAGCCCTAACCCTAACTGCCCAAACCCTTAGCTAGGGTTAGGGTTAGCATTATTAGAAAACATAGAGGATGTTTGATGGCATGGCTGTGTTTTAGGACAGAAGTGAAATGTAGGAAAAGTGTTATTTTAATGTTCTCTGCACATTTTTTTTTCTTGCATATATGGCTCTATATACTGCATTGCCCTAAATGGGGATATTGTCTAAATCCCCGAAAAGCAAAAGATTGAAAGAAAGTGTTTAAATGTCTTATTCTGTTGCATTTGGCATTGAATGCAGTGGCATTTTAATAGGTGTAGCTAAAATTTATTGAGTTTTCCAGACTCTTAAGCTATTTAACGCTGATACCATGCTCATGGAGAGCACCATTCCACACAAAATTTGCAATAACAGAATACTTGTCAAAAAATGAATTTGTTTCCAGTTGATATATTTTTTTAGTTGTGGCAAGGCTGCTAAGTCATTCCAGACTAATAGTTTGATGCCCTGGGTTATATTTTCTGCTTAAATGAGAGATAGGTTGCATTGAGGAAAATCTGAGCCCTAACCCTAACTGCCCAAACCCTTAGCTAGGGTTAGGGTTAGCATTATTAGAAAACATAGAGGATGTTTGATGGCATGGCTGTGTTTTAGGACAGAAGTGAAATGTAGGAAAAGTGTTATTTTAATGTTCTCTGCACATTTTTTTTCTTGCATATATGGCTCTATATACTGCATTGCCCTAAATGGGGGTATTGTCTAAATCCCCGAAAAGCAAAAGATTGAAAGAAAGTGTTTAAATGTCTCATTCTGTTGCATTTGGCATTGAATGCAGTGGCATTTTAATAGGTGTAGCTAAAATTCATTGAGTTTTCCAGACTCTTAAGCTATTTAACGCTGATACCATGCTCATGGAGAGCACCATTCCACACAAAATTTGCAATAACAGAATACTTGTCAAAAAGTGAAATTGTATCACTGTTGATATATTTTGTTAGTTGTGGCAAGGCTGCTATGTCATTCCAGACTAATAGTTTGATGCCCTGGGTTATATTTTCTGCTTAAATGACAGTTAGGTTGCATTGAGGAAAATCTGAGCCCTAACCCTAACTGCCCAAACCCTTAGCTAGGGTTAGGGTTAGCATTATTAGAAAACATAGAGGATGTTTGATGGCATGGCTGTGTTTTAGGACAGAAGTGAAATGTAGGAAAAGTGTTATTTTAATGTTCTCTGCACATTTTTTTTTCTTGCATATATGGCTCTATATACTGCATTGCCCTAAATGGGGATATTGTCTAAATCCCCGAAAAGCAAAAGATTGAAAGAAAGTGTTTAAATGTCTTATTCTGTTGCATTTGGCATTGAATGCAGTGGCATTTTAATAGGTGTAGCTAAAACTTATTGAGTTTTCCAGACTCTTAAACTATTTAACGCTGATACCATGCTCATGGAGAGCACCATTCCACACAAAATTTGCAATAACAGAATACTTGTCAAAAAGTGAAATTGTATCACAGTTTATACATTTTGATTGTTGTGGCAAGGCTTCTAAGTCATTCCAGACTAATAGTTTGATGCCCTGGGTTATATTTTCTGCTTAAATGACAGTTAGGTTGCATTGAGGAAAATCTGAGCCCTAACCCTAACTGCCCAAACCCTTAGCTAGGGTTAGGGTTAGCATTATTAGAAAACATAGAGGATGTTTGATGGCATGGCTGTGTTTTAGGACAGAAGTGAAATGTAGGAAAAGTGTTATTTTAATGTTCTCTGCACATTTTTTTTTCTTGCATATGTGGCTCTATATACTGCATTGCCCTAAATGGGGATATTGTCTAAATCCCCGAAAAGCAAAATATTGAAAGAAAGTGTTTAAATGTCTTATTCTGTTGCATTTGGCATTGAATGCAGTGGCATTTTAATAGGTGTAGCTAAAATTTATTGAGTTTTCCAGACTCTTAAGCTATTTAACGCTGATACCATGCTCATGGAGAGCACCATTCCACACAAAATTTGCAATAACAGAATACTTGTTAAAAACGGAAATTGTATCACAGTTGATATATTTTGTTAGTTTTGGCAAGGCTGCTAAGTCATTCCAGACTAATAGTTTGATGCCCTGGGTTATATTTTCTGCTTAAATGAGAGTTAGGTTGCATTGAGGAAAATCTGAGCCCTAACCCTAACTGCCCAAACCCTTAGCTAGGGTTAGGGTTAGCATTATTAGAAAACATAGAGGATGTTTGTTGGCATGGCTGTGTTTTAGGACAGAAGTGAAATGTAGGAAAAGTGTTATTTTAATGTTCTCTGCACATTTTTTTTTCTTGCATATATGGCTCTATATACTGCATTGCCCTAAATGGGGATATTGTCTAAATCCCCGAAAAGCAAAAGATTGAAAGAAAGTGTTTAAATGTCTTATTCTGTTGCATTTGGCATTGAATGCAGTGGCATTTTAATAGGTGTAGCTAAAATTCATTGAGTTTTCCAGACTCTTAAGCTATTTAACGCTGATACCATTCTCATGGAGAGCACCATTCCACACAAAATTTGCAATAACAGAATACTTGTCAAAAAATGAATTTGTTTCCAGTTGATATATTTTTTTTGTTGTGGCAAGGCTGCTAAGTCATTCCAGACTAATAGTTTGATGCCCTGGGTTATATTTTCTGCTTAAATGAGAGATAGGTTGCATTGAGGAAAATCTGAGCCCTAACCCTAACTGCCCAAACCCTTAGCTAGGGTTAGGGTTAGCATTATTAGAAAACATAGAGGATGTTTGATGGCATGGCTGTGTTTTAGGACAGAAGTGAAATGTAGGAAAAGTGTTATTTTAATGTTCTCTGCACATTTTTTTTTCTTGCATATGTGGCTCTATATACTGCATTGCCCTAAATGGGGATATTGTCTAAATCCCCGAAAAGCAAAAGATTTAAAAGAAAGTGTTTAAATGTCTTATTCTGTTGCATTTGGCATTGAATGCAGTGGCATTTTAATAGGTGTAGCTAAAATTTATTGAGTTTTCCAGACTCTTAAGCTATTTAACGCTGATACCATGCTCATGGAGAGCACCATTCCACACAAAATTTGCAATAACAGAATACTTGTTAAAAACGGAAATTGTATCACAGTTGATATATTTTGTTAGTTTTGGCAAGGCTGCTACGTCATTCCAGACTAATAGTTTGATGCCCTGGGTTATATTTTCTGCTTAAATGAGAGTTAGGTTGCATTGAGGAAAATCTGAGCCCTAACCCTAACTGCCCAAACCCTTTGCTAGGGTTAGGGTTAGCATTATTAGAAAACATAGAGGATGTTTGATGGCATGGCTGTGTTTTAGGACAGAAGTGAAATGTAGGAAAAGTGTTATTTTAATGTTCTCTGCACATTTTTTTTTCTTGCATATATGGCTCTATATACTGCATTGCCCTAAATGAGGGTATTGTCTAAATCCCCGAAAAGCAAAAGATTGAAAGAAAGTGTTTAAATGTCTCATTCTGTTGCATTTGGCATTGAATGCAGTGGCATTTTAATAGGTGTAGCTAAAATTCATTGAGTTTTCCAGACTCTTAAGCTATTTAACGCTGATACCATGCTCATGGAGAGCACCATTCCACACAAAATTTGCAATAACAGAATACTTGTCAAAAAGTGAAATTGTATCACTGTTGATACATTTTGTTTGTTGTGGCAAGGCTGCTAAGTCATTCCAGACTAATAGTTTGATGCCCTGGGTTATATTTTCTGCTTAAATGAGAGTTAGGTTGCATTGAGGAAAATCTGAGCCCTAACCCTAACTGCCCAAACCCTTAGCTAGGGTTAGAGTTAGCATTATTAGAAAACATAGAGGATGTTTGATGGCATGGCTGTGTTTTAGGACAGAAGTGAAATGTAGGAAAAGTGTTATTTTAATGTTCTCTGCACATTTTTTTTTCTTGCATATATGGCTCTATATACTGCATTGCCCTAAATGGGGATATTGTCTAAATCCCCGAAAAGCAAAAGATTGAAAGAAAGTGTTTAAATGTCTTATTCTGTTGCATTTGGCATTGAATGCAGTGGCATTTTAATAGGTGTAGCTAAAATTTATTGAGTTTTCCAGACTCTTAAGCTATTTAACGCTGATACCATGCTCATGGAGAGCACCATTCCACACAAAATTTGCAATAACAGAATACTTGTTAAAAACGGAAATTGTATCACAGTTGATATATTTTGTTAGTTTTGGCAAGGCTGCTAAGTCATTCCAGACTAATAGTTTGATGCCCTGGGTTATATTTACTGCTTAAATGAGAGTTAGGTTGCATTGAGGAAAATCTGAGCCCTAACCCTAACTGCCCAAACCCTTAGCTAGGGTTAGGGTTAGCATTATTAGAAAACATAGAGGATGTTTGATGGCATGGCTGTGTTTTAGGACAGAAGTGAAATGTAGGAAAAGTGTTATTTTAATGTTCTCTGCACATTTTTTTTTCTTGCATATATGGCTCTATATACTGCATTGCCCTAAATGAGGGTATTGTCTAAATCCCCGAAAAGCAAAAGATTGAAAGAAAGTGTTTAAATGTCTCATTCTGTTGCATTTGGCATTGAATGCAGTGGCATTTTAATAGGTGTAGCTAAAATTCATTGAGTTTTCCAGACTCTTAAGCTATTTAACGCTGATACCATGCTCATGGAGAGCACCATTCCACACAAAATTTGCAATAACAGAATACTTGTCAAAAAGTGAAATTGTATCACTGTTGATACATTTTGTTTGTTGTGGCAAGGCTGCTAAGTCATTCCAGACTAATAGTTTGATGCCCTGGGTTATATTTTCTGCTTAAATGACAGTTAGGTTGCATTGAGGAAAATCTGAGCCCTAACCCTAACTGCCCAAACCCTTAGTTAGGGTTAGGGTTAGCATTATTAGAAAACATAGAGGATGTTTGATGGCATGGCTGTGTTTTAGGACAGAAGTGAAATGTAGGAAAAGTGTTATTTTAATGTTCTCTGCACATTTTTTTTTCTTGCATATATGGCTCTATATACTGCATTGCCCTAAATGGGGATATTGTCTAAATCCCCGAAAAGCAAAAGATTGAAAGAAAGTGTTTAAATGTCTTATTCTGTTGCATTTGGCATTGAATGCAGTGGCATTTTAATAGGTGTAGCTAAAATTTATTGAGTTTTCCAGACTCTTAAGCTATTTAACGCTGATACCATGCTCATGGAGAGCACCATTCCACACAAAATTTGCAATAACAGAATACTTTTCAAAAAATGAATTTGTTTCCAGTTGATATATTTTTTTAGTTGTGGCAAGGCTGCTAAGTCATTCCAGACTAATAGTTTGATGCCCTGGGTTATATTTTCTGCTTAAATGAGAGATAGGTTGCATTGAGGAAAATCTGAGCCCTAACCCTAACTGCCCAAACCCTTAGCTAGGGTTAGGGTTAGCATTATTAGAAAACATAGAGGATGTTTGATGGCATGGCTGTGTTTTAGGACAGAAGTGAAATGTAGGAAAAGTGTTTTTTTAATGTTCTCTGCACATTTTTTTTCTTGCATATATGGCTCTATATACTGCATTGCCCTAAATGGGGGTATTGTCTAAATCCCCGAAAAGCAAAAGATTGAAAGAAAGTGTTTAAATGTCTCATTCTGTTGCATTTGGCATTGAATGCAGTGGCATTTTAATAGGTGTAGCTAAAATTCATTGAGTTTTCCAGACTCTTAAGCTATTTAACGCTGATACCATGCTCATGGAGAGCACCATTCCACACAAAATTTGCAATAACAGAATACTTGTCAAAAAGTGAAATTGTATCACTGTTGATACATTTTGTTTGTTGTGGCAAGGCTGCTAAGTCATTCCAGACTAATAGTTTGATGCCCTGGGTTATATTTTCTGCTTAAATGAGAGTTAGGTTGCATTGAGGAAAATCTGAGCCCTAACCCTAACTGCCCAAACCCTTAGCTAGGGTTAGGGTTAGCATTATTAGAAAACATAGAGGATGTTTGATGGCATGGCTGTGTTTTAGGACAGAAGTGAAATGTAGGAAAAGTGTTATTTTAATGTTCTCTGCACATTTTTTTTTCTTGCATATATGGCTCTATATACTGCATTGCCCTAAATGGGGATATTGTCTAAATCCCCGAAAAGCAAAAGATTGAAAGAAAGTGTTTAAATGTCTTATTCTGTTGCATTTGGCATTGAATGCAGTGGCATTTTAATAGGTGTAGCTAAAATTCATTGAGTTTTCCAGACTCTTAAGCTATTTAACGCTGATACCATGCTCATGGAGAGCACCATTCCACACAAAATTTGCAATAACAGAATACTTGTCAAAAAATGAATTTGTTTCCACTTGATATATTTTTTTAGTTGTGGCAAGGCTGCTAAGTCATTCCAGACTAATAGTTTGATGCCCTGGGTTATATTTTCTGCTTAAATGAGAGATAGGTTGCATTGAGGAAAATCTGAGCCCTAACCCTAACTGCCCAAACCCTTAGCTAGGGTTAGGGTTAGCATTATTAGAAAACATAGAGGATGTTTGATGGCATGGCTGTGTTTTAGGACAGAAGTGAAATGTAGGAAAAGTGTTATTTTAATGTTCTCTGCACATTTTTTTTTCTTGCATATGTGGCTCTATATACTGCATTGCCCTAAATGGGGATATTGTCTAAATCCCCGAAAAGCAAAAGATTGAAAGAAAGTGTTTAAATGTCTCATTCTGTTGCATTTGGCATTGAATGCAGTGGCATTTTAATAGGTGTAGCTAAAATTCATTGAGTTTTCCAGACTCTTAAGCTATTTAACGCTGATACCATGCTCATGGAGAGCACCATTCCACACAAAATTTGCAATAACAGAATACTTGTCAAAAAGTGAAATTGTATCACTGTTGATATATTTTGTTAGTTGTGGCAAGGCTGCTATGTCATTCCAGACTAATAGTTTGATGCCCTGGGTTATATTTTCTGCTTAAATGACAGTTAGGTTGCATTGAGGAAAATCTGAGCCCTAACCCTAACTGCCCAAACCCTTAGCTAGGGTTAGGGTTAGCATTATTAGAAAACATAGAGGATGTTTGATGGCATGGCTGTGTTTTAGGACAGAAGTGAAATGTAGGAAAAGTGTTATTTTAATGTTCTCTGCACATTTTTTTTTCTTGCATATACTGTATGGCTCTATATACTGCATTGCCCTAAATGGGGATATTATCTAAATCCCCGAAAAGCAAAAGATTGAAAGAAAGTGTTTAAATGTCTTATTCTGTTGCATTTGGCATTGAATGCAGTGGCATTTTAATAGGTGTAGCTAAAAGTTATTGAGTTTTCCAGACTCTTAAACTATTTAACGCTGATACCATGCTCATGGAGAGCACCATTCCACACCAAATTTGCAATAACAAAATACTTGTCAAAAAGTGAAATTGTATCACTGTTGATACATTTTGTTTGTTGTGGCAAGGCTGCTAAGTCATTCCAGACTAATAGTTTGATGCCCTGGGTTATATTTTCTGCTTAAATGAGAGTTAGGTTGCATTGAGGAAAATCTGAGCCCTAACCCTAACTGCCCAAACCCTTAGCTAGGGTTAGGGTTAGCATTATTAGAAAACATAGAGGATGTTTGATGGCATGGCTGTGTTTTAGGACAGAAGTGAAATGTAGGAAAAGTGTTATTTTAATGTTCTCTGCACATTTTTTTTTCTTGCATATATGGCTCTATATACTACATTGCCCTAAATGGGGATATTGTCTTAATCCCCGAAAAGCAAAAGATTGAAAGAAAGTGTTTAAATGTCTTATTCTGTTGCATTTGGCATTGAATGCAGTGGCATTTTAATAGGTGTAGCTAAAATTCATTGAGTTTTCCAGACTCTTAAGCTATTTAACGCTGATACCATGCTCATGGAGAGCACCATTCCACACAAAATTTGCAATAACAGAATACTTGTCAAAAAGTGAAATTGTATCACTGTTGATACATTTTGTTTGTTGTGGCAAGGCTGCTAAGTCATTCCAGACTAATAGTTTGATGCCCTGGGTTATATTTTCTGCTTAAATGACAGTTAGGTTGCATTGAGGAAAATCTGAGCCCTAACCCTAACTGCCCAAACCCTTAGCTAGGGTTAGGGTTAGCATTATTAGAAAACATAGAGGATGTTTGATGGCATGGCTGTGTTTTAGGACAGAAGTGAAATGTAGGAAAAGTGTTATTTTAATGTTCTCTGCACATTTTTTTTTTCTTGCATATGTGGCTCTATATACTGCATTGCCCTAAATGGGGATATTGTCTAAATCCCCGAAAAGCAAAAGATTGAAAGAAAGTGTTTAAATGTCTTATTCTGTTGCATTTGGCATTGAATGCAGTGGCATTTTAATAGGTGTAGCTAAAATTTATTGAGTTTTCCAGACTCTTAAGCTATTTAACGCTGATACCATGCTCATGGAGAGCACCATTCCACACAAAATTTGCAATAACAGAATACTTGTTAAAAACGGAAATTGTATCACAGTTGATATATTTTTTTAGTTTTGGCAAGGCTGCTAAGTCATTCCAGACTAATAGTTTGATGCCCTGGGTTATATTTTCTGCTTAAATGAGAGTTAGGTTGCATTGAGGAAAATCTGAGCCCTAACCCTAACTGCCCAAACCCTTAGCTAGGGTTAGGGTTAGCATTATTAGAAAACATAGAGGATGTTTGTTGGCATGGCTGTGTTTTAGGACAGAAGTGAAATGTAGGAAAAGTGTTATTTTAATGTTCTCTGCACATTTTTTTTTCTTGCATATATGGCTCTATATACTGCATTGCCCTAAATGAGGGTATTGTCTAAATCCCCGAAAAGCAAAAGATTGAAAGAAAGTGTTTAAATGTCTCATTCTGTTGCATTTGGCATTGAATGCAGTGGCATTTTAATAGGTGTAGCTAAAATTCATTGAGTTTTCCAGACTCTTAAGCTATTTAACGCTGATACCATGCTCATGGAGAGCACCATTCCACACAAAATTTGCAATAACAGAATACTTGTCAAAAAGTGAAATTGTATCACTGTTGATACATTTTGTTTGTTGTGGCAAGGCTGCTAAGTCATTCCAGACTAATAGTTTGATGCCCTGGGTTATATTTTCTGCTTAAATGAGAGTTAGGTTGCATTGAGGAAAATCTGAGCCCTAACCCTAACTGCCCAAACCCTTAGCTAGGGTTAGGGTTAGCATTATTAGAAAACATAGAGGATGTTTGATGGCATGGCTGTGTTTTAGGACAGAAGTGAAATGTAGGAAAAGTGTTATTTTAATGTTCTCTGCACATTTTTTTTTCTTGCATATGTGGCTCTATATACTGCATTGCCCTAAATGGGGATATTGTCTAAATCCCCGAAAAGCAAAATATTGAAAGAAAGTGTTTAAATGTCTTATTCTGTTGCATTTGGCATTGAATGCAGTGGCATTTTAATAGGTGTAGCTAAAATTTATTGAGTTTTCCAGACTCTTAAGCTATTTAACGCTGATACCATGCTCATGGAGAGCACCATTCCACACAAAATTTGCAATAACAGAATACTTGTTAAAAACGGAAATTGTATCACAGTTGATATATTTTGTTAGTTTTGGCAAGGCTGCTAAGTCATTCCAGACTAATAGTTTGATGCCCTGGGTTATATTTTCTGCTTAAATGACAGTTAGGTTGCATTGAGGAAAATCTGAGCCCTAACCCTAACTGCCCAAACCCTTAGCTAGGGTTAGGGTTAGCATTATTAGAAAACATAGAGGATGTTTGATGGCATGGCTGTGTTTTAGGACAGAAGTGAAATGTAGGAAAAGTGTTATTTTAATGTTCTCTGCACATTTTTTTTTCTTGCATATATGGCTCTATATACTGCATTGCCCTAAATGGGGATATTGTCTAAATCCCCGAAAAGCAAAAGATTGAAAGAAAGTGTTTAAATGTCTTATTCTGTTGCATTTGGCATTGAATGCAGTGGCATTTTAATAGGTGTAGCTAAAATTTATTGAGTTTTCCAGACTCTTAAGCTATTTAACGCTGATACCATGCTCATGGAGAGCACCATTCCACACAAAATTTGCAATAACAGAATACTTGTCAAAAAATGAATTTGTTTCACAGTTGATATATTTTGTTAGTTGTGGCAAGGCTGCTAAGTCATTCCAGACTAATAGTTTGATGCCCTGGGTTATATTTTCTGCTTAAATGAGAGTTAGGTTGCATTGAGGAAAATCTGAGCCCTAACCCTAACTGCCCAAACCCTTAGCTAGGGTTAGGGTTAGCATTATTAGAAAACATAGAGGATGTTTGATGGCATGGCTGTGTTTTAGGACAGAAGTGAAATGTAGGAAAAGTGTTATTTTAATGTTCTCTGCACATTTTTTTTTCTTGCATATATGGCTCTATATACTGCATTGCCCTAAATGGGGATATTGTCTAAATCCCCGAAAAGCAAAAGATTGAAAGAAAGTGTTTAAATGTCTTATTCTGTTGCATTTGGCATTGAATGCAGTGGCATTTTAATAGGTGTAGCTAAAATTCATTGAGTTTTCCAGACTCTTAAGCTATTTAACGCTGATACCATGCTCATGGAGAGCACCATTCCACACAAAATTTGCAATAACAGAATACTTGTCAAAAAGTGAAATTGTATCACTGTTGATATATTTTGTTAGTTGTGGCAAGGCTGCTATGTCATTCCAGACTAATAGTTTGATGCCCTGGGTTATATTTTCTGCTTAAATGACAGTTAGATTGCATTGAGGAAAATCTGAGCCCTAACCCTAACTGCCCAAACCCTTAGCTAGGGTTAGGGTTAGCATTATTAGAAAACATAGAGGATGTTTGATGGCATGGCTGTGTTTTAGGACAGAAGTGAAATGTAGGAAAAGTGTTATTTTAATGTTCTCTGCACATTTTTTTTTCTTGCATATATGGCTCTATATACTGCATTGCCCTAAATGGGGATATTGTCTAAATCCCCGAAAAGCAAAAGATTGAAAGAAAGTGTTTAAATGTCTTATTCTGTTGCATTTGGCATTGAATGCAGTGGCATTTTAATAGGTGTAGCTAAAATTTATTGAGTTTTCCAGACTCTTAAACTATTTAACGCTGATACCATGCTCATGGAGAGCACCATTCCACACCAAATTTGCAATAACAAAATACTTGTCAAAAAGTGAAATTGTATCACTGTTGATACATTTTGTTTGTTGTGGCAAGGCTGCTAAGTCATTCCAGACTAATAGTTTGATGCCCTGGGTTATATTTTCTGCTTAAATGAGAGTTAGGTTGCATTGAGGAAAATCTGAGCCCTAACCCTAACTGCCCAAACCCTTAGCTAGGGTTAGGGTTAGCATTATTAGAAAACATAGAGGATGTTTGATGGCATGGCTGTGTTTTAGGACAGAAGTGAAATGTAGGAAAAGTGTTATTTTAATGTTCTCTGCACATTTTTTTTTCTTGCATATATGGCTCTATATACTACATTGCCCTAAATGGGGATATTGTCTTAATCCCCGAAAAGCAAAAGATTGAAAGAAAGTGTTTAAATGTCTTATTCTGTTGCATTTGGCATTGAATGCAGTGGCATTTTAATAGGTGTAGCTAAAATTCATTGAGTTTTCCAGACTCTTAAGCTATTTAACGCTGATACCATGCTCATGGAGAGCACCATTCCACACAAAATTTGCAATAACAGAATACTTGTCAAAAAGTGAAATTGTATCACTGTTGATACATTTTGTTTGTTGTGGCAAGGCTGCTAAGTCATTCCAGACTAATAGTTTGATGCCCTGGGTTATATTTTCTGCTTAAATGACAGTTAGGTTGCATTGAGGAAAATCTGAGCCCTAACCCTAACTGCCCAAACCCTTAGTTAGGGTTAGGGTTAGCATTATTAGAAAACATAGAGGATGTTTGATGGCATGGCTGTGTTTTAGGACAGAAGTGAAATGTAGGAAAAGTGTTATTTTAATGTTCTCTGCACATTTTTTTTTCTTGCATATATGGCTCTATATACTGCATTGCCCTAAATGGGGATATTGTCTAAATCCCCGAAAAGCAAAAGATTGAAAGAAAGTGTTTAAATGTCTTATTCTGTTGCATTTGGCATTGAATGCAGTGGCATTTTAATAGGTGTAGCTAAAATTTATTGAGTTTTCCAGACTCTTAAGCTATTTAACGCTGATACCATGCTCATGGAGAGCACCATTCCACACAAAATTTGCAATAACAGAATACTTGTCAAAAAATGAATTTGTTTCCAGTTGATATATTTTTTTAGTTGTGGCAAGGCTGCTAAGTCATTCCAGACTAATAGTTTGATGCCCTGGGTTATATTTTCTGCTTAAATGAGAGATAGGTTGCATTGAGGAAAATCTGAGCCCTAACCCTAACTGCCCAAACCCTTAGCTAGGGTTAGGGTTAGCATTATTAGAAAACATAGAGGATGTTTGATGGCATGGCTGTATTTTAGGACAGAAGTGAAATGTAGGAAAAGTGTTATTTTAATGTTCTCTGCACATTTTTTTTTCTTGCATATATGGCTCTATATACTGCATTGCCCTAAATGGGGATATTGTCTAAATCCCCGAAAAGCAAAAGATTGAAAGAAAGTGTTTAAATGTCTTATTCTGTTGCATTTGGCATTGAATGCAGTGGCATTTTAATAGGTGTAGCTAAAATTCATTGAGTTTTCCAGACTCTTAAGCTATTTAACGCTGATACCATGCTCATGGAGAGCACCATTCCACACAAAATTTGCAATAACAGAATACTTGTCAAAAAATGAATTTGTTTCCAGTTGATATATTTTTTTAGTTGTGGCAAGGCTGCTAAGTTATTCCAGACTAATAGTTTGATGCCCTGGGTTATATTTTCTGCTTAAATGACAGTTAGGTTGCATTGAGGAAAATCTGAGCCCTAACCCTAACTGCCCAAACCCTTAGCTAGGGTTAGGGTTAGCATTATTAGAAAACATTGAGGATGTTTGATGGCATGGCTGTGTTTTAGGACAGAAGTGAAATGTAGGAAAAGTGTTATTTTAATGTTCTCTGCACATTTTTTTTTCTTGCATATGTGGCTCTATATACTGCATTGCCCTAAATGGGGATATTGTCTAAATCCCCGAAAAGCAAAAGATTGAAAGAAAGTGTTTAAATGTCTTATTCTGTTGCATTTGGCATTGAATGCAGTGGCATTTTAATAGGTGTAGCTAAAATTCATTGAGTTTTCCAGACTCTTAAGCTATTTAACGCTGATACCATGCTCATGGAGAGCACCATTCCACACAAAATTTGCAATAACAGAATACTTGTTAAAAACGGAAATTGTATCACAGTTGATATATTTTTTTAGTTTTGGCAAGGCTGCTAAGTCATTCCAGACTAATAGTTTGATGCCCTGGGTTATATTTTCTGCTTAAATGAGAGTTAGGTTGCATTGAGGAAAATCTGAGCCCTAACCCTAACTGCCCAAACCCTTAGCTAGGGTTAGGGTTAGCATTATTAGAAAACATAGAGGATGTTTGTTGGCATGGCTGTGTTTTAGGACAGAAGTGAAATGTAGGAAAAGTGTTATTTTAATGTTCTCTGCACATTTTTTTTTCTTGCATATATGGCTCTATATACTGCATTGCCCTAAATGAGGGTATTGTCTAAATCCCCGAAAAGCAAAAGATTGAAAGAAAGTGTTTAAATGTCTCATTCTGTTGCATTTGGCATTGAATGCAGTGGCATTTTAATAGGTGTAGCTAAAATTCATTGAGTTTTCCAGACTCTTAAGCTATTTAACGCTGATACCATGCTCATGGAGAGCACCATTCCACACAAAATTTGCAATAACAGAATACTTGTCAAAAAGTGAAATTGTATCACTGTTGATACATTTTGTTTGTTGTGGCAAGGCTGCTAAGTCATTCCAGACTAATAGTTTGATGCCCTGGGTTATATTTTCTGCTTAAATGAGAGTTAGGTTGCATTGAGGAAAATCTGAGCCCTAACCCTAACTGCCCAAACCCTTAGCTAGGGTTAGGGTTAGCATTATTAGAAAACATAGAGGATGTTTGATGGCATGGCTGTGTTTTAGGACAGAAGTGAAATGTAGGAAAAGTGTTATTTTAATGTTCTCTGCACATTTTTTTTTCTTGCATATATGGCTCTATATACTGCATTGCCCTAAATGGGGATATTGTCTAAATCCCCGAAAAGCAAAAGATTGAAAGAAAGTGTTTAAATGTCTTATTCTGTTGCATTTGGCATTGAATGCAGTGGCATTTTAATAGGTGTAGCTAAAATTTATTGAGTTTTCCAGACTCTTAAGCTATTTAACGCTGATACCATGCTCATGGAGAGCACCATTCCACACAAAATTTGCAATAACAGAATACTTGTCAAAAAATGAATTTGTTTCACAGTTGATATATTTTGTTAGTTGTGGCAAGGCTGCTAAGTCATTCCAGACTAATAGTTTGATGCCCTGGGTTATATTTTCTGCTTAAATGAGAGTTAGGTTGCATTGAGGAAAATCTGAGCCCTAACCCTAACTGCCCAAACCCTTAGCTAGGGTTAGGGTTAGCATTATTAGAAAACATAGAGGATGTTTGATGGCATGGCTGTGTTTTAGGACAGAAGTGAAATGTAGGAAAAATGTTATTTTAATGTTCTCTGCACATTTTTTTTCTTGCATATATGGCTCTATATACTGCATTGCCCTAAATGGGGATATTGTCTAAATCCCCGAAAAGCAAAAGATTGAAAGAAAGTGTTTAAATGTCTTATTTGTTGCATTTGGCATTGAATGCAGTGGCATTTTAATAGGTGTAGCTAAAATTTATTGAGTTTTCCAGACTCTTAAGCTATTTAACGCTGATACCATGCTCATGGAGAGCACCATTCCACACAAAATTTGCAATAACACAATACTTGTTAAAAACGGAAATTGTATCACAGTTGATATATTTTGTTAGTTTTGGCAAGGCTGCTAAGTCATTCCAGACTAATAGTTTGATGCCCTGGGTTATATTTACTGCTTAAATGAGAGTTAGGTTGCATTGAGGAAAATCTGAGCCCTAACCCTAACTGCCCAAACCCTTAGCTAGGGTTAGGGTTAGCATTATTAGAAAACATAGAGGATGTTTGATGGCATGGCTGTGTTTTAGGACAGAAGTGAAATGTAGGAAAAGTGTTATTTTAATGTTCTCTGCACATTTTTTTTTCTTGCATATATGGCTCTATATACTGCATTGCCCTAAATGAGGGTATTGTCTAAATCCCCGAAAAGCAAAAGATTGAAAGAAAGTGTTTAAATGTCTCATTCTGTTGCATTTGGCATTTAATGCAGTGGCATTTTAATAGGTGTAGCTAAAATTCATTGAGTTTTCCAGACTCTTAAGCTATTTAACGCTGATACCATGCTCATGGAGAGCACCATTCCACACAAAATTTGCAATAACAGAATACTTGTCAAAAAGTGAAATTGTATCACTGTTGATACATTTTGTTTGTTGTGGCAAGGCTGCTAAGTCATTCCAGACTAATAGTTTGATGCCCTGGGTTATATTTTCTGCTTAAATGACAGTTAGGTTGCATTGAGGAAAATCTGAGCCCTAACCCTAACTGCCCAAACCCTTAGCTAGGGTTAGGGTTAGCATTATTAGAAAACATAGAGGATGTTTGATGGCATAGCTGTGTTTTAGGACAGAAGTGAAATGTAGGAAAAGTGTTATTTTAATGTTCTCTGCACATTTTTTTTTCTTGCATATGTGGCTCTATATACTGCATTGCCCTAAATGGGGATATTGTCTAAATCCCCGAAAAGCAAAAGATTGAAAGAAAGTGTTTAAATGTCTTATTCTGTTGCATTTGGCATTGAATGCAGTGGCATTTTAATAGGTGTAGCTAAAATTTATTGAGTTTTCCAGACTCTTAAGCTATTTAACGCTGATACCATGCTCATGGAGAGCACCATTCCACACAAAATTTGCAATAACAGAATACTTGTTAAAAACGGAAATTGTATCACAGTTGATATATTTTGTTAGTTTTGGCAAGGCTGCTAAGTCATTCCAGACTAATAGTTTGATGCCCTGGGTTATATTTTCTGCTTAAATGAGAGTTAGGTTGCATTGAGGAAAATCTGAGCCCTAACCCTAACTGCCCAAACCCTTAGCTAGGGTTAGGGTTAGCATTATTAGAAAACATAGAGGATGTTTGATGGCATGGCTGTGTTTTAGGACAGAAGTGAAATGTAGGAAAAGTGTTATTTTAATGTTCTCTGCACATTTTTTTTTCTTGCATATATGGCTCTATATACTGCATTGCCCTAAATGGGGATATTGTCTAAATCCCCGAAAAGCAAAAGATTGAAAGAAAGTGTTTAAATGTCTTATTCTGTTGCATTTGGCATTGAATGCAGTGGCATTTTAATAGGTGTAGCTAAAATTTATTGAGTTTTCCAGACTCTTAAGCTATTTAACGCTGATACCATGCTCATGGAGAGCACCATTCCACACAAAATTTGCAATAACAGAATACTTGTCAAAAAATGAATTTGTTTCACAGTTGATATATTTTGTTAGTTGTGGCAAGGCTGCTAAGTCATTCCAGACTAATAGTTTGATGCCCTGGGTTATATTTTCTGCTTAAATGAGAGTTAGGTTGCATTGAGGAAAATCTGAGCCCTAACCCTAACTGCCCAAACCCTTAGCTAGGGTTAGGGTTAGCATTATTAGAAAACATAGAGGATGTTTGATGGCATGGCTGTGTTTTAGGACAGAAGTGAAATGTAGGAAAAGTGTTATTTTAATGTTCTCTGCACATTTTTTTTTCTTGCATATATGGCTCTATATACTGCATTGCCCTAAATGGGGATATTGTCTAAATCCCCGAAAAGCAAAAGATTGAAAGAAAGTGTTTAAATGTCTTATTTGTTGCATTTGGCATTGAATGCAGTGGCATTTTAATAGGTGTAGCTAAAATTTATTGAGTTTTCCAGACTCTTAAGCTATTTAACGCTGATACCATGCTCATGGAGAGCACCATTCCACACAAAATTTGCAATAACAGAATACTTGTCAAAAAATGAATTTGTTTCACAGTTGATATATTTTGTTAGTTGTGGCAAGGCTTCTAAGTCATTCCAGACTAATAGTTTGATGCCCTGGGTTATATTTTCTGCTTAAATGAGAGATAGGTTGCATTGAGGAAAATCTGAGCCCTAACCCTAACTGCCCAAACCCTTAGCTAGGGTTAGGGTTAGCATTATTAGAAAACATAGAGGATGTTTGATGGCATGGCTGTGTTTTAGGACAGAAGTGAAATGTAGGAAAAGTGTTATTTTAATGTTCTCTGCACATTTTTTTACTTGCATATATGGCTCTATATACTGCATTGCCCTAAATGGGGGTATTGTCTAAATCCCCGAAAAGCAAAAGATTGAAAGAAAGTGTTTAAATGTCTCATTCTGTTGCATTTGGCATTGAATGCAGTGGCATTTTAATAGGTGTAGCTAAAATTCATTGAGTTTTCCAGACTCTTAAGCTATTTAACGCTGATACCATGCTCATGGAGAGCACCATTCCACACAAAATTTGCAATAACAGAATACTTGTCAAAAAGTGAAATTGTATCACTGTTGATATATTTTGTTAGTTGTGGCAAGGCTGCTATGTCATTCCAGACTAATAGTTTGATGCCCTGGGTTATATTTTCTGCTTAAATGACAGTTAGGTTGCATTGAGGAAAATCTGAGCCCTAACCCTAACTGCCCAAACCCTTAGCTAGGGTTAGGGTTAGCATTATTAGAAAACATAGAGGATGTTTGATGGCATGGCTGTGTTTTAGGACAGAAGTGAAATGTAGGAAAAGTGTTATTTTAATGTTCTCTGCACATTTTTTTTTCTTGCATATATGGCTCTATATACTGCATTGCCCTAAATGGGGATATTGTCTAAATCCCCGAAAAGCAAAAGATTGAAAGAAAGTGTTTAAATGTCTTATTCTGTTGCATTTGGCATTGAATGCAGTGGCATTTTAATAGGTGTAGCTAAAATTTATTGAGTTTTCCAGACTCTTAAGCTGTTTAACGCTGATACCATGCTCATGGAGAGCACCATTCCACACAAAATTTGCAATAACAGAATACTTGTCAAAAAATGAATTTGTTTCACAGTTGATATATTTTGTTAGTTGTGGCAAGGCTTCTAAGTCATTCCAGACTAATAGTTTGATGCCCTGGGTTATATTTTCTGCTTAAATGAGAGTTAGGTTGCATTGAGGAAAATCTGAGCCCTAACCCTAACTGCCCAAACCCTTAGCTAGGGTTAGGGTTAGCATTATTAGAAAACATAGAGGATGTTTGATGGCATGGCTGTGTTTTAGGACAGAAGTGAAATGTAGGAAAAGTGTTATTTTAATGTTCTCTGCACATTTTTTTTTCTTGCATATATGGCTCTATATACTACATTGCCCTAAATGGGGATATTGTCTTAATCCCCGAAAAGCAAAAGATTGAAAGAAAGTGTTTAAATGTCTTATTCTGTTGCATTTGGCATTCAATGCAGTGGCATTTTAATAGGTGTAGCTAAAATTCATTGAGTTTTCCAGACTCTTAAGCTATTTAACGCTGATACCATGCTCATGGAGAGCACCATTCCACACAAAATTTGCAATAACAGAATACTTGTTAAAAACGGAAATTGTATCACAGTTGATATATTTTGTTAGTTGTGGCAAGGCTGCTAAGTCATTCCAGACTAATAGTTTGATGCCCTGGGTTATATTTTCTGCTTAAATGACAGTTAGGTTGCATTGAGGAAAATCTGAGCCCTAACCCTAACTGCCCAAACCCTTAGCTAGGGTTAGGGTTAGCATTATTAGAAAACATAGAGGATGTTTGATGGCATGGCTGTGTTTAAGGACAGAAGTGAAATGTAGGAAAAGTGTTATTTTAATGTTCTCTGCACATTTTTTTTTCTTGCATATATGGCTCTATATACTGCATTGCCCTAAATGGGGATATTGTCTAAATCCCCGAAAAGCAAAAGATTGAAAGAAAGTGTTTAAATGTCTTATTCTGTTGCATTTGACATTGAATGCAGTGGCATTTTAATAGGTGTAGCTAAAATTTATTGAGTTTTCCAGACTCTTAAACTATTTAACGCTGATACCATGCTCATGGAGAGCACCATTCCACACAAAATTTGCAATAACAAAATACTTGTCAAAAAGTGAAATTGTATCACAGTTTATACATTTTGATTGTTGTGGCAAGGCTTCTAAGTCATTCCAGACTAATAGTTTGATGCCCTGGGTTATATTTTCTGCTTAAATGACAGTTAGGTTGCATTGAGGAAAATCTGAGCCCTAACCCTAACTGCCCAAACCCTTAGCTAGGGTTAGGGTTAGCATTATTAGAAAACATAGAGGATGTTTGATGGCATGGCTGTGTTTTAGGACAGAAGTGAAATGTAGGAAAAGTGTTTTTTTAATGTTCTCTGCACATTTATTTTCTTGCATATATGGCTCTATATACTGCATTACCCTAAATGGGGGTATTGTCTAAATCCCCGAAAAGCAAAAGATTGAAAGAAAGTGTTTAAATGTCTCATTCTGTTGCATTTGGCATTGAATGCAGTGGCATTTTAATAGGTGTAGCTAAAATTTATTGAGTTTTCCAGACTCTTAAGCTATTTAACGCTGATACCATGCTCATGGAGAGCACCATTCCACACAAAATTTGCAATAACAGAATACTTGTCAAAAAATGAATTTGTTTCCAGTTGATATATTTTTTTAGTTGTGGCAAGGCTGCTAAGTCATTCCAGACTAATAGTTTGATGCCCTGGGTTATATTTATTGCTTAAATGAGAGTTAGGTTGCATTGAGGAAAATCTGAGCCCTAACCCTAACTGCCCAAACCCTTAGCTAGGGTTAGGGTTAGCATTATTAGAAAACATAGAGGATGTTTGATGGCATGGCTGTGTTTTAGGACAGAAGTGAAATGTAGGAAAAGTGTTATTTTAATGTTCTCTGCACATTTTTTTTTCTTGCATATATGGCTCTATATACTGCATTGCCCTAAATGAGGGTATTGTCTAAATCCCCGAAAAGCAAAAGATTGAAAGAAAGTGTTTAAATGTCTCATTCTGTTGCATTTGGCATTTAATGCAGTGGCATTTTAATAGGTGTAGCTAAAATTCATTGAGTTTTCCAGACTCTTAAGCTATTTAACGCTGATACCATGCTCATGGAGAGCACCATTCCACACAAAATTTGCAATAACAGAATACTTGTCAAAAAGTGAAATTGTATCACTGTTGATACATTTTGTTTGTTGTGGCAAGGCTGCTAAGTCATTCCAGACTAATAGTTTGATGCCCTGGGTTATATTTTCTGCTTAAATGACAGTTAGGTTGCATTGAGGAAAATCTGAGCCCTAACCCTAACTGCCCAAACCCTTAGTTAGGGTTAGGGTTAGCATTATTAGAAAACATAGAGGATGTTTGATGGCATGGCTGTGTTTTAGGACAGAAGTGAAATGTAGGAAAAGTGTTATTTTAATGTTCTCTGCACATTTTTTTTTCTTGCATATATGGCTCTATATACTGCATTGCCCTAAATGGGGATATTGTCTAAATCCCCGAAAAGCAAAAGATTGAAAGAAAGTGTTTAAATGTCTTATTCTGTTGCATTTGGCATTGAATGCAGTGGCATTTTAATAGGTGTAGCTAAAATTTATTGAGTTTTCCAGACTCTTAAGCTATTTAACGCTGATACCATGCTCATGGAGAGCACCATTCCACACAAAATTTGCAATAACAGAATACTTGTCAAAAAATGAATTTGTTTCCAGTTGATATATTTTTTTAGTTGTGGCAAGGCTGCTAAGTCATTCCAGACTAATAGTTTGATGCCCTGGGTTATATTTTCTGCTTAAATGAGAGATAGGTTGCATTGAGGAAATTCTGAGCCCTAACCCTAACTGCCCAAACCCTTAGCTAGGGTTAGGGTTAGCATTATTAGAAAACATAGAGGATGTTTGATGGCATGGCTGTGTTTTAGGACAGAAGTGAAATGTAGGAAAAGTGTTATTTTAATGTTCTCTGCACATTTTTTTTTCTTGCATATATGGCTCTATATACTGCATTGCCCTAAATGGGGATATTGTCTAAATCCCCGAAAAGCAAAAGATTGAAAGAAAGTGTTTAAATGTCTTATTCTGTTGCATTTGGCATTGAATGCAGTGGCATTTTAATAGGTGTAGCTAAAATTCATTGAGTTTTCCAGACTCTTAAGCTATTTAACGCTGATACCATGCTCATGGAGAGCACCATTCCACACAAAATTTGCAATAACAGAATACTTGTCAAAAAATGAATTTGTTTCCAGTTGATATATTTTTTTAGTTGTGGCAAGGCTTCTAAGTCATTCCAGACTAATAGTTTGATGCCCTGGGTTATATTTTCTGCTTAAATGACAGTTAGGTTGCATTGAGGAAAATCTGAGCCCTAACCCTAACTGCCCAAACCCTTAGTTAGGGTTAGGGTTAGCATTATTAGAAAACATAGAGGATGTTTGATGGCATGGCTGTGTTTTAGGACAGAAGTGAAATGTAGGAAAAGTGTTATTTTAATGTTCTCTGCACATTTTTTTTTCTTGCATATATGGCTCTATATACTGCATTGCCCTAAATGGGGATATTGTCTAAATCCCCGAAAAGCAAAAGATTGAAAGAAAGTGTTTAAATGTCTTATTCTGTTGCATTTGGCATTGAATGCAGTGGCATTTTAATAGGTGTAGCTAAAATTTATTGAGTTTTCCAGACTCTTAAGCTATTTAACGCTGATACCATGCTCATGGAGAGCACCATTCCACACAAAATTTGCAATAACAGAATACTTGTCAAAAAATGAATTTGTTTCCAGTTGATATATTTTTTTAGTTGTGGCAAGGCTGCTAAGTCATTCCAGACTAATAGTTTGATGCCCTGGGTTATATTTATTGCTTAAATGAGAGTTAGGTTGCATTGAGGAAAATCTGAGCCCTAACCCTAACTGCCCAAACCCTTAGCTAGGGTTAGGGTTAGCATTATTAGAAAACATAGAGGATGTTTGATGGCATGGCTGTGTTTTAGGACAGAAGTGAAATGTAGGAAAAGTGTTATTTTAATGTTCTCTGCACATTTTTTTTTCTTGCATATATGGCTCTATATACTGCATTGCCCTAAATGAGGGTATTGTCTAAATCCCCGAAAAGCAAAAGATTGAAAGAAAGTGTTTAAATGTCTCATTCTGTTGCATTTGGCATTTAATGCAGTGGCATTTTAATAGGTGTAGCTAAAATTCATTGAGTTTTCCAGACTCTTAAGCTATTTAACGCTGATACCATGCTCATGGAGAGCACCATTCCACACAAAATTTGCAATAACAGAATACTTGTCAAAAAGTGAAATTGTATCACTGTTGATACATTTTGTTTGTTGTGGCAAGGCTGCTAAGTCATTCCAGACTAATAGTTTGATGCCCTGGGTTATATTTTCTGCTTAAATGACAGTTAGGTTGCATTGAGGAAAATCTGAGCCCTAACCCTAACTGCCCAAACCCTTAGTTAGGGTTAGGGTTAGCATTATTAGAAAACATAGAGGATGTTTGATGGCATGGCTGTGTTTTAGGACAGAAGTGAAATGTAGGAAAAGTGTTATTTTAATGTTCTCTGCACATTTTTTTTTCTTGCATATATGGCTCTATATACTGCATTGCCCTAAATGGGGATATTGTCTAAATCCCCGAAAAGCAAAAGATTGAAAGAAAGTGTTTAAATGTCTTATTCTGTTGCATTTGGCATTGAATGCAGTGGCATTTTAATAGGTGTAGCTAAAATTTATTGAGTTTTCCAGACTCTTAAGCTATTTAACGCTGATACCATGCTCATGGAGAGCACCATTCCACACAAAATTTGCAATAACAGAATACTTGTCAAAAAATGAATTTGTTTCCAGTTGATATATTTTTTTAGTTGTGGCAAGGCTGCTAAGTCATTCCAGACTAATAGTTTGATGCCCTGGGTTATATTTTCTGCTTAAATGAGAGATAGGTTGCATTGAGGAAATTCTGAGCCCTAACCCTAACTGCCCAAACCCTTAGCTAGGGTTAGGGTTAGCATTATTAGAAAACATAGAGGATGTTTGATGGCATGGCTGTGTTTTAGGACAGAAGTGAAATGTAGGAAAAGTGTTATTTTAATGTTCTCTGCACATTTTTTTTTCTTGCATATATGGCTCTATATACTGCATTGCCCTAAATGGGGATATTGTCTAAATCCCCGAAAAGCAAAAGATTGAAAGAAAGTGTTTAAATGTCTTATTCTGTTGCATTTGGCATTGAATGCAGTGGCATTTTAATAGGTGTAGCTAAAATTTATTGAGTTTTCCAGACTCTTAAGCTATTTAACGCTGATACCATGCTCATGGAGAGCACCATTCCACACAAAATTTGCAATAACAGAATACTTGTTAAAAACGGAAATTGTATCACAGTTGATATATTTTGTTAGTTGTGGCAAGGCTGCTAAGTCATTCCAGACTAATAGTTTGATGCCCTGGGTTATATTTTCTGCTTAAATGAGAGTTAGGTTGCATTGAGGAAAATCTGAGCCCTAACCCTAACTGCCCAAACCCTTAGCTAGGGTTAGGGTTAGCATTATTAGAAAACATAGAGGATGTTTGATGGCATGGCTGTGTTTTAGGACAGAAGTGAAATGTAGGAAAAGTGTTATTTTAATGTTCTCTGCACATTTTTTTTTCTTGCATATACAGGTATGGCTCTATATACTGCATTGCCCTAAATGGGGATATTGTCTAAATCCCCGAAAAGCAAAAGATTGAAAGAAAGTGTTTAAATGTCTTATTCTGTTGCATTTGGCATTGAATGCAGTGGCATTTTAATAGGTGTAGCTAAAATTTATTGAGTTTTCCAGACTCTTAAGCTATTTAACGCTGATACCATGCTCATGGAGAGCACCATTCCACACAAAATTTGCAATAACAGAATACTTGTCAAAAAATGAATTTGTTTCACAGTTGATATATTTTGTTAGTTGTGGCAAGGCTGCTAAGTCATTCCAGACTAATAGTTTGATGCCCTGGGTTATATTTTCTGCTTAAATGAGAGTTAGGTTGCATTGAGGAAAATCTGAGCCCTAACCCTAACTGCCCAAACCCTTAGCTAGGGTTAGGGTTAGCATTATTAGAAAACATAGAGGATGTTTGATGGCATGGCTGTGTTTTAGGACAGAAGTGAAATGTAGGAAAAGTGTTATTTTAATGTTCTCTGCACATTTTTTTTCTTGCATATATGGCTCTATATACTGCATTGCCCTAAATGGGGATATTGTCTAAATCCCCGAAAAGCAAAAGATTGAAAGAAAGTGTTTAAATGTCTTATTTGTTGCATTTGGCATTGAATGCAGTGGCATTTTAATAGGTGTAGCTAAAATTTATTGAGTTTTCCAGACTCTTAAGCTATTTAACGCTGATACCATGCTCATGGAGAGCACCATTCCACACAAAATTTGCAATAACAGAATACTTGTTAAAAACGGAAATTGTATCACAGTTGATATATTTTGTTAGTTTTGGCAAGGCTGCTAAGTCATTCCAGACTAATAGTTTGATGCCCTGGGTTATATTTACTGCTTAAATGAGAGTTAGGTTGCATTGAGGAAAATCTGAGCCCTAACCCTAACTGCCCAAACCCTTAGCTAGGGTTAGGGTTAGCATTATTAGAAAACATAGAGGATGTTTGATGGCATGGCTGTGTTTTAGGACAGAAGTGAAATGTAGGAAAAGTGTTATTTTAATGTTCTCTGCACATTTTTTTTTCTTGCATATATGGCTCTATATACTGCATTGCCCTAAATGAGGGTATTGTCTAAATCCCCGAAAAGCAAAAGATTGAAAGAAAGTGTTTAAATGTCTCATTCTGTTGCATTTGGCATTTAATGCAGTGGCATTTTAATAGGTGTAGCTAAAATTCATTGAGTTTTCCAGACTCTTAAGCTATTTAACGCTGATACCATGCTCATGGAGAGCACCATTCCACACAAAATTTGCAATAACAGAATACTTGTCAAAAAGTGAAATTGTATCACTGTTGATACATTTTGTTTGTTGTGGCAAGGCTGCTAAGTCATTCCAGACTAATAGTTTGATGCCCTGGGTTATATTTTCTGCTTAAATGACAGTTAGGTTGCATTGAGGAAAATCTGAGCCCTAACCCTAACTGCCCAAACCCTTAGTTAGGGTTAGGGTTAGCATTATTAGAAAACATAGAGGATGTTTGATGGCATAGCTGTGTTTTAGGACAGAAGTGAAATGTAGGAAAAGTGTTATTTTAATGTTCTCTGCACATTTTTTTTTCTTGCATATATGGCTCTATATACTGCATTGCCCTAAATGGGGATATTGTCTAAATCCCCGAAAAGCAAAAGATTGAAAGAAAGTGTTTAAATGTCTTATTCTGTTGCATTTGGCATTGAATGCAGTGGCATTTTAATAGGTGTAGCTAAAATTTATTGAGTTTTCCAGACTCTTAAGCTATTTAACGCTGATACCATGCTCATGGAGAGCACCATTCCACACAAAATTTGCAATAACAGAATACTTGTCAAAAAATGAATTTGTTTCCAGTTGATATATTTTTTTAGTTGTGGCAAGGCTGCTAAGTCATTCCAGACTAATAGTTTGATGCCCTGGGTTATATTTTCTGCTTAAATGAGAGATAGGTTGCATTGAGGAAAATCTGAGCCCTAACCCTAACTGCCCAAACCCTTAGCTAGGGTTAGGGTTAGCATTATTAGAAAACATAGAGGATGTTTGATGGCATGGCTGTATTTTAGGACAGAAGTGAAATGTAGGAAAAGTGTTATTTTAATGTTCTCTGCACATTTTTTTTTCTTGCATATATGGCTCTATATACTGCATTGCCCTAAATGGGGATATTGTCTAAATCCCCGAAAAGCAAAAGATTGAAAGAAAGTGTTTAAATGTCTTATTCTGTTGCATTTGGCATTGAATGCAGTGGCATTTTAATAGGTGTAGCTAAAATTCATTGAGTTTTCCAGACTCTTAAGCTATTTAACGCTGATACCATGCTCATGGAGAGCACCATTCCACACAAAATTTGCAATAACAGAATACTTGTCAAAAAATGAATTTGTTTCCAGTTGATATATTTTTTTAGTTGTGGCAAGGCTGCTAAGTTATTCCAGACTAATAGTTTGATGCCCTGGGTTATATTTTCTGCTTAAATGACAGTTAGGTTGCATTGAGGAAAATCTGAGCCCTAACCCTAACTGCCCAAACCCTTAGCTAGGGTTAGGGTTAGCATTATTAGAAAACATAGAGGATGTTTGTTGGCATGGCTGTGTTTTAGGACAGAAGTGAAATGTAGGAAAAGTGTTATTTTAATGTTCTCTGCACATTTTTTTTTCTTGCATATATGGCTCTATATACTGCATTGCCCTAAATGAGGGTATTGTCTAAATCCCCGAAAAGCAAAAGATTGAAAGAAAGTGTTTAAATGTCTCATTCTGTTGCATTTGGCATTGAATGCAGTGGCATTTTAATAGGTGTAGCTAAAATTCATTGAGTTTTCCAGACTCTTAAGCTATTTAACGCTGATACCATGCTCATGGAGAGCACCATTCCACACAAAATTTGCAATAACAGAATACTTGTCAAAAAGTGAAATTGTATCACTGTTGATACATTTTGTTTGTTGTGGCAAGGCTGCTAAGTCATTCCAGACTAATAGTTTGATGCCCTGGGTTATATTTTCTGCTTAAATGAGAGTTAGGTTGCATTGAGGAAAATCTGAGCCCTAACCCTAACTGCCCAAACCCTTAGCTAGGGTTAGGGTTAGCATTATTAGAAAACATAGAGGATGTTTGATGGCATGGCTGTGTTTTAGGACAGAAGTGAAATGTAGGAAAAGTGTTATTTTAATGTTCTCTGCACATTTTTTTTTCTTGCATATATGGCTCTATATACTGCATTGCCCTAAATGGGGATATTGTCTAAATCCCCGAAAAGCAAAAGATTGAAAGAAAGTGTTTAAATGTCTTATTCTGTTGCATTTGGCATTGAATGCAGTGGCATTTTAATAGGTGTAGCTAAAATTTATTGAGTTTTCCAGACTCTTAAGCTATTTAACGCTGATACCATGCTCATGGAGAGCACCATTCCACACAAAATTTGCAATAACAGAATACTTGTCAAAAAGTGAATTTGTTTCACAGTTGATATATTTTGTTAGTTGTGGCAAGGCTGCTAAGTCATTCCAGACTAATAGTTTGATGCCCTGGGTTATATTTTCTGCTTAAATGAGAGTTAGGTTGCATTGAGGAAAATCTGAGCCCTAACCCTAACTGCCCAAACCCTTAGCTAGGGTTAGGGTTAGCATTATTAGAAAACATAGAGGATGTTTGATGGCATAGCTGTGTTTTAGGACAGAAGTGAAATGTAGGAAAAGTGTTATTTAAATGTTCTCTGCACATTTTTTTTTCTTGCATATATGGCTCTATATACTGCATTGCCCTAAATGGGGATATTGTCTAAATCCCCGAAAAGCAAAAGATTGAAAGAAAGTGTTTAAATGTCTTATTCTGTTGCATTTGGCATTGAATGCAGTGGCATTTTAATAGGTGTAGCTAAAATTCATTGAGTTTTCCAGACTCTTAAGCTATTTAACGCTGATACCATGCTCATGGAGAGCACCATTCCACACAAAATTTGCAATAACAGAATACTTGTCAAAAAATGAATTTGTTTCCAGTTGATATATTTTTTTAGTTGTGGCAAGGCTGCTAAGTTATTCCAGACTAATAGTTTGATGCCCTGGGTTATATTTTCTGCTTAAATGACAGTTAGGTTGCATTGAGGAAAATCTGAGCCCTAACCCTAACTGCCCAAACCCTTAGCTAGGGTTAGGGTTAGCATTATTAGAAAACATAGAGGATGTTTGTTGGCATGGCTGTGTTTTAGGACAGAAGTGAAATGTAGGAAAAGTGTTATTTTAATGTTCTCTGCACATTTTTTTTTCTTGCATATATGGCTCTATATACTGCATTGCCCTAAATGAGGGTATTGTCTAAATCCCCGAAAAGCAAAAGATTGAAAGAAAGTGTTTAAATGTCTCATTCTGTTGCATTTGGCATTGAATGCAGTGGCATTTTAATAGGTGTAGCTAAAATTCATTGAGTTTTCCAGACTCTTAAGCTATTTAACGCTGATACCATGCTCATGGAGAGCACCATTCCACACAAAATTTGCAATAACAGAATACTTGTCAAAAAGTGAAATTGTATCACTGTTGATACATTTTGTTTGTTGTGGCAAGGCTGCTAAGTCATTCCAGACTAATAGTTTGATGCCCTGGGTTATATTTTCTGCTTAAATGAGAGTTAGGTTGCATTGAGGAAAATCTGAGCCCTAACCCTAACTGCCCAAACCCTTAGCTAGGGTTAGGGTTAGCATTATTAGAAAACATAGAGGATGTTTGATGGCATGGCTGTGTTTTAGGACAGAAGTGAAATGTAGGAAAAGTGTTATTTTAATGTTCTCTGCACATTTTTTTTTCTTGCATATATGGCTCTATATACTGCATTGCCCTAAATGGGGATATTGTCTAAATCCCCGAAAAGCAAAAGATTGAAAGAAAGTGTTTAAATGTCTTATTCTGTTGCATTTGGCATTTAATGCAGTGGCATTTTAATAGGTGTAGCTAAAATTTATTGAGTTTTCCAGACTCTTAAGCTATTTAACGCTGATACCTTGCTCATGGAGAGCACCATTCCACACAAAATTTGCAATAACAAAATACTTGTCAAAAAGTGAAATTGTATCACAGTTTATACATTTTGATTGTTGTGGCAAGGCTTCTAAGTCATTCCAGACTAATAGTTTGATGCCCTGGGTTATATTTTCTGCTTAAATGACAGTTAGGTTGCATTGAGGAAAATCTGAGCCCTAACCCTAACTGCCCAAACCCTTAGCTAGGGTTAGGGTTAGCATTATTAGAAAACATAGAGGATGTTTGATGGCATGGCTGTGTTTTAGGACAGAAGTGAAATGTAGGAAAAGTGTTGTTTTAATGTTCTCTGCACATTTTTTTTTCTTGCTTATATGGCTCTATATACTGCATTGCCCTAAATGGGGATATTGTCTAAATCCCCGAAAAGCAAAAGATTGAAAGAAAGTGTTTAAATGTCTCATTCTGTTGCATTTGGCATTTAATGCAGTGGCATTTTAATAGGTGTAGCTAAAATTCATTGAGTTTTCCAGACTCTTAAGCTATTTAACGCTGATACCATGCTCATGGAGAGCACCATTCCACACAAAATTTGCAATAACAGAATACTTGTCAAAAAGTGAAATTGTATCACTGTTGATACATTTTGTTTGTTGTGGCAAGGCTGCTAAGTCATTCCAGACTAATAGTTTGATGCCCTGGGTTATATTTTCTGCTTAAATGACAGTTAGGTTGCATTGAGGAAAATCTGAGCCCTAACCCTAACTGCCCAAACCCTTAGTTAGGGTTAGGGTTAGCATTATTAGAAAACATAGAGGATGTTTGATGGCATGGCTGTGTTTTAGGACAGAAGTGAAATGTAGGAAAAGTGTTATTTTAATGTTCTCTGCACATTTTTTTTTCTTGCATATATGGCTCTATATACTGCATTGCCCTAAATGGGGATATTGTCTAAATCCCCGAAAAGCAAAAGATTGAAAGAAAGTGTTTAAATGTCTTATTCTGTTGCATTTGGCATTGAATGCAGTGGCATTTTAATAGGTGTAGCTAAAATTTATTGAGTTTTCCAGACTCTTAAGCTATTTAACGCTGATACCATGCTCATGGAGAGCACCATTCCACACAAAATTTGCAATAACAGAATACTTGTCAAAAAATGAATTTGTTTCCAGTTGATATATTTTTTTAGTTGTGGCAAGGCTGCTAAGTCATTCCAGACTAATAGTTTGATGCCCTAGGTTATATTTTCTGCTTAAATGAGAGTTAGGTTGCATTGAGGAAAATCTGAGCCCTAACCCTAACTGCCCAAACCCTTAGCTAGGGTTAGGGTTAGCATTATTAGAAAACATAGAGGATGTTTGATGGCATGGCTGTGTTTTAGGACAGAAGTGAAATGTAGGAAAAGTGTTATTTTAATGTTCTCTGCACATTTTTTTTTCTTGCATATATGGCTCTATATACTGTATTGCCCTAAATGGGGATATTGTCTAAATCCCCGAAAAGCAAAAGATTGAAAGAAAGTGTTTAAATGTCTTATTCTGTTGCATTTGGCATTGAATGCAGTGGCATTTTAATAGGTGTAGCTAAAATTCATTGAGTTTTCCAGACTCTTAAGCTATTTAACGCTGATACCATGCTCATGGAGAGCACCATTCCACACAAAATTTGCAATAACAGAATACTTGTCAAAAAATGAATTTGTTTCCAGTTGATATATTTTTTTAGTTGTGGCAAGGCTGCTAAGTCATTCCAGACTAATAGTTTGATGCCCTGGGTTATATTTTCTGCTTAAATGAGAGATAGGTTGCATTGAGGAAAATCTGAGCCCTAACCCTAACTGCCCAAACCCTTAGCTAGGGTTAGGGTTAGCATTATTAGAAAACATAGAGGATGTTTGATGGCATGGCTGTGTTTTAGGACAGAAGTGAAATGTAGGAAAAGTGTTATTTTAATGTTCTCTGCACATTTTTTTTTCTTGCATATATGGCTCTATATACTGCATTGCCCTAAATGAGGGTATTGTCTAAATCCCCGAAAAGCAAAAGATTGAAAGAAAGTGTTTAAATGTCTCATTCTGTTGCATTTGGCATTGAATGCAGTGGCATTTTAATAGGTGTAGCTAAAATTCATTGAGTTTTCCAGACTCTTAAGCTATTTAACGCTGATACCATGCTCATGGAGAGCACCATTCCACACAAAATTTGCAATAACAGAATACTTGTCAAAAAGTGAAATTGTATCACTGTTGATACATTTTGTTTGTTGTGGCAAGGCTGCTAAGTCATTCCAGACTAATAGTTTGATGCCCTGGGTTATATTTTCTGCTTAAATGAGAGTTAGGTTGCATTGAGGAAAATCTGAGCCCTAACCCTAACTGCCCAAACCCTTAGCTAGGGTTAGAGTTAGCATTATTAGAAAACATAGAGGATGTTTGATGGCATGGCTGTGTTTTAGGACAGAAGTGAAATGTAGGAAAAGTGTTATTTTAATGTTCTCTGCACATTTTTTTTTCTTGCATATATGGCTCTATATACTGCATTGCCCTAAATGGGGATATTGTCTAAATCCCCGAAAAGCAAAAGATTGAAAGAAAGTGTTTAAATGTCTTATTCTGTTGCATTTGGCATTGAATGCAGTGGCATTTTAATAGGTGTAGCTAAAATTTATTGAGTTTTCCAGACTCTTAAGCTATTTAACGCTGATACCATGCTCATGGAGAGCACCATTCCACACAAAATTTGCAATAACAGAATACTTGTTAAAAACGGAAATTGTATCACAGTTGATATATTTTGTTAGTTTTGGCAAGGCTGCTAAGTCATTCCAGACTAATAGTTTGATGCCCTGCGTTATATTTACTGCTTAAATGAGAGTTAAGTTGCATTGAGGAAAATCTGAGCCCTAACCCTAACTGCCCAAACCCTTAGCTAGGGTTAGGGTTAGCATTATTAGAAAACATAGAGGATGTTTGATGGCATGGCTGTGTTTTAGGACAGAAGTGAAATGTAGGAAAAGTGTTATTTTAATGTTCTCTGCACATTTTTTTTTCTTGCATATATGGCTCTATATACTGCATTGCCCTAAATGAGGGTATTGTCTAAATCCCCGAAAAGCAAAAGATTGAAAGAAAGTGTTTAAATGTCTCATTCTGTTGCATTTGGCATTGAATGCAGTGGCATTTTAATAGGTGTAGCTAAAATTCATTGAGTTTTCCAGACTCTTAAGCTATTTAACGCTGATACCATGCTCATGGAGAGCACCATTCCACACCAAATTTGCAATAACAGAATACTTGTCAAAAAGTGAAATTGTATCACTGTTGATACATTTTGTTTGTTGTGGCAAGGCTGCTAAGTCATTCCAGACTAATAGTTTGATGCCCTGGGTTATATTTTCTGCTTAAATGAGAGTTAGGTTGCATTGAGGAAAATCTGAGCCCTAACCCTAACTGCCCAAACCCTTAGCTAGGGTTAGGGTTAGCATTATTAGAAAACATAGAGGATGTTTGATGGCATGGCTGTGTTTTAGGACAGAAGTGAAATGTAGGAAAAGTGTTATTTTAATGTTCTCTGCACATTTTTTTTTCTTGCATATATGGCTCTATATACTGCATTGCCCTAAATGGGGATATTGTCTAAATCCCCGAAAAGCAAAAGATTGAAAGAAAGTGTTTAAATGTCTTATTCTGTTGCATTTGGCATTGAATGCAGTGGCATTTTAATAGGTGTAGCTAAAATTTATTGAGTTTTCCAGACTCTTAAGCTATTTAACGCTGATACCATGCTCATGGAGAGCACCATTCCACACAAAATTTGCAATAACAGAATACTTGTCAAAAAATGAATTTGTTTCCAGTTGATATATTTTTTTAGTTGTGGCAAGGCTGCTATGTCATTCCAGACTAATAGTTTGATGCCCTGGGTTATATTTTCTGCTTAAATGACAGTTAGGTTGCATTGAGGAAAATCTGAGCCCTAACCCTAACTGCCCAAACCCTTAGCTAGGATTAGGGTTAGCATTATTAGAAAACATAGAGGATGTTTGATGGCATGGCTGTGTTTTAGGACAGAAGTGAAATGTAGGAAAAGTGTTATTTTAATGTTCTCTGCACATTTTTTTTTCTTGCATATGTGGCTCTATATACTGCATTGCCCTAAATGGGGATATTGTCTAAATCCCCGAAAAGCAAAAGATTGAAAGAAAGTGTTTAAATGTCTTATTTGTTGCATTTGGCATTGAATGCAGTGGCATTTTAATAGGTGTAGCTAAAATTTATTGAGTTTTCCAGACTCTTAAGCTATTTAACGCTGATACCATGCTCATGGAGAGCACCATTCCACACAAAATTTGCAATAACAGAATACTTGTTAAAAACGGAAATTGTATCACAGTTGATATATTTTGTTAGTTTTGGCAAGGCTGCTAAGTCATTCCAGACTAATAGTTTGATGCCCTGGGTTATATTTACTGCTTAAATGAGAGTTAGGTTGCATTGAGGAAAATCTGAGCCCTAACCCTAACTGCCCAAACCCTTAGCTAGGGTTAGGGTTAGCATTATTAGAAAACATAGAGGATGTTTGATGGCATGGCTGTGTTTTAGGACAGAAGTGAAATGTAGGAAAAGTGTTATTTTAATGTTCTCTGCACATTTTTTTTTCTTGCATATATGGCTCTATATACTGCATTGCCCTAAATGAGGGTATTGTCTAAATCCCCGAAAAGCAAAAGATTGAAAGAAAGTGTTTAAATGTCTCATTCTGTTGCATTTGGCATTTAATGCAGTGGCATTTTAATAGGTGTAGCTAAAATTCATTGAGTTTTCCAGACTCTTAAGCTATTTAACGCTGATACCATGCTCATGGAGAGCACCATTCCACACAAAATTTGCAATAACAGAATACTTGTCAAAAAGTGAAATTGTATCACTGTTGATACATTTTGTTTGTTGTGGCAAGGCTGCTAAGTCATTCCAGACTAATAGTTTGATGCCCTGGGTTATATTTTCTGCTTAAATGACAGTTAGGTTGCATTGAGGAAAATCTGAGCCCTAACCCTAACTGCCCAAACCCTTAGTTAGGGTTAGGGTTAGCATTATTAGAAAACATAGAGGATGTTTGATGGCATGGCTGTGTTTTAGGACAGAAGTGAAATGTAGGAAAAGTGTTATTTTAATGTTCTCTGCACATTTTTTTTTCTTGCATATATGGCTCTATATACTGCATTGCCCTAAATGGAGATATTGTCTAAATCCCCGAAAAGCAAAAGATTGAAAGAAAGTGTTTAAATGTCTTATTCTGTTGCATTTGGCATTGAATGCAGTGGCATTTTAATAGGTGTAGCTAAAATTTATTGAGTTTTCCAGACTCTTAAGCTATTTAACGCTGATACCATGCTCATGGAGAGCACCATTCCACACAAAATTTGCAATAACAGAATACTTGTCAAAAAATGAATTTGTTTCCAGTTGATATATTTTTTTAGTTGTGGCAAGGCTGCTAAGTCATTCCAGACTAATAGTTTGATGCCCTGGGTTATATTTTCTGCTTAAATGAGAGATAGGTTGCATTGAGGAAAATCTGAGCCCTAACCCTAACTGCCCAAACCCTTAGCTAGGGTTAGGGTTAGCATTATTAGAAAACATAGAGGATGTTTGATGGCATGGCTGTATTTTAGGACAGAAGTGAAATGTAGGAAAAGTGTTATTTTAATGTTCTCTGCACATTTTTTTTTCTTGCATATATGGCTCTATATACTGCATTGCCCTAAATGGGGATATTGTCTAAATCCCCGAAAAGCAAAAGATTGAAAGAAAGTGTTTAAATGTCTTATTCTGTTGCATTTGGCATTGAATGCAGTGGCATTTTAATAGGTGTAGCTAAAATTCATTGAGTTTTCCAGACTCTTAAGCTATTTAACGCTGATACCATGCTCATGGAGAGCACCATTCCACACAAAATTTGCAATAACAGAATACTTGTCAAAAAATGAATTTGTTTCCAGTTGATATATTTTTTTAGTTGTGGCAAGGCTGCTAAGTTATTCCAGACTAATAGTTTGATGCCCTGGGTTATATTTTCTGCTTAAATGACAGTTAGGTTGCATTGAGGAAAATCTGAGCCCTAACCCTAACTGCCCAAACCCTTAGCTAGGGTTAGGGTTAGCATTATTAGAAAACATAGAGGATGTTTGATGGCATGGCTGTGTTTTAGGACAGAAGTGAAATGTAGGAAAAGTGTTATTTTAATGTTCTCTGCACATTTTTTTTTCTTGCATATGTGGCTCTATATACTGCATTGCCCTAAATGGGGATATTGTCTAAATCCCCGAAAAGCAAAAGATTGAAAGAAAGTGTTTAAATGTCTTATTCTGTTGCATTTGGCATTGAATGCAGTGGCATTTTAATAGGTGTAGCTAAAATTTATTGAGTTTTCCAGACTCTTAAGCTATTTAACGCTGATACCATGCTCATGGAGAGCACCATTCCACACAAAATTTGCAATAACAGAATACTTGTTAAAAACGGAAATTGTATCACAGTTGATATATTTTTTTAGTTTTGGCAAGGCTGCTAAGTCATTCCAGACTAATAGTTTGATGCCCTGGGTTATATTTTCTGCTTAAATGAGAGTTAGGTTGCATTGAGGAAAATCTGAGCCCTAACCCTAACTGCCCAAACCCTTAGCTAGGGTTAGGGTTAGCATTATTAGAAAACATAGAGGATGTTTGTTGGCATGGCTGTGTTTTAGGACAGAAGTGAAATGTAGGAAAAGTGTTATTTTAATGTTCTCTGCACATTTTTTTTTCTTGCATATATGGCTCTATATACTGCATTGCCCTAAATGAGGGTATTGTCTAAATCCCCGAAAAGCAAAAGATTGAAAGAAAGTGTTTAAATGTCTCATTCTGTTGCATTTAGCATTGAATGCAGTGGCATTTTAATAGGTGTAGCTAAAATTCATTGAGTTTTCCAGACTCTTAAGCTATTTAACGCTGATACCATGCTCATGGAGAGCACCATTCCACACAAAATTTGCAATAACAGAATACTTGTCAAAAAGTGAAATTGTATCACTGTTGATACATTTTGTTTGTTGTGGCAAGGCTGCTAAGTCATTCCAGACTAATAGTTTGATGCCCTGGGTTATATTTTCTGCTTAAATGAGAGTTAGGTTGCATTGAGGAAAATCTGAGCCCTAACCCTAACTGCCCAAACCCTTAGCTAGGGTTAGGGTTAGCATTATTAGAAAACATAGAGGATGTTTGATGGCATGGCTGTGTTTTAGGACAGAAGTGAAATGTAGGAAAAGTGTTATTTTAATGTTCTCTGCACATTTTTTTTTCTTGCATATATGGCTCTATATACTGCATTGCCCTAAATGGGGATATTGTCTAAATCCCCGAAAAGCAAAAGATTGAAAGAAAGTGTTTAAATGTCTTATTCTGTTGCATTTGGCATTGAATGCAGTGGCATTTTAATAGGTGTAGCTAAAATTTATTGAGTTTTCCAGACTCTTAAGCTATTTAACGCTGATACCATGCTCATGGAGAGCACCATTCCACACAAAATTTGCAATAACAGAATACTTGTCAAAAAATGAATTTGTTTCACAGTTGATATATTTTGTTAGTTGTGGCAAGGCTGCTAAGTCATTCCAGACTAATAGTTTGATGCCCTGGGTTATATTTTCTGCTTAAATGAGAGTTAGGTTGCATTGAGGAAAATCTGAGCCCTAACCCTAACTGCCCAAACCCTTAGCTAGGGTTAGGGTTAGCATTATTAGAAAACATAGAGGATGTTTGATGGCATGGCTGTGTTTTAGGACAGAAGTGAAATGTAGGAAAAGTGTTATTTTAATGTTCTCTGCACATTTTTTTTCTTGCATATATGGCTCTATATACTGCATTGCCCTAAATGGGGATATTGTCTAAATCCCCGAAAAGCAAAAGATTGAAAGAAAGTGTTTAAATGTCTTATTTGTTGCATTTGGCATTGAATGCAGTGGCATTTTAATAGGTGTAGCTAAAATTTATTGAGTTTTCCAGACTCTTAAGCTATTTAACGCTGATACCATGCTCATGGAGAGCACCATTCCACACAAAATTTGCAATAACAGAATACTTGTTAAAAACGGAAATTGTATCACAGTTGATATATTTTGTTAGTTTTGGCAAGGCTGCTAAGTCATTCCAGACTAATAGTTTGATGCCCTGGGTTATATTTACTGCTTAAATGAGAGTTAGGTTGCATTGAGGAAAATCTGAGCCCTAACCCTAACTGCCCAAACCCTTAGCTAGGGTTAGGGTTAGCATTATTAGAAAACATAGAGGATGTTTGATGGCATGGCTGTGTTTTAGGACAGAAGTGAAATGTAGGAAAAGTGTTATTTTAATGTTCTCTGCACATTTTTTTTTCTTGCATATATGGCTCTATATACTGCATTGCCCTAAATGGGGATATTGTCTAAATCCCCGAAAAGCAAAAGATTGAAAGAAAGTGTTTAAATGTCTTATTCTGTTGCATTTGGCATTGAATGCAGTGGCATTTTAATAGGTGTAGCTAAAATTTATTGAGTTTTCCAGACTCTTAAGCTATTTAACGCTGATACCATGCTCATGGAGAGCACCATTCCACACAAAATTTGCAATAACAGAATACTTGTCAAAAAATGAATTTGTTTCCAGTTGATATATTTTTTTAGTTGTGGCAAGGCTGCTAAGTCATTCCAGACTAATAGTTTGATGCCCTGGGTTATATTTTCTGCTTAAATGAGAGATAGGTTGCATTGAGGAAAATCTGAGCCCTAACCCTAACTGCCCAAACCCTTAGCTAGGGTTAGGGTTAGCATTATTAGAAAACATAGAGGATGTTTGATGGCATGGCTGTATTTTAGGACAGAAGTGAAATGTAGGAAAAGTGTTATTTTAATGTTCTCTGCACATTTTTTTTTCTTGCATATATGGCTCTATATACTGCATTGGCCTAAATGGGGATATTGTCTAAATCCCCGAAAAGCAAAAGATTGAAAGAAAGTGTTTAAATGTCTTATTCTGTTGCATTTGGCATTGAATGCAGTGGCATTTTAATAGGTGTAGCTAAAATTCATTGAGTTTTCCAGACTCTTAAGCTATTTAACGCTGATACCATGCTCATGGAGAGCACCATTCCACACAAAATTTGCAATAACAGAATACTTGTCAAAAAATGAATTTGTTTCCCGTTGATATATTTTTTTAGTTGTGGCAAGGCTGCTAAGTCATTCCAGACTAATAGTTTGATGCCCTGGGTTATATTTTCTGCTTAAATGAGAGATAGGTTGCATTGAGGAAAATCTGAGCCCTAACCCTAACTGCCCAAACCCTTAGCTAGGGTTAGGGTTAGCATTATTAGAAAACATAGAGGATGTTTGATGGCATGGCTGTGTTTTAGGACAGAAGTGAAATGTAGGAAAAGTGTTATTTTAATGTTCTCTGCACATTTTTTTTTCTTGCATATATGGCTCTATATACTGCATTGCCCTAAATGGGGATATTGTCTAAATCCCCGAAAAGCAAAAGATTGAAAGAAAGTGTTTAAATGTCTTATTCTGTTGCATTTGGCATTGAATGCAGTGGCATTTTAATAGGTGTAGCTAAAATTTATTGAGTTTTCCAGACTCTTAAGCTATTTAACGCTGATACCATGCTCATGGAGAGCACCATTCCACACAAAATTTGCAATAACAGAATACTTGTCAAAAAATGAATTTGTTTCCAGTTGATATATTTTTTTAGTTGTGGCAAGGCTGCTAAGTCATTCCAGACTAATAGTTTGATGCCCTGGGTTATATTTTCTGCTTAAATGAGAGATAGGTTGCATTGAGGAAAATCTGAGCCCTAACCCTAACTGCCCAAACCCTTAGCTAGGGTTAGGGTTAGCATTATTAGAAAACATAGAGGATGTTTGATGGCATGGCTGTGTTTTAGGACAGAAGTGAAATGTAGGAAAAGTGTTATTTTAATGTTCTCTGCACATTTTTTTTTCTTGCATATATGGCTCTATATACTGCATTGCCCTAAATGGGGATATTGTCTAAATCCCCGAAAAGCAATAGATTGAAAGAAAGTGTTTAAATGTCTTATTCTGTTGCATTTGGCATTGAATGCAGTGGCATTTTAATAGGTGTAGCTAAAATTTATTGAGTTTTCCAGACTCTTAAGCTATTTAACGCTGATACCATGCTCATGGAGAGCACCATTCCACACAAAATTTGCAATAACAGAATACTTGTCAAAAAATGAATTTGTTTCACAGTTGATATATTTTGTTAGTTGTGGCAAGGCTGCTAAGTCATTCCAGACTAATAGTTTGATGCCCTGGGTTATATTTTCTGCTTAAATGACAGTTAGGTTGCATTGAGGAAAATCTGAGCCCTAACCCTAACTGCCCAAACCCTTAGCTAGGGTTAGGGTTAGCATTATTAGAAAACATAGAGGATGTTTGATGGCATGGCTGTGTTTTAGGACAGAAGTGAAATGTAGGAAAAGTGTTATTTTAATGTTCTCTGCACATTTTTTTTTCTTGCATATGTGGCTCTGTATACTGCATTGCCCTAAATGGGGATATTGTCTAAATCCCCGAAAAGCAAAAGATTGAAAGAAAGTGTTTAAATGTCTTATTCTGTTGCATTTGGCATTGAATGCAGTGGCATTTTAATAGGTGTAGCTAAAATTCATTGAGTTTTCCAGACTCTTAAGCTATTTAACGCTGATACCATGCTCATGGAGAGCACCATTCCACACAAAATTTGCAATAACAGAATACTTGTCAAAAAATGAATTTGTTTCCCGTTGATATATTTTTTTAGTTGTGGCAAGGCTGCTAAGTCATTCCAGACTAATAGTTTGATGCCCTGGGTTATATTTTCTGCTTAAATGAGAGATAGGTTGCATTGAGGAAAATCTGAGCCCTAACCCTAACTGCCCAAACCCTTAGCTAGGGTTAGGGTTAGCATTATTAGAAAACATAGAGGATGTTTGATGGCATGGCTGTGTTTTAGGACAGAAGTGAAATGTAGGAAAAGTGTTATTTTAATGTTCTCTGCACATTTTTTTTTCTTGCATATATGGCTCTATATACTGCATTGCCCTAAATGGGGATATTGTCTAAATCCCCGAAAAGCAAAAGATTGAAAGAAAGTGTTTAAATGTCTTATTCTGTTGCATTTGGCATTGAATGCAGTGGCATTTTAATAGGTGTAGCTAAAATTTATTGAGTTTTCCAGACTCTTAAGCTATTTAACGCTGATACCATGCTCATGGAGAGCACCATTCCACACAAAATTTGCAATAACAGAATACTTGTCAAAAAATGAATTTGTTTCCAGTTGATATATTTTTTTAGTTGTGGCAAGGCTGCTAAGTCATTCCAGACTAATAGTTTGATGCCCTGGGTTATATTTTCTGCTTAAATGAGAGATAGGTTGCATTGAGGAAAATCTGAGCCCTAACCCTAACTGCCCAAACCCTTAGCTAGGGTTAGGGTTAGCATTATTAGAAAACATAGAGGATGTTTGATGGCATGGCTGTATTTTAGGACAGAAGTGAAATGTAGGAAAAGTGTTATTTTAATGTTCTCTGCACATTTTTTTTTCTTGCATATATGGCTCTATATACTGCATTGGCCTAAATGGGGATATTGTCTAAATCCCCGAAAAGCAAAAGATTGAAAGAAAGTGTTTAAATGTCTTATTCTGTTGCATTTGGCATTGAATGCAGTGGCATTTTAATAGGTGTAGCTAAAATTCATTGAGTTTTCCAGACTCTTAAGCTATTTAACGCTGATACCATGCTCATGGAGAGCACCATTCCACACAAAATTTGCAATAACAGAATACTTGTCAAAAAATGAATTTGTTTCCCGTTGATATATTTTTTTAGTTGTGGCAAGGCTGCTAAGTCATTCCAGACTAATAGTTTGATGCCCTGGGTTATATTTTCTGCTTAAATGAGAGATAGGTTGCATTGAGGAAAATCTGAGCCCTAACCCTAACTGCCCAAACCCTTAGCTAGGGTTAGGGTTAGCATTATTAGAAAACATAGAGGATGTTTGATGGCATGGCTGTGTTTTAGGACAGAAGTGAAATGTAGGAAAAGTGTTATTTTAATGTTCTCTGCACATTTTTTTTTCTTGCATATATGGCTCTATATACTGCATTGCCCTAAATGGGGATATTGTCTAAATCCCCGAAAAGCAAAAGATTGAAAGAAAGTGTTTAAATGTCTTATTCTGTTGCATTTGGCATTGAATGCAGTGGCATTTTAATAGGTGTAGCTAAAATTTATTGAGTTTTCCAGACTCTTAAGCTATTTAACGCTGATACCATGCTCATGGAGAGCACCATTCCACACAAAATTTGCAATAACAGAATACTTGTCAAAAAATGAATTTGTTTCCAGTTGATATATTTTTTTAGTTGTGGCAAGGCTGCTAAGTCATTCCAGACTAATAGTTTGATGCCCTGGGTTATATTTTCTGCTTAAATGAGAGATAGGTTGCATTGAGGAAAATCTGAGCCCTAACCCTAACTGCCCAAACCCTTAGCTAGGGTTAGGGTTAGCATTATTAGAAAACATAGAGGATGTTTGATGGCATGGCTGTGTTTTAGGACAGAAGTGAAATGTAGGAAAAGTGTTATTTTAATGTTCTCTGCACATTTTTTTTTCTTGCATATATGGCTCTATATACTGCATTGCCCTAAATGGGGATATTGTCTAAATCCCCGAAAAGCAATAGATTGAAAGAAAGTGTTTAAATGTCTTATTCTGTTGCATTTGGCATTGAATGCAGTGGCATTTTAATAGGTGTAGCTAAAATTTATTGAGTTTTCCAGACTCTTAAGCTATTTAACGCTGATACCATGCTCATGGAGAGCACCATTCCACACAAAATTTGCAATAACAGAATACTTGTCAAAAAATGAATTTGTTTCACAGTTGATATATTTTGTTAGTTGTGGCAAGGCTGCTAAGTCATTCCAGACTAATAGTTTGATGCCCTGGGTTATATTTTCTGCTTAAATGACAGTTAGGTTGCATTGAGGAAAATCTGAGCCCTAACCCTAACTGCCCAAACCCTTAGCTAGGGTTAGGGTTAGCATTATTAGAAAACATAGAGGATGTTTGATGGCATGGCTGTGTTTTAGGACAGAAGTGAAATGTAGGAAAAGTGTTATTTTAATGTTCTCTGCACATTTTTTTTTCTTGCATATGTGGCTCTGTATACTGCATTGCCCTAAATGGGGATATTGTCTAAATCCCCGAAAAGCAAAAGATTGAAAGAAAGTGTTTAAATGTCTTATTCTGTTGCATTTGGCATTGAATGCAGTGGCATTTTAATAGGTGTAGCTAAAATTCATTGAGTTTTCCAGACTCTTAAGCTATTTAACGCTGATACCATGCTCATGGAGAGCACCATTCCACACAAAATTTGCAATAACAGAATACTTGTCAAAAAATGAATTTGTTTCCCGTTGATATATTTTTTTAGTTGTGGCAAGGCTGCTAAGTCATTCCAGACTAATAGTTTGATGCCCTGGGTTATATTTTCTGCTTAAATGAGAGATAGGTTGCATTGAGGAAAATCTGAGCCCTAACCCTAACTGCCCAAACCCTTAGCTAGGGTTAGGGTTAGCATTATTAGAAAACATAGAGGATGTTTGATGGCATGGCTGTGTTTTAGGACAGAAGTGAAATGTAGGAAAAGTGTTATTTTAATGTTCTCTGCACATTTTTTTTTCTTGCATATATGGCTCTATATACTGCATTGCCCTAAATGGGGATATTGTCTAAATCCCCGAAAAGCAAAAGATTGAAAGAAAGTGTTTAAATGTCTTATTCTGTTGCATTTGGCATTGAATGCAGTGGCATTTTAATAGGTGTAGCTAAAATTCATTGAGTTTTCCAGACTCTTAAGCTATTTAACGCTGATACCATGCTCATGGAGAGCACCATTCCACACAAAATTTGCAATAACAGAATACTTGTCAAAAAATGAATTTGTTTCACAGTTGATATATTTTGTTAGTTGTGGCAAGGCTGCTAAGTCATTCCAGACTAATAGTTTGATGCCCTGGGTTATATTTTCTGCTTAAATGAGAGTTAGGTTGCATTGAGGAAAATCTGAGCCCTAACCCTAACTGCCCAAACCCTTAGCTAGGGTTAGGGTTAGCATTATTAGAAAACATAGAGGATGTTTGATGGCATGGCTGTGTTTTAGGACAGAAGTGAAATGTAGGAAAAGTGTTATTTTAATGTTCTCTGCACATTTTTTTTTCTTGCATATATGGCTCTATATACTGCATTGCCCTAAATGGGGATATTGTCTAAATCCCCGAAAAGCAAAAGATTGAAAGAAAGTGTTTAAATGTCTTATTCTGTTGCATTTGGCATTGAATGCAGTGGCATTTTAATAGGTGTAGCTAAAATTTATTGAGTTTTCCAGACTCTTAAGCTATTTAACGCTGATACCATGCTCATGGAGAGCACCATTCCACACAAAATTTGCAATAACAGAATACTTGTCAAAAAATGAATTTGTTTCCAGTTGATATATTTTTTTAGTTGTGGCAAGGCTGCTAAGTCATTCCAGACTAATAGTTTGATGCCCTGGGTTATATTTTCTGCTTAAATGAGAGATAGGTTGCATTGAGGAAAATCTGAGCCCTAACCCTAACTGCCCAAACCCTTAGCTAGGGTTAGGGTTAGCATTATTAGAAAACATAGAGGATGTTTGATGGCATGGCTGTGTTTTAGGACAGAAGTGAAATGTAGGAAAAGTGTTTTTTTAATGTTCTCTGCACATTTTTTTTCTTGCATATATGGCTCTATATACTGCATTGCCCTAAATGAGGGTATTGTCTAAATCCCCGAAAAGCAAAAGATTGAAAGAAAGTGTTTAAATGTCTCATTCTGTTGCATTTGGCATTGAATGCAGTGGCATTTTAATAGGTGTAGCTAAAATTCATTGAGTTTTCCAGACTCTTAAGCTATTTAACGCTGATACCATGCTTATGGAGAGCACCATTCCACACAAAATTTGCAATAACAGAATACTTGTCAAAAAATGAATTTGTTTCACAGTTGATATATTTTGTTAGTTGTGGCAAGGCTGCTAAGTCATTCCAGACTAATAGTTTGATGCCCTGGGTTATATTTTCTGCTTAAATGAGAGTTAGGTTGCATTGAGGAAAATCTGAGCCCTAACCCTAACTGCCCAAACCCTTAGCTAGGGTTAGGGTTAGCATTATTAGAAAACATAGAGGATGTTTGATGGCATGGCTGTGTTTTAGGACAGAAGTGAAATGTAGGAAAAGTGTTATTTTAATGTTCTCTGCACATTTTTTTTTCTTGCATATATGGCTCTATATACTGCATTGCCCTAAATGGGGATATTGTCTAAATCCCCGAAAAGCAATAGATTGATAGAAAGTGTTTAAATGTCTTATTCTGTTGCATTTGGCATTGAATGCAGTGGCATTTTAATAGGTGTAGCTAAAATTTATTGAGTTTTCCAGACTCTTAAGCTATTTAACGCTGATACCATGCTCATGGAGAGCACCATTCCACACAAAATTTGCAATAACAGAATACTTGTCAAAAAATGAATTTGTTTCACAGTTGATATATTTTGTTAGTTGTGGCAAGGCTGCTAAGTCATTCCAGACTAATAGTTTGATGCCCTGGGTTATATTTTCTGCTTAAATGACAGTTAGGTTGCATTGAGGAAAATCTGAGCCCTAACCCTAACTGCCCAAACCCTTAGCTAGGGTTAGGGTTAGCATTATTAGAAAACATAGAGGATGTTTGATGGCATGGCTGTGTTTTAGGACAGAAGTGAAATGTAGGAAAAGTGTTATTTTAATGTTCTCTGCACATTTTTTTTTCTTGCATATGTGGCTCTGTATACTGCATTGCCCTAAATGGGGATATTGTCTAAATCCCCGAAAAGCAAAAGATTGAAAGAAAGTGTTTAAATGTCTTATTCTGTTGCATTTGGCATTGAATGCAGTGGCATTTTAATAGGTGTAGCTAAAATTCATTGAGTTTTCCAGACTCTTAAGCTATTTAACGCTGATACCATGCTCATGGAGAGCACCATTCCACACAAAATTTGCAATAACAGAATACTTGTCAAAAAATGAATTTGTTTCCCGTTGATATATTTTGTTAGTTGTGGCAAGGCTGCTAAGTCATTCCAGACTAATAGTTTGATGCCCTGGGTTATATTTTCTGCTTAAATGAGAGTTAGGTTGCATTGAGGAAAATCTGAGCCCTAACCCTAACTGCCCAAACCCTTAGCTAGGGTTAGGGTTAGCATTATTAGAAAACATAGAGGATGTTTGATGGCATGGCTGTGTTTTAGGACAGAAGTGAAATGTAGGAAAAGTGTTATTTTAATGTTCTCTGCACATTTTTTTTCTTGCATATATGGCTCTATATACTGCATTGCCCTAAATGGGGATATTGTCTAAATCCCCGAAAAGCAAAAGATTGAAAGAAAGTGTTTAAATGTCTTATTTGTTGCATTTGGCATTGAATGCAGTGGCATTTTAATAGGTGTAGCTAAAATTTATTGAGTTTTCCAGACTCTTAAGCTATTTAACGCTGATACCATGCTCATGGAGAGCACCATTCCACACAAAATTTGCAATAACAGAATACTTGTTAAAAACGGAAATTGTATCACAGTTGATATATTTTGTTAGTTTTGGCAAGGCTGCTAAGTCATTCCAGACTAATAGTTTGATGCCCTGGGTTATATTTACTGCTTAAATGAGAGTTAGGTTGCATTGAGGAAAATCTGAGCCCTAACCCTAACTGCCCAAACCCTTAGCTAGGGTTAGGGTTAGCATTATTAGAAAACATAGAGGATGTTTGATGGCATGGCTGTGTTTTAGGACAGAAGTGAAATGTAGGAAAAGTGTTATTTTAATGTTCTCTGCACATTTTTTTTTCTTGCATATATGGCTCTATATACTGCATTGCCCTAAATGAGGGTATTGTCTAAATCCCCGAAAAGCAAAAGATTGAAAGAAAGTGTTTAAATGTCTCATTCTGTTGCATTTGGCATTTAATGCAGTGGCATTTTAATAGGTGTAGCTAAAATTCATTGAGTTTTCCAGACTCTTAAGCTATTTAACGCTGATACCATGCTCATGGAGAGCACCATTCCACACAAAATTTGCAATAACAGAATACTTGTCAAAAAGTGAAATTGTATCACTGTTGATACATTTTGTTTGTTGTGGCAAGGCTGCTAAGTCATTCCAGACTAATAGTTTGATGCCCTGGGTTATATTTTCTGCTTAAATGACAGTTAGGTTGCATTGAGGAAAATCTGAGCCCTAACCCTAACTGCCCAAACCCTTAGTTAGGGTTAGGGTTAGCATTATTAGAAAACATAGAGGATGTTTGATGGCATGGCTGTGTTTTAGGACAGAAGTGAAATGTAGGAAAAGTGTTATTTTAATGTTCTCTGCACATTTTTTTTTCTTGCATATATGGCTCTATATACTGCATTGCCCTAAATGGGGATATTGTCTAAATCCCCGAAAAGCAAAAGATTGAAAGAAAGTGTTTAAATGTCTTATTCTGTTGCATTTGGCATTGAATGCAGTGGCATTTTAATAGGTGTAGCTAAAATTTATTGAGTTTTCCAGACTCTTAAGCTATTTAACGCTGATACCATGCTCATGGAGAGCACCATTCCACACAAAATTTGCAATAACAGAATACTTGTCAAAAAATGAATTTGTTTCCAGTTGATATATTTTTTTAGTTGTGGCAAGGCTGCTAAGTCATTCCAGACTAATAGTTTGATGCCCTGGGTTATATTTTCTGCTTAAATGAGAGATAGGTTGCATTGAGGAAAATCTGAGCCCTAACCCTAACTGCCCAAACCCTTAGCTAGGGTTAGGGTTAGCATTATTAGAAAACATAGAGGATGTTTGATGGCATGGCTGTATTTTAGGACAGAAGTGAAATGTAGGAAAAGTGTTATTTTAATGTTCTCTGCACATTTTTTTTTCTTGCATATATGGCTCTATATACTGCATTGGCCTAAATGGGGATATTGTCTAAATCCCCGAAAAGCAAAAGATTGAAAGAAAGTGTTTAAATGTCTTATTCTGTTGCATTTGGCATTGAATGCAGTGGCATTTTAATAGGTGTAGCTAAAATTCATTGAGTTTTCCAGACTCTTAAGCTATTTAACGCTGATACCATGCTCATGGAGAGCACCATTCCACACAAAATTTGCAATAACAGAATACTTGTCAAAAAATGAATTTGTTTCCCGTTGATATATTTTTTTAGTTGTGGCAAGGCTGCTAAGTCATTCCAGACTAATAGTTTGATGCCCTGGGTTATATTTTCTGCTTAAATGAGAGATAGGTTGCATTGAGGAAAATCTGAGCCCTAACCCTAACTGCCCAAACCCTTAGCTAGGGTTAGGGTTAGCATTATTAGAAAACATAGAGGATGTTTGATGGCATGGCTGTGTTTTAGGACAGAAGTGAAATGTAGGAAAAGTGTTATTTTAATGTTCTCTGCACATTTTTTTTTCTTGCATATATGGCTCTATATACTGCATTGCCCTAAATGGGGATATTGTCTAAATCCCCGAAAAGCAAAAGATTGAAAGAAAGTGTTTAAATGTCTTATTCTGTTGCATTTGGCATTGAATGCAGTGGCATTTTAATAGGTGTAGCTAAAATTTATTGAGTTTTCCAGACTCTTAAGCTATTTAACGCTGATACCATGCTCATGGAGAGCACCATTCCACACAAAATTTGCAATAACAGAATACTTGTCAAAAAATGAATTTGTTTCCAGTTGATATATTTTTTTAGTTGTGGCAAGGCTGCTAAGTCATTCCAGACTAATAGTTTGATGCCCTGGGTTATATTTTCTGCTTAAATGAGAGATAGGTTGCATTGAGGAAAATCTGAGCCCTAACCCTAACTGCCCAAACCCTTAGCTAGGGTTAGGGTTAGCATTATTAGAAAACATAGAGGATGTTTGATGGCATGGCTGTGTTTTAGGACAGAAGTGAAATGTAGGAAAAGTGTTTTTTTAATGTTCTCTGCACATTTTTTTTCTTGCATATATGGCTCTATATACTGCATTGCCCTAAATGAGGGTATTGTCTAAATCCCCGAAAAGCAAAAGATTGAAAGAAAGTGTTTAAATGTCTCATTCTGTTGCATTTGGCATTGAATGCAGTGGCATTTTAATAGGTGTAGCTAAAATTCATTGAGTTTTCCAGACTCTTAAGCTATTTAACGCTGATACCATGCTTATGGAGAGCACCATTCCACACAAAATTTGCAATAACAGAATACTTGTCAAAAAATGAATTTGTTTCACAGTTGATATATTTTGTTAGTTGTGGCAAGGCTGCTAAGTCATTCCAGACTAATAGTTTGATGCCCTGGGTTATATTTTCTGCTTAAATGAGAGTTAGGTTGCATTGAGGAAAATCTGAGCCCTAACCCTAACTGCCCAAACCCTTAGCTAGGGTTAGGGTTAGCATTATTAGAAAACATAGAGGATGTTTGATGGCATGGCTGTGTTTTAGGACAGAAGTGAAATGTAGGAAAAGTGTTATTTTAATGTTCTCTGCACATTTTTTTTTCTTGCATATATGGCTCTATATACTGCATTGCCCTAAATGGGGATATTGTCTAAATCCCCGAAAAGCAATAGATTGATAGAAAGTGTTTAAATGTCTTATTCTGTTGCATTTGGCATTGAATGCAGTGGCATTTTAATAGGTGTAGCTAAAATTTATTGAGTTTTCCAGACTCTTAAGCTATTTAACGCTGATACCATGCTCATGGAGAGCACCATTCCACACAAAATTTGCAATAACAGAATACTTGTCAAAAAATGAATTTGTTTCACAGTTGATATATTTTGTTAGTTGTGGCAAGGCTGCTAAGTCATTCCAGACTAATAGTTTGATGCCCTGGGTTATATTTTCTGCTTAAATGACAGTTAGGTTGCATTGAGGAAAATCTGAGCCCTAACCCTAACTGCCCAAACCCTTAGCTAGGGTTAGGGTTAGCATTATTAGAAAACATAGAGGATGTTTGATGGCATGGCTGTGTTTTAGGACAGAAGTGAAATGTAGGAAAAGTGTTATTTTAATGTTCTCTGCACATTTTTTTTTCTTGCATATGTGGCTCTGTATACTGCATTGCCCTAAATGGGGATATTGTCTAAATCCCCGAAAAGCAAAAGATTGAAAGAAAGTGTTTAAATGTCTTATTCTGTTGCATTTGGCATTGAATGCAGTGGCATTTTAATAGGTGTAGCTAAAATTCATTGAGTTTTCCAGACTCTTAAGCTATTTAACGCTGATACCATGCTCATGGAGAGCACCATTCCACACAAAATTTGCAATAACAGAATACTTGTCAAAAAATGAATTTGTTTCCCGTTGATATATTTTGTTAGTTGTGGCAAGGCTGCTAAGTCATTCCAGACTAATAGTTTGATGCCCTGGGTTATATTTTCTGCTTAAATGAGAGTTAGGTTGCATTGAGGAAAATCTGAGCCCTAACCCTAACTGCCCAAACCCTTAGCTAGGGTTAGGGTTAGCATTATTAGAAAACATAGAGGATGTTTGATGGCATGGCTGTGTTTTAGGACAGAAGTGAAATGTAGGAAAAGTGTTATTTTAATGTTCTCTGCACATTTTTTTTCTTGCATATATGGCTCTATATACTGCATTGCCCTAAATGGGGATATTGTCTAAATCCCCGAAAAGCAAAAGATTGAAAGAAAGTGTTTAAATGTCTTATTTGTTGCATTTGGCATTGAATGCAGTGGCATTTTAATAGGTGTAGCTAAAATTTATTGAGTTTTCCAGACTCTTAAGCTATTTAACGCTGATACCATGCTCATGGAGAGCACCATTCCACACAAAATTTGCAATAACAGAATACTTGTTAAAAACGGAAATTGTATCACAGTTGATATATTTTGTTAGTTTTGGCAAGGCTGCTAAGTCATTCCAGACTAATAGTTTGATGCCCTGGGTTATATTTACTGCTTAAATGAGAGTTAGGTTGCATTGAGGAAAATCTGAGCCCTAACCCTAACTGCCCAAACCCTTAGCTAGGGTTAGGGTTAGCATTATTAGAAAACATAGAGGATGTTTGATGGCATGGCTGTGTTTTAGGACAGAAGTGAAATGTAGGAAAAGTGTTATTTTAATGTTCTCTGCACATTTTTTTTTCTTGCATATATGGCTCTATATACTGCATTGCCCTAAATGAGGGTATTGTCTAAATCCCCGAAAAGCAAAAGATTGAAAGAAAGTGTTTAAATGTCTCATTCTGTTGCATTTGGCATTTAATGCAGTGGCATTTTAATAGGTGTAGCTAAAATTCATTGAGTTTTCCAGACTCTTAAGCTATTTAACGCTGATACCATGCTCATGGAGAGCACCATTCCACACAAAATTTGCAATAACAGAATACTTGTCAAAAAGTGAAATTGTATCACTGTTGATACATTTTGTTTGTTGTGGCAAGGCTGCTAAGTCATTCCAGACTAATAGTTTGATGCCCTGGGTTATATTTTCTGCTTAAATGACAGTTAGGTTGCATTGAGGAAAATCTGAGCCCTAACCCTAACTGCCCAAACCCTTAGTTAGGGTTAGGGTTAGCATTATTAGAAAACATAGAGGATGTTTGATGGCATGGCTGTGTTTTAGGACAGAAGTGAAATGTAGGAAAAGTGTTATTTTAATGTTCTCTGCACATTTTTTTTTCTTGCATATATGGCTCTATATACTGCATTGCCCTAAATGGGGATATTGTCTAAATCCCCGAAAAGCAAAAGATTGAAAGAAAGTGTTTAAATGTCTTATTCTGTTGCATTTGGCATTGAATGCAGTGGCATTTTAATAGGTGTAGCTAAAATTTATTGAGTTTTCCAGACTCTTAAGCTATTTAACGCTGATACCATGCTCATGGAGAGCACCATTCCACACAAAATTTGCAATAACAGAATACTTGTCAAAAAATGAATTTGTTTCCAGTTGATATATTTTTTTAGTTGTGGCAAGGCTGCTAAGTCATTCCAGACTAATAGTTTGATGCCCTGGGTTATATTTTCTGCTTAAATGAGAGATAGGTTGCATTGAGGAAAATCTGAGCCCTAACCCTAACTGCCCAAACCCTTAGCTAGGGTTAGGGTTAGCATTATTAGAAAACATAGAGGATGTTTGATGGCATGGCTGTATTTTAGGACAGAAGTGAAATGTAGGAAAAGTGTTATTTTAATGTTCTCTGCACATTTTTTTTTCTTGCATATATGGCTCTATATACTGCATTGGCCTAAATGGGGATATTGTCTAAATCCCCGAAAAGCAAAAGATTGAAAGAAAGTGTTTAAATGTCTTATTCTGTTGCATTTGGCATTGAATGCAGTGGCATTTTAATAGGTGTAGCTAAAATTCATTGAGTTTTCCAGACTCTTAAGCTATTTAACGCTGATACCATGCTCATGGAGAGCACCATTCCACACAAAATTTGCAATAACAGAATACTTGTCAAAAAATGAATTTGTTTCCCGTTGATATATTTTTTTAGTTGTGGCAAGGCTGCTAAGTCATTCCAGACTAATAGTTTGATGCCCTGGGTTATATTTTCTGCTTAAATGAGAGATAGGTTGCATTGAGGAAAATCTGAGCCCTAACCCTAACTGCCCAAACCCTTAGCTAGGGTTAGGGTTAGCATTATTAGAAAACATAGAGGATGTTTGATGGCATAGCTGTGTTTTAGGACAGAAGTGAAATGTAGGAAAAGTGTTATTTTAATGTTCTCTGCACATTTTTTTTTCTTGCATATATGGCTCTATATACTGCATTGCCCTAAATGGGGATATTGTCTAAATCCCCGAAAAGCAAAAGATTGAAAGAAAGTGTTTAAATGTCTTATTCTGTTGCATTTGGCATTGAATGCAGTGGCATTTTAATAGGTGTAGCTAAAATTTATTGAGTTTTCCAGACTCTTAAGCTATTTAACGCTGATACCATGCTCATGGAGAGCACCATTCCACACAAAATTTGCAATAACAGAATACTTGTCAAAAAATGAATTTGTTTCCAGTTGATATATTTTTTTAGTTGTGGCAAGGCTGCTAAGTCATTCCAGACTAATAGTTTGATGCCCTGGGTTATATTTTCTGCTTAAATGAGAGATAGGTTGCATTGAGGAAAATCTGAGCCCTAACCCTAACTGCCCAAACCCTTAGCTAGGGTTAGGGTTAGCATTATTAGAAAACATAGAGGATGTTTGATGGCATGGCTGTGTTTTAGGACAGAAGTGAAATGTAGGAAAAGTGTTATTTTAATGTTCTCTGCACATTTTTTTTTCTTGCATATATGGCTCTATATACTGCATTGCCCTAAATGGGGATATTGTCTAAATCCCCGAAAAGCAATAGATTGAAAGAAAGTGTTTAAATGTCTTATTCTGTTGCATTTGGCATTGAATGCAGTGGCATTTTAATAGGTGTAGCTAAAATTTATTGAGTTTTCCAGACTCTTAAGCTATTTAACGCTGATACCATGCTCATGGAGAGCACCATTCCACACAAAATTTGCAATAACAGAATACTTGTCAAAAAATGAATTTGTTTCACAGTTGATATATTTTGTTAGTTGTGGCAAGGCTGCTAAGTCATTCCAGACTAATAGTTTGATGCCCTGGGTTATATTTTCTGCTTAAATGACAGTTAGGTTGCATTGAGGAAAATCTGAGCCCTAACCCTAACTGCCCAAACCCTTAGCTAGGGTTAGGGTTAGCATTATTAGAAAACATAGAGGATGTTTGATGGCATGGCTGTGTTTTAGGACAGAAGTGAAATGTAGGAAAAGTGTTATTTTAATGTTCTCTGCACATTTTTTTTTCTTGCATATGTGGCTCTGTATACTGCATTGCCCTAAATGGGGATATTGTCTAAATCCCCGAAAAGCAAAAGATTGAAAGAAAGTGTTTAAATGTCTTATTCTGTTGCATTTGGCATTGAATGCAGTGGCATTTTAATAGGTGTAGCTAAAATTCATTGAGTTTTCCAGACTCTTAAACTATTTAACGCTGATACCATGCTCATGGAGAGCACCATTCCACACAAAATTTGCAATAACAGAATACTTGTCAAAAAATGAATTTGTTTCCCGTTGATATATTTTTTTAGTTGTGGCAAGGCTGCTAAGTCATTCCAGACTAATAGTTTGATGCCCTGGGTTATATTTTCTGCTTAAATGAGAGATAGGTTGCATTGAGGAAAATCTGAGCCCTAACCCTAACTGCCCAAACCCTTAGCTAGGGTTAGGGTTAGCATTATTAGAAAACATAGAGGATGTTTGATGGCATGGCTGTGTTTTAGGACAGAAGTGAAATGTAGGAAAAGTGTTATTTTAATGTTCTCTGCACATTTTTTTTTCTTGCATATATGGCTCTATATACTGCATTGCCCTAAATGGGGATATTGTCTAAATCCCCGAAAAGCAAAAGATTGAAAGAAAGTGTTTAAATGTCTTATTCTGTTGCATTTGGCATTGAATGCAGTGGCATTTTAATAGGTGTAGCTAAAATTCATTGAGTTTTCCAGACTCTTAAGCTATTTAACGCTGATACCATGCTCATGGAGAGCACCATTCCACACAAAATTTGCAATAACAGAATACTTGTCAAAAAATGAATTTGTTTCACAGTTGATATATTTTGTTAGTTGTGGCAAGGCTGCTAAGTCATTCCAGACTAATAGTTTGATGCCCTGGGTTATATTTTCTGCTTAAATGAGAGTTAGGTTGCATTGAGGAAAATCTGAGCCCTAACCCTAACTGCCCAAACCCTTAGCTAGGGTTAGGGTTAGCATTATTAGAAAACATAGAGGATGTTTGATGGCATGGCTGTGTTTTAGGACAGAAGTGAAATGTAGGAAAAGTGTTATTTTAATGTTCTCTGCACATTTTTTTTTCTTGCATATATGGCTCTATATACTGCATTGCCCTAAATGGGGATATTGTCTAAATCCCCGAAAAGCAAAAGATTGAAAGAAAGTGTTTAAATGTCTTATTCTGTTGCATTTGGCATTGAATGCAGTGGCATTTTAATAGGTGTAGCTAAAATTTATTGAGTTTTCCAGACTCTTAAGCTATTTAACGCTGATACCATGCTCATGGAGAGCACCATTCCACACAAAATTTGCAATAACAGAATACTTGTCAAAAAATGAATTTGTTTCCAGTTGATATATTTTGTTAGTTGTGGCAAGGCTGCTAAGTCATTCCAGACTAATAGTTTGATGCCCTGGGTTATATTTTCTGCTTAAATGAGAGATAGGTTGCATTGAGGAAAATCTGAGCCCTAACCCTAACTGCCCAAACCCTTAGCTAGGGTTAGGGTTAGCATTATTAGAAAACATAGAGGATGTTTGATGGCATGGCTGTGTTTTAGGACAGAAGTGAAATGTAGGAAAAGTGTTTTTTTAATGTTCTCTGCACATTTTTTTTCTTGCATATATGGCTCTACAGTATATACTGCATTGCCCTAAATGAGGGTATTGTCTAAATCCCCGAAAAGCAAAAGATTGAAAGAAAGTGTTTAAATGTCTCATTCTGTTGCATTTGGCATTGAATGCAGTGGCATTTTAATAGGTGTAGCTAAAATTCATTGAGTTTTCCAGACTCTTAAGCTATTTAACGCTGATACCATGCTTATGGAGAGCACCATTCCACACAAAATTTGCAATAACAGAATACTTGTCAAAAAATGAATTTGTTTCACAGTTGATATATTTTGTTAGTTGTGGCAAGGCTGCTAAGTCATTCCAGACTAATAGTTTGATGCCCTGGGTTATATTTTCTGCTTAAATGAGAGTTAGGTTGCATTGAGGAAAATCTGAGCCCTAACCCTAACTGCCCAAACCCTTAGCTAGGGTTAGGGTTAGCATTATTAGAAAACATAGAGGATGTTTGATGGCATGGCTGTGTTTTAGGACAGAAGTGAAATGTAGGAAAAGTGTTATTTTAATGTTCTCTGCACATTTTTTTTTCTTGCATATATGGCTCTATATACTGCATTGCCCTAAATGGGGATATTGTCTAAATCCCCGAAAAGCAATAGATTGATAGAAAGTGTTTAAATGTCTTATTCTGTTGCATTTGGCATTGAATGCAGTGGCATTTTAATAGGTGTAGCTAAAATTTATTGAGTTTTCCAGACTCTTAAGCTATTTAACGCTGATACCATGCTCATGGAGAGCACCATTCCACACAAAATTTGCAATAACAGAATACTTGTCAAAAAATGAATTTGTTTCACAGTTGATATATTTTGTTAGTTGTGGCAAGGCTGCTAAGTCATTCCAGACTAATAGTTTGATGCCCTGGGTTATATTTTCTGCTTAAATGACAGTTAGGTTGCATTGAGGAAAATCTGAGCCCTAACCCTAACTGCCCAAACCCTTAGCTAGGGTTAGGGTTAGCATTATTAGAAAACATAGAGGATGTTTGATGGCATGGCTGTGTTTTAGGACAGAAGTGAAATGTAGGAAAAGAGTTATTTTAATGTTCTCTGCACATTTTTTTTTCTTGCATATGTGGCTCTGTATACTGCATTGCCCTAAATGGGGATATTGTCTAAATCCCCGAAAAGCAAAAGATTGAAAGAAAGTGTTTAAATGTCTTATTCTGTTGCATTTGGCATTGAATGCAGTGGCATTTTAATAGGTGTAGCTAAAATTCATTGAGTTTTCCAGACTCTTAAGCTATTTAACGCTGATACCATGCTCATGGAGAGCACCATTCCACACAAAATTTGCAATAACAGAATACTTGTCAAAAAATGAATTTGTTTCCCGTTGATATATTTTGTTAGTTGTGGCAAGGCTGCTAAGTCATTCCAGACTAATAGTTTGATGCCCTGGGTTATATTTTCTGCTTAAATGACAGTTAGGTTGCATTGAGGAAAATCTGAGCCCTAACCCTAACTGCCCAAACCCTTAGCTAGGGTTAGGGTTAGCATTATTAGAAAACATAGAGGATGTTTGATGGCATGGCTGTGTTTTAGGACAGAAGTGAAATGTAGGAAAAGTGTTATTTTAATGTTCTCTGCACATTTTTTTTTCTTGCATATATGGCTCTATATACTGCATTGCCCTAAATGGGGATATTGTCTAAATCCCCGAAAAGCAAAAGATTGAAAGAAAGTGTTTAAATGTCTTATTCTGTTGCATTTGGCATTGAATGCAGTGGCATTTTAATAGGTGTAGCTAAAATTTATTGAGTTTTCCAGACTCTTAAGCTATTTAACGCTGATACCATGCTCATGGAGAGCACCATTCCACACAAAATTTGCAATAACAGAATACTTGTCAAAAAATGAATTTGTTTCCAGTTGATATATTTTTTTAGTTGTGGCAAGGCTGCTAAGTCATTCCAGACTAATAGTTTGATGCCCTGGGTTATATTTTCTGCTTAAATGAGAGATAGGTTGCATTGAGGAAAATCTGAGCCCTAACCCTAACTGCCCAAACCCTTAGCTAGGGTTAGGGTTAGCATTATTAGAAAACATAGAGGATGTTTGATGGCATGGCTGTGTTTTAGGACAGAAGTGAAATGTAGGAAAAGTGTTTTTTTAATGTTCTCTGCACATTTTTTTTTCTTGCATATATGGCTCTATATACTGCATTGCCCTAAATGGGGGTATTGTCTAAATCCCCGAAAAGCAAAAGATTGAAAGAAAGTGTTTAAATGTCTCATTCTGTTGCATTTGGCATTGAATGCAGTGGCATTTTAATAGGTGTAGCTAAAATTCATTGAGTTTTCCAGACTCTTAAGCTATTTAACGCTGATACCATGCTCATGGAGAGCACCATTCCACACAAAATTTGCAATAACAGAATACTTGTCAAAAAGTGAAATTGTATCACTGTTGATACATTTTGTTTGTTGTGGCAAGGCTGCTAAGTCATTCCAGACTAATAGTTTGATGCCCTGGGTTATATTTTCTGCTTAAATGAGAGTTAGGTTGCATTGAGGAAAATCTGAGCCCTAACCCTAACTGCCCAAACCCTTAGCTAGGGTTAGGGTTAGCATTATTAGAAAACATAGAGGATGTTTGATGGCATGGCTGTGTTTTAGGACAGAAGTGAAATGTAGGAAAAGTGTTATTTTAATGTTCTCTGCACATTTTTTTTTCTTGCATATATGGCTCTATATACTGCATTGCCCTAAATGGGGATATTGTCTAAATCCCCGAAAAGCAAAAGATTGAAAGAAAGTGTTTAAATGTCTTATTCTGTTGCATTTGGCATTGAATGCAGTGGCATTTTAATAGGTGTAGCTAAAATTTATTGAGTTTTCCAGACTCTTAAGCTATTTAACGCTGATACCATGCTCATGGAGAGCACCATTCCACACAAAATTTGCAATAACAGAATACTTGTTAAAAACGGAAATTGTATCACAGTTGATATATTTTGTTAGTTTTGGCAAGGCTGCTAAGTCATTCCAGACTAATAGTTTGATGCCCTGGGTTATATTTTCTGCTTAAATGAGAGTTAGGTTGCATTGAGGAAAATCTGAGCCCTAACCGTAACTGCCCAAACCCTTAGCTAGGGTTAGGGTTAGCATTATTAGAAAACATAGAGGATGTTTGATGGCATGGCTGTGTTTTAGGACAGAAGTGAAATGTAGGAAAAGTGTTATTTTAATGTTCTCTGCACATTTTTTTTTCTTGCATATATGGCTCTATATACTGCATTGCCCTAAATGAGGGTATTGTCTAAATCCCCGAAAAGCAAAAGATTGAAAGAAAGTGTTTAAATGTCTTATTCTGTTGCATTTGGCATTGAATGCAGTGGCATTTTAATAGGTGTAGCTAAAATTTATTGAGTTTTCCAGACTCTTAAGCTATTTAACGCTGATACCATGCTCATGGAGAGCACCATTCCACACAAAATTTGCAATAACAGAATACTTGTCAAAAAATGAATTTGTTTCCAGTTGATATATTTTTTTAGTTGTGGCAAGGCTGCTAAGTCATTCCAGACTAATATTTTGATGCCCTGGGTTATATTTTCTGCTTAAATGAGAGATAGGTTGCATTGAGGAAAATCTGAGCCCTAACCCTAACTGCCCAAACCCTTAGCTAGGGTTAGGGTTAGCATTATTAGAAAACATAGAGGATGTTTGATGGCATGGCTGTGTTTTAGGACAGAAGTGAAATGTAGGAAAAGTGTTTTTTTAATGTTCTCTGCACATTTTTTTTCTTGCATATATGGCTCTATATACTGCATTGCCCTAAATGAGGGTATTGTCTAAATCCCCGAAAAGCAAAAGATTGAAAGAAAGTGTTTAAATGTCTCATTCTGTTGCATTTGGCATTGAATGCAGTGGCATTTTAATAGGTGTAGCTAAAATTCATTGAGTTTTCCAGACTCTTAAGCTATTTAACGCTGATACCATGCTCATGGAGAGCACCATTCCACACAAAATTTGCAATAACAGAATACTTGTCAAAAAATGAATTTGTTTCACAGTTGATATATTTTGTTAGTTGTGGCAAGGCTGCTAATTCATTCCAGACTAATAGTTTGATGCCCTGGGTTATATTTTCTGCTTAAATGAGAGTTAGGTTGCATTGAGGAAAATCTGAGCCCTAACCCTAACTGCCCAAACCCTTAGCTAGGGTTAGGGTTAGCATTATTAGAAAACATAGAGGATGTTTGATGGCATGGCTGTGTTTTAGGACAGAAGTGAAATGTAGGAAAAGTGTTATTTTAATGTTCTCTGCACATTTTTTTTTCTTGCATATATGGCTCTATATACTGCATTGCCCTAAATGGGGATATTGTCTAAATCCCCGAAAAGCAAAAGATTGAAAGAAAGTGTTTAAATGTCTTATTCTGTTGCATTTGGCATTGAATGCAGTGGCATTTTAATAGGTGTAGCTAAAATTTATTGAGTTTTCCAGACTCTTAAGCTATTTAACGCTGATACCATGCTCATGGAGAGCACCATTCCACACAAAATTTGCAATAACAGAATACTTGTCAAAAAATGAATTTGTTTCACAGTTGATATATTTTGTTAGTTGTGGCAAGGCTGCTAAGTCATTCCAGACTAATAGTTTGATGCCCTGGGTTATATTTTCTGCTTAAATGAGAGATAGGTTGCATTGAGGAAAATCTGAGCCCTAACCCTAACTGCCCAAACCCTTAGCTAGGGTTAGGGTTAGCATTATTAGAAAACATAGAGGATGTTTGATGGCATGGCTGTGTTTTAGGACAGAAGTGAAATGTAGGAAAAGTGTTATTTTAATGTTCTCTGCACATTTTTTTTCTTGCATATATGGCTCTATATACTGCATTGCCCTAAATGGGGGTATTGTCTAAATCCCCGAAATGCAAAAGATTGAAAGAAAGTGTTTAAATGTCTCATTCTGTTGCATTTGGCATTGAATGCAGTGGCATTTTAATAGGTGTAGCTAAAATTCATTGAGTTTTCCAGACTCTTAAGCTATTTAACGCTGATACCATGCTCATGGAGAGCACCATTCCACACAAAATTTGCAATAACAGAATACTTGTCAAAAAGTGAAATTGTATCACTGTTGATACATTTTGTTTGTTGTGGCAAGGCTGCTAAGTCATTCCAGACTAATAGTTTGATGCCCTGGGTTATATTTTCTGCTTAAATGAGAGTTAGGTTGCATTGAGGAAAATCTGAGCCCTAACCCTAACTGCCCAAACCCTTAGCTAGGGTTAGGGTTAGCATTATTAGAAAACATAGAGGATGTTTGATGGCATGGCTGTGTTTTAGGACAGAAGTGAAATGTAGGAAAAGTGTTATTTTAATGTTCTCTGCACATTTTTTTTTCTTGCATATATGGCTCTATATACTGCATTGCCCTAAATGGGGATATTGTCTAAATCCCCGAAAAGCAAAAGATTGAAAGAAAGTGTTTAAATGTCTTATTCTGTTGCATTTGGCATTGAATGCAGTGGCATTTTAATAGGTGTAGCTAAAATTTATTGAGTTTTCCAGACTCTTAAGCTATTTAACGCTGATACCATGCTCATGGAGAGCACCATTCCACACAAAATTTGCAATAACAGAATACTTGTTAAAAACGGAAATTGTATCACAGTTGATATATTTTGTTAGTTTTGGCAAGGCTGCTAAGTCATTCCAGACTAATAGTTTGATGCCCTGGGTTATATTTTCTGCTTAAATGAGAGTTAGGTTGCATTGAGGAAAATCTGAGCCCTAACCGTAACTGCCCAAACCCTTAGCTAGGGTTAGGGTTAGCATTATTAGAAAACATAGAGGATGTTTGATGGCATGGCTGTGTTTTAGGACAGAAGTGAAATGTAGGAAAAGTGTTATTTTAATGTTCTCTGCACATTTTTTTTTCTTGCATATATGGCTCTATATACTGCATTGCCCTAAATGAGGGTATTGTCTAAATCCCCGAAAAGCAAAAGATTGAAAGAAAGTGTTTAAATGTCTTATTCTGTTGCATTTGGCATTGAATGCAGTGGCATTTTAATAGGTGTAGCTAAAATTTATTGAGTTTTCCAGACTCTTAAGCTATTTAACGCTGATACCATGCTCATGGAGAGCACCATTCCACACAAAATTTGCAATAACAGAATACTTGTCAAAAAATGAATTTGTTTCCAGTTGATATATTTTTTTAGTTGTGGCAAGGCTGCTAAGTCATTCCAGACTAATATTTTGATGCCCTGGGTTATATTTTCTGCTTAAATGAGAGATAGGTTGCATTGAGGAAAATCTGAGCCCTAACCCTAACTGCCCAAACCCTTAGCTAGGGTTAGGGTTAGCATTATTAGAAAACATAGAGGATGTTTGATGGCATGGCTGTGTTTTAGGACAGAAGTGAAATGTAGGAAAAGTGTTTTTTTAATGTTCTCTGCACATTTTTTTTCTTGCATATATGGCTCTATATACTGCATTGCCCTAAATGAGGGTATTGTCTAAATCCCCGAAAAGCAAAAGATTGAAAGAAAGTGTTTAAATGTCTCATTCTGTTGCATTTGGCATTGAATGCAGTGGCATTTTAATAGGTGTAGCTAAAATTCATTGAGTTTTCCAGACTCTTAAGCTATTTAACGCTGATACCATGCTCATGGAGAGCACCATTCCACACAAAATTTGCAATAACAGAATACTTGTCAAAAAATGAATTTGTTTCACAGTTGATATATTTTGTTAGTTGTGGCAAGGCTGCTAATTCATTCCAGACTAATAGTTTGATGCCCTGGGTTATATTTTCTGCTTAAATGAGAGTTAGGTTGCATTGAGGAAAATCTGAGCCCTAACCCTAACTGCCCAAACCCTTAGCTAGGGTTAGGGTTAGCATTATTAGAAAACATAGAGGATGTTTGATGGCATGGCTGTGTTTTAGGACAGAAGTGAAATGTAGGAAAAGTGTTATTTTAATGTTCTCTGCACATTTTTTTTTCTTGCATATATGGCTCTATATACTGCATTGCCCTAAATGGGGATATTGTCTAAATCCCCGAAAAGCAAAAGATTGAAAGAAAGTGTTTAAATGTCTTATTCTGTTGCATTTGGCATTGAATGCAGTGGCATTTTAATAGGTGTAGCTAAAATTTATTGAGTTTTCCAGACTCTTAAGCTATTTAACGCTGATACCATGCTCATGGAGAGCACCATTCCACACAAAATTTGCAATAACAGAATACTTGTCAAAAAATGAATTTGTTTCCAGTTGATATATTTTTTTAGTTGTGGAAAGGCTGCTAAGTCATTCCAGACTAATAGTTTGATGCCCTGGGTTATATTTTCTGCTTAAATGAGAGATAGGTTGCATTGAGGAAAATCTGAGCCCTAACCCTAACTGCCCAAACCCTTAGCTAGGGTTAGGGTTAGCATTATTTGAAAACATAGAGGATGTTTGATGGCATGGCTGTGTTTTAGGACAGAAGTGAAATGTAGGAAAAGTGTTATTTTAATGTTCTCTGCACATTTTTTTTTCTTGCATATATGGCTCTATATACTGCATTGCCCTAAATGAGGGTATTGTCTAAATCCCCGAAAAGCAAAAGATTGAAAGAAAGTGTTTAAATGTCTCATTCTTCTGCATTTGGCATTGAATGCAGTGGCATTTTAATAGGTGTAGCTAAAATTCATTGAGTTTTCCAGACTCTTAAGCTATTTAACGCTGATACCATGCTCATGGAGAGCACCATTCCACACAAAATTTGCAATAACAGAATACTTGTCAAAAAATGAATTTGTTTCCCGTTGATATATTTTTTTAGTTGTGGCAAGGCTGCTAAGTCATTCCAGACTAATAGTTTGATGCCCTGGGTTATATTTTCTGCTTAAATGAGAGATAGGTTGCATTGAGGAAAATCTGAGCCCTAACCCTAACTGCCCAAACCCTTAGCTAGGGTTAGGGTTAGCATTATTAGAAAACATAGAGGATGTTTGATGGCATGGCTGTGTTTTAGGACAGAAGTGAAATGTAGGAAAAGTGTTATTTTAATGTTCTCTGCACATTTTTTTTTCTTGCATATATGGCTCTATATACTGCATTGCCCTAAATGGGGATATTGTCTAAATCCCCGAAAAGCAAAAGATTGAAAGAAAGTGTTTAAATGTCTTATTCTGTTGCATTTGGCATTGAATGCACTGGCATTTTAATAGGTGTAGCTAAAATTCATTGAGTTTTCCAGACTCTTAAGCTATTTAACGCTGATACCATGCTCATGGAGAGCACCATTCCACACAAAATTTGCAATAACAGAATACTTGTCAAAAAATGAATTTGTTTCACAGTTGATATATTTTGTTAGTTGTGGCAAGGCTGCTAAGTCATTCCAGACTAATAGTTTGATGCCCTGGGTTATATTTTCTGCTTAAATGAGAGTTAGGTTGCATTGAGGAAAATCTGAGCCCTAACCCTAACTGCCCAAACCCTTAGCTAGGGTTAGGGTTAGCATTATTAGAAAACATAGAGGATGTTTGATGGCATGGCTGTGTTTTAGGACAGAAGTGAAATGTAGGAAAAGTGTTATTTTAATGTTCTCTGCACATTTTTTTTTCTTGCATATATGGCTCTATATACTGCATTGCCCTAAATGGGGATATTGTCTAAATCCCCGAAAAGCAAAAGATTGAAAGAAAGTGTTTAAATGTCTTATTCTGTTGCATTTGGCATTGAATGCAGTGGCATTTTAATAGGTGTAGCTAAAATTTATTGAGTTTTCCAGACTCTTAAGCTATTTAACGCTGATACCATGCTCATGGAGAGCACCATTCCACACAAAATTTGCAATAACAGAATACTTGTCAAAAAATGAATTTGTTTCCAGTTGATATATTTTTTTAGTTGTGGCAAGGCTGCTAAGTCATTCCAGACTAATAGTTTGATGCCCTGGGTTATATTTTCTGCTTAAATGAGAGATAGGTTGCATTGAGGAAAATCTGAGCCCTAACCCTAACTGCCCAAACCCTTAGCTAGGGTTAGGGTTAGCATTATTAGAAAACATAGAGGATGTTTGATGGCATGGCTGTGTTTTAGGACAGAAGTGAAATGTAGGAAAAGTGTTTTTTTAATGTTCTCTGCACATTTTTTTTTCTTGCATATATGGCTCTATATACTGCATTGCCCTAAATGGGGGTATTGTCTAAATCCCCGAAAAGCAAAAGATTGAAAGAAAGTGTTTAAATGTCTCATTCTGTTGCATTTGGCATTGAATGCAGTGGCATTTTAATAGGTGTAGCTAAAATTCATTGAGTTTTCCAGACTCTTAAGCTATTTAACGCTGATACCATGCTCATGGAGAGCACCATTCCACACAAAATTTGCAATAACAGAATACTTGTCAAAAAGTGAAATTGTATCACTGTTGATACATTTTGTTTGTTGTGGCAAGGCTGCTAAGTCATTCCAGACTAATAGTTTGATGCCCTGGGTTATATTTTCTGCTTAAATGAGAGTTAGGTTGCATTGAGGAAAATCTGAGCCCTAACCCTAACTGCCCAAACCCTTAGCTAGGGTTAGGGTTAGCATTATTAGAAAACATAGAGGATGTTTGATGGCATGGCTGTGTTTTAGGACAGAAGTGAAATGTAGGAAAAGTGTTATTTTAATGTTCTCTGCACATTTTTTTTTCTTGCATATATGGCTCTATATACTACATTGCCCTAAATGGGGATATTGTCTAAATCCCCGAAAAGCAAAAGATTGAAAGAAAGTGTTTAAATGTCTTATTCTGTTGCATTTGGCATTGAATGCAGTGGCATTTTAATAGGTGTAGCTAAAATTTATTGAGTTTTCCAGACTCTTAAGCTATTTAACGCTGATACCATGCTCATGGAGAGCACCATTCCACACAAAATTTGCAATAACAGAATACTTGTCAAAAAATGAATTTGTTTCACAGTTGATATATTTTGTTAGTTGTGGCAAGGCTGTTAAGTCATTCCAGACTAATAGTTTGATGCCCTGGGTTATATTTTCTGCTTAAATGAGAGTTAGGTTGCATTGAGGAAAATCTGAGCCCTAACCCTAACTGCCCAAACCCTTAGCTAGGGTTAGGGTTAGCATTATTAGAAAACATAGAGGATGTTTGATGGCATGGCTGTGTTTTAGGACAGAAGTGAAATGTAGGAAAAGTGTTATTTTAATGTTCTCTGCACATTTTTTTTTCTTGCATATATGGCTCTATATACTGCATTGCCCTAAATGGGGATATTGTCTAAATCCCCGAAAAGCAAAAGATTGAAAGAAAGTGTTTAAATGTCTTATTCTGTTGCATTTGGCATTGAATGCAGTGGCATTTTAATAGGTGTAGCTAAAATTTATTGAGTTTTCCAGACTCTTAAGCTATTTAACGCTGATACCATGCTCATGGAGAGCACCATTCCACACAAAATTTGCAATAACAGAATACTTGTTAAAAACGGAAATTGTATCACAGTTGATATATTTTGTTAGTTTTGGCAAGGCTGCTAAGTCATTCCAGACTAATAGTTTGATGCCCTGGGTTATATTTTCTGCTTAAATGAGAGTTAGGTTGCATTGAGGAAAATCTGAGCCCTAACCGTAACTGCCCAAACCCTTAGCTAGGGTTAGGGTTAGCATTATTAGAAAACATAGAGGATGTTTGATGGCATGGCTGTGTTTTAGGACAGAAGTGAAATGTAGGAATAGTGTTATTTTAATGTTCTCTGCACATTTTTTTTTCTTGCATATATGGCTCTATATACTGCATTGCCCTAAATGAGGGTATTGTCTAAATCCCCGAAAAGCAAAAGATTGAAAGAAAGTGTTTAAATGTCTTATTCTGTTGCATTTGGCATTGAATGCAGTGGCATTTTAATAGGTGTAGCTAAAATTTATTGAGTTTTCCAGACTCTTAAGCTATTTAACGCTGATACCATGCTCATGGAGAGCACCATTCCACACAAAATTTGCAATAACAGAATACTTGTCAAAAAATGAATTTGTTTCCAGTTGATATATTTTTTTAGTTGTGGCAAGGCTGCTAAGTCATTCCAGACTAATATTTTGATGCCCTGGGTTATATTTTCTGCTTAAATGAGAGATAGGTTGCATTGAGGAAAATCTGAGCCCTAACCCTAACTGCCCAAACCCTTAGCTAGGGTTAGGGTTAGCATTATTAGAAAACATAGAGGATGTTTGATGGCATGGCTGTGTTTTAGGACAGAAGTGAAATGTAGGAAAAGTGTTTTTTTAATGTTCTCTGCACATTTTTTTTCTTGCATATATGGCTCTATATACTGCATTGCCCTAAATGAGGGTATTGTCTAAATCCCCGAAAAGCAAAAGATTGAAAGAAAGTGTTTAAATGTCTCATTCTGTTGCATTTGGCATTGAATGCAGTGGCATTTTAATAGGTGTAGCTAAAATTCATTGAGTTTTCCAGACTCTTAAGCTATTTAACGCTGATACCATGCTCATGGAGAGCACCATTCCACACAAAATTTGCAATAACAGAATACTTGTCAAAAAATGAATTTGTTTCACAGTTGATATATTTTGTTAGTTGTGGCAAGGCTGCTAATTCATTCCAGACTAATAGTTTGATGCCCTGGGTTATATTTTCTGCTTAAATGAGAGTTAGGTTGCATTGAGGAAAATCTGAGCCCTAACCCTAACTGCCCAAACCCTTAGCTAGGGTTAGGGTTAGCATTATTAGAAAACATAGAGGATGTTTGATGGCATGGTTGTGTTTTAGGACAGAAGTGAAATGTAGGAAAAGTGTTATTTTAATGTTCTCTGCACATTTTTTTTTCTTGCATATATGGCTCTATATACTGCATTGCCCTAAATGGGGATATTGTCTAAATCCCCGAAAAGCAAAAGATTGAAAGAAAGTGTTTAAATGTCTTATTCTGTTGCATTTGGCATTGAATGCAGTGGCATTTTAATAGGTGTAGCTAAAATTTATTGAGTTTTCCAGACTCTTAAGCTATTTAACGCTGATACCATGCTCATGGAGAGCACCATTCCACACAAAATTTGCAATAACAGAATACTTGTCAAAAAATGAATTTGTTTCCCGTTGATATATTTTTTTAGTTGTGGCAAGGCTGCTAAGTCATTCCAGACTAATAGTTTGATGCCCTGGGTTATATTTTCTGCTTAAATGAGAGATAGGTTGCATTGAGGAAAATCTGAGCCCTAACCCTAACTGCCCAAACCCTTAGCTAGGGTTAGGGTTAGCATTATTAGAAAACATAGAGGATGTTTGATGGCATGGCTGTGTTTTAGGACAGAAGTGAAATGTAGGAAAAGTGTTATTTTAATGTTCTCTGCACATTTTTTTTTCTTGCATATATGGCTCTATATACTGCATTGCCCTAAATGGGGATATTGTCTAAATCCCCGAAAAGCAAAAGATTGAAAGAAAGTGTTTAAATGTCTTATTCTGTTGCATTTGGCATTGAATGCACTGGCATTTTAATAGGTGTAGCTAAAATTCATTGAGTTTTCCAGACTCTTAAGCTATTTAACGCTGATACCATGCTCATGGAGAGCACCATTCCACACAAAATTTGCAATAACAGAATACTTGTCAAAAAATGAATTTGTTTCACAGTTGATATATTTTGTTAGTTGTGGCAAGGCTGCTAAGTCATTCCAGACTAATAGTTTGATGCCCTGGGTTATATTTTCTGCTTAAATGAGAGTTAGGTTGCATTGAGGAAAATCTGAGCCCTAACCCTAACTGCCCAAACCCTTAGCTAGGGTTAGGGTTAGCATTATTAGAAAACATAGAGGATGTTTGATGGCATGGCTGTGTTTTAGGACAGAAGTGAAATGTAGGAAAAGTGTTATTTTAATGTTCTCTGCACATTTTTTTTTCTTGCATATATGGCTCTATATACTGCATTGCCCTAAATGGGGATATTGTCTAAATCCCCGAAAAGCAAAAGATTGAAAGAAAGTGTTTAAATGTCTTATTCTGTTGCATTTGGCATTGAATGCAGTGGCATTTTAATAGGTGTAGCTAAAATTTATTGAGTTTTCCAGACTCTTAAGCTATTTAACGCTGATACCATGCTCATGGAGAGCACCATTCCACACAAAATTTGCAATAACAGAATACTTGTCAAAAAATGAATTTGTTTCCAGTTGATATATTTTTTTAGTTGTGGCAAGGCTGCTAAGTCATTCCAGACTAATAGTTTGATGCCCTGGGTTATATTTTCTGCTTAAATGAGAGATAGGTTGCATTGAGGAAAATCTGAGCCCTAACCCTAACTGCCCAAACCCTTAGCTAGGGTTAGGGTTAGCATTATTAGAAAACATAGAGGATGTTTGATGGCATGGCTGTGTTTTAGGACAGAAGTGAAATGTAGGAAAAGTGTTTTTTTAATGTTCTCTGCACATTTTTTTTTCTTGCATATATGGCTCTATATACTGCATTGCCCTAAATGGGGGTATTGTCTAAATCCCCGAAAAGCAAAAGATTGAAAGAAAGTGTTTAAATGTCTCATTCTGTTGCATTTGGCATTGAATGCAGTGGCATTTTAATAGGTGTAGCTAAAATTCATTGAGTTTTCCAGACTCTTAAGCTATTTAACGCTGATACCATGCTCATGGAGAGCACCATTCCACACAAAATTTGCAATAACAGAATACTTGTCAAAAAGTGAAATTGTATCACTGTTGATACATTTTGTTTGTTGTGGCAAGGCTGCTAAGTCATTCCAGACTAATAGTTTGATGCCCTGGGTTATATTTTCTGCTTAAATGAGAGTTAGGTTGCATTGAGGAAAATCTGAGCCCTAACCCTAACTGCCCAAACCCTTAGCTAGGGTTAGGGTTAGCATTATTAGAAAACATAGAGGATGTTTGATGGCATGGCTGTGTTTTAGGACAGAAGTGAAATGTAGGAAAAGTGTTATTTTAATGTTCTCTGCACATTTTTTTTTCTTGCATATATGGCTCTATATACTGCATTGCCCTAAATGGGGATATTGTCTAAATCCCCGAAAAGCAAAAGATTGAAAGAAAGTGTTTAAATGTCTTATTCTGTTGCATTTGGCATTGAATGCAGTGGCATTTTAATAGGTGTAGCTAAAATTTATTGAGTTTTCCAGACTCTTAAGCTATTTAACGCTGATACCATGCTCATGGAGAGCACCATTCCACACAAAATTTGCAATAACAGAATACTTGTTAAAAACGGAAATTGTATCACAGTTGATATATTTTGTTAGTTTTGGCAAGGCTGCTAAGTCATTCCAGACTAATAGTTTGATGCCCTGGGTTATATTTTCTGCTTAAATGAGAGTTAGGTTGCATTGAGGAAAATCTGAGCCCTAACCGTAACTGCCCAAACCCTTAGCTAGGGTTAGGGTTAGCATTATTAGAAAACATAGAGGATGTTTGATGGCATGGCTGTGTTTTAGGACAGAAGTGAAATGTAGGAATAGTGTTATTTTAATGTTCTCTGCACATTTTTTTTTCTTGCATATATGGCTCTATATACTGCATTGCCCTAAATGAGGGTATTGTCTAAATCCCCGAAAAGCAAAAGATTGAAAGAAAGTGTTTAAATGTCTTATTCTGTTGCATTTGGCATTGAATGCAGTGGCATTTTAATAGGTGTAGCTAAAATTTATTGAGTTTTCCAGACTCTTAAGCTATTTAACGCTGATACCATGCTCATGGAGAGCACCATTCCACACAAAATTTGCAATAACAGAATACTTGTCAAAAAATGAATTTGTTTCCAGTTGATATATTTTTTTAGTTGTGGCAAGGCTGCTAAGTCATTCCAGACTAATATTTTGATGCCCTGGGTTATATTTTCTGCTTAAATGAGAGATAGGTTGCATTGAGGAAAATCTGAGCCCTAACCCTAACTGCCCAAACCCTTAGCTAGGGTTAGGGTTAGCATTATTAGAAAACATAGAGGATGTTTGATGGCATGGCTGTGTTTTAGGACAGAAGTGAAATGTAGGAAAAGTGTTTTTTTAATGTTCTCTGCACATTTTTTTTCTTGCATATATGGCTCTATATACTGCATTGCCCTAAATGAGGGTATTGTCTAAATCCCCGAAAAGCAAAAGATTGAAAGAAAGTGTTTAAATGTCTCATTCTGTTGCATTTGGCATTGAATGCAGTGGCATTTTAATAGGTGTAGCTAAAATTCATTGAGTTTTCCAGACTCTTAAGCTATTTAACGCTGATACCATGCTCATGGAGAGCACCATTCCACACAAAATTTGCAATAACAGAATACTTGTCAAAAAATGAATTTGTTTCACAGTTGATATATTTTGTTAGTTGTGGCAAGGCTGCTAATTCATTCCAGACTAATAGTTTGATGCCCTGGGTTATATTTTCTGCTTAAATGAGAGTTAGGTTGCATTGAGGAAAATCTGAGCCCTAACCCTAACTGCCCAAACCCTTAGCTAGGGTTAGGGTTAGCATTATTAGAAAACATAGAGGATGTTTGATGGCATGGCTGTGTTTTAGGACAGAAGTGAAATGTAGGAAAAGTGTTATTTTAATGTTCTCTGCACATTTTTTTTTCTTGCATATATGGCTCTATATACTGCATTGCCCTAAATGGGGATATTGTCTAAATCCCCGAAAAGCAAAAGATTGAAAGAAAGTGTTTAAATGTCTTATTCTGTTGCATTTGGCATTGAATGCAGTGGCATTTTAATAGGTGTAGCTAAAATTTATTGAGTTTTCCAGACTCTTAAGCTATTTAACGCTGATACCATGCTCATGGAGAGCACCATTCCACACAAAATTTGCAATAACAGAATACTTGTCAAAAAATGAATTTGTTTCCAGTTGATATATTTTTTTAGTTGTGGCAAGGCTGCTAAGTCATTCCAGACTAATAGTTTGATGCCCTGGGTTATATTTTCTGCTTAAATGAGAGATAGGTTGCATTGAGGAAAATCTGAGCCCTAACCCTAACTGCCCAAACCCTTAGCTAGGGTTAGGGTTAGCATTATTTGAAAACATAGAGGATGTTTGATGGCATGGCTGTGTTTTAGGACAGAAGTGAAATGTAGGAAAAGTGTTATTTTAATGTTCTCTGCACATTTTTTTTTCTTGCATATATGGCTCTATATACTGCATTGCCCTAAATGAGGGTATTGTCTAAATCCCCGAAAAGCAAAAGATTGAAAGAAAGTGTTTAAATGTCTCATTCTTCTGCATTTGGCATTGAATGCAGTGGCATTTTAATAGGTGTAGCTAAAATTCATTGAGTTTTCCAGACTCTTAAGCTATTTAACGCTGATACCATGCTCATGGAGAGCACCATTCCACACCAAATTTGCAATAACAGAATACTTGTCAAAAAGTGAAATTGTATCACTGTTGATACATTTTGTTTGTTGTGGCAAGGCTGCTAAGTCATTCCAGACTAATAGTTTGATGCCCTGGGTTATATTTTCTGCTTAAATGAGAGTTAGGTTGCATTGAGGAAAATCTGAGCCCTAACCCTAACTGCCCAAACCCTTAGCTAGGGTTAGGGTTAGCATTATTAGAAAACATAGAGGATGTTTGATGGCATGGCTGTGTTTTAGGACAGAAGTGAAATGTAGGAAAAGTGTTATTTTAATGTTCTCTGCACATTTTTTTTCTTGCATATATGGCTCTATATACTGCATTGCCCTAAATGGGGATATTGTCTTAATCCCCGAAAAGCAAAAGATTGAAAGAAAGTGTTTAAATGTCTCATTCTGTTGCATTTGGCATTGAATGCAGTGGCATTTTAATAGGTGTAGCTAAAATTCATTGAGTTTTCCAGACTCTTAAGCTATTTAACGCTGATACCATGCTCATGGAGAGCACCATTCCACACAAAATTTGCAATAACAGAATACTTGTCAAAAAATGAATTTGTTTCACAGTTGATATATTTTGTTAGTTGTGGCAAGGCTGCTAAGTCATTCCAGACTAATAGTTTGATGCCCTGGGTTATATTTTCTGCTTAAATGAGAGTTAGGTTGCATTGAGGAAAATCTGAGCCCTAACCCTAACTGCCCAAACCCTTAGCTAGGGTTAGGGTTAGCATTATTAGAAAACATAGAGGATGTTTGATGGCATGGCTGTGTTTTAGGACAGAAGTGAAATGTAGGAAAAGTGTTATTTTAATGTTCTCTGCACATTTTTTTTTCTTGCATATATGGCTCTATATACTGCATTGCCCTAAATGGGGATATTGTCTAAATCCCCGAAAAGCAAAAGATTGAAAGAAAGTGTTTAAATGTCTTATTCTGTTGCATTTGGCATTGAATGCACTGGCATTTTAATAGGTGTAGCTAAAATTCATTGAGTTTTCCAGACTCTTAAGCTATTTAACGCTGATACCATGCTCATGGAGAGCACCATTCCACACAAAATTTGCAATAACAGAATACTTGTCAAAAAATGAATTTGTTTCACAGTTGATATATTTTGTTAGTTGTGGCAAGGCTGCTAAGTCATTCCAGACTAATAGTTTGATGCCCTGGGTTATATTTTCTGCTTAAATGAGAGTTAGGTTGCATTGAGGAAAATCTGAGCCCTAACCCTAACTGCCCAAACCCTTAGCTAGGGTTAGGGTTAGCATTATTAGAAAACATAGAGGATGTTTGATGGCATGGCTGTGTTTTAGGACAGAAGTGAAATGTAGGAAAAGTGTTATTTTAATGTTCTCTGCACATTTTTTTTTCTTGCATATATGGCTCTATATACTGCATTGCCCTAAATGGGGATATTGTCTAAATCCCCGAAAAGCAAAAGATTGAAAGAAAGTGTTTAAATGTCTTATTCTGTTGCATTTGGCATTGAATGCAGTGGCATTTTAATAGGTGTAGCTAAAATTTATTGAGTTTTCCAGACTCTTAAGCTATTTAACGCTGATACCATGCTCATGGAGAGCACCATTCCACACAAAATTTGCAATAACAGAATACTTGTCAAAAAATGAATTTGTTTCCAGTTGATATATTTTTTTAGTTGTGGCAAGGCTGCTAAGTCATTCCAGACTAATAGTTTGATGCCCTGGGTTATATTTTCTGCTTAAATGAGAGATAGGTTGCATTGAGGAAAATCTGAGCCCTAACCCTAACTGCCCAAACCCTTAGCTAGGGTTAGGGTTCGCATTATTAGAAAACATAGAGGATGTTTGATGGCATGGCTGTGTTTTAGGACAGAAGTGAAATGTAGGAAAAGTGTTTTTTTAATGTTCTCTGCACATTTTTTTTTCTTGCATATATGGCTCTATATACTGCATTGCCCTAAATGGGGGTATTGTCTAAATCCCCGAAAAGCAAAAGATTGAAAGAAAGTGTTTAAATGTCTCATTCTGTTGCATTTGGCATTGAATGCAGTGGCATTTTAATAGGTGTAGCTAAAATTCATTGAGTTTTCCAGACTCTTAAGCTATTTAACGCTGATACCATGCTCATGGAGAGCACCATTCCACACAAAATTTGCAATAACAGAATACTTGTCAAAAAGTGAAATTGTATCACTGTTGATACATTTTGTTTGTTGTGGCAAGGCTGCTAAGTCATTCCAGACTAATAGTTTGATGCCCTGGGTTATATTTTCTGCTTAAATGAGAGTTAGGTTGCATTGAGGAAAATCTGAGCCCTAACCCTAACTGCCCAAACCCTTAGCTAGGGTTAGGGTTAGCATTATTAGAAAACATAGAGGATGTTTGATGGCATGGCTGTGTTTTAGGACAGAAGTGAAATGTAGGAAAAGTGTTTTTTTAATGTTCTCTGCACATTTTTTTTCTTGCATATATGGCTCTATATACTGCATTGCCCTAAATGAGGGTATTGTCTAAATCCCCGAAAAGCAAAAGATTGAAAGAAAGTGTTTAAATGTCTCATTCTGTTGCATTTGGCATTGAATGCAGTGGCATTTTAATAGGTGTAGCTAAAATTCATTGAGTTTTCCAGACTCTTAAGCTATTTAACGCTGATACCATGCTCATGGAGAGCACCATTCCACACAAAATTTGCAATAACAGAATACTTGTCAAAAAATGAATTTGTTTCACAGTTGATATATTTTGTTAGTTGTGGCAAGGCTGCTAATTCATTCCAGACTAATAGTTTGATGCCCTGGGTTATATTTTCTGCTTAAATGAGAGTTAGGTTGCATTGAGGAAAATCTGAGCCCTAACCCTAACTGCCCAAACCCTTAGCTAGGGTTAGGGTTAGCATTATTAGAAAACATAGAGGATGTTTGATGGCATGGCTGTGTTTTAGGACAGAAGTGAAATGTAGGAAAAGTGTTATTTTAATGTTCTCTGCACATTTTTTTTTCTTGCATATATGGCTCTATATACTGCATTGCCCTAAATGGGGATATTGTCTAAATCCCCGAAAAGCAAAAGATTGAAAGAAAGTGTTTAAATGTCTTATTCTGTTGCATTTGGCATTGAATGCAGTGGCATTTTAATAGGTGTAGCTAAAATTTATTGAGTTTTCCAGACTCTTAAGCTATTTAACGCTGATACCATGCTCATGGAGAGCACCATTCCACACAAAATTTGCAATAACAGAATACTTGTCAAAAAATGAATTTGTTTCCAGTTGATATATTTTTTTAGTTGTGGCAAGGCTGCTAAGTCATTCCAGACTAATAGTTTGATGCCCTGGGTTATATTTTCTGCTTAAATGAGAGATAGGTTGCATTGAGGAAAATCTGAGCCCTAACCCTAACTGCCCAAACCCTTAGCTAGGGTTAGGGTTAGCATTATTTGAAAACATAGAGGATGTTTGATGGCATGGCTGTGTTTTAGGACAGAAGTGAAATGTAGGAAAAGTGTTATTTTAATGTTCTCTGCACATTTTTTTTTCTTGCATATATGGCTCTATATACTGCATTGCCCTAAATGAGGGTATTGTCTAAATCCCCGAAAAGCAAAAGATTGAAAGAAAGTGTTTAAATGTCTCATTCTTCTGCATTTGGCATTGAATGCAGTGGCATTTTAATAGGTGTAGCTAAAATTCATTGAGTTTTCCAGACTCTTAAGCTATTTAACGCTGATACCATGCTCATGGAGAGCACCATTCCACACCAAATTTGCAATAACAGAATACTTGTCAAAAAGTGAAATTGTATCACTGTTGATACATTTTGTTTGTTGTGGCAAGGCTGCTAAGTCATTCCAGACTAATAGTTTGATGCCCTGGGTTATATTTTCTGCTTAAATGAGAGTTAGGTTGCATTGAGGAAAATCTGAGCCCTAACCCTAACTGCCCAAACCCTTAGCTAGGGTTAGGGTTAGCATTATTAGAAAACATAGAGGATGTTTGATGGCATGGCTGTGTTTTAGGACAGAAGTGAAATGTAGGAAAAGTGTTATTTTAATGTTCTCTGCACATTTTTTTTCTTGCATATATGGCTCTATATACTGCATTGCCCTAAATGGGGATATTGTCTTAATCCCCGAAAAGCAAAAGATTGAAAGAAAGTGTTTAAATGTCTCATTCTGTTGCATTTGGCATTGAATGCAGTGGCATTTTAATAGGTGTAGCTAAAATTCATTGAGTTTTCCAGACTCTTAAGCTATTTAACGCTGATACCATGCTCATGGAGAGCACCATTCCACACAAAATTTGCAATAACAGAATACTTGTCAAAAAATGAATTTGTTTCACAGTTGATATATTTTGTTAGTTGTGGCAAGGCTGCTAAGTCATTCCAGACTAATAGTTTGATGCCCTGGGTTATATTTTCTGCTTAAATGAGAGTTAGGTTGCATTGAGGAAAATCTGAGCCCTAACCCTAACTGCCCAAACCCTTAGCTAGGGTTAGGGTTAGCATTATTAGAAAACATAGAGGATGTTTGATGGCATGGCTGTGTTTTAGGACAGAAGTGAAATGTAGGAAAAGTGTTATTTTAATGTTCTCTGCACATTTTTTTTCTTGCATATATGGCTCTATATACTGCATTGCCCTAAATGGGGATATTGTCTAAATCCCCGAAAAGCAAAAGATTGAAAGAAAGTGTTTAAATGTCTTATTCTGTTGCATTTGGCATTGAATGCAGTGGCATTTTAATAGGTGTAGCTAAAATTCATTGAGTTTTCCAGACTCTTAAGCTATTTAACGCTGATACCATGCTCATGGAGAGCACCATTCCACACAAAATTTGCAATAACAAAATACTTGTCAAAAACTGAAATTGTATCACAGTTTATACATTTTGATTGTTGTGGCAAGGCTTCTAAGTCATTCCAGACTATCAGTTTGATGCCCTGGGTTATATTTTCTGCTTAAATGAGAGTTAGGTTGCATTGAGGAAAATCTGAGCCCTAACCCTAACTGCCCAAACCCTTAGCTAGGGTTAGGGTTAGCATTATTAGAAAACATAGAGGATGTTTGATGGCATGGCTGTGTTTTAGGACAGAAGTGAAATGTAGGAAAAGTGTTATTTTAATGTTCTCTGCACATTTTTTTTTCTTGCATATATGGCTCTATATACTGCATTGCCCTAAATGGGGATATTGTCTAAATCCCCGAAAAGCAAAAGATTGAAAGAAAGTGTTTAAATGTCTTATTCTGTTGCATTTGGCATTGAATGCAGTGGCATTTTAATAGGTGTAGCTAAAATTTATTGAGTTTTCCAGACTCTTAAGCTATTTAACGCTGATACCATGCTCATGGAGAGCACCATTCCACACAAAATTTGCAATAACAGAATACTTGTTAAAAACGGAAATTGTATCACAGTTGATATATTTTGTTAGTTGTGGCAAGGCTGCTAAGTCATTCCAGACTAATAGTTTGATGCCCTGGGTTATATTTTCTGCTTAAATGAGAGTTAGGTTGCATTGAGGAAAATCTGAGCCCTAACCCTAACTACCCAAACCCTTAGCTAGGGTTAGGGTTAGCATTATTAGAAAACATAGAGGATGTTTGATGGCATGGCTGTGTTTTAGGACAGAAGTGAAATGTAGGAAAAGTGTTATTTTAATGTTCTCTGCACATTTTTTTTTCTTGCATATATGGCTCTATATACTGCATTGCCCTAAATGGGGATATTGTCTAAATCCCCGAAAAGCAAAAGATTGAAAGAAAGTGTTTAAATGTCTTATTCTGTTGCATTTGGCATTGAATGCAGTGGCATTTTAATAGGTGTAGCTAAAATTTATTGAGTTTTCCAGACTCTTAAGCTATTTAACGCTGATACCATGCTCATGGAGAGCACCATTCCACACAAAATTTGCAATAACAGAATACTTGTTAAAAACGGAAATTGTATCACAGTTGATATATTTTGTTAGTTGTGGCAAGGCTGCTAAGTCATTCCAGACTAATAGTTTGATGCCCTGGATTATATTTTCTGCTTAAATGAGAGTTAGGTTGCATTGAGGAAAATCTGAGCCCTAACCCTAACTGCCCAAACCCTTAGCTAGGGTTAGGGTTAGCATTATTAGAAAACATAGAGGATGTTTGATGGCATGGCTGTGTTTAAGGACAGAAGTGAAATGTAGGAAAAGTGTTATTTTAATGTTCTCTGCACATTTTTTTTTCTTGCATATTTGGCTCTATATACTGCATTGCCCTAAATGGGGGTATTGTCTAAATCCCCGAAAAGCAAAAGATTGAAAGAAAGTGTTTAAATGTCTCATTCTGTTGCATTTGGCATTGAATGCAGTGGCATTTTAATAGGTGTAGCTAAAATTCATTGAGTTTTCCAGACTCTTAAGCTATTTAACGCTGATACCATGCTCATGGAGAGCACCATTCCACACAAAATTTGCAATAACAGAATACTTGTCAAAAAGTGAAATTGTATCCCTGTTGATACATTTTGTTTGTTGTGGCAAGGCTGCTAAGTCATTCCAGACTAATAGTTTGATGCCCTGGGTTATATTTTCAGCTTAAATGAGAGTTAGGTTGCATTGAGGAAAATCTGAGCCCTAACCCTAACTGCCCAAACCCTTAGCTAGGGTTAGGGTTAGCATTATTAGAAAACATAGAGGATGTTTGATGGCATGGCTGTGTTTTAGGACAGAAGTGAAATGTAGGAAAAGTGTTATTTTAATGTTCTCTGCACATTTTTTTTTCTTGCATATATGGCTCTATATACTGCATTGCCCTAAATGGGGATATTGTCTAAATCCCCAAAAAGCAAAAGATTGAAAGAAAGTGTTTAAATGTCTTATTCTGTTGCATTTGGCATTGAATGCAGTGGCATTTTAATAGGTGTAGCTAAAATTTATTGAGTTTTCCAGACTCTTAAGCTATTTAACGCTGATACCATGCTCATGGAGAGCACCATTCCACACAAAATTTGCAATAACAGAATACTTGTCAAAAAATGAATTTGTTTCACAGTTGATATATTTTGTTAGTTGTGGCAAGGCTGCTAAGTCATTCCAGACTAATAGTTTGATGCCCTGGGTTATATTTTCTGCTTAAATGAGAGTTAGGTTGCATTGAGGAAAATCTGAGCCCTAACCCTAACTGCCCAAACCCTTAGCTAGGGTTAGGGTTAGCATTATTAGAAAACATAGAGGATGTTTGATGGCATGGCTGTGTTTTAGGACAGAAGTGAAATGTAGGAAAAGTGTTATTTTAATGTTCTCTGCACATTTTTTTTTCTTGCATATATGGCTCTATATACTGCATTGCCCTAAATGGGGATATTGTCTAAATCCCCGAAAAGCAAAAGATTGAAAGAAAGTGTTTAAATGTCTTATTCTGTTGCATTTGGCATTGAATGCAGTGGCATTTTAATAGGTGTAGCTAAAATTCATTGAGTTTTCCAGACTCTTAAGCTATTTAACGCTGATACCATGCTCATGGAGAGCACCATTCCACACAAAATTTGCAATAACAGAATACTTGTCAAAAAGTGAAATTGTATCACTGTTGATACATTTTGTTTGTTGTGGCAAGGCTGCTAATTCATTCCAGACTAATAGTTTGATGCCCTGTGTTATATTTTCTGCTTAAATGAGAGTTAGGTTGCATTGAGGAAAATCTGAGCCCTAGCCCTAACCCTAACTACCCAAACCCTTAGCTAGGGTTAGGGTTAGCATTATTAGAAAACATAGAGGATGTTTGATGGCATGGCTGTGTTTTAGGACAGAAGTGAAATGTAGGAAAAGTGTTATTTTAATGTTCTCTGCACATTTTTTTTTCTTGCATATATGGCTCTATATACTGCATTGCCCTAAATGGGGATATTGTCTAAATCCCCGAAAAGCAAAAGATTGAAAGAAAGTGTTTAAATGTCTTATTCTGTTGCATTTGGCATTGAATGCAGTGGCATTTTAATAGGTGTAGCTAAAATTTATTGAGTTTTCCAGACTCTTAAGCTATTTAACGCTGATACCATGCTCATGGAGAGCACCATTCCACACAAAATTTGCAATAACAGAATACTTGTTAAAAACGGAAATTGTATCACAGTTGATATATTTTGTTAGTTGTGGCAAGGCTGCTAAGTCATTCCAGACTAATAGTTTGATGCCCTGGGTTATATTTTCTGCTTAAATGAGAGTTAGGTTGCATTGAGGAAAATCTGAGCCCTAACCCTAACTGCCCAAACCCTTAGCTAGGGTTAGGGTTAGCATTATTAGAAAACATAGAGGATGTTTGATGGCATGGCTGTGTTTTAGGACAGAAGTGAAATGTAGGAAAAGTGTTATTTTAATGTTCTCTGCACATTTTTTTTTCTTGCATATATGGCTCTATATACTGCATTGCCCTAAATGGGGATATTGTCTTAATCCCCGAAAAGCAAAAGATTGAAAGAAAGTGTTTAAATGTCTCATTCTGTTGCATTTGGCATTGAATGCAGTGGCATTTTAATAGGTGTAGCTAAAATTCATTGAGTTTTCCAGACTCTTAAGCTATTTAACGCTGATACCATGCTCATGGAGAGCACCATTCCACACCAAATTTGCAATAACAGAATACTTGTCAAAAAGTGAAATTGTATCACTGTTGATACATTTTGTTTGTTGTGGCAAGGCTGCTAAGTCATTCCAGACTAATAGTTTGATGCCCTGGGTTATATTTTCTGCTTAAATGAGAGTTAGGTTGCATTGAGGAAAATCTGAGCCCTAACCCTAACTGCCCAAACCCTTAGCTAGGGTTAGGGTTAGCATTATTAGAAAACATAGAGGATGTTTGATGGCATGGCTGTGTTTAAGGACAGAAGTGAAATGTATGAAAAGTGTTATTTTAATGTTCTCTGCACATTTTTTTTTCTTGCATATATGGCTCTATATACTGCATTGCCCTAAATGGGGATATTGTCTAAATCCCCGAAAAGCAAAAGATTGAAAGAAAGTGTTTAAATGTCTTATTCTGTTGCATTTGGCATTGAATGCAGTGGCATTTTAATAGGTGTAGCTAAAATTTATTGAGTTTTCCAGACTCTTAAGCTATTTAACGCTGATACCATGCTCATGGAGAGCACCATTCCACACAAAATTTGCAATAACAGAATACTTGTTAAAAACGGAAATTGTATCACAGTTGATATATTTTGTTAGTTGTGGCAAGGCTGCTAAGTCATTCCAGACTAATAGTTTGATGCCCTGGGTTATATTTTCTGCTTAAATGAGAGTTAGGTTGCATTGAGGAAAATCTGAGCCCTAACCCTAACTACCCAAACCCTTAGCTAGGGTTAGGGTTAGCATTATTAGAAAACATAGAGGATGTTTGATGGCATGGCTGTGTTTTAGGACAGAAGTGAAATGTAGGAAAAGTGTTATTTTAATGTTCTCTGCACATTTTTTTTTCTTGCATATATGGCTCTATATACTGCATTGCCCTAAATGGGGGTATTGTCTAAATCCCCGAAAAGCAAAAGATTGAAAGAAAGTGTTTAAATGTCTCATTCTGTTGCATTTGACATTGAATGCAGTGGCATTTTAATAGGTGTAGCTAAAATTCATTGAGTTTTCCAGACTCTTAAGCTATTTAACGCTGATACCATGCTCATGGAGAGCACCATTCCACACAAAATTTGCAATAACAGAATACTTGTTAAAAACGGAAATTGTATCACAGTTGATATATTTTGTTAGTTTTGGCAAGGCTGCTAAGTCATTCCAGACTAATAGTTTGATGCCCTGGGTTATATTTTCTGCTTAAATGAGAGTTAGGTTGCATTGAGGAAAATCTGAGCCCTAACCCTAACTACCCAAACCCTTAGCTAGGGTTAGGGTTAGCATTATTAGAAAACATAGAGGATGTTTGATGGCATGGCTGTGTTTTAGGACAGAAGTGAAATGTAGGAAAAGTGTTATTTTAATGTTCTCTGCACATTTTTTTTCTTGCAAATATGGCTCTATATACTGCATTGCCCTAAATGAGGGTATTGTCTAAATCCCCGAAAAGCAAAAGTTTGAAAGAAAGTGTTTAAATGTCTCATTCTGTTGCATTTGGCATTGAATGCAGTGGCATTTTAATAGGTGTAGCTAAAATTCATTGAGTTTTCCAGACTCTTAAGCTATTTAACGCTGATACCATGCTCATGGAGAGCACCATTCCACACAAAATTTGCAATAACAGAATACTTGTCAAAAAGTGAAATTGTATCACTGTTGATACATTTTGTTAGTTGTGGCAAGGCTGCTAAGTCATTCCAGACTAATAGTTTGATGCCCTGGGTTATATTTTCTGCTTAAATGAGAGTTAGGTTGCATTGAGGAAAATCTGAGCCCTAACCCTAACTGCCCAAACCCTTAGCTAGGGTTAGGGTTAGCATTATTAGAAAACATAGAGGATGTTTGATGGCATGGCTGTGTTTTAGGACAGAAGTGAAATGTAGGAAAAGTGTTATTTTAATGTTCTCTGCACATTTTTTTTTCTTACATATATGGCTCTATATACTGCATTGCCCTAAATGGGGATATTGTCTAAATCCCCAAAAAGCAAAAGATTGAAAGAAAGTGTTTAAATGTCTTATTCTGTTGCATTTGGCATTGAATGCAGTGGCATTTTAATAGGTGTAGCTAAAATTCATTGAGTTTTCCAGACTCTTAAGCTATTTAACGCTGATACCATGCTCATGGAGAGCACCATTACACACAAAATTTGCAATAACAGAATACTTGTCAAAAAATGAATTTGTTTCACAGTTGATATATTTTGTTAGTTGTGGCAAGGCTGCTAAGTCATTCCAGACTAATAGTTTGATGCCCTGGGTTATATTTTCTGCTTAAATGAGAGATAGGTTGCATTGAGGAAAATCTGAGCCCTAACCCTAACTGCCCAAACCCTTAGCTAGGGTTAGGGTTAGCATTATTAGAAAACATAGAGGATGTTTGATGGCATGGCTGTGTTTTAGGACAGAAGTGAAATGTAGGAAAAGTGTTATTTTAATGTTCTCTGCACATTTTTTTTCTTGCATATATGGCTCTATATACTGCATTGCCCTAAATGGGGGTATTGTCTAAATCCCCGAAATGCAAAAGATTGAAAGAAAGTGTTTAAATGTCTCATTCTGTTGCATTTGGCATTGAATGCAGTGGCATTTTAATAGGTGTAGCTAAAATTCATTGAGTTTTCCAGACTCTTAAGCTATTTAACGCTGATACCATGCTCATGGAGAGCACCATTCCACACAAAATTTGCAATAACAGAATACTTGTCAAAAAGTGAAATTGTATCACTGTTGATACATTTTGTTTGTTGTGGCAAGGCTGCTAAGTCATTCCAGACTAATAGTTTGATGCCCTGGGTTATATTTTCTGCTTAAATGAGAGTTAGGTTGCATTGAGGAAAATCTGAGCCCTAACCCTAACTGCCCAAACCCTTAGCTAGGGTTAGGGTTAGCATTATTAGAAAACATAGAGGATGTTTGATGGCATGGCTGTGTTTTAGGACAGAAGTGAAATGTAGGAAAAGTGTTATTTTAATGTTCTCTGCACATTTTTTTTTCTTGCATATATGGCTCTATATACTGCATTGCCCTAAATGGGGATATTGTCTAAATCCCCGAAAAGCAAAAGATTGAAAGAAAGTGTTTAAATGTCTTATTCTGTTGCATTTGGCATTGAATGCAGTGGCATTTTAATAGGTGTAGCTAAAATTTATTGAGTTTTCCAGACTCTTAAGCTATTTAACGCTGATACCATGCTCATGGAGAGCACCATTCCACACAAAATTTGCAATAACAGAATACTTGTTAAAAACGGAAATTGTATCACAGTTGATATATTTTGTTAGTTGTGGCAAGGCTGCTAAGTCATTCCAGACTAATAGTTTGATGCCCTGGGTTATATTTTCTGCTTAAATGAGAGTTAGGTTGCATTGAGGAAAATCTGAGCCCTAACCCTAACTGCCCAAACCCTTAGCTAGGGTTAGGGTTAGCATTATTAGAAAACATAGAGGATGTTTGATGGCATGGCTGTGTATTAGGACAGAAGTGAAATGTAGGAAAAGTGTTTTTTTAATGTTCTCTGCACATTTTTTTTCTTGCATATATGGCTCTATATACTGCATTGCCCTAAATGGGGGTATTGTCTAAATCCCCGAAAAGCAAAAGATTGAAAGAAAGTGTTTAAATGTCTCATTCTGTTGCATTTGGCATTGAATGCAGTGGCATTTTAATAGGTGTAGCTAAAATTCATTGAGTTTTCCAGACTCTTAAGCTATTTAACGCTGATACCATGCTCATGGAGAGCACCATTCCACACAAAATTTGCAATAACAGAATACTTGTCAAAAAGTGAAATTGTATCACTGTTGATACATTTTGTTTGTTGTGGCAAGGCTGCTAAGTCATTCCAGACTAATAGTTTGATGCCCTGGGTTATATTTTCAGCTTAAATGAGAGTTAGGTTGCATTGAGGAAAATCTGAGCCCTAACCCTAACTGCCCAAACCCTTAGCTAGGGTTAGGGTTAGCATTATTAGAAAACATAGAGGATGTTTGATGGCATGGCTGTGTTTTAGGACAGAAGTGAAATGTAGGAAAAGTGTTATTTTAATGTTCTCTGCACATTTTTTTTTCTTGCATATATGGCTCTATATACTGCATTGCCCTAAATGGGGATATTGTCTAAATCCCCAAAAAGCAAAAGATTGAAAGAAAGTGTTTAAATGTCTTATTCTGTTGCATTTGGCATTGAATGCAGTGGCATTTTAATAGGTGTAGCTAAAATTCATTGAGTTTTCCAGACTCTTAAGCTATTTAACGCTGATACCATGCTCATGGAGAGCACCATTCCACACAAAATTTGCAATAACAGAATACTTGTCAAAAAATGAATTTGTTTAACAGTTGATATATTTTGTTAGTTGTGGCAAGGCTGCTAAGTCATTTCAGACTAATAGTTTGATGCCCTGGGTTATATTTTCTGCTTAAATGAGAGTTAGGTTGCATTGAGGAAAATCTGAGCCCTAACCCTAACTGCCCAAACCCTTAGCTAGGGTTAGGGTTAGCATTATTAGAAAACATAGAGGATGTTTGATGGCATGGCTGTGTTTTAGGACAGAAGTGAAATGTAGGAAAAGTGTTATTTTAATGTTCTCTGCACATTTTTTTTCTTGCATATATGGCTCTATATACTGCATTGCCCTAAATGGGGATATTGTCTAAATCCCCGAAAAGCAAAAGATTGAAAGAAAGTGTTTAAATGTCTTATTCTGTTGCATTTGGCATTGAATGCAGTGGCATTTTAATAGGTGTAGCTAAAATTCATTGAGTTTTCCAGACTCTTAAGCTATTTAACGCTGATACCATGCTCATGGAGAGCACCATTCCACACAAAATTTGCAATAACAGAATACTTGTCAAAAAGTGAAATTGTATCACTGTTGATACATTTTGTTTGTTGTGGCAAGGCTGCTAAGTCATTCCAGACTAATAGTTTGATGCCCTGGGTTATATTTTCTGCTTAAATGAGAGTTAGGTTGCATTGAGGAAAATCTGAGCCCTAACCCTAACTGCCCAAACCCTTAGCTAGGGTTAGGGTTAGCATTATTAGAAAACATAGAGGATGTTTGATGGCATGGCTGTGTTTTAGGACAGAAGTGAAATGTAGGAAAAGTGTTATTTTAATGTTCTCTGCACATTTTTTTTTCTTGCATATATGGCTCTATATACTGCATTGCCCTAAATGGGGATATTGTCTAAATCCCCGAAAAGCAAAAGATTGAAAGAAAGTGTTTAAATGTCTTATTCTGTTGCATTTGGCATTGAATGCAGTGGCATTTTAATAGGTGTAGCTAAAATTCATTGAGTTTTCCAGACTCTTAAGCTATTTAACGCTGATACCATGCTCATGGAGAGCACCATTCCACACAAAATTTGCAATAACAGAATACTTGTTAAAAACGGAAATTGTATCACAGTTGATATATTTTGTTAGTTGTGGCAAGGCTGCTAAGTCATTCCAGACTAATAGTTTGATGCCCTGGGTTATATTTTCTGCTTAAATGACAGTTAGGTTGCATTGAGGAAAATCTGAGCCCTAACCCTAACTGCCCAAACCCTTAGCTAGGGTTAGGGTTAGCATTATTAGAAAACATAGAGGATGTTTGATGGCATGGCTGTGTTTTAGGACAGAAGTGAAATGTAGGAAAAGTGTTATTTTAATGTTCTCTGCACATTTTTTTTTCTTGCATATATGGCTCTATATACTGCATTGCCCTAAATGGGGATATTGTCTTAATCCCCGAAAAGCAAAAGATTGAAAGAAAGTGTTTAAATGTCTCATTCTGTTGCATTTGGCATTGAATGCAGTGGCATTTTAATAGGTGTAGCTAAAATTCATTGAGTTTTCCAGACTCTTAAGCTATTTAACGCTGATACCATGCTCATGGAGAGCACCATTCCACACAAAATTTGCAATAACAGAATACTTGTCAAAAAATGAATTTGTTTCACAGTTGATATATTTTGTTAGTTGTGGCAAGGCTGCTAAGTCATTCCAGACTAATAGTTTGATGCCCTGGGTTATATTTTCTGCTTAAATGAGAGTTAGGTTGCATTGAGGAAAATCTGAGCCCTAACCCTAACTGCCCAAACCCTTAGCTAGGGTTAGGGTTAGCATTATTAGAAAACATAGAGGATGTTTGATGGCATGGCTGTGTTTTAGGACAGAAGTGAAATGTAGGAAAAGTGTTATTTTAATGTTCTCTGCACATTTTTTTTCTTGCATATATGGCTCTATATACTGCATTGCCCTAAATGGGGATATTGTCTAAATCCCCGAAAAGCAAAAGATTGAAAGAAAGTGTTTAAATGTCTTATTCTGTTGCATTTGGCATTGAATGCAGTGGCATTTTAATAGGTGTAGCTAAAATTCATTGAGTTTTCCAGACTCTTAAGCTATTTAACGCTGATACCATGCTCATGGAGAGCACCATTCCACACAAAATTTGCAATAACAGAATACTTGTCAAAAAATGAATTTGTTTCACAGTTGATATATTTTGTTAGTTGTGGCAAGGCTGCTAAGTCATTCCAGACTAATAGTTTGATGCCCTGGGTTATATTTTCTGCTTAAATGACAGTTAGGTTGCATTGAGGAAAATCTGAGCCCTAACCCTAACTGCCCAAACCCTTAGCTAGGGTTAGGGTTAGCATTATTAGAAAACATAGAGGATGTTTGATGGCATGGCTGTGTTTTAGGACAGAAGTGAAATGTAGGAAAAGTGTTATTTTAATGTTCTCTGCACATTTTTTTTTCTTGCATATATGGCTCTATATACTGCATTGCCCTAAATGAGGGTATTGTCTAAATCCCCGAAAAGCAAAAGATTGAAAGAAAGTGTTTAAATGTCTCATTCTTCTGCATTTGGCATTGAATGCAGTGGCATTTTAATAGGTGTAGCTAAAATTCATTGAGTTTTCCAGACTCTTAAGCTATTTAACGCTGATACCATGCTCATGGAGAGCACCATTCCACACAAAATTTGCAATAACAGAATACTTGTCAAAAAATGAATTTGTTTCACAGTTGATATATTTTGTTAGTTGTGGCAAGGCTGCTAAGTCATTCCAGACTAATAGTTTGATGCCCTGGGTTATATTTTCTGCTTAAATGAGAGTTAGGTTGCATTGAGGAAAATCTGAGCCCTAACCCTAACTGCCCAAACCCTTAGCTAGGGTTAGGGTTAGCATTATTAGAAAACATAGAGGATGTTTGATGGCATGGCTGTGTTTTAGGACAGAAGTGAAATGTAGGAATAGTGTTATTTTAATGTTCTCTGCACTTTTTTTTTTCTTGCATATATGGCTCTATATACTGCATTGCCCTAAATGGGGATATTGTCTAAATCCCCGAAAAGCAAAATATTGAAAGAAAGTGTTTAAATGTCTTATTCTGTTGCATTTGGCATTGAATGCAGTGGCATTTTAATAGGTGTAGCTAAAATTCATTGAGTTTTCCAGACTCTTAAGCTATTTAACGCTGATACCATGCTCATGGAGAGCACCATTCCACACAAAATTTGCAATAACAGAATACTTGTCAAAAAGTGAAATTGTATCACTGTTGATACATTTTGTTTGTTGTGGCAAGGCTGCTAAGTCATTCCAGACTAATAGTTTGATGCCCTGGGTTATATTTTCAGCTTAAATGAGAGTTAGGTTGCATTGAGGAAAATCTGAGCCCTAACCCTAACTGCCCAAACCCTTAGCTAGGGTTAGGGTTAGCATTATTAGAAAACATAGAGGATGTTTGATGGCATGGCTGTGTTTTAGGACAGAAGTGAAATGTAGGAAAAGTGTTATTTTAATGTTCTCTGCACATTTTTTTTTCTTGCATATATGGCTCTATATACTGCATTGCCCTAAATGGGGATATTGTCTAAATCCCCGAAAAGCAAAAGATTGAAAGAAAGTGTTTAAATGTCTTATTCTGTTGCATTTGGCATTGAATGCAGTGGCATTTTAATAGGTGTAGCTAAAATTTATTGAGTTTTCCAGACTCTTAAGCTATTTAACGCTGATACCATGCTCATGGAGAGCACCATTCCACACAAAATTTGCAATAACAGAATACTTGTTAAAAACGGAAATTGTATCACAGTTGATATATTTTGTTAGTTGTGGCAAGGCTGCTAAGTCATTCCAGACTAATAGTTTGATGCCCTGGGTTATATTTTCTGCTTAAATGACAGTTAGGTTGCATTGAGGAAAATCTGAGCCCTAACCCTAACTGCCCAAACCCTTAGCTAGGGTTAGGGTTAGCATTATTAGAAAACATAGAGGATGTTTGATGGCATGGCTGTGTTTTAGGACAGAAGTGAAATGTAGGAAAAGTGTTATTTTAATGTTCTCTGCACATTTTTTTTTCTTGCATATATGGCTCTATATACTGCATTGCCCTAAATGAGGGTATTGTCTAAATCCCCGAAAAGCAAAAGATTGAAAGAAAGTGTTTAAATGTCTCATTCTTCTGCATTTGGCATTGAATGCAGTGGCATTTTAATAGGTGTAGCTAAAATTCATTGAGTTTTCCAGACTCTTAAGCTATTTAACGCTGATACCATGCTCATGGAGAGCACCATTCCACACAAAATTTGCAATTACAGAATACTTGTCAAAAAATGAATTTGTTTCACAGTTGATATATTTTGTTAGTTGTGGCAAGGCTGCTAAGTCATTCCAGACTAATAGTTTGATGCCCTGGGTTATATTTTCTGCTTAAATGAGAGTTAGGTTGCATTGAGGAAAATCTGAGCCCTAACCCTAACTGCCCAAACCCTTAGCTAGGGTTAGGGTTAGCATTATTAGAAAACATAGAGGATGTCTGATGGCATGGCTGTGTTTTAGGACAGAAGTGAAATGTAGGAAAAGTGTTATTTTAATGTTCTCTGCACATTTTTTTTCTTGCATATATGGCTCTATATACTGCATTGCCCTAAATGGGGGTATTGTCTATATCCCCGAAAAGCAAAAGATTGAAAGAAAGTGTTTAAATGTCTCATTCTGTTGCATTTGACATTGAATGCAGTGGCATTTTAATAGGTGTAGCTAAAATTCATTGAGTTTTCCAGACTCTTAAGCTATTTAACGCTGATACCATGCTCATGGAGAGCACCATTCCACACAAAATTTGCAATAACAGAATACTTGTCAAAAAATGAATTTGTTTCACAGTTGATATATTTTGTTAGTTGTGGCAAGGCTGCTAAGTCATTCCAGACTAATAGTTTGATGCCCTGGGTTATATTTTCTGCTTAAATGAGAGTTAGGTTGCATTGAGGAAAATCTGAGCCCTAACCCTAACTGCCCAAACCCTTAGCTAGGGTTAGGGTTAGCATTATTAGAAAACATAGAGGATGTCTGATGGCATGGCTGTGTTTTAGGACAGAAGTGAAATGTAGGAAAAGTGTTATTTTAATGTTCTCTGCACATTTTTTTTCTTGCATATATGGCTCTATATACTGCATTGCCCTAAATGGGGGTATTGTCTATATCCCCGAAAAGCAAAAGATTGAAAGAAAGTGTTTAAATGTCTTATTCTGTTGCATTTGGCATTGAATGCAGTGGCATTTTAATAGGTGTAGCTAAAATTCATTGAGTTTTCCAGACTCTTAAGCTATTTAACGCTGATACCATGCTCATGGAGAGCACCATTCCACACAAAATTTGCAATAACAGAATACTTGTTAAAAACGGAAATTGTATCACAGTTGATATATTTTGATAGTTTTGGCAAGGCTGCTAAGTCATTCCAGACTAATAGTTTGATGCCCTGGGTTATATTTTCTGCTTAAATGAGAGTTAGGTTGCATTGAGGAAAATCTGAGCCCTAACCCTAACTACCCAAACCCTTAGCTAGGGTTAGGGTTAGCATTATTAGAAAACATAGAGGATGTTTGATGGCATGGCTGTGTTTTAGGACAGAAGTGAAATGTAGGAAAAGTGTTATTTTAATGTTCTCGGCACATTTTTTTTCTTGCATATATGGCTCTATATACTGCATTGCCCTAAATGAGGGTATTGTCTAAATCCCCGAAAAGCAAAAGATTGAAAGAAAGTGTTTAAATGTCTCATTCTGTTGCATTTGGCATTGAATGCAGTGGCATTTTAATAGGTGTAGCTAAAATTCATTGAGTTTTCCAGACTCTTAAGCTATTTAACGCTGATACCATGCTCATGGAGAGCACCATTCCACACAAAATTTGCAATAACAGAATACTTGTCAAAAAATGAATTTGTTTCACAGTTGATATATTTTGTTAGTTGTGGCAAGGCTGCTAAGTCATTCCAGACTAATAGTTTGATGCCCTGGGTTATATTTTCTGCTTAAATGAGAGTTAGGTTGCATTGAGGAAAATCTGAGCCCTAACCCTAACTGCCCAAACCCTTAGCTAGGGTTAGGGTTAGCATTATTAGAAAACATAGAGGATGTTTGATGGCATGGCTGTGTTTTAGGACAGAAGTGAAATGTAGGAAAAGTGTTATTTTAATGTTCTCTGCACATTTTTTTTCTTGCATATATGGCTCTATATACTGCATTGCCCTAAATGGGGGTATTGTCTAAATCCCCGAAAAGCAAAAGATTGAAAGAAAGTGTTTAAATGTCTCATTCTGTTGCATTTGGCATTGAATGCAGTGGCATTTTAATAGGTGTAGCTAAAATTCATTGAGTTTTCCAGACTCTTAAGCTATTTAACGCTGATACCATGCTCATGGAGAGCACCATTCCACACAAAATTTGCAATAACAGAATACTTGTCAAAAAGTGAAATTGTATCACTGTTGATACATTTTGTTTGTTGTGGCAAGGCTGCTAAGTCATTCCAGACTAATAGTTTGATGCCCTGGGTTATATTTTCTGCTTAAATGAGAGTTAGGTTGCATTGAGGAAAATCTGAGCCCTAACCCTAACTGCCCAAACCCTTAGCTAGGGTTAGGGTTAGCATTATTAGAAAACATAGAGGATGTTTGATGGCATGGCTGTGTTTTAGGACAGAAGTGAAATGTAGGAAAAGTGTTATTTTAATGTTCTCTGCACTTTTTTTTTTCTTGCATATATGGCTCTATATACTGCATTGCCCTAAATGGGGATATTGTCTAAATCCCCGAAAAGCAAAAGAGTGAAAGAAAGTGTTTAAATGTCTCATTCTGTTGCATTTGGCATTGAATGCAGTGGCATTTTAATAGGTGTAGCTAAAATTCATTGAGTTTTCCAGACTCTTAAGCTATTTAACGCTGATACCATGCTCATGGAGAGCACCATTCCACACAAAATTTGCAATAACAGAATACTTGTCAAAAAATGAATTTGTTTCACAGTTGATATATTTTGTTAGTTGTGGCAAGGCTGCGAAGTCATTCCAGACTAATAGTTTGATGCCCTGGGTTATATTTTCTGCTTAAATGAGAGTTAGGTTGCATTGAGGAAAATCTGAGCCCTAACCCTAACTGCCCAAACCCTTAGCTAGGGTTAGGGTTAGCATTATTAGAAAACATAGAGGATGTTTGATGGCATGGCTGTGTTTTAGGACAGAAGTGAAATGTAGGAAAAGTGTTATTTTAATGTTCTCTGCACATTTTTTTTCTTGCATATATGGCTCTATATACTGCATTGCCCTAAATGGGGGTATTGTCTAAATCCCCGAAAAGCAAAAGATTGAAAGAAAGTGTTTAAATGTCTCATTCTGTTGCATTTGGCATTGAATGCAGTGGCATTTTAATAGGTGTAGCTAAAATTCATTGAGTTTTCCAGACTCTTAAGCTATTTAACGCTGATACCATGCTCATGGAGAGCACCATTCCACACAAAATTTGCAATAACAGAATACTTGTCAAAAAGTGAAATTGTATCACTGTTGATACATTTTGTTTGTTGTGGCAAGGCTGCTAAGTCATTCCAGACTAATAGTTTGATGCCCTGGGTTATATTTTCTGCTTAAATGAGAGTTAGGTTGCATTGAGGAAAATCTGAGCCCTAACCCTAACTGCCCAAACCCTTAGCTAGGGTTAGGGTTAGCATTATTAGAAAACATAGAGGATGTTTGATGGCATGGCTGTGTTTTAGGACAGAAGTGAAATGTAGGAAAAGTGTTATTTTAATGTTCTCTGCACTTTTTTTTTTCTTGCATATATGGCTCTATATACTGCATTGCCCTAAATGGGGATATTGTCTAAATCCCCGAAAAGCAAAAGAGTGAAAGAAAGTGTTTAAATGTCTTATTCTGTTGCATTTGGCATTGAATGCAGTGGCATTTTAATAGGTGTAGCTAAAATTTATTGAGTTTTCCAGACTCTTAAGCTATTTAACGCTGATACCATGCTCATGGAGAGCACCATTCCACACAAAATTTGCAATAACAGAATACTTGTTAAAAACGGAAATTGTATCACAGTTGATATATTTTGTTAGTTGTGGCAAGGCTGCTAAGTCATTCCAGACTAATAGTTTGATGCCCTGGGTTATATTTTCTGCTTAAATGAGAGTTAGGTTGCATTGAGGAAAATCTGAGCCCTAACCCTAACTACCCAAACCCTTAGCTAGGGTTAGGGTTAGCATTATTAGAAAACATAGAGGATGTTTGATGGCATGGCTGTGTTTTAGGACAGAAGTGAAATGTAGGAAAAGTGTTATTTTAATGTTCTCTGCACATTTTTTTTTCTTGCATATATGGCTCTATATACTGCATTGCCCTAAATGGGGGTATTGTCTAAATCCCCGAAAAGCAAAAGATTGAAAGAAAGTGTTTAAATGTCTCATTCTGTTGTATTTGATATTGAATGCAGTGGCATTTTAATAGGTGTAGCTAAAATTCATTGAGTTTTCCAGACTCTTAAGCTATTTAACGCTGATACCATGCTCATGGAGAGCACCATTCCACACAAAATTTGCAATAACAGAATACTTGTTAAAAACGGAAATTGTATCACAGTTGATATATTTTGTTAGTTTTGGCAAGGCTGCTAAGTCATTCCAGACTAATAGTTTGATGCCCTGGGTTATATTTTCTGCTTAAATGAGAGTTAGGTTGCATTGAGGAAAATCTGAGCCCTAACCCTAACTACCCAAACCCTTAGCTAGGGTTAGGGTTAGCATTATTAGAAAACATAGAGGATGTTTGATGGCATGGCTGTGTTTTAGGACAGAAGTGAAATGTAGGAAAAGTGTTATTTTAATGTTCTCTGCACATTTTTTTTTCTTGCATATATGGCTCTATATACTGCATTGCCCTAAATGAGGGTATTGTCTAAATCCCCGAAAAGCAAAAGATTGAAAGAAAGTGTTTAAATGTCTCATTCTGTTGCATTTGGCATTGAATGCAGTGGCATTTTAATAGGTGTAGCTAAAATTCATTGAGTTTTCCAGACTCTTAAGCTATTTAACGCTGATACCATGCTCATGGAGAGCACCATTCCACACAAAATTTGCAATAACAGAATACTTGTCAAAAAATGAATTTGTTTCACAGTTGATATATTTTGTTAGTTGTGGCAAGGCTGCTAAGTCATTCCAGACTAATAGTTTGATGCCCTGGGTTATATTTTCTGCTTAAATGAGAGTTAGGTTGCATTGAGGAAAATCTGAGCCCTAACCCTAACTGCCCAAACCCTTAGCTAGGGTTAGGGTTAGCATTATTAGAAAACATAGAGGATGTTTGATGGCATGGCTGTGTTTTAGGACAGAAGTGAAATGTAGGAAAAGTGTTATTTTAATGTTCTCTGCACATTTTTTTTCTTGCATATATGGCTCTATATACTGCATTGCCCTAAATGGGGGTATTGTCTAAATCCCCGAAAAGCAAAAGATTGAAAGAAAGTGTTTAAATGTCTCATTCTGTTGCATTTGGCATTGAATGCAGTGGCATTTTAATAGGTGTAGCTAAAATTCATTGAGTTTTCCAGACTCTTAAGCTATTTAACGCTGATACCATGCTCATGGAGAGCACCATTCCACACAAAATTTGCAATAACAGAATACTTGTCAAAAAGTGAAATTGTATCACTGTTGATACATTTTGTTTGTTGTGGAAAGGCTGCTAAGTCATTCCAGACTAATAGTTTGATGCCCTGGGTTATATTTTCTGCTTAAATGAGAGTTAGGTTGCATTGAGGAAAATCTGAGCCCTAACCCTAACTGCCCAAACCCTTAGCTAGGGTTAGGGTTAGCATTATTAGAAAACATAGAGGATGTTTGATGGCATGGCTGTGTTTTAGGACAGAAGTGAAATGTAAGAAAAGTGTTATTTTAATGTTCTCTGCACATTTTTTTTTCTTGCATATATGGCTCTATATACTGCATTGCCCTAAATGAGGGTATTGTCTAAATCCCCGAAAAGCAAAAGATTGAAAGAAAGTGTTTAAATGTCTCATTCTGTTGCATTTGGCATTGAATGCAGTGGCATTTTAATAGGTGTAGCTAAAATTCATTGAGTTTTCCAGACTCTTAAGCTATTTAACGCTGATACCATGCTCATGGAGAGCACCATTCCACACAAAATTTGCAATAACAGAATACTTGTCAAAAAATGAATTTGTTTCACAGTTGATATATTTTGTTACTTGTGGCAAGGCTGCGAAGTCATTCCAGACTAATAGTTTGATGCCCTGGGTTATATTTTCTGCTTAAATGACAGTTAGGTTGCATTGAGGAAAATCTGAGCCCTAACCCTAACTGCCCAAACCCTTAGCTAGGGTTAGGGTTAGCATTATTAGAAAACATAGAGGATGTTTGATGGCATGGCTGTGTTTTAGGACAGAAGTGAAATGTAGGAAAAGTGTTATTTTAATGTTCTCTGCACATTTTTTTTTCTTCCATATATGGCTCTATATACTGCATTGCCCTAAATGGGGATATTGTCTAAATCCCCGAAAAGCAAAAGATTGAAAGAAAGTGTTTAAATGTCTTATTCTGTTGCATTTGGCATTGAATGCAGTGGCATTTTAATAGGTGTAGCTAAAATTCATTGAGTTTTCCAGACTCTTAAGCTATTTAACGCTGATACCATGCTCATGGAGAGCACCATTCCACACCAAATTTGCAATAACAGAATACTTGTCAAAAAGTGAAATTGTATCACTGTTGATACATTTTGTTTGTTGTGGCAAGGCTGCTAAGTCATTCCAGACTAATAGTTTGATGCCCTGGGTTATATTTTCTGCTTAAATGAGAGTTAGGTTGCATTGAGGAAAATCTGAGCCCTAACCCTAACTGCCCAAACCCTTAGCTAGGGTTAGGGTTAGCATTATTAGAAAACATATAGGATGTTTGATGGCATGGCTGTGTTTTAGGACAGAAGTGAAATGTAGGAAAAGTGTTATTTTAATGTTCTCTGCACATTTTTTTTTCTTGCATATATGGCTCTATATACTGCATTGCCCTAAATGGGGATATTGTCTTAATCCCCGAAAAGCAAAAGATTGAAAGAAAGTGTTTAAATGTCTCATTCTGTTGCATTTGGCATTGAATGCAGTGGCATTTTAATAGGTGTAGCTAAAATTCATTGAGTTTTCCAGACTCTTAAGCTATTTAACGCTGATACCATGCTCATGGAGAGCACCATTCCACACAAAATTTGCAATAACAGAATACTTGTCAAAAAATGAATTTGTTTCACAGTTGATATATTTTGTTAGTTGTGGCAAGGCTGCCAAGTCATTCCAGACTAATAGTTTGATGCCCTGGGTTATATTTTCTGCTTAAATGAGAGTTAGGTTGCATTGAGGAAAATCTGAGCCCTAACCCTAACTGCCCAAACCCTTAGCTAGGGTTAGGGTTAGCATTATTAGAAAACATAGAGGATGTTTGATGGCATGGCTGTGTTTTAGGACAGAAGTGAAATGTAGGAAAAGTGTTATTTTAATGTTCTCTGCACATTTTTTTTCTTGCATATATGGCTCTATATACTGCATTGCCCTAAATGGGGGTATTGTCTATATCCCCGAAAAGCAAAAGATTGAAAGAAAGTGTTTAAATGTCTCATTCTGTTGCATTTGACATTGAATGCAGTGGCATTTTAATAGGTGTAGCTAAAATTCATTGAGTTTTCCAGACTCTTAAGCTATTTAACGCTGATACCATGCTCATGGAGAGCACCATTCCACACAAAATTTGCAATAACAGAATACTTGTCAAAAAATGAATTTGTTTCACAGTTGATATATTTTGTTACTTGTGGCAAGGCTGCGAAGTCATTCCAGACTAATAGTTTGATGCCCTGGGTTATATTTTCTGCTTAAATGAGAGTTAGGTTGCATTGAGGAAAATCTGAGCCCTAACCCTAACTGCCCAAACCCTTAGCTAGGGTTAGGGTTAGCATTATTAGAAAACATAGAGGATGTTTGATGGCATGGCTGTGTTTTAGGACAGAAGTGAAATGTAGGATAAGTGTTATTTTAATGTTCTCTGCACATTTTTTTTCTTGCATATATGGCTCTATATACTGCATTGCCCTAAATGGGGGTATTGTCTAAATCCCCGAAAAGCAAAAGATTGAAAGAAAGTGTTTAAATGTCTCATTCTGTTGCATTTGGCATTGAATGCAGTGGCATTTTAATAGGTGTAGCTAAAATTCATTGAGTTTTCCAGACTCTTAAGCTATTTAACGCTGATACCATGCTCATGGAGAGCACCATTCCACACAAAATTTGCAATAACAGAATACTTGTCAAAAAGTGAAATTGTATCACTGTTGATACATTTTGTTTGTTGTGGCAAGGCTGCTAAGTCATTCCAGACTCATAGTTTGATGCCCTGGGTTATATTTTCTGCTTAAATGAGAGTTAGGTTGCATTGAGGAAAATCTGAGCCCTAACCCTAACTGCCTAAACCCTTAGCTAGGGTTAGGGTTAGCATTATTAGAAAACATAGAGGATGTTTGATGGCATGGCTGTGTTTTAGGACAGAAGTGAAATGTAAGAAAAGTGTTATTTTAATGTTCTCTGCACATTTTTTTTTCTTGCATATATGGCTCTATATACTGCATTGCCCTAAATGAGGGTATTGTCTAAATCCCCGAAAAGCAAAAGATTGAAAGAAAGTGTTTAAATGTCTCATTCTGTTGCATTTGGCATTGAATGCAGTGGCATTTTAATAGGTGTAGCTAAAATTCATTGAGTTTTCCAGACTCTTAAGCTATTTAACGCTGATACCATGCTCATGGAGAGCACCATTCCACACAAAATTTGCAATAACAGAATACTTGTCAAAAAATGAATTTGTTTCACAGTTGATATATTTTGTTAGTTGTGGCAAGGCTGCGAAGTCATTCCAGACTAATAGTTTGATGCCCTGGGTTATATTTTCTGCTTAAATGACAGTTAGGTTGCATTGAGGAAAATCTGAGCCCTAACCCTAACTGCCCAAACCCTTAGCTAGGGTTAGGGTTAGCATTATTAGAAAACATAGAGGATGTTTGATGGCATGGCTGTGTTTTAGGACAGAAGTGAAATGTAGGAAAAGTGTTATTTTAATGTTCTCTGCACATTTTTTTTTCTTCCATATATGGCTCTATATACTGCATTGCCCTAAATGGGGATATTGTCTAAATCCCCGAAAAGCAAAAGATTGAAAGAAAGTGTTTAAATGTCTTATTCTGTTGCATTTGGCATTGAATGCAGTGGCATTTTAATAGGTGTAGCTAAAATTCATTGAGTTTTCCAGACTCTTAAGCTATTTAACGCTGATACCATGCTCATGGAGAGCACCATTCCACACCAAATTTGCAATAACAGAATACTTGTCAAAAAGTGAAATTGTATCACTGTTGATACATTTTGTTTGTTGTGGCAAGGCTGCTAAGTCATTCCAGACTAATAGTTTGATGCCCTGGGTTATATTTTCTGCTTAAATGAGAGTTAGGTTGCATTGAGGAAAATCTGAGCCCTAACCCTAACTGCCCAAACCCTTAGCTAGGGTTAGGGTTAGCATTATTAGAAAACATATAGGATGTTTGATGGCATGGCTGTGTTTTAGGACAGAAGTGAAATGTAGGAAAAGTGTTATTTTAATGTTCTCTGCACATTTTTTTTTCTTGCATATATGGCTCTATATACTGCATTGCCCTAAATGGGGATATTGTCTTAATCCCCGAAAAGCAAAAGATTGAAAGAAAGTGTTTAAATGTCTCATTCTGTTGCATTTGGCATTGAATGCAGTGGCATTTTAATAGGTGTAGCTAAAATTCATTGAGTTTTCCAGACTCTTAAGCTATTTAACGCTGATACCATGCTCATGGAGAGCACCATTCCACACAAAATTTGCAATAACAGAATACTTGTCAAAAAATGAATTTGTTTCACAGTTGATATATTTTGTTAGTTGTGGCAAGGCTGCCAAGTCATTCCAGACTAATAGTTTGATGCCCTGGGTTATATTTTCTGCTTAAATGAGAGTTAGGTTGCATTGAGGAAAATCTGAGCCCTAACCCTAACTGCCCAAACCCTTAGCTAGGGTTAGGGTTAGCATTATTAGAAAACATAGAGGATGTTTGATGGCATGGCTGTGTTTTAGGACAGAAGTGAAATGTAGGAAAAGTGTTATTTTAATGTTCTCTGCACATTTTTTTTCTTGCATATATGGCTCTATATACTGCATTGCCCTAAATGGGGATATTGTCTAAATCCCCGAAAAGCAAAAGATTGAAAGAAAGTGTTTAAATGTCTTATTCTGTTGCATTTGGCATTGAATGCAGTGGCATTTTAATAGGTGTAGCTAAAATTCATTGAGTTTTCCAGACTCTTAAGCTATTTAACGCTGATACCATGCTCATGGAGAGCACCATTCCACACAAAATTTGCAATAACAAAATACTTGTCAAAAAGTGAAATTGTATCACAGTTTATACATTTTGATTGTTGTGGCAAGGCTTCTAAGTCATTCCAGACTATCAGTTTGATGCCCTGGGTTATATTTTCTGCTTAAATGAGAGTTAGGTTGCATTGAGGAAAATCTGAGCCCTAACCCTAACTGCCCAAACCCTTAGCTAGGGTTAGGGTTAGCATTATTAGAAAACATAGAGGATGTTTGATGGCATGGCTGTGTTTAAGGACAGAAGTGAAATGTAGGAAAAGTGTTATTTTAATGTTCTCTGCACATTTTTTTTTCTTGCATATATGGCTCTATATACTGCATTGCCCTAAATGGGGATATTGTCTAAATCCCCGAAAAGCAAAAGATTGAAAGAAAGTGTTTAAATGTCTTATTCTGTTGCATTTGGCATTGAATGCAGTGGCATTTTAATAGGTGTAGCTAAAATTTATTGAGTTTTCCAGACTCTTAAGCTATTTAACGCTGATACCATGCTCATGGAGAGCACCATTCCACACAAAATTTGCAATAACAGAATACTTGTTAAAAACGGAAATTGTATCACAGTTGATATATTTTGTTAGTTGTGGCAAGGCTGCTAAGTCATTCCAGACTAATAGTTTGATGCCCTGGGTTATATTTTCTGCTTAAATGAGAGTTAGGTTGCATTGAGGAAAATCTGAGCCCTAACCCTAACTACCCAAACCCTTAGCTAGGGTTAGGGTTAGCATTATTAGAAAACATAGAGGATGTTTGATGGCATGGCTGTGTTTTAGGACAGAAGTGAAATGTAGGAAAAGTGTTATTTTAATGTTCTCTGCACATTTTTTTTTTTGCATATATGGCTCTATATACTGCATTGCCCTAAATGGGGGTATTGTCTAAATCCCCGAAAAGCAAAAGATTGAAAGAAAGTGTTTAAATGTCTCATTCTGTTGCATTTGACATTGAATGCAGTGGCATTTTAATAGGTGTAGCTAAAATTCATTGAGTTTTCCAGACTCTTAAGCTATTTAACGCTGATACCATGCTCATGGAGAGCACCATTCCACACAAAATTTGCAATAACAGAATACTTGTCAAAAAGTGAAATTGTATCACTGTTGATACATTTTGTTTGTTGTGGCAAGGCTGCTAAGTCATTCCAGACTAATAGTTTGATGCCCTGGGTTATATTTTCTGCTTAAATGAGAGTTAGGTTGCATTGAGGAAAATCTGAGCCCTAACCCTAACTGCCCAAACCCTTAGCTAGGGTTAGGGTTAGCATTATTAGAAAACATAGAGGATGTTTGATGGCATGGCTGTGTTTTAGGACAGAAGTGAAATGTAGGAAAAGTGTTATTTTAATGTTCTCTGCACATTTTTTTTTCTTGCATATATGGCTCTATATACTGCATTGCCCTAAATGAGGGTATTGTCTAAATCCCCGAAAAGCAAAAGATTGAAAGAAAGTGTTTAAATGTCTCATTCTGTTGCATTTGGCATTGAATGCAGTGGCATTTTAATAGGTGTAGCTAAAATTCATTGAGTTTTCCAGACTCTTAAGCTATTTAACGCTGATACCATGCTCATGGAGAGCACCATTCCACACAAAATTTGCAATAACAGAATACTTGTCAAAAAATGAATTTGTTTCACAGTTGATATATTTTGTTAGTTGTGGCAAGGCTGCTAAGTCATTCCAGACTAATAGTTTGATGCCCTGGGTTATATTTTCTGCTTAAATGAGAGTTAGGTTGCATTGAGGAAAATCTGAGCCCTAACCCTAACTGCCCAAACCCTTAGCTAGGGTTAGGGTTAGCATTATTAGAAAACATAGAGGATGTTTGATGGCATGGCTGTGTTTTAGGACAGAAGTGAAATGTAGGAAAAGTGTTATTTTAATGTTCTCTGCACATTTTTTTTCTTGCATATATGGCTCTATATACTGCATTGCCCTAAATGGGGGTATTATCTAAATCCCCGAAAATCAAAAGATTGAAAGAAAGTGTTTAAATGTCTCATTCTGTTGCATTTGGCATTGAATGCAGTGGCATTTTAATAGGTGTAGCTAAAATTCATTGAGTTTTCCAGACTCTTAAGCTATTTAAAGCTGATACCATGCTCATGGAGAGCACCATTCCACACAAAATTTGCAATAACAGAATACTTGTCAAAAAATGAATTTGTTTCACAGTTGATATATTTTGTTAGTTGTGGCAAGTGTGCGAAGTCATTCCAGACTAATAGTTTGATGCCCTGGGTTATATTTTCTGCTTAAATGAGAGTTAGGTTGCATTGAGGAAAATCTGAGCCCTAACCCTAACTGCCCAAACCCTTAGCTAGGGTTAGGGTTAGCATTATTAGAAAACATAGAGGATGTTTGATGGCATGGCTGTGTTTTAGGACAGAAGTGAAATGTAGGAAAAGTGTTATTTTAATGTTCTCTGCACATTTTTTTTTCTTGCATATATGGCTCTATATACTGCATTGCCCTAAATGGGGATATTGTCTAAATCCCCGAAAAGCAAAAGATTGAAAGAAAGTGTTTAAATGTCTTATTCTGTTGCATTTGGCATTGAATGCAGTGGCATTTTAATAGGTGTAGCTAAAATTCATTGAGTTTTCCAGACTCTTAAGCTATTTAACGCTGATACCATGCTCATGGAGAGCACCATTCCACACAAAATTTGCAATAACAGAATACTTGTCAAAAAATGAATTTGTTTCCAGTTGATATATTTTTTTAGTTGTGGCAAGGCTGCTAAGTCATTCCAGACGAATAGTTTGATGCCCTGGGTTATGTTTTCTGCTTAAATGAGAGATAGGTTGCATTGAGGAAAATCTGAGCCCTAACCCTAACTGCCCAAACCCTTAGCTAGGGTTAGGGTTAGCATTATTAGAAAACATAGAGGATGTTTGATGGCATGGCTGTGTTTTAGGACAGAAGTGGTATGTAGGAAAAGTGTTATTTTAATGTTCTCTGCACATTTTTTTTCTTGCATATATGGCTCTATATACTGCATTGCCCTAAATGAGGGTATTGTCTAAATCCCCGAAAAGCAAAAGATTGAAAGAAAGTGTTTAAATGTCTCATTCTGTTGCATTTGGCATTGAATGCAGTGGCATTTTAATAGGTGTAGCTAAAATTCATTGAGTTTTCCAGACTCTTAAGCTATTTAACGCTGATACCATGCTCATGGAGAGCACCATTCCACACAAAATTTGCAATAACAGAATACTTGTCAAAAAATGAATTTGTTTCACAGTTGATATATTTTGTTAGCTGTGGCAAGGCTGCTAAGTCATTCCAGACTAATAGTTTGATGCCCTGGGTTATATTTTCTGCTTAAATGAGAGTTAGGTTGCATTGAGGAAAATCTGAGCCCTAACCCTAACTGCCCAAACCCTTAGCTAGGGTTAGGGTTAGCATTATTAGAAAACATAGAGGATGTTTGATGGCATGGCTGTGTTTTAGGACAGAAGTGAAATGTAGGAAAAGTGTTATTTTAATGTTCTCTGCACATTTTTTTTCTTGCATATATGGCTCTATATACTGCATTGCCCTAAATGGCGGTATTGTCTAAATCCCCGAAAAGCAAAAGATTGAAAGAAAGTGTATAAATGTCTCATTCTGTTGCATTTGGCATTGAATGCAGTGGCATTTTAATAGGTGTAGCTAAAATTCATTGAGTTTTCCAGACTCTTAAGCTATTTAACGCTGATACCATGCTCATGGAGAGCACCATTCCACACAAAATTTGCAATAACAGAATACTTGTCAAAAAGTGAAATTGTATCACTGTTGATACATTTTGTTTGTTGTGGCAAGGCTGCTAAGTCATTCCAGACTAATAGTTTGATGCCCTGGGTTATATTTTCTGCTTAAATGAGAGTTAGGTTGCATTGAGGAAAATCTGAGCCCTAACCCTAACTGCCCAAACCCTTAGCTAGGGTTAGGGTTAGCATTATTAGAAAACATAGAGGATGTTTGATGGCATGGCTGTGTTTAAGGACAGAAGTGAAATGTATGAAAAGTGTTATTTTAATGTTCTCTGCACATTTTTTTTCCTTGCATATATGGCTCTATATACTGCATTGCCCTAAATGGGGATATTGTCTAAATCCCCGAAAAGCAAAAGATTGAAAGAAAGTGTTTAAATGTCTTATTCTGTTGCATTTGGCATTGAATGCAGTGGCATTTTAATAGGTGTAGCTAAAATTTATTGAGTTTTCCAGACTCTTAAGCTATTTAACGCTGATACCATGCTCATGGAGAGCACCATTCCACACAAAATTTGCAATAACAGAATACTTGTTAAAAACGGAAATTGTATCACAGTTGATATATTTTGTTAGTTGTGGCAAGGCTGCTAAGTCATTCCAGACTAATAGTTTGATGCCCTGGGTTATATTTTCTGCTTAAATGAGAGTTAGGTTGCATTGAGGAAAATCTGAGCCCTAACCCTAACTACCCAAACCCTTAGCTAGGGTTAGGGTTAGCATTATTAGAAAACATAGAGGATGTTTGATGGCATGGCTGTGTTTTAGGACAGAAGTGAAATGTAGGAAAAGTGTTATTTTAATGTTCTCTGCACATTTTTTTTTCTTGCATATATGGCTCTATATACTGCATTGCCCTAAATGGGGGTATTGTCTAAATCCCCGAAAAGCAAAAGATTGAAAGAAAGTGTTTAAATGTCTCATTCTGTTGCATTTGACATTGAATGCAGTGGCATTTTAATAGGTGTAGCTAAAATTCATTGAGTTTTCCAGACTCTTAAGCTATTTAACGCTGATACCATGCTCATGGAGAGCACCATTCCACACAAAATTTGCAATAACAGAATACTTGTTAAAAACGGAAATTGTATCACAGTTGATATATTTTGTTAGTTTTGGCAAGGCTGCTAAGTCATTCCAGACTAATAGTTTGATGCCCTGGGTTATATTTTCTGCTTAAATGAGAGTTAGGTTGCATTGAGGAAAATCTGAGCCCTAACCCTAACTACCCAAACCCTTAGCTAGGGTTAGGGTTAGCATTATTAGAAAACATAGAGGATGTTTGATGGCATGGCTGTGTTTTAGGACAGAAGTGAAATGTAGGAAAAGTGTTATTTTAATGTTCTCTGCACATTTTTTTTCTTGCAAATATGGCTCTATATACTGCATTGCCCTAAATGAGGGTATTGTCTAAATCCCCGAAAAGCAAAAGTTTGAAAGAAAGTGTTTAAATGTCTCATTCTGTTGCATTTGGCATTGAATGCAGTGGCATTTTAATAGGTGTAGCTAAAATTCATTGAGTTTTCCAGACTCTTAAGCTATTTAACGCTGATACCATGCTCATGGAGAGCACCATTCCACACAAAATTTGCAATAACAGAATACTTGTCAAAAAGTGAAATTGTATCACTGTTGATACATTTTGTTAGTTGTGGCAAGGCTGCTAAGTCATTCCAGACTAATAGTTTGATGCCCTGGGTTATATTTTCTGCTTAAATGAGAGTTAGGTTGCATTGAGGAAAATCTGAGCCCTAACCCTAACTGCCCAAACCCTTAGCTAGGGTTAGGGTTAGCATTATTAGAAAACATAGAGGATGTTTGATGGCATGGCTGTGTTTTAGGACAGAAGTGAAATGTAGGAAAAGTGTTATTTTAATGTTCTCTGCACATTTTTTTTTCTTACATATATGGCTCTATATACTGCATTGCCCTAAATGGGGATATTGTCTAAATCCCCAAAAAGCAAAAGATTGAAAGAAAGTGTTTAAATGTCTTATTCTGTTGCATTTGGCATTGAATGCAGTGGCATTTTAATAGGTGTAGCTAAAATTCATTGAGTTTTCCAGACTCTTAAGCTATTTAACGCTGATACCATGCTCATGGAGAGCACCATTCCACACAAAATTTGCAATAACAGAATACTTGTCAAAAAATGAATTTGTTTCACAGTTGATATATTTTGTTAGTTGTGGCAAGGCTGCTAAGTCATTCCAGACTAATAGTTTGATGCCCTGGGTTATATTTTCTGCTTAAATGAGAGATAGGTTGCATTGAGGAAAATCTGAGCCCTAACCCTAACTGCCCAAACCCTTAGCTAGGGTTAGGGTTAGCATTATTAGAAAACATAGAGGATGTTTGATGGCATGGCTGTGTTTTAGGACAGAAGTGAAATGTAGGAAAAGTGTGATTTTAATGTTCTCTGCACATTTTTTTTCTTGCATATATGGCTCTATATACTGCATTGCCCTAAATGGGGGTATTGTCTAAATCCCCGAAATGCAAAAGATTGAAAGAAAGTGTTTAAATGTCTCATTCTGTTGCATTTGGCATTGAATGCAGTGGCATTTTAATAGGTGTAGCTAAAATTCATTGAGTTTTCCAGACTCTTAAGCTATTTAACGCTGATACCATGCTCATGGAGAGCACCATTCCACACAAAATTTGCAATAACAGAATACTTGTCAAAAAGTGAAATTGTATCACTGTTGATACATTTTGTTTGTTGTGGCAAGGCTGCTAAGTCATTCCAGACTAATAGTTTGATGCCCTGGGTTATATTTTCTGCTTAAATGAGAGTTAGGTTGCATTGAGGAAAATCTGAGCCCTAACCCTAACTGCCCAAACCCTTAGCTAGGGTTAGGGTTAGCATTATTAGAAAACATAGAGGATGTTTGATGGCATGGCTGTGTTTTAGGACAGAAGTGAAATGTAGGAAAAGTGTTATTTTAATGTTCTCTGCACATTTTTTTTTCTTGCATATATGGCTCTATATACTGCATTGCCCTAAATGGGGATATTGTCTAAATCCCCGAAAAGCAAAAGATTGAAAGAAAGTGTTTAAATGTCTTATTCTGTTGCATTTGGCATTGAATGCAGTGGCATTTTAATAGGTGTAGCTAAAATTTATTGAGTTTTCCAGACTCTTAAGCTATTTAACGCTGATACCATGCTCATGGAGAGCACCATTCCACACAAAATTTGCAATAACAGAATACTTGTTAAAAACGGAAATTGTATCACAGTTGATATATTTTGTTAGTTGTGGCAAGGCTGCTAAGTCATTCCAGACTAATAGTTTGATGCCCTGGGTTATATTTTCTGCTTAAATGAGAGTTAGGTTGCATTGAGGAAAATCTGAGCCCTAACCCTAACTGCCCAAACCCTTAGCTAGGGTTAGGGTTAGCATTATTAGAAAACATAGAGGATGTTTGATGGCATGGCTGTGTTTTAGGACAGAAGTGAAATGTAGGAAAAGTGTTTTTTTAATGTTCTCTGCACATTTTTTTTCTTGCATATATGGCTCTATATACTGCATTGCCCTAAATGGGGGTATTGTCTAAATCCCCGAAAAGCAAAAGATTGAAAGAAAGTGTTTAAATGTCTCATTCTGTTGCATTTGGCATTGAATGCAGTGGCATTTTAATAGGTGTAGCTAAAATTCATTGAGTTTTCCAGACTCTTAAGCTATTTAACGCTGATACCATGCTCATGGAGAGCACCATTCCACACAAAATTTGCAATAACAGAATACTTGTCAAAAAGTGAAATTGTATCACTGTTGATACATTTTGTTTGTTGTGGCAAGGCTGCTAAGTCATTCCAGACTAATAGTTTGATGCCCTGGGTTATATTTTCAGCTTAAATGAGAGTTAGGTTGCATTGAGGAAAATCTGAGCCCTAACCCTAACTGCCCAAACCCTTAGCTAGGGTTAGGGTTAGCATTATTAGAAAACATAGAGGATGTTTGATGGCATGGCTGTGTTTTAGGACAGAAGTGAAATGTAGGAAAAGTGTTATTTTAATGTTCTCTGCACATTTTTTTTTCTTGCATATATGGCTCTATATACTGCATTGCCCTAAATGGGGATATTGTCTAAATCCCCAAAAAGCAAAAGATTGAAAGAAAGTGTTTAAATGTCTTATTCTGTTGCATTTGGCATTGAATGCAGTGGCATTTTAATAGGTGTAGCTAAAATTCATTGAGTTTTCCAGACTCTTAAGCTATTTAACGCTGATACCATGCTCATGGAGAGCACCATTCCACACAAAATTTGCAATAACAGAATACTTGTCAAAAAATGAATTTGTTTAACAGTTGATATATTTTGTTAGTTGTGGCAAGGCTGCTAAGTCATTTCAGACTAATAGTTTGATGCCCTGGGTTATATTTTCTGCTTAAATGAGAGTTAGGTTGCATTGAGGAAAATCTGAGCCCTAACCCTAACTGCCCAAACCCTTAGCTAGGGTTAGGGTTAGCATTATTAGAAAACATAGAGGATGTTTGATGGCATGGCTGTGTTTTAGGACAGAAGTGAAATGTAGGAAAAGTGTTATTTTAATGTTCTCTGCACATTTTTTTTCTTGCATATATGGCTCTATATACTGCATTGCCCTAAATGGGGATATTGTCTAAATCCCCGAAAAGCAAAAGATTGAAAGAAAGTGTTTAAATGTCTTATTCTGTTGCATTTGGCATTGAATGCAGTGGCATTTTAATAGGTGTAGCTAAAATTCATTGAGTTTTCCAGACTCTTAAGCTATTTAACGCTGATACCATGCTCATGGAGAGCACCATTCCACACAAAATTTGCAATAACAGAATACTTGTCAAAAAGTGAAATTGTATCACTGTTGATACATTTTGTTTGTTGTGGCAAGGCTGCTAAGTCATTCCAGACTAATAGTTTGATGCCCTGGGTTATATTTTCTGCTTAAATGAGAGTTAGGTTGCATTGAGGAAAATCTGAGCCCTAACCCTAACTGCCCAAACCCTTAGCTAGGGTTAGGGTTAGCATTATTAGAAAACATAGAGGATGTTTGATGGCATGGCTGTGTTTTAGGACAGAAGTGAAATGTAGGAAAAGTGTTATTTTAATGTTCTCTGCACATTTTTTTTTCTTGCATATATGGCTCTATATACTGCATTGCCCTAAATGGGGATATTGTCTAAATCCCCGAAAAGCAAAAGATTGAAAGAAAGTGTTTAAATGTCTTATTCTGTTGCATTTGGCATTGAATGCAGTGGCATTTTAAGAGGTGTAGCTAAAATTTATTGAGTTTTCCAGACTCTTAAGCTATTTAACGCTGATACCATGCTCATGGAGAGCACCATTCCACACAAAATTTGCAATAACAGAATACTTGTTAAAAACGGAAATTGTATCACAGTTGATATATTTTGTTAGTTGTGGCAAGGCTGCTAAGTCATTCCAGACTAATAGTTTGATGCCCTGGGTTATATTTTCTGCTTAAATGACAGTTAGGTTGCATTGAGGAAAATCTGAGCCCTAACCCTAACTGCCCAAACCCTTAGCTAGGGTTAGGGTTAGCATTATTAGAAAACATAGAGGATGTTTGATGGCATGGCTGTGTTTTAGGACAGAAGTGAAATGTAGGAAAAGTGTTATTTTAATGTTCTCTGCACATTTTTTTTTCTTGCATATATGGCTCTATATACTGCATTGCCCTAAATGGGGATATTGTCTTAATCCCCGAAAAGCAAAAGATTGAAAGAAAGTGTTTAAATGTCTCATTCTGTTGCATTTGGCATTGAATGCAGTGGCATTTTAATAGGTGTAGCTAAAATTCATTGAGTTTTCCAGACTCTTAAGCTATTTAACGCTGATACCATGCTCATGGAGAGCACCATTCCACACAAAATTTGCAATAACAGAATACTTGTCAAAAAATGAATTTGTTTCACAGTTGATATATTTTGTTAGTTGTGGCAAGGCTGCTAAGTCATTCCAGACTAATAGTTTGATGCCCTGGGTTATATTTTCTGCTTAAATGAGAGTTAGGTTGCATTGAGGAAAATCTGAGCCCTAACCCTAACTGCCCAAACCCTTAGCTAGGGTTAGGGTTAGCATTATTAGAAAACATAGAGGATGTTTGATGGCATGGCTGTGTTTTAGGACAGAAGTGAAATGTAGGAAAAGTGTTATTTTAATGTTCTCTGCACATTTTTTTTCTTGCATATATGGCTCTATATACTGCATTGCCCTAAATGGGGATATTGTCTAAATCCCCGAAAAGCAAAAGATTGAAAGAAAGTGTTTAAATGTCTTATTCTGTTGCATTTGGCATTGAATGCAGTGGCATTTTAATAGGTGTAGCTAAAATTCATTGAGTTTTCCAGACTCTTAAGCTATTTAACGCTGATACCATGCTCATGGAGAGCACCATTCCACACAAAATTTGCAATAACAGAATACTTGTCAAAAAATGAATTTGTTTCACAGTTGATATATTTTGTTAGTTGTGGCAAGGCTGCTAAGTCATTCCAGACTAATAGTTTGATGCCCTGGGTTATATTTTCTGCTTAAATGACAGTTAGGTTGCATTGAGGAAAATCTGAGCCCTAACCCTAACTGCCCAAACCCTTAGCTAGGGTTAGGGTTAGCATTATTAGAAAACATAGAGGATGTTTGATGGCATGGCTGTGTTTTAGGACAGAAGTGAAATGTAGGAAAAGTGTTATTTTAATGTTCTCTGCACATTTTTTTTTCTTGCATATATGGCTCTATATACTGCATTGCCCTAAATGAGGGTATTGTCTAAATCCCCGAAAAGCAAAAGATTGAAAGAAAGTGTTTAAATGTCTCATTCTTCTGCATTTGGCATTGAATGCAGTGGCATTTTAATAGGTGTAGCTAAAATTCATTGAGTTTTCCAGACTCTTAAGCTATTTAACGCTGATACCATGCTCATGGAGAGCACCATTCCACACCAAATTTGCAATAACAGAATACTTGTCAAAAAGTGAAATTGTATCACTGTTGATACATTTTGTTTGTTGTGGCAAGGCTGCTAAGTCATTCCAGACTAATAGTTTGATGGCCTGGGTTATATTTTCTGCTTAAATGAGAGTTAGGTTGCATTGAGGAAAATCTGAGCCCTAACCCTAACTGCCCAAACCCTTAGCTAGGGTTAGGGTTAGCATTATTAGAAAACATAGAGGATGTTTGATGGCATGGCTGTGTTTTAGGACAGAAGTGAAATGTAGGAAAAGTGTTATTTTAATGTTCTCTGCACTTTTTTTTTTTCTTGCATATATGGCTCTATATACTGCATTGCCCTAAATGGGGATATTGTCTTAATCCCCAAAAAGCAAAAGATTGAAAGAAAGTGTTTAAATGTCTCATTCTGTTGCATTTGGCATTGAATGCAGTGGCATTTTAATAGGTGTAGCTAAAATTCATTGAGTTTTCCAGACGCTTAAGCTATTTAACGCTGATACCATGCTCATGGAGAGCACCATTCCACACAAAATTTGCAATAACAGAATACTTGTCAAAAAATGAATTTGTTTCACAGTTGATATATTTTGTTAGTTGTGGCAAGGCTGCTAAGTCATTCCAGACTAATAGTTTGATGCCCTGGGTTATATTTTCTGCTTAAATGAGAGTTAGGTTGCATTGAGGAAAATCTGAGCCCTAACCCTAACTGCCCAAACCCTTAGCTAGGGTTAGGGTTAGCATTATTAGAAAACATAGAGGATGTTTGATGGCATGGCTGTGTTTTAGGACAGAAGTGAAATGTAGGAAAAGTGTTATTTTAATGTTCTCTGCACATTTTTTTTCTTGCATATATGGCTCTATATACTGCATTGCCCTAAATGGGGATATTGTCTAAATCCCCGAAAAGCAAAAGATTGAAAGAAAGTGTTTAAATGTCTTATTCTGTTGCATTTGGCATTGAATGCAGTGGCATTTTAATAGGTGTAGCTAAAATTCATTGAGTTTTCCAGACTCTTAAGCTATTTAACGCTGATACCATGCTCATGGAGAGCACCATTCCACACAAAATTTGCAATAACAGAATACTTGTCAAAAAATGAATTTGTTTCACAGTTGATATATTTTGTTAGTTGTGGCAAGGCTGCTAAGTCATTCCAGACTAATAGTTTGATGCCCTGGGTTATATTTTCTGCTTAAATGAGAGTTAGGTTGCATTGAGGAAAATCTGAGCCCTAACCCTAACTGCCCAAACCCTTAGCTAGGGTTAGGGTTAGCATTATTAGAAAACATAGAGGATGTTTGATGGCATGGCTGTGTTTTAGGACAGAAGTGAAATGTAGGAATAGTGTTATTTTAATGTTCTCTGCACTTTTTTTTTTCTTGCATATATGGCTCTATATACTGCATTGCCCTAAATGGGGATATTGTCTAAATCCCCGAAAAGCAAAATATTGAAAGAAAGTGTTTAAATGTCTTATTCTGTTGCATTTGGCATTGAATGCAGTGGCATTTTAATAGGTGTAGCTAAAATTCATTGCGTTTTCCAGACTCTTAAGCTATTTAACGCTGATACCATGCTCATGGAGAGCACCATTCCACACAAAATTTGCAATAACAGAATACTTGTCAAAAAGTGAAATTGTATCACTGTTGATACATTTTGTTTGTTGTGGCAAGGCTGCTAAGTCATTCCAGACTAATAGTTTGATGCCCTGGGTTATATTTTCAGCTTAAATGAGAGTTAGGTTGCATTGAGGAAAATCTGAGCCCTAACCCTAACTGCCCAAACCCTTAGCTAGGGTTAGGGTTAGCATTATTAGAAAACATAGAGGATGTTTGATGGCATGGCTGTGTTTTAGGACAGAAGTGAAATGTAGGAAAAGTGTTATTTTAATGTTCTCTGCACATTTTTTTTTCTTGCATATATGGCTCTATATACTGCATTGCCCTAAATGGGGATATTGTCTAAATCCCCGAAAAGCAAAAGATTGAAAGAAAGTGTTTAAATGTCTTATTCTGTTGCATTTGGCATTGAATGCAGTGGCATTTTAATAGGTGTAGCTAAAATTTATTGAGTTTTCCAGACTCTTAAGCTATTTAACGCTGATACCATGCTCATGGAGAGCACCATTCCACACAAAATTTGCAATAACAGAATACTTGTTAAAAACGGAAATTGTATCACAGTTGATATATTTTGTTAGTTGTGGCAAGGCTGCTAAGTCATTCCAGACTAATAGTTTGATGCCCTGGGTTATATTTTCTGCTTAAATGACAGTTAGGTTGCATTGAGGAAAATCTGAGCCCTAACCCTAACTGCCCAAACCCTTAGCTAGGGTTAGGGTTAGCATTATTAGAAAACATAGAGGATGTTTGATGGCATGGCTGTGTTTTAGGACAGAAGTGAAATGTAGGAAAAGTGTTATTTTAATGTTCTCTGCACATTTTTTTTTCTTGCATATATGGCTCTATATACTGCATTGCCCTAAATGGGGATATTGTCTTAATCCCCGAAAAGCAAAAGATTGAAAGAAAGTGTTTAAATGTCTCATTCTGTTGCATTTGGCATTGAATGCAGTGGCATTTTAATAGGTGTAGCTAAAATTCATTGAGTTTTCCAGACTCTTAAGCTATTTAACGCTGATACCATGCTCATGGAGAGCACCATTCCACACAAAATTTGCAATAACAGAATACTTGTCAAAAAATGAATTTGTTTCACAGTTGATATATTTTGTTAGTTGTGGCAAGGCTGCTAAGTCATTCCAGACTAATAGTTTGATGCCCTGGGTTATATTTTCTGCTTAAATGAGAGTTAGGTTGCATTGAGGAAAATCTGAGCCCTAACCCTAACTGCCCAAACCCTTAGCTAGGGTTAGGGTTAGCATTATTAGAAAACATAGAGGATGTTTGATGGCATGGCTGTGTTTTAGGACAGAAGTGAAATGTAGGAAAAGTGTTATTTTAATGTTCTCTGCACATTTTTTTTCTTGCATATATGGCTCTATATACTGCATTGCCCTAAATGGGGATATTGTCTAAATCCCCGAAAAGCAAAAGATTGAAAGAAAGTGTTTAAATGTCTTATTCTGTTGCATTTGGCATTGAATGCAGTGGCATTTTAATAGGTGTAGCTAAAATTCATTGAGTTTTCCAGACTCTTAAGCTATTTAACGCTGATACCATGCTCATGGAGAGCACCATTCCACACAAAATTTGCAATAACAGAATACTTGTCAAAAAATGAATTTGTTTCACAGTTGATATATTTTGTTAGTTGTGGCAAGGCTGCTAAGTCATTCCAGACTAATAGTTTGATGCCCTGGGTTATATTTTCTGCTTAAATGACAGTTAGGTTGCATTGAGGAAAATCTGAGCCCTAACCCTAACTGCCCAAACCCTTAGCTAGGGTTAGGGTTAGCATTATTAGAAAACATAGAGGATGTTTGATGGCATGGCTGTGTTTTAGGACAGAAGTGAAATGTAGGAAAAGTGTTATTTTAATGTTCTCTGCACATTTTTTTTTCTTGCATATATGGCTCTATATACTGCATTGCCCTAAATGAGGGTATTGTCTAAATCCCCGAAAAGCAAAAGATTGAAAGAAAGTGTTTAAATGTCTCATTCTTCTGCATTTGGCATTGAATGCAGTGGCATTTTAATAGGTGTAGCTAAAATTCATTGAGTTTTCCAGACTCTTAAGCTATTTAACGCTGATACCATGCTCATGGAGAGCACCATTCCACACCAAATTTGCAATAACAGAATACTTGTCAAAAAGTGAAATTGTATCACTGTTGATACATTTTGTTTGTTGTGGCAAGGCTGCTAAGTCATTCCAGACTAATAGTTTGATGGCCTGGGTTATATTTTCTGCTTAAATGAGAGTTAGGTTGCATTGAGGAAAATCTGAGCCCTAACCCTAACTGCCCAAACCCTTAGCTAGGGTTAGGGTTAGCATTATTAGAAAACATAGAGGATGTTTGATGGCATGGCTGTGTTTTAGGACAGAAGTGAAATGTAGGAAAAGTGTTATTTTAATGTTCTCTGCACTTTTTTTTTTCTTGCATATATGGCTCTATATACTGCATTGCCCTAAATGGGGATATTGTCTTAATCCCCAAAAAGCAAAAGATTGAAAGAAAGTGTTTAAATGTCTCATTCTGTTGCATTTGGCATTGAATGCAGTGGCATTTTAATAGGTGTAGCTAAAATTCATTGAGTTTTCCAGACGCTTAAGCTATTTAACGCTGATACCATGCTCATGGAGAGCACCATTCCACACAAAATTTGCAATAACAGAATACTTGTCAAAAAATGAATTTGTTTCACAGTTGATATATTTTGTTAGTTGTGGCAAGGCTGCTAAGTCATTCCAGACTAATAGTTTGATGCCCTGGGTTATATTTTCTGCTTAAATGAGAGTTAGGTTGCATTGAGGAAAATCTGAGCCCTAACCCTAACTGCCCAAACCCTTAGCTAGGGTTAGGGTTAGCATTATTAGAAAACATAGAGGATGTTTGATGGCATGGCTGTGTTTTAGGACAGAAGTGAAATGTAGGAAAAGTGTTATTTTAATGTTCTCTGCACATTTTTTTTCTTGCATATATGGCTCTATATACTGCATTGCCCTAAATGGGGATATTGTCTAAATCCCCGAAAAGCAAAAGATTGAAAGAAAGTGTTTAAATGTCTTATTCTGTTGCATTTGGCATTGAATGCAGTGGCATTTTAATAGGTGTAGCTAAAATTCATTGAGTTTTCCAGACTCTTAAGCTATTTAACGCTGATACCATGCTCATGGAGAGCACCATTCCACACAAAATTTGCAATAACAGAATACTTGTCAAAAAATGAATTTGTTTCACAGTTGATATATTTTGTTAGTTGTGGCAAGGCTGCTAAGTCATTCCAGACTAATAGTTTGATGCCCTGGGTTATATTTTCTGCTTAAATGAGAGTTAGGTTGCATTGAGGAAAATCTGAGCCCTAACCCTAACTGCCCAAACCCTTAGCTAGGGTTAGGGTTAGCATTATTAGAAAACATAGAGGATGTTTGATGGCATGGCTGTGTTTTAGGACAGAAGTGAAATGTAGGAATAGTGTTATTTTAATGTTCTCTGCACTTTTTTTTTTCTTGCATATATGGCTCTATATACTGCATTGCCCTAAATGGGGATATTGTCTAAATCCCCGAAAAGCAAAATATTGAAAGAAAGTGTTTAAATGTCTTATTCTGTTGCATTTGGCATTGAATGCAGTGGCATTTTAATAGGTGTAGCTAAAATTCATTGCGTTTTCCAGACTCTTAAGCTATTTAACGCTGATACCATGCTCATGGAGAGCACCATTCCACACAAAATTTGCAATAACAGAATACTTGTCAAAAAGTGAAATTGTATCACTGTTGATACATTTTGTTTGTTGTGGCAAGGCTGCTAAGTCATTCCAGACTAATAGTTTGATGCCCTGGGTTATATTTTCAGCTTAAATGAGAGTTAGGTTGCATTGAGGAAAATCTGAGCCCTAACCCTAACTGCCCAAACCCTTAGCTAGGGTTAGGGTTAGCATTATTAGAAAACATAGAGGATGTTTGATGGCATGGCTGTGTTTTAGGACAGAAGTGAAATGTAGGAAAAGTGTTATTTTAATGTTCTCTGCACATTTTTTTTTCTTGCATATATGGCTCTATATACTGCATTGCCCTAAATGGGGATATTGTCTAAATCCCCGAAAAGCAAAAGATTGAAAGAAAGTGTTTAAATGTCTTATTCTGTTGCATTTGGCATTGAATGCAGTGGCATTTTAATAGGTGTAGCTAAAATTTATTGAGTTTTCCAGACTCTTAAGCTATTTAACGCTGATACCATGCTCATGGAGAGCACCATTCCACACAAAATTTGCAATAACAGAATACTTGTTAAAAACGGAAATTGTATCACAGTTGATATATTTTGTTAGTTGTGGCAAGGCTGCTAAGTCATTCCAGACTAATAGTTTGATGCCCTGGGTTATATTTTCTGCTTAAATGACAGTTAGGTTGCATTGAGGAAAATCTGAGCCCTAACCCTAACTGCCCAAACCCTTAGCTAGGGTTAGGGTTAGCATTATTAGAAAACATAGAGGATGTTTGATGGCATGGCTGTGTTTTAGGACAGAAGTGAAATGTAGGAAAAGTGTTATTTTAATGTTCTCTGCACATTTTTTTTTCTTGCATATATGGCTCTATATACTGCATTGCCCTAAATGGGGATATTGTCTAAATCCCCGAAAAGCAAAAGATTGAAAGAAAGTGTTTAAATGTCTTATTCTGTTGCATTTGGCATTGAATGCAGTGGCATTTTAATAGGTGTAGCTAAAATTCATTGAGTTTTCCAGACTCTTAAGCTATTTAACGCTGATACCATGCTCATGGAGAGCACCATTCCACACAAAATTTGCAATAACAGAATACTTGTCAAAAAATGAATTTGTTTCACAGTTGATATATTTTGTTAGTTGTGGCAAGGCTGCTAAGTCATTCCAGACTAATAGTTTGATGCCCTGGGTTATATTTTCTGCTTAAATGAGAGTTAGGTTGCATTGAGGAAAATCTGAGCCCTAACCCTAACTGCCCAAACCCTTAGCTAGGGTTAGGGTTAGCATTATTAGAAAACATAGAGGATGTCTGATGGCATGGCTGTGTTTTAGGACAGAAGTGAAATGTAGGAAAAGTGTTATTTTAATGTTCTCTGCACATTTTTTTTCTTGCATATATGGCTCTATATACTGCATTGCCCTAAATGGGGGTATTGTCTATATCCCCGAAAAGCAAAAGATTGAAAGAAAGTGTTTAAATGTCTCATTCTGTTGCATTTGACATTGAATGCAGTGGCATTTTAATAGGTGTAGCTAAAATTCATTGAGTTTTCCAGACTCTTAAGCTATTTAACGCTGATACCATGCTCATGGAGAGCACCATTCCACACAAAATTTGCAATAACAGAATACTTGTCAAAAAATGAATTTGTTTCACAGTTGATATATTTTGTTAGTTGTGGCAAGGCTGCTAAGTCATTCCAGACTAATAGTTTGATGCCCTGGGTTATATTTTCTGCTTAAATGAGAGTTAGGTTGCATTGAGGAAAATCTGAGCCCTAACCCTAACTGCCCAAACCCTTAGCTAGGGTTAGGGTTAGCATTATTAGAAAACATAGAGGATGTCTGATGGCATGGCTGTGTTTTAGGACAGAAGTGAAATGTAGGAAAAGTGTTATTTTAATGTTCTCTGCACATTTTTTTTCTTGCATATATGGCTCTATATACTGCATTGCCCTAAATGGGGATATTGTCTAAATCCCCGAAAAGCAAAAGATTGAAAGAAAGTGTTTAAATGTCTTATTCTGTTGCATTTGGCATTGAATGCAGTGGCATTTTAATAGGTGTAGCTAAAATTTATTGAGTTTTCCAGACTCTTAAGCTATTTAACGCTGATACCATGCTCATGGAGAGCACCATTCCACACAAAATTTGCAATAACAGAATACTTGTTAAAAACGGAAATTGTATCACAGTTGATATATTTTGTTAGTTGTGGCAAGGCTGCTAAGTCATTCCAGACTAATAGTTTGATGCCCTGGGTTATATTTTCTGCTTAAATGAGAGTTAGGTTGCATTGAGGAAAATCTGAGCCCTAACCCTAACTACCCAAACCCTTAGCTAGGGTTAGGGTTAGCATTATTAGAAAACATAGAGGATGTTTGATGGCATGGCTGTGTTTTAGGACAGAAGTGAAATGTAGGAAAAGTGTTATTTCAATGTTCTCTGCACATTTTTTTTCTTGCATATATGGCTCTATATACTGCATTGCCCTAAATGGGGGTATTGTCTATATCCCCGAAAAGCAAAAGATTGAAAGAAAGTGTTTAAATGTCTCATTCTGTTGCATTTGACATTGAATGCAGTGGCATTTTAATAGGTGTAGCTAAAATTCATTGAGTTTTCCAGACTCTTAAGCTATTTAACGCTGATACCATGCTCATGGAGAGCACCATTCCACACAAAATTTGCAATAACAGAATACTTGTTAAAAACGGAAATTGTATCACAGTTGATATATTTTGTTAGTTTTGGCAAGGCTGCTAAGTCATTCCAGACTAATAGTTTGATGCCCTGGGTTATATTTTCTGCTTAAATGAGAGTTAGGTTGCATTGAGGAAAATCTGAGCCCTAACCCTAACTACCCAAACCCTTAGCTAGGGTTAGGGTTAGCATTATTAGAAAACATAGAGGATGTTTGATGGCATGGCTGTGTTTTAGGACAGAAGTGAAATGTAGGAAAAGTGTTATTTTAATGTTCTCGGCACATTTTTTTTCTTGCATATATGGCTCTATATACTGCATTGCCCTAAATGAGGGTATTGTCTAAATCCCCGAAAAGCAAAAGATTGAAAGAAAGTGTTTAAATGTCTCATTCTGTTGCATTTGGCATTGAATGCAGTAGCATTTTAATAGGTGTAGCTAAAATTCATTGAGTTTTCCAGACTCTTAAGCTATTTAACGCTGATACCATGCTCATGGAGAGCACCATTCCACACAAAATTTGCAATAACAGAATACTTGTCAAAAAATGAATTTGTTTCACAGTTGATATATTTTGTTAGTTGTGGCAAGGCTGCTAAGTCATTCCAGACTAATAGTTTGATGCCCTGGGTTATATTTTCTGCTTAAATGAGAGTTAGGTTGCATTGAGGAAAATCTGAGCCCTAACCCTAACTGCCCAAACCCTTAGCTAGGGTTAGGGTTAGCATTATTAGAAAACATAGAGGATGTTTGATGGCATGGCTGTGTTTTAGGACAGAAGTGAAATGTAGGAAAAGTGTTATTTTAATGTTCTCTGCACATTTTTTTTCTTGCATATATGGCTCTATATACTGCATTGCCCTAAATGGGGGTATTGTCTAAATCCCCGAAAAGCAAAAGATTGAAAGAAAGTGTTTAAATGTCTCATTCTGTTGCATTTGGCATTGAATGCAGTGGCATTTTAATAGGTGTAGCTAAAATTCATTGAGTTTTCCAGACTCTTAAGCTATTTAACGCTGATACCATGCTCATGGAGAGCACCATTCCACACAAAATTTGCAATAACAGAATACTTGTCAAAAAGTGAAATTGTATCACTGTTGATACATTTTGTTTGTTGTGGCAAGGCTGCTAAGTCATTCCAGACTAATAGTTTGATGCCCTGGGTTATATTTTCTGCTTAAATGAGAGTTAGGTTGCATTGAGGAAAATCTGAGCCCTAACCCTAACTGCCCAAACCCTTAGCTAGGGTTAGGGTTAGCATTATTAGAAAACATAGAGGATGTTTGATGGCATGGCTGTGTTTTAGGACAGAAGTGAAATGTAGGAAAAGTGTTATTTTAATGTTCTCTGCACTTTTTTTTTTCTTGCATATATGTCTCTATATACTGCATTGCCCTAAATGGGGATATTGTCTAAATCCCCGAAAAGCAAAAGAGTGAAAGAAAGTGTTTAAATGTCTCATTCTGTTGCATTTGACATTGAATGCAGTGGCATTTTAATAGGTGTAGCTAAAATTCATTGAGTTTTCCAGACTCTTAAGCTATTTAACGCTGATACCATGCTCATGGAGAGCACCATTCCACACAAAATTTGCAATAACAGAATACTTGTCAAAAAATGAATTTGTTTCACAGTTGATATATTTTGTTAGTTGTGGCAAGGCTGCTAAGTCATTCCAGACTAATAGTTTGATGCCCTGGGTTATATTTTCTGCTTAAATGAGAGTTAGGTTGCATTGAGGAAAATCTGAGCCCTAACCCTAACTGCCCAAACCCTTAGCTAGGGTTAGGGTTAGCATTATTAGAAAACATAGAGGATGTCTGATGGCATGGCTGTGTTTTAGGACAGAAGTGAAATGTAGGAAAAGTGTTATTTTAATGTTCTCTGCACATTTTTTTTCTTGCATATATGGCTCTATATACTGCATTGCCCTAAATGGGGATATTGTCTAAATCCCCGAAAAGCAAAAGATTGAAAGAAAGTGTTTAAATGTCTTATTCTGTTGCATTTGGCATTGAATGCAGTGGCATTTTAATAGGTGTAGCTAAAATTTATTGAGTTTTCCAGACTCTTAAGCTATTTAACGCTGATACCATGCTCATGGAGAGCACCATTCCACACAAAATTTGCAATAACAGAATACTTGTTAAAAACGGAAATTGTATCACAGTTGATATATTTTGTTAGTTGTGGCAAGGCTGCTAAGTCATTCCAGACTAATAGTTTGATGCCCTGGGTTATATTTTCTGCTTAAATGAGAGTTAGGTTGCATTGAGGAAAATCTGAGCCCTAACCCTAACTACCCAAACCCTTAGCTAGGGTTAGGGTTAGCATTATTAGAAAACATAGAGGATGTTTGATGGCATGGCTGTGTTTTAGGACAGAAGTGAAATGTAGGAAAAGTGTTATTTCAATGTTCTCTGCACATTTTTTTTCTTGCATATATGGCTCTATATACTGCATTGCCCTAAATGGGGGTATTGTCTATATCCCCGAAAAGCAAAAGATTGAAAGAAAGTGTTTAAATGTCTCATTCTGTTGCATTTGACATTGAATGCAGTGGCATTTTAATAGGTGTAGCTAAAATTCATTGAGTTTTCCAGACTCTTAAGCTATTTAACGCTGATACCATGCTCATGGAGAGCACCATTCCACACAAAATTTGCAATAACAGAATACTTGTTAAAAACGGAAATTGTATCACAGTTGATATATTTTGTTAGTTTTGGCAAGGCTGCTAAGTCATTCCAGACTAATAGTTTGATGCCCTGGGTTATATTTTCTGCTTAAATGAGAGTTAGGTTGCATTGAGGAAAATCTGAGCCCTAACCCTAACTACCCAAACCCTTAGCTAGGGTTAGGGTTAGCATTATTAGAAAACATAGAGGATGTTTGATGGCATGGCTGTGTTTTAGGACAGAAGTGAAATGTAGGAAAAGTGTTATTTTAATGTTCTCGGCACATTTTTTTTCTTGCATATATGGCTCTATATACTGCATTGCCCTAAATGAGGGTATTGTCTAAATCCCCGAAAAGCAAAAGATTGAAAGAAAGTGTTTAAATGTCTCATTCTGTTGCATTTGGCATTGAATGCAGTAGCATTTTAATAGGTGTAGCTAAAATTCATTGAGTTTTCCAGACTCTTAAGCTATTTAACGCTGATACCATGCTCATGGAGAGCACCATTCCACACAAAATTTGCAATAACAGAATACTTGTCAAAAAATGAATTTGTTTCACAGTTGATATATTTTGTTAGTTGTGGCAAGGCTGCTAAGTCATTCCAGACTAATAGTTTGATGCCCTGGGTTATATTTTCTGCTTAAATGAGAGTTAGGTTGCATTGAGGAAAATCTGAGCCCTAACCCTAACTGCCCAAACCCTTAGCTAGGGTTAGGGTTAGCATTATTAGAAAACATAGAGGATGTTTGATGGCATGGCTGTGTTTTAGGACAGAAGTGAAATGTAGGAAAAGTGTTATTTTAATGTTCTCTGCACATTTTTTTTCTTGCATATATGGCTCTATATACTGCATTGCCCTAAATGGGGGTATTGTCTAAATCCCCGAAAAGCAAAAGATTGAAAGAAAGTGTTTAAATGTCTCATTCTGTTGCATTTGGCATTGAATGCAGTGGCATTTTAATAGGTGTAGCTAAAATTCATTGAGTTTTCCAGACTCTTAAGCTATTTAACGCTGATACCATGCTCATGGAGAGCACCATTCCACACAAAATTTGCAATAACAGAATACTTGTCAAAAAGTGAAATTGTATCACTGTTGATACATTTTGTTTGTTGTGGCAAGGCTGCTAAGTCATTCCAGACTAATAGTTTGATGCCCTGGGTTATATTTTCTGCTTAAATGAGAGTTAGGTTGCATTGAGGAAAATCTGAGCCCTAACCCTAACTGCCCAAACCCTTAGCTAGGGTTAGGGTTAGCATTATTAGAAAACATAGAGGATGTTTGATGGCATGGCTGTGTTTTAGGACAGAAGTGAAATGTAGGAAAAGTGTTATTTTAATGTTCTCTGCACTTTTTTTTTTCTTGCATATATGTCTCTATATACTGCATTGCCCTAAATGGGGATATTGTCTAAATCCCCGAAAAGCAAAAGAGTGAAAGAAAGTGTTTAAATGTCTCATTCTGTTGCATTTGGCATTGAATGCAGTGGCATTTTAATAGGTGTAGCTAAAATTCATTGAGTTTTCCAGACTCTTAAGCTATTTAACGCTGATACCATGCTCATGGAGAGCACCATTCCACACAAAATTTGCAATAACAGAATACTTGTCAAAAAATGAATTTGTTTCACAGTTGATATATTTTGTTAGTTGTGGCAAGGCTGCGAAGTCATTCCAGACTAATAGTTTGATGCCCTGGGTTATATTTTCTGCTTAAATGAGAGTTAGGTTGCATTGAGGAAAATCTGAGCCCTAACCCTAACTGCCCAAACCCTTAGCTAGGGTTAGGGTTAGCATTATTAGAAAACATAGAGGATGTTTGATGGCATGGCTGTGTTTTAGGACAGAAGTGAAATGTAGGAAAAGTGTTATTTTAATGTTCTCTGCACATTTTTTTTCTTGCATATATGGCTCTATATACTGCATTGCCCTAAATGGGGGTATTGTCTAAATCCCCGAAAAGCAAAAGATTGAAAGAAAGTGTTTAAATGTCTCATTCTGTTGCATTTGGCATTGAATGCAGTGGCATTTTAATAGGTGTAGCTAAAATTCATTGAGTTTTCCAGACTCTTAAGCTATTTAACGCTGATACCATGCTCATGGAGAGCACCATTCCACACAAAATTTGCAATAACAGAATACTTGTCAAAAAGTGAAATTGTATCACTGTTGATACATTTTGTTTGTTGTGGCAAGGCTGCTAAGTCATTCCAGACTAATAGTTTGATGCCCTGGGTTATATTTTCTGCTTAAATGAGAGTTAGGTTGCATTGAGGAAAATCTGAGCCCTAACCCTAACTGCCCAAACCCTTAGCTAGGGTTAGGGTTAGCATTATTAGAAAACATAGAGGATGTTTGATGGCATGGCTGTGTTTTAGGACAGAAGTGAAATGTAGGAAAAGTGTTATTTTAATGTTCTCTGCACTTTTTTTTTTCTTGCATATATGGCTCTATATACTGCATTGCCCTAAATGGGGATATTGTCTAAATCCCCGAAAAGCAAAAGAGTGAAAGAAAGTGTTTAAATGTCTTATTCTGTTGCATTTGGCATTGAATGCAGTGGCATTTTAATAGGTGTAGCTAAAATTTATTGAGTTTTCCAGACTCTTAAGCTATTTAACGCTGATACCATGCTCATGGAGAGCACCATTCCACACAAAATTTGCAATAACAGAATACTTGTTAAAAACGGAAATTGTATCACAGTTGATATATTTTGTTAGTTGTGGCAAGGCTGCTAAGTCATTCCAGACTAATAGTTTGATGCCCTGGGTTATATTTTCTGCTTAAATGAGAGTTAGGTTGCATTGAGGAAAATCTGAGCCCTAACCCTAACTACCCAAACCCTTAGCTAGGGTTAGGGTTAGCATTATTAGAAAACATAGAGGATGTTTGATGGCATGGCTGTGTTTTAGGACAGAAGTGAAATGTAGGAAAAGTGTTATTTTAATGTTCTCTGCACATTTTTTTTTCTTGCATATATGGCTCTATATACTGCATTGCCCTAAATGGGGGTATTGTCTAAATCCCCGAAAAGCAAAAGATTGAAAGAAAGTGTTTAAATGTCTCATTCTGTTGTATTTGATATTGAATGCAGTGGCATTTTAATAGGTGTAGCTAAAATTCATTGAGTTTTCCAGACTCTTAAGCTATTTAACGCTGATACCATGCTCATGGAGAGCACCATTCCACACAAAATTTGCAATAACAGAATACTTGTTAAAAACGGAAATTGTATCACAGTTGATATATTTTGTTAGTTTTGGCAAGGCTGCTAAGTCATTCCAGACTAATAGTTTGATGCCCTGGGTTATATTTTCTGCTTAAATGAGAGTTAGGTTGCATTGAGGAAAATCTGAGCCCTAACCCTAACTACCCAAACCCTTAGCTAGGGTTAGGGTTAGCATTATTAGAAAACATAGAGGATGTTTGATGGCATGGCTGTGTTTTAGGACAGAAGTGAAATGTAGGAAATGTGTTATTTTAATGTTCTCTGCACATTTTTTTTTCTTGCATATATGGCTCTATATACTGCATTGCCCTAAATGAGGGTATTGTCTAAATCCCCGAAAAGCAAAAGATTGAAAGAAAGTGTTTAAATGTCTCATTCTGTTGCATTTGGCATTGAATGCAGTGGCATTTTAATAGGTGTAGCTAAAATTCATTGAGTTTTCCAGACTCTTAAGCTATTTAACGCTGATACCATGCTCATGGAGAGCACCATTCCACACAAAATTTGCAATAACAGAATACTTGTCAAAAAATGAATTTGTTTCACAGTTGATATATTTTGTTAGTTGTGGCAAGGCTGCTAAGTCATTCCAGACTAATAGTTTGATGCCCTGGGTTATATTTTCTGCTTAAATGAGAGTTAGGTTGCATTGAGGAAAATCTGAGCCCTAACCCTAACTGCCCAAACCCTTAGCTAGGGTTAGGGTTAGCATTATTAGAAAACATAGAGGATGTTTGATGGCATGGCTGTGTTTTAGGACAGAAGTGAAATGTAGGAAAAGTGTTATTTTAATGTTCTCTGCACATTTTTTTTCTTGCATATATGGCTCTATATACTGCATTGCCCTAAATGGGGGTATTGTCTAAATCCCCGAAAAGCAAAAGATTGAAAGAAAGTGTTTAAATGTCTCATTCTGTTGCATTTGGCATTGAATGCAGTGGCATTTTAATAGGTGTAGCTAAAATTCATTGAGTTTTCCAGACTCTTAAGCTATTTAACGCTGATACCATGCTCATGGAGAGCACCATTCCACACAAAATTTGCAATAACAGAATACTTGTCAAAAAGTGAAATTGTATCACTGTTGATACATTTTGTTTGTTGTGGAAAGGCTGCTAAGTCATTCCAGACTAATAGTTTGATGCCCTGGGTTATATTTTCTGCTTAAATGAGAGTTAGGTTGCATTGAGGAAAATCTGAGCCCTAACCCTAACTGCCCAAACCCTTAGCTAGGGTTAGGGTTAGCATTATTAGAAAACATAGAGGATGTTTGATGGCATGGCTGTGTTTTAGGACAGAAGTGAAATGTAAGAAAAGTGTTATTTTAATGTTCTCTGCACATTTTTTTTTCTTGCATATATGGCTCTATATACTGCATTGCCCTAAATGAGGGTATTGTCTAAATCCCCGAAAAGCAAAAGATTGAAAGAAAGTGTTTAAATGTCTCATTCTGTTGCATTTGGCATTGAATGCAGTGGCATTTTAATAGGTGTAGCTAAAATTCATTGAGTTTTCCAGACTCTTAAGCTATTTAACGCTGATACCATGCTCATGGAGAGCACCATTCCACACAAAATTTGCAATAACAGAATACTTGTCAAAAAATGAATTTGTTTCACAGTTGATATATTTTGTTACTTGTGGCAAGGCTGCGAAGTCATTCCAGACTAATAGTTTGATGCCCTGGGTTATATTTTCTGCTTAAATGAGAGTTAGGTTGCATTGAGGAAAATCTGAGCCCTAACCCTAACTGCCCAAACCCTTAGCTAGGGTTAGGGTTAGCATTATTAGAAAACATAGAGGATGTTTGATGGCATGGCTGTGTTTTAGGACAGAAGTGAAATGTAGGATAAGTGTTATTTTAATGTTCTCTGCACATTTTTTTTCTTGCATATATGGCTCTATATACTGCATTGCCCTAAATGGGGGTATTGTCTAAATCCCCGAAAAGCAAAAGATTGAAAGAAAGTGTTTAAATGTCTCATTCTGTTGCATTTGGCATTGAATGCAGTGGCATTTTAATAGGTGTAGCTAAAATTCATTGAGTTTTCCAGACTCTTAAGCTATTTAACGCTGATACCATGCTCATGGAGAGCACCATTCCACACAAAATTTGCAATAACAGAATACTTGTCAAAAAGTGAAATTGTATCACTGTTGATACATTTTGTTTGTTGTGGCAAGGCTGCTAAGTCATTCCAGACTCATAGTTTGATGCCCTGGGTTATATTTTCTGCTTAAATGAGAGTTAGGTTGCATTGAGGAAAATCTGAGCCCTAACCCTAACTGCCTAAACCCTTAGCTAGGGTTAGGGTTAGCATTATTAGAAAACATAGAGGATGTTTGATGGCATGGCTGTGTTTTAGGACAGAAGTGAAATGTAAGAAAAGTGTTATTTTAATGTTCTCTGCACATTTTTTTTTCTTGCATATATGGCTCTATATACTGCATTGCCCTAAATGAGGGTATTGTCTAAATCCCCGAAAAGCAAAAGATTGAAAGAAAGTGTTTAAATGTCTCATTCTGTTGCATTTGGCATTGAATGCAGTGGCATTTTAATAGGTGTAGCTAAAATTCATTGAGTTTTCCAGACTCTTAAGCTATTTAACGCTGATACCATGCTCATGGAGAGCACCATTCCACACAAAATTTGCAATAACAGAATACTTGTCAAAAAATGAATTTGTTTCACAGTTGATATATTTTGTTAGTTGTGGCAAGGCTGCGAAGTCATTCCAGACTAATAGTTTGATGCCCTGGGTTATATTTTCTGCTTAAATGACAGTTAGGTTGCATTGAGGAAAATCTGAGCCCTAACCCTAACTGCCCAAACCCTTAGCTAGGGTTAGGGTTAGCATTATTAGAAAACATAGAGGATGTTTGATGGCATGGCTGTGTTTTAGGACAGAAGTGAAATGTAGGAAAAGTGTTATTTTAATGTTCTCTGCACATTTTTTTTTCTTCCATATATGGCTCTATATACTGCATTGCCCTAAATGGGGATATTGTCTAAATCCCCGAAAAGCAAAAGATTGAAAGAAAGTGTTTAAATGTCTTATTCTGTTGCATTTGGCATTGAATGCAGTGGCATTTTAATAGGTGTAGCTAAAATTCATTGAGTTTTCCAGACTCTTAAGCTATTTAACGCTGATACCATGCTCATGGAGAGCACCATTCCACACCAAATTTGCAATAACAGAATACTTGTCAAAAAGTGAAATTGTATCACTGTTGATACATTTTGTTTGTTGTGGCAAGGCTGCTAAGTCATTCCAGACTAATAGTTTGATGCCCTGGGTTATATTTTCTGCTTAAATGAGAGTTAGGTTGCATTGAGGAAAATCTGAACCCTAACCCTAACTGCCCAAACCCTTAGCTAGGGTTAGGGTTAGCATTATTAGAAAACATATAGGATGTTTGATGGCATGGCTGTGTTTTAGGACAGAAGTGAAATGTAGGAAAAGTGTTATTTTAATGTTCTCTGCACATTTTTTTTTCTTGCATATATGGCTCTATATACTGCATTGCCCTAAATGGGGATATTGTCTTAATCCCCGAAAAGCAAAAGATTGAAAGAAAGTGTTTAAATGTCTCATTCTGTTGCATTTGGCATTGAATGCAGTGGCATTTTAATAGGTGTAGCTAAAATTCATTGAGTTTTCCAGACTCTTAAGCTATTTAACGCTGATACCATGCTCATGGAGAGCACCATTCCACACAAAATTTGCAATAACAGAATACTTGTCAAAAAATGAATTTGTTTCACAGTTGATATATTTTGTTAGTTGTGGCAAGGCTGCTAAGTCATTCCAGACTAATAGTTTGATGCCCTGGGTTATATTTTCTGCTTAAATGAGAGTTAGGTTGCATTGAGGAAAATCTGAGCCCTAACCCTAACTGCCCAAACCCTTAGCTAGGGTTAGGGTTAGCATTATTAGAAAACATAGAGGATGTTTGATGGCATGGCTGTGTTTTAGGACAGAAGTGAAATGTAGGAAAAGTGTTATTTTAATGTTCTCTGCACATTTTTTTTCTTGCATATATGGCTCTATATACTGCATTGCCCTAAATGGGGATATTGTCTAAATCCCCGAAAAGCAAAAGATTGAAAGAAAGTGTTTAAATGTCTTATTCTGTTGCATTTGGCATTGAATGCAGTGGCATTTTAATAGGTGTAGCTAAAATTCATTGAGTTTTCCAGACTCTTAAGCTATTTAACGCTGATACCATGCTCATGGAGAGCACCATTCCACACAAAATTTGCAATAACAAAATACTTGTCAAAAAGTGAAATTGTATCACAGTTTATACATTTTGATTGTTGTGGCAAGGCTTCTAAGTCATTCCAGACTATCAGTTTGATGCCCTGGGTTATATTTTCTGCTTAAATGAGAGTTAGGTTGCATTGAGGAAAATCTGAGCCCTAACCCTAACTGCCCAAACCCTTAGCTAGGGTTAGGGTTAGCATTATTAGAAAACATAGAGGATGTTTGATGGCATGGCTGTGTTTAAGGACAGAAGTGAAATGTAGGAAAAGTGTTATTTTAATGTTCTCTGCACATTTTTTTTTCTTGCATATATGGCTCTATATACTGCATTGCCCTAAATGGGGATATTGTCTAAATCCCCGAAAAGCAAAAGATTGAAAGAAAGTGTTTAAATGTCTTATTCTGTTGCATTTGGCATTGAATGCAGTGGCATTTTAATAGGTGTAGCTAAAATTTATTGAGTTTTCCAGACTCTTAAGCTATTTAACGCTGATACCATGCTCATGGAGAGCACCATTCCACACAAAATTTGCAATAACAGAATACTTGTTAAAAACGGAAATTGTATCACAGTTGATATATTTTGTTAGTTGTGGCAAGGCTGCTAAGTCATTCCAGACTAATAGTTTGATGCCCTGGGTTATATTTTCTGCTTAAATGAGAGTTAGGTTGCATTGAGGAAAATCTGAGCCCTAACCCTAACTACCCAAACCCTTAGCTAGGGTTAGGGTTAGCATTATTAGAAAACATAGAGGATGTTTGATGGCATGGCTGTGTTTTAGGACAGAAGTGAAATGTAGGAAAAGTGTTATTTTAATGTTCTCTGCACATTTATTTTTTTTGCATATATGGCTCTATATACTGCATTGCCCTAAATGGGGGTATTGTCTAAATCCCCGAAAAGCAAAAGATTGAAAGAAAGTGTTTAAATGTCTCATTCTGTTGCATTTGACATTGAATGCAGTGGCATTTTAATAGGTGTAGCTAAAATTCATTGAGTTTTCCAGACTCTTAAGCTATTTAACGCTGATACCATGCTCATGGAGAGCACCATTCCACACAAAATTTGCAATAACAGAATACTTGTCAAAAAGTGAAATTGTATCACTGTTGATACATTTTGTTTGTTGTGGCAAGGCTGCTAAGTCATTCCAGACTAATAGTTTGATGCCCTGGGTTATATTTTCTGCTTAAATGAGAGTTAGGTTGCATTGAGGAAAATCTGAGCCCTAACCCTAACTGCCCAAACCCTTAGCTAGGGTTAGGGTTAGCATTATTAGAAAACATAGAGGATGTTTGATGGCATGGCTGTGTTTTAGGACAGAAGTGAAATGTAGGAAAAGTGTTATTTTAATGTTCTCTGCACATTTTTTTTTCTTGCATATATGGCTCTATATACTGCATTGCCCTAAATGAGGGTATTGTCTAAATCCCCGAAAAGCAAAAGATTGAAAGAAAGTGTTTAAATGTCTCATTCTGTTGCATTTGGCATTGAATGCAGTGGCATTTTAATAGGTGTAGCTAAAATTCATTGAGTTTTCCAGACTCTTAAGCTATTTAACGCTGATACCATGCTCATGGAGAGCACCATTCCACACAAAATTTGCAATAACAGAATACTTGTCAAAAAATGAATTTGTTTCACAGTTGATATATTTTGTTAGTTGTGGCAAGGCTGCTAAGTCATTCCAGACTAATAGTTTGATGCCCTGGGTTATATTTTCTGCTTAAATGAGAGTTAGGTTGCATTGAGGAAAATCTGAGCCCTAACCCTAACTGCCCAAACCCTTAGCTAGGGTTAGGGTTAGCATTATTAGAAAACATAGAGGATGTTTGATGGCATGGCTGTGTTTTAGGACAGAAGTGAAATGTAGGAAAAGTGTTATTTTAATGTTCTCTGCACATTTTTTTTCTTGCATATATGGCTCTATATACTGCATTGCCCTAAATGGGGGTATTGTCTAAATCCCCGAAAAGCAAAAGATTGAAAGAAAGTGTTTAAATGTCTCATTCTGTTGCATTTGGCATTGAATGCAGTGGCATTTTAATAGGTGTAGCTAAAATTCATTGAGTTTTCCAGACTCTTAAGCTATTTAACGCTGATACCATGCTCATGGAGAGCACCATTCCACACAAAATTTGCAATAACAGAATACTTGTCAAAAAGTGAAATTGTATCACTGTTGATACATTTTGTTTGTTGTGGAAAGGCTGCTAAGTCATTCCAGACTAATAGTTTGATGCCCTGGGTTATATTTTCTGCTTAAATGAGAGTTAGGTTGCATTGAGGAAAATCTGAGCCCTAACCCTAACTGCCCAAACCCTTAGCTAGGGTTAGGGTTAGCATTATTAGAAAACATAGAGGATGTTTGATGGCATGGCTGTGTTTTAGGACAGAAGTGAAATGTAAGAAAAGTGTTATTTTAATGTTCTCTGCACATTTTTTTTTCTTGCATATATGGCTCTATATACTGCATTGCCCTAAATGAGGGTATTGTCTAAATCCCCGAAAAGCAAAAGATTGAAAGAAAGTGTTTAAATGTCTCATTCTGTTGCATTTGGCATTGAATGCAGTGGCATTTTAATAGGTGTAGCTAAAATTCATTGAGTTTTCCAGACTCTTAAGCTATTTAACGCTGATACCATGCTCATGGAGAGCACCATTCCACACAAAATTTGCAATAACAGAATACTTGTCAAAAAATGAATTTGTTTCACAGTTGATATATTTTGTTACTTGTGGCAAGGCTGCGAAGTCATTCCAGACTAATAGTTTGATGCCCTGGGTTATATTTTCTGCTTAAATGAGAGTTAGGTTGCATTGAGGAAAATCTGAGCCCTAACCCTAACTGCCCAAACCCTTAGCTAGGGTTAGGGTTAGCATTATTAGAAAACATAGAGGATGTTTGATGGCATGGCTGTGTTTTAGGACAGAAGTGAAATGTAGGATAAGTGTTATTTTAATGTTCTCTGCACATTTTTTTTCTTGCATATATGGCTCTATATACTGCATTGCCCTAAATGGGGGTATTGTCTAAATCCCCGAAAAGCAAAAGATTGAAAGAAAGTGTTTAAATGTCTCATTCTGTTGCATTTGGCATTGAATGCAGTGGCATTTTAATAGGTGTAGCTAAAATTCATTGAGTTTTCCAGACTCTTAAGCTATTTAACGCTGATACCATGCTCATGGAGAGCACCATTCCACACAAAATTTGCAATAACAGAATACTTGTCAAAAAGTGAAATTGTATCACTGTTGATACATTTTGTTTGTTGTGGCAAGGCTGCTAAGTCATTCCAGACTCATAGTTTGATGCCCTGGGTTATATTTTCTGCTTAAATGAGAGTTAGGTTGCATTGAGGAAAATCTGAGCCCTAACCCTAACTGCCTAAACCCTTAGCTAGGGTTAGGGTTAGCATTATTAGAAAACATAGAGGATGTTTGATGGCATGGCTGTGTTTTAGGACAGAAGTGAAATGTAAGAAAAGTGTTATTTTAATGTTCTCTGCACATTTTTTTTTCTTGCATATATGGCTCTATATACTGCATTGCCCTAAATGAGGGTATTGTCTAAATCCCCGAAAAGCAAAAGATTGAAAGAAAGTGTTTAAATGTCTCATTCTGTTGCATTTGGCATTGAATGCAGTGGCATTTTAATAGGTGTAGCTAAAATTCATTGAGTTTTCCAGACTCTTAAGCTATTTAACGCTGATACCATGCTCATGGAGAGCACCATTCCACACAAAATTTGCAATAACAGAATACTTGTCAAAAAATGAATTTGTTTCACAGTTGATATATTTTGTTAGTTGTGGCAAGGCTGCGAAGTCATTCCAGACTAATAGTTTGATGCCCTGGGTTATATTTTCTGCTTAAATGACAGTTAGGTTGCATTGAGGAAAATCTGAGCCCTAACCCTAACTGCCCAAACCCTTAGCTAGGGTTAGGGTTAGCATTATTAGAAAACATAGAGGATGTTTGATGGCATGGCTGTGTTTTAGGACAGAAGTGAAATGTAGGAAAAGTGTTATTTTAATGTTCTCTGCACATTTTTTTTTCTTCCATATATGGCTCTATATACTGCATTGCCCTAAATGGGGATATTGTCTAAATCCCCGAAAAGCAAAAGATTGAAAGAAAGTGTTTAAATGTCTTATTCTGTTGCATTTGGCATTGAATGCAGTGGCATTTTAATAGGTGTAGCTAAAATTCATTGAGTTTTCCAGACTCTTAAGCTATTTAACGCTGATACCATGCTCATGGAGAGCACCATTCCACACCAAATTTGCAATAACAGAATACTTGTCAAAAAGTGAAATTGTATCACTGTTGATACATTTTGTTTGTTGTGGCAAGGCTGCTAAGTCATTCCAGACTAATAGTTTGATGCCCTGGGTTATATTTTCTGCTTAAATGAGAGTTAGGTTGCATTGAGGAAAATCTGAACCCTAACCCTAACTGCCCAAACCCTTAGCTAGGGTTAGGGTTAGCATTATTAGAAAACATATAGGATGTTTGATGGCATGGCTGTGTTTTAGGACAGAAGTGAAATGTAGGAAAAGTGTTATTTTAATGTTCTCTGCACATTTTTTTTTCTTGCATATATGGCTCTATATACTGCATTGCCCTAAATGGGGATATTGTCTTAATCCCCGAAAAGCAAAAGATTGAAAGAAAGTGTTTAAATGTCTCATTCTGTTGCATTTGGCATTGAATGCAGTGGCATTTTAATAGGTGTAGCTAAAATTCATTGAGTTTTCCAGACTCTTAAGCTATTTAACGCTGATACCATGCTCATGGAGAGCACCATTCCACACAAAATTTGCAATAACAGAATACTTGTCAAAAAATGAATTTGTTTCACAGTTGATATATTTTGTTAGTTGTGGCAAGGCTGCTAAGTCATTCCAGACTAATAGTTTGATGCCCTGGGTTATATTTTCTGCTTAAATGAGAGTTAGGTTGCATTGAGGAAAATCTGAGCCCTAACCCTAACTGCCCAAACCCTTAGCTAGGGTTAGGGTTAGCATTATTAGAAAACATAGAGGATGTTTGATGGCATGGCTGTGTTTTAGGACAGAAGTGAAATGTAGGAAAAGTGTTATTTTAATGTTCTCTGCACATTTTTTTTCTTGCATATATGGCTCTATATACTGCATTGCCCTAAATGGGGATATTGTCTAAATCCCCGAAAAGCAAAAGATTGAAAGAAAGTGTTTAAATGTCTTATTCTGTTGCATTTGGCATTGAATGCAGTGGCATTTTAATAGGTGTAGCTAAAATTCATTGAGTTTTCCAGACTCTTAAGCTATTTAACGCTGATACCATGCTCATGGAGAGCACCATTCCACACAAAATTTGCAATAACAAAATACTTGTCAAAAAGTGAAATTGTATCACAGTTTATACATTTTGATTGTTGTGGCAAGGCTTCTAAGTCATTCCAGACTATCAGTTTGATGCCCTGGGTTATATTTTCTGCTTAAATGAGAGTTAGGTTGCATTGAGGAAAATCTGAGCCCTAACCCTAACTGCCCAAACCCTTAGCTAGGGTTAGGGTTAGCATTATTAGAAAACATAGAGGATGTTTGATGGCATGGCTGTGTTTAAGGACAGAAGTGAAATGTAGGAAAAGTGTTATTTTAATGTTCTCTGCACATTTTTTTTTCTTGCATATATGGCTCTATATACTGCATTGCCCTAAATGGGGATATTGTCTAAATCCCCGAAAAGCAAAAGATTGAAAGAAAGTGTTTAAATGTCTTATTCTGTTGCATTTGGCATTGAATGCAGTGGCATTTTAATAGGTGTAGCTAAAATTTATTGAGTTTTCCAGACTCTTAAGCTATTTAACGCTGATACCATGCTCATGGAGAGCACCATTCCACACAAAATTTGCAATAACAGAATACTTGTTAAAAACGGAAATTGTATCACAGTTGATATATTTTGTTAGTTGTGGCAAGGCTGCTAAGTCATTCCAGACTAATAGTTTGATGCCCTGGGTTATATTTTCTGCTTAAATGAGAGTTAGGTTGCATTGAGGAAAATCTGAGCCCTAACCCTAACTACCCAAACCCTTAGCTAGGGTTAGGGTTAGCATTATTAGAAAACATAGAGGATGTTTGATGGCATGGCTGTGTTTTAGGACAGAAGTGAAATGTAGGAAAAGTGTTATTTTAATGTTCTCTGCACATTTATTTTTTTTGCATATATGGCTCTATATACTGCATTGCCCTAAATGGGGGTATTGTCTAAATCCCCGAAAAGCAAAAGATTGAAAGAAAGTGTTTAAATGTCTCATTCTGTTGCATTTGACATTGAATGCAGTGGCATTTTAATAGGTGTAGCTAAAATTCATTGAGTTTTCCAGACTCTTAAGCTATTTAACGCTGATACCATGCTCATGGAGAGCACCATTCCACACAAAATTTGCAATAACAGAATACTTGTCAAAAAGTGAAATTGTATCACTGTTGATACATTTTGTTTGTTGTGGCAAGGCTGCTAAGTCATTCCAGACTAATAGTTTGATGCCCTGGGTTATATTTTCTGCTTAAATGAGAGTTAGGTTGCATTGAGGAAAATCTGAGCCCTAACCCTAACTGCCCAAACCCTTAGCTAGGGTTAGGGTTAGCATTATTAGAAAACATAGAGGATGTTTGATGGCATGGCTGTGTTTTAGGACAGAAGTGAAATGTAGGAAAAGTGTTATTTTAATGTTCTCTGCACATTTTTTTTTCTTGCATATATGGCTCTATATACTGCATTGCCCTAAATGAGGGTATTGTCTAAATCCCCGAAAAGCAAAAGATTGAAAGAAAGTGTTTAAATGTCTCATTCTGTTGCATTTGGCATTGAATGCAGTGGCATTTTAATAGGTGTAGCTAAAATTCATTGAGTTTTCCAGACTCTTAAGCTATTTAACGCTGATACCATGCTCATGGAGAGCACCATTCCACACAAAATTTGCAATAACAGAATACTTGTCAAAAAATGAATTTGTTTCACAGTTGATATATTTTGTTAGTTGTGGCAAGGCTGCTAAGTCATTCCAGACTAATAGTTTGATGCCCTGGGTTATATTTTCTGCTTAAATGAGAGTTAGGTTGCATTGAGGAAAATCTGAGCCCTAACCCTAACTGCCCAAACCCTTAGCTAGGGTTAGGGTTAGCATTATTAGAAAACATAGAGGATGTTTGATGGCATGGCTGTGTTTTAGGACAGAAGTGAAATGTAGGAAAAGTGTTATTTTAATGTTCTCTGCACATTTTTTTTCTTGCATATATGGCTCTATATACTGCATTGCCCTAAATGGGGGTATTATCTAAATCCCCGAAAATCAAAAGATTGAAAGAAAGTGTTTAAATGTCTCATTCTGTTGCATTTGGCATTGAATGCAGTGGCATTTTAATAGGTGTAGCTAAAATTCATTGAGTTTTCCAGACTCTTAAGCTATTTAAAGCTGATACCATGCTCATGGAGAGCACCATTCCACACAAAATTTGCAATAACAGAATACTTGTCAAAAAATGAATTTGTTTCACAGTTGATATATTTTGTTAGTTGTGGCAAGTGTGCGAAGTCATTCCAGACTAATAGTTTGATGCCCTGGGTTATATTTTCTGCTTAAATGAGAGTTAGGTTGCATTGAGGAAAATCTGAGCCCTAACCCTAACTGCCCAAACCCTTAGCTAGGGTTAGGGTTAGCATTATTAGAAAACATAGAGGATGTTTGATGGCATGGCTGTGTTTTAGGACAGAAGTGAAATGTAGGAAAAGTGTTATTTTAATGTTCTCTGCACATTTTTTTTTCTTGCATATATGGCTCTATATACTGCATTGCCCTAAATGGGGATATTGTCTAAATCCCCGAAAAGCAAAAGATTGAAAGAAAGTGTTTAAATGTCTTATTCTGTTGCATTTGGCATTGAATGCAGTGGCATTTTAATAGGTGTAGCTAAAATTCATTGAGTTTTCCAGACTCTTAAGCTATTTAACGCTGATACCATGCTCATGGAGAGCACCATTCCACACAAAATTTGCAATAACAGAATACTTGTCAAAAAATGAATTTGTTTCCAGTTGATATATTTTTTTAGTTGTGGCAAGGCTGCTAAGTCATTCCAGACGAATAGTTTGATGCCCTGGGTTATGTTTTCTGCTTAAATGAGAGATAGGTTGCATTGAGGAAAATCTGAGCCCTAACCCTAACTGCCCAAACCCTTAGCTAGGGTTAGGGTTAGCATTATTAGAAAACATAGAGGATGTTTGATGGCATGGCTGTGTTTTAGGACAGAAGTGAAATGTAGGAAAAGTGTTATTTTAATGTTCTCTGCACATTTTTTTTCTTGCATATATGGCTCTATATACTGCATTGCCCTAAATGGCGGTATTGTCTAAATCCCCGAAAAGCAAAAGATTGAAAGAAAGTGTATAAATGTCTCATTCTGTTGCATTTGGCATTGAATGCAGTGGCATTTTAATAGGTGTAGCTAAAATTCATTGAGTTTTCCAGACTCTTAAGCTATTTAACGCTGATACCATGCTCATGGAGAGCACCATTCCACACAAAATTTGCAATAACAGAATACTTGTCAAAAAGTGAAATTGTATCACTGTTGATACATTTTGTTTGTTGTGGCAAGGCTGCTAAGTCATTCCAGACTAATAGTTTGATGCCCTGGGTTATATTTTCTGCTTAAATGAGAGTTAGGTTGCATTGAGGAAAATCTGAGCCCTAACCCTAACTGCCCAAACCCTTAGCTAGGGTTAGGGTTAGCATTATTAGAAAACATAGAGGATGTTTGATGGCATGGCTGTGTTTTAGGACAGAAGTGAAATGTAGGAAAAGTGTTATTTTAATGTTCTCTGCACATTTTTTTTTCTTGCATATATGGCTCTATGTACTGCATTGCCCTAAATGGGGATATTGTCTAAATCCCCGAAAAGCAAAAGATTGAAAGAAAGTGTTTAAATGTCTTATTCTGTTGCATTTGGCATTGAATGCAGTGGCATTTTAATAGGTGTAGCTAAAATTCATTGAGTTTTCCAGACTCTTAAGCTATTTAACGCTGATACCATGGTCATGGAGAGCACCATTCCACACAAAATTTGCAATAACAGAATACTTGTCAAAAAATGAATTTGTTTCCAGTTGATATATTTTTTTAGTTGTGGCAAGGCTGCTAAGTCATTCCAGACTAATAGTTTGATGCCCTGGGTTATATTTTCTGCTTAAATGAGAGATAAGTTGCATTGAGGAAAATCTGAGCCCTAACCCTAACTGCCCAAACCCTTAGCTAGGGTTAGGGTTAGCATTATTAGAAAACATAGAGGATGTTTGATGGCATGGCTGTGTTTTAGGACAGAAGTGAAATGTAGGAAAAGTGTTATTTTAATGTTCTCTGCACATTTTTTTTCTTGCATATATGGCTCTATATACTGCATTGCCCTAAATGGGGGTATTGTCTAAATCCCCGAAAAGCAAAAGATTGAAAGAAAGTGTTTAAATGTCTCATTCTGTTGCATTTGGCATTGAATGCAGTGGCATTTTAATAGGTGTAGCTAAAATTCATTGAGTTTTCCAGACTCTTAAGCTATTTAACGCTGATACCATGCTCATGGAGAGCACCATTCCACACAAAATTTGCAATAACAGAATACTTGTCAAAAAGTGAAATTGTATCACTGTTGATACATTTTGTTTGTTGTGGCAAGGCTGCTAAGTCATTCCAGACTAATAGTTTGATGCCCTGGGTTATATTTTCTGCTTAAATGACAGTTAGGTTGCATTGAGGAAAATCTGAGCCCTAACCCTAACTGTCCAAACCCTTAGCTAGGGTTAGGGTTAGCATTATTAGAAAACATAGAGGATGTTTGATGGCATGGCTGTGTTTTAGGACAGAAGTGAAATGTAGGAAAAGTGTTATTTTAATGTTCTCTGCACATTTTTTTTTCTTGCATATATGGCTCTATATACTGCATTGCCCTAAATGGGGATATTTTCTAAATCCCCGAAAAGCAAAAGATTGAAAGAAAGTGTTTAAATGTCTTATTCTGTTGCATTTGGCATTGAATGCAGTGGCATTTTAATAGGTGTAGCTAAAATTTATTGAGTTTTCCAGACTCTTAAGCTATTTAACGCTGATACCATGCTCATGGAGAGCACCATTCCACACAAAATTTGCAATAACAGAATACTTGTTAAAAACGGAAATTGTATCACAGTTGATATATTTTGTTAGTTGTGGCAAGGCTGCTAAGTCATTCCAGACTAATAGTTTGATGCCCTGGGTTATATTTTCTGCTTAAATGAGAGTTAGGTTGCATTGAGGAAAATCTGAGCCCTAACCCTACCTGCCCAAACCCTTAGCTAGGGTTAGGGTTAGCATTATTAGAAAACATAGAGGATGTTTGATGGCATGGCTGTGTTTTAGGACAGAAGTGAAATGTAGGAAAAGTGTTATTTTAATGTTCTCTGCACATTTTTTTTTCTTGCATATATGGCTCTATATACTGCATTGCCCTAAATGGGGATATTGTCTAAATCCCCGAAAAGCAAAAGATTGAAAGAAAGTGTTTAAATGTCTTATTCTGTTGCATTTGGCATTGAATGCACTGGCATTTTAATAGGTGTAGCTAAAATTCATTGAGTTTTCCAGACTCTTAAGCTATTTAACGCTGATACCATGCTCATGGAGAGCACCATTCCACACAAAATTTGCAATAACAGAATACTTGTCAAAAAATGAATTTGTTTCACAGTTGATATATTTTGTTAGTTGTGGCAAGGCTGCTAAGTCATTCCAGACTAATAGTTTGATGCCCTGGGTTATATTTTCTGCTTAAATGAGAGTTAGGTTGCATTGAGGAAAATCTGAGCCCTAACCCTAACTGCCCAAACCCTTAGCTAGGGTTAGGGTTAGCATTATTAGAAAACATAGAGGATGTTTGATGGCATGGCTGTGTTTTAGGACCGAAGTGAAATGTAGGAAAAGTGTTATTTTAATGTTCTCTGCACATTTTTTTTCTTGCATATATGGCTCTATATACTGCATTGCCCTAAATGGGGGTATTGTCTAAATCCCCGAAAAGCAAAAGATTGAAAGAAAGTGTTTAAATGTCTCATTCTGTTGCATTTGGCATTGAATGCAGTGGCATTTTAATAGGTGTAGCTAAAATTCATTGAGTTTTCCAGACTCTTAACCTATTTAACGCTGATACCATGCTCATGGAGAGCACCATTCCACACAAAATTTGCAATAACAGAATACTTGTCAAAAAGTGAAATTGTATCACTGTTGATACATTTTGTTTGTTGTGGCAAGGCTGCTAAGTCATTCCAGACTAATAGTTTGATGCCCTGGGTTATATTTTCTGCTTAAATGAGAGATAGGTTGCATTGAGGAAAATCTGAGCCCTAACCCTAACTGCCCAAACCCTTAGCTAGGGTTAGGGATAGCATTATTAGAAACCATAGAAGATGTTTGATGGCATGGCTGTGTTTTAGGACAGAAGTGAAATGTAGGAAAAGTGTTATTTTAATGTTCTCTGCACATTTTTTTTTTTGCATATATGGCTCTATGTACTGCATTGCCCTAAATGGGGATATTGTCTAAATCCCCGAAAAGCAAAAGATTGAAAGAAAGTGTTTAAATGTCTTATTCTGTTGCATTTGGCATTGAATGCACTGGCATTTTAATAGGTGTAGCTAAAATTTATTGAGTTTTCCAGACTCTTAAGCTATTTAACGCTGATACCATGGTCATGGAGAGCACCATTCCACGCAAAATTTGCAATAACAGAATACTTGTCAAAAAATGAATTTGTTTCCAGTTGATATATTTTTTTAGTTGTGGCAAGGCTGCTAAGTCATTCCAGACTAATAGTTTGATGCCCTGGGTTATATTTTCTGCTTAAATGAGAGATAAGTTGCATTGAGGAAAATCTGAGCCCTAACCCTAACTGCCCAAACCCTTAGCTAGGGTTAGGGTTAGCATTATTAGAAAACATAGAGGATGTTTGATGGCATGGCTGTGTTTTAGGACAGAAGTGAAATGTAGGAAAAGTGTTATTTTAATGTTCTCTGCACATTTTTTTTCTTGCATATATGGCTCTATATACTGCATTGCCCTAAATGGGGGTATTGTCTAAATCCCCGAAAAGCAAAAGATTGAAAGAAAGTGTTTAAATGTCTCATTCTGTTGCATTTGGCATTGAATGCAGTGGCATTTTAATAGGTGTAGCTAAAATTCATTGAGTTTTCCAGACTCTTAAGCTATTTAACGCTGATACCATGCTCATGGAGAGCACCATTCCACACAAAATTTGCAATAACAGAATACTTGTCAAAAAGTGAAATTGTATCACTGTTGATACATTTTGTTTGTTGTGGCAAGGCTGCTAAGTCATTCCAGACTAATAGTTTGATGCCCTGGGTTATATTTTCTGCTTAAATGACAGTTAGGTTGCATTGAGGAAAATCTGAGCCCTAACCCTAACTGCCCAAACCCTTAGCTAGGGTTAGGGTTAGCATTATTAGAAAACATAGAGGATGTTTGATGGCATGGCTGTGTTTTAGGACAGAAGTGAAATGTAGGAAAAGTGTTATTTTAATGTTCTCTGCACATTTTTTTTTTCTTGCATATATGGCTCTATATACTGCATTGCCCTAAATGGGGATATTTTCTAAATCCCCGAAAAGCAAAAGATTGAAAGAAAGTGTTTAAATGTCTTATTCTGTTGCATTTGGCATTGAATGCAGTGGCATTTTAATAGGTGTAGCTAAAATTTATTGAGTTTTCCAGACTCTTAAGCTATTTAACGCTGATACCATGCTCATGGAGAGCACCATTCCACACAAAATTTGCAATAACAGAATACTTGTTAAAAACGGAAATTGTATCACAGTTGATATATTTTGTTAGTTGTGGCAAGGCTGCTAAGTCATTCCAGACTAATAGTTTGATGCCCTGGGTTATATTTTCTGCTTAAATGACAGTTAGGTTGCATTGAGGAAAATCTGAGCCCTAACCCTAACTGCCCAAACCCTTAGCTAGGGTTAGGGTTAGCATTATTAGAAAACGTAGAGGATGTTTGATGGCATGGCTGTGTTTTAGGACCGAAGTGAAATGTAGGAAAAGTGTTATTTTAATGTTCTCTGCACATTTTTTTTTTTTGCATATATGGCTCTATATACTACATTTCCCTAAATGAGGGTATTGTCTAAATCCCCTAAAAGCAAAGGATTGAAAGAAAGTGTTTAAATGTCTCATTCTGTTGCATTTGGCATTGAATGCAGTGGCATTTTAATAGGTGTAGCTAAAATTCATTGAGTTTTCCAGACTCTTAAGCTATTTAACGCTGATACCATGCTCATGGAGAGCACCATTCCACACAAAATTTGCAATAACAGAATACTTGTCAAAAAATGAATTTGTTTCACAGTTGATATATTTTGTTAGTTGTGGCAAGGCTGCTAAGTCATTCCAGACTAATAGTTTGATGCCCTGGGTTATATTTTCTGCTTAAATGAGAGTTAGGTTGCATTGAGGAAAATCTGAGCCCTAACCCTAACTGCCCAAACCCTTAGCTAGGGTTAGGGTTAGCATTATTAGAAAACATAGAGGATGTTTGATGGCATGGCTGTGTTTTAGGACAGAAGTGAAATGTAGGAAAAGTGTTATTTTAATGTTCTCTGCACATTTTTTTTTCTTGCATATATGGCTCTATATACTGCATTGCCCTAAATGGGGATATTGTCTAAATCCCCGAAAAGCAAAAGATTGAAAGAAAGTGTTTAAATGTCTTATTCTGTTGCATTTGGCATTGAATGCAGTGGCATTTTAATAGGTGTAGCTAAAATTTATTGAGTTTTCCAGACTCTTAAGCTATTTAACGCTGATACCATGCTCATGGAGAGCACCATTCCACACAAAATTTGCAATAACAGAATACTTGTTAAAAACGGAAATTGTATCACAGTTGATATATTTTGTTAGTTGTGGCAAGGCTGCTAAGTCATTCCAGACTAATAGTTTGATGCCCTGGGTTATATTTTCTGCTTAAATGAGAGATAGGTTGCATTGAGGAAAATCTGAGCCCTAACCCTAACTGCCCAAACCCTTAGCTAGGGTTAGGGTTAGCATTATTAGAAAACATAGAGGATGTTTGATGGCATGGCTGTGTTTTAGGACAGAAGTGAAATGTAGGAAAAGTGTTATTTTAATGTTCTCTGCACATTTTGTTTCTTGCATATATGGCTCTATATACTGCATTGCCCTAAATGGGGATATTGTCTAAATCCCCGAAAAGCAAAAGATGGAAGGAAAGTGTTTAAATGTCTTATTCTGTTGCATTTGGCATTGAATGCACTGGCATTTTAATAGGTGTAGCTAAAATGTATTGAGGTTTCCAGACTCTTAAGCTATTTAACGGTGATACCATGCTCATGGAGAGCACCATTCCACACAAAATTTGCAATAACAGAATACTTGTCAAAAAATGAATTTGTTTCACAGTTGATATATTTTGTTAGTTGTGGCAAGGCTGCTAAGTCATTCCAGACTAATAGTTTGATGCCCTGGGTTATATTTTCTGCTTAAATGAGAGTTAGGTTGCATTGAGGAAAATCTGAGCCCTAACCCTAACTGCCCAAACCCTTAGCTAGGGTTAGGGTTAGCATTATTAGAAAACAAAGAGGATGTTTGATGGCATGGCTGTGTTTTAGGACAGAAGTGAAATGTAGGAAAAGTGTTATTTTAATGTTCTCTGCACATTTTTTTTTCTTGCATATATGGCTCTATATACTGCATTGCCCTAATTGGGGATATTGTCTAAATCCCCGAAAAGCAAAAGATTGAAAGAAAGTGTTTAAATGTCTCATTCTGTTGCATTTGGCATTGAATGCACTGGCATTTTAATAGGTGTATCTAAAATTTATTGAGTTTTCCAGACTCTTAAGCTATTTAACGCTGATACCATGCTCATGGAGAGCACCATTCCACACAAAATTTGCAATAACAGAATACTTGTCAAAAAGTGAAATTGTACCACAGTTGATACATTTTGTTAGTTGTGGCAAGGCTGCTAAGTCATTCCAGACTAATACTTTGATGCCCTGGGTTATATTTTCTGCCTAAATGAGAGTTAGGTTGCATTGAAGAAAATCTGAACCCTAACCCTAACTGCCCAAACCCTTAGCTAGGGTTAGGGTTAGCATTATTAGAAATCATAGAGGATGTTTGATGGCATGGCTGTGTTTTAGGACAGAAGTGAAATGTAGGAAAAGTGTTATTTTAATGTTCTCTGCACATTTTTTTTTCTTGCATATATGGCTCTATATACTGCATTGCCCTAAATGGGGATATTGTCTAAATCCCCGAAAAGCAAAAGATTGAAAGAAAGTGTTTAAATGTCTCATTCTGTTGCATTTGGCATTGAATGCACTGGCATTTTAATAGGTGTAGCTAAAATTCATTGAGTTTTCCAGACTCTTAAGCTGTTTAACGCTGATACCATGCTCATGGAGAGCACCATTCCACACAAAATTTGCAATAACAGAATACTTGTCAAAAAATGAATTTGTTTCACAGTTGATATATTTTGTTAGTTGTGGCAAGGCTGTTAAGTCATTCAAGTCTAATACTTTGATGCCCTGGGTTATATTTTCTGCTTAAATGAGAGTTAGATTGCATTGAAGAAAATCTGAACCCTAACCCTAACTGCCCAAACCCTTAGCTAGGGTTAGGGTTAGCATTATTAGAAAACATAGAGGATGTTTGATGGCATGGCTGTGTTTTAGGACAGAAGTGAAATGTGGGAAAAGTGTTATTTTAATGTTCTCTGCACATTTTTTTTTCTTGCATACAGTGGTGTGAAAAAGTGTTTGCCCCCTTCCTGATTTCTTTTTTTTTTGCATGTTTGTCACACTGAAATGTTTCAGATCATCAAACAAATTGAAATATTAGACAAAGATAACACAAGTAAACACAAAATGCAGATTTTAAATGTAGGTTTTTATTATTAAGGGAAAAAAAAATCCAAACCTACATGGCCCTGTGTGAAAAAGTGATTGCCCCCCCCCTTGTTAAAACATAAATCAACTGTGGTTTATCACATCTTTGGAAAGCTCAATTGAATTTCAATTGTTCAATTTCTCTAGCCACACCCAGGCCTGATTACTGCCACACCTGTTCTCAATCAAGAAATCACTTAAATAGGACCTGCCTGACAAAGTGAAGTAGACCAAAAGATCCTCAAAAGCTAGACATCATGCTGCGATCCAAAGAAATTCAGGAACAAATGAGAAACAGAGTAATTGAGATTTATCAGTCTGGAAAAGGTTATAAAGCCATTTCTAAAGCTTTGGGACTCCAGCGAACCACAGTGAGAGCCATTATCCACAAATGGCGAAAACATGGAACAGTGGTGAACCTTCCCAGGAGTGGCTGGCCGACCAAAATTACCCCAAGAGCGCAGCGACGACTCATCCAAGAGGTCACAAAAAACCCCACAACAACATCCAAAGAACTGCAGGCTTCACTTGCCTCAGTTAAGGTCAGTGTTCATGACTCCACCATAAGAAAGAGACTGGGCAAAAATGGCCTGCATGGCAGAGTTCCAAGATGAAAACCACTGCTGAGCAAAAAGAACATAAAGGCTCGTCTCAGTTTTGCCAGAAAACATCTTGATGATCCCCAAGACTTTTGGGAAAATACTCTGTGGACTGACGTGACAAAAGTTGAACTTTTTGGAAGGTGTGTGTCCCATTACATCTGGCGTAAAAGTAACACAGCGTTTCAGAAAAGGAACATCATACCAACAGTAAAATATGGTGGTGGTAGTGTGATGGTCTGGGGCTGTTTTGCTGCTTCAGGACCTGGAAGACTTGCTGTGGTAAATGGAACCATGAATTCTGCTGTCTACCAAAAAATCCTGAAGGAGAATGTCCGGCCATCTGTTCGTGACCTCAAGCTGAAGCGCACTTGGGTTCTGCAGCAGGACAATGATCCAAAACACACCAGCAAGTCCACCTCTGAATGGCTTAAGAAAAACAAAATGAAGACTTTGGAGTGGCGTAGTCAAAGTCCTGACCTGAATCCGATTGAGATGTTGTGGCATGACCTTAAAAAAGCGGTTAAGGCTCAAAAATCCTCCAATGTGGCTGAATTACAACAATTCTGCAAAGATGAGTGGGCCAAAATTCCTCCACAGCGCTGTAAAAGACTCATTGCCAGTTATCGCAAATGTTTGATTGCAGTTGTTGCTGCTAAGGGTGGCCCAACCAGTTATTGAGTTTAGGGGGCAATCACTTTTTCACACAGGGCCATGTAGGTTTGGATTTTTTTTTCCCTTAATTATAAAAACCTTCATTTAAAAACTGCATTTTGTGTTTACTTGTGTTATCTTTGTCTAATATTTTAATTTGTTTGATGATCTGAAACATTTCAGTGTGACAAACATGCAAAAAAATAAGAAATCAGGAAGGGGGCAAACACTTTTTCACACCACTGTATATGGCTCTATATACTGCATTGCCCTAAATGGGGATATTGTCTAAATCCCCGAAAAGCAAAAGATTGAAAGAAAGTGTTTTAATGTCTCATTCTGTTGCATTTGGCATTGAATGCAGTGGCATTTTAATAGGTGTAGCTAAAATTTATTGAGTTTTCCAGACTCTTAAGCTATTTAACGCTGATACCATGCTCATGGAGAGCACCATTCCACACAAAATTTGCAATAACAGAATACTTGTTAAAAACGGAAATTGTATCACAGTTGATATATTTTGTTAGTTGTGGCAAGGCTGCTAAGTCATTCCAGACTAATAGTTTGATGCCCTGGGTTATATTTTCTGCTTAAATGACAGTTAGGTTGCATTGAGGAAAATCTGAGCCCTAACCCTAACTGCCCAAACCCTTAGCTAGGGTTAGGGTTAGCATTATTAGAAAACGTAGAGGATGTTTGATGGCATGGCTGTGTTTTAGGACCGAAGTGAAATGTAGGAAAAGTGTTATTTTAATGTTCTCTGCACATTTTTTTTTTTTGCATATATGGCTCTATATACTACATTTCCCTAAATGAGGGTATTGTCTAAATCCCCTAAAAGCAAAGGATTGAAAGAAAGTGTTTAAATGTCTCATTCTGTTGCATTTGGCATTGAATGCAGTGGCATTTTAATAGGTGTAGCTAAAATTCATTGAGTTTTCCAGACTCTTAAGCTATTTAACGCTGATACCATGCTCATGGAGAGCACCATTCCACACAAAATTTGCAATAACAGAATACTTGTCAAAAAATGAATTTGTTTCACAGTTGATATATTTTGTTAGTTGTGGCAAGGCTGCTAAGTCATTCCAGACTAATAGTTTGATGCCCTGGGTTATATTTTCTGCTTAAATGAGAGTTAGGTTGCATTGAGGAAAATCTGAGCCCTAACCCTAACTGCCCAAACCCTTAGCTAGGGTTAGGGTTAGCATTATTAGAAAACATAGAGGATGTTTGATGGCATGGCTGTGTTTTAGGACAGAAGTGAAATGTAGGAAAAGTGTTATTTTAATGTTCTCTGCACATTTTTTTTTCTTGCATATATGGCTCTATATACTGCATTGCCCTAAATGGGGATATTGTCTAAATCCCCGAAAAGCAAAAGATTGAAAGAAAGTGTTTAAATGTCTTATTCTGTTGCATTTGGCATTGAATGCAGTGGCATTTTAATAGGTGTAGCTAAAATTTATTGAGTTTTCCAGACTCTTAAGCTATTTAACGCTGATACCATGCTCATGGAGAGCACCATTCCACACAAAATTTGCAATAACAGAATACTTGTTAAAAACGGAAATTGTATCACAGTTGATATATTTTGTTAGTTGTGGCAAGGCTGCTAAGTCATTCCAGACTAATAGTTTGATGCCCTGGGTTATATTTTCTGCTTAAATGAGAGATAGGTTGCATTGAGGAAAATCTGAGCCCTAACCCTAACTGCCCAAACCCTTAGCTAGGGTTAGGGTTAGCATTATTAGAAAACATAGAGGATGTTTGATGGCATGGCTGTGTTTTAGGACAGAAGTGAAATGTAGGAAAAGTGTTATTTTAATGTTCTCTGCACATTTTGTTTCTTGCATATATGGCTCTATATACTGCATTGCCCTAAATGGGGATATTGTCTAAATCCCCGAAAAGCAAAAGATGGAAAGAAAGTGTTTAAATGTCTTATTCTGTTGCATTTGGCATTGAATGCACTGGCATTTTAATAGGTGTAGCTAAAATGTATTGAGGTTTCCAGACTCTTAAGCTATTTAACGGTGATACCATGCTCATGGAGAGCACCATTCCACACAAAATTTGCAATAACAGAATACTTGTCAAAAAATGAATTTGTTTCACAGTTGATATATTTTGTTAGTTGTGGCAAGGCTGCTAAGTCATTCCAGACTAATAGTTTGATGCCCTGGGTTATATTTTCTGCTTAAATGAGAGTTAGGTTGCATTGAGGAAAATCTGAGCCCTAACCCTAACTGCCCAAACCCTTAGCTAGGGTTAGGGTTAGCATTATTAGAAAACAAAGAGGATGTTTGATGGCATGGCTGTGTTTTAGGACAGAAGTGAAATGTAGGAAAAGTGTTATTTTAATGTTCTCTGCACATTTTTTTTTCTTGCATATATGGCTCTATATACTGCATTGCCCTAATTGGGGATATTGTCTAAATCCCCGAAAAGCAAAAGATTGAAAGAAAGTGTTTAAATGTCTCATTCTGTTGCATTTGGCATTGAATGCACTGGCATTTTAATAGGTGTATCTAAAATTTATTGAGTTTTCCAGACTCTTAAGCTATTTAACGCTGATACCATGCTCATGGAGAGCACCATTCCACACAAAATTTGCAATAACAGAATACTTGTCAAAAAGTGAAATTGTACCACAGTTGATACATTTTGTTAGTTGTGGCAAGGCTGCTAAGTCATTCCAGACTAATACTTTGATGCCCTGGGTTATATTTTCTGCCTAAATGAGAGTTAGGTTGCATTGAAGAAAATCTGAACCCTAACCCTAACTGCCCAAACCCTTAGCTAGGGTTAGGGTTAGCATTATTAGAAATCATAGAGGATGTTTGATGGCATGGCTGTGTTTTAGGACAGAAGTGAAATGTAGGAAAAGTGTTATTTTAATGTTCTCTGCACATTTTTTTTTCTTGCATATATGGCTCTATATACTGCATTGCCCTAAATGGGGATATTGTCTAAATCCCCGAAAAGCAAAAGATTGAAAGAAAGTGTTTAAATGTCTCATTCTGTTGCATTTGGCATTGAATGCACTGGCATTTTAATAGGTGTAGCTAAAATTCATTGAGTTTTCCAGACTCTTAAGCTGTTTAACGCTGATACCATGCTCATGGAGAGCACCATTCCACACAAAATTTGCAATAACAGAATACTTGTCAAAAAATGAATTTGTTTCACAGTTGATATATTTTGTTAGTTGTGGCAAGGCTGTTAAGTCATTCAAGTCTAATACTTTGATGCCCTGGGTTATATTTTCTGCTTAAATGAGAGTTAGATTGCATTGAAGAAAATCTGAACCCTAACCCTAACTGCCCAAACCCTTAGCTAGGGTTAGGGTTAGCATTATTAGAAAACATAGAGGATGTTTGATGGCATGGCTGTGTTTTAGGACAGAAGTGAAATGTGGGAAAAGTGTTATTTTAATGTTCTCTGCACATTTTTTTTTCTTGCATACAGTGGTGTGAAAAAGTGTTTGCCCCCTTCCTGATTTCTTTTTTTTTTGCATGTTTGTCACACTGAAATGTTTCAGATCATCAAACAAATTGAAATATTAGACAAAGATAACACAAGTAAACACAAAATGCAGATTTTAAATGTAGGTTTTTATTATTAAGGGAAAAAAAAATCCAAACCTACATGGCCCTGTGTGAAAAAGTGATTGCCCCCCCCCTTGTTAAAACATAAATCAACTGTGGTTTATCACATCTTTGGAAAGCTCAATTGAATTTCAATTGTTCAATTTCTCTAGCCACACCCAGGCCTGATTACTGCCACACCTGTTCTCAATCAAGAAATCACTTAAATAGGACCTGCCTGACAAAGTGAAGTAGACCAAAAGATCCTCAAAAGCTAGACATCATGCTGCGATCCAAAGAAATTCAGGAACAAATGAGAAACAGAGTAATTGAGATTTATCAGTCTGGAAAAGGTTATAAAGCCATTTCTAAAGCTTTGGGACTCCAGCGAACCACAGTGAGAGCCATTATCCACAAATGGCGAAAACATGGAACAGTGGTGAACCTTCCCAGGAGTGGCTGGCCGACCAAAATTACCCCAAGAGCGCAGCGACGACTCATCCAAGAGGTCACAAAAAACCCCACAACAACATCCAAAGAACTGCAGGCTTCACTTGCCTCAGTTAAGGTCAGTGTTCATGACTCCACCATAAGAAAGAGACTGGGCAAAAATGGCCTGCATGGCAGAGTTCCAAGATGAAAACCACTGCTGAGCAAAAAGAACATAAAGGCTCGTCTCAGTTTTGCCAGAAAACATCTTGATGATCCCCAAGACTTTTGGGAAAATACTCTGTGGACTGACGTGACAAAAGTTGAACTTTTTGGAAGGTGTGTGTCCCATTACATCTGGCGTAAAAGTAACACAGCGTTTCAGAAAAGGAACATCATACCAACAGTAAAATATGGTGGTGGTAGTGTGATGGTCTGGGGCTGTTTTGCTGCTTCAGGACCTGGAAGACTTGCTGTGGTAAATGGAACCATGAATTCTGCTGTCTACCAAAAAATCCTGAAGGAGAATGTCCGGCCATCTGTTCGTGACCTCAAGCTGAAGCGCACTTGGGTTCTGCAGCAGGACAATGATCCAAAACACACCAGCAAGTCCACCTCTGAATGGCTTAAGAAAAACAAAATGAAGACTTTGGAGTGGCGTAGTCAAAGTCCTGACCTGAATCCGATTGAGATGTTGTGGCATGACCTTAAAAAAGCGGTTAAGGCTCAAAAATCCTCCAATGTGGCTGAATTACAACAATTCTGCAAAGATGAGTGGGCCAAAATTCCTCCACAGCGCTGTAAAAGACTCATTGCCAGTTATCGCAAATGTTTGATTGCAGTTGTTGCTGCTAAGGGTGGCCCAACCAGTTATTGAGTTTAGGGGGCAATCACTTTTTCACACAGGGCCATGTAGGTTTGGATTTTTTTTTCCCTTAATTATAAAAACCTTCATTTAAAAACTGCATTTTGTGTTTACTTGTGTTATCTTTGTCTAATATTTTAATTTGTTTGATGATCTGAAACATTTCAGTGTGACAAACATGCAAAAAAATAAGAAATCAGGAAGGGGGCAAACACTTTTTCACACCACTGTATATGGCTCTATATACTGCATTGCCCTAAATGGGGATATTGTCTAAATCCCCGAAAAGCAAAAGATTGAAAGAAAGTGTTTTAATGTCTCATTCTGTTGCATTTGGCATTGAATGCAGTGGCATTTTAATAGGTGTAGCTAAAATTCATTGAGTTTTCCAGACTCTTAAGCTATTTAACGCTGATACCATGCTCATGGAGAGCACCATTCCACACAAAATTTGCAATAAGAGAATACTTGTCAAAAAGTGAAATTGTACCACAGTTGATACATTTTGTTAGTTGTGGCAAGGCTGCTAAGTCATTCCAGACTAATACTTTGATGCCCTGGGTTATATTTTCTGCCTAAATGAGAGTTAGGTTGCATTGAAGAAAATCTGAACCCTAACCCTAACTGCCCAAACCCTTAGCTAGGGTTAGGGTTAGCATTATTAGAAATCATAGAGGATGTTTGATGGCATGGCTGTGTTTTAGGACAGAAGTGAAATGTAGGAAAAGTGTTATTTTAATGTTCTCTGCACATTTTTTTTTCTTGCATATATGGCTCTATATACTGCATTGCCCTAAATGGGGATATTGTCTAAATCCCCGAAAAGCAAAAGATTGAAAGAAAGTGTTTAAATGTCTTATTCTGTTGCATTTGGCATTGAATGCAGTGGCATTTTAATAGGTGTAGCTAAAATTCATTGAGTTTTCCAGACTCTTAAGCTATTTAACGCTGATACCATGCTCATGGAGAGCACCATTCCACACAAAATTTGCAATAACAGAATACTTGTCAAAAAATGAATTTGTTTCCAGTTGATATATTTTTTTAGTTGTGGCAAGGCTGCTAAGTCATTCCAGACTAATAGTTTGATGCCCTGGGTTATATTTTCTGCTTAAATGAGAGATAGGTTGCATTGAGGAAAATCTGAGCCCTAACCCTAACTGCCCAAACCCTTAGCTAGGGTTAGGGTTAGCATTATTAGAAAACATAGAGGATGTTTGATGGCATGGCTGTGTTTTAGGACAGAAGTGAAATGTAGGAAAAGTGTTATTTTAATGTTCTCTGCACATTTTTTTTCTTGCATATATGGCTCTATATACTGCATTGCCCTAAATGGGGGTATTGTCTAAATCCCCGAAAAGCAAAAGATTGAAAGAAAGTGTTTAAATGTCTCATTCTGTTGCATTTGGCATTGAATGCAGTGGCATTTTAATAGGTGTAGCTAAAATTCATTGAGTTTTCCAGACTCTTAAGCTATTTAACGCTGATACCATGCTCATGGAGAGCACCATTCCACACAAAATTTGCAATAACAGAATACTTGTCAAAAAGTGAAATTGTATCACTGTTGATACATTTTGTTTGTTGTGGCAAGGCTGCTAAGTCATTCCAGACTAATAGTTTGATGCCCTGGGTTATATTTTCTGCTTAAATGAGAGTTAGGTTGCATTGAGGAAAATCTGAGCCCTAACCCTAACTGCCCAAACCCTTAGCTAGGGTTAGGGTTAGCATTATTAGAAAACACAGAGGATGTTTGATGGCATGGCTGTGTTTTAGGACAGAAGTGAAATGTAGGAAAAGTGTTATTTTAATGTTCTCTGCACATTTTTTTTCTTGCATATATGGCTCTATATACTGCATTGCCCTAAATGGGGGTATTGTCTAAATCCCCGAAAAGCAAAAGATTGAAAGAAAGTGTTTAAATGTCTCATTCTGTTGCATTTGGCATTGAATGCAGTGGCATTTTAATAGGTGTAGCTAAAATTCATTGAGTTTTCCAGACTCTTAAGCTATTTAACGCTGATACCATGCTCATGGAGAGCACCATTCCACACAAAATTTGCAATAACAGAATACTTGTCAAAAAGTGAAATTGTATCACTGTTGATACATTTTGTTTGTTGTGGCAAGGCTGCTAAGTCATTCCAGACTAATAGTTTGATGCCCTGGGTTATATTTTCTGCTTAAATGACAGTTAGTTTGCATTGAGGAAAATCTGAGCCCTAACCCTAACTGCCCAAACCCTTAGCTAGGGTTAGGGTTAGCATTATTAGAAAACATAGAGGATGTTTGATGGCATGGCTGTGTTTTAGGACAGAAGTGAAATGTAGGAAAAGTGTTATTTTAATGTTCTCTGCACATTTTTTTTCTTGCATATATGGCTCTATATACTGCATTGCCCTAAATGGGGGTATTGTCTAAATCCCCGAAAAGCAAAAGATTGAAAGAAAGTGTTTAAATGTCTTATTCTGTTGCATTTGGCATTGAATGCAGTGGCATTTTAATAGGTGTAGCTAAAATTTATTGAGTTTTCCAGACTCTTAAGCTATTTAACGCTGATACCATGCTCATGGAGAGCACCATTCCACACAAAATTTGCAATAACAGAATACTTGTTAAAAACGGAAATTGTATCACAGTTGATATATTTTGTTAGTTGTGGCAAGGCTGCTAAGTCATTCCAGACTAATAGTTTGATGCCCTGGGTTATATTTTCTGCTTAAATGAGAGTTAGGTTGCATTGAGGAAAATCTGAGCCCTAACCCTAACTGCCCAAACCCTTAGCTAGGGTTAGGGTTAGCATTATTAGAAAACGTAGAGGATGTTTGATGGCATGGCTGTGTTTTAGGACCGAAATGAAATGTAGGAAAAGTGTTATTTTAATGTTCTCTGCACATTTTTTTTTCTTGCATATATGGCTCTATATACTGCATTTCCCTAAATGAGGGTATTGTCTAAATCCCCGAAAAGCAAAGGATTGAAAGAAAGTGTTTAAATGTCTCATTCTGTTGCATTTGGCATTGAATGCAGTGGCATTTTAATAGGTGTAGCTAAAATTCATTGAGTTTTCCAGACTCATAAGCTATTTAACGCTGATACCATGCTCATGGAGAGCACCATTCCACACAAAATTTGCAATAACAGAATACTTGTCAAAAAATGAATTTGTTTCCAGTTGATATATTTTTTTAGTTGTGGCAAGGCTGCTAAGTCATTCCAGACTAATAGTTTGATGCCCTGGGTTATATTTTCTGCTTAAATGAGAGTTAGGTTGCATTGAGGAAAATCTGAGCCCTAACCCTAACTGCCCAAACCCTTAGCTAGGGTTAGCATTATTAGAAAACATAGAGGATGTTTGATGGCATGGCTGTGTTTTAGGACAGAAGTGAAATGTAGGAAAAGTGTTATTTTAATGTTCTCTGCACATTTTTTTTTCTTGCATATATGGCTCTATATACTGCATTGCCCTAAATGGGGATATTGTCTAAATCCCCGAAAAGCAAAAGATTGAAAGAAAGTGTTTAAATGTCTTATTCTGTTGCATTTGGCATTGAATGCAGTGGCATTTTAATAGGTGTAGCTAAAATTCATTGAGTTTTCCAGACTCTTAAGCTATTTAACGCTGATACCATGCTCATGGAGAGCACCATTCCACACAAAATTTGCAATAACAGAATACTTGTCAAAAAATGAATTTGTTTCCAGTTGATATATTTTTTTAGTTGTGGCAAGGCTGCTAAGTCATTCCAGACTAATAGTTTGATGCCCTGGGTTATATTTTCTGCTTAAATGAGAGATAGGTTGCATTGAGGAAAATCTGAGCCCTAACCCTAACTGCCCAAACCCTTAGCTAGGGTTAGGGTTAGCATTATTAGAAAACATAGAGGATGTTTGATGGCATGGCTGTGTTTTAGGACAGAAGTGAAATGTAGGAAAAGTGTTATTTTAATGTTCTCTGCACATTTTTTTTCTTGCATATATGGCTCTATATACTGCATTGCCCTAAATGGGGATATTGTCTAAATCCCCGAAAAGCAAAAGATTGAAAGAAAGTGTTTAAATGTCTTATTCTGTTGCATTTGGCATTGAATGTAGTGGCATTTTAATAGGTGTAGCTAAAATTTATTGAGTTTTCCAGACTCTTAAGCTGTTTAACGCTGATACCATGCTCATGGAGAGCACCATTCCACACAAAATTTGCAATAACAGAATACTTGTCAAAAAAGGAAATTGTATCACAGTTGATACATTTTGTTAGTTGTGGCAAGGCTGCTAAGTCATTCCAGACTAATACTTTGATGCCCTGGGTTATATTTTCTGCCTAAATGAGAGTTAGGTTGCATTGAAGAAAATCTGAGCCCTAACCCTAACTGCCCAAACCCTTAGCTAGGGTTAGGGTTAGCATTATTAGAAAACATAGAGGATGTTTGATGGCATGGCTGTGTTTTAGGACAGAAGTGAAATGTAGGAAAAGTGTTATTTTAATGTTCTCTGCACATTTTTTTTTCTTGCATATGTGGCTCTATATAATGCATTGCCCTAAATGGGGATATTGTCTAAATCCCCGAAAAGCAAAAGATTGAAAGAAAGTGTTTAAATGTCTCATTCTGTTGCATTTGGCATTGAATGCAGTGGCATTTTAATAGGTGTAGCTAAAATTCATTGAGTTTTCCAGACTCTTAAGCTATTTAACGCTGATACCATGCTCATGGAGAGCACCATTCCACACGAAATTTGCAATAACAGAATACTTGTCAAAAAATGAATTTGTTTCACAGTTGATATATTTTGTTAGTTGTGGCAAGGCTGCTAAGTCATTCAAGTCTAATACTTTGATGCCCTGGGTTATATTTTCTCCTTAAATGAGAGTTAGATTGCATTGAAGAAAATCTGAGCCCTAACCCTAACTGCCCAAACCCTAAGCTAGGGTTAGGGTTAGCATTATTAGAAAACATAGAGGATGTTTGATGGCATGGCTGTGTTTTAGGACAGAAGTGAAATGTAGGAAAAGTGTTATTTTAATGTTCTCTGCACATTTTTTTTCTTGCATATATGGCTCTATGTACTGCATTGCCCTAATTGGGGATATTGTCTAAATCCCCGAAAAGCAAAAGATTGAAAGAAAGTGTTTAAATGTCTCATTCTGTTGCATTTGGCATTGAATGCACTGGCATTTTAATAGGTGTATCTAAAATTTATTGAGTTTTCCAGACTCTTAAGCTATTTAACGCTGATACCATGCTCATGGAGAGCACCATTCCACACAAAATTTGCAATAACAGAATACTTGTCAAAAAGTGAAATTGTACCACAGTTGATACATTTTGTTAGTTGTGGCAAGGCTGCTAAGTCATTCCACACTAATACTTTGATGCCCTGGGTTATATTTTCTGCCTAAATGAGAGTTAGGTTGCATTGAAGAAAATCTGAACCCTAACCCTAACTGCCCAAACCCTTAGCTAGGGTTAGGGTTAGCATTATTAGAAAACATAGAGGATGTTTGATGGCATGGCTGTGTTTTAGGACAGAAGTGAAATGTGGGAAAAGTGTTATTTTAATGTTCTCTGCACATTTTTTTTTCTTGCATATATGGCTCTATATACTGCATTGCCCTAAATGGGGATATTGTCTAAATCCCCGAAAAGCAAAAGATTGAAAGAAAGTGTTTAAATGTCTCATTCTGTTGCATTTGGCATTGAATGCAGTGGCATTTTAATAGGTGTAGCTAAAATTCATTGAGTTTTCCAGACTCTTAAGCTATTTAACGCTGATACCATGCTCATGGAGAGCACCATTCCACACGAAATTTGCAATAACAGAATACTTGTCAAAAAATGAATTTGTTTCACAGTTGATATATTTTGTTAGTTGTGGCAAGGCTGCTAAGTCATTCAAGTCTAATACTTTGATGCCCTGGGTTATATTTTCTCCTTAAATGAGAGTTAGATTGCATTGAAGAAAATCTGAGCCCTAACCCTAATTGCCCAAACCCTAAGCTAGGGTTAGGGTTAGCATTATTAGAAAACATAGAGGATGCTTGATGGCATGGCTGTGTTTTAGGACAGAAGTGAAATGTAGGAAAAGTGTTATTTTAATGTTCTCTTCACATTTTTTTTCTTGCATATATGGCTCTATATACTGCATTGCCCTAAATGGGGGTATTGTCTAAATCCCCGAAAAGCAAAAGAGTGAAAGAAAGTGTTTAAATGTCTCATTCTGTTGCATTTGGCATTGAATGCACTGGCATTTTAATAGGTGTAACTAAAATTTATTGAGTTTTCCAGACTCTTATGCTATTTAACGCTGATACCATGCTCATGGAGAGCACCATTCCACACAAAATTTGCAATAACAGAATACTTGTCAAAAAGTGAAATTGTACCACAGTTGATACATTTTGTTAGTTGTGGCAAGGCTGCTAAGTCATTCCAGACTAATACTTTGATGCCCTGGGTTATATTTTCTGCTTAAATGAGAGTTAGGTTGCATTGATGAAGACACTGGAGAGGCTGGTCTTATCCCACCTGAGACCCCTGGTCAGCTCATCACTGGACACCCTACAGTTTGCCTACCAGCCCAGTGTTGGTGTGGAGGATGCGATCATCTACATGCTGCAAAGGGCCTACTCACACCTGGACAGGGCTGGCAACACTGTAAGGATCATGTTTTTCGACTTCTCCAGTGCCTTCAATACCATCCAGCCCTTACTTCTAAGGAGGAAGCTGGAGGAGATGCAAGTCGATGCCTCCACGACCTCGTGGATCACTGACTACCTGACAGGCAGACCACAGTCTGTGAGACTTCAGAACTGTGTGTCTGAACAGGTAGTGAGTAACACAGGGGCACCTCAAGGGACAGTTCTTTCTCCATTCCTCTTCACCCTCTATACTTCGGACTTTAAGTACAACTCAAAGTCATGCCACCTGCAGAAGTTCTCAGATGACTCTGCAATTGTGGGATGTATCAAGGGTGAGCAGGAGGAGGAGTACAGAGGACTGGTCAGCAGCTTTGTGGAGTGGTGTGGGGTGAACCACTTGGAACTGAATGTGACGAAGACAAAGGAACTGGTGGTAGATTTCAGGAGGAAAAAGGTCAAACCTACTCCTGTCTACATCCATGGGAGTGGCGTGGAGATGGTGGACTCGTACAAGTACCTGGGAGTGCACATCGACGATAGACTGGAATGGTCTAAGAACATCGAGGCCATCTATAAGAAGGGACAGAGCCGACTCTACTTCTTGAGGAGGCTCAGGTCCTTCAATGTGTGTAGTAAGATGCTACACATGTTCTATCAGTCGGTGGTAGCGAGTGCCATTTTCTACGCAGTGGTGTGCTGGGGCTCGGGGATTAGAGCAGTAGATTCCAAAAGGCTGAACAAGCTCATCAGGAGAGCAAGCTCTGTCATTGGGTTTGACCTGGACTCCTTGGAGGTAGTGGCTGAGAGGAGAATGAGGTCCAAACTAGAGGCCATCATGGACAACTTCTCCCATCCCCTCTTTGACAGGCTGGCAGGAATGAAGAGCACGTTCAGCAATAGACTGATTCATCCACGGTGCGACAGGGAGCGCTACAGGAGGTCATTCTTGCCGTCTGCCATAAGACTGTACAACGCATCCACCTTGCGTCTTGGCAGAGGCAACATCGACAGTGACCTGTTTCTGGACTAAACGCATCTACACATCTACTGCTACATCTGTTCTCTTTCTTTTTCTTTTTCTTTTTCCCGTTTACAACCACTTTTTGTGCAATATATGCCAGGGACCTGTGCAATACATTTATATTTATATCTATAGTTACATCTATATTTATATTCATATGTGTGATATGAGTGTGATACGATTTTCTGTGTACTGTTCTGTTCTAGTTTGTTCGTGTGCGTCCGGACTGTGAGTAACTCTTGTATTGTATTGTATGTATTGTACTATTATTATATAATTCGTTACACTGTGGCTGTGTTGTGTGTGTGAAGCTGCTGTTGCACTGCAATTTCCCTCACGGGATCAATAAAGTATCTATCTATCTATCTTGAGGAAAATCTGAGCCCTAACCCTAACTGCCCAAACCCTTAGCTAGGGTTAGGGTTAGCATTATTAGAAAACATAGAGGATGTTTGATGGCATGGCTGTGTTTTAGGACAGAAGTGAAATGTAGGAAAAGTGTTATTTTAATGTTCTCTGCACATTTTGTTTCTTGCATATATGGCTCTATATACTGCATTGCCCTAAATGGGGATATTGTCTCAATCCCCGAAAAGCAAAAGATTGAAAGAAAGTGTTTAAATGTCTTATTCTGTTGCATTTGGCATTGAATGTAGTGGCATTTTAATAGGTGTAGCTAAAATTTATTGAGTTTTCCAGACTCTTAAGCTGTTTAACGCTGATACCATGCTCATGGAGAGCACCATGCCACACAAAATTTGCAATAACAGAATACTTGTCAAAAAAGGAAATTGTACCACAGTTGATTCATTTTGTTAGTTGTGGCAAGGCTGCTAAGTCATTCCAGACTAATACTTTGATGCTCTGGGTTTTATTTTCTGCTTAAATGAGAGTTAGGTTGCATTGAAGAAAATCTGAGCCCTAACCCTAACTGCCCAAACCCTAAGCTAGGGTTAGGGTTAGCATTATTAGAAAACATAGAGGATGTTTGATGGCATGGCTGTGTTTTAGGACAGAAGTGAAATGTAGGAAAAGTGTTATTTTAATGTTCTCTGCACATTTTTTTTCTTGCATATATGGCTCTATATACTGCATTGCCCTAAATGGGGATATTGTCTAAATCCCCGAAAAGCAAAAGATTGAAAGAAAGTGTTTAAATTTCTCATTCTGTTGCATTTGGCATTGAATGCACTGGCATTTTAATAGGTGTAGCTAAAATTTATTGAGTTTTCCAGACTCTTAAGCTATTTAACGGTGATACCATGCTCATGGAGAGCACCATTCCACACAAAATTTGCAATAACAGAATACTTGTCAAAAAGTGAAATTGTACCACAGTTGATACATTTTGTTAGTTGTGGCAAGGCTGCTAAGTCATTCCAGACTAATACTTTGATGCCCTGGGTTATATTTTCTGCTTAAATGAGAGTTAGGTTGCATTGAGGAAAATCTGAGCCCTAACCCTAACTGCCCAAACCCTTAGCTAGGGTTAGGGTTAGCATTATTAGAAAACATAGAGGATGTTTGATGGCATGGCTGTGTTTTAGGACAGAAGTGAAATGTAGGAAAAGTGTTATTTTAATGTTCTCTGCACATTTTTTTTTCTTGCATATATGGCTCTATATACTGCATTGCCCTAATTGGGGATATTGTCTAAATCCCCGAAAAGCAAAAGATTGAAAGAAAGTGTTTAAATGTCTCATTCTGTTGCATTTGGCATTGAATGCACTGGCATTTTAATAGGTGTAGCTAAAATTCATTGAGTTTTCCAGACTCTTAAGCTGTTTAACGCTGATACCATGCTCATGGAGAGCACCATTCCACACAAAATTTGCAATAACAGAATACTTGTCAAAAAATGAATTTGTTTCACAGTTGATATATTTTGTTAGTTGTGGCAAGGCTGCTAAGTCATTCAAGTCTAATACTTTGATGCCCTGGGTTATATTTTCTGCTTAAATGAGAGTTAGATTGCATTGAAGAAAATCTGAACCCTAACCCTAACTGCCCAAACCCTTAGCTAGGGTTAGGGTTAGCATTATTAGAAAACATAGAGGATGTTTGATGGCATGGCTGTGTTTTAGGACAGAAGTGAAATGTGGGAAAAGTGTTATTTTAATGTTCTCTGCACATTTTTTTTTCTTGCATACAGTGGTGTGAAAAAGTGTTTGCCCCCTTCCTGATTTCTTTTTTTTTTGCATGTTTGTCACACTGAAATGTTTCAGATCATCAAACAAATTGATATATTAGACAAAGATAACACAAGTAAACACAAAATGCAGATTTTAAATGTAGGTTTTTATTATTAAGGGAAAAAAAAATCCAAACCTACATGGCCCTGTGTGAAAAAGTGATTGCCCCCCCCCTTGTTAAAACATAAATCAACTGTGGTTTATCACATCTTTGGAAAGCTCAATTGAATTTCAATTGTTCAATTTCTCTAGCCACACCCAGGCCTGATTACTGCCACACCTGTTCTCAATCAAGAAATCACTTAAATAGGACCTGCCTGACAAAGTGAAGTAGACCAAAAGATCCTCAAAAGCTAGACATCATGCTGCGATCCAAAGAAATTCAGGAACAAATGAGAAACAGAGTAATTGAGATTTATCAGTCTGGAAAAGGTTATAAAGCCATTTCTAAAGCTTTGGGACTCCAGCGAACCACAGTGAGAGCCATTATCCACAAATGGCGAAAACATGGAACAGTGGTGAACCTTCCCAGGAGTGGCTGGCCGACCAAAATTACCCCAAGAGCGCAGCGACGACTCATCCAAGAGGTCACAAAAAACCCCACAACAACATCCAAAGAACTGCAGGCTTCACTTGCCTCAGTTAAGGTCAGTGTTCATGACTCCACCATAAGAAAGAGACTGGGCAAAAATGGCCTGCATGGCAGAGTTCCAAGATGAAAACCACTGCTGAGCAAAAAGAACATAAAGGCTCGTCTCAGTTTTGCCAGAAAACATCTTGATGATCCCCAAGACTTTTGGGAAAATACTCTGTGGACTGACGTGACAAAAGTTGAACTTTTTGGAAGGTGTGTGTCCCATTACATCTGGCGTAAAAGTAACACAGCGTTTCAGAAAAGGAACATCATACCAACAGTAAAATATGGTGGTGGTAGTGTGATGGTCTGGGGCTGTTTTGCTGCTTCAGGACCTGGAAGACTTGCTGTGGTAAATGGAACCATGAATTCTGCTGTCTACCAAAAAATTCTGAAGGAGAATGTCCGGCCATCTGTTCGTGACCTCAAGCTGAAGCGCACTTGGGTTCTGCAGCAGGACAATGATCCAAAACACACCAGCAAGTCCACCTCTGAATGGCTTAAGAAAAACAAAATGAAGACTTTGGAGTGGCGTAGTCAAAGTCCTGACCTGAATCCGATTGAGATGTTGTGGCATGACCTTAAAAAAGCGGTTAAGGCTCAAAAATCCTCCAATGTGGCTGAATTACAACAATTCTGCAAAGATGAGTGGGCCAAAATTCCTCCACAGCGCTGTAAAAGACTCATTGCCAGTTATCGCAAACGTTTGATTGCAGTTGTTGCTGCTAAGGGTGGCCCAACCAGTTATTGAGTTTAGGGGGCAATCACTTTTTCACACAGGGCCATGTAGGTTTGGATTTTTTTTTCCCTTAATTATAAAAACCTTCATTTAAAAACTGCATTTTGTGTTTACTTGTGTTATCTTTGTCTAATATTTTAATTTGTTTGATGATCTGAAACATTTCAGTGTGACAAACATGCAAAAAAATAAGAAATCAGAAAGGGGGCAAACACTTTTTCACACCACTGTATATGGCTCTATATACTGCATTGCCCTAAATGGGGATATTGTCTAAATCCCCGAAAAGCAAAAGATTGAAAGAAAGTGTTTAAATGTCTCATTCTGTTGCATTTGGCATTGAATGCACTGGCATTTTAACAGGTGTAAATAAACTTTATTGGGATTTCCAGACTCTTAAGCTATTTAACGCTGATACCATGCTCATGGAGAGCACCATTCCACACAAAATTTGCAATAACAGAATACTTATCAAAAAATGAAATTGTTTCATAGTTGATACATTTTGTTTGTTGTGGCAAGGCTGCTAAGGCCTTTCAGACTAATCTTTTTATGCCCTGGGTTATATTTTCTGCTTAAATGAGAGTTAGGTTGCATTGAGGAAAATCTGAGCCCTAACCCTAACTGCCCAAACCTTTAGCTAGGGTTAGGGTTAGCATTGTTAGAAAACATAGAGGATGTTTGATGGCATGGCTGTGTTTTAGGACTGAAGTGAAATTCAGGAAATGTGACATTTTTATATTGTCTTCACTTTTTTTTCTTGCATATATTGTAGAGGTAAAGAGGTATGGGATGTATGGTATTGTGTGGTGAAGCCTATCTCCAAATACTTTAGAACGATATCCTTTAACAAGAGGTGTCACGTACAGCCATGCCCAAAGCAAGGTAGCTCACTAAAGTGTACAATAGCTATGCCCCTGTTGGGATTTGAACCCGTAACCTCCCACTTGAGAGTCCCAAGCTGTTCTACACTGCCGTCCAGAGGAGAGGGAAGTACTCTAATTAAATGAGAAAATACATTGAAACAAATTGTGCTATATTCTGTACATACTGTAAACTTCAATATGTGCCTGAGGAGCAGTACCTGACAAAAGTCTTTGTGCAGCGTAAGGTGTAATCATCGCCACACAGCTCCCTACATGGACCGGAAGTTCACAGTTACTTGACATCATTATTCATTTTCCCTTTGTGTTTGGCCGCACGTTGTCATGAACTCGCACTGTGTTTGGTGTTGCGCAGTGGAATTAAGGAAAAGCTATTCTGTGCGATATAGGCAGTTTCTGTTTGTGTGTGTGTGTGTCTGCGCGTGTGTTCATTGTAGCAGGCAGGACGGTGATACTGTGTCACAACACGTCCGAGGATTGAAAACACAAATGCTGTAATCCGACACGGCGCCTCCACCCTCTTCAGGAACGAGGTGCACTGCAGGGTGAGATTTCAAAACCATTTCCACAGCAGGAAAGTCATCGTTACGCAAGGCGTGCGTGCGGTTTTCACAGCAGCAGGGGTAAGCACCCGGTTCGTGAGGTGATTCGTTGCAGGAGAACAATATATGCATGATGTCAGAAAATGATTTAATCGCTCAAGTTCAAGTGCAGTAGCTTTGCTCACTATTGCAGCATCTACAGTGTACAAAATTGGCAAAGGTCGCCGACAAAAAGTTCAAGATCGGAACTGGAACACCAGCTTGAGGAAACAAGTGGAAACTATGTGGAAGTGCACTTAGAACTAGGCACAAGAGCCCCTTCTTTACACAAAGGGTGGTGGGAGTGTGGAACAAGTTGCACAGCCATGATGTGGAAGCCGATACCCTGTTTTTTTCCAGAAATGTCTGGACAAGATCCTGGGATCAATAAGCTCCTATTAACCAATTGGGCTGGACAGGCCGGAGAGTGTGCTGCCCTTTTCAATAAGAGCAGTGGCAGCAGTGGTACCACCCTGTGCGCTGGTCAGTACTGGGACAGGAGGCCTGTGAGGAAAGTCAGGTCCCAGCTGTGAGGCCTGGGGGTGGACTAGCAGTTGGCGTTCTTCCTCTGGACACAGAATTACCAAACCAGAGACTACAGCTATTCTGTAGGGTATGTTTCAGATCCCAGGACACTGTGTGTGTGTGTGTGTGTGTGTGTGTGTGTGTGTGTGTGTGTGCCCTACCTTGCACCCGTTACTTGCTGGGATAGACTGCGACACTGAATTCAATGAATCAGAAAAGGGATGGATCTGCAATTTTAAAATAGAAATATCAAGGAATGGTAATTAAAAGATATAACGCAATACCCTGAATTGAATAGTTGGTAACTGAAAGTGAGCTGGTGTGATGCTTGGTTTGTCTGACAGATAAAACATTGTAATGAAGTCATTAGTCATTTACTTCACTGCGCCTCGCGTGTGTACAAGAAACCCGCCGGGGCCTGAATCTTGCGATTGATTTGACATATAATCTAATTTCTTTATGCATTAGTATGTATTAAGGTCAAACAAGACTCCAAGACGCAGCTTCGCTTTGTCAGAGTCTTTTCTCTGCTCGCAAGCCCGAAACTTGAGAGCCCACCTGCGCCTGCGGATGACGTCACCCGGTCGCTGTAGAAACCAGGTGAGAACGCCGCCGCCCCTCGCGCCTGGTCCGATTTCATTGCCATATTTAGCTCGAGCGGGGAGGAGGGACCGCGGCGCGCTCTCGCGGCTGGAATGCCGGGGAGCAGCAGCGCCGGCGTCACGTGGCTCAGACCCACGCAGCGCCCGGCTCATGTCCGCCCGTGGGAAACCAAGTTTTTAGCAAACAAACACCGCGGCCTTGAAAAGCAGAGCGGAGATAGGGCTGGGCCGAGCCTGTCGGGCGATGAGATTCACGCTCCCCCACCAGGAGCCTCGGAAATCGCTGTTTTGAAACGGTTGAGTTCGCAGACTGCAGACAGCAGGCGGCCCGTAACGTCGTGCAGACACGGCCAGACACAAACCAGACACGGCCCCCGTCCGCCCGTCCACACCCAGACCTCGCATCCCGGGACAGGCGGTCTGAGCCGAGCTCTCTGGAACACTCGGCTGTCTGCAAAAGAAGCACCTGAAACCGCAGCTCATGCTAGTTCAGTCAGCGCACAGAGGTCTGCTTGATCGAGTTAATCCGTCCAGTTAAGGCTGGGAAGGGAACTGGAGGATCCGGGGAAGAGTTTTTGGGAAACCCTTCACAGGCAGTGAATTTTAACGAAGTGAATGTCAGTGTAAAACAATTTTTTTTTCCCCTTTAACCTCATACATGTCATACAAATAAAGGGTATCGCACATTTTGATTTTCTGGATGCAAAACAGTTCTATACACACGTGATATCAGTGATCAGCTCCAAAAAAAAATATCTATCCATGTCTAATTAAGCGATTAGGCTAATTGATTAATTGGCTGCTCCGGTCAGACTCGGGTCAGCGGATGTGCTGTGATATCTGTCACACATCCGTGTTCGGATTCCTCTCTCCTCACATGGGGGTGTCAGGGCTGTTACACACGTCTCCCTGAGCTCCTGCATCTCCAAGACCAGGCTGAAGGACTTGGCCTTCTGGCACAGGAGAGGGTTAGAAACAAGCTCATGTGTAACACTCACACTGACGCACTCGTGTACATGCACTCACACACTCGCTCACACACAGATGCACTTGTGTACACATACAGTACACTTACACACACACTTGCACACTCGCTCACACTGACGCACTCGTGTACATACACTCACACACTCGCTCACACACGCAAACACACTTGTGTACATACACTCACACTCACTTGCACACTCGCTCACACACAGACGCACTTGTGCACACATACAGTACACTTACACACACACTTGCACACTCGCTCACACACTGACGCACTTGTGTACGTACACTCACACTCACTTGCACACTCGCTCACACACAAGCACAGAACTCACACACACACTCATGCACTCTCTTGCTCTGACTTGCTCTCACACTCACACGGACGCTCGCCTGGAGCAGGGTTGTATTAAGCTCGCAGGTGGGACAGGAATTCAGCGGGTCGAGTCACATCCTTGCTAGGACCAGGGTGGACGGCTGTGGACTAAGTGTCTGTCTCCTTCACCCCTCGCTTTCTCTCTCTCTCTCCTTCTGTCCCTCTCTCCGCACTCAGACCACGAGACCGAAACCGAGATTTAGGCTTCCTCTCCGTCCCTCTTGAATTCCCCTTCTGGGATTTCGGTGTAGGATGTGCAATTAAGGGAATGAGATCAGGAGTCCCAGCGGTCGTGTGGGGGTGGTAAAACTGAACTGGAGAAATCCACTGGTGCTTCATGCGCACACACACACACACACACACACACACACACACACACACACACCTTCTCTGCGGCACACTTTCTTTTTCCAGTGTGGGGGGCAGGGCAGTGGCCTGCTTTCCGAGAGCTCCGGATCTCTCTTCCTTTAGACAGGATCGGATTTCGCTCCCGTCTGCAGAGCGGCGACCCTGAGGAACGTTCCCAGAGGAACGTCGCAGCCGGAAGGGGTGCGGGTAACGTCACTGCCCAGTTTCCCAGGAGACAGGGGAAGGACGCACTGCACCGGGAGCTGGTTTGACATTTTTTTTTTGTCGGCAGGACCTGTTCCAGGCCATGAGGGGCACGCTGTGTGGACTGTGCTTTACACCAAGAGTGGCGGGTGTACAGAACAGTCCGCACAACCCAGCGGCCGGAGCCCGCTTCTTGGGATCCTTTAAAAAAACTAAAGGGAAAAGAGACCTGCAGACTGATCAAGCTGAACAGTGCTCTTAAAGATGGCCTACACTGTACTGCACTTTTACCCTGATCTCACTGGGCTTTACTGCACTGTACTGCGCTTTTACCCTGATCTCACTGGGCTTTACTGCACTGTACTGCGCTTTTACCCTGATCTCACTGGGCTTTACTACACTGTACTGTGCTTTTACCCCAATCTCACTGGGCTTTACTGCACTGTACTGTGCTTTTACCCCAATCTCACTGGGCTTTACTGCACTGTACTGTGCTTTTACCCTGATCTCACTGGGCTTTACTACACTGTACTGTGCTTTTACCCCAATCTCACTGGGCTTTACTGCACTGTACTGCGCTTTTACCCTGATCTCACTGGGCTTTACTGCACTGTACTGCGCTTTTACCGTGATCTCACTGGGCTTTACTACACTGTACTGTGCTTTTACCCCAATCTCACTGGGCTTTACTGTACTGTACTGTGCTTTTACCCTGATCTCACTGGGCTTTACTGCACTGTACTGTGCTTTCACCCTGATCTCACTGGGCTTTACTGCACTGTACTGTGCTTTTACCCTGATCTCACTGGGCTGTACTGCACTGTACTGTGCTTTCACCCTGATCTCACTGGGCTTTACTGCACTGTACTGTGCTTTTACCCTGATCTCACTGGGCTTGACCGCACTGTACTGTGCTTTTACCCTGATCTCACTGGGCTTTACTGCACTGTACTGTGCTTTTACCCTGATCTCACTGGGCTTGACCGCACTGTACTGTGCTTTTACCCTGATCTCACTGGGCTTGACCGCACTGTACTGTGCTTTTACCCTGATCTCACTGGGCTTTACTACACTGTACTGCGCTTTTACCCTGATCTCACAGGGCTTTACTGCACTGTACTGTGCTTTTACCCTGATCTCACTGGGCTTGACCGCACTGTACTGTGCTTTTACCCTGATCTCACTGGGCTTGACCGCACTGTACTGTGCTTTCACCCTGATCTCACTGGGCTTTACTGCACTGTACTGTGCTTTTACCCTGATCTCACTGGGCTTGACCGCACTGTACTGTGCTTTCACCCTGATCTCACTGGGCTTTACTGCACTGTACTGTGCTTTTACCCTGATCTCACTGGGCTTGACCGCACTGTACTGTGCTTTTACCCTGATCTCACTGGGCTTGACCGCACTGTACTGTGCTTTTACCCTGATCTCACTGGGCTTTACTGCACTGTACTGTGCTTTTACCCTGATCTCACTGGGCTTGACCGCACTGTACTGTGCTTTTACCCTGATCTCACTGGGCTTGACCGCACTGTACTGTGCTTTTACCCTGATCTCACTGGGCTTGACCGCACTGTACTGTGCTTTTACCCTGATCTCACTGGGCTTTACTGCACTGTACTGTGCTTTTACCCTGATCTCGCTGGGCTTGACCGCACTGTACTGTGCTTTTACCCTGATCTCACTGGGCTTTACTGCACTGTACTGTGCTTTTACCCTGATCTCACTGGGCTTGACCGCACTGTACTGTGCTTTTACCCTGATCTCACTGGGCTTGACCGCACTGTACTGTGCTTTCACCCTGATCTCACTGGGCTTTACTGCACTGTACTGTGCTTTTACCCTGATCTCACTGGGCTTGACCGCACTGTACTGTGCTTTCACCCTGATCTCACTGGGCTTTACTGCACTGTACTGTGCTTTTACCCTGATCTCACTGGGCTTGACCGCACTGTACTGTGCTTTTACCCTGATCTCACTGGGCTTGACCGCACTGTACTGTGCTTTTACCCTGATCTCACTGGGCTTTACTGCACTGTACTGTGCTTTTACCCTGATCTCACTGGGCTTGACCGCACTGTACTGTGCTTTTACCCTGATCTCACTGGGCTTGACCGCACTGTACTGTGCTTTTACCCTGATCTCACTGGGCTTTACTGCACTGTACTGTGCTTTTACCCTGATCTCGCTGGGCTTGACCGCACTGTACTGTGCTTTTACCCTGATCTCACTGGGCTTTACTGCACTGTACTGTGCTTTTACCCTGATCTCGCTGGGCTTGACCGCACTGAGCTTAAATGTCTTCTTGTCATTTAGCAAAAGCTGTTGTTGTGCAGCAGAGCAACCATTAATTACCAATAAGCTGTGATCTCTTAATTGGCCTTCTGCCTGAGCCCGGATTAGGCCTCTGGCAGGCCGGTACAGGAGCACTGTGGTGGGGAGGGGTAGAGAGATTGTGAATAGCAGACCATGTGCTGTGGTCATTCCCGCCAGCTCTCCTTCACATCGAGGGGACCAGGGTGCTCGGGCCCCATTCCTGCGGCGCCCCCTGTCTTCGGGGTGTTGATTCCCCCCTGTTCTCGGGGTTCACAGCTCATCTGATTATTTAATGAGGTGCAGAACTATAACCCCTCTAGCCAGGCTGAGTGCTGACTTACAGGGAACTGTAGATCTAATGGAGTCTTGTGTCATCAGAAGTAAAAATCCTTTACGTGTCTAATTTAGCAAAGAATTGCTAATTGGTTAATTGACTACTCAGAAGCCAGAAGGGACCAGACCGTACCTGACTGAGCTGCGGTCTCTGGTCCGGAGTCAGGGCTTCACCAGAAGACACTGTCAGCTCTGCTCTCATCTGAGGCTTGACATATCTCCGTCAGGCCTGTGCTCATTACAGACAGCTGTTGGCTTTTCTTCCCAGCCTGCTGCTGTTCCGGTAGATGTGCCCTGTAATTGGGATAATTACAGTCTGTGTGTGGTGGGAGCCAGAGTGGTTTTCCCCAGTCTCCCGAAGCTGGAAGAGTGTCCTGACATTGAATTCCTCGGATGTGTCCACATGTGATTATCAAGGCGATTCTGGGCCTCCTCTGGGAGCCTAGGTGTTTATTTTATGGATAAATATGTTTCATGGTTCCCAAAAGCAGGCGTTTTGTGTTTTTACATGTGTAAAACATGTCTGCGCGCAGAACACCTCAGAATTAAGTTCCGATATTCCTAGACTCTGAGTCCACAACAGACAGACATTTTAAACCTGTCCTCAGAAAGAGTATTGCAACAGCCTGACTGCTGTCGAAAAATACAGGTAAACCGCTTTTAATTGGAACTGTAATCCCTCGCCGACTGTGGGACATAGACCCATTAGTCATCGCCTTAGAACAAGTAATTAAACGGCAATAATATAACAATTATAAAAGCATGCTTATTCTAATCCGGGACGTCGGACTCCCGAGTTCCCTCAAGCGGCGCGCAGGTGCGCGCGCTCCCCGCCTCGCGCTGCCGGGGCCTCGGGGCGTGCCCGGAGCAGCTGGACGGGTGAGGTCACGAGGACAGAGAGCGAGAGGGGGAAAGAAAAAAGCTGCTGCCTTCGGAGAGGCAGAGTTCGCGAGCCCCCAGGTGACGTCAGGCTCCCGGAGAGACGGAGAGAGAGAGAGAGGGAGGAGGAGGAGGGAGCGGACGGCTTTATTCATAAACCTCAGTCTTCGGGAGAGCTGCGGCTTCAACTTCCAAAACAGCTCAGCGGGACGAGCGGCGCTCTGAACTTCCCCGGGGGAGGGGAGAGAGAGGCTGTGGTCCAGGAAGTCAGAGACAGACAGACGGGGGCTGGTTTCTCGGGGCTCTTCCTCCGGCTGCGGGTGCAAGGATGAGCGGCGGCTCGCGGAGTCTGTGCACCTTTGAGGACCTCAAGGCGGACGGCGGCTTGGCGGTGAGTGAGCAACGTCCCCGATAAACGGGGAGCGGGGGCTCCCCTCCGCCCCCACCACCGGGGGGCACCCCAGTATGTCCCCTACCAGCGCACTGGGACGTGTCGGTTGGTCTGCCCGTGTCCGCGGCTCTTTCCAGCCCGGCAGTGTTCCTCTCGCCTTTGTTCCTCACCGGGAGGCATTAAAAATGCAGCAGGCGTCACGGGCGGCAGAATATAACATTGTTGGTGCTGGTGTGCGATCACGTCAGGCGCTCTTGTACCTTTTGTACTTACTGGAAAATGTGGGAAGCGGTCCTGTATCGGGGCATCTGCTGGGATGATGCTGTTGTCCAAGTGCTGCTCGTGTTTCTGGTGCTACGTTTCTGACGGAGAGATGTTACATGTTTTTTTTATATATATATATGTGGTGTTTTGCCAATCTCCCTCTCTCTCTCCCACTCCCACGGTCTCGAACTTTTTTTTTCGGTGCTCGTTACCCCCCGTCCGTCTCCTGTCTCTCCTGGGGCGAGGGTCCACATCGCGCCGCAGGATTTGTTTTTTTCCGTAACAAAAATAAACTTGAATTCGCCATAAACATCTCGCAATAAGTACACACTCGTGCAAAGTGATGCAGCCTCTACTGTGTTACAGGCGTTCTTAAAAGGCTGGTTGTCCTGTCTCAGCCCGCAAAGGAACAAGTCACAGGTTTATTCCCTGCCGAAAAAAAAGAAGAAAGAAAACACAACGTTTCGGCCGTGGAGCCTTCTTCGGGCGTGCACAGTGACACCGTCCCTCCGAGCCCTGCCCCCTTGCCGTGTCCGTGTGTGTGTTTTCCCTGTCCCGGCTGTGAGACTCCGGTCATCCCGCTCTTAGAGACGGGTCTCCAAGGACGGAGTTTTCCTCCTTAGTCCCTGTCGCGCCAGCGAGAAAGGCTTTGTGCTTTGCCGAAGGTACTAATGGCGACAAAGGCGAAATGTGAAAAAATTCGCGTGGCTGTTTGGTTGCTGTGTCTTTGTCGTTGCCACAGCGCTGCAGTCCAGCCGAGCCCCGGCTTAGGAGCCACCCGAGGAAGCGAGAGATCGTGTCGGGGAGCGGGGACTCCGCCGAGTCCTGTAACCGGCTTGCATTCTGGAAGGATCGGCGACCTTCCTGTAGAGATGAGCCTACGGCGTGTGTGAGACTCTGCCGTGGGGGGGTGGGGGGGGGAACACCCGTGTGGAATATTTCTGTCCCTGTCAGTTTGCTCGAGAAGAATTCGCTCTTCTCTCTCTCTCGTCCTTGTTTGCGTGATGTAAACCGTTTTCGTCCGGCGCGGTGTGCTTCCCACGAGAAACCGGCCTTCACTCCACTGTCTGGGGATACTGATCTAACCCAGTGGATCCCCAAGATCTTCTCCCGTTCAGGAGGGGACCCCCTGCAGCCCCACTGATGGACCCACAGCAGCCTCACTGCCCCACTCAGATCAGGGGCAGCGGAGAGACACTGCAGGTCCAGTTCGGACCGCGCAAACCCAGAGTGCGGTTCGGTCAGGACGCCGGGGCTGCTCCGCTATTTGACGAGCAGCTCTGGGGTCGGTACTGAGCAAGCAGTCAGGATCTCAGCCCAGCGTCCCGACTGACCCCCCATGCGCGCCTTTCACCATTCCTGAACTTGAACTTCATCGCCATATGTAACCGGTACATGTACTGGTACAATGAAATTCTTATAGAAAAGAAAGTCTCTCGATTGTTAAAACAAGTGTAAAAACACAAAGCGCAGACAGTGCATCAAGACAATATACAAACAAACAGTAGACAGTGTACAAGTAAACAAAACAAAAAATAATATAATAGCAGGTGCCACTGGACAAGGCCAGCGTGCCTTCCGAACAAAGTAACGTGTCTGACTGCAGAGCACAGCTTGTGCTCGTTGATCGGTGTTATCACAAGGACAGTGAGTGTCCCCCCTCCCCCGCGGTGAGACGGATCAGACGCGCTGCTGGACTTCTGCCTTCGTCTTCGAAAAAAGATCCCGTCCTGTCCCGGCGTTCAGCCGCGTCACACTCGCCTGAAGAAAGTAAAACCTGTTCCTGCACTTGATTTCAATATGGAAAGCACGTATCTTACTGTATGCGCGGTTTTATTTTCCTTCGGCGAAGCGATCGCCGCTCTGTCGCTCTCCACGCAACCCGCGTCCTGAGTGGAGTTGCGTGAAAAGGACTGGACAATAACGCGCGCTGTTCCCGCTGTTCATGTTCACCCCGGGACCTCGGAATGGCTGGCATGGCGGGCCAGCTTGTTCCACACTCCCACCACCCTCTGTGTAAAGAGATGCCTCCCCTGTTCTTGGTTTCAAATGTCCTTCCTCGCGGATGAATCCGAAACGTGTTTTTTTGAACCGCTTCTTCAAGGAATAAAGATCCATTTTGATTCTAACCGTGATGATTATAACCATCGCAGGTCAATGTAAATGACATTTAAAAGCCAGACTAGAGAGAGTAACGTGCTCTCCCTCCGACTTTAATATTTAATGATGGTTTTGTTTGGAATGTTGTTAGTCGAGTTCCCGTCACTGGGCTTTACTGCACTGTACTGTGCTTTTACCCTGATCTCCCTGGGCTTTACTGCACTGTACTGTGCTTTTACCCTGATCTCACTGGGCTGTACTGCACTGTACTGTGCTTTTACCCTGATCTCACTGGGCTGTACTGCACTGTACTGTGCTTTTACCCTGATCTCCCTGGGCTGTACTGCACTGTACTGTGCTTTTGCCCTGATCTCACTGGGCTGTACTGCAGTGTACTGTGCTTTTGCTCTGATCTCACTGGGCTTTACTGCACTGTACTGTGCTTTTGCGATGATCTCACTGGGCTTTACTGCACTGTACTGTGCTTTACTTGGATCTCACGGGGCTTTACTGCACTGTACTGCACTTTTACCCTGATCTCACAGGGCTTTACTGCACTGTACTGTGCTTTTACCCTGATCTCACTGGGCTGTACTGCACTGTACTGTGCTTTTACCCTGATCTCCCTGGGCTGTACTGCACTGTACTGTGCTTTTGCCCTGATCTCACTGGGCTGTACTGCAGTGTACTGTGCTTTTGCTCTGATCTCACTGGGCTTTACTGCACTGTACTGTGCTTTTGCGATGATCTCACTGGGCTTTACTGCACTGTACTGTGCTTTACTTGGATCTCACGGGGCTTTACTGCACTGTACTGCACTTTTACCCTGATCTCACAGGGCTTTACTGCACTGTACTGCGCTTTTACCCTGATCTCACTGGGCTGTACTGCACTGTACTGTGCTTTTACCCTGATCTCACTGGGCTTTACTGCACTGTACTGTGCTTTTACCCTGATCTCACTGGGCTGTACTGCACTGTACTGTGCTTTTGCCCTGATCTCACTGGGCTGTACTGCACTGTACTGTGCTTTACTTGGATCTCACGGGGCTTTACTGCACTGTACTGCGCTTTTACCCTGATCTCACAGGGCTTTACTGCACTGTACTGCGCTTTCACCCTGATCTCACTGGGCTTTACTGCACTGTACTGCGCTTTCACCCTGATCTCACGGGGCTTTACTGCACTGTACTGCGCTTTCACCCTGATCTCACGGGGCTTTACTGCACTGTACTGCGCTTTTACCCTGATCTCACGGGGCTTTACTGCACTGTCGTGACCTTTAACCACTGTAAACAACAGGGTGGCCTACAGTGCTGTCCTGGTGTGCCCACATGCTTTGTGTGTGTAAAGGATCGAGTTTCTTTTAGAACAATACCCGACGTGTGATTAGACAACTATAATTACAAGCTATTTTTGACCATGATGTCAAGCAGCCTCGCAGTAAGTTAGCTATATATGTCTTTCAAAGATCCCTGCTGCCTTTCAGCTTTTGGAGTCAATACGAAAAATACAGTCGCTCGTTTCTTTGTACTCTTGCAGTATGAAAATCAATGAAGTGATCAAGCAGGAATGTTTTTCTCTTCGCCAGAGTTACAAAATTGGATTCCTTAAAATCCTTCTGCCGGTTTGAAGAATTTTCCTGTTGATTTTTTCCAAAGTTTCCCCCCGGACAGAGACCGAACCACTGTGCTGTGGTTTCATTTCCACGAGATGGGCTATCGAGGGAGATCTTGATCCTCAGGCCGAAGGGAAGAGGAGAGGCAGCAGTGTGGAGGAGCGGACAGGGGCTCTGGACTCCTCCCTGGGAGGTTGCGTGTTCAAATCCCAGGGTGGGGGGCACAGCAGCTGTGCACTTGAGTAAGGTCACCAAGGAGACGAGGCTCTTCGGCCTCTCCAGCCCGTTCAGTAGGTAGCTGGGTGAGATCTTGGGATTAATTAACTCCTGTTTCTGGAAAGAAGGCAGGGCATCGGCTTCAACACCACGCCTGGGCAGCGTGATCCACACCCCCCACCACTCTTGGTGTAAAGAGGGGTCTCCCGGCCCCTCCTCGATTTTAAATGTTCTTCCAGATAGTGTTCACTTGTGCCCCCAGGTCCGCTGTGTCACTGCTCATTCTGAAGTGGCGTGCTTCATTTTAATGATACCCCACCCTCCCCAGACTGCTGGATGTTTCCGCTTCAAGCCCGAAGTAAATCCTGGAGCATCAGCGTCGCACGCGCATAACTAACGAGTGACTTCATTTCTAATGTCTTGCTGTTGTGAATCCCTGCGGGGCGGGGCGGGGGAGGTAGGGGAGGGGTAATACTTTTAGAAGGATGACGCACGAACGCGGAGCGGTGTTTGCACAGCGGGCTGAGCTCGTGGTCAACACCTCAGGGCGAGACTGCGCTGTAAAATGGCGTGAAAGCGCAGTTTTACAGCAGTGGCGTTATCTCCGATCGCTGCCCAATAAAACCATTCAAACAGGCGGGAGCACGGTTTTACAGCGCCGCTGCGCTCTGGGTTAACAGAACCGAACCGGTTCTCCCCCGCGGGCTCTTAAGACCGGAACGCCGAACTCTTGCTCGGGGTCGCTTCTGTCTCGGGTGGGAAAATAAAACTAATACTGCGGGGTGCGAGTCGCCGCGAGCGAGCTCTGAAATCCGTGCGTGTCAGCAGGGGAGACTGACACGGGTGGACGGGGCCTTCATAGGGGTGTTGTAGCGCGACAGCTCATGCAAGAAGTGCAACGGAGTGCAATTCAGGAACAAAAATTGTTCACGCACCTGAAAGCTGAGCAGACTGCTAGTACAGTGTAGCCAGTTGCGGCAGTTAACGTAAACTTTATTGCATGTATCGATGCACTAACACTTCTTAAACCCGCAAAAAAAATTTTTTTTGTGTGTAAGAGCACGCTTACGCGGTGAAACTTCCAACAGGGGTGAAACTGGCTTCCCAAAACAGCCTGCTGCGTCTTTAAGAGTTGAGTGCCGTCTGTGAGCACTGCCTGCGTGTGCAGTGTTGCTCTCGGAGTTGAAGGGTCTCCTGACAGCGGGCTCTGACCACGCGTGTATTTACTGCGGGGAAGGCTCCCGACGTGGAGTGGAAGAGGATTAAGGGTTCAGAGCCGCCGCGCCTCCTCGCGTGTGCTTTAGGGACCGAGGGGATATTCGGATTATCTCGGGACTCTCCTGCTGCCGCAGGCGCCACGGGAGATGTCCAGGGTAGTGTCGCAGACCTCCCCTGTGGCTTTACCACGCTTATACCTCGTATTTACGTTGATCACCTGGTGTGTCAAACTTTATTTACCACATTTTTTTTACCATACCTCTTTGCTTTATCGTCACTGTGCTTTTACCCTGATTTCACCGGGATTTACTGCAGTGTATTGTGCTTTTACCCTGATCTCACCGGGCTTTACTGATCTGTACTGTGCTTTTTCCCCGATCTCACTGTGCTCTACTGCACTGTACTGTGCTTTTACCCTGATCTCACTGGGCTCTACTGCACTGTACTGTGCTTTTACCCTGATCTCACTGGGCTGTACTGCACTGTCCTGAGCTTTTACCCTGATCTCAATGGGCTCTACTGCACTGTACTGTGCTTTTACCCTGATCTCACGCATGTGGGGAAACAAGGAAAATGTCTCAGCAGTGTTTGTACTACATGCAGTGTATAGAACACGCGTGCGTGGGTCACGCCAGAGTTCTGAGTGGGCCCTCCTGCAGTGTACGAATCAAAAGGAGACCGTTCTTGCTGCGTGCGCGAGTGTTGTAGGAAGACGTGAGGTTGAAATCGGTATCTGCGCTCGACGCCCTCTCGGTTCGGTTATTTCCTCCGATGACCGGGACGGGCCCAGCGCCCGTCTCGCCGGCCTGGTGGGGGGGGGGTCCTGTTCTCCGGAGACGCGCTGCCTCTTCCTCGGGTTCAGCGCTTTTCCAGCCTTGGTTTGGCCAAGATGAGTTTTTTTTTGTTGTTGTTTTGGTAAAATGTGCGTTTAGAACCCGAGCTGTTTCGGGCCTGGCGGCGGTGGGTTATTTTGAAAGACCTTTTTGTCAGGAGGAGCCAACAAGCGCTTCACAAATCGGCGCCCGCCTTCTGCGCACCTCGGCTTAAATGGCCCGGCCGGAGGGCGCGCTGACGTGTCCCGCTGGCAGCGTCAGAGCACGGTGCCGGAGCACGACCTTGACTGCCGGCGCGCTAAGCCTGTTGAACACTCCTGCGGAGGGGGGTTCGGGATCGGTCACGGGCAGTGATCACGGAGTGCTCTGCTGCTGAGCGCGTCCGCCGAGTCCCTCAGTCACAGGCAGGTTTCCGGGACTGAGCGATATCCGTGGCCGAATGGAGACGTGGGTACGAAACGGAAGACGTCCCGAGGCTCGGTCTGCGTGGGTGTCATTGGGCTGCGCTGCAGATAATGGGTCCGGTAATGGCTTAAAGGGTCCCGCGGTAATATCAGCTGACTTTAATAGGCCTGAACAGCTGGGCAGCTTGTTCCAGACTCCCACCACACTTAGTGTAATGAGGGGGCCTCCTGTCCTGCTTCTTACTAGATCTGGGTTTAATGTAGGGACGTTAACAGAATTGGGCGCCGTGCCTGCGTATCTAATCCAGCGGGGGGGGGGGGGGGGGGGTGACCTGTATGACCGTTACCGCGGACAGAAATACCCTTTTATGAATCCAGGCTGAGGCCGTCTGAGTTGAGCCCCATCGTCTAGCTGCCAGAGCCTGTTCGTACTGCGCACTGCGACCGGGTGTGTGTGGGGTGGGGGGGGGGGAATTGTTCGGCTGCTTTTATCTTTTTTTTTTTTCCACCTGTTGCACACAGCAGTTTATGCAACTTTCGAATTGTACCACGTAGCTGCTGCCTCTCCGGCACTGATGCCCATATCGCACCCTGAGCGCCTTTGCACAGACAGACAGGTGTCTCGGGGGGCTCCAGCGCGCGCGAGGAACGTTCCATCCACCTCGCGCTCACGAGCCGGCCTGTGTAATGGAAAAACACTCCACACCGCGCTTTCGTCTGATTGTATATTTTGACCCGCCCAGCGCAGTGTCTAACCAGTCCGGGTAGCTTCTAAATCTGTCCTCTCGGTCTTCCAGAGAACCTGTGAAACCCGAGCCGTTCAGAAATAAAGCAAAACCCGTTTATCCAAACTGCAGCCCAGCCGCCTTCCAGGAACGCCAGGCACAGCTGTTTTTTAAAAGGGCTATCCAGAAAAACGCCGTGCCTCTTTCCTGTGAAACCCAGCTCCCGGATCACCTCCCTGGAATGCAAATACAGCAGAAAGGAATGCGGCAGAGCAGGGGGAGCTGACGAGGGGTTAATGAATTAATGAGGTAACTTTATTCCTCATCGGGTTGCTAATGCGCCGGAGGCCGGAGGCGTGGCGCGCGGGGACTGAGGCGGGGAAGATGATGATGATGAAGAAGAGTCATCCGCTCGCGGGCGGGCTGAGGGAGCGGAGGCAGCCGAGCGCGCGGGGGGCTCCGGGGGACCCCGAGCAGAGCGAGGCGGGTAAGCGGGGGGGGCTGTCGCGTGCCTGCGTGCCCGGCCAGGGGACAGGCGCGTGTTACTTCGGGTGTTGCCGCGAAGTGGGAGCGAGATTTATCGCGCAAGCTGGACCCCCGGCAGTGCGTCTTTCTCCCCCGGGTCCGAGCGCGCCTTCCAGCTCGGGGACCGTGCAGACAGCTGTTGACATCTGGGCCCGCCGCCGCCGCCGCCGCACCAGTTAGGGGCTCCACACTCATCACATGCCGTGTTGATAAGCAACCGCCTAACAGTGTTGAATATTTCAGGGATTTTTTTGCTCCACCTAAGTGTATATGGCACACATCAGTCTCGGTCGGGCGTAAACCGCCGTGGCGCTTGTAGCGGAGGTATTAATACTGTGTTAACTTTGATGGGCGCTGGTCTTGTGTCGACGCGGAGGTTAATCCGAATCTGCAGTCTCTCAGCCGCTTTGCTTCAAAACCGACAGCGGCTCATCCCCCGCTCCCAGAGCGCGCCGAGAGCAGCCGGCACGGCGCCCCGGAGAGCCAGGGTTCGGTCTTCAAGGACCGGCAACCGGGAGAGCGTGCAGACTGGACATCAACATCCGGTGTTTGGGGGCGAGGGAGAGATCGGGCGGTCCCGGGCCGTTCAGCCCAGAGCCCCAGTCTAGAGGACAGAGGCACGGGTCCGGTCCAGAGGACGGCAGAAAGAGGACTTATCGATCAGAGCCTTTCGGTACCGAGCCTCCCCGCTGGAGTGCGGGCCGGGAGCGCGCTGGAGAAAAGTTTGTTTCTAACAAGTCCGTCAGACCCGGGAGCGCGCGGGCCACCGGGACCGAACCACCGCAGAGACCCACACCTTGGGCGTGTAGCTCGCGTACATAATGGGTGGATTCTTTCCTTTGCCTTGACTAGACAGCACGGCAAGTCTAGACGGGCGTGTTCATCTCACTTCCAGGATCAAAGCTGGGGGAAAACAAAACGATTTTGTAGTTTTTCCTCAGAGCTGTGTGTGTGTGTGTGTTTGTGTGTGTGGAGGACGGGGTGAAGCCAGGGCGCTGACCCGGTCAGTATGAGGTGCCGGGGAACCCGCTGTCCGGTGCCGGGGTTTGTTTTGGGCCCAGGTTCGGACTGAAGCCCGCAGACAAACGCAGTGCGGGTTGGTTACCTCTCCGGGCGGCGGGGATGAAAGTTTAATATAATTGAATACAATAGCGAATGCGCAACACGTGACTGTGCGATAAAGGAGTTTTTTCTTCATGTTTGAACGGACGAGGCCAGGAACACGACAGGACAGAGAAGACGTGTCCGAAAATCGGGCGGAGGCTGCAGGGCAAGGTTCCGAGGCGGAGGTGTCAATTTCGTCAAGGGCGGGGAGGGCACTCAAGAGCTTTAGAGGGACAGATAAGACTTTATTGATCCCGAAGGGGAATTGCATGATCTGCTTATCAGCATTATCTGCTCGGCCACTGAATTGCAGGCGTCGCCAAAGCTCAAACTCCGGACCGGGCGGGTGGTTGCCCGATTGACAGGACACGCAGATCTCGGAGTAACCCCGACCCCCCTCCGCGGCGAGACACGGGCCGTCCGGCCGCAGTCCAGCCCCGAGAGTCTCCGTGACAGCGCTGCCGACGCAATAGCAATTAGCAGAACAACTGCGACAACAAAAAATCACATTACTGTCCACCTCTCCCGTTCCTGCTGCTGCTAAGCGCTTATTTTACGACCCCTCATCGTCAAGCTTTAAAGTTTAATCTTGGCAGCTCCGGGCCTCCTCTCGTGAGAAGGGCTCGTTAAGCTGACAGGCGGCGGGCGCGGTCGCTAGGCAACCCGACTGACAGACGGGACCGCGCGTTCGTGATCGCGGCCCCGTGCGCGCCCTGGGGGAGGGTGCGCGTTTGTCCAGCAGCAGAAGCTCTTACCTGGAGCAGGGGGCTGGAACAAGACAGACACACAGACAAACGGTGGAGCTCTGCTTCCCTCGTTGCCTTGCCTCTGTCTGACCTTTGACCTGGGTGGGCCTGTGTCCTTGCCGGGGTCCCTGCGGTGCCCAGCCAGCCCAGAGGAGGGCCTCCCCTCCTCCTCAGCCCCGAGAGGGGCGAGACAATCTCACCAGTGCACTCCGGCTGTCGGTCCCAGCGCGGTCACTCGCATTGTGGGGAGGGGGCAGGTCCTCCGTGGAGTCTCTGACCGCCCAGAGGTTCTGGGGAGAAGGGGAGACCCTACTTTTGTCAACACGCTGTACAATCTGTACTGCTGTGTACCCCAATTTTCACCGACCCCCCCCCCCCCCAGAAGACCTCAGAAAAGACATCCTTAACGAGCAAATAGGTTGAAATGCAGGGTTGTACAGTAAGGAATTAGCAGCTGGCAGGTGTTTAATGTAGACAAGTGTGGAGCGGCACTAGCAGCTGGCAGAGTCCCAGACTAGTGATGTTGTCCCCAGAATGAGGAACCGTGTTAGAAGAGGCCGCTTATGAAAAAGACTCACGTGTGTAATTTGATCCATAATTTACATCTTCTAGACAATGGAGAAGCTGTGAACAGGCAAGCACAAAGCTAGGCTATTTAGTCAAAAGCGTAGAATGTAGATCAATAGGATGTTGTTAAAATGGAATAACACACGGGTACTGGCTCATTTAGGAAATTGTGTACGACTGTGCTCATGTTATAGGAGAACATACTGCTGCTTTCAGTCAAGAGAAGAGCAACTAGATACATTCTGGACAATTAAGGGAGAGTCCCATACTGGCAGGCTGGAGGAACTGAGTCTCTTTAGTCTGAAGGGAGAGTCCCACATTGACAGGCTGGAGGAACTGAGTCTCTTCAGTCGGAAGGGAGTGTCCCACACTGACAGGCTGGAGGAACTGAGTCTCTTCAGTCAGAAGGGAGTGTCCCACACTGACACTGGCTGGAGGAACTGAGTCTCTTCAGTGTTGACTTGAGGAGACTGGAGAAAACGGGGTCTTGTTCACACATTCTTCAGGATGAACCATGAAGCACAAACAAGTGGAAATGATGAGGAAGTGAATTAAAAACCGAAAACAGGGGGCCCTTCCTTACACTAAGAGTGCCGGGTGTGTGGAACGGGTGTTGAAGCCCCTACCCTGGTTTGCCACAGGGCTGGGCGCGCTCCTGTTCGGACACGTCTCCCTCGGGACGGATGAGCGCGAGACGATTACACGGGCGCAGCAGAAACAGCTGTTCGGGCGCAGCCAGCCAGATGTGGCCAGACGCCACCGTCGCCTGCGGCTCTGGGGGCTCCCGCGGCGCCCCGCGATCCCGACGCCGGGGCTGGGAGGGAGGAACGAGTTGGGAAGCCCCGGGGGCAGCGGATGACTAACGCCAAACATTTGCCGGTTGTCAGCGCCGGCCTGTCCCAGCATGCCGCAGACAAAACCGTTAAAATTCCTGCGGCTGGCTCCAGCCTCTGCTGTGTGTTTGTCTTGGGTGTTTTTTTCGACATTATCGCGGAAACTCCTCCAGAGGCAGGAGAGCTCTGCCCGCGCTCTCCCTGTTTCTCTGTGTCCCTGTGCTGCACTGACTCCCTCTGCTCTGGTTCCAGGACGGAGTCCGGACCGTTCGGCTCACTCTTCAGGACCAGAACCGGGCCGGCCTGAACCAGGAGCTGCCCAGGGGCAAGGTAACAAACGGGCCGCCTAAGGCTTCGCCGAACCCGTTTTTTAAATGTTTTTTTTTTTTAGCTCCTTCCATCTTAAAGCGCTTTCCGTAGGTATTTAAATAGAAAAAAAAGTAACAGGCGCGTCTTTCAGATCGCAAACTTCACATCGTCCTGTGAAAGTTCAGTTTGGTTAAAGTCCCCAGTCCTCCCTCTGACTGCCCGGCTAGTCTGACATCTGTCCCGCCTTCTCCTTTTCCAGCCAATCGGCAGGGCCTTTGCGCTGGTGCAGTCGGCCAATGGGAGAGAGCCCCTGAACTTTGAGCCAATCAAACCCACCGAGGAGAAGGTCGAGGTCATCAAGGTGGGTGTGCAGGGGGGGGACAGAGAGAAGGGGGGGGGGGGAGCAGAGGACAGCAGGGTGCTGTGTGACCCCCCCCTGGGGAAAATGAGCTTGATATTGCGGGACAGCGCAGGGGTCCTGGCCTCCATTCCGGCCCCCTGGGGGAGGGGGGGGTGCTATCCGTGTGGAGTTTGCATGTTCTCCCTGGGTTTGTTGTGTGGGTGCTTCTCTGCTGTTTCCACCCACAATCCAAAGACGGGCTGGTGGGTGAATTAACAGATGGACTGGTGTTCCGGTCCAGGGTGTACCCCACCCTGCGATGGACTGGCGTTCCGGTCCGGGGTGTACCCCGCCCTGCGCCTGGGGCTCGCCGGGATAGACTCCGGCTGCCCCCACACCCCGATTTGGAAGGAGAGGTGGGGAACAGGACAGAGAGTGGAGATGGCCGAGCAGCTTGGCCCGGTCAGGGCCGTGTTGCTGGCAGCGCTGGAAGAGGTGTGGCCAGCGCCGGCTGACACACACACACCAGGGGGCGTACCCCTGGGGAGAGACTCGGGGTGGGAGTGTCCCAGGCTCAGACTGCGCTCGGTGCTCTTGCAGGTGTACCTGGAGGCCCGGAGACAGGACCAGACGCTGCACGACGAGAGCCTGAAGATGCTCTCAGACGAGGTCTCCCACATCCAGGAGGTAAACGGGGATACTGACTGCCCCTCTGTTCCGCCGGAGGGTGGCGACGTGTGGCCTGTGTCTGTTTTGTGCTGTGGGCTGTTTGTGTCCGGTCTGGTCTCCGAGTTGTTGAAGCTGAGAGTTATTTAATGGTGTTGTTGTGGCTGCTGTTGCTGTGTGTTTCTGTTGGTGACTCCTTGATGTCTTTGTATTGGAAAATGCATTAGAATAAGTATTTTCATTGCACTTGTACATATGGCAAATACTCTGGACCCTAGGACACTAGGGCTCTTGACCCTAGGACACTAGGACTCTGGACACCAGGAATCTTGACTCTGGACACCAGGACAATAGGACTCTGGCTCTTGCAGTACGCTGGCGCTGGAATGACATCATGACAACCTCGGTGGGTTGGAGCAGCATCGCTTTAGTGCTCTGTGTTTTGCCGTGTGCAGGTGCGGTACTGCCTGAAGAGCCTGAGGCAGCAGATGGCCGCGAGGCACGGCGGGAGGAGCGGGGAGCCCGGGGTAAGTGTCTGCGGGGCCTGGAGGCGCGGTCACTGTCGGAGCGGGGGGGGGGGGGGTCCGGGAAGAGACTGACCGCTCTCGCTCTTTCAGTCCCCAGCTCAGAGCCACGCCCCCCGGGCGGACTTCCCGAGGCATCAGTCACCCGTCTGCAGTCCCACCCTATCCGGATCCGGCCCCCTGACACAGGTGAGAGAGCCGGCTTCGCGCACGGAAGTCCGAGGCAGCTCCGTCCGTCGGGCACGGACGCTCGGGGCTGGGGCGGGGCCGTCTCCCAGGAAACGGAGCCCTGGGTATCGGTTGTCTCCCAGGAAACGGAGCTCCGGTAGTTCCATCGTCTCCTGGCCCGGAGAAGAGTCAGGAGTTTTCAGTGCGCTGGGGATTCTAACAATTTCTTTTTGGCATCTTAAAGAGAAGAGCTGTGTTTCATCCCTGCGTGTCATACTGTAAAAATACAGAGTAAGGGAGGAAGTTGCAGTCGGAGGCCTGTCTGGGAGCTGATCTGGGCTCCTGTAGGCTGCCTGTACAGGGGATGGACTGGTGCCCATGGGGTGGTAGTACTGTAGTACTGCCCAGATTCCAGAGAGTCTGCTTCTGCAGCGTGGTTTTGAAGCCTGTTCCAGGCTCCCGCCACTCTCTGTGGAAAGTTGTCTTGTATGCGCTGCCCCGAAGCAGCTCCGCAGACGCGCTCAACCGCTCCGGAGGTCCAGTTCCTTCAGCCTGGGCGCGGTCCCTGCGAGTCCCGCCCGGACATTCTTTCGGACCGGGACCAGCGGTGTCCCGCTCCTCGCCTCTCCGGGAAGCTGACTCTCGCTCTCTCCGCACGTCCGCGCAGGAATGGGAGGACCCGGGCTTGTCGGAGTCGGAGAGCGCGCGGATGCGGGAGCTGACCCGGCGGCTCTACGGACAGTACCAGGCCCGGCTGCAGGAGGCCGAGCGGAGACACCAGGAAGAGAGAGCCAGGCTAGAGGTCAGGGCTCCCTCTGGAGATCTCTACATGGACTGGAGTGTCCAGTCAGTCAGTGTGTCTGTATGAACCCCTCTCTCTCTCAGTGCAGTGTTAATGTACTGGAGTGTCCAGTCAGTGTGTCTGTATTAACCCCTCTCTCTCAGTGCAGTGTTAATGTACTGGAGTGTCCAGTCAGTGTGTCTGTATTAACCCCTCTCTCTCTCAGTGCAGTGTTAATGTACTGGAGTGTCCAGTCAGTGTGTCTGTATTAACCCCTCTCTCTCAGTGCAGTGTTAATGTACTGGAGTGTCCAGTCAGTGTGTCTGTATGAACCCCTCTCTCTCAGTGCAGTGTTAATGTACTGGAGTGTCCAGTCAGTGTGTCTGTATGAACCCCTCTCTCTCAGTGCAGTGTTAATGTACTGGAGTGTCCAGTCAGTCAGTGTGTCTGTATTAACCCCTCACTCTCTTTCTCCCAGGTGCGGAGTGGGCAGTACCAGCAGCAGCTGAGCCACCAGCAGGAGGCGCTGCGTCAGGCGCAGGACGGCCTGAGCCAGAGGGACTCCCAGATCGAGGACCTGAACAGGCTGCTGGCCGGCATGGGGCAGGAGCAGCGCTCCCTGCTGGACAAGATGAAGGAGAGCGAGGCCGAGCTGGCCCAGCTCCGCGCGCTCCGGGAGGAGAGCAGGAGCAAGGAGGAGAGGTGAGAGGAGAGGGGAGGAGGGGTGGGGGGGTGATGGTGGAGGTAGGGGTGGAGGATGGGGTCTGACCTCCGCACGCTCTCTGAACCCCGTCCCTCCCTAATCTCCGCCCCCAGGTCAGCGGAGCTGGAGAAGGAGCTGGCCGTCCTGAAGGAGAAGATCCACCACTTGGATGACATGCTGAAGAGCCAGCAGAGGAAAGTGAGGCACATGATCGAGCAGGTGAGGGACCCCAAGAGCTGGCACGAGAGTTGGGGGGAGGAGAGACGGGGAGGGACAGGCAGGGCTACCCGGCGGGTACCCGAGATCGTTAAGTGCAGGGGGGGGGAGAGAAGTCGGTCTGGGTCCCGGACCACGTGGGGCCTGAACTGCAGGCTCCTCCGGATGACCTATGACCCCACCCCCGCATAACCCCATGCCCCGTTCTTGTCCGCCGCCAGCTGCAGAACTCCAGGACGGTGATCCAGGAGCGGGACCGCGTGATCCGGGAGCTGCAGGAGAAGGTGGCGTTCCTGGAGGCAGAGGTCAGTGCCGCCCGCCCGCCCGACCCGAGACGGTGGGGGGGGTCCAGAGACTGAATGAGGAGTTTTCGAACTGCTCTGGACGTCGCCTGCTGGTTCAGGGGGGCGTTTCTCGGGTGCAGCTGGTTGCTAGGCTGCGTCGCTGGAGAGCTGAGCCATCCCAGGACGAGAGAGGTCAAGTGTCTTCTCAGAGATGTTGAATCTGAGCTCGGGTCACGACCATAACCTGTAAAACGCTTTGAGTGGAGCGCCCTCAAAAGCGCTATAGAAGTGCAAAGTTGTTGTTATTATTGCGCCCTTCTCTTCTGTGCCTGTTTCATTTTGTTTTGTTCTTTTCTCTGTTTCTTCCCAACGCCCGGCAGAACCGGGAGATGCACGACCGGATGGACTTCCTGCTGTCCAGCCAGAATCCCGAGGCCCGCGCGCCGGAGCCGAGCTCTCGGATCGTGTACAGGTAGGGCGCCGGCGCCCCGCCTGGGCGTTACTTACAATGGCCATGAAGCCAGAAACCCAGCAATGCAGCCAGGTGTGCGTGGAACTGCCGAGTCTGTGGGAAAGAAGTGAGAAGATTGGCAGGTTGTGGATATTGGTGTGAGCGAGAGGTGTGGTTGAACCCTGAGACGTGTCCCGGGCCGTGGGACGCTGACCCTCTGTCCTCTGTCCACTCCCCAGCAAGCCCCTGGTGCCCAGCTCGGCCGGCAAGCCCCTGCCCCACATCAGAGTGGTGGAGATCAGGTCGTGACCCGCGGCGCCCAGCAGCCGGGGAGGGTGAGGAGGGGGCGTGGCTACGACTGGAGAAGCACGACACTTCGGGTGGGGGCGGGGCAGGGGGCGGAGGAGAGACCCAAGGATCCACAGAAGGGGGGATCTGGGATTTCCAGAAGAGACGGACAGGGTGGGTGTGTCCCTCTCCAAGGGGGGGCCCCCCTGCCCCCTCATCTCCCCCCCCCCCCCCCCCCAACCAAGGCCTAACCCCAGACACGACGGCTCCCTTTTTATTCGCCACCCCGGGGTGCCCGGTTCGTGAACGTCCAGGCCAGCGTCAGAACGTCCTCTTTGAGCTGGGCGCGCGAGTATCCGAAGGGACTGCCGGGACAATATCCACAACACGTCGTCGGCGCTCCGGTGTCACTTTTGAATAATCGTTTCTGTGCAGCTAGCGCAGTTCTCTGGGCCTGAGCCGGATCCCGGCCGGATCCCTCTGTCAGTTGTCGTTTTGATCGCAGGCCGGAGTGTAAGTGAGGAGGCTTTCATCACAGTCATTAATCACTCCCTTCCTTAAAGTGGGGCTCGTGTGGAGCTTCCAGCCAGGAGCTCTCGGGTCTGATTATCATCGCTGAGCCGCAGGCGCTGCCTCGGTTCTGACCCAGTTCTGAGTCCTGTGGGACTGTGAGACTGCCTCTTTTTCAGGTTTCATTCCTGCCCAGCTCCCAGTTACTTAATGAAACCAGTCCATGGCTGTATTGGGCCAGATCAAGGTGACTTGTGCTCGCTGAATGAAGACGACTCGGCTCTGAAGGTCTGGAGTTCTACAGAACCAGGCTTCGAGCCTGCTCTGATGTAGGGCTCCCCCATTGTTGTTTTTGGGGACCCCCACCCCACTCACACGCTGGTTTCTGTCCGATCTGTGCTTCCAGTTGCTTAATTGATCCCTTGTTTACCCTAAATCACTGGTCCTCTGCCCGGAACTAGCAGGAGATCCAGAGCTGGGCGGCCCAGTTTGAACCGGACTTCTGCAGAACCGCACGTGTGAGTTCACCGAGTCCATCGAGTGAAACACAAGCCGCCCTGACAGACGCATCCAAGCAGATCTAATGCCTGAAGCCGACCCTTGAAGTCTTATTTAATTTATTTAATTTTGCGGTTTGCCATTGCTTCGTTAATTATTGCCATTGCTTATAGCCATCTGTATGTAGAGACACAGGCTGTTACATTTCGCTGAGCTGTTGGTAACCGAAGTGAAACCCAGCTGCTCAGCTCAGCTCCTCTGCTGGTTATTGCCAGGTATTTATTTGCAATGATTCTGTACTGGATACGGTTTGCCTCTTCAAGGGGGGAGTTATTTTCAATAAGAAGGGAGATGTCTAACTGGGCTGGGGGGAACATTCTGTGAGGAGTCTGCGCGTTATCCTTGTTCTCCCAGGTGTTACACTGTACTCCAGCCTCCCAGAGATATTCTGGCTGGGTTAATTGGTTAATTGGTGTCTTTACGTTGTGCCCCCTGATGGAGTGGTGACCCTCCTAGCAGTGATGGTTCACTCCTGGTCCTGCAGGGCTGCCCTAGGTAACTCGTCACCCTTAACGAGGAAAGACCTGCCAGCAGTGGTAAAAAAAGGGACCGTTAAGTGAACGGTTGATGCAGGTGAGTGATTGAGAGCCCAGGGCAGGAGAGAACCAGGAGCAGGAGGTCTCAGTGGAACCCTTAACGTCTGGGGCCGTGGTGTCCGGTCCTGGGTCTGGCCCACGGTGCTCGGTGCTGGTAGAGAAATGGCACAGCGAGGAAAGGCCAGCTGGGAGCTCTGCAGGGTGCTGGGAACATTTCCCACAATCCCTGATGCTGCTCGCAGGGGCGAAACTACAGCCCCCAGGGGGTTGGGGGGCGGGGGGGCAGGAGATGATCGGGGCTTCCTGTGAGCCGGTTGGGCTCCCTGGGAACAGGGCGGGACAGGCTCCCGAAAATAACTCCCCTGGCCTCTCTGTGTTCGCTGTTTTCCCACAAACCCAACGGAAATGTGTGTAAAATATGGCGTTCCTTATCTTATGAACTGGAATAAACTATTGAAAAGAATTTCAGAGCGTGTACGTTGCTCATTTCACTGTTGATGGTGTGTTTTGGGGGTGTGAGGTTCTGTAACTGTGGGGTGGGAAGTGTAATCCTGCAGATGTGCGTGAATTCACACAGGTGAGCCCTGCCAGCACAGCCTCTGCCCTGGGTGTAGGCTGACTGGAACGCGGTCTGCGGTCTTTACAGGCTCTGTACAGTTTAAATCATCGCAGCTTTGATCCTGTGAACGGCCTCCAGCTCTGTTCTTGTCTGCTGTTACGTCAGAGCCCTGTCATCTGAGCCCTGTCAACACAGTTACTGGTAGTTGGTCTTTACTGCACTCTACTGCGCTTTTACCCTAATCTCACTGGGCTTTACTGCACTGTGCTGTTTTTAACCATGATCTCACTGGGCTTTACTGCACTGTACTGCGTTTTTTACCCTGATCTCACTGGGCTTTACTGCACTGTACTGCGTTTTTACACCTTTCATACTAGGCTTTACTGCACTGGATTGTGATTTCACCTTGAGCTCACTGGGCTTTATAGCTCTGTACTGTGCTTTTACCCTGAGCTCACTGAGGCTTGTTGTAGTTTGCTATGGCACACCAGAAAAATCTTATATGGGCAGAGTGAATGTGTAGTTTTGTCCTTTACAAGAACTACCGATACAGGACCAAACCCCGCAGCTCCCATCATCCTAACGCTAACGAGCAGCTGAAGTCTTAGTGTGGCGCTCCCTCTGGCGGCGGCCGACGGGAAGTGCAGTCTGCTGTGGAACAGGTCAATGTGAAAAACGCATTAAGGCCTGGGTGTCATGAAGGAAGACGGACAAGGATGTAGAACACCATTTTATTACGCAATCCGGAACACGGTTTAACAAGCAGTAAACAAAGAGAAACCGCTGATGTCATCCAGCTGTCTCTTTAAAAAAAAAACATTAGAAATACTGTGGCTTTATTCACTGTTTTAAAACTGAAGAAAAAAATAACTTATTTTAACTACATAATTTAGATGTTATTTACAGGTTTGCCAGCTCTTCACAGCGTCAGGGTACTGATGGGAGTAGGGAGTCCTGTATTCTATCCAACACAACAGAGATCTGTACAGACACTGACCCCACATCTGATCTGATCTGATCGGGCAGCCGTGGCCAGAAGGTCGATTTTTACACTGATACAGCGCCTTTGTTCGGGCCAGCTAGCTCCTGTCTTGTCAGGGGTGCCCAAGAACTATTAAATCCACAAGCACACGCAGAACAGCAGCCAGCAAACTCTGTCTCACCAGTCAGCACTGGAGTCTGAAACAGTCTGTCCCCTCCACCCCCACCCCTCATGTCCCACTCACCGTAGTTCTGAAAGTTTCCACCAGGTAGCACTATACCCTCCCCTCCTTCCTCTCGCTTCCCCAGTCTGTGCAGTTAGGGGGCACTATACCCCACTCTCTCTCTACCCTCCACCCCTCGTTTCTCCATTTGCTGCAGTTCTGAAAGTGTCCACCGTGTGGCACTATACCCCACCACGCCCACAGTCACAGTGTGCTCTCCAGGGTGTTGTAGTTGTCCTTGAAGCTCTTCAGCTCCAGGAAGTGCTTGGGCCTCTTGCTACGCTGGCCCGAGGGCAGGTAGGTCACCTGGATGGTGGAGGCCGCAGGCGTCTCGGGGGAGCTGGTCAGGTCCTTGGCTGCGGACTGGTGCTGCTGGCTCAGGCTGGCGCTGCTGGACAGGGTTTTCATCCTGAGGGCGGGAGAGGGCGTGAGGCAGGGCTGGGACCTCATGTTGACACAGACTTACAGAACAGGCAGAGGGACGTGACCAAGACCAGCTGCCTGCTCCATCAGTGCAGGAAAAGGCTGTGTCCAGCGTGATGGGGGTGGGGGGGGGCACAGGCAGGGTCAGGCAGGGGGCCGATGTTACTCACACTTCAGCCAGCTCCGTCAGGGCCTCCTGGTAATGCAGGAACTCCACCTCCCCGAACACCTGCAACACACAGGACAGCACTGTCACAGGCAACACGGCACCATGCAGCCCAGTCACACGGAACACGGCATTGACATGCAACACCACGCAGCCCAGTCACACGGAACACGGCATCGACACGCAACACCACGCAGCCCAGTCACATGGAACATGGCATCGACACGCAACACCACGCAGCCCAGTCACACGGAACACGGCATCGACACGCAACACCACGCAGCCCAGTCACACGGAACAAGGCATTGACACGCAACACCACGCAGCCCAGTCACACGGAACACGGCATCGACACGCAACACCACGCAGCCCAGTCACATGGAACATGGCATCGACACGCAACACCACGCAGCCCAGTCACACGGAACACGGCATCGACACGCAACACCACGCAGCCCAGTCACACGGAACAAGGCATTGACACGCAACACCACGCAGCCCAGTCACACGGAACACGGCATCGACACGCAACACCACGCAGCCCAGTCACATGGAACATGGCATCGACACGCAACACCACGCAGCCCAGTCACACGGAACACGGCATCGACACGCAACACCACGCAGCCCAGTCACACGGAACAAGGCATTGACACGCAACACCACGCAGCCCAGTCACATGGAACACGGCATCGACACGCAACACCACGCAGCCCAGTCACATGGAACACGGCATCGACACGCAACACCACGCAGCCCAGTCACACGGAACACGGCACGGCACACATCATCAACACACAGCCCGCTCACGCAGCCCCCCGCGGCGCGGCGCCCTGGCCCGTACCCCTGTGCCGTGGCGCGCCGAGTCGTAGCCGTCCAGCAGCGTGTCGATGAGCGACTTGCGCCCCCCCTTGAACACGGCGTGGGAGCCCCGCAGCTCCAGCAGGAAGCTCTGGAAGCTGCGGCCCGTCAGGGACTTGGAGTTCTTGCCCATCTCCTGGAAGGGGATGTCTGGCAGGCGGGAGACAGAGGCGGGATCGGGGTGGAGCACGGGCACTTCCGCTGGGCGGGCAGCGGGGCGCAAGGGGTGCAGACGGCGGGCAGGCAGAGAGACGGAGGGGGAGAGACCCCGAGAAGAGCAGGGTGGGGGTGGGGGGGGGGGGGGCAGGAGGTCTCACCTGAGTCTCTGATGGCGTCCAGCGCCCTCATCCTGTAGAGGTAGTTATAGCACCCTGCAGACAGACAGCACACGGTCAGCCCTGCTCGTGCCCGTCGGCGCGGGCGCCGACTCTGCCCGGGACCTATCCCAGGCCTCACCCCCCAACGAGCGCCGCAGGGACGTTTCGGGGTTCAGTCTGCTGCACGCGCACGCTTGGGCAGAGCAGAGACGCTCCCTGAGACTGCGGCCGACCGCGCTGTGCCAGCTGACCGGCTGCCCAGCAGGGGGCGTCACGGCTGTAACCTGCTCGCTGCCCTGGGCCCTCCTCCTGTGGGTTTGAATGTGTGTGAATTTGTGTGCCTGTGTGTACATGTTGTGTATGAGCTGTGTGTATGCTCTGTGAGTGTATGTGCTGTGTGTGAGTGTACGTGTGAGTGTGTATACATGCTGTGTGAGTGTATGTGCCGTGTGTGTGTGTGTACATGTTGTGTATGTGCCGAGTGTGAGTGTGTGTGTGTGACTTGTGTATGTGCTGTATGTGAGTGTTTGTGTGAGTGTGTATACATGCTGTGTGAGTGTGTGTACGCGTGAGTGTATGTGCTGTGTGTGTGAGTGTGTGTACGTGGGTGATTATAGCGCTGTGTGTGTACATGGGTGAGTGTGTGAGTATAGTGCTGTGTGTGTACGTGGGTGAGTGTAGTGCTGTGCGTGTGAGTGTAGCGCTCTGTGTGTGAGTGTAGTGCTGTGTGTGTACATGGGTAAGTGTAGTGCTGTGTGTGTACGTGTGTGAGTGTGTGTACGTGCTCTCACCAGCGGGTGTTCTCTGCAGCAGTCTCTCGTCCTCCGGGGACAGCAGCCTGGGCTCGTACTTCACGTCCTGCACCCTGGACAGCCGCGCATCGATCTCCTCCCGCAGCTCCTGCAACGCCAGCTCGTTAGTGCTAACGAACCTGCCGGCACGTTCAGCCGCTCGCCCTGAGGACAGCCGGAGATGGAGCTGTACTCCAGGACTCAGTCCAGCAGGAGGGCTGCTGTCTCAGGAGCCCTGGGAACTGGGGCCTAGCTGACCGGCAGCTCACCCCCCACCCCTCCCTCCCTGACCGTGTTCCAGCATGGAGACGAGACAGACAGAGGGACAGACTCTCAGACAAACAGACAGGTGGACATTCGGACAGAGGGACAGACTCTCAGACAGACAGACAGGTGGACATTCGGACAGAGGGACAGACTCTCAGACAGACAGACAGGTGGACACTCGGACAGAGGGACAGACTCAGACAGACAGGCAGGCGGACACTCAGACAGACAGGCAGACTCTCAGACAGAGGGACAGCCTCTCAGACAGGCAGACAGGTGGACACTCGGACAGAGGAACACTCTCAGACAGACAGGTGGACACTCGGACAGGGGAACACTCTCAGACAGAGGGACAGACTCTCAGACAGGCAGACAGGTGGACACTCAGACAGAGGGACAGACTCAGACAGACAGGCAGGCAGACACTCAGACGGACAGGCAGACTCTCAGACAGGCAGACAGGTGGACACTCAGACAGAGGGACAGACTCTCAGACAGGCAGACAGGTGGACACTCGGACAGAGGAACACTCTCAGACAGACAGGTGGACACTCGGACAGAGGAACACTCTCGGACAGAGGGACAGACTCTCAGACAGGCAGACAGGTGGACACTCAGACAGAGGGACAGACTCTCAGACAGACAGGTGGACACTCGGACAGGTGGACGCTCGGACAGACGGACACTCACCCTGGGGGCGTTGTGACCCAGAGGTACATGCGGACCCCGGCGGGACTTCACGGCGAAGCGCATGATCTGTCTCTTCACGAAGATAAACAGCAGCACGAAGACCTGGAGGCGCAGACACGCCGCATCACCGACACACGGCCACCTGCCTCCACACACACGCCAAGGCGCTACATCTAACCACCAGCCCGCCCCCCAAGACACACACGCCAGTCGCAGAATTGAATTTGATCGTGAATTCAGCTGGGATCACTTACCAGGCTTCCGTACGCCATAACCAAAACAACATTCACCCCGGACAGCGAGTTACTGCTCTGAGCCTGAGACATCTCGGAACTTTTTGTAAAACAAAGGGGTAAACCTCCTCAATGATCCTCAATTTTGTTGTTTTTGTGTCTCCCGTTGAAACTAGGAATTAGAACGCGGTCAGAGGATGCGAACGCGATTCGTACATTTTACAATGTTATGCGCCGTCTTCCGCATAAACCCGGCCAACAAAACCCGCAAATGGAACTGCCTTGGCGAAGCCGCCCTGTCAACCATCACATGATCCAGGACAAACAGAACTCTGCTCATTTGACCCTCGTCACATGACACGGGCTACCGTAAATCCGTCTATATGTGCACGTCCTACCGTAATGTCTTCCCGAACGTGACAGTTTCAATCGGAAGTGTGTTAGCGTGACCACAGTATTTGTCTGTAATTGAACGCCCCACCTTTGTTAAACGTATACAGGACGGGGTCTGCGCACAGCCTTGCTGGCGGAAGTGTCTTTCACTGCGTTTTGTGTTCTGTGAATAGGAAGGATTCCCCTCCTCGTTCGCTCAAGGCCTGGTTTCCTGTTTTGCTAGGCTTTAGCTAGGTGACAGGCCTCTTGCCCCTGCGGTGCTGTCTCCTGCTCAGGGGACTGCCTAGGGCCCCGAGTCCCCCAGGGGGACCCCTCAGTGTGCAGTACAACATAATGTGACGAACGGCCGACGTACAGGTGGTACGAGCTGGTTGCAGTGTGGTGATGGCACGGCCCTCTGCTCCCCTGAGCATAGATAGATAGATAAGACTTTATTGATCCCGTAGGGGAAATTGATGTGTTACAGCAGTCCACCCCAAGACAAGCAAAAACAGACATCAAAATAGAAGAAAGGTTATACAAAATAAATATAAAATAAATACATATGTGTGTGCAAAATATGATGATCATAGTTGCTGTAAAAACAATAAAATATGTGCAAAATGTGCATAGGTATATACAGATTGATTGTCCAAGAATAACAGGGAGGTCTTCTCTAACTCTGCAGGCAATATCCCTGTGGAGTGATGCCGGAGACCCGGGTTCGATCCTGAGGCGGGGCACGAGCTGGGGCAGGAGCGGCAATTACATTGCTGTAATGTTTAAAGTCATGATTTGCTATAATTGTGAAGTAACAGAGGTTCTGTTTATGGTTATTTACTGTTACTAATTGGTCTTTTTTACTACTGTCAATGTTAAAATACATGTTATCCTAGTAAAATCTGTTTCTTGTACTGTTTGTAACTTATTTATTACGTGTTCTTCAGAGCTAGTTCATAATGTAATTGTTCTAAGTAATAAAACAAGGTTGTGTTGGGAGCTGACAATAGTACTGTATGTGTTAAACACACCCCAGCAACAGACTGTATGACCCTCCACCATCTGGAAAACGGTACCGGAGCACTCGGGCCCGGACTACCAGACTCAGAGACAGATTTTACCCCCGCACTATCAAACTATTAAACTCCCAGCCTCTCTCACCTACGATCTGAACCCTCACAGTGCCTTCTCTCTTACCAAAAACTCAAACACACTCTGAAATCTACCTCTACCTCACATGTCAAGAAGCTCACTCCCAATCATTTTCTATCCTTTATTTCATTCTGTCGATGTATGATTTTGCACATCTGATGTTGTTTTGCACACTGCCTGTTGTCTCTGTCTTTCTTTTCTTATGCAATTGTATTGTTTTTTTTGTACTTCTTATCGTCTGAGAGCTAGCTAAATAGCATTTCGTTATACCATATATCTGTATGAGTATAATGACAATAAACTTGAACTTGACTTGACTTAAAAGCGATCTGATACTCTCTGTGCAGGTATGGCACTGTTGACTGAGCTTTGTCGGTCATTACTATTATTCCATTTTGTAAAAACAAACAGGTAAGCACAGATCTTTCCTATCCGGCCACTTGCGGAAAATTCCCCATGACGAATGGCACCCGTGTCACGTGTTGGGGGGAGAGCCTGTAGGGCAGGAAGTCACGTGATCGGGGTCTCCCCCTCTGAAGCGGCGGTGTGCGGTCTCTTAACCACGTGACGCGGCTGACGGGGTGTCAGTGTGGAAGAGAAACAGGTAAACTCCGAGTCGGTCGCTTATTGTCTGCGCGGCTCCGGCGGTCTGCTTTTTTTTTTGTATTTTTTTCCAAGGGTTGACAGGATCAGAGTAGTCCAAACCGAAAGCAAGCTGATTGTGAGACCGTTGCGTCGGTTCAAACGCTGAATTTTAGCCGCCGAACCGGGGTTTCTGGTTAGTAAATCGCTCGATATTTAATTTTTTTGTTATTCGGGGCCTAGCGGCCTAGCTGAAGCCTCGGGCTCGAGTAGCTGCGGAGCCGGAAAAGCGGTGTCGGAAGACCGGCGTTGGTGGTGATTGTGTGCGTGGAGCGGAGGGGGGGGGTGGTGTATAGGTTGCTGTCAAACAGCGTTAAAAATACATAGGTGGGACGGGATAAATAACAGAATCGGGAGGAGCCGTTATATATCTCGGCGCTGGATACCGACGAAGACGGGCGAGTGCGCCCTGTGGCTCGGTGTGTTATCTGCGAGTCGGTCTGGAGTGGCTGGTTAATGGCTGCTCCTGCGACCATGAGGTGATCGCAGGCGAGGGGCGGAAGGCGATCAGCACGCCTGCCGAGGTTATACCATGCGGGTCGTCTCCGCGCTGCCGCTCTGAACGGCTTTCGCCTCTCTCCTCCTGCGGTTTTCCTCGAGGAAAAAGTTTAGGGAGACATTTGCAGAAGTAGGTGCGATCTCGCCCCTAGTCCGTGAACCGGCCCGGGTGTTTCTCAGACCCACGGGTGGATGGGGAGGGAGGAGGAGGGGGGGGGGCGGGTTAGTCGGGGAAAGAAATAATTCGGCGAATTTCTAATCCTGGCGGTAAATGAAGTCAAATTAAAGGGACTCCGCATCTAAAATCTCCGGTTTATGGATTTCATCCCGGCTCTTGGGTTGGGGGGAGAGTGTGCGTACCGGGTCTGAGGCGAAGTTAGGGTTATGAAGTTGGGAGGCTTTTCTGTTGGTGTTTTTAATTTATTTTGGGGCTGTAGTCCCGAAGTTTCCACTGCGGCCTCTTCAAAAGTTGTCCGATTTCGCAGTTGTAAAGTTGAGCGTTTTGAAAAAAAAAAAGAAACCCGTCGCCTTTTCGCCTGCATAGTTTCGGTCTAGAAGGTGGCGCTGGGGGGGGACTGCGTCGTAGCTGTTCCGTCCAGATCTAGTTTCTAGGTCTGAAGCGGTAAGAAGGTTTTCTGTAGAGCCGGCCTTTCTGGGGTATATTTCGCGGATTCAGTGTTTTATTTATAACCCGCAGCCCGTTTCTTTACTGTTAAGTAACCCTTGAGATCAGTTGCCGTACAGAAAGCGACCGTGTCCGTTTGGACGGCGGTAAACTGGGTTAAAAAAAAGCGCTGCCTTTTCTCTCCAGGGGTCTCCATCTCCTTATTTTCAAACTTTTTCGACTCCTTGTGGGATTAACGGCACCCTGCGCGCTGCGCTTTGAATCGCCGCCTTCTTGCGTGGTTTCTGGACCGTTTCTCCTCCTCTTGTCGTATCGTCCTGTGAGAAAAGTTCGAGCAGGAGAGAGAGAGAGAGTCTGTGTCCATTTTTGATTTTTGCGAACGTTTTTGTGGTGGTGGTGGTCGTCGTTGCGTGTGTGTGCGTGCGTGCGTGTTGAACCGTCCCGCCAGCTCCGGTGGGGGGAGGCCGGTTCGGTGCCGGTTCGGCTCCGGGAGCAGGGCGCCTTACTGTTCCGGTTGTCAGCGCTCGTTAGAGACCGACGCCTCGGCCTTTTCCGGGGGAACCCGGGCGGCGGGACTGCCAGTACGAGGAAAAAGAGGCTTGGCCGCAGTTATTATATAAACGGCTTGTTTGTTGTTGTTGTTGTTTTTTTTTTCCCCCCTCTCTTCCAGCAGCTCGGGGCTGGCCGTCTCCTTTCACTCTCTCTCTCAGATTTCGATGGCTGCTCAGTGTTATTTCTCTCGGCTGGGTGCTTGTGCTTGTGCTTGTGCCACACGGTCGCGTCCTTTCCGCCGTTGCAACCCTCGCGGGTGTGAAGTGGTTGGCCTGGCAACGCTTAGCAGGAGAGCGCAGCACCCTTGAAGCCACCGCTTGCAGACCGTGCCTGTCCTCTCGGAGGCTGTCTGACCCCGATCCGGTCACGTCCTCCGCCTGGGCTCGCAGGAAGCGTGCAGGGGCCGGTGTGCAGAGGGCCGGCCAAGGCTCGGGCGGTCCAGTCCTGGCCCTGGAGGCCCCGGTGTCTGCGGGTCTTGCTTCCAGGTCGGCTCGGTATTAAATCAGTGGGACCTGCTGGCACAGCGGCTCCTCCGGGAGCCCCCCCACCCGGCTGTCCGGACCCTCGGGTGACAGGGGCAGGAGGCGACACAGACATCGAGGGGGGGTGGGGTGGGGTTGACTCCAGCTGCTGGGGTGCCTCAGGTAGAAGCAGGGGGGCCGAGGTTGGGGTCCTGTAACCCCTGCACAGGCGGGTGGGTGGGTGGGTGGTCTTGAGGGGGGGTTAGTCCGTGGGGCCCTGCAGGGCCAGACGTGGACGTCCGTTGCGGAGGAGAGGGGCGGCGCTAGCGTTCGGTCGGCCCGCGGGCTTGAGACAGTTGGGCGAGGAGGGGTGGGTCGCGGGTCGCGGGCTGCTTTTAACAGGCTGTCTGTCTTGTGTTCCAGGTGTTTTTTTCCTTTGTAAATACTGTTATTTGTATATACTGTAAATGATGACGTCGGTGGGCAGCAGCCGCGCCCGGGGGAGCTGGGAGCAGACACAGACACAGAGCCAAACGCAGCACAAGCAGCGGCCACAGGTACTGGGGGGTGGCTGGGCAGGCGGGGGGGGCCGGTGCTGGTTGTTAAGGGGGTCCGGGTGGTTGTTGGTGGGGCTGTAGAGGCTCCTCCCTGCGGCGAATCCGTGAGAGGAGCCGGCTGGGACCCGCGGCGGCGCGCGTCTCCGGTCGGAACCCGGGTCGCGCGGTGAGCTGACGGCAGCCGGCACGTCCTCCTGAGCTCACTGCTGAGGGACGGATCGGGGGGGGGGGGGGTTGACATCTATTGCCGTCGAGTCAGAGTGGCCCTGGCGCATCGGTCCGCCGGCGGAGAGGGGGCGTCCCATCATGCATCTACACACTTGCCCTACTTCGGGCCTGTGCTGACTGTGCCACCTCAGCAGTGGGCAGCTCAGCGAGCCGGCAGTGCGTGTTCTTCCTGCTTTGAGTTGCTTTTGCCCTTTGTGGCCCTGTGCCCCTGTGAGGGCAGGAGAGAGCAGTGGTCTGAGTGCCTGGTTGTACCAGTGGGCACTGCCACTGCAGGGGGTTAATCTGTGGTTGGCAGCAGTGTCCCGGGGGTGCGGAGGGCAAGGGGCGTTACTTTTAGCATCTTAATTCTTCAGAAAAACCTGGGCACGTTCCAGCCCTGACTCAGGGCTGCGGCGTATCCTGTGGACTCGGAGCGGCCTGCTCTCGGTTGGGCTTCCCCTGGCAGGGCCTGATGGGAAGCTCTCCTGACTGGGATTGGTGACCCTGTGTTCTCTCTGGACCTCTGTCCTCCTCCTCTTCCTCCAAGGCCACCGCGGAGCAGATCCGACTGGCACAGATGATTTCGGACCACAATGACGCCGACTTCGAGGAGAAGGTGAAACAGGTGAGTTTTTGCTTTTTTTTTTTTCCCTTTTTGTTTTGATCAGTGCCAGATCAGTGGTCGGGGGTTTTTAAGGATGCAGAGTTCAATGTGAGGTCAGTCAAGTACTCATCTGCACAGTAAGGCAGGTCAGGCTCCCAGTGCACAGCAGTCTGATCCGCTCCGGGTTTAACAAGAGTACCCGCTGCAGGGAATCCGATGTTCTGTCTTTTTCTTGAGCTTACGGGAGTCCCTGTTTATCCCGGCACGTTCCCTCCTCCTGTGTCCAGGTCCCTTTCTGCTCTCGTCTGGTCCTTTTGTACGAGAGTCCTGCAGTTGGTAAGACCCGGACCGGATCGGTTTGCTGTGCAGTCGGAGTGACCTGCTTCCTGTTGCCCCAGGCACACCAGAAAGGCCCTTCACGGCTCTCCCAGTAGCCGTGAGGGGGCGACAGAGTGTGCCAGAGAAACGCGAACGTGGGGGGTCGAGTCCAGATGCTTTCTCTCGGCTTCCGTCTGAAAGATGAAGCAACTTCCGACCCCCACATCCCTCCCGATCTTATCCCACCCCACCCCCCTTTCCTTTCTGGTTGTTCCCCGGCATCGCAGTGGCGTGCTGTTGGGGATCCCCCACCCCGAATCTTCAGAAAGCAGAACCAAGGGCTTGCCTTGCCCTCCATCGCAGGTGTGCTCTTCTTGAATGGGGTGTGTGGGCATGAGTTAGAGGAGTGGGTAGGCAGTGATGATGGGGGCGGGGGACACAGGCAGGAGGAGCTGTGCTGGGATGCCTTAAATCAGCTGTTCCCAAAGATGAGGAATGTTGGGTTTTTTTTAGCTTCAGGGAAAAAAAGTCTTGATGCCAAAATTGTTTTGTTTATCCCCTGAACTGAGCAAGATGGCGTAGGTGTGCTCCTTCTTTAGAAAATGATCGCTTACTAAACCCGCCGGGCTGCCTCTCCGGCACCAGGGTCTGACACCCGTGCGTTACACGGGAGAGGAGGAGGCCTGTGTGTCCAGTAAAGAGCCGATTGAAGTCCTTCGGGGCCGAGTTGGCGTGGAAAGCTGCAGACCAGGGGTGGGATCGGAGACCCCTGGGGTCAGGGAGGCAGGGATGTGAGGGGAGGAGCGTGCACGTGCAGGCCAGGACAAGATGCCCCCCCCCGCCCGCCCTGCACGGGGCAGCGTGCGCCGCCGTCTCGGTCAGGACGCCAGCGCGTGGGCGTCGGGAGGGGGAGGAAGGGATCGAATTTTGTTTGCGTTTTTTTTTTTGCCGGCCCATCCCAGATGGGAGTCGATGCTTAAAAAAAAAAACCTGGCTTCATCGTTTCCCTCCCCCCCCTCCCCCCCAGCTGATCGACATCACGGGGAAGAACCAGGACGAGTCCATGATCGCCCTTCACGACTGCAACGGCGACGTGAACAGAGCCATCAACGTGCTGCTGGAGGGGAACCCCGACACCGTGAGTCTCGTGGGGGGCGGGGGGCTGAATGGTGCGCTTAAGGGGGTGTCGGAGAAGCCAGGTTCCGTCGAACTCCGAGTTCCTGTTGAGGGAAAGGAGGCGAGCCCCTCTGGTTTCAGGGGTGTCAGCCTTGGCACCCCACGACTCTTAACCCCCGGCGGCTCGGTCGGCGGAGTCCCGGAGTCTTGGCAAGAGCCGCCGCCTGACGCCAGTCCCCCCGCTGTGCCGCAGGACTCCTGGGAGATGGTGGGCAAGAAGAAGGGCGTGTCCGGGCAGAAGGACGGCGGGCAGACGGAGGCCAGCGAGGAGGGCAAGGAGAACCGGGAGAGGGAGCGGGACGCAGCGCGCCGGCGCGGAGGGGCTCCTCCCCGGAGGGGCCGGGGCGCCAGCCGGGGCCGCGAGTGTAAGGAGACTCTCTCTCGATCTCTCTCCCCCCCCCATTGGCGCGAGCGGGACGTCTGTCGTTAATCAGCTGATTGGTTCACTACAGCCGTTAATTCCAGAGGTTGATGTGGCTCTGTGGGATGTGGGGGGGGGTTGCACACCCCTGGGTAACGCCCGGCCGGCCCCACGTTCGCCAGGGCCTCACTCTCGAACCGGCACTGCCACAGCCCTGCCGGGGGTACAGAGCTCCGGCTCCCTGGAGTCACTGAAGGACTGGGAGCTGCCCTGGTGAAGACGGAGCCAGTGACGTCGCTAAGAGCTCAGGTGGAGGGGGAACCGGGCGCTGTTGGGCTGCTGCAGGGACAGCTTTCAGTCTGAAACGTGTTCTCTGCCCTGCTGGGGCTGCTGGCCTTGGCCCGTCCAGCCCCCTTAAACTCCAGGAGCCCCGAGTTGAATATTAAGGGAGATCTGGTGTTTCGAGCAGGGAGCCCTCTTGTGTCTTGGGGGCTGTTTGGGGCTGCCTGCTCCCAGAGCCCTTGAGCGTGAGTAGAGTCGGAGCTCGTGTCTCTACCTCCCTGTTGTACCCGTGCTTCACTTGCCCCTGAGCGAGTCAGGTGTGATGTCAAGTTCTGGGTGGGCCTGACTCCCAGCACCTTGGGGTGGTGGGGGGAAAAAGGGGGCAGGCAGTCTTTACACCTGGCACAGAGCTCATCTCTGTGGACAGCAGAGAGGTACACGCCACTAGTGGCCACCAGAGGGCGCTCTGTGTATGGACACTCCATGCCGGGCAGTATTGGTTTGCTGATGTGGGCTTGGTTTCAGGTTGATTATCGGTCCTGACCGGGGTGAGTTGCCAGTGGGGGTGCTTTTGCACTGCCTGATGGGACGCTCACCTTTGACTCCCCAGTGTTGAGATACTCTCCCTGGTCTCTCATCTCCTCTCGGGCTTTCCCTACACTGCGGCACACCAGTAAGGCCCTTCACAGCTCCCCCAGTAGCCGTGAGGGGGCGACAGAGTGTGCCAGAGAAACGCGAACGTGGGGGGGTCGAATCCAGATGCTTTCTCTCGGCTCCGGTCTGAAAGATGAAGCAACTTCCGACCCCCACAGGACGCCTGGCTGTTTCCGAGTCCTGTGATTCAGACCCCCTCAGTGAGTTATCAGGGAGGTTTGGGGTCTTCATCAGGGCAGTGCATGGACGGTTATCGCTCTTTGCGGTAGCTGGATGCTTGCTCTCCTACCCGAAACGTTACAGGGGTCTGAGGCGGACCCACACCGTACCTGGTTCTGCATGGTGATGGTCCTTTGAGCTCCGAGACAAGTCTGCACCCCTTCCTCTCACACAGGGACCCCCGGAGCAGCAAGGACTGCTGGGAATGAGGGGTCGTTGGCGGTTGATGCGCCGCGCTAGGAGGTGTGGGCAGAGGCTTGGCCCAGCTGGCGGAGGGGGAGGGAAGGCGCTTCTCTTCCCTGTCGGACATACTTTTAGAGACCCGATCTTGTGGAGGGCCGCCCTGTGTCTTGGTCTGGAGTTGGGGGGCCCCCCTCCCCACACGCCTGTTTTACGGTCCTGTTTTAAGCTGCACTACGTGCGTGAACTTTCTCCAAGCTGACTGCTGTCTAGCAAACCCCCCCCCAAGCGTGATATTTCTCTGAAAAGTGGGGAGGAGTGATGCTAAGAACAGAAATTGAGCTGCCTTTCTGGGCTGTTTGTGGCCTCGGTGCAAAGCTTGATCTCTCTCTCTCCCCCTCCCCCCCCAGTCCGCGGACAGGAGAATGGGCTGGACGGAGCGAAGGCAGGCGGGCCGTCGGGCCGGGGGATGGAGCGCGGACGCCGGGGCAGGGGCAGAGGCAGAGGTAAGTCCCGCGCCCCCAAAAAAACACCCCTCTCGTGTCCGTGAGTTCAGCGCCTTGGCTCTGTGTGGAAGCCTGCCCTGTGCTCTGGAAGGGGCTCGTGATGGGGCTGCGGACCTGTGTTCGTGCCGCTGGCTGCGCCTGGCTGACCTCTCTCTCTCTCTCGCCAGGTGGTTCCGGACGGCGAGGCGGCAGGTTTTCGGCTCAGGGGATGGGGTAAGTCAGGGCTCCGTCCAGCTCTCCGGGCAGAGGGTGGGAGCGAGACCCCCCCGCCTCGTGCAGCAGTTGGGGCTGCGGGCTCCGAGTCCGCGTGTCGCGAGCAGCGCTCCCGAGGAAACACTCCAGGGGCCTCTGGCTGGGGAGCGGTCCCTGTCGAGCGGCACGTGGGTGTGCCCGTTAGTGCGGTATCGCCACCACCTCCGACAGGGCCAGAGTTGTAGAGAGAGGCTCTCGCTGTCCTCTCCTGGGCCCCTGAAACGGGCTCCTTCAGAGGCTACAGGCCTGGGGGGGGGGGGGAGAGTGGCGCTGTGGGCAACTCCTGTGTGTACCTGGGCAGCTGGAGGCTTGCCCCGCCCCACTCCTCCTGCCCTGGCCGGCAGGGACTCCAGTCCCGTTCAGGATGTGACCGGCTGTGCCGGTGGGGGGGGGTCTGGAGAAGCACAGCGTGCCAGCCTCCCGCTTGTACAGCCCCCTCCCGACGGTCTTGTTCCGGGACGTACCGTGTCCGGCGAGTGTTTCCTCGTGGGCGCTGGGCTTTCGGCAGACCCGTGGCGCGGGCTCCCCGGGCTCGGAGCTCGAGGACCCCGGGGCAGGCAGTGACGTCCAGCTGCTCGGTCCCGAGCGGGGGTCTCCTTCTCATCCCGGCGCCCGTCCGGCAGGGATTTGCGAGGCAGCGTCGGTGCTCCCACGTGTCCCTGAACGCTGGGGGAATTTTTTTGGGGGGGAAAAAAATTCAATTCCAGGCCCTGGGGGAGGGGTGTGGACAGACGTACGACAAATGTCCGAAAAATTGGCCTGTGGTGGTAGATTGTTCTCCAGTGGGACGAGAGGGGAGGTAATTCGAGTGGGTATCTGCACCGGAACAAGTAAAGGTTTCTTCCCACGCTGGAAAGAGAAGACAAACAGGGGAGGAAAGGTAGTTGGCTGTAGGTGGGGAATCAACCAGCTTTCACTCCGAAGACCCTCCCAGGACTTCACTGGGGTGCCCAGCTGTGCGCCGACAGTGTCTGGAAATCTGTCCTCCAGGGGACTGTGGGAGCACTGACCTCAGCCGAGTCTGGGGTGACGGCACCTCTGGTTTTGTGTTGTGTGTTTGTGCCCCTGCTTGAGATGCAGCTTTGGCTTGGTGTGCAGCCCCTTACGTCACGGCCTCCCAGTCCAGGTCCTCTCCGCCCCTGCCGCCTGCCAGCTTTCTCATCCAGCTGGGCCCAGTTTATTTCATCGGACCCCACGTCTCCAGTCCAATGTTGCGGTTCTGGACGCCTCCAGGTTTAGTTTATGCAACAGTAATCGGGATGGACCTGGAAGCTGCTAGTTTGTGGGAGTGGCAGAGTTAGCAAGGCGTAATCAAGCCAGTGGGCGTTGGGAATCTCCAGGACTGGGAAGCCCTGGCATGGGAGTTCGAGATCCGGAGACCCCCGGAGCGTTCTCTTCCGGCTGGGAGAGCGAGTGAGATCAGGGCGCTGTCCCCCGACCCCTGACCCCTGACCCCCATGTGCAGGGTGTGACTAGTCCCAGTTTGGGCTCCTGCCTGCCAGTGGTGGCTCATCAAGAGGGTCCTGCTCAAACAGTTCAGGTGAAATTTGGGGGAAAAACTGAGGACCTCCAGGAGTGGGACACACCTGCCCCTTTCCCTCCCCCCAGCCAGTTATGTAAACCGCCCGCCTGCCCTGGGCGTCTCCCCAGCGCGGTGGCTGATGGGGCTGAGCCACACACCCACACATGCCAGCCCCTCTGGGGGCCTGCGGCTGGTAATACAGCCGCCTGCCGTCTGCAGGCTGGCACAGCTTCTCCAGCTGCGCTGGCCTGACGCTTTCCCTTCTCCCCGTTCCGAAACCGAAGGCGCGCCTCGGTACGTGCGGATGTTCGCCAAGAGGAAGGCGGCTCTCGGGTCCGTTAGGCGTAACTCGAAGTGCGTCCCATCCCGACGGCGGCCCCGTCTCCGCCGCGCAGGAGAGCCTGGGGCCCTGGACTGTAGTCTGAGCGTGGCAGCGCGGGGAGGGCTGGCAGAGCTGGGCCAGTCCGGTCCAGCCCAAGCTGGTTTCTAGGTCCTGCAGGACCGGAGCTGCGCCACCCTGCCGTCGCGTGCAGGTTATCACTGAGGGAGATCGGTCCTCCCTGTGGTAGCGAGGCGCGCAGCGCGTCTCAGGGCTGGTGGGCTGGCGAGGGCTTCGCATGTTGTCTGCAGCACGCGGCTTAGGAAGCAGGGATCGGGGGACGGCACCGGTGTTTGGCCGCCCCCGGCCGGACTGACTAATCGGGGTTGCCCCGGGGGGGGGGCGTTGTGTGTTGCAGTAATGTCTGTGCAGCCAGACTAACCCGTGGGAGCGGTCCGCGTTGGCGTGGACTCAGGCGGGCCTGCTGGGGTGGGTCGGCTGCAAGGTTTTTTTTTTCTCCTCCTGGGTGCTTTTGACATGCAGTGTTTTGTTCTTGAATTCCTTGCATGCAGTGGAACTCTGTGAAAATGTCGACACTCCTGTCCCACAGTGCACAGCCGTGCCTCCTTTAGGAACTGATCAACCTCAGTATCTGGGACCACGGGTATCCAGTCTGTGTTTGCTGGCAGTGGCACGTCATAGCCCAGAGCCATCTCTGGGCTCTGTACATGTCTTATTTCACTCTTAACTGAAAATGTAAACTTTGCCCCCCTCTTGGACGACTCGTGCTGTTTTATTTTCACTCTGTGCTGCCCGGCCTGCCGTAATTTTTACATTTGTTTTTCCTCTAAAGCCAGATTGATAAGGGGTCAAGATATGATTTTTCAGGAGACGACGGGTGAGTATTGTGAATGGCGTGCCCCGTACAGTCCGACGCTCAGACACGTGGCCGAGCAGGGCAGAGAGAGAAGGGAGAAGTGGAGTGGGGTGGGGGGTGGGGAGGATTGGAAGAGGGCGGTTTAATTATCGTGATCGTGTCGCCTTACACTCTGAGGAGAATTGAGCAGCTGTTTGGTGTGCCTGGCTCAGTAGCCCAGCATGCTCAGAATTTGAGGGCGGGGTGTTCTGGGTCCTGGGGTGCTGCTGTGTGAGCAGATTGTCCCATCCAAGGTGTGGGCGACTCAGATTGGCTCCATTGGACCACCTTCTCCCAGCTCCCAGTGGGCGCTCTCCGGGAACGGGTCTCGGGGTGTCTCCCTCGATAGTGTGACCTCGCGCCGGTTTGTGCTTTTGGTGTTGGGTGGGGGGGGGGGGGAGGTGGGAGGGGGAGTTGGAGCGGAGCGCGAATCACGTGGACCCTTGGCATGACGAGGAGGGCCAGCCCCACTGCCCCCTGGGAACTGCCAAACTAGGCGAGGCGCCGTTCTGCTTTCAGGGCCACATCGCCGCCGCCCCTCAGTGCAGGGCGGACGGGCGTCAGAAGCCGTGGGGGGGAAGGGGAAGAAGAGGAGGAGGAGGAGGAGGAGGAGCTGTAGCCGTAGCCATCTTCCTGGCACCGTTAACGCCTTCGTGAGCCTCTACCGTCATGCCAAGTTAATTCCACTTTCTTGCGTGCCGCGTAAGGAAGATGGCAGACCTTCTCAGATGCTGTTGTAGATTGAGTCCCTTTTATGCATTGCTGCATTTTTTTGGGGGGGGGGGGGGGTGGTGGTGGGGCTTCATGCTCGGCGCAATCAGACCTGCTAACTGCTCTCCCAGGAAAGCCAAGGGCCCTTAGAGGCGGCAGCCTGGTCTGGAGTTGATAGGAATCCCGTCCGCCGCGCCCCCGCCACCGCCAGGGCGAAGAAGGCCCCGGCGGCCCGACGCAGCCCCTCGGGAGCGTGGGTTTTGTAGGCGGGCCTGTTTCCGCGGGAGAGCGGGTGTCGCGGGGCCGCTGGGTGGGGGGGGGGAAGGGGAGGGGGAGCGGGCTGTACGGTAACCGGGGCGGCCTTTTTTCTCTCTCGCCGGCAGGACCTTCAACCCCGCCGACTACGCCGAGCCCGCGAGCACGGAGGAGAGCTACAGCGGCGGCAGCAACACGTGGAACAACACGGGCAGCTTCGAACCCGAGGACAGCACCCGTAAGTCCCCCCACGCCGGCGGTTTAGGAAGCGAGGTCTCCGTCTTCGACCCAGGGCCCTGCAGCCTTGTTCTGGGGGGAGGGTGGTAGGCGGAGCTCTGCGGTTCAACGGCGGCGGGTTCGAGCCTGGGCGCCACCTACTGGCCGCAGAGCTGCACTGCTGAGGGTAGAACCGGGGTTCACCGCTCGAGTACGGGGGGCGCTACGAGCCGAGGTGTCGAACGGTTTCTAGCTCTTAACTGAGAGGCCGAAAGGTTTACAGGCCCAGCTAACCCACGAGAAACCGTTCCCACCTCCCTGATGCCCAAGTGGCATCGAGCAGCAGAGCCTCTGGCCTCCAGAGCGAGCCGGGCTGTGGGCTTTGAGTAAGTTCAGGCCCCGATCAGGGCTCGTCGAGTCATTTACAGTGGAACTTGTTTCTAAAACAAAAAGTTACTGTTAGCCGTGGCACAGTTCCATGGCACAGCACAGGCCCAAACACTGAGGCGTGAGATACAGACCCCTGGTGATACTGTAGAGGAGTCTGGGGGAGAGCAAGGGGTTCGAGCTGTCACTTCTCTGAAACCCCTGCGGAGTATACAATCAGTGCTGCACCGCCCTGTACGTTTTTAATGGTTTTGGGCTTTAACGTTCTTTCATGAGCATAAGCGTTTGTAATCCCTGGGCCTTGTGTTGTCGGTGCGCTGTGATTTGACGCGGTATCCGCAGGCGTGTGCCGCGGTTTGCGTGTCGTGCCGGAGGGCCGGGAGGCCGGGGGCGTGTTCTCTCCTGCCCCGCTCGCTCTGCGTGTGGCAGGCTGTTGCGGTTTTTTGCCTCATTTTCGTCTTTGTCTCTCTCTTCCCTTCCAGGACTTGAGTTCTCTGGGGGTGAGGGGACAAATTATCCCAGAAAATTTGACTCTGCTCCTGGTACGATAATTATCCAGGTGCAGCATTGCCCCGGATAACTTTTCTTGTTTTGTTTGAATTTGTTTTTTTTAAACGTTAAGAATGTCTGTGGATATAAGGCATGGTACTGTGAAAGGAAGGTTTCTTGGGTCTTGTTTGATTTCCTGGGAGTGTTGTCTGTCTCCAGGCCTTGAGTGGATATTTGTTCGGTACCCTTTGTTTTCCCTCAAGACCCAGGCCTGGAATGGTACGGAAAGAGCCATTTAATAATTATAATAATAATTGCTTACACTTATATAGTGCTTTTCTGGACACTCCACTCAAAGCGCTTTACAGGTAATGGGGATCCCCTCCACCACCACCAATGTGCAGCCCCACCTGGGTAATGCGACGGCAGCCATAGTGCTCCAGAACGCTCCCCACACACCAGCTATCAGTGGGAGGGAGAGCAGAGTAATGAAGCCAATTTAATTTATGCCCTTTAGTATGAGAAGACTAAAACCGGTAGGACAGAACACAAAATTATTATTCAGTGAAGGTTAGAGCTTGGGGGAATTCAACTAGGACCCTCCTGGTGTACCAGCCCTGGGCCTCGACCACCGGACCAGCTGTCCTCCTGGTGTAACAGCCCTGGGCCTCGACCACCGGACCAGCTGTCCTCCTGGTGTAACAGCCCTGGGCCTCGACCACCTGACCAGCTGTCCTCCTGGTGTACCAGCCCTGGGCCTTGACTACTGGACCAGCTGTCCTCCTGGTGTACCAGCCCTGGGCCTCGACCACTGGACCAGCTGTCCATGTTTTGCAAAAGTGTCCTTGAATCTACTGAAAACTCCCTTTCCAGTGAAGCTTGAGGTCCTGGAGATAAGACACCCCTTAGCTTTTGGTTATTTTTCTTTTACTCTGTATGTTACAATCCCGTAATTTCCATGCTCATTGTCGGGGGGGGAAAAGCTTTCCTTTCACAAGTCCATGTTCTCAGCCACCCCACACCCGACTCTGCCTTCTGAAACTCCCTATAAACGGATCAGGTGGCGATTAAGCTGTGAGCACGCAGCTCTTTGGCCTCCCGTGTTGACCCTGGGGTGCAGAAATGACAGACCTGCAGATTTAGTGCGAAGGCTCTGCTCGTTTAGCTGCTCTTAAGATCCGCCCTCGCTGAGCTGCGCGCGCCGTGTTTCCCAGGGTTTCCAGAGCTGCTGTGGTGTGGAGGAGGAAGAATAAATCAGTCTTCTCTGCCCCTGTTGAACCTGTCTGTCCGTCTCAGGGCTTTCTCTTATCTCTCTCTCTCTCTCTCGTGTCTGTTTCCCCTGCTGCCTTCAGGCGCGTGGAGGACGGCCACCGAGGAGTGGGGCACCGAGGACTGGAACGAAGACGTGAGTATCGGGGTGATGGGGGGGGGGGGGGGGAGGTCTGCATTCTCTCGGCTCGCCCACGCTGTCCGAATGCTCATCACCGGGTGCGAGGGCGCCGTCCCCCAGCCTTGACCGGTGGGGTGGATCTGAACTGGGGTTTGAACATGGGCTGTATTAACCACGTTGCCCTTGTCAAAGAGACTGGAGGGCCCCCCGAAGATCAAAAGTGTGGCTCCGCGCTCGCCTTTCTGACAGCCGCATGGTCATGTAATAACATTGCCAGCAGCTGCTCCTCTTGATAGGGCTCAGGCGGGTGTCTCACTCTTCTTCCCAGAACCTTGCCAACAGCATCCCAGCTGAGGGGCACCTTTCTCCCCGAAAAGCATAAAAACCTTTGGAGCTGAGCACTTAATGCCCGCCCTTAAACTGTAAATAAAAACCCGAACAATCTCCCGCCAGTAATCCGTCTCTTCCAGAGACGTTGAACGGAAAACCAGCGAGAAACGCAGAGAAATCCCCCCGTTATCGCAGCCTGGCTGGTGGAACGTGCGGCGTCGGTTCTGTGCAGCATCGCGGCCGTTCTTGACGGTTTGTTTTTAATGTCCCCCCTCTTTATTTTCTTCCCCCAGCTTTCGGAGACCAAGATATTCACAGCCTCCAGCGTGTCCACCATCCCCCTGCCTCCGGAGAACGTGACGATTACGGCCGGCCAGAGGTACGGACTCGGGCGGAGAGAGGAGGAGGAGGGGGTCGCGGGCCGGCGTCTTCCCCCTCCTATCCCTTAGCCCCCTGGGACAGCCGCAGCCCGCTGAGCCGAGCGAGCGACAGGGGTGACGAGACCCACCTCTGGCCCTGCCGGATTTGTAGGCACAGTGCCTAGGGCCTCCGAAGGAGGGGAACTCTAGTGACGAATGAAAAACGAGCTGGAACAACATGCTTGAGATCGACTCTAGGTGCTCCAGATCATTAATCGTACCCTATCGGGCGGCTGTTCTAGGAACTAGAAGTGTGGAAGTGATGGTTGTCTCCACTCGCTCCTTCAATCACGTGGTTTAGCATTAGAATAGTGTAAAGTGCATCGTGTCAATCGAAGTCATTCGGTTGGCGTTGACCCCTCTTTCTGCACGTTTTGGAGTGAAAGTGCCCGGGGGCCTACGAACACCAAAATCCGGCCCTCGCCTCTGGAGCTTAGCGAGCCCATGACCGAATTCGCCTGCGCTCGTATCCTGGCAGGGGCCGGAGCTGCTCCGGCAGTCTGGCGCAGGCGATGGTGAGGGGGCCCCGGTCGGCGTCGCCAGCCCAGCCTAGTCCCCACGCGTGAGCTGGCCTGGTTCTGGGGTGTCTTTCAGTGCGGTGCTGGGCTAGGGTTACAGCTGCTCTTCAGCTCCCGCACACCAGTAGACCCTTTCCGGCTGGCCCGTAGCCTCAAAGGGGGGACAGCGTGTGCCACAGAAACCGCGGAGCTGCTCACCAGATGCGGCCTGCCCCCTGCCTGTGGCTGGCTGAACTGCATCGCTCTCCCAGTCGCCTTGTACAGCAGTCATGATGCGTAAAACTTTTCACTGTGCTCAGGTGTCAGAAGAGCCTTCAGAAATTGCTGGCTTTCAGAGCGTAGTAAGTCGTATTTAACTGTCAGCCTTCACATCCCACACACTCCGATATGGAGTCGATTGGCGTTGCTCAGTGCTGATGGAGATCCTGTCGTAGGTGTTTTTTTAAAGGATTTAAAGTTCATTTCACAACAGGTGAGAGGTCAGAGGGTTGGAATGGCAGGGAGAGGTGTCTTGGTTCTGGGAAAATGCATTTGGATTAGAAACCAGTTTACAGATAGGAGCCCCTCAGGAAGAAAAGTAGGGTGCATGGGTGGGGGGGGGGGGGGGCTAGTTGAGTTTGAATGTTGAGAGAGAATGTTGCCACTTCAGGGCTGTGATTCCAAAACGGATTTCCTTGAGGAAAGGGCTGCTCGTCATCCTCGAGTCGCTGAGGGGGGGGGACTCAGTCGGCCTTCACAGCAGAGCTGTCAACTGTGGGCTGCTACCGGCTGGGCAGTCCTCTCCGCTCGCCCTGTCCTGAAAGTTTCCCACCATCCCCGTCTTTACTGCACGAACCAGCAAATCTCTCCCGGGCTCTAGTCTCACACCTCCCCCACCCCGATGTGAAATCGTGTCCAGGTTTAATCTTAACCCTCTGCTCCCCCTGTGCCCCTCAGGATCGACCTGGCGGTGCTGCTGGGGAAGACGCCCCCCTCCTCCTCGGAGAGCGAGGCCACCTCCCTGGAGGCCTCCCAGCCGCCCTCGCTCTCCCAGTCGCTGGTCTTCAGCAACTCCAAGCAAGGCCCGCTGCCCCAGCCCCCCTCCAGCGCTGCCTTCGCCCAGCACAGCATGGTAAGGCCGCCGCTGGAGCGCTCGGCCCTGGTGTGGGGCGCGCGCGTGTGGGTGGGAACGACCCAAAAGAGGAAGATCGCCCACTGACCTCGCTTCCTGGGGCGGGGTCTGTGCAGGGAAGGTCGTGGCCGAGCCTCGTCGGGAGAGGCTGTCAAGGGGCCCACTGCTCTGGCTGTGGGCAAACTATCACACTGGCATCGCGGCCAGACCCCGCCACCCTGTGGCACGTTGGAATGGGGGCCGGGGGGGGTTAGGAGGCTGGGAAAAACTCCGGTGGGCACTGCAGGGCGTCTCCCTATCCAAAGACCTTGGCCCTGCAGCAGCATGACGATAAGGGTCCTGCAGGAGCCTGCTGGAGTTCCTCATCCGGCTCCAGCCTGGGACAGACGTGGTGTTGCGGACTGGGCTCACCCGTCGGGTCGAATCGATCAACAGAGCGGAGGCAAGCTGTCCTTCACCTGTACGTCCTGGGATGACTAACCCAGGGAGAATCCCCTCTGGCTCTTCCAGAACGAAGATCTGAAAGAAAGATCGCAGCTGCCAGACCCAAATACATTTGCGTCAGTGGGCGCTGCTTTAGTCAAGAGGACAGCGGTGACCATGATCTAACCCTGGCAGGAAACGTTGCAGTTGCAGGCACCACCTTTCAAGACAGCCTTACTTATTGCTCATCTGGGATTCTTGCAAAGCCAGGGGGTGCAGGGGGATACAGGGTACAGCTCCCGCACACCAGTAGACCCTTTCCGGCTGGCCCGTAGCCTCAAAGGGGGGACAGCGTGTGCCACAGAAACCGTGGAGCTGATCATCAGATGCGGCCTGCCCCCTGCCTGTGGCTGGCTGAACTGCATCGCTCTCCCAATCGCCTTGTCATCACGAGTGAAGCTTACAGCTGTACCAGTGAGAAGTGCAGGGTGTACTGAGGTCTCAGGTGAGCTGTCAAACTGCTGGCGTTCAGGATGAGGCCATAGGTGAAGCATCCAGGTGGACCAGACTGGGAATGTGATGGGAATTTCATGGCTTTTCCCTTACTTCATTCCTGTTCCTCCATGTGTCCTCTTCTCCCTCCTGCAGGTCAGCATGCTGGGCAAGGGCTTTGGCGACGTGGGGGAGCCCAAGGGGGGCAGCGGAGGGACGACCAGCGGCTCTCAGTTCCTGGAGCAGTTCAAGACGGCCCAGGCTCTGGCCCAGCTGGCCGCACAGCACTCCCAGTCGGCCCCCTCAAACCCCCCTTCCTCCACCTGGGACACCCCCTCCTCCTCGCTGGCGCAGTATGGTGAGCACTGGGGGAGGGCAAAGATGTTTGTCAACCAGTTCACGTTACTTGTGCTGCTGATGCACTCAGTTGTTTCCTCTTTAACCTTTGCTTTCTTCTCCGTCTGCCCTCCCCCCGATCCAGACATGAAGCCGCAGTCCGAGCCCTCGATCCACAGTCCCTTCGGCAAGCGCCAGTCCTACCAGCCTTCCTCCTCCATGATGGAGGCCTTCCTGCAGCAGGACAAGGGCCCCGCTGCCCCCGGGGGGGTCTCCTCCTCCTCTTCCTCCGCGCCCCTCCCGCCTCCAGCTGCCCCGGCCACCGTGGTGGCGCCCTCTTCCTCCTCCTCCTCCTCCTCGCCGCTGCCCAAACCCCCCAGCGCCGGCCCCCCGGGGCCGCAGATGTCCCCCGGCTCGTCAGACAACCAGTCGTCCAGCCCACAGCCCCTGCAGCAGCACAAGCTCAAGCAGCACAAGAAGAGGACCTCCATCACCACGAAGGTACGGCCCCCCCGTTCGCATGCCCCCTACCCCGCACTGGGGGAGAGACAAGGGGGGGAGGGGGAAAAACGTTTACAGGCCCCCCCCCCATTTCTGTAGAAATGTCACTGGTAGAGGAGGAGGAGATGAGTGTGTGGGTATGGATATGGTGTGTCCAGAGTGAGAGAGGGATCCAGTAATGGGCTGTGTGACAATAGTAAGTCGGATCCTTTTTCCTGGGTTTTGTTTGTACTGGGGACAGAAAGGTAATAATAGCTTACACGTATATAGAGCTTTTCTGGACACTCCACTCAGTGTTTTATGAATAATGGGGATCTCCTCCACCACCACCACCAGTGTGTGGCCCCACCTGGATGATGCACCAGTACTCTCCCCACACACCAGCTCTCAGTGGGGAGGAGAGCAGAGGGATGAAGCCAGTTCAGAGACAGGGACTACTAGGAGGCCTTGACTGGTGAAGGCCAGGAGGGAAGTTTGGCCAGGATGCCGGGGCAACACCCCTACTCTTTTCGAGAAACACTTTACACTTTTTAATGACCACAGAGAGTCTGGACCTCGATTTTACGTCTCATCCGAAGGACGGTGCCTTTTTACAGTGTAGTGTCCCCCGTCACTATACTGGGGCATTAGGACCCACACAGACCGCGGGGTGAGCGCCCCCTACTGGTCCACTAACACCTGTTCCAGCAGCTGCAGCAGCAGCCTTAGTTTTTCCCAGGAGGTCTCCCATCCAGGTACTGACCAGACTCACAGCTGCTGAGCTCCACTGGCCTGCCGTTGAGTTGCAGGGTGATATGGCTGCTGGGAAGTGTTGGGGGGGTGGATGGACAGTGGGACCACATGAACGCGGCGGGTGTTCAGCTGGGTTTGTGCAGTGGTATCGATTCAGCTCAACTTGCGCTTTGATTTCCCCCTCCCCCCCTCCTCTCTGAATGCAGATCCCTTCTCTGGCGGTGGAGATGCCGGGAACAGCGGACATAGCGGGCCTGAACCTACAGTTCGGGGCCCTGCAGTTCGGGTCGGAGCCGGTGCTGCCGGAGTACGAGCCCACGCCAGCCACCAGCGCCCCCCCCAGCCAGCCCCAGAACAGCCTCTACACCAGCTCTGCCAGGTGCGCCACAGTGCCGGTCGGGTCCGAATCGGAGCAGAACAGGTCCTCCCAGCCGCTGTGACAGAGCCAGGAAGAGCTCTTCCTAGTTGTCGGCCCTCAGGCTTCAAGACTTGGTCTCTACACGTTTGCTTGCTCCAGACAGCTTCTGTGCTTTGTAAAGTTCTGGAGTACAACTATGAAATTAATATCCTTACACTTACACAGTGCTTTCCTGGACACTTCGCTCAAAGCACTCTACAGGTAATGGGGATCCCCTCCACCACCACCAGTGTGCAGCCCCACCTGGATGATGCTCCAGTACTCTCCCCACACACCAGCTCTCAGTGGGGAGGAGAGCAGAGTGATGAAGCCAGTTCAGAGACTGGGATTATTAGGAAATCCAGGCCAGGGGGGATATTTGGCCAGGGCACCAGGGTAAAACCCCTAGTGTTTCCAAGAAACGCGTTGGGGGTTTTTAATGTCCATAGAGAGTCAGGAACTCGGTTTTATGTCTCATCTAGAAGATGGTGCCTTTTTACAGTATAGTGTCCTCGTCACTATACAGGGCTGTTAGGACCCACTCAGACACTGTCGGGTGGGCGCCCCCTGCTGGCCCCAGCTGCAACTTAAACCTTTTTCCTCCTCTCCCTCCCTCAGTGAGTCAGCGCCCACAATCTCCTCGAACCCCAGCCAGGACTCGGGGTACCAGAGCGGTGCCCTCCCCGGCGGGGGCCCCTCGTACCCTCCCCAGCCGGCGGCGGCCAGCGGGGGCGCCGGCCAGGCCACCCTGTACGAGCAGCGCTCCACGCAGACCCGGCGGTACCCCTCCTCCGTGTCCTCGTCCCCGCAGAAGGACCTGCAGCCCAGCAAGGTGAGGCCGGTAGCTGGGCGTCGTGGCCTGGCGTGCGGGGGGGGCCCGGGGGGGCATATGCTCACGTTCTCTTGGAGGAAAGACGGGGGTGCTGCCCTCCGTGGCCCCAGCACGTGGGTCAGCCCTGTACTGCACCCCGCTTCGTACAGTAGTGGTGCTACTCCTTCTCTCCTCTCACACATCTTCTTTTCCTTCTGCAGTCTTTTCACACTCTCTCTTATGGTCACTGTCCCAGGGGCGTCGGCAGTGCCAGTAAAGCTCAGTCACAGCCGTGTTACTGAAACACTGGGGGGGCTGGTAATCAGGTGGGGTGGGGGTGGAGTCGGGGGGCGCTTGTTCTTCAGAACCCCTCTTCGCTGGCGTCTTCGCCCTCAGGGGCTGTTATAGCCGGGCTCTGCCTGTTCTGGGCTGTGTCGAGTCGCCGGTGATCTGGCCGGCTCCTGTTGTGATAGCAATATCCATTTCCTCCCCCCGAAATCGTCTCGGCGGTCAGTGGAGCGGCAGCGGTCTGAGCGAAGATGCCCTGGGAGTTCATTGCGTAAGTACACAGGCGTGGACCCGCTCCAGCGCCGGGCCTGTAGAGACCCCGAGCAGTAGTGGGCTGTGTGCCTCTAGTTTCCACTGAGACTCTTCGGACCCCCTTTAGACTAGTAACAGCAATAGCATCTGGGGGCTGTTTACCCCCCAATTTGATCAACAGCCAGATTACTCCTCCCTTTCCACCAGATGGCAGCAAACACACATTCCTTTTTCTGGGATCCCTGAAATGTGCAGAGCGACCTGGCCTACGGGCAGCCACTTGAGAGCCTCGGCCTGCCCTGTTCTTGGTTTATTTGCTCCAGCGAGGTGAAAGTCTGGGGAAAGGGAGTGGGGCATGCTTGTAAGGCTGTGGTGCAAAACGGAGGCCTGCGATCTGGGCTTCTGGCCGCGATTTGGAGCCTGTGGAGATTCTCTGCTGCAGACGGTCCTCTCGGGTTCCTGCCTCCCACCGATCTGGCAGCAGCTGTGAATTATTCCCCTTTCCCGCCTGCACAGAAGCCAAGTGGGATGGGTGCAGGCCGAAGCCGGGACGTGTCCCCATGTCCCGCCACATGGCAACGGCTCATTGCTGCCCGTGGGGGTGTGGCGTCGGCGCCCCCCTCCCTGCAGGAGAGCCCGGCGTTTGTCGTTGTCGCTTCCCGGGTAACTCGCTTGCAGCACCTGGCAGTGTGAGGGATATGGGTTCGAACATGCAGCCACCACGTTCATCGAGGCGAGACTTGACAAGCTCACCCATTTGCAGGTTGAGCTGCTTGACCTTTGCCCCCCTTGAGCTGATGAGTTCTGGCCTCTGGGTCTTCGGCAGTGGACTAAATACCAAGTCTCGCCCTGATGGGCAGCAGTGAATGCCATCTTACAAACTGGTGGGGACCCCATCACCCCACAAAACCAATTTAGTTTGACGAACACAGCAAGCTGTGTGAATGGTCTGACTTTGTGAACCTACTGCCAGCTCTTGGTCAGAAGCTGGTCAATGAAATGACTGGTCCAGTCTCATGATTGTGGGGCTCATGCAGTGGGATAGAAGCAAGCAAGATGGTGCAGATCCTCCTAGGAGCTGCTGTTTGACCTTTGCCCTCTGAACTGTAGCTTGCCCTAGATCTAGTCCTTGTTTAGTGTTTCGCACGATGCGTCAATGCACCTTGCACGAGAACAGTTGAATACTGAGACTCCTTTCTCTCTCGATTTTGACAGAACGGGTTCAGTTCCATACAGACGACGCAATCTGTAGAAGGTAAGTCTTTATGCTCGAGATGGGGAACGTTTCCTGCAGCGAGTCTCTGTGAACGAGCTGCTTGAAGTCAGGCGAGGAAGTGAAGTTTGGGTGACGATCCTGAAACTAGGGAGCAGGGCAACATGGCTGACCACAGTGATGTGGAGCCGTGGTTTACAGCAGGGCCGGATTAAGCCAAGTCTCTAGTTTATGCAGACAGCAGATGTAACGAGTGTTATCAGCCTGGCCTTTGCCAAGATCTAGGTTTTTTCCCGCTCTTGTTTATCCTGATGTGTTATTTTATAGCAGTGTAGTGTCTTCTGCTCTTGCGTGCCGGTAGGATAGGTGGTTTAGTTGGGATTGTTAAAAACCGGTTTAACTCTCTCCTTCCACCCCATCCCTGCAGCTGCAGCAGGCTCTGCAGTGAAATCCGTGTCGGACTCTCCGGTGGTCTCCAGCATGTCCTCCCTGACCGACAGCGTCTCGGGCTCCTCCTCCCTCCTCACCACGGCCAACCAGACGCCCCTGAGCTCGCTGGGGCACAGCGAGGACCTGCCCCCCAGCTCCGCCCCCCAGCCCCAGCAGCACAGCAAGTGAGTGAAACGACATCTCGCAGTATGGAGCTTCTCCCAGTCCCTTCCCTCTGCAGGTGTCAGACACTACTCGCTCCATGTGGCTTAATTACTAAAAGTTTGTGTTCAGTTAAGCTTCTAACTGGGTTAGTTGATTGTGACCCTGAGGAGGAGCTCACCTAGGCGTCTAGTAAGAAGCTTCATCATGGCCTGGGCAGATGTGTTCCCTGCTCCCACTACCCTTGGTGTAAAGAAGCACCTGCTGTTCTTGGTATTTCAATTAGATTGTTCTCTGGCTCTATTTCAAACTGCTCGTTCTAAAGAAACCTGCTGGGGTGACCTTGTCAAGGCCTTGGAGGGTGTTGAATGCTTGCGTATCGGGTCTCCCAGTGGTCTAACTCTTCCCCTCCTCTCCCTCTTCTGTCTCCCCAGCTCCTTGTCAACACAGTCGAACAACCTGGCACCTTCCTCTTCCACAGTACGCACTTCAAACTCTTTACTGGTGAGAGTCCGGGAGCCGGGGTTCGTCGTGACTCCTAGAGCAGATGAGAGCAGTCGTGTTTTTGTTGGTCGAATTCTCTTGGCGCTGGAGAGTGTTGAGGGAAGTCGGTCCTGATGGGTTTTGTCCCAGGGCGTGAGAGCCGGAGCCAGGGGGGGCAGTTTGGAGTGCTTTCACAGGTAGTTGCCCGTTTCAGCATACTCCCCCTTGCACGCACACGCACGCTGACGACGCTGCGTGTCATGAGCTGAGTTTAATCAACGGAGCACTATGCATCGTTTCTGTTCACACCTCAGACCAGCCCAGGACACGACATACACACAGGTGGAGATCACAGGTTGTGTCTAGGATGAGACGGGGTGATAGCACCACCCTGTTGGTCTCTCAGGTTACAGTAAACCTAAATGTGATTTTAATCTGGTGGCCTGGCGTTCATGCACGTTTTGTTTTGTGGCAGAGCTGCTAGGGAGAGCCCCTGGGTCTGCTTGATACCGAATACTATCCAGTAGGAACTCGCAGTGAAGGGTCCGGCTCGGTGGTCTCGCAGCCGGGGTCCTGAGTTTCCCAGCACCCCCCTTGGTGTCGGAACCCTTTCTCACCCCCGCCCCCCTGTTTCCTCTCAGCACGCGAGCGTGGACAGCGAGGCCGCCCTGCACTCCTCCTCCAGCTCCTTCCCCTCCTCCTCGTCGGTGGCCGCGTCCAGCGCGGTGCCGGCGGCGGCCACCGCGCCCCCCTCGGTCAGCACGGTGTCGTCGGCCAGCCTGGGCCCAGTCAGCAGCCTGGGCATCGGGCTGAACAGCACCAGCTCGGCGCCTTCCTCGTCCTCCAACTCATCGTCGTCACGCAGCTCTGCAGCCTCCGCCTCAGGTACGATCGCAGGCCTCCTGCTCTTTGGGGCATCTCCATCTGCTGCCCTTTAATTTATGCTTTTTACATTTGGAATCACTATTAATGTGCACCTGCCCCACCTGGAATCATTTTTTTGTCATGCTCACCCAGATTTTGGGATTGTCGTCGGGCATCGCAGGCGACAGCCAAGAGGAAATGTCGTGCTGTAATCTTAACCTTGGAAATTGCCCAGAATCTGGGTCCTTATTTATTCTAGTGTAGGCAGTTTCAAATCCTTCTCAAGGGTTTTGGGTTACTGCAGGCTGTGGGGAAGACCCCTGCCCCCCTGATCCCGCCATGGGTGCTCAGCCAGCTGGGCGCCGTTGCTTGGCAGCTGCCGGTCTCTGACCCGGGGCTCGAACCCGCGATCGCAGCGGTCAGCCTGCGCTCGGGCCGGCGCCTGTCCTGGAGGGGCCGCTGGCGAGGCCCTGCCTGCGGTCCGAGGACTCCACTCGAGTGGACTGGAGGGTTGGCTCTGGCCTCTCAGTCTTGCCCAGCCCCCAGCCCCCCCCTCCCCCCCGCAGGGCTCGGTCAATGGTCTGCCGCCATCGAAACATTCCCGCGTTTTTCTTTGTTCAGTTCATTGATCCTGCTTTTTACGTTGTGATGTTTTTTTTTTTCAGGAAAGGCCCCCCCAAACCTGCCGCCTGGGGTTCCTCCTCTCCTACCCAACCCCTACATCATGGCTCCTGGACTCCTGCACGCCTACCCAGTGAGTGTCGGCCGCCTGGCAGGCTGCTGCTCTGTCCCTGGCAGTCGGACTGACTGGCCCTTCCGGGAGCTGATGTCATAGGAGTTTCCCCAGTGAGAAGCTCAGTAACTTCAGTAACTCTCTCTCTCTGTCAGCCTCAGGTGTACGGATACGACGACTTGCAGATGCTACAGACCAGGATCCCCCTGGTGAGTCCTGTACCTCATGGGGTTCACCGCGCGGAACGGCCGGCGCGTTTCCAGTCCGCCGCCCGGCCGTCCTGCGACCAGCAGTCGGCTCTGCTCTTTACCGCATAATCAAGAGAAGGATTCGTTAACGGGGGAACTGCAACGCTATTTTTATATTTCAGGGTTTGAAAAAAATCACCCTTGATGGGTGCGGTTCAAGCCAAAGTGAAAGTAATTTACAAGTTACTGTGTGCATAACTTCTAATTTACGTCACAAAATGGGATGAAATTTCCAGGTATGGGCAGCGCCATGCTCTGCGATTCATAACGAGGCAACAAAACTTCTGCTGAGATGAAGCGGCCCTATTGCACCGCTTGTGAATACATCTCTCTTGATCCAGTAGAAATAGGGCTCTCGACTTCCAGACCACTTGCCGATGAATACCAGTTGTTAACTCTGCACACAGAGCACGTGGGAACATTTCTGAGGCAAAATGTCTGCTGCACAACCTCATCCATCACAGTCATTACAGGGACTAGTGAGCAGGAAGGGCCGCATCACGTCACCGTTCGTGGGAACTTGAACGAGAGTTTGTGACAGCATGGCAGCTTACAGTACTGTCCGCAAAGTTCACGTTTGTGTGCTTGATTCAAAATTTGTAAAAAAAAATTCTGTAACGTCAATGTATGTATATCATTACTGAGATTTAATAACCGATCTGACAAATTAGGACTGCAGTTCCTCTTTAAAGTGCTCCAACGCTGTAGTCCAGCTCCGCTCCAGGGCTGTTTTCCTGGGAAGGGCACTAACGGACTGGGCTGTGGCTCGGTTTGCTCCAGTCCGCCAGCGGAACTGATGAGCAGGAAGAGGAGGAAGCTCCTCGGTGTCTAGAACCCAGAGCTCTTAATTCCCCACTGGCCAGGAGCGCACCGGGTGGCTCTTCAGCTCCCGCACACCAGTAGACCCTTTCCGGCTGGCCCGTAGCCTCAAAGGGGGGACAGCGTGTGCCACAGAAACCGCGGAGCTGCTCACCAGATGCGGCCTGCCCCCTGCCTGTGGCTGGCTGAACTGCATCGCTCTCCCAATCGCCTTGTGCAGCGGCACCTTGTCAGTGCGGGCGCGCGCCTTCCGGTTGGGGTCGCGGTAAGGGCTGCGGTAAACGTTCCGCAGCACGGATGTAGCAGGGCCTCGGTGTTCCTCTCCCTCCGGTTTTCTCCCTGCCCTCTCGGCGCGTGGCTCTCCCCTCTCCGTGCCGCCTGTCTGACGGAGCCGCGAGGGCTGGAGCAAGCCGAAAGAAACCGGCCTGCGTGGAGAGTTCTTGTTTTTTTTAAGACGCTGTAAGGAAGAGCAGGGCATGAGTGGGAGGTGGGAAACCCGGCTGGGTCTGTTGGCGCTCCTGGCCGGCTCTAGCGCCCAGGCAGGGGTTGCGTGCCCGGTGGGTGGCAGCGAGGTTAGTAATTGATGAATGAACTGGTAATTAAACGCTGGTTGACTGGTGTTCCCTCTTGTCCGTCGTCAGGATTATTACAGCATCCCCTTCGCCACACCGACCACGGCGCTGACCGGCAGAGAGGGCAGCCTGACCAACAACCCCTACTCGGGTGAGAGCGCGGCGCCACGTGGGGTTTTTGTGAATTCTCGCGGACGGGCCTAGAGGAGATTGTTTCACCCCCCCCCCCAATTCTTGATCTCCAGCCCCCCCTCTTTCTCCTCTTCTCTCTCCCTGTTTGCTGTCCCTCCTTCGCCCCTGCCCTTCTCCTTGCTTTCCATCTCCCCTCGCCTCCTCCACCGGCGTGTCTGACCTCTGACCTCTGACCTCTGACCTCTGACCTCTGACCGCCTCCCTGCAGCGGGCGACCTGACGAAGTTCGGCCGGGGGGACGCCTCGTCCCCGGCGCCGGCCACCACGCTGGCGCAGCCGCAGCAGAGCCAGACCCAGGGCCACCACACCACGCAGCAGACCTTCCTGAACCCGGCCCTGCCGCCCGGCTACAGCTACACCAGCCTGCCCTACTACACCGGCGTGCCGGGGCTGCCCAACACCTTCCAGTACGGGCCCGCCATGTTCCCGGTGAGCGGGGGCGGCCGCATGCTCGCGGAGGGGGGGGGGGGTCCGTGTCCTCGGGATGCGTCTGTAACGCCTTTCTTCTCTCCCCACCCCCCCTTCCCCCGCAGGTGGCTCCTACCTCGTCGAAGCAGCACGGTGTGAATGTCAGCGTCAACGCCTCGGCCACGCCCTTCCAGCAGGCCAGTGGGTACAGCTCCCACGGGTACAGCACTGGTGAGAGGCCAAGCGTCGGCGGAGCGTGCAGGGTCAGGCTGCAGCCCCAGTGAGCGCCCCCTTCAGGGCAGGGTCGGGCTGCAGCCCCAGTGAGAGCGCCCCCTTCAGGGCAGGGTCGGGCTGCAGCCCCAGTGAGAGCGCCCCCTTCAGGGCAGGGCAGGGTCGGGCTGCAGCCCCAGTGAGTGCGCCCCCTTCAGGACAGGTTAGTGCAGGGCTGCAGCCCCAGTGAGAGCGCCCCCTTCAGGGCAGGGCAGGGTCGGGCTGCAGCCCCAGTGAGAGCGCCCCCTTCAGGGCAGGGCAGGGTCGGGCTGCAGCCCCAGTGAGAGCGCCCCCTTCAGGACAGGTTAGTGCAGGGCTGCAGCCCCAGTGAGTGCGCCCCCTTCAGGGCAGGGTCGGGCTGCAGCCCCAGTGAGAGCGCCCCCTTCAGGACAGGGTAGGGTAGGGCTGCACCTATGTGAGCGCGCCCCCTTCAGGGCAGGGTAGGGTAGCGCTGCAGCTATGTGAGAGCGCCCCCTTCAGGACAGGTTAGCTCAGGACTTCAGCCCCAGTGAGAGCGCCCCCTTCAGGACATTACAGCAGCTGAGGGCTCAGTCCAACACGTGTGCCATCGCTGGTTTTAAAAAACAGCTAGAATTTCTTTCTACAGCATTTGACTCTGACCGATGTAGCACAAGTCTCCTGTACAGCGTGGGGGGGGGCGGGGCAGGAGTGTTGACATGAGAACCATGCGCGTGTTTGTTCCGGGGCTCTAGTGAGAGCCATCTGCTTGTGTTCGCACCCTGCATCCTGCCACACGGCGATCCTGGGCGGGGGGGGGGGGGGTGTGAGAATATTTCGGGGCTTTAGGAGAGTCGACGTGGGGCCGGGGGTGAGTGTGGGGCTCGACTCGGGCGGCCTCTTCCCGGAGAGGACTGAGGAACTCGCTTCCTTTATCTCGGACAGCAGATTCGTTTTGGCCGAACGGCATCGAATCCGTTTGCTCGTGCACCAGAATTCCCCAGGATTTTTTTTTTTGGTGTATTTCTAGAACCTTTGTGAATCTCGCTTCTTGGCTGGCTTCTGCGATTCTCATATATATATATATGTATATATGTCTGCATATGTCCATATATATATAATTTTTGTGTCCAGCGGGTCCCTCTGTCCCTCTCCGCACTTTTCCTGCACCCTTTCACTCTGCGCCTGGCCCTGGTCAGTCCTCGCACCCCCCCGCCCCCCCTCCCCTGTCTAACGCTGCGGGCTGTGGCTGTGTCTGATTGCAGGCTATGAGGATTTGGGCCAGGCCTCTGGGAGTGGGGATTTCTGTAAGGGTGGATATAGCACTGCTGTCGCTGCCGCCGCCGCCGCCGCCGCTGCTGCTGCCGCCGCCGCCGCTTCTGCGCAAAACAAGCCCGCCAGCTCCGTCACGGGGCCCGGAGTGGGTAAGTGCCCCTGCTGTGCTCCTCCTCCCCTCCCCCACTGCGCTTCCGCGCCAGATACCCCCCACTTCCCTCCCGGGCAGTCCTCCTCCTCGCCCCGTTAGCAGGGTGTCCTGTCCTCTATACATGCTCCACTCCCTTGCGCATGCTCCACCCTTACATGACCCCCCCCCCTCCCCCCCGGCACTTTGCTCTTCCCTAACACGCCCCCTTGTACTTGGCCCCACCCCCTCTGTGCATGTCACTCCCCTTTCTAGCTCCACCCTAACACGCCCCCTTGTACTTGGCCCCACCCCTTCTGTGCATGTCACTCCCCTTTCTAGCTCCACCCTAACACGCCCCCTTGTACTTGGCCCCACCCCCTCTGTGCATGTCACTCCCCTTTCTAGCTCCACCCTAACATGCCCCCTTGTACTTGGCCCCACCCCCTCTGTGCATGTCACTCCCCTTTCTAGCTCCACCCTAACACGCCCCCATGTACTTGGCCCCACCCCCTCTATGCATGTCACACCAACCCCTCGGTCCACCCACCTTCCTCCTAATTTTGTCTCCCTCATATCACCCTGACCGAGCTTTCTAGTTGTCTCTTCTGGCTTTCCCACTCTCCCTCTGTTCATCGCACTTTTCTGCCTCTTTTGCCCCCTCCCGCTGTTCACTTGCCCCCCTCTCACAGCTCTTGCATGGCTGGGTGGTCTGAATGAGCGCTCTTCTTCTTTCGTGCTGTGTGTGCATGGTCTCCTCTCCTCGTTTCTCCTCTTCCCCTCTGCTGGCACGAACCAGTTTGTCAAAACTGCTTTACACAGCGATTTCCGGAATGTCTTATGAACATGGAGAAAACGGTGATCCAGAGGCGCGCTGCTTTAATTTTCATAACTGCAAAGGTTGTAAAATAACCATTTCTGTGTCGGGTTTGCGTTAACAACGGAAAAGCCCAGTCTTTCCTGGCTTTAAGAGTTACTGGTTGGTAACGTTTTAGAGAGACTGCTCCAGGCAGTCCTGATCAGCTGGGAGCTCTTTGGGAACGTACTGGCGGAGAGTGGCTCTGTCCAGGAGGAGGCCTTGGTCTCCGAGTCCGGAGCCGCTGAGCGAGCGGCGCTGTCCGGGGGTCTGTGTCCAGTGAGCCGCGTGGCCGAGCCGTTTCGATGCGCGCGCGCCCCTCTGTCGTTCTTGTACTGCGGCGTGCCGTATGAAAGGTGTGTTAAAATGGCGCGGTCATACCTGAGGGGGGGAGTCTGGCAGCAAGGAGGTGTGGCAGAAACCCTGACCCCCAGCAGGCGGTACCTTTGAGAACAGTCTGTCCTCCTCGTAGCCAACAAGTCGTCAGCAGCAGTTCCATCTTTGTGAGTGGTGATGTGCCCCTGCAGACGTCCCTGTACTGGGCCAGTGCTGCAGTGCTGTGTGTCCCGACCCTGCAGCTACAGCACCGGTGCACTGAGCAGCACCTGTGGTTTGGTACCTCCCCTGGCTCCCTGCAGGAGTCTGGAGGGTGGGGAGTTGCCCGTGTGCCTGGACAGAACCCTGCACACCATCTGGCCTGTAGCGATGGTGGGGGCCCTGGGGCAGTGTGTGCGACAGAGACCGGACAGCTGCTGCTGGGTCTGTGCGTGACCCTCGGCGCCTCTCGGGCGATGTCGGGGCTCCCGGGCTCCAGCCGGGCTGGTTCTATAGCCAGCTGCCGCAGTGAGGAGTCTGGGGGCGGTTACCGGTTCAGTTAGGGTCGTTCTGGAGTAGGGGCACGGGCTTCTCTTGATGGCCGAAGAAGCCGAAATAACCCTGCGTCTTCCCCTGTCTCCCTGCTGCAGGAGTGTCTGTGACGTCCAGCAACACCGGAGTTCCCGATATTTCCGGGTCCGTTTACACAAAGACGCAGGTGAGCACCTCGTGACGGGCAGTGCGATCTGCGCCCGGGTTGCTCCGGTCTAATGTACAGCAGGGGGCGCTGTTCCCATCCTGGCTCTCTGGGTCTCCTTCCGCTTGAGCCGTGGACTGCCTCGTTGAAGTCGCTCACTCAAAGGGGAACTGTGGCCCTTCCTGCTCACTAGTCCCTGCCACGACTGATGTACTGTGATGTGCAAGCGAATAAGGACAGGTTGGGCAGCAGACGTTTTGCCTCAAATGTTCCATCGTCGTATTTGTCAACAAAACAGTCTCGAAGTCGAGAGCCATATTTCTATTGGATTGAAAGAGATGTTTTCACAAGTCTGCTTGTTTACAGTGTAATAGAGCTGCTTCACATCACTGGAAGTTTTGTTGCCTCGTTCTGATTTGCGGAACGTGGCGTTGCACTTACCTCGAAATGTCATCAATTTTGTGATTTAAATTGGAGGTTTTACACTTTGCTGTGTACCTCTTACTTTTATTGTGGTTTTAAATTGATCTCATCATTGCTGACTCCCACCCTGAAATATGAGAACACTGCTTCAGTTCCCCTTAAACTGAGCAAGTCGGAGCGTTTTCTTGCTCTCAAGAGGCCAGCAGTTTAAAGAGGCCTCTTAAACCTGCTGGACAGCGCCCCCTTGAGGACTAAAGCCAGGCACTTCTCCTGTAAAGTATTAACATAAAGGTTACAAATGAGAGGGGGCTAATTCAGCCCACCCAGACCGTTAGTAACGTAGCTAATTAATCTGCCAATTCTAGCGGTTTCTTGAAACAAGTCAGGATATGGGTTTTAACGTGGCTGGGTAGCCTGTTCCAGACACCCACCACCCTCTGTGTAAAAGTTAAATGCCCTTTATAGTTTCAGTTGTGTCCTCTGGCTCATGTTACACTTACTTAACTGATTGAACTTCCTGTCGGTGCCTCCAGGGTGTTTTGAATATCTGAATCGCATCTCGTTCTCTTCTCTGTTTGAGACAAAATAGATTGACATCTTTCAGCCTGTCAGGCGTTTCCTTAATGCATCCGATTTGCTAGTCCTCCGCACTGATTCCACAGCGGCGGCGGCGTTCCTGTAACGAGCTGGCCAGCCTTGAAATGAGTTCTCAGTATCGGTGTGGGTCTTCGAGCCTCCCCCCCAGCTGAATTAAAGTTCACTGGTTTCGTCCTCCTGTCTCCCCGTCTTCTCCCGCTCCCTCGGCATCAGTCGTTCGACAAGCAGGGGTTCCACGCCGGCACGCCGGCCGCTTCCTTCAGCCTGCCGTCGGCGCTGGGCAGCGGCGGCCCCATGAACCCCCCCGCGGCCGCCGGGTACCCCCCCGCCCCCTTCATGCACATCCTGACGCCCCACCAGCAGCCGCACTCCCAGATCCTGCACCACCACCTGCAGCAGGACGGACAGGTGAGGCCCGCTGGGCACTGGGGGGGGGTGGGGGATGAAGTAGACAGCAGGGTAAATAACTCCTGGACACTCCACTCCCAGCGCTGTACAGGTCATGGGGTCCCCTCCACCAGCACCAGTGTGCAGCCCCCACCTGGATGATGCACCAGTCCTCTCCCCACACACCAGCTCCCACTGGGGAGGAGAGCAGAGTGATGGAGCCAGTTCAGAGATGGGGACTATTAGGAGGCCATGACTGGTAAAGGCCAGGGGGAAATCTGGCCAGGACACTGGGGTGACACCCCTACTCTTTTCGAGAAACTGGGATTTTTAATGACCGCAGAGAGTCTCCAGGGCTGTGGATAGGCTAGCCATAGAGGAGACCAGGAGAGAGGCCGCCGACAGGCACACAGAGGGCAGCAGAGGTCAGGCCCTGTAGCCCTGAGCAGATCTGGGCTCGGTCCGTCCCACAGGGGTGGCCGTGCCGACCCTGCCAGTCTCCTCCTCCGACCAGCCAGCCTGTTTTTTTTTTCTTTGCTGGCCACAGCCGTCAACCCCGTCTCCCTCTTCCTCTTTCCAGAGTGGCTCTGGCCAGCGCAGCCAGGGGACGTCCATCCAGCAGAAATCGCAGGTCAACAAGTCGGCTTACAGCAGCTACAACTGGGGGGCCAACTGACGCCCCCGCAGCCCCGCCCTCTGACCCCGTGACCCTGTGACGGAGGGCTTGCCCGCATCGCACCCACCTTCCCCGGCTGAATCCCCAGCCCCCATGCCCCCTCCCCTCTCTCCCCGGGGGGCTGTGTGCAGCTCCCCCTCTCGCCACACGGGGGCGCCACCTGCAGTACAAGTGAGGAGGGGGAGGGATGCAGAAACGTTTTTTTTGGGGGGGGGTTCCGAAACAGGCGACCTCCTTAAATTTAAAAGTGCAAGAGTGCAGAACTAGCGAGAGAGTGGAGCTTTATGTATTATTTCACTCTGACTTGTATGTCATATGTAAAATAGACTGTTTTTCGTTTACTGTTTTTTTTTTTCCTTTGGCAGGGCAGGGACAGGAGATGGGAGGGGGGGGGAGATTATTTGCATCTTTTATATTTCTTCCTGTCCTCCCCGCCCCCTCCCACACACACAGACAGACACCCCCCTCCACCCCTGTGTGTCTCTCCCCTCGTGTTGTGCTTAAACCACTGTTCACAGTAACCAAATCATTGACTCTTTTTTTTTCCTCTCTCTCTCCCCTGAGAAACATGAATTTATTCTTGTGTGTTTTGATTTATTTTTTTAAAGAAATACCCCCTCCTCCCCCCATTCTCTTGTGTGAAGTTTGAATTGGCAAAATTGACTGGGGTTCTATAGGTATGAGCATATATATTTATAGAACTTCCACACCCCTGCCCTTTCTGTATCCCTGTTATTATTAGGAATCTAAACCGTAATTGATATGGACAGACTTGTATTATGGTTTTTGTCAGTGAATTTTTCTTTTTGTACTGTGTTCTAAGAATTTAAATGGATAAAACTTGTCTTGTATATATATATAAAAACACCAGAGTACTGTAGTGGACTTTTTTTTCCCCCTCCTATCCTCGCCCACAATAATCTGAAGGTATATTTTCCCTTTTTTTGTAAACTATATAAATATTAAGAAAGAAAAAAGACCTTCTCATCTTTTTGATGAGAGTCTTTTTTTATCGGGAAGAATTTTTTATTTTGACGCTTGTACCGCTGTAAGTATAGCCAGCCTTTGGGTTTTTTCTCTCCTCTCCCCGTGCTGATTTTTGAGTTTTCTGTAATTTTGTTTTTTTTTTTTAGCTGGTAAACTCTTTAAAGAAGAAAAAACAAGTGGGGGGGAAGATTTAAAGGAAAAAAAATGTGGTTATTTACAAAACAACAGCAAAAATAAAAGTCACAAAGTGATGTGCTCATTTTTTAATACTGTAGACTCCCTGCTTGCACGTTTGTTTGTCGGGCTGTCTGCGTGTGGTTGTGGATGGGGGGGGGGAGTGTCGGGGTGGGAGTGGGGGGGGTTCTTGGCCATTTCTGGGCCACCCCGGTTTCCATAAGAACCCAAAATTTCGACATGGGTGGAGTCTCGGTGCTGAACAGCCTTGCCTGCTCATAGCCTCGGTCACAGCGCAGCCGGTTCCTTGAGCGTGTGTCACCTGGGGCCTCGTGGGTCAGAGGTCACGTCCTCGTGCCGAACGAGGGGGCCGGTCATCTGCGTGGGCTGCTCCTAGCTCGCTGCTCCTTGGGTATCATCCAGTCCTTCCAGGGATAGCGGCTTCATCAGCATGGCCGAGGGCAGCTGGTTCCCAGTTCCCACCATCATGCCTGCTGTTCTTGGACATCAGGCCCGACGGCCCATGTCGCCCGTCGGACAGTAGCCACTGGATTCTGGGATCTTGTTCAGCCGTTCCTTGAAGGAAGGAAGCCAGGTGATCAGGCTGCAAGGCCTTGGTGGAAATTCCATGCAGTGGACGAGGAGAGAGCTGCCGGCACCCGCGGGGCTGCTGGGATCGCTGCGTATTGCCCGGACAAAAATTCAAGTCGGATCTTGAGCAAGCCAGGCATCCGGATGCCGATGGCTCTCGTGGAGGTGGGTGGGTGGGGGCTTATGGGATGGAGAGCACTCCTCTACAGGAAGAAGCCCCTGACGGAGCTCCCGCCTGCTTCCTTTCCCAAGGAGCTGCCGGATCGCTTTGGATCGCCTTAAACTCCCGCCTCACGGCGGCTGAGGGGGAGCGGTCTCGTCTTGGTGGACGGACCGCGGCGGGGGTGTCGCCCTGTAGAGACCAGCGCCAAGTCCGTGTCCGCGAGTCGACGAAAGGAAGGGGGAGCAAATGGGAGCTCTAGGTTCCTCCCTGTCGCCACTCCAGCGTGGTAGCGAGGAGGCAGGGCTGCTTCTGAGCAGCCACTTCCTCCGCCTGGGTTTCGCCTGCCTGCTCTCGAGAAGCTGAGCGTTTGTGTGTGTGTGTGTGTTGGGGGGGGGGAAACAAGCTCCTGGTGGGTTTTGGGTTTTTTAATTTCGGGGAGGGTGTTTCAGCGTCCCTTTTCGAGAGGAGCAGCGAAGCAAGCACCGTGTCCCTCTCTTCGGCGGAGGCGCTGGCGGTCCGGACCCGGCCCAGCCCGGGTGACAGACGAGAGACGAGGCTGTGTGTCTCGCAGGTGGCGAGCGCCAGGGGAAGCGGGTGGTGGAGAGGAAGTGTGTAGAGCTGACGAAAACGAGGGCAGGCTTCTGTTGAGCCGCAGGGCCGAATGTGCCTAGCACCCCCCCAAGCGCACAGGAAACTGACTGCAGAGCACAGCCGCGTTCTGGCGCCAATTCATGTGACGGCAGAACATCTCGAGACGGAGAGGAGGCCGCGGCTCTTCGTGCGGCGGGCCAAGACGCGGGGCGCAGCGGGAGACAAGGTGAGGATTGCTCTTTCTGCCCCCTGTGGTTTTGGGCGGGTGGGGGTTCGAGGACCCAGGCGTCGCTGTGCGGCGTCCGCCTGGGCCTCTCGGCTGAGACCGGGGGGTTCCCGCCCAGCTCGAGCCTTCGGTCCGGGCCCGGTGCCGCCTCGTCGCTCCGCCAGCGTGACGGCGGCGCTTGCGAGACGAGCCACAGGGCTGGAGGGAAAGGGCTCATTAAACTTTGGTTAAAGAAGGGGTTTCCTTAGAGAGCAGAGGTGGCTGTGGTCCTGGTGTACCCAGATTTCCTGTTTCTAAAGGGAAAGTTAGGGTAGGGGGAAAGTTAGCCTTCCTGGTGGAGCGATCCTGGTCCTGATCCTGACATTCTCCTGGGTCCCGTTGGGGCAGGGGTCTCCCCCTCACTCCCTTCCCGAGGCAGACCTGATGCCCGGATCTCCCCACGCCCCACTGGGGTTCAGGACAGTGCCCAGGGAGAGGATCAAAAGCTCTCATCCACGCCGGGGGGAGCTGGATCGAGGGTCTTTCAGGATTTCTGGATGGGGAGGGAACAGGCCTGTGATGGGGCAGACAGGTGTCGCTCAGCAGCGCCTGAGCAGCTCTCTGGTGCACAGGCAGCTGGGAAGGGCGATGTCTTGCAGAGAGGCCCCGTCCTCCTGCAGAGGGCCTGTAGTTCTCAGGCAGCAGCCCTCCATCAGGGCAGCCCTGAAGCCCCGAGACCGGCACAGAGTTGTCGGCGCTCCGCATCTTAAGGGCAGAAAACGCATTTTCCAAAAACACCCCGGCAGGAAAGTGAAAGCAGTTCGCCTGTGTGCAAGAGCCCAGCTGGAGCAGAAAGCAGAAGACCCAGAGGTGCATCAGAGCAGCACTGGGAACTCCTGGCGTACGTGAAGCGTTGTGTCTGAGTCTGTGTGCATCTGTGCGTGTCTGTGTCTGCAGTTCTGCAGTACGAGCCTGTCTGTGTGTGTGCAAGTTTTTGTGTATGTGTGTTGTTGTGTGGGTCTGTGTGTGTTTGGGTAAGTGTTTTGTTGTGTGGGTCTGTATGCCAGTGTTTGAGCGTGTAGGTCTGTTTGTGTGTGTGTTTGGGTCTGTGTGTCATTGTGTGGGTCTGTGTGTCATTGTGTGGGTCTGTGTGCCGGTGTTTGGGTCTGTGTGTCATTGTGTGGGTCTGTGTGCCGGTGTTTGGGTCTGTGTGCAAGTGTTTGGGTATAGGTGTCACTGTGTGGGTCTGTGTGCGTGTGTTTGGGTATGCGTGCTGTTGTGTGGGTCTGTGTGTGTGTGTGTGTTTGGGCATGTGTGTCGCAGTGTGGGTCTGTGTGAGTTTGTGTCTACAGCGTGTGCCTGTCTGTACATGCGCTGGTGCTTGTGCTTGTCCCTGAGCGCGCCTGTCTGCACGTGCCCGTGTCCCTGTGTTTATGTGCGTCGGCCTGTCTCTCTCGGTGCGCACGTGTGTGTCAGAGAGGGGCAGAGCAGGAAGTTTGTGCCCATTGTTCCTGCAGACAAAGGGCCGGGGAGGAATGCAGGGTTAGGAGATCTCAGCAGACGGAGAGAGGACTGACCTGTCAGGCAGGTTTGCGTGACTTCAAAGGTACAGCATGCAAAACCGAGAGAGCAAGAGATAGGGGCAGAGCTGGGAGAGATGACACAGGACAGGAACTCCTCGCTCTTGCCAGTCAGGTGACGGCTCTGGTGGCAGAGAAGGACAGCCGGGTTCCGAAAGGAGCCGGCGAAATCGGATCTCTTTATCGAGCAGAGGGCGGGCGTCCGCAGGCGGAGAGCCGGACGGGGGGCACGGACACCAGGCTGCCAGGGAAACGGAAAGGGAGGGAGAGGAATCACTGCACGGCACAGTAAGTGAGCATCCTGTCCTCCCGGTTCAACCACAGGAAGTGCTGCTCTTGGCGGATTTTGGGGTGGGGGGGCAGGTTTCAGTTGTGGGGCAGGGGGGGGATCAGTCGGCGCTGGGAGGGGTGATCTCAGTGGGTCTGGAGCTGAACTGCTCCCAGCCCGGGTCTGCAGGTGAGAACCCCTGGGTCCTGCATGTGTGCCTGCTGCTCAGGATTGCGGATCGCTGGGTTTTTCGGGTCTGCTCTCTCACCGTCTCGTCTCTGCTTTGATTGTCCTGCTCTTCTCCAGACTGGGTTCTGTCCCAACGAGGGGGTTAGGGAAAGGTCACAGACAGCCGGGGGGGTCAGTCCTTTCACACAGTTTCACATCACCTCGAGCGAGGAAGCAGTGAGGCCAGGGATCGCTCCCTGGAGGATTCCTGCTTTAATCTGGTACCGTGACGCAATGGAATTTGGGGTAGTTGGCTCCCAAAAGCAAAAAAGCCTGTAGCTCCTGTCAAACATGAACGTCCGGGAGATCTTGGTTCTTTTATCCTTTGGTCCAAATTGAAACTTGGAACCAACATGCCTGACGTCTGCTCTGAGGAACAGAGCTCTGTAACTCACTCAGAGGGGACACGTCAGTCAGGGAGAGTGGGGGGCTTGAACTGGGAGCCTCCTGGTGTACCAGCCCTGTGCCTTGACCACTGGACCAGCTGTCCTCCTGGTGTACCAGCCCTGTGCCTTGACCACTGGACCAGCTGTCCTCCTGGTGTAACAGCCCTGGGCCTTGACCACTGGACCAGCTGTCCTCCTGGTGTAACAGCCCTGGGCCTTGACCACCGGACCAGCTGTCCTCCTGGTGTAACAGCCCTGGGCCTTGACCACCGGACCAGCTGTCCTCCTGGTGTAACAGCCCTGTGTCTTCACCACTGGACCAGCTGTCCTCCTGGTGTAACAGCCCTGGGCCTGAACCACCGGACCAGCTGTCCTCCTGGTGTAACAGCCCTGTGCCTTGACCACCGGACCAGCTGTCCTCCTGGTGTACCAGCCCTGGGCCTTGACCACCGGACCAGCTGTCCTCCTGGTGTAACAGCCCTGTGCCTTGACCACCGGACCAGCTGTCCTCCTGGTATATCACAGGTTTTGTTTTAACAGGGCAGAATTATAACCTGTCACCAGTTCTGCTTGTCTCTATTTTATGTCCGTGAAGCAGTTCAAGGGCAAGTGATCGTGGGAGGGATTTTGGTGGTGCTCCAGGCAAAACACTAACAAATATTGGCAGAAGAGCTTCAGTATTGTACGCGATCTTAACGTTCCTCCCCTCCTGCCCTGCCTCTGTCTCTCATTCACTGCCAGACGCCCTTTCTGTGTCTTCTGTGTTGCTGTCATTTATTTTGCTGTGAGTGCAGATTTGGAAAGTGTTGTGCTGTGTTCCAGCTTCCAGCCCATGACTTGTGTGCTGGAGACGAGCGACAGGAAATCGTGGTGGGAGGCATTTTGGAGGCGCACCAGGCAGAAACATTTACAGATGTACAGATGTTTGCCCGGGGGCTCCAGAACAGCGCCCCCCTCTCCCCCACCTCAGCCTCGCCTCCGTCTCTAAAACCTTTTTGCCTCCTTCTGTCCTCATATTTTTTCTGCATCCGTCTCTCCTGTCTTCCTCACGACGCCACCCGAAGCAGCTCTTGTCCGGCTGCGGAGACGTCGCCCTGCCGGGCAGGGGTTCAGTAAGATGAGGGGGTACGATGAAGGCATCCTCCCGTGGAAACATCTTGATCCGTGTCGCCCTCCCTCCCTCATCTTCCCTTTCTGCCATCTCTGCAGCATTGCGGCTTCTGTTCCCTTCCAGCCGGAACGGCTAATTACTGTGCAATTACAGGGGGACTGTTCTGTTTTTATAGCCGCCTCTCCTCGCTGTCGCCTGGCTATAATTACTGCCACATTCCTGCGAGATAAAACAGCGCTGGTCTCTTCTTGCAGAGGTCTGGCCCGAGGTGCCGGCAGAGCGTCTGTGGGGAGGGAGAGGAGGACAGCACCCCGACTGTGAACAGGGGGCGCCCCACGGGCCCTGGATCAGCGAGGAGACCCCACGTGCCCGACCCCCCCGGCCGAGCTGAGGCACCGGAGGCGGGCACACCCCCGCACGCCCGGGGGGCAGAGGTGGGGGAGAACCGGGATATGCCCGAGGACAGATCCCGCCTAGACCAGCGGACCTGAAGCAGCCGGAGCAGGGAGCGTGCCGCGGAGGGATGCTGGCGTCGGGAACGCCAGGGGCCGGACAGGCAGGAGCCAGCGGCGCCGAGAGCCCGGTACAGCCCTGACGGGCACCGCGCCTCCCGAGCAGAGCCACTCCCCGCGCAGGGCAGGCGGAAGGAGACGGGGCCCCATCAGGACGGACTCCTCTGGTCGAGGTCTCGGCTGGAGGACGGAGCACCAGGGGGTTCAGTAACTCACTCACAGAACAGGAGACCTGAGCTGAGAACTTCCTGATATTAGAAAACCAGCTGTCCTCCAGGTATATATCAAGACTGGACCAGCTGTCCTGCTGGTGTAACAGCCCTGTGTCTTCACCACTGGACCAGCTGTCCTCCTGGTGTAACAGCCCTGTGTCTTCACCACTGGACCAGCTGTCCTCCTGGTGTACCAGCCCTGTGTCTTCACCACTGGACCAGCGACCAGCTGTCCTCCTGGTGTAACAGCCCTGTGTCTTCACCACTGGACCAGCTGTCCTCCTGGTGTAACAGCCCTGTGTCTTCACCACTGGACCAGCTGTCCTCCTGGTGTAACAGCCCTGTGTCTTCACCACTGGACCACCAGACCAGCTGTCCTCCTGGTATATAACAAGACTGGGCCTTGACCACCGGACCGGCTGGACTGGCACGAGTCGGTACACGGAGGCAGGGGAGGACAGTCGAACGGCCTGGGAGGAAGACAGGCGAGAGCAGAGCCGGAGTGCGCTGCCAGCACCGCGCCCCACGAGGCCGGGCAGAGACCCGGGGGGAGGGGGGGGGGGGCGGAGAGCGGTCCCTCTGTGGGGAAACCAGCGTGCTCCAGATGTGCGGCCCAGCTGTGCCAGGGGGCGTGGCCGGGGGCTTCGCGGGGAGGTGAGCTCGCCGGCGCCAGCGGTGGAAACGCGAGCCTGTAATAAGCCGCAATTTTGTTTTCTGCGATTCTGCTTTCCTGGCTGTGTCTCTTTCCGCCTGGCTCCGGCCGCACTCCGGCTGCCCAGTCCTGAACTCCGGGCTTGTGGGAGACTGTGGGAACATAAAAGCATCTTTCTCTGCAGACTGCATTCCAGCCGAGCCGCGGGCGAGCTTCTGGAGCGACACAGAGCGACGCAGCAACCCAGAGCAGATCTTTCTATAGCGCCTTTCTTCCCCCTGGGGCTTGAGGCTTTTTTACAGGCCTGCAGTAGAGTTTTTTTTTGCGTCTAATTCTGCAAGGAATCTGAAACTACAGCGTTTTAGTTTCTACAGCGGAGAAGATCTCCTTTTCTGAGACCACAGCTCTGCGGCTTCTCCTTCTCCCCGATTCCGATACTGGAGCGCCTCCTGCCTCCCACCCAGGGGGGCTGAAAGGATGGCCTCCGTGCCCGTCCCGGGATCTCCCACCGGCCGCGCCGCAGCCGGAGACCCTCGCCCGGGACCTTCCTCGGCCCCACCCGCACCGGGGCGCCCCCCCCAGAGTTCCGAGGAGCAGGCCGGCAGGGGACCCCCCGCCAGGTTCTCCATCCGGCCCGCCAGCAGCCGGTCCGCGGGGGCCGTCTCTGGGATGAGGCGCCCCAGCCTGCTGGAGCTGCGCAGCATCTTCGAGGGGGACCCGGAGGCCGGGGGACCCCGCTCCCCGCCGCGGGAGAGCCGGAGGAGGGAGAACTCGGAGTCCGGGGGGGGCGGGGGCGAGACTAGAGGCGCATCCAGAACCGGACCTTCGAGCGGAGGGGCCCTCCCCCCCAGGGTGGCCCCCAAACCGCCGGTGGAGACCGTCGCCGCCCAGAAGAGGAACAAGAGTACCGGAATTGTACCCAGTTGTACCCCCGGTACCGCCGACCCAGGCGTGGACCGGCCCGGCTGGAAACAGGACTTCCACGACCGCAGCAAGAGCCTGGACTGGCGGGGGTCCAGCAGGGCGGGGCCCGGGTTCGAAAAGGAGGCCAACGGACCTGTCCGGACCGCCGCCCCTGAGGAGAGGAAGCCCGGGGCGACCCAGTGGGGCTCCAGCCCCCCGAGACCGCCCTGGAACCAGGACCGGGGCGGGGGCTCGGACCAGGCCGGCGCCGACGCCTACGTGTCCTCGGCGGGCCGGGCGGAGCGGAAGTCCGGCGGGGCGGCGCCAGGCCCGCTCTGGGGCGGCGGCAGCGTGGGAAAGGGAGCACGGAAGATCCTTATCGTCGCGGAGAGGACCAGGAGCGGGAAATCTCTCCCCGCCCGGATCAGGCCGGAGCCGGCCCCCGCCGAGCCGGGCTTCTGCACCGCCTGGGCCCGCCGGGACGACCCCGGCCCACGCCGGCCCTCGCCCACCTTCGCGGAAGCCGTGGCCAGAGGCAGCATGGCGGAGACGCCCCGCAGGGGCTCCCCTGTCCACGCAAGGGGACCCTCGCCGGCGCAGAACCGGGGCGCCGCCGGCGCAGTCCAGGACAAGGATGCCAGCCCCAACGCGGGCAGGACGTCCGGAAACTACCCGGGCGAGGCGGGAGGCGTCTCTGAACGCCTCCAGCCGGGCAGCGCAGACCAGGCCGCGGCTCGGGATCAGGAACCCAGCCGGGGGGCGAGCCTCAGGGATCCTGGGAATATCCCGGCCGGCGCAGGGCGTCCCGGGCCGGGCAGGAGCCTGCCGACGACGACGGCGCGCAGCAGCTCCGGCTCGTCCTGCTCGTCCTCGTCCTCGTCCAGCAGCAGCAGAGACTCCGTGTTCGGATCCGGGGTGCCATCCCGGCTGCTGGAAAGGACACACCGGGGGGGGCCGTACCCCGCCCGGGTGAGACCCGTGACACACAGCCCCTCCTGGGAGCGCGGCCCCGTGTCCGGAGCGATGACCTCCGCGCCCTCGCTCCGCCGGGACAGCGGCAGGGACGGGGAGGGGGCGGCCAGGACAGTGACCGGGGTCCAGCGCACCCCCAACAGCGGGGTCCTCTCCCAACAGAGAGAGCTGCCGAGGAAACCCTGGGATGAATCCAGGTATCGCTCCCACGCCAGCACCTCGGATCCGGGGAGGCAGCTTTCGATCCAGGAGAGACCCCCCGCGCTTCAGCCATCCCAGTCCCGATCCGGAGGAGGAGGAGGAGGGAGTCGCCCGGATTTCCGGGACACTGCCGTCTCCACGGAGACGGTGCGGAACAAGATCCATCGCTTTGAGACCCTGGCCCACCGGAAGGACAGCCCGGCACCGAAGCCGGACCAGAGGCCCGGCCCGTCCTCCTCCTTCCAGCGGGCCGCCCGGGTCTTCTCGGAGACGGCCCCCGGCGCGGACCCCCAGCGGAGGGGACGTCCCGCCTGGAGGAGGGGGGACGAGGAGCGGGCGGCGGCGTGGGTCCGATCGGCGTCGCTCGACAGCGCGCCCCGACTCGGAAACCCTCCGGCAGATCCGGACAGGGAGGAAGAAGCCGGAGGAGGAGACCCCCAGGTGGCGCGCCCACCCGCGGGATCCGATGTCAGAACTGGCACCGGGGACGAGTGTGACTCTCCGGCCCCAAAACCCACCGTCCCCGACAGCGGGACGGCTGCTGCCCCCCAGGAGGACACCTCCAAACCCGGGTCACCCCTTGTTGTGGGCCTGGGCCCCATCACAGGCAATTTCAACAACAACTCCAGCAACGGGCTGCCTCCCAGTCCGATCGCCCGCACCGGCCTGGCTCCGGCTTCCAGGCCAGCGGGTCACCTCCCGGACCTGGTGCCCTCCGGCCTCCTCCGGGAGCCCCATCCCGGGAAAACCCCCTCCCCGTGGACTTCCTCCCCCGGACTGCCACGGCCCCAGGAGCAGACCGGGGAGAGCCTCCGGCCGCCGCCTGCAGCCCCCGAATCCCGGGACACCTGGGGGCGCTGGAGCTCGGAGGAGGAAGACTCCCATTCCGAGAGCTCCGACGGCGACGGCGACGGCGAGGACACGGATTCAGACCGCTCGGATTCCGGCTCCTCCTCGTTGACGATAACCAGTAGCTTCAGCCAGTCGGATCGGCGCAGCTTCTCCGTCAGGTCAGTGGCCGGGGGTCGGGTGTCTTGAAGACAGCGGGAGGGACAGAGGCCTGTTCTGCCCAGGCTACCAGCACAGCGCTTTGAGATGAAGGGATTTTCCGCAGGGAAGCCGATGGCTCCTCTCCCTAGTACGCTGTGGGGGAGGTGTAACTCTGTGAGCTGCTAGTGCCAGCACAGCGCTCTGCGTGTAACACGCAGCAATAAGAAAACATCTCCCTTTCGATCTGGGGTTGTTCATCATCATCCCGGCAGCTTGGGTTTGGATGAGATGCCCACTCCGGGACAGGGGCATGTCTGCTTCCCACTCCCCACTGGTCATCCGCGATCCGGATACCCACCGGGGAAAAAGAAAAAAGAGGGATTTTTCATCCAGTATGGGGTGCACTGGTCTAGGGCAGCGTGGTGGTGCAGAGGTTAGCATTGGAGCTCCCCAGCGCCGGGACGCCTGGGTTCGATTCCTGGGGTGCTGTCTGCGTGGAGTTTGCATGTTCTCCCCCAAGTTCGCGTGGGTTTCCTCCCGCAGTCCAGAGACAGGCTGGTGGGGTAACTGGCTTCTGGGAAAACTGGGCCTGGTGTGAGTGTGAGTGTGAGTGTGTGCTGGGAGAGGCTCTGACTCCCCCGTGAGCCTGTACTGGATGAAACAGTGAGAAAATGGGTGGATGGACAAACCATTTACTGAAGGATCCAGGGACTCTCACTTCAACAACACAGCTGGGCAGCTTGCTCCAGACACCTGCTACCCTTCCTGTAGTGCTGTGTCTTCCCCTCGCCTGACGACGTTTAACGTTTCACGCACGGGAGAAAAACACACGATCCTATTCACCAGCCCCCCTCTCTCTCCCCCCGCAGTCTGGCGGACCTGTGCGGCTTGGGGGGCGCGGACGACTGGGACGACTCCGACGCGGAGGACAGCCGGTCGCTGCGCTCCGCCTCCCTGAGCTCCAGCATGTCCTCCGCCCTGTCCATGGTGTCCATCATCCCTCACGATGAGCTGGAGAGCCTGCTGGACGACGTGAGGGCGGCGGGGGAGGAGACCCTGGCGGTAAGCCCCGCCCCCTGTCCCGCCCACACGCGCACAAGTCCCGCCTACTGGTGCACTGGTGCATGTGTGTGCGTGAGCACGTGCACGATTCCCGGACTCCTGCAGGAGTGGAGCACAATGACTGTGCACGGGACGATGTCTTTTATGTAGCATTTATTTGTGCCGTCCGAGAGCTTTTGAAAGTCTCTCTGTGTAAAGAAATTTTGTGAGAAATCAGACAAAGTATTACTGCACGCGTGTATATTACGAATATTCTCGGACTCACAGCATGTGCTGTACAGAATTGTTCATGTCGACTTTCTTTTTCTCTCTCCCTGCTGTTCCCACACTCTCTACTCTCTGGCCTCATCTCCCCCCCTCTCTCCCCGTGTCTGCCTCCTCCTCGCTCTCAGAACTGCGAGGATATCCAGGTGGTGGTCCTGCACAAGGAGGCGGGCTCTGGGCTGGGCTTCACCGTGGCCGGGGGAGTGGATCAGAACAAGCCTGTGACTGTGAGTGCACACTGTCTCTGTGTGTCTCTCTATGAGTGGACACTGTCTCTGTGTGTCTGTCTGTGGCTGTGAGCGGACACTGTCTCTGTGTGTCTCTCTGAGTGGACACTGTCTCTGTGTGTCTGTCTGTGGCTGTGAGCGGACACTGTCTCTGTGTGTCTCTCTGAGTGGACACTGTCTCTGTGTGTCTGTCTGTGACTGTGAGTGGACACTGTCTCTGTGTGTCTGTCTGTGACTGTGAGTGGACACTGTCTCTGCCCGTGTCTTTGTGTCAGCAAGCCTCCCAGGAACTACAGAGGGGTCACAGAGGAGAGAAAGCCATCCAGCCTCCTTAACTTGTTGGTTTTTCATTCATCAGAGGATCCCATGCACCCATGCCTTGAAAGAACCCAGGAAATCAGCTTCGACAGCATGGCCGGCAGGCCTGTTCCAGACTCCTGCCACCCTTTGTGTAAAGCTGTGCCTCCTGATCTCAGTTTTACATGCATTCCCCTGCCGTGTTTTCCGTGCGTCCCCCGGTTTGTGTATTCATTCAGACATGCTCATCTCAGGCTGTCTCCTCATCCTTCTGCGTGACTCTGTGTCAGAGTGTCTCCCAGCTTCTGCGTCCGTCTCTTGTCTTCTGCTGTGTCCCCTGTCACGTCTCGTATCTGGGCCCAGATGTGGTTCCCCCCCACGCCCCGCAGTGTCCACGGCTCGGCACTCCGCTGTCCGGCCAGGGGGAAGTGAGCTCCCTGCGCACGGATAGTCCGGACCGTAATAACGGGAGCGTCCGGCTGTGTCCGCAGGTCCACCGGGTGTTCCCCTGCGGCCTGGCGGCCCAGGAAGGCTCCATCCGCGAGGGGGACCGCGTGCTGTCCATCAACGGCACCGCGCTGCAGGCGGCCGCCCACTGGGAGGCGCTGCGGACACTGCGGAGGGCGCGGTCCAGAGAGCAGGCCATCGTGGTGCTCCAGAAGGGGACCTGCACCCCCGCCGCCACCGCCGAGCCCCAGGGCAACGAGCACAGGGCAGCGGGCACCCAGCCCCACAGCCTCCCCTTGAGTGACGGTGGGTATCCAGACCAGAACCGGGCCGCGGACCCAACCGCCCCGCACAGCTCCTTTTGCATGGGGTCTTGAGTCAGCCTGCAATAACAGTACATCCCCCTGGCTCTCCCAGCTGGCAGCCCGCTGGAGCTCAGGTGTGAGCCTGCCCAGTTCCTGGATGGGAGACTGCTGCTGGAGGAGGTGTTAGTGGGGCCAGCAGGGGGCGCTCACCCTGCGGTCTGTGTGGGTCCTAATGCTCCATTATTGTGACTGGGACACTATGTACTGTATACTGTAAAAAGGCGCCGTCCTTCGGATGAGACATAATACTGAGGTCCTGACTCTCTGTGGGCATTAAAAATTCCAGGGTGTTTCTCCAAAAAGAGTAGGGGTGTTAATCCTGGTGTCCAGGCCAAATTTCCACTGGTGGTAGTGGAGGGGATCCCCATTACCTGTAAAGCACTTTGAGTGGAGTGTCCAGAAAAGCGCAAGGAATGATCATTTATGTTGTAACTACATTTCACTGTAACAGTGAGCACGACAGTGTAATAAGCATGTTCTTGCTTGAAACCTGCACTGGTCAAAGTGGCTCCTAGAAACAGGATTTATCCCCGTTTCTAAGGTGTTCAGTGGAATAAACAGTACAGGTTTCCTCCTTTAGGGGGTGCTAGAGTCAATGGCAGGTTCACCCCAGCTACTGGTGTAGGTACCCACTGATAGGGCTGTGAAGGCAGGGTAGTACAGCGCCATAATGAGACAGGCAGGATTTGAACCCGCAACCTTTTGAAAACAGGTTCAGAGCACCAGCTGCAGCTCCACGCTGCCCTCTTCAGTGCATTAAGGAAAGTGTAACATGGTAAAGGAATTAGGCTTATTACTGTGTAATAGATGTCATATTACTATGTAATAGATGTCATATTACCACAGGATGTGTAATGGCAGGAGTGTAATGGCCTCCCTGTGGTTCATCCCTGCAGCCCAGCCAGGGAAGACCGTGCGTCTGATCCTCACCAAGAGCTCCTCGGACCTGGGCTTCAGCCTGGAGGGGGGGCGCGGGTCCAACCAGGGGGACAGGCCCCTCACCGTCAAGAAGGTCTTCCCGGGTAAGACGCCGACGGGCAACGTCAAGCTCCCGAGCGTCACTTTAGCGCACTGCCGTCACGCTCACTTCCTGGCCCGCCCACTTTTTATTCACCTGCCCTCCCTCCCTCCTTCCTGTCTTCCTGTCTCCTGCCCGTCTGCCCAGGCGGCCCCGTCGACCAGGTGCTCCCCGGAGACGAGGTCCTGGAGGTGAAAGGTCGGAGCCTGCGGGGCTTGAGGAGGCTGGAGGCCTGGAACTGGATCAAGATGCTGCCCCCTGGGCCGGTGGAGGTGTTACTGCAGCGCCCCTGCAGACTGTAGGGAGAGGAGGAAGAGAGAGGGATGAGCTTGTCTGGCCCTGTAACCAGCACATGGGGGACAGGGGTTCAGGGCACAGAGAGAGAGGGGAGACAGGGCAGAGGGAGCAGTGATAAGATTCAGACATGAACACAGGCAGAAAATCAGGAAGCTACATAGAGCAGCTGAATGAAGAGGGGACAAGAATTTGCAGCAATTCATGTTTCAGCATCTTTTAACATTTTGTATAACAATCTTAAAAAACCAAAAAAAACGTAAAGGCTTGTTAATCGTATCTTGTTAACGTCCCCTAAAATCAAAATCTTAATGATAAACTTTTGTGCTTGCTTTAAATAAATGTGTTGTAATTCAGTTTTGGATTGTGTGTTACTTTTTCTCCATCTACGATGTTCATTTTATACAAAAATCAAACTACAGTGCAGTAGAGCCCAGTGAGATCAGGGTAAAAGCACAGTACAGTGCAGTAGAGCCCAGCGAGATCAGGGTAAAAGCACAGCACAGTACAGTGCAGTAGAGCCCAGTGAGATCAGGGTAAAAGCACAGTACAGTGCAGTAGAGCCCAGTGAGATCAGGGTAAAAGCACAGTACAGTGCAGTAGAGCCCAGCGAGATCAGGGTAAAAGCACAGTACAGTGCAGTAGAGCCCAGCGAGATCAGGGTAAAAGCACAGTACAGTGCAGTAGAGCCCAGCGAGATCAGGGTAAAAGCACAGTACAGTGCAGTAAAGCTCAGCTAGATCAGGGTAAAAGCACAGTACAGTGCAGTAAAGCTCAGCTAGATCAGGGTAAAAGCACAGTACAGTGCAGTAAAGCCCAGTGAGATCAGGGTAAAAGCACAGTACAGTGCAGTAGAGCCCAGTGAGATCAGGGTAAAAGCACAGTACAGTGCAGTAGAGCCCAGCGAGATCAGGGTAAAAGCACAGTACAGTGCAGTAGAGCCCAGCGAGATCAGGGTAAAAGCACAGTACAGTGCAGTAGAGCCCAGCGAGATCAGGGTAAAAGCACAGTACAGTGCAGTAGAGCCCAGCGAGATCAGGGTAAAAGCACAGTACAGTGCAGTAAAGCTCAGCTAGATCAGGGTAAAAGCACAGTACAGTGCAGTAAAGCTCAGCTAGATCAGGGTAAAAGCACAGTACAGTGCAGTAAAGCCCAGTGAGATCAGGGTAAAAGCACAGTACAGTGCAGTAGAGCCCAGTGAGATCAGGGTAAAAGCACAGTACAGTGCAGTAGAGCCCAGCGAGATCAGGGTAAAAGCACAGTACAGTGCAGTAAAGCTCAGCTAGATCAGGGTAAAAGCACAGTACAGTGCAGTAAAGCCCAGTGAGATCAGGGTAAAAGCACAGTACAGTGCAGTAGAGCCCAGTGAGATCAGGGTAAAAGCACAGTACAGTGCAGTAAAGCTCAGCTAGATCAGGGTAAAAGCACAGTACAGTGCAGTAAAGCCCAGTGAGATCAGGGTAAAAGCACAGTACAGTGCTGTACAAATGTGGTAGAACAGCTGTAGTCTACGCCTCGTGTCCGTTCTCCACCTTAGTAACAATTAATCAGCCACATTCTTCACTGTACACGCTTGTGAACGAACAGCAGGTTGTTTGCCTGTAAGGCAACTTTTTCTTCTTTGAGCTGGCTGAAGCGGTACGTCGGGATTTTTCTCCAGTGATTAATCAGAAACCAGATTTGAGCACTGTGAATAACGCTGACTGCTTCACCACACCCCCCTCGGCCTCTAGCTCGCTTGTGTGCTGTGATGTTTACGACACACCGCCCGTGCTTTCCGCGTTGTAGCTTACAGCAACTATCGTCACTTTCCGGCAGTGTGTCATTACGGCCAAGTTCAGTTACGGCAGTGTGGCACGTTTTCCTTTTCCGCGTCCTTGTAAGAAGAAGCGAGCAAGAGCTTTATCCCAAAATAAAGTATTAAGCCACAAAGACGAATTTTTATTTAAAAGGAAATCTGTCAGATGAGCTTGTTTGACTTGTTTCGCGGTTTTTTCGGGTTCCCGAGAGGCAGTTACCCCGCAGACAGACGGAGGTGAGTTAGTATCGCAGTTGTCAAACAGACGTTTACCCTGTTTTGAAAATGCTTTACTTTTTAAGTGTTATTTTTAATATTTTAAAAACGACCTGGAAGGGTGCTTTTAAGGGAAACCACGGCTGGAAATACCGGTTATCTAAAGTTACAAATTCCGACGTGAACTAATACACGACATTTTGTTGGTTATATCATCTCGGTGCGTCAACAAGACCCTAATACTGGTAATTCCGTCGTTACTGACGAGGATGACGACGGACATTTAAAGTATTGCTCATGTTGTGTACGTCTAGTGTTCTGGAACTGGACTTAATTATGTAGCACAAATAACTTTGAGGCTGCCGAGAACAATTCCGCTCTGATGTAACGGAAGGGAATAACTACATAACTGAGTAATTCACTCGTCACTTGAGCGAGTTCACTAGAGACTGAGCACCCCACGAGCTGTTAGCCGTTTTCTTATTAGGTTTTAGCTGACGTCTAACATTTCAGTTACTCATTTTCAGCCACTTTTAAGAAAGCTTTTTTGCATTTTTTTATTATTTTCCATTGTTTTTTTTTATATTTGCTTGCTTGTTGCTTCTTGTTGATGTTTTACTACGTTAACACACCGGTAAAGTTTCCGCCACTAGAGGGCGCCCGGCCCGTGGGCTGCAGTGGAGGTTGGGAGCTGTGATCGGCTCCTCAGGGCGGATTAGACGTGTGACGCGATCAGGAGGGGGCGTGTTCCCAGTCTGCAGGGGTGCGATCTTTCTCCATCCCTCTCTTCCTCGCTGTCCTACCCTTCCTCGCCGCATGATATCATTCTCCTTTTCTCTTCTCTTCTCTCCTCCTCCTCCTCCTCCTCCTCTCCACACCTCTGTCGCCGTCTCCCTCTTCCCTGTTTCCTGTCCTTTCACATTTTTCTCCATCCATCCATTTTCTAAACGATTAATCCAGGACAGGGAGGGTCACAGGGGAGCTGGAGCCTACCCCAGCAAGCAAAGGGCATGAGGCGGGGTACACCCTGGACAGGACACCAGTCCATCGCCGGGCACACAGACACACACACCCTGGATAGGACACCAGTCCATCGCCGGGCACACAGCCACACACACCCTGGACAGGACACCAGTCCATCGCAGGACACACAGACACACAGACACACCCTGGACAGGACATCAGTCCATCGCAGGACACACACACACACACACACCCTGGACAGGACACCAGTCCATCGCCGGGCACACAGACACACACACCCTGGACAGGACACCAGTCCATCGCAGGACACACAGACACACAGACACACCCTGGACAGGACATCAGTCCATCGCAGGACACACACACACACACACCCTGGACAGGACACCAGTCCATCGCCGGGCACACAGACACACACACCCTGGACGGGACACCAGTCCATCGCCGGGCACACAGACTCTCACACTGACACCAGGGCTGATTTGCCCCAGAGCCCAGCAGCATGTCTTTAGACTGTGAGAGGAAGCGTAGCACCTAGAGGAAACCCACATGAGCCTCCAAGAGAGCATGCAGACTCCACACAGACAGTGCCCCGGGTTCAGGATTGACCACTGTGAGCCACCGTGCCGCCCCTTTCGCCTTCCCGGTGTAAACTCCGTGCTCTCGCTATCCCACAATTCCTCCGCACACCGGCGCTGATCTCTCTGTCCCAACACCCCCCCCCCCCCCCCCCCGGCGCTCCAGGGACCCGTTCTTCGAGGGCATGACGCGAGACGACGACGACGATGACGACGAGGGCGAAGACGAGGAGGCGCTGCGGTTCGGGTTCAGCTTCGGCCCCGGCGGGATGCGCTTCGAGGAGCCAGCGGCGTTCCGGGAGCTGTTCCGCGAGGTGGAGGAGCTGCTGGCCGGCGTGGGCCGCTGGGACGGCCTGCCCAGCTCCACCCCCTTCGGTGAGCCGCCTGGCGACGCCCCTTCGGACGGGGGTGGCGTGCTCCAGTCCTTAAAGACATGAACACCCAGGGTTCAGTTCCTGGAGTACTGTCTGTGAGGAGTTTGCATGTTCTCCCTGATTTTGTGTGTGTGTTTCTTACCACAGTCCAACCGCCCAATAGAAGGTTAATTGGCTTCTGAGAAACATGGCTGTGGTGTGAGTGTCTGTGTCTGTCTATGCTCTGATGGACTGGTGTCCTGTCCAGGGTGTGTGCCTGTGTGCCTGTGCCTTCTGATGGACTGATGTCCTGTCCATGGTGTCTGTGGCTGTGTGTCCATCGATGGACTGGTGTCCTGTCCAGGGTGTGTGTGTGTGCTCTCTGATGGACTGGTGTCCTGTCCAGAGTCTGTGTGCCCTCTGATGGACTGATGTCCTGTCCAAGGTGTGGCTGAGTGTCCTTCAATGGACTGGTGTTCTGTCCAGGGTCTGTGTGTCTGTGTACCCTCTGATGGACTGGTGTCCTGTCCAGGGTGTAGCTCGCCTTGCCTGTTGCTTGCTGGGATAGGCTCCAGCTCCCCCATGATCCTGAATTGGTTTAAGTGTTTAGAAGATGGATGGATGAGGAACCAGTGGAAAGGTGTGCTTAAGCGTGTGTGGATGTGCTCATGCGTGTGCGTGTGATGTGTTGGTTCCTAGCACACTGCACCCGTGTTCCTGTACAGTGCAGGTGTCTTCTGTTCCCTCCTGCTGCCTGGATGTGTCCTGGTAGTTCCCCACCGGAGCCTCATGCTCTCTCCCCTCTCTGCTCCCCAGCGTTCCCCAGTATCGAGGCGCCGGGGCGGCAGGAGCGCGGCAGGTCTCCAAGGGACTTCATGCTGAGACACCCCGACAGCACCCCGTCCTCTGACCAGGGGGACAGGGAGCCCCCCTCAGGCCCTTTCTCCAAGGTGAGAGCCCTTCTTCAGGAGGGTGTTGATCGACCTGGCTCTGTGTCTGCTGCCCCTGTGCTGTCCTACTGTATTCCAATCCCTCCCTGTAACTGCGCAGTTCTGCTGGGAAGCCACTTTTAAAGGTGCTTTAGAAAATAAGAATAATAATAATAACCTCAATAATAATGATAATGATCATAATAATTACTATGATCATGTTTCGATCCGAAGTGATTGTGAGGATGAAGGGAGATGTTGTGGTTTTTCTCTCTTGCACCCGATGGTGTGGGCAAGGCAGGGCGGGGTGGGGTGGGGTGGAGGGGGGCAGTAGGGGTGCGTGGATGAGCGGATGGAGGGGTCAGGGGTCAGTGCTGAAGGAAGAGTCGTTTCGGAGTGCCTGTTGTATTAATCCTCTTCAAGCCCTGATGTTCTGATGGGCTTTGGGTCACTAAGCCTCCCTCCTCTTCCTCTCCCAGTTCGATGACGTCTGGCGGGGGGGCCTGTGGAGGGCGGAAGAGGGGGAGCCCCTGAAGCAGGACGGAGGTAAGAGACCCCGAAGGGGTGTGGTGTGGTGGGGTGGGGGGTCCCTGAGACCCTCAGCCCCACGAGGCCTGTGGGTGTTGCCAGTTCGAACCCAGGTCTCGGGTGTCGCAGTGGGAGTGTGGTTGGGATTCGTTAGACTTGTCTCCTCCTCTCTTGGTTTTTCGGGGGGGGGGGGGGGAACTGCAGCCTCTCGTAGTGACATCAGCCCACAGGGCGGGTCTGGGGCAGCTGCCGACCCCAGTTGGGGGCAAGAAAGAAAATGACCACCGGCTCCCTCCCATCTCATCCCCCGTTCAGCTCCTGGCCACAGCCGCCTGTTGTCGGGGTGGGTCGGGCCTGGGTCGGGCTTGAGCCGGGCCACAGGAGAAGCGGCGCCGCCCGTGTGACACGAGGCACCTCTCAGCCTTCACTCACCCTCTTCTCCCTCCCTCCCCCACTCTTCTCCTTCTCTCTCCCTCGTTCCCTCGCTCTCTCCCTCTTCTCCTTCTCGCTCCCTCCCTCTCCCACTCTTCTCCCTCTTCTCCCTGGCTCTCCCCCTCTCCCTGCAGATCTGGACTCCCAGGTTTCCTCGGAGGGGCTGGAGAAGATCCTGACTCCCGCGCAGCCCAGGGCTAAGTCCAAGTCCTTCTTCAAGTCCGTCACCGTCACCAAAGTGGTGTCCCCCGACGGGGTAGGGCAGGCGATCTGTTTCAGTCTTGTATAGCGCCTTTCACCCCAGAGCGTCTCGAACCCAGCCCTAGCTGTGGCCCCTCTGTCTGAGAGACCTCCCCGCTTCTGTCTTTAGTAACTGTGCTGAAAGGACTCGTGTGCAGCACGTACAGCTGCTCTTTCAAGGAAAGAGCCCGTCCCTGTCTTGTCACTGCTGCTGTCTTTATTAATATAGTCCATTATTTATATGTTATATCATATACAGTACACTATTAATGTATTGATATAGTATATTGTGATGAGTACATTGTTAATATATTATATTGTAACAAGTACACTATTAATGTATTTATATAGTATATTGTGAACAGTACATTATTAATATATTATATTGTATGCAGTACATTATTAGTGTATTGATATAGTATATTGTGATGAGTACATTATTAATATATTATATTGTAACAAGTACACTATTGATGTATTGATATAGTATATTGTAAACACTACATTATTAATATAGTATATTGATGCACTGTATCTGTATGTGTCTGCAGACCGTGGAGGAGAGGCGCACAGTGAGGGACAGCCAGGGCAATGAGGAGACTACAGTGACCCGCTCCGGCCCGGCAGACAGGAGCCCCCAGATCCAGCAGGGACCCCCAGAGCCCGGTCAGTGATCCCCCCCCACCGCCACCCCTCCCTGGGTAGCTGCCGAGGCAGTGGTGTGGGGTGTTGGGGGGCGGGGGCGTGGCCCGCCCCTGCCCCTGCCCCTGCCCCTGCCCCGGCCCCGGCCTGCTGTCCTCTCTGGGGCAGCGATGTGGGGTTGCCGCGCAGCTGTGGCTGTCGAGAGGCTGAACTTGTGGTGCCATAGTGGTGCCTTGAGTAGGATTCGGCGAGCCCCAGGGACAGTAACGGAGGAAAGGAGGAGTGTTCACCAGGACGCACCAGGGCAGAAACGGCGGTGTTGGGTTTGGCCTGCACAGGGGTGGTCAGCCTCCCAGTCTGATCCCACTGTTTCCATTTTCAGCGCCCGGATTAATTCGTACTAGACCCACAGGCTCGTCTGTCCGGGCTGGTGGGTCTGGGTGTTTTTCTCCTGTGTTGCCTGATCTCGCCTGTCCTCTGTTCTGTGCAGGCGTGTCCCCGGGCTCCTCAGGAATGCAGGATGATGCCTCCATCTTCTCCCGGTTCTTCGGGGGATTCCGGGATCGGTAGGAGGCCGGCACCATCCGGAAGAGGGCAGGAGGAGGCAGGAGCTCGGGTCGGTTCCAGCTTTTCCGCTGTAAACGTGCTCTGGACTCTTCACAGTTTTCCCTTTCCCCAGCGTGTGTGACGACATGGGGAGCTGGGATTGGACTCGGGAATTAATTAAAAATAAGGCAACTGGAAACTGAAAATACTCCTGGCTTTGCCCTTCTAGCCTCTGATGGCCTCGACCAGTTGTGATTTTATTTTGACATGCGTGCCAATTAACACACCTGCAGTGGGGTGATCACTCTCTTCCTCTCTCATTCGGTCACACCTGGGCGTTTGAAAGAAGAAGAAACAGATTGATTCCTTCTTTTCAGGATAGCTTGTACAGAAATCGCAGAATAGCAGTAACTTATTTTGTTGAAGTGATTTTGTGCATCAGGGATGATGTCTGGAATGTCCATTAAAAGTGGCTTCTAGTGCAAGAGAAAGGCGTGAGTTTTCATTTTATAATCCCCGTCTCTGAACTGGCTTCATCCCTCTGCTCTCCTCCCCACTGAAAGCTGGTGTGTGAGGAGAGTACTGGTGCATCATCCAGGTGGGGCTGCACACTGGTGGTGGTGGAGGGGATCCCCAATACCTGTACAGCGCTGTGAGTGGAGTGTCCAGAAAAGTGCTAAATAAAGTGCAAGGAACTATTATTGATGAAGGATCTTATTATTGCTCACCATTATGTTCCTATAATAATAATAATACTAATTGCTTACACTTATATAACGCTTTTTTGGACACTCCACTCAAAGCGCTTTACAGGTAATGGGGATCCCCTCCACCACCACCAATGTGCAGCCCCACCTGGATGATGCGACGGCAGCCATAGTGCTCCAGAAGGCTCCCCACACATCAGCTATCAGTGGGGAGGAGAGCAGAGTAATGAAGCCAATTCATAGATTTGTCTATATAATACAAATCTGTTTATATATAATATAATATATAATTTGTCCTATGTGTATATAATCTTGTATCCTTCCGACTAAGGTATTTTTAATGTTTGGGACGCCGTTATTTAAGTTGTCAAGAAAGACATAACACGGCCTGGATGGAGGACCTCAGTGAGCACAGGACCAGGACACTGATAAAGGCTGTACTGTGAACATCTGGAAGAGGGAGGGGGAACTAGCTACACAGGTTCAAGAAGAGGACACCAAGGTCATCATCCCTGGGTCCTGGGGTTGCCAGAGGAACCTCCTTCGGCCGTCATTAAGTTCCTGCGATGAAGATGAGGAGGACTGGAGGGAAGGTGAAGGTGTTGTGGGGTGTGGTATGACGTGATCTGGGCGGGTTGGTGGGGATGGCTGCATGGTTACTGCGCTGTGCAATTTATTTACCAGTCAGGCAGAGGAGGGGAGCAGCCAGCCTCACACCCGACCGTGAGCTGAATGCTCCTGTTCTCCGAGATGCCTGTTGTGTGGTGAACTCCCAGACCTGGACTTTCCTGGGGGCGGAGCTCCTCTGAAGGGTGATGGGTCCCAGTGACGCAGCAGGGGGCGCCATTTTCAGGAAACCACTTGTCACTGCGCTGTTATTTTAACTCCTAGATGGATAGATACTTCATTGATCCCGTGAGGGAAATTGCAGTGCATGTCACTACAACTCACGTCAGCGCAGTATTTCCAATCCTCGTGTCAGAAATTAATGGTTCATTAAAAATACTCTCTAGCCAAGTTAAAACTTTTGCTAACGTTCTCTGTAAGAATTTAGTCTCTAGTGCTACTTAGAGGGTTGCAGGACCTGGATCAAGGACAGTGGGTTGAGAAATGTGGGACCTATGTGAGTTACTGCAGGGGTTCACAATCCTTGTCCTGGGGACCCCCACACCTGAGCACTCAGTGAAATATCGAACCCTTAACAGCCCTGATAATAGGTTTCATCTGAACTCTTTGTTTTCAGTTCCTCAAGCTATAAGAGGTATTTTGTTTTTCTCTACTAACAGTCTCGGCTTGCAGTTGCAGCTGCAGTGACCACCAGCAGGTGTGGGATGCCCCAGGATCAGTTTTGGGAACGCCTGACACACTGGACTGGGGTTCTCCAGTATCCAGTAATTCCAGTATACTCCCCCTCCGCCTCCAGCTTCACATCCACACAATCCCCCGTTTTTATTCCGATGGTTGTGGGAATTTCCTGCTATTTGCCAAGTTTGAGGTTTATGATAACGCTTTCAAACTCCTCGTGGGGTGAAAAGGGGCTCGTGAGAGGTTGCTGTCTCTGTGCATATATTTTCTCAGATTCTGTCTCTATTAACGGAACAGCAATCTCACACAGGGACACACAGACATCTGACAGGCAGGCTCTGCAAGTGAGGATCGCAGTTTTATTAACAGCAATGAAGCCACTGATGGGCAGACAGCTAACACATGTTCTCACACTGACACAGGTCAAGAATCTGTTCTACCAGCCAGCTTACATGCAAACAGGCTGGGGGGGCTGAATAGCCTCTTCTCGTTTGGAACCGTTCTTATTTTTTTCCAATGTTAGTATGAGGTTTATGAATCTCTTCGTAATAGATTTCAGCCAGCTCATGCGCCCAGGCGCCAATGTCATCTGTGAGATGCTCGAACATGTCGGCCACTGCCGCCTTGACCTCATCAAACAGATTGTGTCCGTGCTCTGTCTGCCATTTCTCCTTGGCCATGATGTCCACATACACTTCATTTGCGTTCATGAGTCTAACGAACTCAGAGATAACTTTCCTGCAGTCTATTTGCCAGACTAGGGACTGTTTAGTGGGAACTGCCGTTTTAAAGATGTGTAAATGATAATCAAAATTATTAATCATGCAGTTTTTAACCTTCATCTTAAGATCATGTACAGTATGTACGTGCCATATACGATAGCGTTGGCGTTAATATACGGCTCTTTTTTGCCAAAGTGCACCACCATCACTTTTTCAATGGCGTTTTCATAATTCTCTGGCAGAGGGCTGTAGCAGTTTTTGTACAGCTCCCTAGTCTTGTCAAGTTTGGGTTTCAGTTCCTCTAGAGTAGTTAGAATAGTCTGCATTTTTTCATTGACAAACTCGTTGATGACATCTTTGCAGAATTTCAGGACGCCATTGTTAATGACGTGCTCACCCCGTCCTGACCGTTTGCCGGTGTCCCTAAGAGTGGTTGTGTCATAATCAGGGTCGAAAAAGCTCATCTGCTCACCTGAGCCTCAGTGAGACCTCTGCGAGCTCTGGCCAACTGGCTGCTGACCTTGTCTGCCCAGACGTTTCCACCGCGATCAGTGGACTCCTCCCTGGCTAGCTGGAGAACGCCTTCATCCCGGTCCTCCCGGAGCTGCTGGGCGCCTGCAGAGGGGAGGTGAAACTGACCCTGTTACAGCGGGTTTGCGGTTTCTGCAAGGTTCCGCCCCAGAGAGATCTTTGCAGTGCCGTACTCTGTGTTTGGGCGGGGCTGGCCTCTCTGAGCCCCACACCAGGCAGAGAGAGCTGAGCTGCTGCTCTGTATAAACCTGAGCTCTGCCTCTGCCCCTGTCTCTCAGAAACTCAGACTCTTAGTACCACTGAATCCTGGCTAAGGGCTTGAATTCCTGCCCTGGCTTTCAGTTCACATTTTCCCTCATATTCACCTTTCCAGTGGTTGAATTGTTGCATGTTGGTGCTTTAACTTGTTTTCTCTACTGTCAGCCCTGTATGACTCCTGGACACTTAAGGCTTACAGCAATTCTTTCTAAATCTTTTTTTAGCTGTATCTTCTTACTGTTTTAAAGATGCAGCATTTACTTTTATTCATTTGGCAGAAGCTTTTCTTCAAAGCGACTTACAATCACATCCAGTCACGAGGCAGAGTGCAGATAAAAGTAGTTTAACACGACGATACAATTACAGACAAGAAGCGGGTGATGGGACAAACCACAGCCCTGGTCCTGAAGGAAGTTTCTGAATTTCATTCCAGCTCTGGCTGGTGATTCAGACCCATTTCTGGGATCCACATCTGCTCTTATGAAATCAAACCACTGGAGGACTGTGAGACCATGTCAGGGCATCACCCATTCAACACCCAGTGAGAGAAACGTTTGATAAAGTCACCCTTTCAGGCTTCATTGCTGTTCATGAGGTTGACAAATGACGCAATCTACCCACAATACCCACAAGGCAGCACTGGGAGAAAATGGATGGCATTCTGGCGATCTGTTCTGGGACAGGCTCTGGGCTCTCCACAGCCTTCCCCAGGAATAAGCAGCTTTCAGTCATGGATGGATGGATTGATGAATAGAAGAATGGATAGATAGAAGGTTTAATTAATGAATGAATGACTGGCTGGATTGTCGGATGGTTGAGAGGATGAATGAATGGGTGGATGGATGAAAGAATGAGTGAATTGGTGGATGGATGAAAGGATGAGTGAATGGGTGGATGGACTGTTGATGGATGGATGAATAGGTGGATACATACAATTTTGGTTACAACACAGGATTTGTCAAACCCTGGGAGTGCAGAAACAGTTTAGAATGGTCCTAATCCACCAGATAGTTCAATTAACTGCTCTATCAGCTGGATCCAGAACCTGACGAGACAGTCCCTCTGGGAACTGGACTGGACTCCCTGGGAACACCAGGATTGGTCAGCCGACTGACCTGTGCCGATGGCTTCCCTCTTCTCAAAGCCTCCGGATGACATCTCCCTGTCTCGGATGAAGACATGGTCCGCAGTGGCCAGAGTGGTGGTCAGCTCCAGTCCGGCCAGCACCGCGCAGAGGACGGCCAGCTGGGAGACGAGGGAAGAAGGCGAGTTAGCAGTGGGAACAGGTAAGAGAGGTCACATTAACAGCGGGTGCCTTACAGGCAATCCAGCCAGCAGAGCCTTCAGGAGGTCAGGGTTCAGAGGTCAGGGGTCAGCGGTACAGTCTTTCAGCTGTGCCCTCCTGTTATTTAATTTTTGGTGTGACCGGATTTTGTGGGCCAGAATGTCCCAACTAGAAGTCACCAACCGGGCCGCAGAACTACCAGAGGGCAAGAAAACAATAACAGCTGTCTTCCTCTGAAACACATGTTGGGGCCCCAAAGCACCTCTGGTAGCATCTCAGAACGGGGGGGCAGACACAGCCACCCCAGCCAACTGGCCTTCTGAAGCCCCACAACCCTCTGGTCCGCTCAGGTACTGACATACAGTGCAGCAGACATCCCTGCTACAGGAGATCCGCAGCCCCAGGGCTCTCTAGGTCATCGTTAAAGCCCTAGTCCAGTGTCTAAAGACAGCAGAGGCCACGACCACGATCAGCGAAGCAGGGGAATCGGTGATCATCTGGAATCTCCCGTCGGAAGGGGTCCATGTTCTCACTGAAACACGGATTTTTACTCACCCAGGCCGGCGGAGGGAAACGGCAAGAGCCCATCTCCTGGTCCTTCCTGTGCTGAGATTTCCGCAGTCTGGAGAGCGAAGGTTCGAATCTGAAACAGAGGTGAGGTCCCGTCAAGCAGGGTCTCCTGCGTCAGAGTGACCGGCACCGCCTACCGGACCGTCCGCACGGTGGTCTCCTGCGTCAGAGTGACCGGCACCGCCTACCGGACCGTCCTCACGGGGGTCTCCTGCGTCAGAGTGACCGGCACCGCCTACCGGACCGTCCTCACGGGGGTCTCCTGAGTCAGAGTGACCGGCACCGCCTACCGGACCGTCCGCACGGTGGTCTCCTGAGTCAGAGTGACCGGCACCGCCTACCGGACCGTCCTCACGGGGGTCTCCTGCGTCAGAGTGACCGGCACCGCCTACCGGACCGTCCTCACGGGGTCTCCTGCGTCAGAGTGACTGGTACCGCTTACCGAACCGTCCTCACAGGGTTTTCAGTATCAGAGTGACCGGCACCGCCTACTGGACCGTCCTCACGGGGGTCTCCTGCGTCAGAGTGACCGGTACTGAAACAAACACACTGGCTGGGCTTCTGCAACACTGGTTTTCTGCCAACATTTGCGTTTGATTTTGCACTTGAGGGTTTAACAGGTTAAACCCAATTGTGGAATTTGCTCTCTCTGATTTTCTGGGATTCATTTTGAAAGTTTTCAGGTGCAAATCGAGAGGAAAAGAGTAACTCTAATAAAGTTAAATTAAAGTGGAGTTCAGTTTGCGAGGTAGTATAATCGAACTGACCTGTAAACAAGTTGCTTCAATATATTATGATTGGTCTCTTACTGCTCTGTACTCAGGTGCTCAGATATTTATTTGAACGACTACTTCTTGCCAAATTGAACATTTTAAGAACCCTGGCATTCTTTTTAAGCCTTGGGAAGATCCCTGTTAATCTTATTCCTGAAACATTGCAAGAATTAAAAACTGCAGCTTTGGGAAGCCCAATTGTGCAGATCATTAATAATTCTAATTATCATGAATAATTGCTTCAGTATGACCAGTGACCCAACGGTCAGCTTACCTTCCCTTGTGGATGGTGCAGTCCGTCACTGTCCTTCACTGGTGGATCTGGGTATAAGGGGACACAGGTACCTTCCATTTATTTCACTTATTGTGGGCGTGTCGTTGATATGGGTTTGGCATTGATTGTGGGCGTCTCATGCACGATGGACATGTAGCTGGGTGTGGGCGTGTCCCCGATCGTGATGAGCTCAGCGTTGCAAGAAGCTGGTGTGGGAGCTGTGTTTCGTTCGTCAAAGCTTTATCTTTCTCAAATATAGAGACCGCAATACGGCCTTTCAGACACCATTTGGCTAACAATCTGATTAATTCTGGTTTCTACTGTTGTTGTAGGTGATATGCTTCATATATGAATTAAGTTATTAAGGAGCACCTTTGGATAATAAAATTGCTGCCCATCCCAGAACAGGACACAGTTCAAAAGTCCACTCACACACTCACACACACACACACTTTACTCATTGTGTAAAGAAGTGCGTCTGGTGTTAAGTCTTGAACACACTTCCCAATAGTTTCTGCTTCTGTCTTGTTGGGTCGTGCGTCATGGCCGGTCTTGAAGAATTCAGTTGGTTGAGCTCTGTCAGTGGCCTTGGAGGATGTTGAACATTTGAACCAGGTCTGCATTAACTGCCACTTTCTGGGATGAGAGCACAACAGAGGTCAACAGACAATTACTGTCGCTAATTAGTGGATAACATCGTCGGAGATGTTGTATCTTGTGACTTTCGAATTACATTTGATTTGCCGGTGATGAACTCGAATTTGCAAAAGGAGTGGAAGTGAAATATGAAAAAAAATTTAAATAACTACTGTGCCTGTATATGTTTTATATATATTCATATATATGAATAGCATTCGGATACCACTGTTCAGCCTGAAGGTGTGTAAATCGCTCTGTAACAGTGTGGGATCCTTCTGCGAGCCTGCTGGAGCAGACAGGGCAATTTTATCGGTGAAGTTCAGGCCATCACAGTTAGAGGTGGGAGAAAGACACTCAGTCGTTCTAAAAACTGCGATAAGGGACTGTCAAAATACTGCGGCAACAAGCTCAACTGACATACTGACCTTTAGCACAAGGACTCGTTCTTTTGAAAAAATAAAAGTGTTTTATTAAAAGGACTTTACTCAACTGATAATGAAGGAGTGTTAATGTGAAAATAGAGAGGAGCTGGACTGAGTGTCTGTACAGTTACTCTACAGCTCTGATGATGATGAAGGAGTGTTCATGTGAAGATACAGAGGAGCTGGACTGAGTGTCTCTACAGTTACTCTACAGCTCTGATGATGATGAAGGAGTGTTAGTGTGAAGATACAGATGAGCTGGACTGAGTGTCTGTACAGTTACTCTACAGCTCTGATGATGATGAAGGAGTGTTAGTGTGAAGATACAGAGGAGCTGGACTGAGTGTCTGTACAGTTACTCTACAGCTCTGATGATGATGAAGGAGTGTTAGTGTGAAGATACAGAGGAGCAGGACTGAGTGTCTGTACAGTTACTCTACAGCTCTGATGATGATGAAGGAGTGTTCATGTGAAGATACAGAGGAGCTGGACTGAGTGTCTGTACAGTTACTCTACAGCTCTGATGATGATGAAGGAGTGTTCATGTGAAGATACAGAGGAGCTGGACTGAGTGTCTTTACAGTTACTCCACAGCTCTGATGATCTAGGTAGCATGATGAAGGATGATGAAGGAGTGTTAGTGTGAAGATACAAGGAGCTGGACTGAGTGTCTGTACAGTTACTCCACAGCTCTGATGATGATGAAGGAGTGTTAGTGTGAAGATACAGAGGAGCTGGACTGAGTGTCTGTACAGTGACTCTACAGCTCTGATGATGATGAAGGAGTGTTCATGTGAAGATACAGAGGAGCTGGACTGAGTGTCTCTACAGTGACTCTACAGCTCTGATGATGACGATGGAGTGCTGTGATGGAGATGAAGGGTAAGGTTGATTCAGGCCCGGAATGTGCCCGCTAATCGCTTCTGTCAGCTGGGGCGGCTGTCATGTCGATCGGTCACGTTCAAATAAATCCCCTCCGGGAACGAGCCTCGGAAACGGCGAGGCAGCTCGTTTGCCGGTGTTGTTATTAGCAGCTGGCGCTCAGGGGGGTGAAAGTCTGAGATCACGGCACGAGCTGGGGCTGATAAGCAGACGGGCACGTGAGGGTCACTCGGCTGAGCTCAGCGCGCGCGGACGGACGCCATGGAGAAGGTGAAGCGCGTGCTGGCGATTCGGAACCAGCTGGCCCGGGAGTGCCTGGGCGAGTTCCTGGGAACTTTTGTTCTCCTCGTGAGTATCAATCCCATGGGAATAGCCGAGCGCGGGGCGCGGGGCGTGGGGCGTGGGGGGGTCGGGCGGTCCGAAGGCACGGTTTTCCCGAACCGCGTTCGAACCGGCGGACTCGGACTTGTCATTCCTCAGTCTCCGAATGCAGTCCAGTTTAAAACAAATTCCCAAACTGTGTTGAAGCAGAGCACACGAAATCGGAACAAATATGTTTAATAGCAACTGTGTCTGTATCTAAATGCATTTCAAAAACATCTACAACTCTTTAGGCTGAAGGTATGAAAATCGCTCTGTAACAGTGCGAGAAGGTTTGCTAGTGAAGCTCAGGACATCACTGCGAGGGGAGCCTGAATCATTCTAAAACCCGCGAGAAGGGACTGTCAGAATACCGAGGCAACATGGTCGACTGACACAAGGACTGACTCATAGTGCTTTCTGTTGAACACACAAGTCTTTTATTAAAGGACTTTACTCAACTGATAATGGAGGAGTGTTAGTGTGAAGATACAGAGGAGCTGGACTGAGTGTCTGTACAGTTACTCTCCAGCTCTGATGATGATGAAGGAGTGTTCATGTGAAGATACAGAGGAGCTGGACTGAGTGTCTGTACAGTTACTCTACAGCTCTGATGATGATGAAGGAGTGTTCATGTGAAGATACAGAGGAGCTGGACTGAGTGTCTGTACAGTTACTCTACAGCTCTGATGATGATGAAGGAGTGTTAGTGTGAAGATACAGAGGAGCTGGACTGAGTGTCTGTACAGTTACTCTCCAGCTCTGATGATGATGAAGGAGTGTTAGTGTGAAGATACAGAGGAGCTGGACTGAGTGTCTGTACAGTTACTCTACAGCTCTGATGATGATGATGAAGGAGTGTTAGTGTGAAGATACAGAGGAGCTGGACTGAGTGTCTGTACAGTGACTCTCCAGCTCTGATGATGATGAAGGAGTGTTCATGTGAAGATACAGAGGAGCTGGACTGAGTGTCTGAACGGTGACTCTACAGCTCTGATGATGATGAAGGAGTGTTAATGTGAAGATACAGAGGAGCTGGACTGAGTGTCTGTACAGTGACTCTACAGCTCTGATGATGATGAAGTTGTCAAAGTTTCCTCAGCTCTATCAGCTCCGTGAAGTTGCCCCCTTACAAATAGCACAAACGATGAAACCCACCTTGTTTGTGCCGGTTTGTGCCTTTTGAAAGTAGCGTTTGTGCTGCTTTTTCTCCCGAGATATAGCGCCTTCTTTCTCGGGTGATGACGTGACCAATCGCTCTGTTACTGGTGTGAGGATACCAATACTGCAGTGGTGTTGCTCTGTGTGCCCGGGTGGGGGGCGGCGGTGGATTTTGCATTTAATATCAGTATCTTCTGCGCGTTTCTGTGAACAGGAAAATGAAATACGTCACCAATATCACACCCTATTCAGAGGAGTTGCAGGTGTAGCCCTAAAAAGCGGACATGAGCACACTATTGTATGTTCTTACAAAGAGGCTTTAACTAGCTCGTCTTAATACTTCGTAGTTGTGTTCTTTTAAAAAAATCTGAAGAAGTAATCGATTTCTCATTGTGTCCTTTTTAAACTAATATGCAAATCAAGGCCCGTTTAAAGATTCGACCCATCTTTCGAGCCACGTATTTAAAAAAGTTGGGACTAGCAACTTCCTGGATCACAAGACCATTGTTTTTATATATTTCTTATGCGAAAAGAAAAAGTCGTAAATGTGCAAAAGAACTTTTTTTGAAAGGGGCACTGTGCACTAAGTTGACCCAGGTAGTTCATCACTCAACTGCAAGGCAGCACTGGAAACTCCACCGTCTCCCACATGCAGACCGCGGAAATATTGGAAAGTATTGCAGATCTGTAATTCTCGCTCCAGTAACAGAGCGCTTGAACTCCACAGACGGGGTCACTGGAGGTCAAACTCGCCGTGCGTGGTCACGTGATCACCCGATAAAGACGGCGCTATATCTCGGGAACGAAAGCAGCACAAACGCAGCACTAACGAATGAGGTGGGTTTCATCAACTTCACGGAGCTTCCTTCATCTGTATGCTGTTTGCAAACTGTGCCCAAACATCTCAAATGACTTTAATGTGGGCATTTTAGTACTTAGCCTGCAAAGTCACTTAAGTGTGACTCTCCCTGCTTGTACTCCATGAATGATGCCGAACACATTTAACAAGTATGTGTATACTTCATTTTTCTACAGACTTGTATAAATAGAGGTTCTGTATATAAGACACGCTAGCCCCTCTGCAGTCCGCACCACAGAGGACAGGGGCTCCTGGAGAGTCTGGGTCTGTTGCTCACAGTTTGTGGGCAAGTCTGCACAGCCTGAACTGTGACCTCTCTCCCTCCAGTCTCCCCTGTTTCTCCTTTCTCCCTCCTGTCTCCCCTGTCTGTCTCTCCTTTCTCTCTCTCCTGTCTCCCCTGTCTGTCTCTCCTCTCTCTCTCCCTCCTGTCTCCCCTGTTTCTCCTTTCTCTCTCTCCTGTCTCTCCTGTCCATTTCTCCTTTCTCCCTCCCATCTCCCCTGTCTGTCTCTCCATTCTCTCCCTCCTGTCTCCCCTGCCTGTCTCATCTCTCCTCTCTCCCAGTTGCTTGGCTGTGCGGCGGCAGCGCAGGTCAGGACCAGCCGGGAGACGAAGGGACAGTTCCTGTCCACCAACATGTCCTTCGCTGTGGGCGTCATGGCTGCCATGTACCTGTGTGGGGGCGTCTCCGGTAACGCACCCAGACGTGTGCTGACCTCCCCCAGTCCCCTCGAGGGGGCGGGACCAGCCTACCAGGGCTCTGCCCCTGGCCCTGGGCGAAACTGCACTTCCCAGGAGCCTGTGGGATTGCAGTGACCTCGCTGTGACATCATCGCCAGACGTGCCGCTCCTCCAATCGGCAGTGAGCTCTCCTGTCTGGCGTTGTCGTAACCATCACTTCCAAACACTTCCACAGGAGAGGGGCCACTGAAGAGTGACAACCCTATGCTTCTCTCCTCCCCCTGCAGCAGTGAAGGGGGCAGCTGGGGTCTCCCCATTCTGCTCCTCTTCCTCGTTCTCCCTCCTTCCTGTCTCCCCACTCTCCTTAACTTCCTTGTTCTCCCGCCCTCCTCCTCTTCCTCATTCTCCCTCCCCGTCTCTCCACTCTCCTCCTCTTCCTCGTTCTCCCGCCCTCCCGTCTCCTCGCTCTCCTCCTCTTCCTCGTTCTCCCGCCCTCCCGTCTCCCCACTCTCCTCCTCTTCCTCGTTCTCCCGCCCTCCTGTCTCCCTGCTCTCCTCCTCTTCCTCGTTCTCCTGCCCACGCTCTCCGTGTCTCCCTCCGCAGGGGCGCACCTCAATCCCGCCGTCTCCTTCAGCTTCTGTCTGCTGGGGCGGCTCCAGTGGCGCCAGCTGCCCTTCTACTCCTTCTCCCAGATCCTGGGGGCCTACGTGGCGTCGGCGGTGGTCTTCCTGCAGTATTACGGTACAGTATCCCCAGGCTCCTCGGGAAGGAAGCTTCCGGTTTTCCTGTGACCGATCCCGGCACTGCTGTGGAGCCTCTGGTGGAGCCCCGGCTGGTGGGAAATAGGCTTTATTTCGCCCTGATCCTGTTTCCTGGCTCCCACCCTTCCAGACGCGATCCTGGAGTTCGGGCGGGGGAACCTCACTGTGACGGGACCGACGGAGACCGCCTCCATCTTCGCCACCTACCCGTCCGAGTACCTGTCCCTGGAGAGCGGCTTCTTCGACCAGGTGCGCCGCCCTGATCCCAGCTACACAACATGCACACAGACACACACACACACTGACCCCAGCTACACAACCTTACACACACTGGCCACAGCTACACAACACACACACACTGACCCCCAGCTACACAACCTTATGCACTGACTACAGCTACACAAGACACACACACTGACCCCAGCTACACAACCTTATACACACTGACCACAGCTACACGACACACACACTGATCCCAGCTGTACAACATGCACACACACTGACTCCAGCTACACAACCTTACGCACTGTCCCCAGTTACACAACACACACACTGATCCCAGCTACACAACATGCACAAACTGATCCCAGCTACACAACACACAGACACACTGACCCCAGCTACACAACCATACACACACTGCCCCCAGCTACACAACACACACTGCCCCAGTTACACAACAACACAACATGCACCCACTGACCCCAGCTGCACAAAACCACAACACGTGCACACTGTCCCCAGCTACACAACACACACTCACCCCAGATACACTGCACACATACACTGTCCCCAGCTACACTACACACACACTATGAACCCAGATACACAACATGCACACACACTGTGATTGCAGCTACACTCTCATGCTCACTCACTAATACTGAGCTGTGACTGGGTTAAACATGGGCTATAATTATGATGCAGTTTAATATAAGAGTGTTGTTCGTGTGGGAGGTGTTTGCAGTGGCCTTAAATTACAGCCCTGAAGCCCCAACATTAAGTCCAAGAGTTAAGTTTGGACATTAAGTTCCAAAGAGCAGGCCGGGAGTTTTTTTCTGTTCTTCTTTGCAAAGGAAGTGTGCCATTACCTTTAAGGGACAATCGAACCCTGCTGCTGAAATACTTTGTGAAATGTTGCGTTTTACATGGGTGTCAGAATGTCATGAGGTTAGTGATCAAACTACTCTGGGAGTACCGGAAATATTGCAGAAAGACCAAAGGCACAATCCAGCTAAACCAAACAATGACTCTGGGACATGCTTCTGATTCTGGGACATGCTGACCTTGAGACTTATTGCCAAGTCAGTGATTAAGCTTCCTGTTCCTTCCTCTCTCCTCCATGGCCCTCACTAGGTGGTTGGCACGGCGACGCTGTTGCTGTGCATCCTGCCCTTGGACGACAGGCTCAACAGCCCCGCCCCCAAGGGCCTGGTGCCGCCATTGGTTGGCCTGGTCGTCCTGGGGATCTCCATGGCGATGAGCTCCAACTGCGGGGCCGCCATCAACCCGGCCCGCGACCTCGGGCCGCGGCTGTTCACGCTGACCGCAGGCTGGGGGACCGAGGTGTTCACGTGAGTGAATACGCGCGCACCCGCAGGCAGGACAGAGGGGGGACCGGGGATAGAGACAGGGGTAGCCCAGTGTCTCTCCCAGTGTCCGAAACTCAAACTCTCCCCGTGCTTCTCTCTCTCGCAACCTCTGACTCCTTCACCCTCTCTTCTCCCTCTTCTTGTCTCTACCCATCACTGTGCCCTCCTCTCTCTGATTCCTAGTCATTTTCCCTCTCCCTGCCTCTCTGGCCTCTACCTGCCTCCATCTCTCCCATATTATTGTTTACATTTTCAAATATAACAAATAAAACATAAAACATTACACAGGGACAGGCTCACTGTTCCTCAGGCTGTGACAGGAGATCACACACTGTATTATTATTATTGAGAGACAGGTTCACTGTCTGTTCCTCAGGCTGTGACAGGAGATCACACACTGTATTATTATTATTCAGAGACAGGCTCACTGTCTGTTCCTCGGGCTGTGACAGGAGATCACACACTGTATTATTATTATTGAGAGACAGGCTCACTGTCTGTTCCTCAGGCTGGGACAGGAGATCACACACTGTATTATTATTATTCAGAGACAGGCTCACTGTCTGTTCCTCAGGCTGGGACAGGAGATCACACACTGTATTATTATTATTGAGAGACAGGCTCACTGTCTGTTCCTCAGGCTGGGACAGGAGATCACACACTGTATTATTATTATTCAGAGACAGGCTCACTGTCTGTTCCTCAGGCTGGGACAGGAGATCACACACTGTATTATTATTATTCAGAGACAGGCTCACTGTCTGTTCCTCAGGCTGGGACAGGAGATCACACACTGTATTATTATTATTGAGAGACAGGCTCACTGTCTGTTCCTCGGGCTGTGACAGGAGATCACACACTGTATTATTATTATTGAGAGACAGGCTCACTGTCTGTTCCTCGGGCTGGGACAGGAGATCACACACTGTATTATTATTATTCAGAGACAGGCTCACTGTCTGTTCCTCGGGCTGTGACAGGAGATCACACACTGTATTATTATTATTCAGAGACAGGCTCACTGTCTGTTCCTCAGGCTGGGACAGGAGATCACACACTGTATTATTATTATTGAGAGACGGGCTCACTGTTCCTCAGGCTGGGACAGGAGATCACACACTGTATTATTATTATTCAGAGACAGGCTCACTGTCTGTTCCTCAGGCTGTGACAGGAGATCACACACTGTATTATTATTATTGAGAGACAGGCTCACTGTCTGTTCCTCAGGCTGGGACAGGAGATCACACACTGTATTATTATTATTGAGAGACAGGCTCACTGTCGGTTCCTCAGGCTGGGACAGGAGATCACATACTGGGCTGCCTGTTCAGCTGAGTTCCTCTCTCTGCAGGGCGTACCGACACTGGTGGTGGGTACCAGTGGTTGCCCCGATGCTGGGCTCGGTCCTGGGCAGTTGCCTGTACCTCACCTTCATCCAGTGGCACCTTCCCGACCCGCAGGGGGGCCCGAGCCCAGACGCCGCCTCCAGAACCAAGATCCAGGACCCCTCAGCCCCAGCCCCGCGCAGCGACTCCGAGAGCATCGCCATGCCCAGCTGGGACCCCTGACAGCGGGAGCGACGAGCTGGAGGAGAGCGACAGGGGCAGAAGGGGCAGAGGCCGGAGGCCCCCCCCCCCACGGAAGGAGGGGAATTTGCATTTACCTTATCTTAGAAAGTAAATCAGCTGTGACTAGCTAAACGAACTCTCAATTACTTTGCTGTTCCTGTTTACTGGAGAACCGGCAATTTAATTAGTACTTAAGGACGTGTGAGAGCGAAGGTCAGCCTCAGGCTCCAAACAAGGGGTCTCTTATCAAAGAGGATCTCTGCTCAGGGTCCTGGAACAGCAGGAGAGGCTGTTAGGGCTTCCTGATATTATATCTTTATGGCTTTCCCCTGAGCAGCTGCACAGCCCCACGTTGAAAAACAGAAACCTGCAAAAACTGCAAAAGAAAAAACGAGGAATGCAGGAGCGTCCGGTCTTCCTGTGTTTCGTAATATTCATAATAATAGTAGTGTGCAAATGCAAGAGTTAAGAATCAACCGGGCCTAGCTAAAAAAATACTCCCGTGAGGTTAATAATAATAATTAAGAATAACAGCAGCCTTTCTGGACACTCCACTAACAGTGCTCACAGGTAATGGGGATCCCCTCTCCCGCCACCACTGTGTAGCCCCACCTGGATGATGTGCAACAGCCAAAGAGGACATTGGGACCCACACAGACCCCAGGGTGAGCGCCCCCTACTGGTCCCACTCACACCTCTTCCGGCAGCAGCCTCAGCTTTCCCAGGAGTCTCCCCTCCAGGTACTGGGCAGGCTCACAGCTGCTGGGCTCCAGTGGGGGGCTGCCAGTTGGGAGTCACAGGGTTAAACACTAAACACTCTCCTCCTGCTCTGCTTTTTTTTTTTTCGGAATCACCGAATTTATCTTTAAGCGAATCCCCGAATAAAATGTTATTTTGAGGAAAACGCCTTGAGAATATTAAATCAGATTAAAAACGTGTACACATTACCTCAATCCCCAGTTTATGCTCCAGTTTGTCTTTTCTCCTCCGGGACGTTTCACAGTAGAAGCTTAAAGACACAGAATTGTATACAGGCAAACAACTGACATTATTTAACCAGTTAAAAGACAGTCACACATTGCTTTTTGTTTTTTTACAGCTCAGAGCCTTTGTTAAGCAAACTGTACATCAGTGTAGAAATCTCTGCAGGTCTGATCTGTTCCATGATCTTGTGTTGCATCCTCTGAACTTGAGGCATTTAAGAAGCCACTCTGTTTCCTTCTTGTAAGGAACTTGGTATTGGAATTTCTAATGGGGTTTGGGAAGACGGATGGTGCGCTACTTACTGGTGCTCCATTAATGTTATGCGTCGGTTCATACAACACAAGCCAAGACTTTGACCGCATTGCTCCAAAACGAAAGTGAACAGGATATATCCTTGGGTGTCTCACTCACACAGCTCTTCCAGCTGCGTCCCAGGTTACAGAGAAGCAGGGCAGAGATATCGCAGAGGTGCTCGGCAGTGCTCGGGATTAGAATACCCCCAGATTCTGACACTGATGCTCTTTGTTCAAATCAGAAGCAGCTCAGGGAAAGGAAGCACTGGTGATCTGGAGGGTAGGAATCTGTCGCTGTCCCCTGTGCCAAGAGCTGGCTCAATGCGAGGATCTCCTCAATGGAGAGAATCTGTTTCTATGGGACAGGAATTCCATAGGATCTGGGCTCCCTGTCCTGATTGTTTTGGAAAAGACTGGGATTTGTTCACATCCCTGATTGTTTGACACATCCAGTCGTTCTCTGGCTACTTCTCTCGCAGACCTCAGCTGTGTTCTTGTTATATACTAAATATTATTCTATAATAAATATAACAAAATCATATTTTAGTATTTGTTGTTCTTGTTAAATGAAAAAATAAAACCGCAAAAGGCAGCTTGCCCAGCTGTGTGATCGCGGTCCAGCGGCGGCTTCATCCTTACGCAGCACCGGTGTTTGGGCTTGCTCCTCTTTCTGCTCGGTGTTGTGTAACCTGCCGGTCTCTCCGCCGGTCTCCCTCCGTTACAATAATTTATTGCTGAGACTTTGATTTTTACAACTGGTGTGTTTACGCTGTTAATGAGTAACGCTGCGTTGATGGTTAATGGAAGTACCACAGGGGAGGCGCAGTGGTTAGTGGCCTACAGCTGGGGATTCTGGGTTCCATTCCAGACCTGGGGTGCTGTCTGTGTGGAGTTTGCATGTTCTCCCTGGTTCTGTGTGGGTTTCCTCCAGGTGCTTCAGTTGCCTCCTACAGTCCAGAGACAGGCTGGTGGGTTACCTGGCTTCTGGGAAAACTGTCCCTGGTGTGAGTGTGTGTCTGTCCTGCAGTGGACTGGCGTCCCATCCAGGGTGTAGCCTGCCTGGTGCCTGTTGCTTGCTGGGATAGACCCTGGCTTCCCTGTGGCCCTGGACAGGAAGTGGGTGGATGGAACCGCAGCAGTGTCCACAGTATCTCTCACTTTCAGACACTCTGGTGGACACTTTGGGCTCACAGCAGAAGGGTGGTGCCAGGGCTGCCACCTGTCTGGTTGCTCCCAGGATGGGTCTGTTTTTGAGGCAGCTGTCCCAGGAAATCTGCGACGATTCCCAGGACTTTACCTTGCCCTGTATGTTTGTTGGATTCCTGATGTGAAGGTCTGCACCCAGCCATGACGTTGAGTCTCTACGTATGAGCTAGGGAGGCTGCCCCAGAAGCCCCCTCTGTCACTGGCACTCGGAGCCGGACGTTGGGTTGGCAGCAGCAGCACTGGACTGTTCAACAGGAACGGGTTTGAAGCAATACAGGGGTCAGTTCTCACAAGCGTAAGTTTGTGTCTTTGAGGAGGAGGGGGCAGTGTGGAGCAACAGCTGAACTCCTGGTCAGTGCTGTGGCGCCTGTGGCCCGTCTGCGGGGGTGTGAAACACGTTTGACTCCGAACAGCCCGCTGGAGAGCTGTGCCGAGGGGCACCATGGGCTCTGCTTCTCACGCCAGCGTGGCACCACTGAGGAGCAGAGCTGTTGGTGTTAAGGGTGTAAAGACTGGCTTTTATCACTCTCTCTCTCCGTCTTGACACACTATCACACACTCGCTCACACACACTTATACACACTCGCTCACACACACTATCACACACTCGCTCACACACACATACACAAAACTCCCTCACACACACTTATACACACTCGCTCACACACACTATCACACACTCGCTCACACACACTATCACACACTCGCTCACACACACATACACAAAACTCCCTCACACACACTTATACACACTCGCTCACACACACACAAAACTCCCTCACACACACTTATACACACTCGCTCACACACACACACACAAAACTCCCTCACACACACTTATACACACTCGCTCACACACACACACACAATCTCTCTCGCACACACTTACACACACTCACTGCTCACACACTTACACATGGAAACCTCCCACACACACACTTACACACGGAAACCTCCCTCTCACACACACACACAGAAACCTGCCTCACACACCCCCAGCAGTCCATAAATACTCCGGAGCGCCGAGCTGCTGTTCTGCTGGGTGTCCGTGGCTCCAGGGGGACATGGAGAAGGTACAGAGGCTGTTCCGGGTACAGAACCAGCTGCTCCGGCAGTGCCTGGCCGAGCTGCTGGGGACCTACGTCATGATGGTGAGTGTGTCTCTGTCCGCCTGTCCGCCTGTCCCTCCGTGTGCGATCAGGTCAATCCGGATCGCTCCGATTCTCCGGAGATGTCAGCTGAGCGCGGGAATATTCTTCCTCTCTCCCCTCCTCCTCCCTGCAGAAGGACAGCACGGACTTTGGCCACAGCAACTAGCAGGCAAAGCAGCAGCTCTGTGAAACTGCCCCCTGCAAACAGCACAAGCAATGAGCCCCCAGTGCACTCGACACAGCTCCGCTCGTGCTGGGTTTGTGCCTAAAATATAGCGCCTTTTTCTGGAGGGGAAGGGGCATCTTGATCTCAAGCATGGGAGAAACAAACCGGTGTGTCTTTCGGTAGAGCTGTGCTGGTTTGTGTCTTCGAAAGTAGCAAATGAGCTGCTTCTGTTCCCAAGATACAGCGCCTTCTTTTTTCAGAGCCCCGTGACTCTGTCTCCAAGGAACCTTAGAGTTAAAATTCGACTTAAAAGTCGAGGACAAGTTGCTGATCCTGAAGAGGCACGTCCCCCAGTCCAGCTGTGCATGAGCAAGACACTGAGTAGTTAATGTACTTAACCAATACGAGGTGGCTCAGGACTGGGCTAGACTCCTAGCGCACGTTACTGGAACAGAGCGTTGACACTGAAAGAGAATTGCTGTGCTTTCACCACTGATTGCAAATTGCTTTCTCAGTCTGTCCAGGGGGGAGGGGGGTCTTTTCCATTTGTCGTTTTTTTCCATTTGTGCGCAATATCTTAATCTTAATCCTAAAATAGGAAACAATTGCATTTTCCTAAAAACAACAGTTTAACTAGCACATCATAATACTTTGTAGCTGTGTCAATATTTTTACAAAGGGAAGAAATCGTCCAGGGTGTTTCTCATCCTGAGCCTCTGTGCATGCTCATGTGTGTGTAAATAAGAGCTGAATGTCTGGGCTCTGGTTCCAGCTATTCAGTTGTGTTCTGATTCCAGCTGTGCCTTGAACCCAGCTGTTTAGTCTGTGCTCTGATTCCAGATGTTTGGCTGCGGCGCAGTCGCCCAGGTGACGACGAGTGGTGAGAAAAAGGGTGATTTCCTGTCCATCAACCTGGCCTTTGCCCTGGGCGTCACCTTTGCCGTACACATCTCTGGAGGAGTGTCAGGTAGGGCACAGCTCTGTGCACGCTCGCCTGTGTGTGTGAGAGAGAGTGTCAGGTAGGGCACAGCTCTGTGCACGCTCACCTGTGTGTGTGAGAGAGAGTGTCAGGTAGGGCACAGCTCTGTGCACGCTCACCTGTGTGTGTGAGAGAGTGTCAGGTAGGGCACAGCTCTTTGCACGCTCGCCTGTGTGTGTGTGTGAGAGAGAGTGTCAGGTAGGGCACAACTCTGTGCATGCTCAACTGTGTGTGAGAGAGAGTGTCAGGTAGGGCACAGCTCTGTGCACGCTTACCTGTGTGTGAGAGAGAGTGTCAGGTAGGGCACAGCTCTGTGCACGCTCACCTGTGTGTGTGAGAGAGAGTGTCAGGTAGGGCACAGCTCTGTGCACGCTCACCTGTGTGTGTGAGAGAGTGTCAGGTAGGGCACAGCTCTGTGCACGCTCGCCTGTGTGTGTGTGTGAGAGAGAGTGTCAGGTAGGGCACAACTCTGTGCACGCTCAACTGTGTGTGAGAGAGAGTGTCAGGTAGGGCACAGCTCTGTGCACGCTCGCCTGTGTGTGCGAGAGAGTGTCAGGTTGGTTGAGAGGGTATTACACTGGGACAGAATCTAAGAAAACAACCCCACAGACACAGCAACTCCTGATAGACAGACATGTAGCCAGAATGGAATTGATGTTTTTTGTAACTCAGATGGCATCTGCTATTGAAGCTACAAGTGACAGAACTGTGGGTTTGAATTTGCTCACCCCAGGTGTGGAGTTTCAGTTGACTGATTTTTGGGAACAGCAAATAAAAATGAACTGCAACTCAATTAGATGTCCCCATGATGACAGATACAGAAATGTCTGAGTGTGAGCGCAGGGGTAAATTAGACCCCTGAGTGGTCTATATAAATTATTTTAAAAAAGTATTAGTGCTTGAGTGCTGCTGTGTTTGTTCTGTGGTTCCCCAGGAGCCCATCTGAATCCTGCGGTGTCCCTGAGTCTTTGTGTTCTGGGCAGGCACCAGTGGAGACGCCTTCCACTGTACATCCTCTCCCAAGTGACGGGGGCCTTCCTCGCCGCGGCAACCGTCTATGTGGTCTACTACGGTGAGCACAGAGGGACAAAAGAGGCCTTGCATTGCATTCCTGTACAGCACTGAGTCGAGTGTAGGAAAGATTAGTGTGAAGATGAGGACAAGAAAGAAAGATTGAGTTTGACACATTCGTCACATCTGGTCTCAGAACATTTATGGTTCAGATGAATTGGACTGAATTTAATTAGAGGTGGGGATTCCACTCCTGGTCCCAAAACAGAATTTAATTGCGATCAATTAAGCAGGTAATTAAATTATTTACAGAGCACTTAAAAAACAGGAATATAAATACCCTTTAATCTTCAAGGAACCAAAATCGCTTTAAAGTGTTTGATCCCTTGCAAATAAACTTCCTATTCATGACCTTATTTTGGAGAATTATCTTGACTTGACTGCTGTGATGGCGCAAACCCCAAGTTGACAGCGCTCCACCTGTTGAAGCACCTCGCCCCGGTTTTTTACACGACGCCCGACCCGAGCCCCAGAGAGTCTGATTTCTAAGCCAATTTCAAATCTTAAACTCTAAAAGCAGCATTTGACTCAGCTGAATACATGGTAACTAGCGATCTTGCTCCCTTGACGCATAACCTCAATTGCCCTCAGATGATCTCTCTGAGCAGCTTCAGTCTGGCCCTCCGCCAGCCCACAGCACAGAGACGGCCTTGGTCTCGGTTCTAAAAGACCTTCTGTGAGACTCAGATCTGACTCTAGTTCTCCTTTGGCCCTGGTAGACCTGACAGCGGCGGTCACCACTGCTGGATTGTCATGAATCCTGTACACACAGTATGGGACTGGAGCAGCTCTGAAATAGACTTGAGTGTCATTTGCCAAACCGGGGACAATGTGTTGCCGTTAACAGTTTTAGATCCAGAACTACCCCCCTCTCTTCAGATGGCCAAATCTAGGGCCTGTTTTTTTCCATGTGCTTGCTCCCATGAGACAGCCATGTTGGTAAAAGGGGGTAGGCTTTCATTTCGGTGCACTGACATCCAGTTTTGCCTCTCGGCCTCGTCCGACCCCCCATGCGGCGCCTGGATTCTGTCGAGCAGTGTGAATAAAATTTAGGCCTGCTTGAGCTCAAATTCCCCTCACAGCTTTCCTTTCCGTACAGCCTGGAGCCTGTCGCCTCAGACTCCGCCCTGCTGAGCTGTGTTTTGATGCACAAAGGAAAGCCATCTGTCAAGCCTGCGTTCATCTCAGAAATATTGCCTGCGTTCGGTCTTTCCTTGGTTACTCTGCTGCAGACACCCCGATTCAAGCCTTGGGATTACTGCGCTGTCCTTACAGTGATGCCTCTACCCCGCTCCTTAAACACACTTCAGACGGCCCGCAGCTCAGCTGCTAGTGTGTCCGTGGCTCTGTGATCACATGGACCCCATTCTGACACTCTCCACCACCCAGCGCATTCTGTTCAGAGCTGTGGAGTCCCCTCCTCCCAGTGCCCTAAGACCCAGACTCAAAGCTCCTTCTTCTTCAGAAGGGCTTTTACTCAGTCGGTTCTGTTTCTCTCTCCTCTTCTTCTGCATTCCAAAAGCTTGATTTTAATTGTGTTAACTCTTCTCCCTTCTCCCTGATAACTTTTTCCTTTTTCTGCCAACAGCTCTGAGATGTTACTCTTAAAGGTGCTACATAAAGTTTCTTCTTATTATTATTTAAACTTTTAAAGCCCTGGGCACCAAATTCTTATCATCTCTCACTGTTCCCTATGCACGGAGCTGGGCTTCGAGCAGAACCCGTCTCACAGGTCCCAGCGTCTTCCAGCTGCTCTGGAACTCCCTCCCCGCTGGTAGGAGAGTAGTCAGCTGGTTTACAGGCTTTAAATCCAGACTACACATTTGTCTGTTTACACCGGCTTTTAACTTGTGTTTTGCCAAATTAAATGTGTGTTTTTTTTTCTCTCTTCATTTCTTTATTGCTGTTCAGTTGTCATTTAGATTGTTTTTCCATTCTCTATCTGGCTCGTTCTGTTTTATCCTGGAAGTGCCCCAAACACTGTTGGCATACTACAAATCCTTTTAATCCTTCTCATTGAACGAATGTCTCGCCTGATTGATCAATAGCCAAAAGGTGCTACTGATCTGCAGGAGAACGCGGTTCAGGCTGACCCGGATGTCTGGCAGGATTTAAAATCCGGATGTGCTGATGTCTGTCCTGTGCTGTGCTTGGGGCTGCGCTGCGCACAGTGTTGCCACGCTCTTACAGCCCTCAGTTTAGTGAGGCAGGGCTCTGTAGCAGAAAGATGTGGCTGAAGCCCAGCTGTCTCTATGCTCCCTCTAGAGGCCATCATGGAGTACTGCGGAGGGAATCTCACAGCGACTGGCCCAAACGCCACTGCTGGCATTTTCGCCACCTACCCCTCTTCCTACCTCACCCTCTGGAATGGGTTTGTGGACCAGGTAATACCCCCACACCCCTCGGCAAGGGTGTCTAGCTCCTGACCGGAGGGTCCCGGGTTCAATCCCAGGTAGGGGCAGGCGATGTAGCTTGCTCCGATTCCTGCCAGACGGCTCCCAGGTCCCCTCAGCCTGCTTTCCAAATGAGTACCAGGGGTTAATCCTTCCGGGGGTAACAGGCCGGCCGGAGCGTGATGCTGACCACATCACCTCCACCTCCAGTGTCGGATGGGCAAGTGAGTGGCCCCTGCCCCCCTTCCCCCCATGGGCCTTTATGGCCTGAAAAGGGACCTATCTACCTCTCTCTCTGGAGTGTCCAGTCAGGGTGTCTGTATGAACCCCTCTCTCTCTCAGTGCAGTGTTAATGTACTGGAGTGTCCAGTCAGTGTGTCTGTATTAACCCCTCTCTCTCTCAGTGCAGTGTTAATGTACTGGAGTGTCCAGTCAGTGTGTGTGTATGAACCCCTCTCTCTCAGTGCAGTGTTAATGTACTGGAGTGTCCAGTCAGTCAGTGTGTCTGTATGAACCCCTCTCTCTCAGTGCAGTGTTCATGTACTGGAGTGTCCAGTCAGTGTGTCTGTATGAACCCCTCTCTCTCTCTCAGTGCAGTGTTCATGTACTGGAGTGTCCAGTCAGTGTGTCTGTATTAACCCCTCTCTCTCAGTGCAGTGTTAATGTACTGGAGTGTCCAGTCAGTGTGTCTGTATTAACCCCTCTCTCTCAGTGCAGTGTTCATGTACTGGAGTGTCCAGTCAGTGTGTCTGTATGAACCCCTCTCTCTCTCAGTGCAGTGTTAATGTACTGGAGTGTCCAGTCAGTGTGTCTGTATTAACCCCTCTCTCTCAGTGCAGTGTTCATGTACTGGAGTGTCCAGTCAGTGTGTCTGTATGAACCCCTCTCTCTCTCAGTGCAGTGTTAATGTACTGGAGTGTCCAGTCAGTCAGTGTGTCTGTATTAACCCCTCTCTCTCTCAGTGCAGTGTTAATGTACTGGAGTGTCCAGTCAGTGTGTGTGTATGAACCCCTCTCTCTCAGTGCAGTGTTAATGTACTGGAGTGTCCAGTCAGTCAGTGTGTCTGTATGAACCCCTCTCTCTCAGTGCAGTGTTAATGTACTGGAGTGTCCAGTCAGTGTGTCTGTATGAACCCCTCTCTCTCAGTGCAGTGTTAATGTACTGGAGTGTCCAGTCAGTCAGTGTGTCTGTATGAACCCCTCTCTCTCTCAGTGCAGTGTTAATGTACTGGAGTGTCCAGTCAGTGTGTCTGTATGAACCCCTCTCTCTCAGTGCAGTGTTAATGTACTGGAGTGTCCAGTCAGTGTGTCTGTATGAACCCCTCTCTCTCAGTGCAGTGTTAATGTACTGGAGTGTCCAGTCAGTGTGTCTGTATTAACCCCTCTCTCTCAGTGCAGTGTTAATGTACTGGAGTGTCCAGTCAGTGTGTCTGTATGAACCCCTCTCTCAGTGCAGTGTTAATGTACTGGAGTGTCCAGTCAGTGTGTCTGTATGAACCCCTCTCTCAGTGCAGTGTTAATGTACTGGAGTGTCCAGTCAGTGTGTCTGTATTAACCCCTCTCTCTCAGTGCAGTGTTAATGTACTGGAGTGTCCAGTCAGTGTGTCTGTATGAACCCCTCTCTCTCTCAGTGCAGTGTTAATGTACTGGAGTGTCCAGTCAGTGTGTCTGTATTAACCCCTCTCTCTCAGTGCAGTGTTAATGTACTGGAGTGTCCAGTCAGTGTGTGTGTATGAACCCCTCTCTCTCAGTGCAGTGTTAATGTACTGGAGTGTCCAGTCAGTGTGTCTGTATTAACCCCCCTCTCTCTCAGTGCAGTGTTAATGTACTGGAGTGTCCAGTCAGTGTGTCTGTATGAACCCCTCTCTCTCAGTGCAGTGTTAATGTACTGGAGTGTCCAGTCAGTGTGTCTGTATGAACCCCTCTCTCTCTCAGTGCAGTGTTAATGTACTGGAGTGTCCAGTCAGTGTGTCTGTATGAACCCCTCTCTCTCAGTGCAGTGTTAATGTACTGGAGTGTCCAGTCAGTGTGTCTGTATTAACCCTTCTCTCTCTCAGTGCAGTGTTAATGTACTGGAGTGTCCAGTCAGTGTGTCTGTATGAACCCCTCTCTCTCAGTGCAGTGTTAATGTACTGGAGTGTCCAGTCAGTGTGTCTGTATTAACCCCTCTCTCTCTCAGTGCAGTGTTAATGTACTGGAGTGTCCAGTCAGTGTGTCTGTATGAACCCCTCTCTCTCTCAGTGCAGTGTTAATGTACTGGAGTGTCCAGTCAGTGTGTCTGTATGAACCCCTCTCTCTCAGTGCAGTGTTAATGTACTGGAGTGTCCAGTCAGTGTGTCTGTATTAACCCCTCTCTCTCAGTGCAGTGTTAATGTACTGGAGTGTCCAGTCAGTGTGTCTGTATTAACCCCTCTCTCTCTCAGTGCAGTGTTAATGTACTGGAGTGTCCAGTCAGTGTGTCTGTATGAACCCCTCTCTCTCAGTGCAGTGTTAATGTACTGGAGTGTCCAGTCAGTGTGTCTGTATTAACCCCTCTCTCTCAGTGCAGTGTTAATGTACTGGAGTGTCCAGTCAGTGTGTCTGTATGAACCCCTCTCTCTCAGTGCAGTGTTAATGTACTGGAGTGTCCAGTCAGTGTGTCTGTATGAACCCCTCTCTCTCTCAGTGCAGTGTTAATGTACTGGAGTGTCCAGTCAGTGTGTCTGTATGAACCCCTCTCTCTCTCAATGCAGTGTTAATGTACTGGAGTGTCCAGTCAGTGTGTCTGTATGAACCCCTCTCTCTCTCAGTGCAGTGTTAATGTACTGGAGTGTCCAGTCAGTGTGTCTGTATGAACCCCTCTCTCTCAGTGCAGTGTTAATGTACTGGAGTGTCCAGTCAGTGTGTCTGTATTAACCCCTCTCTCTCAGTGCAGTGTTAATGTACTGGAGTGTCCAGTCAGTCAGTGTGTGTGTATGAACCCCTCTCTCTCAGTGCAGTGTTAATGTACTGGAGTGTCCAGTCAGTGTGTCTGTATGAACCCCTCTCTCTCAGTGCAGTGTTAATGTACTGGAGTGTCCAGTCAGTGTGTCTGTATGAACCCCTCTCTCTCAGTGCAGTGTTAATGTACTGGAGTGTCCAGTCAGTGTGTCTGTATGAACCCCTCTCTCTCAGTGCAGTGTTAATGTACTGGAGTGTCCAGTCAGTGTGTCTGTATGAACCCCTCTCTCTCAGTGCAGTGTTAATGTACTGGAGTGTCCAGTCAGTCAGTGTGTCTGTATTAACCCCTCTCTCTCAGTGCAGTGTTAATGTACTGGAGTGTCCAGTCAGTCAGTGTGTCTGTATTAACCCCTCTCTCTCTCAGTGCAGTGTTAATGTACTGGAGTGTCCAGTCAGGGTGTCTGTATGAACCCCTCTCTCTCTCAGTGCAGTGTTCATGTACTGGAGTGTCCAGTCAGTGTGTCTGTATTAACCCCTCTCTCTCTCAGTGCAGTGTTAATGTACTGGAGTGTCCAGTCAGTGTCTGTATTAACCCCTCTCTCTCAGTGCAGTGTTAATGTACTGGAGTGTCCAGTCAGTGTGTCTGTATGAACCCCTCTCTCTCAGTGCAGTGTTAATGTACTGGAGTGTCCAGTCAGTGTGTCTGTATGAACCCCTCTCTCTCAGTGCAGTGTTAATGTACTGGAGTGTCCAGTCAGTCAGTGTGTCTGTATGAACCCCTCTCTCTCAGTGCAGTGTTAATGTACTGGAGTGTCCAGTCAGTGTGTCTGTATGAACCCCTCTCTCTCAGTGCAGTGTTAATGTACTGGAGTGTCCAGTCAGTGTGTGTGTATGAACCCCTCTCTCTCTCAGTGCAGTGTTAATGTACTGGAGTGTCCAGTCAGTGTGTCTGTATGAACCCCTCTCTCTCAGTGCAGTGTTAATGTACTGGAGTGTCCAGTCAGTGTGTCTGTATTAACCCCTCTCTCTCTCAGTGCAGTGTTCATGTACTGGAGTGTCCAGTCAGTGTGTCTGTATGAACCCCTCTCTCTCTCTCAGTGCAGTGTTAATGTACTGGAGTGTCCAGTCAGTCAGTGTGTCTGTATGAACCCCTCTCTCAGTGCAGTGTTAATGTACTGGAGTGTCCAGTCAGTCAGTGTGTCTGTATGAACCCCTCTCTCTCAGTGCAGTGTTAATGTACTGGAGTGTCCAGTCAGTCAGTGTGTCTGTATTAACCCCTCTCTCTCAGTGCAGTGTTAATGTACTGGAGTGTCCAGTCAGTGTGTCTGTATGAACCCCTCTCTCTCAGTGCAGTGTTAATGTACTGGAGTGTCCAGTCAGTCAGTGTGTCTGTATTAACCCCTCTCTCTCAGTGCAGTGTTAATGTACTGGAGTGTCCAGTCAGTGTGTCTGTATGAACCCCTCTCTCTCAGTGCAGTGTTAATGTACTGGAGTGTCCAGTCAGTGTGTCTGTATTAACCCCTCTCTCTCAGTGCAGTGTTAATGTACTGGAGTGTCCAGTCAGTGTGTCTGTATGAACCCCTCTCTCTCAGTGCAGTGTTAATGTACTGGAGTGTCCAGTCAGTGTGTCTGTATTAACCCCTCTCTCTCTCAGTGCAGTGTTAATGTACTGGAGTGTCCAGTCAGTGTGTCTGTATTAACCCCTCTCTCTCAGTGCAGTGTTAATGTACTGGAGTGTCCAGTCAGTGTGTCTGTATTAACCCCTCTCTCTCAGTGCAGTGTTAATGTACTGGAGTGTCCAGTCAGTGTGTCTGTATGAACCCCTCTCTCTCTCAGTGCAGTGTTAATGTACTGGAGTGTCCAGTCAGTCAGTGTGTCTGTATGAACCCCTCTCTCTCAGTGCAGTGTTAATGTACTGGAGTGTCCAGTCAGTGTGTCTGTATTAACCCCTCTCTCTCAGTGCAGTGTTAATGTACTGGAGTGTCCAGTCAGTGTGTCTGTATGAACCCCTCTCTCTCTCAGTGCAGTGTTAATGTACTGGAGTGTCCAGTCAGTGTGTCTGTATTAACCCCTCTCTCTCTCAGTGCAGTGTTAATGTACTGGAGTGTCCAGTCAGTCAGTGTGTCTGTATTAACCCCTCTCTCTCTCAGTGCAGTGTTAATGTACTGGAGTGTCCAGTCAGTGTGTCTGTATGAACCCCTCTCTCTCTCAGTGCAGTGTTAATGTACTGGAGTGTCCAGTCAGTGTGTCTGTATTAACCCCTCTCTCTCTCAGTGCAGTGTTAATGTACTGGAGTGTCCAGTCAGTGTGTCTGTATTAACCCCTCTCTCTCTCAGTGCAGTGTTAATGTACTGGAGTGTCCAGTCAGTGTGTCTGTATTAACCCCTCTCTCTCAGTGCAGTGTTAATGTACTGGAGTGTCCAGTCAGTGTGTCTGTATGAACCCCTCTCTCTCAGTGCAGTGTTAATGTACTGGAGTGTCCAGTCAGTGTGTCTGTATTAACCCCTCTCTCTCAGTGCAGTGTTAATGTACTGGAGTGTCCAGTCAGTGTGTCTGTATGAACCCCTCTCTCTCTCAGTGCAGTGTTAATGTACTGGAGTGTCCAGTCAGTCAGTGTGTCTGTATTAACCCCTCTCTCTCAGTGCAGTGTTAATGTACTGGAGTGTCCAGTCAGTGTGTCTGTATTAACCCCTCTCTCTCAGTGCAGTGTTAATGTACTGGAGTGTCCAGTCAGCGTGTCTGTATGAACCCCTCTCTCTCTCAGTGCAGTGTTAATGTACTGGAGTGTCCAGTCAGTGTGTCTGTATTAACCCCTCTCTCTCTCAGTGCAGTGTTAATGTACTGGAGTGTCCAGTCAGTGTGTCTGTATGAACCCCTCTCTCTCTCAGTGCAGTGTTAATGTACTGGAGTGTCCAGTCAGTCAGTGTGTCTGTGTTAACCCCTCTCTCTCTCAGTGCAGTGTTAATGTACTGGAGTGTCCAGTCAGTGTGTCTGTATTAACCCCTCTCTCTCTCAGTGCAGTGTTAATGTACTGGAGTGTCCAGTCAGTGTGTCTGTATGAACCCCTCTCTCTCAGTGCAGTGTTAATGTACTGGAGTGTCCAGTCAGTGTGTCTGTATTAACCCCTCTCTCTCAGTGCAGTGTTAATGTACTGGAGTGTCCAGTCAGTCAGTGTGTCTGTATTAACCCCTCTCTCTCTCAGTGCAGTGTTAATGTACTGGAGTGTCCAGTCAGTGTGTCTGTATTAACCCCTCTCTCTCTCAGGTCATAGGCACGGGGATGCTGTTGCTGTGTGTTCTGGCTCTGGGTGATGTCAATAACAGCCCAGCCCCCCCGGGTCTGGAGCCAGTGTTGGTGGGATTGGTAGTTCTGGCGATTGGCATCTCCTTTGGGAGTAATTGTGGGTACCCCCTGAACCCCGCCCGTGACCTGGGGCCCCGACTTTTCACCTACATTGCTGGCTGGGGGAGCGAAGTCTTCACGTGAGTCTGCCGTCATGGCTCTGAGGAAAGGGACTGGGGGAGCCCAGAGTCTGCCGTGAGGGAACCCCAAATCTTTAGCCCTCATTGTGGATCTGCTCACCTGCATTTCTGCTTGCAATATTTTCTAAATAATGGCAGCAACATTTCTAATAGCTTTAAAACCTGATTTAATTATCAAATAAAAAGTCTTAACCCGTCTTAGCCAAACGTCTTAAGCACGATTTCCTGAAAGGGGTTTCCCCCACTCCAAAAGTTTCACTGTGCACACCTGTCACTGTCTTCCTTCTGTGTGTCCCTTAGAAACTATTAATGCAGTTCACCAGCATGGAAAAACAGTACAGTGCAGTAAAGCCCAGTGAGATCAGGGTAAAAGCACAGTACAGTGCAGTAAATCCCAGTGAGATCAGGGTAAAAGCACAGTACAGTGCAGTAAAGCCCAGTGAGATCAGGGTAAAAGCACAGTACAGTGCAGTAAAGCCCATGAGATCAGGGTAAAAGCACTGTACAGTGCAGTAAATCCCAGTGAGATCAGGGTAAAAGCACTGTATAGTGCAGTAAATCCCAGTGAGATCAGGGTAAAAGCACAGTACAGTGCAGTCAAGCCCAGTAAGATCAGAGTGAAAGCACAGTACAGTGCAGTAAAGCCCAGTGAGATCAGGGTAAAAGCACAGTACAGTGCAGTAAAGCCCATGAGATCAGGGTAAAAGCACTGTACAGTGCAGTCAAGCCCAGTAAGATCAGAGTGAAAGCACAGTACAGTGCAGTAAAGCCCAGTGAGATCAGGGTAAAAGCACTGTACAGTGCAGTCAAGCCCAGTAAGATCAGAATGAAAGCACAGTACAGTGCAGTAAAGCTCAGTAAGATCAGGGTAAAAGCACAGTACAGTGCAGTCAAGCCCAGCGAGATCAGGGTAAAAGCACAGTATAGTGCAGTAAAGCCCAGTGAGATCAGGGTAAAAGCACAGAAAAAAACAGGCCTGTTTTTACCCTCCTGTGTTTTAATTTACCCCCCTCTTTCCCTCCTCCTCTCCCGCAGGGCTGGGGGAGGCTGGTGGTGGGTGCCCCTGGTGGGCCCCCTGGTGGGCGCGCTGACAGGCACAGCACTGTACCAGCTGCTCATCGAGCTCCACCACCCCGGGTCGGGGCTCGGCTCGGGCGACACCGCCAGCGGGCAGGCCCCTCCCCCAGAGGAGGCAGAGCTGGGGCCGCCGGGCGAGAAGGGGGACGAGAGGCAGGACGAGGGCGAGGCCTGCGTCACCCACCGCTTCTGAGCTCCCGCGGGTGATCAGCGGGGCCGCAGGCAGGGGCCCGACGGGAAACACCTGCCGCAGGGAAGAGCTCTATTCATCAGCAGGGCGCACCGCCTCTGACCCGGGACAGACGGCCAACAGCAGCGCAGGACCGCTCCACTTCCTCTTGAGCCATCAGGAGGTGCCCGTGCCTTGGCAGTACTGATATCGACTGCGATTCCTGCCCGAGATCCCGAGATCAGTGGAGCTGTGGATCCACCAGCGTGGATCTAAAACTGCGCAGGGTCGGGAGTCTGAACAGAGGAGCGGGTCGGCCAATTCCAGGCCCCTCCTGAAGCCCAGCTGTGCCCAGTCGCGCAGAGACACTGGTTTCCTAGTGCATCATGGGATACGGGGGGGGGGGGGGGGCACGACTTGTCCTGTAGCCTGGCACCTCCCGCAGCCCCTAGGCAGGCCGCAGCCTTTCAAGTTCTGCTCACATCGCCTGAAGATGGAGCACATCAGTGCCTGCGACGTTTTATTTTTTATTTTTGTTCATTTTGAATAATTCTGCATCTTGCCGCCTGTGATTCTCCTCTTTAGTTACACCCCCGCGCCGTGTGGTCTCTCAGGCCCACGCCGGGTCAGCCCTGCGCGACTCGACTCTGCAGGCGCGGTGAGGTGGGCCCGAGTCCGCTCCGTGCTCCGGCGAGCGGGGTCCCGCGGTACCGAGGCTCGCCGCTAGAGGGCGCCAGCGCGCCAAGGAAACCCGGGTTGGGTTGGGGGGGGGGATGTTACAGCCCCCGGTATCCGACTCGGCGTAGAAAATGCGTTTCCACTCTGGACTGAGGCTGGAGGACAGCAATCAGCAGCCAGCCGGTCACAGAAGGGCGCGCTGATTTAATAAAAAGTATTTCATGGCTTTAGTTGTCTGCATCTGACTACGCTGCCACAGGTAAAACTGCAGATGCTGCGTGCACAGTTCTACAGTATTTTATTAGACGTCTGAGTTTTATAGAAAAGCTATTTCCACATGACATGTGGTTAATACCTTCGTCTCGTGACCTTATCCCGGAACTCATTAATTTACAAATAATCCGATATCCAAATATAAATAGATATGTTATATACCTTAATACTGGGCCCCTTGCTCTTCAGCTTTTACATGTTTCCACTCGGTCAGCTTTTAAGATCACATGGCCTCAGCTCTCATTTCCACGCTGATGATACTCAAATACACATCCATACCAAACCTGACACTGATGTGGCTGTGTCTATTCTATCTAATTGCATCTCTGACATAAAAACTTGGATGACTCTAAATTTCCTTCTTCTTAACTGTGACAAGACTGAAGTCATGCTTATTGGCACCCCCCCATCAACTTCGTAAAGCCAATCCTGTAACCCTGTCTGTAGATGGGTCTGTACTTTAAAGACACCTTTAAAGGCGCTATATAAAATAAAGTTTATTATTATTATTATGTATCTGTAAATAGTTCAAGTAGGTGGCTGCGTCAGCATGCGTAGGCTGCGAAGGAACAGGTAACAGGTTTATCCCCTGCTGACAAGAAAAAAAAGGAAACGCCACGTTTCTGTTGTGGAGCCTTCTGCAGGTGGATGCGCGCACACGACGCCACCTGCCCCCGACAAAGATGGCGGCGGCACGCGCTTCAAAGCCCTTCACTTTGAACTTTCCCGCCTCAATGCGTCACTTCTGCTCTTCGCGAGCTGCGAGGTGCTCGAGGCGAACAAAATCCGCCTTTTTTTTTTTCCAAAACAAAAATATCGGCAGTTGATACCGCTGTCTCGCAGAGAGAGAGAGACAGAGAGAGAGAGAGAGAGGCCGTGGTGTTGGGCGGACGAGAAAACCCACAGCCTGAAATAGAGCAATGACAGGAGAGAAAAAGAGCAAAATGACAGAGGACTGTAAAATAAGACGGCTTGCAGAGGCAGCGAAGGAGGAGGTACGCAGAGCCCACCCCTCCCACAGAGCCGCTAGCCTTCTCCCCAATCCGCTGCCCGTGAGCCGCTGACGAGCCTCCGCGGAGAGCCGGGAGACCGGCCCGGCGTCCGACAGACACAACCGGGGCGGCTGCGGGCACTCCATGGGCTAAGCCAGCCCGAGCATCCGCCCCCCTGTCCCGTCCCACCCTGTCCCCACACCCCCGCCCCCCCCAGGCCAAGACGAGCGCCCCGGCCGAGGCTTGAACCTCCGGCTGTGGGGGGGAGAGAGAGAAAGAGGCGGAGGAGAGAGAAAGAGAGGAGGAGAGAGAGAGAGAGAGGGGAGGAGGCGGTGGAGGAGAGGATGTTATCGCCTGCCTGAGCCTGCGCTTACCGGCGGATTTGGAAAGGTAAACTAACCCCCCTTTGCCGTTTTCGCGATTGCGAGTGACGCACGGTCGCATCTCCGGTCCTCTCCTGGACACGGTCGCCATGTACCGGGCCGGGCCGTACCGCGGTGAACCGGACCGCTGCTTGCCGAGCCGGAGCTGCGCTGTGTGTTTACGGTGTGCGTGTGCGCGTCCACGCGTGGAGATCGCAACCACGAACTTTCCACGCGTGTCGCCGTGTGTGAGCGTGTGTTTGCGCCGTCCTGCGGCGAGGAGCGGTAAGTTAGCAGTCGGCGGGGTTCAGGTGGCGTGTTTGTAGATCCTAAGGTGTCACAAGTCCCGACTTTCCCCCTTGAACACCGGCTGCTGGCTGCTGGCTACCTCGGCGTGGCGATATCGACGCGTTCCGCAAGGTACCTGAGCCTGAAATCGAAACCTTGTCCCGTCCTGTCCCTGGGCTCAGAGAGCGTGTTCGCGCTGGTCAACCCTTAATATCTTTTCACCGATCGATCGGAACCGTGACCGCGATGAGCAGAGGCTCGCCGATCAGCAGCTCTCTGCTACAAACACCCGAGCATTGCTGCCGTTGTTTCTTAAAACGTGTAAAACGATTACAAAGCCATCCCCTAGGCTGCTACACTGTACCTGGCTGCACAGCTTTATTTTTAACTTCCTGGAGTGTACATTGCACATTCATAATAACCGGGTTTTAAATAATCATAATTCCTAATAAATGTAGTCATGGCCCGAGTCCTCTGCTTGCCTTCATACTATTTTGTTTGCTGTTTGGTGTTTTTTTACTTTGTTCGCAAATGAACAGGATTTTTAAAAGGCCTTTTGCTCCCTGGGGTTGGAGAAGCTTAAAATTAGCCCAAAAAGTTATGTTCTCTTTTTTTTCCAGGAATGTAATCCAGAGATGTGAAACTGTGCCAAAAGTGTACTTTTGGTTTTTTTTTATTTAAAGGCACAGCATTTTTGGCCTCTCCTCGGTGGCTAGCCACCTTCTGGGAAGCTGTGGTTTATTTTGTGCCAGGGGTTTCCAGTTCTAGTTTCTGGAGGAACCCTGGTGTCTCTGCAGGTACTTCTGGTTTCATAAAAAGCAGCAGCACCTAAACTGGTCCAGTTAAGCCATTAATGAGCGCTGTCAAGCTGGAATCAATACCTATAAACACAGCAGTCTTCCGGCAGAAAGACTGGGTACCCCTGGTGTGTACCAAGAACCCCTCAAAAAGTCCTCTGATGTCCCTGTCATTAAACACACTGGAGTCTCTGCGCCCAGTAATATCACTGTGATTAAACACACTGGAGCCCAGTAACATCACTGTCATTAAACACACTGGAGTCTCTGCGCCCAGTAATATCACTGTGATTAAACACACTGGAGCCCAGTAACATCACTGTCAGTAAACACACTGGAGTCTTTGAGCCCATTATCATTACTGTCATTAAACACACTGAAGTCTCTAAACCCAGTAAGATCACTGTCATTAAACACACTAGAGTCTCTGAGCCCAGTAACATCACTGTGATAAAACACATTGGAGTCTTTGAGCCCAGTATCATTACTGTCATTATACACACTGAAGTCTCTGAGCCCAGTAACATCACCGTAATTAAACACACTCCAGTCTCTGAACCCAGTGACATCACTGTGATTAAACACACTGGAGTCTCTCCGCCCAGTAACATCACCACTGTGTTTAAAAGCAGTGATGATGAAGGAGTGTTCATGTGAAGATACAGAGGAGCTGGACTGAGTGTCTGTACAGTTACTCTACAGCTCTGATGATGATGAAGGAGTGTTAGTGTGAAGATACAGAGGAGCTGGACTGAGTGTCTGTACAGTGACTCTCCAGCTCTGATGATGATGAAGGAGTGTTAGTGTGAAGATACAGAGGAGCTGGACTGAGTTTCTTTACAGTTACTCTACAGCTCTGATGATGATGAAGGAGTGTTCATGTGAAGATACAGAGGAGCTGGACTGAGTGTCTGTACAGTTACTCTCCAGCTCTGATGGCGATGTGCAGTTTTGAAGTTAAGCACATGGAACAGTCCGAGCGTTAGTGAGACTGGAAGTGTGTGAGTGTGTTTGCCTTGCCGCTTAATACAGAACCCTGGAAAAGCGGTCTCAGCTGATCGTTCGGTGTGTGTGGGGGGTGTTTTCCAGTGGGGAATACCCTGCAGCTGTGTCTTTAATTCCAGGTGCTCCGGCTGGCGCTGAAGGTCTGCCAAGCTCCCGGTGTGCCCAGCCACAGCGGCCGCGCATTCTCTCCCGCCGTGTTCCATTCCTTTAATATCCTCCTGCTGGCTCAGGCGGTCCCGGCTGTGTGAGGAGCTGGGCGTTGTTCCCAGTGCAGCCGAGGTCGGGCAGCCTGGTCTGCCCCCTGGCCGCTGTCTGCAGACCAGCCACGCTGTGCTGGCTCCGCTGCCCCTCCGCCCCCGCCCCCCAACAAGGCTGTTAACCCTTCCCTGCCACTGTCCTTCATCGTGGCTCAGGGCCGAGCGCTGCTGTCTCGCCACTCTGGGGATCTCCAGGCTCGGCGCCGGTCCGCTTGGGACTCTCCTGCCCTTCCCGAATCCCTGTGGGTTCTGCCCAGGCGCTCTGTGTCTCCTGCTCTCGGCGTCGGGACAGGGCTTGGGTCTGCCTGTGACGCCAACATGACTGGACAGACCGACTGACTCGGTCAGCCTTTACAAGGACTGTTCGCCTTTCCCAAAATCGTTTAGCAGGAGGGAAGGATCCCAGGGCGAAAAAGATAGGCTTTTGCACGGATTGACTGACGTGTCCCTCTCCCTCTCCAGGCTCTCCCATGGGAATGCTTGGCGGAAGGGTCTTTGCATGGAGATGTTCCGAGAGAAGGCTCCTCCAGGTAAGTCCGGTCACTTCCTGTGTGTGGCTCTGGGCAGGAGATCTCTCTTCCAGCATGCAGTGGTCCGATGCCCTTCCAGCCGCACGCTGTGTTGGCAGAATATTAGTGTTTTCTGACTACTTGGTCATTAAAGGCTGGAAGAGTAGGGTGTCCTGCCTAGACTCCTAGACTCCACTCTGGGCTGGACAGTCCGTCCTCCCTAGAGTCCCTTTTAATTCGCCTGCTGCTGCAGCTTCTCTGCTCCCCCTGATCTGCTGAGGGCCGGGGCTGCTCATCGGTGGGGGTGAGGTGGGTCCCTTCCTTTATGTAAAGAACTTTGGGATGTAAAACGCCATATGGATGCCATTAATCATCGTGTAATGTTTTTTCCTTTCATTGTAAGTAAAGTTATGGTGACCCTCAGAATAACTCAGACTAAGATGAAAAACTTGAACTCTTTGGCGCAGCCAGTATCAGTTTCTTCACAAGAGCTCTGAAATCTGCAATTTGTGTTCAGGATTTAAAATGGAAGGAAGGTGCTTCTTTTCGCAAAGGGTGGTAGGTGTGTGGAACAAGCTGTTGACCATGCCTCGGCGGCCGATGCCCCAGGATCCCCCGAGGAATGGCAGGATGAGATTGCTCGGATCAGTCCACTGCTCAGCCTGATTTGTGTTTGTAACAAAGCCTGGAGTAGACCAGAGCGCTCTGCACTGGGGGTAGTACTGGTTACACGCGTTATGCTACTACCCCAGTTCCTAATACTTGTCCTTGAAAAACCTGGGAAGGATGTCTGGATTTTTTTTTTAATCCTGAGTTTTTTTATTTGAATTTTTTTTTAATAAAAAGAAACAAACTGAACCCCTTCAGCCAGAGGTGCAAAATCAGTCCCTTCTCTGTTCTGTCGTGTGAGAGTCCCCCAGCACCGCAGAGCGAAAGCAGGGGGAACTGGGGAGAGTGGGGAGTACCAGGGCTCTGTAGAGTAGCTACTGGCTTTTGTTTTGCAGTTTTCCCCCGGTGAGCATCTCTGATCGCTGCTGCTGCTGCTCTGAGACGCTGCAACACAGAGAGAGGTTCACCCAAGCGGCCAGTGTAATTGTCTGGCTCTGTGTGAGTGAGTGTGCCTCATGCCCCTGTTTTCTTCTGCACGTGCATGGACACCTGCCAGGCCCAATCACCCTCTGCAGAGCCCCCACTCCCCATCATGCTCGCAAAGCATCGCCGTCCTCTACAACCGAGCGGCTAAAGTGCGAGTGCGTGGAGGGGGCCGAGGGGTGGCCCCTTGCTGGCCGCCATTTTGGCTCAAATGGGCCTATCACCATGACGTCCTTAACATGCCCCCCTTTCCCCAGTGTGTGAGCCAAAATGGCGCCTAGTTTCACAGCCGCACTGACCTGTTTTCGTTCGTTTAACCGCAGCTCGCTCGCTCGCTTCCTCCCCTGCAGAGGCAGTTGCCGCGGCAACGCTGAGGGCGTCTCGGTATTGGATCGGCTAGCCACCAATCACAGGCTGCCTTGATTATGTAATGTCTATAACACCATCGTGAGCTCGCCTCCAGTGTGTGTTATTATTTTTAAAGCGGTGTGAACTTGAGAACCTGCAACCTGCGCTCACAGTGTAGCACTCTCGGGCAGAGAGCGAAGGGACTGTACAGTTTAATCCTTGTGTAGTTTGTCTTCCTTGGTGCGCACAAGAGCATTTCTAAAGAAAATCTAAGACCACCGCGAAGCGAGGACGGCAATATTAACGGCGGAAACATTAGGAGCAGTATCGACCGTGTCTCTCTCGGACTTTTTTTTCCAAATGATTACTAGCGAGTCGGAAGATGGAAACTGGATCTTGAACGACTTCAGTCGCGATTTTCGTTAGTTTAGCCGATCTGGCAGTTAGTTAATGGAGAGAATGGGAGTCTTGTAGCTGAGAGTCAGTGCGAGATAACTGGCCCTCCGTTTCTCTCGGTAGGAGTGCGCTAGCCGGGACGTTGGGCTGTTATTGTTAATAAGAATAAAATAATTATAATATCAGAGCAGCAGAGCGCAGGGCTGCAGTGCGCTGGGCAGATGACCTCAGCCATCCTGCGGCAGAACAGAGGGGGAGGAGGGGGCAATGATTGATTGATACTTCGTGTGTGTGTGTGTCGGGGGTGGGGTGGGGTGGGGGGAGGCTTCTGTCGGGGGTACCGGACAGCATGTGAGAACAAACGGCTCAGGGCAGTAACCGAAGCAGGATTTCAGGAAGAAAATACAAAAAATAAATAAATAGGATAAAATGACTATCCCGAAAGACATTCCTGAAAAGTGGTTTCCCATGGTGGTTCCGCTTAAAAGGAAGAAGGCGGAGGGGAGCGGCTGTGAGAGAGCCGGCGGCAGCGCAGCGGGAGCAGGTACAGGCCCTGGCGCCACGTCACTCATCCATCCCATCTCACCGCGCCTCCCTCCCCTGCCCCTGTGCGGCTCTGTCCCAGTTTGGCCTGTGTGCGCCGTGGCCCAGTCACCCCTCTTCCTCCTTCACCTCTCTGGCTCAGTCTGGGGAGCTTCACTCCATTCTGTCCCTCTTCCTCTCCTCTCCCATCTCCCTCTCTGTGACTCTCCTGCAGTCTCCTCTCACTGTGACTCTCCTGCAGTCTCCTCTCACTGTCTCTCACTGTGACTCTCCTGCAGTCTCCTCTCACTGTCTCTCACTGTGACTCTCCTGCAGTCTCCTCTCACTGTGACTCTCCTGCAATCTCCTCTCACTGTCTCTCACTGTGACTCTCCTGCAGTCTCCTCTCACTGTGACTCTCCTGCAGTCTCCTCTCACTGTCTCTCACTGTGACTCTCCTGCAGTCTCCTCTCACTGTGACTCTCCTGCAGTCTCCTCTCACTGTCTCTCACTGTGACTCTCCGGCAGTCTCCTCTCACTGTGACTCTCCTGCAGTCTCCTCTCACTGTCTCTCACTGTGACTCTCCTGCAGTCTCCTCTCACTGTGACTCTCCTGCAGTCTCCTCTCACTGTCTCTCACTGTGACTCTCCTGCAGTCTCCTCTCACTGTCTCTCACTCGTTCTATCTCTCTGCCCAAGGGTGTTATCACTCCAGTTATCACATAATCACACCCCTAGCAGTGTGATCCACCCCCTGTGGGTTTTGCCCATCCTGCCTCACAACTCTGAGCCTGAGTGTGTCTATGTGGCTGTTTCCTCCATCTGTATGGCCTGACAAAGACACTGCTGTTTCTTCACTTCATCAATGAAGGCTGATGTCCCACCATGTGCTGGGACAAGGGATGTTTTTTTTAAAAAAAGAACAATACCATTTGTATTTGTTTTGGACAGGGGTGAATGTGATAGAGGTGTGTGCATGCTGCTGTCTGAGCACTTCTCTGAACAGCCACTGTTGTATATTTCATTAGTTCATGCTTGGTGTAAAACTGCTAAGAAGTTTTAAAGGTAATGCATAACCACATTGTATACTGACACCACAGTGTGGTGTGTGTCAGTGTGTGAATTCAGGGGCAGTGTGAGAGGAGAGGGACAGCAGTGTCTCCAGTCCAGTCAGGGGTGTGTCAGTGTGTGAATTCAGGGGCAGTGTGAGAGGAGAGGGACAGCAGTGTCTCTAGCAGTGTCTCCAGTCCAGTCAGGGGTGTGTCAGTGTGTGAATTCAGGGGCAGTGTGAGAGGAGAGGGACAGCAGTGTCTCCAGTTCAGTCAGGGGTGTGTCAGTGTGTGAATTCAGGGGCAGTGTGAGAGGAGAGGGACAGCAGTGTCTCCAGTCCAGTCAGGGGTGTGTCAGTGTGTGAATTCAGGGGCAGTGTGAGAGGAGAGGGACGGCAGTGTCTCCAGTTCAGCCAGGTGTGTCTCAAGCTTAAGAACATATAATGATCGCGACCGCAGCCTGGTGCTGAGCCCAGAATTTCAGGAGCAGGATTTTAGTTATGAATGGAAACACCTTGTGATTTCTGCTTGGCCACCTTGTGTAAAAGCACTGCGAGCGTGGAACATTTGCCAGCCGGGAAGCCAGAGCCACACGGCTGATTGTCTCCCAGCCCCAGGCGCTGGACGCCTCCCTGTCCCGGAGCGCGGGGTTGCGTGGGGCGGCTGGAGATGTGCATTATGATTCCCTGTACCAGGCCAGGCTCTTGGGGGGCTAAAGGGCTCGGCTATTTCTCCTGGAGGGCCTAACTTCTGCTTCTGGTTTTTATTCTACTGGGGCTCCCAACAGCATTGTTAGTGCAATTATTTCATCACATGCATGACTGGAATGCTTCCGCCCAAAGTCCCTGGGTGATCTCCTGCATTTCAATCGGATAAATTATTACCTCAATTGTTTAGTATTGGAACAGGTGCCTGAAGGCTCTGGGCCCTCCAGGACCTGAGTCTGCCACCCCTGGTTTAAAACGGCCACCAGCGTCAGATGGGTTTTGATTGACCTGAGTAACCGTTTAATTACAGTAATTAAGACTGGAAGAAATGGAACGTTGCACACGCTCCAGAGTCCCTGTGCTGCTCTCATTAAACTATCCAGGAGAGTTAATTAGAATTTGAAGGGTTGAAATAGTAACACAAGTCACGCCAGCTGAAATGCAGGCCCTCATGCATATTCATGAGTACCTAATAGAGGGGGGCGTGGTTTGCATGGATTGGTTTGCAGGATACTGGGACTGAGTCACACCCCCTCCCTTAGATGCTCATGAATATGAGCAGCTCAACAGACTTAAGAGAAAGTGTAATTCGGTGACTCTACATGAATCCAGATAGAATAGAAAATGAGGCAGATTTCGCATCATAATGACGGGGGAAAACTTGTCACCAGAGCTCTGAAGAGTGGGAGTCCAGTTTGAATCAGTGGAGCCCAACATTGGCGTTCATGTGTTGTTCTGACTCCTCGCTCGGTGGCTGGGCCTGCGAGCTGGCGGGCGAGGTGCTGGCACGTGCCACCCAGGCCCGAGACGGGTCCTGCTGACCTGGAGTGGAGGAAAGCAAGCCTGGGCGTGCACTGAGAGAGTCACGGTCGTCCGGGGGTGATGTCATGAGCAGCCAATCAGGAGGCAGGACTCTGCAGCAGCTGAGACTGGAGGAAAGAGGAGTGTGTGTGTGTGGGTGGGGGTGGGCAGTCATCATAGTGTAACATTTGCATTTTATTCAGATGGCTGAGAGGGAAGATGAGAGACAGGGATGGGGAGGTGGAGAGAGATGAGGCAGGCAGGGTGCTGAGTGTGGGAGTTGGGTTTCAGGCTGACCTTGGAGCCCACAGTGAGGAACGGGGACAGTGAGACAGGCAATCGGGCGGGGGGCTGGGGGGCAGCATGGTTAATGTCTGATTTTAAACTGATGACAGGGCACAGTTTGGTTGAAACCGGTATCTGACCTTGGAGGAGAGCTGAGAAAGAGAGAGAGGTGGCTGGAGAGGGTGAACACATCCCCTCCCCTCTGTGACGAGTGACAGTGAAGGAGGGGAGAAAGGCTGAGGGGCCCGGAAAATAGCAAATGGCGACACTGAATCCAGAGAAATAGAGGGGAGTCACGTTGGAGAGAGAGAAGGACAGGGGGCAGGCAGGTCAAGGGTGGGCAGGACTGGAGAGAGAGAAGGGCTGAAGAGAGAGAGAAGGAGGGATGGAGAGAGAAAGGAGGGATCGAGGTGTGGAGAGAGAAAGGAGAGATGGAGAGAGAGAAGGAGGGATAGAGAGAGAAGGAGAATCAGAGAGAGGGACAGGTCTCCGCTCTGAGCAGGTTAAGGGTGAGGAGGGATGGAGAGAGAGAGAGGGAGGGATGGAGAGAGAGAGAGAGAAGGAGGATCAGAGAGAGGGACAGGTCTCTGCTCTGAGCAGGTTAAGGGTGGGGAGGGATGGAGAGAGAGAGAGAAGGAGGATCAGAGAGAGGGACAGGTCTCCGCTCTGCTCTGAGCAGCTGCAGCGGTGGTCCGGAGCTGCTGGGTGAGAAGCAGTGTCACACATGTGACTGTCGCAGGAAACCGCAGCTGGGCGATGGCAGCCTGTCTTGCAGGGGCTGGGGGGGTGACAAAGGAGCCACTCCTCTTCTTCCTTCTTCCTGGGCTTGAGCACGTGATGGAAACGTGTGTTCGTTTCTGTTTTGTCTGACTGCAGACAGACCCCTTGACATGGGGTACTGGGGTACACCCTTCCCTTCTCCCACATCTTCCCCAGCAGCAACACTCTGTCTCTGTGCGCGTCCAGTGTCTGTGAGCCACGCGTTGTGTGTGCGCAGTTGCCTCTTGATGTGTCTGTGTGTGAAAGTCAGTGAGAGTGTTCTTACTTACTTCACTCTATTGACCCATAAAAGACATAACCCATTACACAATACTTTTAACACAGCATAAGCCCATCAACCAGTGGGACTTACTTGTAGGATAAGGAAGAAAATATATATAAATCAAGTAAAACAGTATACAGGTAATTGTGCAAATGGAGCAGGTAAATAGCTGTGGGGATAAAAGATGACTTAGCTGTATTGCTCTTGAATACAGGCAGTCTAAATCGACACCCAGATGGAAGGAGCTCAAATTCACTGCTAGGGCAGCTCATGACGGTCAGTTCTTGTGGCTCTGTGTTTCTGTATTTGTCACTCTGAGCATTTGAGTCTGTTCCACACACACACACCCTGTCTCTCCACACGCAGCCCCGTTCTCTAAACAGTTTCAAGGGTCTGATCAATATTGTATGAGGTGGGAGATGCCCAAACATCACAACATCAGCAGAACAGGCTCAGATCTGGGGGGGGGGAGCGTGCAGTTTCCTGCTGTTTTACTCCAAATCTGCTGAGCATGGCAAACTCCCACTTTCATCTTTTTTTTTCATCCACCTTGCATCTTTCCTGCCCTCCTGTAGCACTTAACTGTAAACTGGAGAGAACGAGGAGGACTGATCACCGCACGCACGCACGCACGCACGCACGCACGCACGCACGCAAGCGCTCACATTCTCAGAAATATGAACCAGACCACAAGCACACACACTTGTTTTTCGGGCCTTGCCAAAATGAACCTCCTCCGATGCTGAAAATAGACCCGAAACGGCGGTTTTGGGCACTTTTCAGAGAGGACAGCTTTAGATTCCAAATGAGTCATTCGCGCTGGGGGCTCATCTTCGTCCCCACACACCTGTGTGTTTCTGGGGGAGTTCTCCGGGGCGTGACAGTCAGGCCTGCCCGCTGCGCGCTGGCACACTCGGGGGTTGCAGGAGGCTGGACTCCCAGCAGCGGACAGGTGCAGGCTGGGAGGTAGACCAGCTGAGGACATATCGCAGCTCTGCCCGTGCTCTGTAGGACTGCGTTTGGCCGGGTGTGCGAGTTCCTGCTGAGGCCGATAATGGACTGGCAGTCTGGATAACTAGCAGCATAGCTGCGTATCGAACCCTGCAGCTGTGTGTCAAAGTCACTCTCTTGCCCCCTGTGTAAATGCAAGAGTTGGAACATTGGGGGTACCCGTACCCACAGACCCCCCCTATCGTGCTGCTCAAGATGGGAGGATGATGTCTGGAAGTGAGGTTGAATTTGAGAGACTGGCCGATGGGCTTCAGAAGGGATGTGCGGCAGCAATTTTAGTGTCCCTCTTTCCCCCACCTTGGCGTCATGTTTGTCAGGTTAATCTTTTCTTTTTTCTGGGTTTTTTTCCGAACCAGAGGAGGAGAGAAGAGTGAAAGCGAATGACCGGGAGTACAACGAGAAGTTCCAGTACGCGGTATGTACTGAGGGGTTTGTTGATTTTCTTTCTGCGTGGGCTTGTCAGCTGATTGACTGGGGGTGTTACGGACATGCGGGTTTTTAGTCTCTTTTATCTCCTCCAGGTGGTTTGCAGACACATTAGTGAAAACTAAGTGTTGTGCAGGAGGTTCGCCTGTTTCAGTTAGCTGGAGACATAGGAAGAGGGAGGGACTGTGAGTGGCTCAGCTGTTAAAGGAGCTCATTTAATGCACAGGATGAATCCTACAGTCCAGAGATCACCGGTCCAGTCTGGGCCGGTCCACACTGTAACCCTACAGTCCAGAGATCACTGGTCCAGTCTGGGCCTGGTCACACTGTAACCCTACAGTCCAGAGATCACCGGTCCAGTCTGGGCTGGGTCACTCTGTAACCCCACAGTCCAGAGATCACTGGTCCAGTCTGGGTCACACTGTAACCCTACAGTCCAGAGATCACTGGTCCAGTCTGGGTCACACTGTAACCCTACAGTCCAGAGATCGCCGGTCCAGTCTGGGTCACACTGTAACCCTACAGTCCAGAGATCACTGGTCCAGTCTGGGCTGGGTCACACTGTAACCCCACAGTCCAGAGATCACTGGTCCAGTCTGGGTCACACTGTAACCCTACAGTCCAGAGATCGCTGGTCCAGTCTGGGTCACACTGTAACCCTGCAGTCTAGAGATCACTGGTCCAGTCTGGGCTGGGTCACACTGTAACCCCACAGTCCAGAGATCGCTGATCCAGTCTGGGCCGGGTCACACTGTAACCCTTTTGTTTTATATTGTACAATTGGGTGAATAGGGCGTCACGGTGGAGCATTGGTTAGCATTACTGCCTCACCTGGGTTTAATTATGGACCTGCACTGCTCCAGTTTCCTCCCACAGTCCAAAGACGTGCTGGGAGATTAACTGGCCTCTGGGAAAGTTGGCCCTGGTGTGAGTGTAAGTGTGTCTAGGTGTGCCCTGAGACTGACTGGCGTCCCATCTGGGGTGTACTCCGCCTTGCACCCGTTGCTTGCTGGGATAGACCCCAGCTCCCCCCAGATTGACCCTGAATAGGAAATGGATGGATAGAATTTAAGATAAGTGTGTTCTTGGCTTGCTATACAACATCACCCTCCGGTGGCTGACCAGGCTGTCTGAAAGCTCTCCATTTTATTTGTTCCAACGTTGTGTGAATAGGGCGGTATAAAGTTTTGCTTCTGTTTCAAGTGGGTGTGTTTGTATGTTTAAAGTGTATTTTAATCACATTTTTTCCTGTACCCATTCTTTCTGTATTCTCTACATCCCCCCTCTTTCCTTCCTTCTCTTCCTCTGCGCCTCTCCCTTCTCTCTCTCAGAATAACTGCATCATGACCTCCAAGTACAACATCATCACTTTCCTGCCTGTCAACCTCTTTGAGCAGTTTCAGGAAGTGGCCAACACCTACTTCCTGTTCCTGCTCATTCTACAGGTAAGCCTCCTGTGTTGCCATGGCAGCATAACTTTTTTATGGGAGGGTGGGGTCATCCATTCTACACTACCTGCTCTGAAGGACTGTCAGTATGAAGGTGGGGATGGTGACGGACAGGGAACACACACACACACAGACAGACTGACAGGGTGATAGGCAAAGGAGAAAGATAAACTGGTGCTGTATCTGTGCTACATATGCATGGAAAGGTCATCCATTTATCCAGTCATGTGTCCATCCAACTTCTGGATAGGTAGACTCACATTCACATGGCAACGGCACACTCCGTCAGTCCCTGTTTTCTCTGCAGGTGGGGAATGCGGCTGTAGCTTTGAGGTCACTCGTGTGCGCAGACAGCGGCCTGGCATTACATAACCAGGGAGGAGGGGGAGGGAGCGAGAGATTGAGAGCGACACGTGTCTGCAGAACCACTATCAGCTTACAGGACTCCGCGTTCTCACAGTGCTGAAGGACGCAGGGGACGGGCTCGCTCTCCCGCAGACCAGCCCTGAATCAGGCAGAGAGGGAGAGGGAGGGACTGATGGAGATGGAGGCGACAGAGAGAGCAGTCAGGAAAGGAAGAGAGAGGGGAGGGAGGCTCTGAGGAGACTGGTTAATTCCAGGGTTGATCTGAGCCCAGCACAGCACCAGGAGTGGCACCGAAGTTCCAGTGTGCTGAGATATGTTAGAGCTCCGCTCGTGTTAAACCCTCTCTGTCTGAAACTCTCTTGTGCCCTATCAATTGGAGACTCTTGTCTGTGGCTCAGTGCATTGTAGAGCAGTGTGTTTATTAACCTCTTTCTCTCAGTTAATTCCTCAGATCTCATCACTCTCTTGGTTCACCACCATTGTGCCTTTAGTCTTGGTGCTGAGCATCACTGCAGTGAAGGATGCTACAGATGACTATGTGAGTTTCTGAGCGCAGAACCAACACTGATCCAGCACACAGCATCTCCAGTAACCTCCCAGTCACACTGCTAACACTGATCCAGCACACAGCATCTGCAGAAACATCCCAGTCACACTGCTGACACTGATCCAGCACACAGCATCTCCAGTAACCTCCCAGTCACACTGCTGACACTGATCCAGCACACAGCATCTCCAGTAACCTTCTAGACAGCGCCCCCTGGTGTATTTTACAGTTTCTCAGTTCGTGTACTGTAGTTAACACCTCATGTGACACATTTCGCTGACGGTGACCTCACAGCAAGCCAGACTGACTGCATGCCCCTGTTACTTTCTCCCGCTGCAGTTTCGTCACAAGAGCGACAAGCAGGTCAACAACCGCCAGTCTCAGGTCCTCATCAATGGCATGTGAGTACGATGTAAGCTGCGGATATTGGCGTTGACTGGGAAGTTTACATTTTAGAATGGAGTAACGATCTGACTGTTAGGTTAGTATTAGTATCGATTACTGACGTTTAAGGTCTTGATTGTTTAATCTGTGAGCATTAAACTCTCATTGCGTACCATAGCGCTGATTATTGATGTGTACCTTAACTGTAAGATCGTGAGTATCGATGATTATGCCATAAGTACTGCATGTGGATATGTAAATAGTTCTTATTGATTCCGGTCAGGTATTCATGTCACAGATATTAAATGACAAGTGTATGCTGTAAATCAGCCCTCCTGTAACCTCCTGTGCCTAGGACTGAAGAGACTCAGTTCCTTTGCTTTGTGTGTATGACATTCCTCTTGGACCTGGAATTACTCTTCTTTGAGCTTGTCCTGCGGTGCCCGTGTCCTCTTCACGGTGGTGCATTGTGGGTACGGGTTTGCCACTCTCTGACAGCAGCTGTGTCTTTCTCTCTGCCTCCCAGCCTTCAGAAGGAGAAGTGGATGAACGTGCGTGTGGGAGACATCATCAAACTGGAGAACAACCAGTTCGTGGCAGTAAGTCCGCTTCTCTGCCAGCAGGCACGGGGCAGACAGTGGGGGGGCGGACGGGCTTGCCTGCCGCTCCATCGCTCCGTTCTTCCCAGAGATCTGCCACAGTGGGAGTTTCTCTGGAGATTGGGCCCCAGGTTTCAGACTGGGGTTACGTCACAAGCTGACGGTGGCGGGGGGGCTCCCCAAATGGAGATGGGGGGGCAGGTGTGCTCTTCGGGCGCCTGGCAAGCCTGCAGTGACGTCAGAGAGAGAGAGATGGAGACAAGACATGCCTCCAATCTGCGATCGATCGCCCATGAGGCACAGAGTAGCCCATGGCCTGTCGAAGAGCCCTCAGTCTTGGACAGGTGGGGTGTGTTCAAGGTGGGGCAGAGCAAAGTACTCCTCTGAAAGCCGGGCAGTCTGCAAATCCAATAAATATAAATATGTACTTATATGAAGGTGCATATAAATAATGTATTTGGATATGGAAACACCGTAACTCCAGTTTCCACACTGAAAAAGTCTTTCTTAGTATGTCTGTGGAGAAATTCTGTCTGTTCTCTCTGTGTTATCTGCTTCCTGCCTGGTAGAGAAGGCCTTCCTGTCCTGTCCTGAAGCTTTACCATGATTTGCCCTTGTATGTGCTCATCACGAGCTCTCGTTGTGTCTCTGAAGGCCGATCTCCTCCTCCTGTCAAGCAGCGAGCCACACGGACTGTGCTACATCGAGACGGCGGAGCTGGATGGGTACGAAAACACCAACACACACACACACGCTCCCAGTGCACAGCAGCCTGATCCACTCCAGGTTTTACAGTGCTGTCAGACTCCCAATGCACAGCAGCCTGATCCACTCCAGGTTTTACTGTGATGTTAATCACACTACTTATGTGTCAGTCAGTCTGACTCTGATTGCACAGTATGAATCACTCCAGGTATTAATATCAGCTGCAGAGCTCTTCTTCAGTCTATACTGATGAAACATAGCAGCAAGTATATTTAACATTAATTTTCTCTGTTCAGATTTACTCAAAATGGAAACAGACTTGAAATGCACCTGGCAGCTATATTTTTGTAAGTGGCATGCTGCTAGTTTTCAATATTTATAATAAGAATGCATATAATAATGTTTCCAGCGAATAAGAAATTAACCCATTAAATAATGACTCCTCCTGCTAGCGTGTGTGAGTCAGACATTCAGTGTGTTACCTTGCAGCTACAGTAACCCTGCCTGTATGTCCATGCTCTATCAGGGAGACCAACATGAAGGTGCGTCAGTCCCTGCCAGTGACCTCGGAGCTGGGAGACCCTGAGAGACTGGCCCGCTTTGATGGTACGGACTCTGTCTGTCCATGCCATCCCTCTTGTCTGTCTGTGACCCAGCTGTCTCTCCCTTCATCTCTAACCTTTCTGTTGTGTGTGCCTCGGTCTGCAGCCTGACATCTCCTTGGTTCTCTGTCTCTGTAATAACCTGTCCCTCTGTCCCCTCCCTGCCTGTACAGGAGAGGTGGTCTGCGAGCCGCCCAATAACAAGCTGGACCGGTTCTGTGGGACTCTGTACTGGCAGGAGAACAAGTACGGCCTGAGCAACCAGAACATGCTACTGCGCGGCTGTGTGCTGAGGAACACGGAGAGCTGCTACGGGCTGGTCATCTTCGCAGGTACTGTCCCTCTGCCTGACTGTCTCACTGCTCAACTGTCCCTCTGCCTGACTACCTCTCTGTCTGAAGGACACATAGCTGCTAGGGGTTAGTCTTCTTTGCAGGTTCCGTCCCTCTGCCTGTCCGTCCCTCTGTCTGAGGAACACAGAGCTGCTGGGGGCTGGTCATCTGCATACATACTGTCCCTTTACCTGTCTCACCCTCTGTCAGAAGAGCACAGCGATGCTACAGTGTGGACATCTTCACAGATCCTGTCTCCTCTGTCTCTCTCTCTCACTCTCTCCGAGAGCCTCACATCTCCACTGTCTCTCTTGCACTCAGGTCCTGACACCAAGCTGATGCAGAATAGTGGACGCACCAAGTTTAAGAGAACAAGTATCGACCGCCTGATGAACACACTGGTGCTCTGGGTACGAAATGTTCTGGGTTCAGTTCCTCTCACCATTCTATTCTTAAAACACCCCCTGAACCCTATATCTGTCACCTCCCTTTCCTTCAGTCATCACACACACTGTCCCCACTCTCACTCTTTCTCTTTCGATCCTTCCCTTCTCTCTGTCTGCAGATCTTTGGGTTCCTGGTGTGTATGGGAGTGATCCTGTCCATTGGGAACGCTGTGTGGGAGAAGGAGGTCGGCTCCCTGTTCCAGATCTATCTGCCCTGGGACCAGCCCATTGACAACTTCCTGTTCTCCGGCTTCCTGTCCTTCTGGTCCTACGTCATCATCCTGAACACCGTGGTGCCTATCTCGCTCTATGTCAGGTCAGAGAGAAGGCCTAGAAACCTGTACCTTTCTTCTCTAAAATCCCCACATAAAATACTGCGCTACCCTATAGGGAACCTGTACCTTTCTCCTCTAGAAACCCCACAAAAAATACTGCGCTACCCTATAGGGAACCTGTACCTTTCTCCTCTAGGAACCCCACAAAAAATACTGCGCTACCCTATAGGGAACCTGTACCTTTCTCCTCTAGGAACCCCAAAGATCACTTACAGATTCTGTATTTCCACCTAATAAAACAGGCTTCCCTCTTGTATCTGTCCTTACAGAACACCATTCCTAAAGTCCTCCTAAATAAACAGAAACTGTATCTATCCCTAATAAAATCCCTGTAACTTTACCTTAGGAAAAAATGTGACCATCCCCATTAAAAAAACTTCACCTATTCCATATAGAAAGTGTGTAACGCCATCCTGTATATACATATGTGCGTATATATGTATAAGTAAAACTTAAATTACAGCAATGGGAGGTTTCGCACTTGCCCTGTAGAAATACTGCACCTATAACCAATACAAACCCCCCACTTCATAGAAAAACTTCAACATCGTATCTGTGCCCTATAGGCACTCTGCTGCTTAGGTAAAACAGGAACCACCTCCATCTCAAGACACTGACTATCGTAACAGTGCCCTAAAGAAATGAGCACGCCTGCCTGTTAGTTTGAATTTGTCTGCTAGTCACGTTCCTTGTTTCCCTCCCTCCTGACTGGTTTATTGATTTTAATTACGATTGTTATTTTGTTTTTATTGTTGCATGGTTTCTTCAGCCCCAAACCCAACAGGTAAGCAATACCCCCCCCCCCCCCCCCCCCACACACACACACACTCAGACACCTCTGCCTCCCCCGAAACTGAACAGAGTCAAGAGAGTGGCTGAATAATTTCTCACTGACCGTGTTGTGCGTGTGTGCCAGTGTGCGGGACTCCTCCCAGTATGCGCCACCAGCCACGGGAATAAGTTTTTCCCCCCATACCTGGAGCAAGGCTTCCTAGTCGTTTCCACCCTCCTGCCACTTATTCCTGGAGCTGGCTGATTTCATCTGCGTTCCTCAGCGTTGCCTCTCCGAGTCTGGGTGAAGGCCGCGGCTATGGATGTACTGTGTGGTGGACCAGCGTGCCTCTGCTCTACCGTACCCACCGGTCCGGAGACGCTGCCGTTTCCAGGTTGTCGTAGTCGCCCCCGTCCCACTGTGATACATCTCTGTGAACCAGTTCATCAGCTCGGTGCCAGCCCCGCTAATTTCCCCCCCTCTCCCAGTCTCTCTCCCGTCTGTCTCTCCCCGCTCTCTGCTCCGTCCCCCCCACCTTCGGGCTTCTTATTCTGCTTTTCCCTTGTTCTCCCTGTTCTCCACGTACAGTGTGGAGGTGATCAGGCTTGGCCACAGCTACTTCATCAACTGGGACAGGAAGATGTACTGCCAGCGCCGGAACACGCCGGCAGAGGCCCGCACCACCACGCTGAACGAGGAGCTGGGCCAGGTGGAGTACATCTTCTCCGACAAGACCGGCACGCTCACGCAGAACATCATGACCTTCAACAAGTGCTCTATCAACGGCAAGGCCTACGGTGAGGCCCTCCCTGCACTGCACACAGCCATTTTGTGTAGCTACTACAGTACTACTGTAGTACTGCAGTCCTACAGTATTCCTGCATTATCACTGCAGCCACTGCCTGTAGCCTCTCAGTGTAACTACTACAGTATTCCTGCATTATCACTGCAGCCAGTGTCTATAGCCTCTCAGTGTAACTACTACAGTATTCCTGCATTATCACTGCAGCCAGTGTCTGTAGTCTCCCTGTGTAACTACTACAGTATTCCTGCATTATCACCGCTGCCACTGTCTAGTCTCTCTGTGTAACTACTACAGTATTCCTGCATTATCACCGCTGCCACTGTCTAGTCTCTCTGTGTAACTACTACAGTATTCCTGCATTATCACTGCAGCCAGTGTCTATAGCCTCTCAGTGTAACTACTACAGTATTCCTGCATTATCACTGCAGTCACTGCTGTGGTCTCTCAGTGTAACTACTACAGTATTCCTGCATTATCACTGCAGTCACTGCCTGTAGCCTCTCAGGGTAACTACTACAGTATTCCTGCATTATCACTGCAGTCACTGCTGTGGTCTCTCAGTGTAACTACTACAGTATTCCTGCATTATCACTGCAGTCACTGCCTGTAGCCTCTCAGGGTAACTACTACAGTATTCCTGCATTATCACTGCAGCCAGTGTCTGTAGTCTCCTTGTGTAACTACTACAGTATTCCTGCATTATCACTACAGCCAGTGTCTGTTGTCTACATGCACAACTGTAATTCTGACTCTGTCTTCTCCTGGCAGGTGAGGTGATTGACACTCTAGGGTCACAGCCCAAAATGACAACTGTAAGACCTTTTAAAATGACCATCTTCCTAATTTTATAGAATTTTTAATTTAGTAGTTCCAGCAGCAGTGACTTGACTTCTGCTTTTTCTTGCCCTCCCCCTCTATCCTACCCCAGAGAGCTGAGCCACTGGACTTTTCCTTCAACCCACTGGCCGACAGCAGGTTCTCGTTCTGTGACCAGAGCCTGCTGGAGGCGGTCAAGCTGGACGACCCGGCCACTCACGAGTTCTTCAGGCTGCTGTCGCTCTGCCACACAGTCATGGCTGAAGAGAAGAGTGAGGGTGAGCAGGGGAGACCGCTGTGCAAACTTCGGTGCTATCTGGGACCTCCCACTCCAAAATAAACAACTCATTGGTGGAAAATCTGACCAAAGCTTAAAGACAGCAGACAAAGTGATCCTGACCAAAGTATAGGTTCAATGACCATGTGACTGTCTGACATGATTGGGTATCAGGCTGGATTGGCTGACCAAGGGAGGACGGGCTCAGTCGTAATCTGTCCCATTTACTTCTGCGATCTCCTCTCTCTGCAGGAGAGCTACTGTACAAGGCCCAATCCCCAGATGAGGGCGCCCTGGTGACAGCCGCCCGGAACTTCGGGTTCGTGTTCCGCTCTCGCACGCCCGGCACCATCACCGTGCAGGAGCTGGGCCGGCCCGTCACCTACACCCTGCTGGCCATCCTGGACTTCAACAATATCCGCAAGAGAATGTCTGTCATCGGTACGGATCCTCCCCGCAATCTTCATCATCTCCATCATCATCGGCGCAGTTCTGCTGCTGCGGTTACTGCTAGAGCTGTTCCTCTTGCTGCTGCTGCTGCAGTTACTGCTAGAGCTGTTCCTCTTGCTGCTGCTGCTGCAGTTACTGCTAGAGCTGCTCCTCCTGCTGCTGCTGCAGTTACTGCTAGAGCTGTTCCTCCTGCTGCTGCTGCTGCAGTTACTGCTAGAGCTGTTCCTCCTTCTGCTGCTGCTGCAGTTACTGCTAGAGCTGTTCCTCCTGCTGCTGCTGCTGCAGTTACTGCTAAAGCTGTTCCTGCTGCTGCTGCTGCAGTTACTGCTAGAGCTGTTCCTCCTGCTGCTGCTGCTGCAGTTACTGCTGCTGCTGCAGTTACTGCTAGAGCTGCTGCTGCTGCTGCTGCAGTTACTGCTAGAGCTGTTCCTCCTGCTGCTGCTGCAGTTACTGCTAGAGCTGTTCCTCCTGCTGCTGCTGCAGTTACTGCTAGAGCTGTTCCTCCTGCTGCTGCTGCTGCAGTTACTGCTAAAGCTGTTCCTCCTGCTGCTGCTGCTGCAGTTACTGCTAGAGCTGTTCCTCCTGCTGCTGCTGCTGCTGCAGTTACTGCTGCTGCTGCAGTTACTGCTAGAGCTGCTGCTGCTGCTGCTGCAGTTACTGCTAGAGCTGTTCCTCCTGCTGCTGCTGCAGTTACTGCTAGAGCTGTTCCTCCTGCTGCTGCTGCTGCAGTTACTGCTAGAGCTGCCATTGCAGTTGTTACCATTCTTGCCATTTTCTGTGTAATTGCTAGTTCTTTCATAATTCTGGGTGTTCAGTTCTGCTGATATTATCTGTTTCCTTCTTTCTTCCTTGTCCATGTGTCTGGGTGCCTATGACTGTGTGTGCGCGTTGGTCCACTCGTCCCTGTTAGTGCGGAACCCCGAGGGCAGGATCAGGCTGTACTGTAAGGGTGCCGACACGCTGCTGTTTGAGAGACTGCACCCCTGTAACCAGGATCTGCTGAACATCACCTCCGACCACCTCAATGTGAGTCATCCCCAGAATGTGCTGACCTCTCTGCCACTACAGTCACCTCCAACCCCGCTGGGTGTGGGGATTTATGGGTACGATCAACACTGATCACCTCAGCCTCAGTCACTCTCTCTGTTTATTCACATCATAACATCACCACGGGGGTAGGATCTTACCCTGATCACCTTAATCTGAGTCTTCCCCAAAATTCATTAATTCAGTCACTGGGGTTGTAGTCTGAAAACATTGTATGTGGTACAAGGGAGCCACCTGGTGGTTGACTGCCGAAATGACATTCTTTCTCTCACATTGTTGTGTTTCCAAAGTAAAACTGATATTTTACAGTGGTTTCATAGATTGTTTACTGTTTAACTTGGTTTTATCCCTGTTGGGACAAAAAGACAGCGCCAAATATTTACATGCTTTCTCTCACCCTGTCCCTGTGTATTTCTCTGCTCCTTTCTGTCTCTCTCTCTCCCTGTCTATCTTTCTCTCTCTCTACCTCTCGCTGTTGCTGTTGCTGTCCCTGTGTGTCTGTCTCTACCTGTCCATCTCTCTATATCTCTCTGCCTCTCACTGTCGTGGTCTCTGTCCCCGTGTGTCTGTCTCTACCTGTCCCTCTCTCTACATCTCTCTGCCTCTCACTATCGCTGTCTCTGTCCCTGTGTGTCTGTCTCTACCTGTCCCTCTCTCTACATCTCTCTGCCTCTCACTGTCGCTGTCTCTGTGTGTCTGTCCCTACCTGTCCCTCTCTGCCTCTCACTGGCGCTGTGTCTGTCTGTCCTGTTTGGGTCCCTATCTCCCACCCCTGCCCACCCCTCGGAGCAGGAGTACGCTGTGGACGGGCTGCGCACCCTGGCGCTGGCGTACCGGGACCTGTCGGACCAGCAGTACGAGGAGTGGGCCCTGCGGCACCAGAGCGCCAGCAGGGCAGCCGACTGCCGTGAGGAGAGGCTGGCGGCCGTGTACGAGGACGTGGAGCAGGACATGATGGTAACGTCCCGCCGTTTCGCGCCCCCGTGTGCAGCATGTCCCCCGAGCCGTTCGTGTTGCCCTGCTGGTGTCGCCAGCACCACGTACGCGTCGGTGACCTGGTGTGCGTGTGTCCGCAGCTCCTGGGGGCCACGGCGATCGAGGACAAGCTGCAGGAGGGTGTCCCCGAGACCATCGCCATCCTCACTCTGGCCAACATCAAGATCTGGGTGCTGACGGGGGACAAGCAGGGTTAGTCCGACAAGCTTGATCTGTGTCGTGCACACACCCAGGCTGCACTCTACACACACTAATCACACTCACAGCTCCATCTCTCTCTCATCCTCCCCTTCATTTACGAGATTGATTTTTCAAATTGTCATCATCTTCCTCTTTCTCCCAACCCCTCTACATCACTTTCTCTCTTTCCTCCCTTCTTCCTTGGTCTCCATCATCTCTGCTCTCCTTTCCCTTGTCCCTCTGTCTCTCTGGTCCCTCTGTCTCAATGTGCTCTATCTCTCTCTCTCACAGAGACAGCAGTGAATATTGGATATTCGTGTAAGATGCTGACGGACGACATGAGCGAGGTGTTTATAATAAGTGGGCACACCGTGCAGAGCGTCAGGGAGGAGCTCAGGTACGGGAGACTGAGGGAAATTGAGAGTAAAACTGAGACTCTGATAAGAGATTCACTGCTACTGTCTGGGCAGTAAAGACCAGTACACTGATACTGGACTGAGAGAGAGGGACTTGGCTCTCCTGTCTGGGCAGTAAAGTCCAGTACACTGATACTGGACTGAGAGAGAGGGACTCAGCTCTAATGTCTGGGCAGTAAAGTCCAGTACACTGATACTGGACTGAGAGAGAGGGACTCAGTTCTACTGACTGGCCAGTAAAGTCCAGTACACTGATACTGGACTGAGAGAGAGGGACTCAGCTCTACTGTCTGGGCAGTAAAGTCCAGTACATCAATACTGCACTGAGACAGAGTCCAGTCCACTCACGCTGCACAGAGAGAGAGGGACTCAGCTCTGCTGTACCCTGCCTATGCCGTATTTCTAGAGGGATTCTGCCCTTGCAGGGCGCTATATAAACTGATCGGTCTCGTCCTAGGCGCGCCAGGGACCGGATGTTGGAGCTGGCTAGATCCATGGGGAACGGCTACAGCTGGCAGGAGAAAGGCAACCCACCCAGACCCCCCTCCACACTGCTGGACACCCTGCCTGGGGAGTACGCCCTGGTCATCAACGGGCACAGCCTGGTGAGGGGGAGGAGTGTGGGACAGAGCGAGAGAAATAGATGCTGAGCAAGGGGTGGAAGGGCGGAGGCAAGGAGAGGACTTGAGAGAGGGCCGGGACACAGGACAGGACAGATGGGGAATAAGTGTATTTTAAAGGTGTTTAGCCATTTGTGTTGGCTAACCTCTAACGTGTTGGATAACATGTTCTGTTCTTCTCCCCTCTTCCCCCTACTTCCTTTCTCTCTTTCCTCCTTTCTCCCTTCACCTTGGCCCCTCTATCCCATGTCCCGCAGGCCCACGCCCTGGAGGCCGATATGGAGCGGGAGTTTCTGGAGACGGCCTGCGCCTGCAAGGCTGTGATCTGCTGCCGGGTCACGCCCCTGCAGAAGGCCCTGGTGGTGGAGCTGATCAAGAGGCACAAGAAGGCCGTGACCCTGGCCATAGGGGACGGGGCCAATGACGTCAGCATGATCAAGAGTGAGTGAGGGAGGGAGAGAGAGGCATGACCTCGTCCACAGGGGAGAACATCAGTGTGGGGAGGGAGAGAGATCATGACCTTGTCCACGGGGGAGGACATCAGTGTGGGGAGGGAGAGAGAGGTCATGACCTTGTCCACAGGGGAGGACATCAGTGTAGGGAGGGAGAGAGAGGTTGTGACCTTGTCCACAGGGGAGGACATCAGTGTAGGGAGGGAGAGAGAGGCATGACCTGGTCCACAGGGGAGGACATCCGTGTGGGGAGGGAGAGAGAGATCATGACCTCGTCCACAGGGGAGGACATCGGTGTGGGGAGGGAGAGAGAGATCATGACCTTGTCCACAGGGGAGGACATGAGTGTAGGGAGGGAGAGAGAGGTCATGACCTTGTCCACAGGGGAGGACATCAGTTTAGGGAGGGAGAGGTTGTGACCTTGTCCACAGGGGAGGACATCAGTGTAGGGAGGGAGAGAGAGGTCATGACCTTTTCCACAGGGGAGGACATCAGTGTAGGGAGGGAGAAAGGTCATGACCTCATCCACAGGGGAGGACATCAGTGGAGGGAAGGAGAGAGAGGTTTTGACCTTGTCCACAGGGGAGGACATCAGTGTGGGGAGGGAGAGAGAGGTCATGACCTTGTCCATGGGGGAGGACATCAGTGTGGGGAGGGAGAGAAAGATCATGACCTTGTCAATAGAGGAGGACATCAGTGTAGGGAGGGAGAGAGAGGTCATGACCTGGTCCACAGGGGAGGACATCAGTGTAGGGAGGGAGAGAGGTCATGACCTTGTCCACAGGGGAGGACATCAGTGTGGGGAGGGAGAGAAAGATCATGACCTTGTCAAGAGAGGAGGACATCAGTGTAGGGAGGGAGAGAGAGGTCATGACCTTGTCAAGAGAGGAGGACATCAGTGTGGGGTGGGAGAGAGAGGTTGTGACCTTGTCCACAGGGGAGGACTTCAGTGTAGGGAGGGAGACAGAGGTCATGACCTTGTCCACAGGGGAGAAAGAGATTGAGAGAAGGTTGCAGACACAAAAAGTGACAAACTTATTCTTGCAAGAGAAGTGCGTTACAGAACTCTTTCGGTACGAGAACTAGGTTTCTAAACATTGCAACACCTTCGGTCTCTCACGCATTTCCCCGTCTGTCTTTCTCACGTTGAACCAAGCCAAAGCCTGGCCTTTGTTGTTGTTTTTTTGCCCAAACTCGGAGAGGAGCGGTCGTGTCCTTTTTTGCGCAACTCCCCGAAAGGGAAGCAACAGCATATCAAAAATACAAGCCATAATAAAAAACAGCGAGCAACGGTCATCTGAGATGGGTTGCGAAAAGGCCCGCGGTTTCGCTTCCTCTCTGTCTGCGGGGCGCAGCTCTGAGTCACGGGAAGTCCGGCAGCGCAGTGCTGGGCTGAGATTGCAGCACTGGATCACAGCAGCTGACATGACCTCTTCGACACAGGAGGCTCTCTCATCTGTCACATCTGTGAAGACACTCAGTCCAGCTCCTCTGTATCTTCACATGAACACTCCTTCATCATCATCATCAGAGCTGGAGAGTAACTGTAGAGACACTCAGTCCAGCTCCTCTATAACACCAGAGGATTGACCTCATCCACAGGGGAGGACATCAGTGACCTTTTTTTGATCTCATGACACCATCATGAGATCAAACTCTCTCTGTCCCATTCTCTCGCTGCAGCCGCCCACATTGGAGTGGGAATCAGTGGACAGGAGGGTATCCAGGCTGTGCTGGCCTCCGATTACTCCTTCTCGCAGTTTCGGTTCCTGCAGCGCCTCCTGCTGGTGCACGGCCGGTGGTCCTACCTGCGCATGTGCCGCTTCCTGTGTTACTTCTTCTACAAGAATTTCGCCTTCACCATGGTGCACTTCTGGTTCGGCTTCTTCTGCGGCTTCTCCGCACAGGTCAGAGGGCACACATGCACGCTAGTGCTTGCACGTAGCCAACATGCTGAGATGTTAGCACAAACTCAGACAGACAATGTCTCACTGTGTTAGTCAATGTGAACTCTGTCTCTCCTAGACGGTGTATGACCAGTACTTCATCACCCTGTATAACATCGTGTACACATCGCTCCCGGTGCTGGCCATGGGCATCTTCGACCAGGTGAGAGACTGCCATCACTAGCCCCTTACTGTCTCTCTCTGCCTCACCTCCAGAGAAGCACAGCCTGGAGTACTCTCATCTCTGTCATTCTCTGTCATTCTCTGTCAGGGCGTCCCAGAGCAGCCTAGTCTGCAGTACCCTCATCTCTGTCTCTCTCTGCCTCACCTCCAGAGAAGCGCAGCCTGGAGTACCCTCATCTCTGTCTCTCCCTGTCAGGACGTCCCATAGCAGCCTAGTCTGCAGTACCCTCATCTCTGTCTCTCTCTGCCTCACCTCCAGAGAAGCGCAGCCTGGAGTACTCTCATCTCTGTCTCTCTCTGTCAGGACGTCCCAGAGCAGTGCAGCCTGGAGTACCCTCATCTCTGTCTCTCTCTGTCAGGATGTCCCAGAGCACCGCAGCCTGGAGTACCCTCATCTCTGTCTCTCTCTGTCAGGACGTCCCAGAGCAGCGCAGCCTGGAGTACCCTCATCTCTGTCTCTCTCTGTCAGGACGTCCCAGAGCAGCGCAGCCTGGAGTACCCAAAGCTGTATGAACCTGGGCAGCTGAACCTGCTCTTCAACAAACGCGAGTTCTTCATCTGCATCGCCCAGGGCATCTACACCTCCATCGTCCTGTTCTTCGTGCCGTACGGCGTCTTCGCGGAGGCCACGCGGAGCGACGGCACGCCGCTGGCCGACTACCAGACCTTTGCCGTCACTGTGGCGACCTCCCTCGTCATCGTCGTGAGCGTGCAGGTGGGCGTGGCGCGAGGGTTACGTAGCAGGGATGGGGTCGGCAGCGGGGATGAGGTGGGTCGGAGTCCGGGGAAGACGAGCCTGACAAACACGCAGTCGCGAAGAGTAGAGGATCCATTCCGAGAGACGAACGCTGAAGCCGGTGTCCGCAGCAGACTGGCGATCACAGGGGACAGGAGGGGGTGATAATCACTGAGGAGGCACAGCAGTTAGTGGGTTGTCACACAAAACCTCTGCTACAGAGAAACATCGTAGCTCAGAGAGCAGAGCGCCGGCGCTGGACGATCCGAGACCAGGGTTCGAGATCCTCTGCAGCTCAGCAAATTTTTAATCGTGCATCACAGCAGGGTTAAAGTCAGAAGGCTCTTAGTAGTCCTGTTCAAAGAAAGCAATGCTGTGTGATGAAATATGGCCCACGTACAAACAGGGCCTCCTGGGACACATTCCCATGGGCAGCAGCGGTGCAGGGGCCTCTCTAGCCATTGCTGTCCGGCTCAGTGGTCAGTGTGGGATGTTAGATTGTAGTGGATGTAGCGCTGTGGGAGCGCGTGGTCCCGACTGTCTGTGCGCCGAATTTCCCCCTCCTGCTCGTCTCTTGCTGGGCTCGGAGCGCCAGGACTGGCCACAGGCCACAGGCACAGCGGCTGAGCTGGCTACTTGTGTGTCTTTGTGCAGATCGGGCTGGACACGGGCTACTGGACAGCCATCAACCATTTCTTCATCTGGGGCTCGCTGGGCACCTACTTCACCATCCTCTTCGCCATGCACAGCGAAACGCTCTTCTCCATCTTTCCCAACCAGTTCAGGTTTGCAGGTGAGACACTGGGAGAGCTGGGAATACGCACTCTCGCTCACCTGTTTCAGCAGGTGTTGAATCAGTAGGGGCTCATCAGTTTCTCCTCAGTTACTTGCCTGTGATGCACCCTGTGGTGCTCACCGAGACTCCCTGCGCCAGTGTGTTACTCCTGGTGTGTGCAGGTGTGTTATTTTTGGACTGTATGTAGGAGTTGAGTTTGTATGCGTTACCTGTTGTGGGTAGCGTAACGATCGATCATCTTATAGGTGGGTTTCAGGGCAACAGACAACAGACAAAACAAGTACTTTTATTTATATAGTATCTTCAAAACATGAAATAAAACCAGGCAAAGCCTCTATGAGCATCCCTATCATTAATTGGGTAGCTGAGCTGAGAAAGAAACACCTATCACACAGACTTCCAGTCCATCACAGGGTTTCCTGTTCTCTTTCCAGTCCAGGTTTCTCGCTCTTCCTCTTTCCTCTCCAGGGTTTTGGGATAGCTCCAGACAGTTTTAGCAACTGGTCAGGGCAGTTGCTCAGGGGATGGCAGGGCGTTCCCCAAAGCATTCTGGGGAATGTAGTTCAGGCCAGAACTGCTGTCCGTGCTGTTCTGCTCTAGAATGTGCTCTTGACAGGTAATGGGGATCCCCTCCACCACCACCAGTGTGTGGCCCCGACAAGATGATGCGCCAGTCCGCTCCCCACACACCAGCTCTCAGAGGGGAAGACAGCAGAGTGATGAAGCCAGTTCAGAGATTAGGAGGTCTTGATTTGTGAAGGCCAATGGGAAATGTGGCCAGGACGCCGGGGTGACCTTGGGGTAACACGTTCTTTGCTGCTGTGTGTGTGCTGCCACAGGGGCTGCCCAGTCCACGCTCTCCCAGCCGGCGGTCTGGCTGACCATGGCTCTGTCCACTGTGGTGTGCATCATCCCCGTGGTGGCCTTCCGCTTCCTCAAGCTGGACCTCAAGCCACAGCTGTCCGACACGGTGAGACCGGGGGGCCTGGGGACCACTGGAGTAGGGGTTCTCAACCAGTGGGGCGCACCCTCTTAGGGGGGCACATAAGGATCCAAAGAGGGGTGCATGAGCTTTTTATATATACAGCTAATTCGGCATACACGCTGGATTTTACTTGACAACAAGGCGACGTTTTTTATAGCAATGTATAAATAGAAACGCAAGACCCACCTTCTAATTCAGCTGCTCCCGATATGCTGTTTGTGCTGTGCTTCAGTCTTTGGCTTGTATTTGCTACTGACCGCCAGATTCTTCTAAAAACAAAACTCCTTCCGCCCTTTCCGATGAGCACAAATTAGCACCGATGAAAGCGCTCCGTCTTCTGCCGAGCCGGGAATTTCAAAACCCGTGGGAACGGTGCGGCGGCAGAGCTCACGTCGATAGCGCCCGAGTCGCGCTCTTGAGCGAAGTAAGCGGAAGTGAATCTGGGCCAGGCGCCCTTCGCTGTGTGCCACTGGCTTTCGAAGCCAAAGTTTTTATCACGGATGGATCGAAGATTAAGGTCACAGCCAGCAGCTGAAATTAAATCATCTTTTAAAAACATGTATAAATAACACGGCTAGCCTGTACCTTAAAATGTAAACTACTATGTATGCAAAGTACTACTTTTTATATGTCTGGATTTATGTATTCAGTATATTTATTTAATAATATGAAAAACATTAGCATTATAATGCTTAATACTTAATACTTCAGCCTTACTGTACACCAAGAGGGGGCCCTGTGGTTTTGGGTTAACTGAGGGGACACTGTGTTTTGAAGTGGAAGAGAGGAGGGGGACAGGGGGGAGCCAGTGCAGTGACCCCCCCTTCTCTCTCCCCACCCTCCCCCAGGTGCGCTACACCCAGCTTGTGCGGAAGAAGCAGAAGCCGAGATCAGGGACCCGGGGCACCCTGGGGCGCATGGGCCGCGGCGGCTCGCGGAGGTCGGGCTACGCCTTCGCCCACCAGGAGGGCTTCGGCGAGCTCATCACCTCCGGCAAGAACATGCGGCTCAGCTCGCTGGCGCTGTCCAGCTTCGCCACGCGGCACAGCGCCAGCTGGATCGACACCCTGCGCAAGAAGAGGTCGGCCGCCAGCGGAGGGGAGAGCCCCAGCCCGGCCTCGCAGGAGCCCCCTGAAGAGGGGGCCCCCACGCCACCCCTGCCTGAGCACAGCGCCTCGGTCACCCCTGCCAGGAGCCCGGCTTGCGAGGGGCTGAGCTGGGGCAGCATGGGATTGGTTGCTGTACAGGTCAGTGTGCCCACTGTCCCCACAGGACAGGACAGGGCAGAATGCCCACTGTCTCCCCAAGACAGGAAAGAACAGGGTAGCATGCCCACTGTCCCCCCAGGACAGGAAAGAACAGGGCAGTGTGCCCACTGTCTCGACAGGACAGGGCAGGGCAGTGTGCCCACTGTCTCCCCAAGACAGGAAAGGTACAGGGCAGCGTGCCCACTGTCCCCCCAGGACAGGACAGGACAGGGCAGTGTGCCCACTGTCTCCCCAGGACAGGGCAGGCCAGGGCAGTGTGCCCACTGTCTCCCCAGGACAGGACAGGGCAGGGCAGTGTGCCCACTGTCTCCCCAGGACAGGACAGGGCAGGGCAGTGTGCCTACTGTCCCCCCAGGACAGGGCAGGGCAGTGTGCCCACTGTCTCCCCAGGACAGGATAGGGCAGGGCAGTGTGCCCACTGTCCCCCCAGGACAGGACAGGACAGGGCAGGGCAGTGTGCCCACTGTCCCCCCAGGGCACGACAGGGCAGTGTGCTTATTTTTTCCTTTCCCCTCATAGGTCAGTGCACCTCTTAATCCGGCTTTCCTTGTTCTCTCTCTGCCCACTAGGAGGCGCTGTTTGGCTGGAGAGGTACGGCAGCACGGATCAGTGGCGCCAGCAGCCCAGGACCCCCACCGATCACAGAGGAGCCCTCCCTCTCCGAGTGAGGCAGTGAGGAGGAGGAGGGGGGTGGGGGGCGCTGAAGCTGCGCGTCACGCCGCTCGGTGCTCCTCCTGTCCACCGCGCAGTGAGCTGTGTCTGTGAGCCTCCCGCGCTGGAGCCTGTCCTCTCGCCCACCACAGAGGAGAGGAGGCAGGGAGAGAGCAGCCGAGGGGTTCGCTAGCGCAGAGACAGCGCAGGGCACAGGGCCCCCAGTCCAGGCCAGCCTGCGGCTCCCTGTGTTCGCACCTGCAACCGTCCTCTCACACCGGAGCCTTCTCCAGCAGCCCCCCACGCCCCGGCACAGGACACCCACACACCGGAGTGACGGAGGGCAGAGCGCGAGACTGGATGCCATGATGTCGCCGCAGGGCCCATCTGCAGCACGGGGGATCGTCTGGGAAAGTTCCCCATCTCCTCAGGGCAGCTTGGAGTGCAAAACACTGAGCTTCTGCTGTGAAGGGTTGTCTCTTGTGGGCTCATGTCTGAGAACACAGCGGGATTTGAGATGAAGCTGTGGCTGCAGCTTGAGGTCTTCGATCTGTACCCCCAAAACTGGGGCTGGTGACTCTGGGTTCCTCTGCTCCTGTCTTGTGTAAATAGCAGGTTTCTCCGGACAGCGTGAATTAATCCGAGCTTCGGGACACAAACAGCTGCACTGCGCGCTCTCCCTGTCTCTCGTCTTATCTGTCTTTGACCGGCTATATATCCACAAGTGGTACCAGCAGTGCAAAATGCGCTGTTCTGCACTTTGCCTCATGCAGTCAGCAGTTACTGAGCAAGACCACCCAGGAGCAATAAAACGTCAACACCTTTTTCCATCCGTCTGTCCTGCCTCTGTCTCTGTCCCCCTCTTCCTCTTGTTGTCCCTGCCTCTGTTTCTCTCACTCCTCTCCTGTCTGTCTGGCCCTGTCTGTCTCTCTCACTCCTCTCCTCTCCTGTCTGTCTGGTCCTGTCTCTGTCTCTCTCACTCCTCTCCTCTCCTGTCTGTCTGGTCTTGTCTCTGTCTCTCTCACTCCTCTCCTGTCTGTCTGGCCCTGTCTCTGTCTCTCTCACTCCTCTCCTCTCCTGTCTGTCTGGCCCTGTCTCTCTCTCTCTCACTCCTCTCCTCTCCTGTCTGTCTGGCCCTGTCTCTGTCTCTCTCACTCCTCTCCTCTCCTGTCTGTCTGGCCCTGTCTCTCTCTCTCTCACTCCTCTCCTCTCCTGTCTGTCTGTCCCTGTCTCTCTCTCTCTCACTCCTCTCCTCTCCTGTCTGTCTGTCCCTGTCTCTCTCTCTCACTTCTCTCCTCTCCTGTCTGTCTGTCCCTGCCTCTCTGTCTGTCTCCATCCCTCTCCGTATCTGTTTCTCTCACTGTCCCTGCCTCTCTCTCTCTCTCACTCCATCCCTCTCTCTCTGTCTCTCACTCCGTCCCTCTCTTTCACTGTTTCTCACTAGAGGAGACACCACAGCAGAATGTTGCCCAACATGGCTCTTTCTATCTCACATTTTATTTTTGTATGAATTTCTATTTTTCGGGATGGGTGTTTCTTCACTCTGACAAGCACAGAAAAAAACTTTGCGTGTGGAGATCTATATCTATATGTAAAAGGTGTCTGTACACTTGCAACTCAAACAGAGAGGGTGAGAAATACAGTGCCCACCTCTTGTAAATATGTGTCTTTGATCTCATTAGGGCAGCCAGACAGAAGAAGATGAATCGATCGATCGATTGATTGATTTACTGATTAATGAATGAAACTGTCGCACGGTAAGAGTGTGGCCTGCACTTCAGCTTGGGGGAGGGAGGCAGGGGTGGGGACTGGGCATCGCTGGGAAGGATGGGAATCTTCCTCTCCGGAGGACGGGAGAGCGTGAGAGGCCCTCCACCCGCGGCAGTGGCGAGTGTCGGAGTGCGCTACGGTTCTCAGTGAGAACGCGGCACAGGAACGCCCACGCCTCACGCGTCCGCACCATATTGGTGTACTGGGGCTGGGCTGGAGCAGAAGGCAGCGAACTGGGCTGGAATGGAGTACTGTACTGGTCTCAGTGGTCCCAGCGTGGCCTGAGGCTATAATGGAACATAGGGTCAAAGGATGAGATAAAAGCTTTGTTTTTTGGGGAGGTGGGAGGGCCGGCAGGGCCAGAATTTCTGTACTGTGGTTCCAGCAGCAGGACCACTGACTGCTGGTGAAGAACTGTCAACCCCGATGATTGATTGGTTTGCTTTTCGTTGCTCGCTTCGTCAAAGGACTCATTAACGAACTCGTTGGATAAAACTTGTTAAGGAGACCGAGAACCTCGTCAAGCATCTCTGTGCCCGAGTTTTGACTCTGAAATGTTGTAGCTGAGGCCCCAGGGTGCTGAGCTGAGGGGTCAGTGAAAGGCCAAGATCAATAAATAAGCCCATGAGCCTTTCTCACGGGAGGGAGACACCGATTGTCCGTCTGCCTGTGCTCTTTGCTGATGCTGCTCCTTGAGTTCGTCTCCCGAGACGTGTGCCGAGTCCGCAGATCGTCACGGTTACTGACTTCATGGGTATCTGTGTCTGTGTGTGTGTCAGTGGGCTGGTGTCACAGTGTGTGTCAGTGTCCTGGTGTCAGTGTGTTTGTCAGTGCGCCGGTGTCTGTGTGTGTGTCTCAGTGTCCTGGTGTCTGTGTGTGTGTCAGTGTCCTGGTGTCTGTGTGTGTGTCAGTGTCCTGGTGTCAGTGTGTTTGTCAGTGCGCTGGTGTCTGTGTGTGTGTCTCAGTGTCCTGGTGTCTGTGTGTGTCTCAGTGTCCTGGTGTCTGTGTGTGTGTCAGTGTCCTGGTGTCAGTGTGTTTGTCAGTGCGCTGGTGTCTGTGTGTGTGTCTCAGTGTCCTGGTGTCAGTGTGTGTGTCTCAGTGTCCTGGTGTCAGTGTGTGTGTCAGTGTCAGTGCGTGTTTATACCCCTGTCTGTGCGTGTACATGTGTGTGTTTGTTGGGAAAGGTGGACTTTACTCAAGTTGTGCTCGACTGAGTCAGTCTGAATGTGCTGAAACAGCAGAGATACAGCAAAACAAAAAACAGAGAAGGAAGAGGAGAGAGAGCAAACAGCTGCCCACTGGGCCCAGCTCCTCTTCTCTGCTTCCCTCCTTGCACCATGGGCACAGGTCAGGAGCCAACACCCGCCCAGCAGGGGGTGATCTGCGAGAGAGAAGATGCGTGCACTGCAGTCAGTGTGAGATCAACAGCAGAGGAAACGTGCCCACAGAGACAGGGACGCCTGACAGACAGACGCTGGGGACACCCCCTATAATGTAAATCAGGTACAGTATTTTTGCTGAGCTGAGTTTTAAATGTAGAAGTGCTGACAACATGTGTTCTGGCTTCACTGTCACCTCCTGTATGGAGTTTTTATTTTGGCGGAGTAGAGAGGTGCCCAGAAATGTAAGGGGGAGACAATCAGGTGCCGACAAAGACAGGAGTATGAACATGTGTCTGAGCTCTCATGCCCTTGATCTTAATTTCGAGAGGATGTCAAATCATCTGTTTTTTTTCCAGGAACTGAACAGTTCATTGACTTGTATGCTCTTGCAAGCTTTGTGGCCTGCTGATGTGTTTAAATACAGGGCTCCAGTGCAGATGGATTTATATACAGGGTTGTGTGTTTAAATATGGGGCTCCAGTGCAGATGTGTTTAAATACAGAGCTCTGCTGCAGACGTGTTTAAACAGTGGGCTCCAGTGCAGTTAATCAGCTTGTTCCCACAACTGTTCAGTGACGACTGCACAGAGGAGCAGGGGTGTGCAGGCTGCACACTTCTATGGTGCCACCCAACTCCCCCAGTGTGTCCTGGCACTGACCCTGTGTTGAACACACAGTTCACCCTAGATTAAAAATGATTGGACAGACAGACACTGCAGTCCCTGAGGGCCTGGGGTCAGTGCCTTTCTTATCCCGATAACGACATGCGGTCTCTCCCCAACGGCCTTTGGGTATGCTCAGTGTTTGGATCCGTATCTCTCGCGGTCCGAGACTAAAGAGGTGCAGTTCCTCTAACGAGCTCTTCAGGTGTGCGACCATGGCCCCTGGACTCCTCCATCCGCCCTGGTGGCAGGGCCGAGGGGTGAGAGGAGTTTGGAGAGTCAGTGCGTTGAGCTGTAGCTGCGGTGGGCCACTTCCTGTTGCATATGGGGTCTCTGCTGTGGTTTGAGATCTGCTGCCACTGGCGTCGGCAGCAGCTCTGAAGAATTATGGCAGGAATTATGGGCCTTTTCAGAGTGACAGGTGAGAGAGCATTCCTTTCAGCCCACTGTGCCCATCCGATTCTCTTTTAGTCCCATAACCAGTACAGGTCACACTGGGAACAGAGCCCATTACTTTCACATACTGGGAACAAACCCTAACTCGACTGTAGGCTTACAGTGTGACCCAGACTGGACCAGTGATCTCTGGACTGTAGGGTTACAGTGCGACCCAGACTGGACCAGTGATCTCTGGACTGTAGGGTTACAGTGTGACCCAGACTGGACCAGTGATCTCTGGACTGTAGGGTTACAGTGTGACCCAGACTGGACCAGTGATCTCTGGACTGTAGAGTTCAGTCTACACTCTGATCGAGAGCCTGTACTGATTCAGCCAGTCGGGGCTCCTCCACCTACTCACCCAAGCAGAACCCCTGTAGGGCCAAAAATATTACTTCAGCCTTTTTCCGGCAGAGGGAGCCCTAAACACCGGCCGGTATACGGGGGGAGGGGGGGGGCCGGAGCGCTGCAGTACAGGCCGGGGGCGCACCTGCCGCCGGGGAGAAGCCCAGGAGCTTCAGGCGTCGGTGTCCGTGTCCGTGTCGACCTTAAAAAATCGCCCAGAACGCTCAGCCGATATCAGCCCAGCTAAACCCCAGATTGTTTCGTCGTGGAAACCTCTTTACGGAAGAAGATCGAGCGCTCAGTGAGCGGAGCGACTCCAAACCCCTCGCCTACTTTCTCTTGATTTCGTTTTAGTGGCTTCATTGATCTCCTCTTCTCCAGCCGGCGGAAGAAAGGGCTTTGTCTGTTTGTTCTTTTTTGCGTTTCTGCGGTGTCCTGGGAGTTCAGGTCCTACAATTATCAACCCGCTGTAAACCCTGGATTTCTACCGAGCCGCGAGAGTTGATCATTAACTCTGAGTTCCACATGCCAGAGGCTCCTTCCCCCCTCGCGTCCGCAGCTTTGTAATTACTGCGCGATATTACAGGAAGACTTCACCGGCACTTTCCCGGCTTCTGTCGTTAAAACAGCAGGTGGAATCGGGGCGACTCAGAATCGCCCGTCTCCGGCAAAACGCCCCCCCTCCAAGACCCCAAGACCAAGTCTATCGTGGGAGGAAACCGGGGCAAGAGCTAGGGAAACGTGCGAGCTCCACACACAGTTTTCCCGCGGCCGGGCTCGAACCCGGGACCTTTGGGTCTGTGAAGCAGGAACACGAACCGTGCCGCCCGCGGCGGTGAGGCAGGGCGCTTGATACGAATCAGGACAGGCTGAACCTTCTCACTGTAGCCCGTGGGTGTTCCGCCACTCCGAAGCAAAAACACCCCGAAAAGTGAGACCTTTGCCGAAACCGCCACTGCTGTCCGAGAGCCGAACCCGAGCTACCGAGTCTCCCTCTCCGGCCCGTTCGGGCTTGATCGACGGGGCTTTGCTTCGCGTGTTTGCTGATCGACACGGTTGTTGTGGGTAGTGAGGTCAAGTTAAAATGTAACCCGAAAGGGGCAGAGAGAGAGGGACCCCCCCCCACACACACACGCACACGCATGGCCGCCCTGTCCCTCAGGCTGGCGGAATCGTCTGTCCGGAAAGACGACACGCTGTTCTCTCGCTCCAGGGGCGAGGAGAGAGAGGGAAGGGGCCGAGAGAGGGTTTCGTAAGAACGGATTTATTAACTCTAACCCACAGCAACACGGTCTGTTTTTTTTTAAAAAAAGAAGAAGGCGAGTGGGAACTAACTGTAGTTCGTGTTTCTTTTTGCTCGTTTCCTTTAAAAAAAACCCAGTGTTTGTTTAGACCTGTAACCCTTCTGTCCCCTCGTGTTGCTCTCTAGACCTGTCTCTCCTCTCTCCCTCCTACCCCTGTCTCTGTCTCTCTCTCCCCGTCTGTCTCTCCCGTCTCTCCCACCCTCCCTCTGTCTCTTTCTCCCCTTGCCTGTCTCTCCTCTCTTCTTCCCCCTGTCTCTCTCTCTCTCCCCCCTGTCTGTCTCTCCTGTCTCTCTCTCTCCCTGTCTCTCTCTCTCTCCCCCCTGTCTGTCTCTCCTGTCTCTCTCTCTCCTCTGTCTCTCTCTCCCCCTTTCTGTCTCTCCTGTCTCTCTCTCTCCCTGTCTGTCTCTCCTCTGCCTCTCCCGCTGTCTCTCTCTCTCCCACACTAAACCCATTTTGCTTCTGAAAGAAGGGCAGGTCCAGTTTCTGTTCAGCAGTGTGCTTCACCACGCTGTTGTTCTGTATGAGAAGCCCAGAATGTCGCTCACTGCCCGAGACGAGGGGGTCTTGAGCTCTCTCCAGTGACGGCCATGCCCCTGTGCAGAGACGGGGGTCATTGTTCGCAAGCGGAGCCTTTGTCCTGCTGGGGGGCCATGTCACGTCGCCGGAGAGCCCACTCATCTCGCACTCCGAATGGGGAGCCAAAAGGCTCCCCGAAGGGATTCATGGAGAAATGCTGCCCCATCTCCCGAGTCCCCTCTGTCTTCTCCTTCTGAAAGACAGCTCTGTGAAACCTACAGCCTGCAGCCACGTCACCCTGCAGCTCCCAGCTGGCAGCCCACTGGAGCCCAGCAGCTGTGAGCCTGCCCAGTACCTGGAGGGGAGACCTCCTGGGAAAGCTGAGGCTGCTGCTGGAAGAGGTGTTAGTGGACCAGTAGGGGGCGCTCACCCTGTGATCCATGTGGGTCCTGATGCCCCAGTATAGTGACGGGGACACTATACTATAAACAGGCGCCATCCTTCGGATGAGACGTAAAACCGAGTCCTGAATCTCTGTGGTCGTTAAAAATCCCAGGGCGTTTCTTGAAAAGACTAGGGGTGTCACCCCAGTGTCCTGCCCTAATTCCCTCCTGGTCTTTTCCAGTCATGGCCTCCGAATAGTCCCTGTCTCTGAACTGGCTTCATCCCTCTGCTCTCCTTCCCTCTGAGAGCTGGTGTGTGGGGAGCGGACTGGCGCATCATCCATGTGGGGGCCACACACTGGTGCTGGTGGAGGGGACCCCATGACCTGTACAGCGCTGTGAGTGGAGCGTCCAGAAAAGCGCTCCGTCGGTGTAAAGATGATTTGTTCTTCGTGCTGTGGCTCCAGTGTTGCTTCATCACGCTCTCTGGTTTCTACAGTTCCAGGAACTGGAGGTTGTGGAGGTGTCGCCCTCCTCTTCTTCAGTGCTGACTATTCCTTTCTGCTGTCCAGCATCAGTTTTAGAAACAGCGAGTGTCCCCACTGTCTATTTTTAAGTTCAGAACCGGTAAGAGGTTGGAGGGAACAGTGTTCTGGGGTTCTGTTTGGGTCCTCTGGGTTGGCCTGAGACTTGGTCACCCCTAGCTGTGCAGTACTAGCTCATTTTTCTCTCTTCCTCTCTGCCTGGCTCTCCCCTCTGTCTCTCTCTCCCAACCTGTCTCACTCTCTCCTCCTCTGCCCCTGTCTCTCTCTCCCCCTGTCCCTCTGTCTCTCTCTTCACTGTCTCCCTGTCTCTCTCTCCCCTGTCTCCCTGTCTCTCTTTCTCTCTCTCCCCTGTCTCCCTGTCTCTCTCTTTGTCTCTCTCTCCACTCTCTCTCCACTCTCTCTCCACTCTCTCCCTGTCTCTCTCTCTGTCTCTCTCTCCACTGTCTCCCTGTCTCTCTCCCTGTCTCTCTCTCCTCCTGTCTCTCTCTCTGTCTTTCTCTCCCTGTCTCTCTGTCTCTCTCTCCTCCTGTCTCTCTTCCCTCTCTCCCCTGTCTCCCTGTCTCTCTGTCTGTCTCTCATCCTGTCTCTCTGTCTCTCTCTCCCTCGTTCCCCTGTCTCCCTGTCTCTCTCTCCTCCTGTCTCTCTCCCCTGTTCCGCGGCGCACGCACTCGTCACATGACCGCGCTGCTGAAGGCACAGGACACAGTTTGCTGAGGGGAACTCTTGCAGGCGCGACTTCGCGACTGATCAGCGACGGATCTGATCTCCCGACCTGCGGCTGAAGTTGGGGTCGCGCGGCTGCCAGCTGTTGAAAGATCGATTTCATTTTTGACGTTCTTTTTAATTTTGGGATTTCCTCGCGTCTTTTAACCTCAACCGGCCGCACGACCATGTGTCAGTAGATCCGTTTGTTTTACTTGTCAAGAGGGACCGCTGTGAGGAGCTGGGGAGCCCGCACGGAGGACATGAGGTTCTGAGTCCGGGCGGCCCAGCGAGGGAAGATGCGCTGCTGGATCGTGGGGCTCTGCCTGAGTGTCCTGGCCGGGGCCAGAGACATCCCGGACCACCTGTGTCCTGCACCGGGTAAGACGCACTCCGTCGCTCCGAGCAGGAACCAGCCTGCGAGATTTCTAACAGCCGCTCGGTGAGCAGTTTCGAGAGCCGCCGCACAGTTTCGGCCTGTCAGCGGTACAGCTCGCACGACCCCTGTGCCCCTCCAGTCCGCTCACGGTGGAGGCGCTGGGAGCTTGTGTCGTACAGCGCACGGACAGGCGGCCTGATCGATAGGTTTGTGGATTGATAGATCTGTGAGTTGACTGTTAGGTTTGTTGTTAGGTTGATTGATTGATTGGTTGGTTGTTAGGTTTGTTGATTGATTGATCAGTTGATTGATTGATTGATTGATTGATTGGTTGTTGGGTTTGTTGATTGATTGATTGGTTGATTGATTGATCGGTTTTTTGGTTGATTGATGGGTTGGGTAGGTTGATTGATTGATTGGTTTTTTTGGGTTGATTGATTGATTGGTTGATTTTTAGGTTTGTTGATTGATTGATCAGTTGATTGATTGATCACTTTTTTAGTTGATTGATGGGTTGGTTAATTGATTGGTTGTTGGTCGTTAGGTTTGTTGAATGACTGATTGGCTGGTTAGTAGATTGATTGTTTGGTTGATCAGTTGCTTGATTGATTGATAAGTTGGTGAATTGATTGGCTGGTTGCTCAGCCTGGCGCGCAGGTTCAGCTGCAGCTACAGGTCCTGCGCTGACCTCAGGCCACTCTCACTCCTGCCGCTGAGGCTGCTGGGCTCCAGCCAGGTCACTGGGGCTCCTGCCTGTCCCTGGATGGGTCAGGGGGGCTCCTGTCAGGTCCTGGACAGGTCAGTAGGGGTCCTGCTTGTCCCTGGACTGGTCAGTGGGGGTCCTGTCAGGTCCTGGACTGGTCAGCAGGGGTCTGTGTGTTTCTGGGCGACCGGACGGAGTTTCTGATCCTGTATCCAGGAGCGGGAGAGCCACTCCGACCACAGCCCTTCACAGAGCCAGTACCTTTCTTCTGAGAAAATGAAGACTGTAAAAGCAGTAGAACTGATCCTTCTTCCGATCCCCCAGTTCTGAAAGATCTAGGAATCGAGTCTAATATCCGTAGTATTATTATTATTATTATTGCTGTTGTTGTTGTGATCATCATCAAACCCCTCCTCTGGTCAGGAAGGGTAGATCTCACGCACAATGTGAGGCATTCAGGCTTGCAGCATGTGGTCGAGGCTGCCGTTAATCGGGGTTGTTAATCCTGCGCCAGTCGCTCGGCTGCCCCTGAAGAAACTGCCCGAGGGTCCGGAGCTGTCCAGTGAATCTCCCACACTGAGAGAGGCTTTCAGACTGCTGATCCTCTGCTGGAGAGCGAGTGCACCATGTCCACTGTAGAAATGAGCTTTAACTGAAAGCTAATAATAATGACAAACTCAGAGTTTATTGTACTCCAAGTCTCATGTTTAGCAAATATTTCACAAAACCTCACAAAATGACAGGGTATTTACTGTGTATTATTATTATTATTATTATTATTATTATCATTATCAGTCCCTTACATATTTTCTTTAGAAACATATACAGCTGAGTGGGTGTAAAAGAATGAAAAGGCATCAACAGGAAGTAGAGAGGTACTGATGCTTCACAGGAACTCGTTTTTGCAGAAGGAATGGCGATGAGTCTGTCGCGCTTGTTGACATTTCCTTTAGAGAGAGCTGATCGAGCGCCGCAGGGTCGTAGTAACAGTCACGGGGGGCCGGGTCTGTGACAGCGGGCTCCCAGGAAGTCACAGACCCCAGGGCATCAGTGCCCAGTGAGCCCCCCCAGGGCGTCAGGAGTGAGCCCCCCTCCAGGGCAGCAGGAGTGAGCCCCCCCAGGGCAGCAGGAGTGAGCCCCCAGGGCATCAGTGCCCAGTGAGCCCCCCCAGGGCGTCAGGAGTGAGCCCCCCTCCAGGGCAGCAGGAGTGAGCCCCCCAGGGCAGCAGGAGTGAGCCCCCAGGGCATCAGTGCCCAGTGAGCCTCCCCAGGGCGTCAGGAGTGAGCCCCCCTCCAGGGCAGCAGGAGTGAGCCCCCCCCAGGGCGTCAGGAGTGAGCCCCCCTCCAGGGCAGCAGGAGTGAGACCCCAGGGTGGCAGGAGTGAGACCCCCCCCAGGGCATCAGGAGTGAAACCCCCCCAAGGCAGCAGGAGTGAGACCCCAGGGCATCAGGAGTGAGACCCCCCCAGGGCGGGGAGTTTGCCAGGTCAGCCTGCGGACTCTGAGACTCTGCCCTCCTGCCAGCCGGTACAACACTACACATTCCTTCACTGTGTTCCACTCCTTCATTAACTAACACAGGGGCCAGGGGCCAGGGGCCAGGAGTCTTTATTTCCTGCTGTACGGGCAGTAGAAATGTAGGTGAAATATGAATATATCCAGATTTGTATCTGTATAATGACTACTGGATCCTTTCAGTCTGTCCATCTCATTATCAATCTATTTCTAATTATCCATGTACGTCCATCGACCTCTACATCTGTCTGCTTAGCAATCCACTTACTGTGCAGTATCTCTTCCTTTTGGTCGAGCACTTTCTGTCTTTGCCTTCATGGCAATACACACTGTCAGAAAAAGCTCAGTGGTCTCCAGGCTGAGTGGAAATGTCACTGTGGGTGGGCCAGTGGCTCTTCCTGGTTAGCGACCCTGCTTGTGATCTCCAGAAGCCTCTCTGCTCTTGAAGTGAGGCAGTAACAGAGCCCACAGGAGTGGCCATCAGCCAGCACTGGGGTGTGATTTGGCAGTGGCACAGTCTCATGGTGGAATTAGAGGTGATGTCACTGCAGTGTGGCTGGAAGCAGCCGCTGGGTCTGATCGGAGGGAGTGTGGTCGCTATCGAGAGCCCACACTATCTTATCAGGGTGAACGTGATTCAGAGAGGAACCACATCTCTCGTCGCGCTCAGTCTGAAACGACACAACCACAGCACAGCCCCTGTGACTGAAAGCGAAATACTGCTGTTTGACTCATCCCTTATGTGGGCAAAAAAGTGTATAGTTGGTATTTTCTGTTTTGTTTCTATCTGTACATTCATTTCCAAGCTTTTTAACTTGACACATCTAAATCCATCCATTTCCAGTAACCTCTTTGTCCAGGACGGGGTCACAGTGAACCTTAGCCTAAACTGAATGGGAACACCACACACACACAGGTACAGTTTTACTCTGGGAGCCATCTAGAGAAAGCCGTCTTGACCACAGGGACAGCATTCACATCCACACAGAAGGTGCTTCAGTCCAGAATCGAACCCATGACCCACGGTTTGTAAGCCAGCACCACCAAGCTGCATGCCACTGTGCTGCACACAAAGCAACCTCTTGTTAAAAAACCAATTAACATACAAGCAATAACATGACAGCTCTACATATTGTAACTCTAGCTTCTGTAGGAGAAACACACTGATAATAAACTACTCAAACAAAACGGTAACTAGCAGCAGCAGCGGGTTTACAGTAAAAAATAAGAATTATATTCTCCTTTGTCATGTGTCCAAAACTATTAACATATAAGTAAAAACACATATATAAAAACATATTTTTAGTTTGATCATATTGATATCTGTAACAGATACAGTTAATCTGTAACAGAGACACAGATCACAGAGAGACTGGGGCCCCTTTACAGCTCTCTGTCTGTCCCAGACTGGCAGTGAGATTAATATCCTGACTCTATAAGGGCTGTGTCTCTATCTGTAACAGAGACACAGATCACAGTGAGACTGGGGCTCCTTTACAGCTCTCTGCCTGTCCCAGACTGGCAGTGAGATTAATATCCTGACTCTATAAGGGCTGTGTCTCTATCTGTAACAGAGACACAGATCACAGTACTCAATGTTTTATTCACTCTCCAGCCAAAATATCAGGGTCCCCTCCAGAGCAGCCTCTGAGTGTAGCAGGAGCAGTCGGGACAGGAAGAGGGCTTGTTCCCAAGGGTTCTGAAATATCTGAAGCCCCAAATCCATCCTGTTCTCCTAGCACAGGGGTGTCCAGCTCCAGATCTCCTGGTTCCAGGGAGACCCAATCCAGCAGATTGCTTACGGGTCCCCCAAAAATCATCCGTTTCCAAACACTAGAGAACGATTTTATTTTGTTCACTTACTGTGTGGAGGTGGTTTGACCAATTAAGAAGTTCACAGAAATTCACAGCTCATAATTCACAGCCCTGTACTCTTGTGGGCTTGTACGATTTGCTAGACTGGGGCTGGACACCCCTGGGTAACAGACTGCTGACTTCGGGGTGACCTGTGAGACATGCTGGGCTGGGATCCCCCAGATCCAGGGCTGGACTCCCCTGTTCTAGCAGCAAGAGGTGTGATGGTGTGTGTGGGGAGCGAACTGCATTCAGCTTATTCCCTGTCCCAGCTGTTTTCCGCCAGGAGTGTTCTGGCCAGGGGAAGGCAGGTCTCCGGGAGCCAGTCTCCTGCTCCGCAAGCCCAGCCCCTGCTGGCCCAGGGTGCTGACAGGTCTGGCCTGAGCTGTGATGATGTGTCAGGGTGTGGATGAGCGAAGAGAGAGAGGAGAGGAAGTGTGAGACTCGCTGCTGTTATGTAATCCAGCTGTGTTTATCAGCAGCACTGAACCGTGACCCCTGCTCCACACACACACTCACACACAGTAACACACACACACTCGCAGTAACACACACACACTCACTGCTCCACACACACACAGTAACACACACACTCACTGCTCCACACACACACACAGTAACACACACACACACTCGCTGCTCCACACACACACACAGTAACACACACACTCACACTCACTGCTCCACACACACACAGTAACACACACACACACACACTCGCTGCTCCACACACACACACAGTAACACACACACTCGCTGCTCCACACACACACACACAGTAACACACACACACACACTCGCTGCTCCCCACACACACTCACAGTAACACACACACACTCACAGTAACACACACACACACTCACAGTAACACACACACACTCGCTGCTCCACACACACACTCACAGTAACACACACACACAGTAACACACACACTCACTGCTCCACACACACACAGTAACACACACACTCGCTGCTCCACACACACACTCACAGTAACACACACTCACAGTAATACACACACTCGCTGCTCCACACACACACTCACAGTAACACACACACACTCGCTGCTCCACACACACACACTCACAGTAACACACACACTCACTGCTCCACACACACACACTCGCTGCTCCACACACAAACTCGCTGCTCCACACACACACTCACAGTAACGCACACACTCACTGCTCCACACACACACACTCGCTGCTCCACACACACATCACAGTAACGCAAACACTCACTGCTCCACACACACACTCACAGTAACACACACACACAGTAACACACACACTCACTGCTCCACACACACACACTCGCTGCTCCACACACACACTCACAGTAACACACACACACACTCATAGTAACACACACACTTGCTGCTCCACATACACACACTCGCTGCTCCACACACACACTCACAGTAACACACACACACACACTCATAGTAACACACACATTTGCTGCTCCACACACTGACCCACATGCACTGTAACACACACAGTGACACACTGACAGCTCTCTCACACACACTGACACAGCTCTCTCACACACACAGTTACACACACTAATTCACACAGTGACACACATTGTCTTCCATAAAAGACAGGACAGAAATCTAAACCCTCTCTCCCTCTTCTCCCTGACCCTGTGACCCCTTGACCTTCGCCCCCCTCCTTCCAGCCTCTTCCAGCCGTGTCAAGGTGGTGGCAGTAGGGAGTCAGGTGACGCTCAGCTGCTGGGGACAGATGACCATGAACGGAGTGGTCACTGCAGTGGACAGAGTGGACGCCACAGACAGAGGACGCAGAGACGCGGAGGACACTCTCAACAGTACAGGAGCCGCGGCCACAGCGGGCATGTGGGACTCTCTGGACAGAGGCAGAGTGGACGGAGGGGTCAGCGGCATCAATAAGACGGGTCTGGGCGCCAGTGTGGACGCCGTGAACGACACAGCCCGAGTGGACGCGGAGTACGACAGTGAGCGCTGGAACGCTGGGAATACGAGTGAGCAGGCGTCCGAGCTGGACAGCACGGAGAGTCCCGTCGAGGTGCAGGCCCTGAGACGGGTGACCCGGAGGGCAGAACAGCGCCACGTGTCCTGGGTGTGGAGGCTGAACGGAAAAACAGTGAGGGGGGCGAGAGGGGACACCCTGTCCCTGTCCTCTGTCCAGCTGTCCAGCTCTGGAAACTACACCTGTCACCGCGATGGACAGCTGGCCTTCACTGTCAACATCACGGTCGGAGGTGAGACAGACACTGGCCCACCAACAGTGACAGATTGACCCAGACACTGATGCACTGACGCACTGACACACTGACACACTGACGCACTGACGCACTGACACACTGATCCACTAACACTGACACACTGACTCAGACACTGACGCACTGATTCACTAACACTGACACACTGACGCACTGACACACTGACACACTGATCCACTAACACTGACACACTGACTCAGACACTGACGCACTGATTCACTAACACTGACACACTGACGCACTGACACACTGACACACTGATCCACTAACACTGACACACTGACTCAGACACTGACGCACTGATTCACTAACACTGACACACTGACGCACTGACACACTGACACACTGATCCACTAACACTGACACACTGACTCAGACACTGACGCACTGATTCACTAACACTGACACACTGACGCACTGACACACTGACACACTGATCCACTAACACTGACACACTGACTCAGACACTGACGCACTGATTCACTAACACTGACACACTGACGCACTGACACACTGATCCACTAACACTGACACCCTGACACACTGATCCACTAACACTGACACACTGACTCAGACACTGACGCACTGATCCACTAACACACTGATCCACTAACACTGACACACTGACGCACTGACACACTGATCCACTAACACTGACACACTGATCCACTGATCCTCTAACACTGACACACTGACACACTGATCCTCTAACACTGACACACTGATCCTCTAACACTGACACACTGACACACTGACACACTGATCCTCTAACACTGACACACTGACACACTGATCCACTGATCCTCTAACACTGACACACCGACACACTGACACACTGATCCTCTAACACTGACACACTGACACACTGATCCACTAACACTGACACACTGACACACTGATCCTCTAACACTGACACACTGACACACTGATCCACTGATCCTCTAACACTGACACACCGACACACTGACACACTGATCCTCTAACACTGACACACTGACACACTGATCCTCTAACACTGACACTCACAGACAGTGGCCAGCAGACACGCTGGCACACCGTGACGCGCTGCTCCTGCCTCTGTCTGTCGCAGTTGCCCCCGAGCGCCCCACGCTGTCGTGCAGCAGGAAGACGCCCCTGAGTAAGATCCGCTGCGGCTGGACGGCCACACGGCCCTCAACCCCTATTGCCCATTGCAGACTCATCTACAAGAAGGGGTGCGTAGCTCTGTCCCTGTACCCCTGTGTCCTTCTGTCCCTGTACCCCTGTGTCCTTCTGTCCCCGTACCCCTGTACCCTACTACCGTTCTGTCGCCGTCTTCCTGTACCCTGCACCCTGCACCCTGCACCCTGCACCCTGCACCCTGCACCCCTGTACCCCTGTACTGTTCTGTCTCTGTACCCCTGTACCCCAGTACTGTTCTGTCGCCGTCTTCCTGTACCCTGTACCCTGTACCCTGTACCCTGTACCCTGTACCCCTGTGTCCTTCTGTCCCTGTACCCCTGTACCCTACTACCGTTCTGTCGCCGTCTTCCTGTACCCTGTACCCTGTACCCTGTACCCTGTACCCCTGTACCCCAGTACTGTTCTGTCTCTGAACCCTTGTGCCCCTGTACCCCAGTACCCTTTTGTACTTCTGTCTCTGTACCCCCATGCTTCAATACCTTTTTGTTTCTGTGCCCCTGTACCCCAGTACTCTTCTATTTTTGTGTCCCCGTACCCCTATACCCCTGTCCCCCTGTACCCTTCTGTCTCTGTGCCCTGCTCCAGGCCCATGGGGAAGTACATGTTCCAGGCCTGCTCGTCGTCCAGCAGTCGTCGCTGCTGGTGTGTGCTGGACGTGGAGGAGGAGGGCAGTCTCTACTACCTGGCCTCCCTGTGTGCCTTTAACCCCGCTGGCGCCCAGACCAGCCCGCTCCTGAGGTTCAGCAGCGTGGAGATCAGTGAGTCTGGACCGCTGACCACTGACCGCTGACCGCTGACCGCACGCAGCACGTGCCCGCCTCACCCCCTCTCAGTCCTTCTCAGTCTTAGCTGGTCTGTTTCCCGATCTGTCTCGCTCTCTGCTGTCGGTCTCTTCTCTGATATCTGTCTGTCTCTCTCTCCGATATCACTGTCTCTCTGCTGTTTGTCTCTTATCTGATACTGTATGTCTGTCTCGCTCGCTCCAATATCTTTGTCTCTCTCTGATAGTCTGTCTCTCTCTCTGCTGTCTGTCTCTCTCCGATATCTCTGTCTCTCTGCTATCTCCCTCTCTGATGTCTGCCTCTTCTCTGATATCTGTCTGTCTCTCTCTCCGATATCACTGTCTCTCTGCTGTTTGTCTCTTATCTGATACTGTATGTCTGTCTCGCTCGCTCCGATATCTTTGTCTCTCTCTGATAGTCTGTCTCTCTCTCTGCTGTCTGTCTCTCTCCGATATCTCTGTCTCTCTGCTATCTCCCTCTCTGATGTCTGCCTCTTATCTGATATCTGTCTGTCTCTCTCTCTGATATCTGTCTGTCTCTCTCTGATCTCTCTCTATGTCGTTTCTCCTTTTTGATGTCTCCCATCCCCTTGTGCAGTCCCCATTGGTAAGCCTCCTACACGTTTGGGGGGAAAATGCTGCCATCTGTCCTAATGTCCTTTTCGTCGCTGTTGCCCCCTGTTCTGTTCTCCAGTTAAGCCAGATCCCCCCAGGAACGTGTCCGCGTGGGAAGAGGAGGGAAGCTCGTGCCGGCTCAGAGTGCGCTGGGCCTACCCCAGCACCTGGAAAAACCATTTCTACAAACTCAAGTTCGAGGTGCAATACCAGCCTGTCCTGGAGGGGGAGCAGCTCTCTGTGGTGAGTAATCACAGATGACACTAAATATGCAGCACTCAGCAGCTGCACAGAAGTTGAAGGCATGTAATCTCAGCATCAGATCCCATCTGAACTGGGTCATATTGCAGTCCAGAGGTCACTGGTCCAGTCTGGGTCACACTGTAACCCTACAGTCCAGAGATCACTGGTCCAGTCTGGGTCACACTGTAACCCCACAGTCCACAGATCACCGGTCCAGTCTGGCTCACACTGTAACCCTACAGTCCAGAGATCACTGGTCCAGTCTGGGTCACACTGTAACCCTACAGTCCAGAGATCACTGGTCCAGTCTGGGTCACACTGTAACCCTACAGCCCAGAGATCACTGGTCCAGTCTGGGTCACACTGTAACCCTACAGTCCAGAGATCACTGGTCCAGTCTGGGTCACACTGTAACCCTACAGTCCAGAGATCACTGGTCCAGTCTGGGTCACACTGTAACCCTACAGTCCAGAGATCACCGGTCCAGTCTGGGCCGGGTCACACTGTAACCCTACAGTCCAGAGGTCACTGGTCCAGTCTGGGTCACACTGTAACCCTACAGTCCAGAGATCACTGGTCCAGTCTGGGCTGGGTCACACTGTAACCCTACAGTCCAGAGATCGCTGGTCCAGTCTGGGCCGGGTCACACTGTAACCCTACAGTCCAGAGATCACTGGTCCAGTCTGGGTCACACTGTAACCCTACAGTCCAGAGATCACTGGTCCAGTCTGGGTCACACTGTAACCCTACAGTCCAGAGATCGCTGGTCCAGTCTGGGCCAGGTCACACTGTAACCCTACAGTCCAGAGATCACCGGTCCAGTCTGGGTCACACTGTAACCCTACAGTCCAGAGATCACTGGTCCAGTCTGGGCCAGGTCACACTGTAACCCTACAGTCCAGAGATCACTGGTCCAGTCTGGGTCACACTGTAACCCTACAGTCCAGAGATCACTGGTCCAGTCTGGGTCACACTGTAACCCTACACTCCAGAGGTCACTGGCCCAGTCTGGGTCACACTGTAACCCTACAGTCCAGAGGTCACTGGTCCAGTCTGGGCTGGGTCACACTGTAACCCTACAGTCCAGAGATCGCTGGTCCAGTCTGGGTCACACTGTAACCCTACAGTCCAGAGATCACTGGTCCAGTCTGGGTCACACTGTAACCCTACACTCCAGAGGTCACTGGTCCAGTCTGGGTCACACTGTAACCCTACAGTCCAGAGGTCACTGGTCCAGTCTGGGCCGGGTCACACTGTAACCCTACAGTCCAGAGATCGCTGGTCCAGTCTGGGTCACACTGTAACCCTACAGTCCAGAGATCACTGGTCCAGTCTGGGTCACACTGTAACCCTACAGTCCAGAGATCACTGGTCCAGTCTGGATCACACTGTAACCCTACAGTCCAGAGATCGCTGGTCCAGTCTGGGCCGGGTCACACTGTAACCCTACAGTCCAGAGATCACTGGTCCAGTCTGGGTCACACTGTAGCCCTACAGTCCAGAGATCGCTGGTCCAGTCTGGGTCACACTGTAACCCTACAGTCCAGAGATCACTGGTCCAGTCTGGGTCACACTGTAACCCTACAGTCCAGAGATTGCTGGTCCAGTCTGGGTCACACTGTAACCCTACAGTCCAGAGATCACTGGTCCAGTCTGGGTCACACTGTAACCCTACAGTCCAGAGATCACTGGTCCAGTCTGGGTCACACTGTAACCCTACAGTCCAGAGATCACTGGTCCAGTCTGGGCCGGGTCACACTGTAACCCTACAGTCCAGAGGTCACTGGTCCAGTCTGGGTCACACTGTAACCCTACAGTCCAGAGATCGCTGGTCCAGTCTGGGCCAGGTCACACTGTAACCCTACAGTCCAGAGATCACCGGTCCAGTCTGGGCTGGGTCACACTGTAACCCTACAGTCCAGAGATCACTGGTCCAGTCTGGGTCACACTGTAACCCTACAGTCCAGAGATCACTGGTCCAGTCTGGGCCAGGTCACACTGTAACCCTACAGTCCAGAGATCACTGGTCCAGTCTGGGCTGGGTCACACTGTAACCCTACAGTCCAGTGATCACTGGTCCAGTCTGGGTCACACTGTAACCCTACAGTCCAGAGATCACTGGTCCAGTCTGGGCCAGGTCACACTGTAACCCTACAGTCCAGAGATCACTGGTCCAGTCTGGGTCACACTGTAACCCTACAGTCCAGAGATCGCTGGTCCAGTCTGGGCCGGGTCACACTGTAACCCTACAGTCCAGAGATCACTGGTCCAGTCTGGGTCACACTGTAACCCTACAGTCCAGAGATCGCTGGTCCAGTCTGGGTCACACTGTAACCCTACAGTCCAGAGATCGCTGGTCCAGTCTGGGCCGGGTCACACTGTAACCCTACAGTCCAGAGATCACTGGTCCAGTCTGGGCCGGGTCACACTGTACCCCTACAGTCCAGAGATCACTGGTCCAGTCTGGGTCACACTGTAACCCTACAGTCCAGAGATCACTGGTCCAGTCTGGGTCACACTGTAACCCTACAGTCCAGAGATCACTGGTCCAGTCTGGGCCGGGTCGTACTGTAGCCCTACAGTCCAGAGATCGCTGGTCCGGTCTGGGCTGGGTCGTACTGTAACCCTACAGTCCATTAGTTCCAGTCTTGGCTCTTGTGTTATACTGTACTCCTGTAGCTCACAGGTAGGTAGTGTTAAGATATACAGCACTTGGTTCTCATAGACCTTCCACAGTTTCTACAGGTTTCTACAGCTGTCTGGGGTGAAGGTGCTGGGGTGGGGCTCTGTAGTCATTTCACCCCTCCTCTCCCCCACAGCAAGTGGTCAGCACCCAGAGCACAGGGTACACCATCACAGACGCCCTGCCTCACGTCTCCTATCTGGTGCGGGTTCGAGCCCGGGAGGAGTTCGACAACGGTCAGTGGAGCGACTGGAGCTCATCGGCGTACGGCCACACCTGGACAGGTAGGAGGCGTGGTCAGTTAGCCTGTCCTTTCTGGACAGTCAGGTCTACCTGTGTCCAGTTTGTATGTCCAGGCTGTGGTCACTGACCCTCTCCTCTTGGGACAGCCAGGTCTGTCTGTGTCCAGACTGTATGTCCAGGCTGTGGTCACTGAGCCTGTCCTCTCTGGACAGCCAGGTCTGTCTGTGTCCAGTGTGTATGTCCAGGCTGTGGTCACTGAGCCTGTCCTCTCTGGACAGCCAGGTCTGTCTGTGTCCAATCCGTATGTCCAGGCTGTGGTCACTGAGCCTGTCCTCTCTGGACAACCAGGTTTGTCTGTGTCCAGTGTGTATGTCCAGGCTGTGGTCACTGAGCCTGTCCTCTCTGGACAACCAGGTCTGTCTGCATCCAATCCGTATGTCCAGGCTATGGTCACTGAGCCTGTCCTTCAGGATCTGTTTCTCCTTGTTGTCTCCTGCCCAGCCCTGAGTCTGTCTCTGCCTGCTCTCAGGACTTGCCACAGCTGTGGGCTGTGTTTCTGGGACAGAGATGAGCTTTTCCATGACTGCGCACTCGTGGTCTCGCAGTGACTGTGCAGTGCCTCTCCACGCTCGGCTGAGTGGTTTTATGAGTAAAAATAAAACCAGCATCCGTTGACATCTGGCCCACCGCCACCAGCTCGCTAATCCCCCTCCCTCGCTGGCAGTCTCTCTGCCTCCCGTGTCTCCAGGGCGACCCTGCGCCACGCGTGGAGAGGCTGGGCAGCGTGGGCTTAGCGTGGTGCTGAGAGATACGGGAATGGGGCGTAATGGAAACGTCAGACTGTGTGCATGTGACTCTGCAGAGCCAGCAGCTGTGAAGACAGAGGTTTCCTCTCAGATGGGGATGGGGGGGGGGCACAGGATTCTGTTTGCTGGTGCCAGTGTAATCAAGGTAAAAGCACAGTACAGTGCAGTAAAGCCCAGTGAAATCAGGGTAAAGCACAGTACAGTGCAGTAAAGCTCAGTGAGATCATGGTAAAAGCACAGCACAGTAAAGCCCAGTGAGATCAGGGTAAAAGCACAGTACAGTGCAGTAAAGCCCAGTGAGATCAGGGTAAAAGCACAGTACAGAGCAGTAAAGCCCAGTGAGATCAGGGTAAAAGCACAGTACACAGCAGTAAAGTCCAGTGAGATTAGTGTAAAAGCACAGTACAGTACAGTAAAGCCCAGTGAGATCAGGGTAAAAGCACAGTACAGAGCAGTAACGTCCAGTGAGATTAGGGTAAAAGCACAGTACAGTACAGTAAAGCCCAGTGAGATCAGGGTGAAAGCGCAGTACAGTGCAGTAAAGCCCAGTGAGACTGTGGTAAAACCAGACTATATCATGCTACCTAGGAGTAGAGTTAATATTAGGGTCATTTTAGGTCAAGGGTAAGGTTAGATTGCAGGTTAACCCTAAGCTAAACCTGAGCCTATCTTTTACTAGAAGTGACCTTCATCAGCCCTTTTAATCAAGTAATCAATCAGTCGAGTAATTGAAGTGCTGGTTGGTTCTACGTCCTGGAGAAGCCCATCCTCACAGCCAACCATCAGACGAGGGGCCTCACTGACCCTCTGTGTCTTCTCTCAGCAGCTCCGGAGCCCAGCACACATCACAGCAAGGCTGCAGGCACGGACTCAGCGCTCGTCGTGAGTGTCATCACACCATCGTCATCATCACAGCTGTGGAGTAACTGTACAGACACTCAGTCCAGCTCCTTGTATCTTCACACTAACACTCCTTCATCATCCTTCATCATGCTACCTAGATCATCAGAGCTGTGGAGTAACTGTAAAGACACTCAGTCCAGCTCCTCTGTATCTTCACATGAACACTCCTTCATCATCATCAGAGCTGTAGAGTAACTGTACAGACACTCAGTCCAGCTCCTCTGTATCTTCACACTAACACTCCTTCATCATCATCAGAGCTGTAGAGTAACTGTACAGACACTCAGTCCAGCTCCTCTGTATCTTCACATGAACACTCCTTCATCATCATCAGAGCTGTAGAGTCACTGTACAGACACTCAGTCCAGCTCCTCTGTATCTTCACACTAACACTCCTTCATCATCATCAGAGCTGTAGAGTCACTGTACAGACACTCAGTCCAGCTCCTCTGTATCTTCACATTAACACTCCTTCATCATCATCAGAGCTGTAGAGTAACTGTATAGAAGCGGTCTGACTCTGTCTCGGTGTGCAGTGTGTAACTCAGTCTCTCTCTCAGTCCACTGTGAGCTTGGCCAAGGATCCAGATGTCTTCCTGCTTGAGGGCTCTGGTATGTACGAGGACCCCCCACCAGGTGAGTGTATCTTGACACCCCCTAAACTAGTTGCATGCTTGCCATTCTGTCTAACTGTCGCCCTGCTGTCCCGCTGTCTGTCTGACTGTCTCCTTGCTCTGTTATGGGAAGTCAAATATAACTCTGCTATAGCCATTAAGATGTTCTTCTGACTTCATTTGTTTAATTTAGCAGACTGAGCGACAATTGTGTAACACAGCTGTGTTTGCTGTGTGTGTGCATGGTCACAGAGTGAGTGTGTGTGTATTTGCAGGGTTACAGGGTCTGGGTGAGTTTGTATGTGTGTATATGTGCATGTGTGAACATGTGTGTGAGTATGTGTATATGTGCATGTTTATACGTTTGTGAGTGTTTGTGCATGTGTGTACGTGTGACTATGTGCATATATGAATGTGTGTGATTGTGAGTGTGTGTAGATTCGTGTGAGTATGTGTAGATGCGTGAATATACATGTGTATGAATGTGTGTAGATATGTGTGTATATGTCTATCAATGTGTGAAGATGTGTGAGTGTGTATATGTGCATGAGTGTGTGTATATGTGGCTAGATGTGTGTGAGTGTCTGTACAGTAATTCTTTTCAGACAAATATTTTGATGCGCTGAGATATATTTTCTGCTTAAATGAGAGTTAGGTTGCAGTGAAGAAAATCTGAGCCCTAACCCTAACTGCCCAAACCCTTAGCTAGGGTTAGGGTTAGCATTATTAGAAAACATAGAGGATGTTTGATGGCGTGGCTGTGTTTTAGGACAGAAGTGAAATGTAGGAAAAGTGTTATTTTAATGTTCTCTGCACATTTTTTTTCATGCATATATGGCTCTATATACTGCATTGCCCTAAATGGGGATGTTGTCTAAATCCCCGAAAAGCAAAAGATTGAAAGAAAGTGTTTAAATGTCTCATTCTGTTGCATTTGGCATTTTATGCACTGGCATTTTAATAGGTGTAGCTAAAATTCATTGAGTTTTCCAGACTCTTAAGCTATTTAACGCTGATACCATGCTCATGGAGAGCACCATTCCACACGAAATTTGCAATAACAGAATTCTTGTCAAAAAATGAAATTGTACCATAGTTGATACATTTTGTTTGTTGTGGGAAGGCTGCTAAATCTTTTCAGATTAATATTTTGATGCCCTGAGTTATATTTTCTGCTTAAATGAGTGTTAGGTTGCATTGAAGAAAATCTGAGCCCTAACCCAAACTGCCCAAACCCTTAGCTAGGGTTAGGGTTAGCATTATTAGAAAACATAGAGGATGTTTGATGGCATGGCTGTGTTTTAGGACAGAAGTGAAATGTAGGAAAAGTGTTATTTTAATGTTCTCTGCACATTTTTTTTTCTTGCATATATGGCTCTATATACTGCATTGCCCTAAATGGGGATGTTGTCTAAATCCCCGAAAAGCAAAAGATTGAAAGAAAGTGTTTAAATGTCTCATTCTGTTGCATTTGGCATTGAATGCACTGGCATTTTAATAGGTGTAGCTAAAATTTATTGAATTTCCCAGACTCTTAAGCTATTTAACGCTTATACCATGCTCATGGAGAGCACCATTCCACACAAAATTTCCAATAACAGAATTCTTGTCAAAAAATGAAATTGTTTCACAGTTGATACATTTTGTTTGTTGTGGCAAGGCTGCTAAGTCTTTTCAGATTAATACTTTGATGCCCTGAGTTATATTTTCTGTTTAAATGAGTGTTAGGTTGCATTGAAGAAAATCTGAGCTCTAACCCTAACTGCCCAAACCCTTAGCTAGGGTTAGGGTTAGCATTATTAGAAAACATAGAGGATGTTTGATGGCATGGCTGTGGTTTAGGACAGAAGTGAAATGTAGGAAAAGTGTTATTTTAATGTTCTCTGCACATTTTTTTTCTTGCATATATGGCTCTATATACTGCATTGCCCTAAATGGGGATGTTGTCTAAATCCCCGAAAAGCAAAAGATTGAAAGAAAGTGTTTAAATGTCTCATTCTGTTGCATTTGGCATTGAATGCACTGGCATTTTAACAGGTGTAGCTAAAATTTATTGAGTTTCCTAGACTCTTAAGCTATTTAACGCTGATACCATGCTCATGGAGAGCACCATTCCACACGTAATTTGCAATAACAGAATTCTTGTCAAGAAGTGAAATTGTTTCACAGTTGATACATTTTGTTTGTTGTGGAAAGGCTGCTAAGTCTTTTCAGATTAATACTTTGATGCCCTGGGTTATATTTTCTGCTTACATGAGAGTTAGGTTGCATTGAAGAAAATCTGAGCCCTAACCCTAACTACCCAAACCCTTAGCTAGGGTTAGGGTTAGCATTATTAGAAAACATAGAGGATGTTTGATGGCATGGCTGTGTTTTAGGACAGAAGTGAAATGTAGGAAAAGTGTTATTTTAATGTTCTCTGCACATTTTTTTTCTTCCATATATGGCTCTATATACTGCATTGCCCTTAATGGGGATGTTGTCTAAATCCCCGAAAGGCAAAAGATTGAAAGAAAGTGTTTAAATGTCTCATTCTGTTGCATTTGGCATTGAATGCAGTGGCATTTTAATAGGTGTAGCTAAAATTCATTGAGTTTTCCAGACTCTTAAGCTATTTAACGCTGATACCATGCTCATGGAGAGCACCATTCCACACAATATTTCCAATAACAGAATACTTGTCAAAAAATGAAATTGTTTCACATTTGATACATTTTGTTAGTTGTGGCAAGGCTGCTAAGGCCTTTCAGACTATTATTGTGATGCCCTGGGTTATATTTTCTGCTTAAATGAGAGTTAGGTTGCAGTGAAGAAAATCTGAGCCCTAACCCTAACTGCCCAAACCCTTAGCTAGGGTTAGGGTTAGCATTATTAGAAAACATAGAGGATGTTTGATGGCATGGCTGTGTTTTAGGACAGAAGTGAAATGTAGGAAAAGTGTTATTTTAATGTTCTCTGCACATTTTTTTTCTTCCATATATGGCTCTATATACTGCATTGCCCAAAATGGGGATATTGTCTAAATCCCCGAAAAGCAAAAGATTGAAAGAAAGTGTTTAAATGTCTCATTCTGTTGCATTTGGCATTGAATGCAGTGGCATTTTAATAGGTGTAGCTAAAATTAATTGAGTTTTCCAGACTCTTAAGATATTTAACGCTGATAACATGCTCATGGAGAGCACCATTCCACACAATATTTCCAATAACAGAATTCTCGTCAAAAAATGAAATTATACCACAGTTGATACATTTTCTTTGTTGTGGCAAGGCTGCTAAGTCTTTTCAGATTAATACTTTGATGCCCTGGGTTATATTTTCTGCTTAAATGAGAGTTAGGTTGCATTGAGGAAAATCTGAGCCCTAACCCTAACTGCCCAAACCCTTAGCTAGGGTTAGGGTTAGCATTATTAGAAAACATAGAGGATGTTTGATGGTATGGCTGTGTTTTAGGACAGAAGTGAAATGTAGGAAAAGTGTTATTTTAATGTTCTCTGTACATTTTTTTTCTTGCATATATGGCTCTATATACTGCATTGCCCTTAATGGGGATGTTGTCTAAATCCCCGAAAAGCAAAAGATTGAAAGAAAGTGTTTAAATGTCTCATTCTGTTGCATTTGGCATTGAATGCAGTGGCATTTTAATAGGTGTAGCTAAAATTTATTGGGTTTTCCAGACTCTTAAGCTATTTAACGCTGATACCATGCTCATGGAGAGCACCATTCCACACGAAATTTGCAATAACAGCATACTTGTCAAAAAGTGAAATTGTATCACTGTTGATACATTTTGTTTGTTGTGGCAAGGCTGCTAAGTCATTCCAGACTAATACTTTGATGCCCTGGGTTATATTTTCTGCTTAAATGAGAGTTAGGTTGCATTGAAGAAAATCTGAACCCTAACCCTAACTACCCAAACCCTTAGCTAGGGTTAGGGTTAGCATTATTAGAAAACATAGAGGATGTTTGATGGTATGGCTGTATTTTAGGACAGAAGTGAAATGTAGGAAAAGTATTATTTTAATGTTCTCTGTACATTTTTTTTTCTTGCATATATGGCTCTATATACTGCATTGCCCTTAATGGGGATGTTGTCTAAATCCCTGAAAGGCAAAAGATTGAAAGAAAGTGTTTAAATGTCTCATTCTGTTGCATTTGGCATTGAATTCAGTGGCATTTTAACAGGTGTAGCTAAAATTTATTGGGTTTTCCAGACTCTTAAGCTATTTAACGCTGATACCATGCTCATGGAGAGCACCATTCCACACGAAATTTGCAATAACAGCATACTTGTCAAAAAGTGAAATTCTACCACGTTTGATACATTTTGTTTGTTGTGGCAAGGCTGCTAAGGCCTTTCAGACTATTATTTTGATGTCCTGGGTTATATTTTCTGCTTAAATCAGAGTTAGGTTGCATTGAAGAAAATCTGAGCCCTAACCCTAACTGCCCAAACCCTTAGCTAGGGTTAGGGTTAGCATTATTAGAAAACATAGAGGATGTTTGATGGCATGGCTGTGTTTTAGGACAGAAGTGAAATGTAGGAAAAGTTTTATTTTAATGTTCTCTGCACATTTTTTTTTCTTGCATATATGGCTCTATATACTGCATTGCCCTAAATGGGGATGTTGTCTAAATCCCCGAAAAGCAAAAGATTGAAAGAAAGTGTTTAAATGTCTCATTCTGTTGCATTTGGCATTGAATGCACTGGCATTTTAATAGGTGTAGCTAAAATTTATTGAGTTTTCCAGACTCTTAAGCTATTTAACGCTGATACCATGCTCATGGAGAGCACCATTCCACACAAAATTTCCAATAACAGAATTCTTGTCAAAAAATGAAATTGTACCACAGTTGATACATTTTGTTTGTTGTGGCAAGGCTGCTAAGTCATTCCAGACTAATATTTTGATGCCCTGGGTTATATTTTCTGCTTAAATGAGAGTTAGGTTGCAGTGAAGAAAATCTGAGCCCTAACCCTAACTGCCCAAACCCTTAGCTAGGGTTAGGGTTAGCATTATTAGAAAACATAGAGGATGTTTGATGGCATGGCTGTGTTTTAGGACAGAAGTGAAATGTAGGAAAAGTGTTATTTTAATGTTCTCTGCACATTTGTTTTTTCTTGCATATATGGCTCTATATACTGCATTGCCCTCAATGGGGATATTGTCTAAATCCCCAAAAGGCAAAAGATTGAAAGAAAGTGTTTAAATGTCTCAATCTGTTGCATTTGGCATTGAATGCACTGGCATTGAATGCACTGGCATTTTAAGAGGTGCAGCTAAACTTTTTTGGGTTTTCCAGACTCTTCAGCTATTTAACGCTGATACCATGCTCATGGAGAGCACCATTCCACACAAAAGTTGCAATAACAGAATACTTCTCAAAAAATGAAATTGTTTCAAAGTTGATACATTTTGTTAGTTGTGGCAAGGCTGCTAAGGCCTTTCAGACTATTATTTTGATGCCCTGGGTTATATTTTCTGCTTAAATGAGAGTTAGGTTGCATTGAGGAAAATCTGAGCCCTAACCCTAACTGCCCAAACCCTTAGCTAGGGTTAGGGTTAGCATTATTAGAAAACATAGAGGATGTTTGATGGCATAGCTGTGTTTTAGGACAGAAGTGAAATGTAGGAAAAGTGTTATTTTAATGTTCTCTGCACATTTTGTTTTCTTGCATATATGGCTCTATATACTGCATTGCTCTAAATGGGGATATTGTCTAAATCCCCGAAAAGCAAAAGATTGAAAGAAAGTGTTTTAAAGTCTCATTCTGTTGCATTTGGCATTGAATGCACTGGCATTTTAATAGGTGTAGCTAAAATTTATTGAGTTTTCCAGACTCTTAAGCTATTTAACGCTGATACCATGCTCATGGAGAGCACCATTCCACACAAAATTTCCAATAACAGAATTCTTGTCAAAAAGTGAAATTGTATCACTGTTGATACATTTTGTTTGTTGTGGCAAGGCTGCTAAGTCATTCCAGACTAATACTTTGATGCCCTGGGTTATATTTTCTGCTTCAATGAGAGTTAGGTTGCAGTGAAGAAAATCTGAGCCCTAACCCTAACTGCCCAAACCCTTAGCTAGGGTTAGGGTTAGCATTATTAGAAAACATAGAGGATGTTTGATGGCATGGCTGTGTTTTAGGACAGAAGTGAAATGTAGGAAAAGTGTTATTTTAATGTTCTCTGCACATTTTTTTTTCTTGCATATATGGCTCTATATACTGCATTACCCTAAATGGGGATATTGTCTAAATCCCCGAAAGGCAAAAGATTTAAAGAAAGTGTTTAAATGTCTCAATCTGTTGCATTTGGCATTGAATGCAGTGGCATTTTAAGAGGTGCAGCTAAACTTTTTTGGGTTTTCCAGACTCTTAAGGTATTTAACGCTGATACCATGCTCATGGAGAGCACCATTCCACACAAAATTTGCAATAACAGAATACTTGTCAAAAAATGAAATTGTTTCACATTTGATACATTTTGTTAGTTGTGGCAAGGCTGCTAAGGCCTTTCAGACTATTATTTTGATGCCCTGGGTTATATTTTCTGCTTAAATGAGAGTTAGGTTGCATTGAAGAAAATCTGAACCCTAACCCTAAGTGCCCAAACCCTTAGCTAGGGTTAGGGTTAGCATTATTAGAAAACAAAGAGGATGTTTGATGGTATGGCTGTGTTTTAGGACAGAAGTGAAATGTAGGAAAAGTGTTATTTTAATGTTCTCTGCACATTTTTTTTTCTTGCATATATGGCTCTATATACTGCATTGCCCTAAATGGGGATGTTGTCTAAATCCCCGAAAGGCAAAAGATTGAAAGAAAGTGTTTAAATGTCTCATTCTGTTGCATTTGGCATTGAATGCAGTGGCATTTTAATAGGTGTAGCTAAAATTAATTGTGTTTTTCAGACTCTTAAGATATTTAACGCTGATAACATGCTCATGGAGAGCACCATTCCACACAATATTTCCAATAACAGAATTCTTGTCAAAAAATGAAATTGTACCACAGTTGATACATTTTCTTTGTTGTGGCAAGGCTGCTAAGTCATTCCAGACTAATACTTTGATGCCCTGGGTTATATTTTCTGCTTAAATGAGAGTTAGGTTGCAGTGAAGAAAATCTGAGCCCTAACCCTAACTGCCCAAACCCTTAGCTAGGGTTAGGGTTAGCATTATTAGAAAACATAGAGGATGTTTGATGGCATGGCTGTGTTTTAGGACAGAAGTGAAATGTAGGAAAAGTGTTATTTTAATGTTCTCTGCACATTTTTTTTTTTGCATATATGGCTCTATATACTGCATTGCCCTTAATGGGGATGTTGTCTAAATCCCTGAAAGGCAAAAGATTGAAAGAAAGTGTTTAAATGTCTCAATCTGTTGCATTTGGCATTGAATGCACTGGCATTTTAAGAGGTGCAGCTAAACTTTTTTGGGTTTTCCAGACTCTTCAGCTATTTAACGCTGATACCATGCTCATGGAGAGCACCATTCCACACAAAATTTGCAATAACAGAATACTTGTCAAAAAATGAAATTGTTTCACATTTGATACATTTTGTTAGTTGTGGCAAGGCTGCTAAGGCCTTTCAGACTATTATTGTGATGCCCTGGGTTATATTTTCTGCTTAAATGAGAGTTAGGTTGCAGTGAAGAAAATCTGAGCCCTAACCCTAACTGCCCAAACCCTTAGCTAGGGTTAGGGTTAGCATTATTAGAAAACATAGAGGATGTTTGATGGCATGGCTGTGTTTTAGGACAGAAGTGAAATGTAGGAAAAGTGTTATTTTAATGTTCTCTGTTCATTTTTTTTTCTTGCATATATGGCTCTATATACTACATTGCCCTTAATGGGGATGTTGTTCAAATCCCTGAAAGGCAAAAGATTGAAAGAGAGTGTTTAAATGTCTCATTCTGTTGCATTTGGCATTGAATGCAGTGGCATTTTAATAGGTGTAGCTAAAATTTATTGGGTTTTCCAGACTCTTAAGCTATTTAACGCTGATAGCATGCTCCTGGAGAGCACCATTCCACACGAAATTTGCAATAACAGCATACTTGTCAAAAACTGAAATTGTACCACGTTTGATACATTTTGTTTGTTGTGGCAAGGCTGCTAAGTCTTTTCAGATTAATATTTTGATGCCCTGAGTTATATTTTCTGCTTAAATGAGTGTTAGGTTGCCTTGAGGAAAATCTGAGCCCTAAACCTAACTGCCCAAACCCTTAGCTAGGGTTAGGGTTAGCATTATTAGAAAACATAGAGGATGTTTGATGGTATGGTTGTGTTTTAGGACAGAAGTGAAATGTAGGAAAAGTGTTATTTTAATGTTCTCTGCACATTTTTTTTTCTTGCATATATGGCTCTATATACTGCATTGCCCTAAATGGGGATGTTGTCTAAATCCCTGAAAGGCAAAAGATTGAAAGAAAGTGTTTAAATGTCTCATTCTGTTGCATTTGGATTTGAATGCAGTGGCATTTTAATAAGTGTAGCTAAAATTTATTGAGTTTTCCAGACTCTGAAGCTATTTAACGCTGATACCATGCTCATGGAGAGCACCATTCCACACGAAATTTGCAATAACAGCATACTTGTCAAAAAGTGAAATTGTACCACAGTTGATACATTTTGTTTGTTTTGGCAAGGCTGCTAAGTCATTCCAGACTAATACTTTGATGCCCTGGGTTATATTTTCTGCTTAAATGAGAGTTAGGTTGCATTGAAGAAAATCTGAGCCCTAACCCTAACTGCCCAAACCCTTAGCTAGGGTTAGGGTTAGCATTATTAGAAAACATAGAGGATGTTTGATGGCATGGCTGTGTTTTAGGACAGACGTGAAATGTAGGAAAAGTGTTATTTTAATGTTCTCTGCACATTTTTTTTTTCTTGCATATATGGCTCTATATACTGCATTACCCTAAATGGGGATATTGTCTAAATCCCCGAAAGGCAAAAGATTGAAAGAAAGTGTTTAAATGTCTCAATCTGTTGCATTTGGCATTGAATGCAGTGGCATTTTAAGAGGTGCAGCTAAACTTTTTTGGGTTTTCCAGACTCTTCAGCTATTTAACGCTGATACCATGCTCATGGAGAGCACCATTCCACACAAAATTTGCAATAACAGAATTCTTGTCAAAAAATGAAATTGTTTCACATTTGATACATTTTGTTAGTTGTGGCAAGGCTGCTAAGGCCTTTCAGACTATTATTTTGATGCCCTGGGTTATATTTTCTGCTTAAATGAGAGTTAGGTTGCATTGAAGAAAATCTGAACCCTAACCCTAAGTGCCCAAACCCTTACCTAGGGTTAGGGTTAGCATTATTAGAAAACAAAGAGGATGTTTGATGGTATGGCTGTGTTTTAGGACAGAAGTGAAATGTAGGAAAAGTGTTATTTTAATGTTCTCTGCACATTTTTTTTTCTTGCATATATGACTCTATATACTGCATTGCCCTAAATGGGGATGTTCTCTAAATCCCCTAAAAGCAAAAGATTGAAAGAAAGTGTTTAAATGTCTCATTCTGTTGCATTTGGCATTGAATGCAGTGGCATTTTAACAGGTGTAGCTAAAATTTATTGAGTTTTCCCGACTCTTAAGGTATTTAACGCTGATAACATGCTCATGGAGAGCACCATTCCACACAATATTTCCAATAACAGAATTCTCGTCAAAAAATGAAATTGTACCACAGTTGATACATTTTTTTAGTTGTGGCAAGGCTGCTAAGTCTTTTCAGATTAATACTTTGATGCCCTGGGTTATATTTTCTGCTTAAATGAGCGTTAGGTTGCATTGAAGAAAATCTGAACCCTAACCCTAACTACCCAAACCCTTAGCTAGGGTTAGGGTTAGCATTATTAGAAAACATAGAGGATGTTTGATGGTATGGCTGTGTTTTAGGACAGAAGTGAAATGTAGGAAAAGTGTTATTTTAATGTTCTCTGTACATTTTTTTTCTTGCATATATGGCTCTATATACTGCATTGCCCTTAATGGGGATGTTGTCTAAATCCCGGAAAGGCAAAAGATTGAAAGAAAGTGTTTAAATGTCTCATTCTGTTGCATTTGGCATTGAATTCAGTGGCATTTTAATAGGTGTAGCTGAAATTTATTGGGTTTTCCAGACTCTTAAGCTATTTAACGCTGATACCATGCTCATGGAGAGCACCATTCCACACGAAATTTGCAATAACAGCATACTTGTCAAAAAGTGAAATTCTACCACGTTTGATACATTTTGTTTGTTGTGGCAAGGCTGCTAAGTCTTTCCAGACTAATACTTTGATGCCCTGGGTTATATTTTCTGCTTAAATGAGAGTTAGGTTGCATTGAAGAAAATCTGAGCCCTAACCCTAACTGCCCAAACCCTTAGCTAGGGTTAGGGTTAGCATTATTAGAAAACATAGAGGATGTTTGATGGCATGGCTGTGTTTTAGGACAGAAGTGAAATGTGGGAAAAGTGTTATTTTAATGTTCTCTGCACATTTTATTTTCTTGCATATATGGCTTTATATACTGCATTGCCCTAAATGGGGATGTTGTCAAAATCTCCGAAAAGCAAAAGATTGAAAGAAAGTGTTTAAATGTCTCATTCTGTTGCATTTGGCATTGAATGTAGTGGCATTTTAATAGGTGTAGCTAAAATTTATTGAGGTTTCCAGACTCTTAAGGTATTTAACGCTGATACCGTGCTCATGGAGAGCACCATTCCACACAAAATTTCCAATAACAGAATTCTTGTCAAAAAATGAAATTGTACCACATTTGATACATTTTGTTTGTTGTGGCAAGGCTGCTAAGTCTTTCCAGACTAATACTTTGATTCCCTGGGTTATATTTTCTGCTTAAATGAGAGTTAGGTTGCATTGAGGAATATCTGAACCCTAACCCTAACTGCCCAAACCCTTAGCTAGGGTTAGGGTTAGCATTATTAGAAAACATAGAGGATGTTTGATGGCATGGTTTTGTTTTAGGACAGAAGTGAAATGTAGGAAAAGTGTTATTTTAATGTTCTCTGCACATTTTTTTTTCTTGCATATATGGCTCTATATACTGCATTGCCCTAAATGGGGATGTTGTCTAAATCCCCGAAAGGCAAAAGATTGAAAGAAAGTGTTTAAATGTCTCATTCTGTTGCATTTGGCATTGAATGCAGTGGCATTTTAATAGGTGTAGCTAAAATTAATTGAGTTTTCCAGACTCTTAAGATATTTAACGCTGATAACATGCTCATGGAGAGCACCATTCCACACAGTATTTCCAATAACAAAATTCTTGTCAAAAAATGAAATTGTACCACAGTTGATACATTTTCTTTGTTGTGGCAAGGCTGCTAAGTCTTTTCAGATTAATACTTTGATGCCCTGGGTTATATTTTCTGCTTAAATGAGCGTTAGGTTGCATTGAAGAAAATCTGAACCCTAACCCTAACTACCCAAACCCTTAGCTAGGGTTAGGGTTAGCATTATTAGAAAACATAGAGGATGTTTGATGGTATGGCTGTGTTTTAGGACAGAAGTGAAATGTAGGAAAAGTGTTATTTTAATGTTCTCTGCACATTTTTTTTTCTTGCATATATGGCTCTATATATTGCATTGCCCTAAATGGGGATGTTGTCTACAGTAAATCCCCGAAAAGCAAAAGATTGAAAGAAAGTGTTTAAATGTCTCATTCTGTTGCATTTGGCATTGAATGCACTTTCATTTTAACAGGTGTAGCTAATCTTTATTGGGTTTTCCAGACTCTTAAGCTATTTAACGCTGATACCATGCTCATGGAGAGCACCATTCCACACGAAATTTGCAATAACAGCATACTTGTCAAAAAGTGAAATTGTACCACAGCTGATACATTTTGTTAGTTGTGGCAAGGCTGCTAAGGCCTTTCAGACTATTATTTTGATGCCCTGGGTTATATTTTCTGCTTAAATGAGAGTTAGGTTGCATTGAAGAAAATCTGAGCCCTAACCCTAACTGCCCAAACCCTTAGCTAGGGTTAGGGTTAGCATTATTAGAAAACATAGAGGATGTTTGATGGCATGGCTGTGTTTTAGGACAGAAGTGAAATGTAGGAAAAGTTTTATTTTAATGTTCTCTGCACATTTTTTTTTCTTGCATATATGGCTCTATATACTGCATTGCCCTAAATGGGGATGTTGTCTAAATCCCCGAAAAGCAAAAGATTGAAAGAAAGTGTTTAAATGTCTCATTCTGTTGCATTTGGCATTGAATGCACTGGCATTTTAATAGGTGTAGCTAAAATTTATTGAGTTTTCCAGACTCTTAAGCTATTTAACGCTGATACCATGCTCATGGAGAGCACCATTCCACACAAAATTTCCAATAACAGAATTCTTGTCAAAAAATGAAATTGTACCACAGTTGATACATTTTGTTAGTTGTGTCAAGGCTGCTAAGTCATTCCAGACTAATATTTTGATGCCCTGGGTTATATTTTCTGCTTAAATGAGAGTTAGGTTGCATTGAAGAAAATCTGAGCCCTAACCCTAACTGCCCAAACCCTTAGCTAGGGTTAGGGTTAGATTTATTAGAAAACATAGAGGATGTTTGATGGCATGGCTGTGTTTTAGGACAGAAGTGAAATGTAGGAAAAGTGTTATTTTAATGTTCTCTGCACATTTTTTTTTCTTGCATATATGGCTCTATATACTGCATTGCCCTAAATGGGGATATTGTCTAAATCCCCAAAAGGCAAAAGATTGAAAGAAAGTGTTTAAATGTCTCAATCTGTTGCATTTGGCATTGAATGCACTGGCATTGAATGCACTGGCATTTTAAGAGGTGCAGCTAAACTTTTTTGGGTTTTCCAGACTCTTCAGCTATTTAACGCTGATACCATGCTCATGGAGAGCACCATTCCACACAAAAGTTGCAATAACAGAATACTTCTCAAAAAATGAAATTGTTTCAAAGTTGATACATTTTGTTAGTTGTGGCAAGGCTGCTAAGGCCTTTCAGACTATTATTTTGATGCCCTGGGTTATATTTTCTGCTTAAATGAGAGTTAGGTTGCATTGAGGAAAATCTGAGCCCTAACCCTAACTGCCCAAACCCTTAGCTAGGGTTAGGGTTAGCATTATTAGAAAACATAGAGGATTTTTGATGGCATGGCTGTGTTTTAGGACAGAAGTGAAATGTAGGAAAAGTGTTATTTTAATGTTCTCTGCACATTTTTTTTTCTTGCATATATGGCTCTACATACTGCATTGCCCTAAATAGAGATGTTGTCTAAATCTCCGATAAGCAAAAGATTGAAAGAAAGTGTTTAAATGTCTCAATCTGTTGCATTTGGCATTGAATGCAGTGGCATTTTAAGAGGTGCAGCTAAACTTTTTTGGGTTTTCCAGACTCTTAAGGTATTTAACGCTGATACCATGCTCATGGAGAGCACCATTCCACACAAAATTTGCAATAACAGAATACTTGTCAAAAAATGAAATTGTTTCACATTTGATACATTTTGTTAGTTGTGGCAAGGCTGCTAAGGCCTTTCAGACTATTATTTTGATGCCCTGGGTTATATTTTCTGCTCAAATGAGAGTTAGGTTGTTTTGAAGAAAATCTGAGCCCTAACCCTAACTGCCCAAACCCTTAGCTAGGGTTAGGGTTAGCATTATTAGAAAACATAGAGGATGTTTGATGGCATGGCTGTGTTTTAGGACAGAAGTGAAATGTAGGAAAAGTTTTATTTTAATGTTCTCTGCACTTTTTTTTTTCTTGCATATATGGCTCTATATACTACATTGCCCTAAATGGGGATATTGTCTAAATCCCCGAAAGGCAAAAGATTGAAAGAAAGTGTTTAAATGTCTCATTCTGTTGCATTTGGCATTGAATGCAGTGGCATTTTAATAGGTGTAGCTAAAATTAATTGTGTTTTTCAGACTCTTAAGATATTTAACGCTGATAACATGCTCATGGAGAGCACCATTCCACACAATATTTCCAATAACAGAATTCTTGTCAAAAAATGAAATTGTACCACGTTTGATACATTTTCTTTGTTGTGGCAAGGCTGCTAAGTCATTCCAGACTAATACTTTGATGCCCTGGGTTATATTTTCTGCTTAAATGAGAGTTAGGTTGCAGTGAAGAAAATCTGAGCCCTAACCCTAACTGCCCAAACCCTTAGCTAGGGTTAGGGTTAGCATTATTAGAAAACATAGAGGATGTTTGATGGCATGGCTGTGTTTTAGGACAGAAGTGAAATGTAGGAAAAGTTTTATTTTAATGTTCTCTGCACATTTTTTTTTCTTGCATATATGGCTCTATATACTGCATTGCCCTAAATGGGGATGTTGTCTAAATCCCCGAAAAGCAAAAGATTGAAAGAAAGTGTTTAAATGTCTCATTCTGTTGCATTTGGCATTGAATGCACTGGCATTTTAATAGGTGTAGCTAAAATTTATTGAGTTTTCCAGACTCTTAAGCTATTTAACGCTGATACCATGCTCATGGAGAGCACCATTCCACACAAAATTTCCAATAACAGAATTCTTGTCAAAAAATGAAATTGTACCACAGTTGATACATTTTGTTAGTTGTGTCAAGGCTGCTAAGTCATTCCAGACTAATATTTTGATGCCCTGGGTTATATTTTCTGCTTAAATGAGAGTTAGGTTGCATTGAAGAAAATCTGAGCCCTAACCCTAACTGCCCAAACCCTTAGCTAGGGTTAGGGTTAGCTTTATTAGAAAACATAGAGGATGTTTGATGGCATGGCTGTGTTTTAGGACAGAAGTGAAATGTAGGAAAAGTGTTATTTTAATGTTCTCTGCACATTTTTTTTTTCTTGCATATATGGCTCTATATACTGCATTGCCCTAAATGGGGATATTGTCTAAATCCCCAAAAGGCAAAAGATTGAAAGAAAGTGTTTAAATGTCTCAATCTGTTGCATTTGGCATTGAATGCACTGGCATTGAATGCACTGGCATTTTAAGAGGTGCAGCTAAACTTTTTTGGGTTTTCCAGACTCTTCAGCTATTTAACGCTGATACCATGCTCATGGAGAGCACCATTCCACACAAAAGTTGCAATAACAGAATACTTCTCAAAAAATGAAATTGTTTCAAAGTTGATACATTTTGTTAGTTGTGGCAAGGCTGCTAAGGCCTTTCAGACTATTATTTTGATGCCCTGGGTTATATTTTCTGCTTAAATGAGAGTTAGGTTGCATTGAGGAAAATCTGAGCCCTAACCCTAACTGCCCAAACCCTTAGCTAGGGTTAGGGTTAGCATTATTAGAAAACATAGAGGATGTTTGATGGCATAGCTGTGTTTTAGGACAGAAGTGAAATGTAGGAAAAGTGTTATTTTAATGTTCTCTGCACATTTTGTTTTCTTGCATATATGGCTCTATATACTGCATTGCTCTAAATGGGGATATTGTCTAAATCCCCGAAAAGCAAAAGATTGAAAGAAAGTGTTTTAAAGTCTCATTCTGTTGCATTTGGCATTGAATGCACTGGCATTTTAATAGGTGTAGCTAAAATTTATTGAGTTTTCTAGACTCTTAAGCTATTTAACGCTGATATCATGCTCATGGAGAGCACCATTCCACACAAAATTTCCAATAACAGAATTCTTGTCAAAAAATGAAATTGTACCACAGTTGATACATTTTCTTTGTTGTGGCAAGGCTGCTCAGTCTTTTCAGATTAATATTTTGATGCCCTGAGTTATATTTTCTGCTTAAATGAGTGTTACGTTCCATTGAAGAAAATCTGAGCCCTTACCCTAACTGCCCAAACCCTTAGCTAGGGTTAGGGTTAGCATTATTAGAAAACATAGAGGATTTTTGATGGCATGGCTGTGTTTTAGGACAGAAGTGAAATGTAGGAAAAGTGTTATTTTAATGTTCTCTGCACATTTTTTTTTCTTGCATATATGGCTCTACATACTGCATTGCCCTAAATAGAGATGTTGTCTAAATCTCCGATAAGCAAAAGATTGAAAGAAAGTGTTTAAATGTCTCATTCTGTTGCATTTGGCATTGAATGCAGTGGCATTTTAACAGGTGTAGCTAAAATTTATTGGGTTTTCCAAACTCTGAAGCTATTTAACGCTGATACCATGCTCATGGAGAGCACCATTCCACACGAAATTTGCAATAACAGCATACTTGTCAAAAAGTGAAATTGTACCACAGTTGATACATTTTGTTTGTTTTGGCAAGGCTGCTAAGTCATTCCAGACTAATACTTTGATGCACTGGGTTATATTTTCTGCTTCAATGAGAGTTAGGTTGCAGTGAAGAAAATCTGAGCCCTAACCCTAACTGCCCAAACCCTTAGCTAGGGTTAGGGTTAGCATTATTAGAAAACATAGAGGATGTTTGATGGCATGGCTGTGTTTTAGGACAGAAGTGAAATGTAGGAAAAGTGTTATTTTAATGTTCTCTGCACATTTTTTTTTTCATGCATACATGGCTCTATATACTGCATTACCCTAAATGGGGATATTGTCTAAATCCCCGAAAGGCAAAAGATTGAAAGAAAGTGTTTAAATGTCTCAATCTGTTGCATTTGGCATTGAATGCAGTGGCATTTTAAGAGGTGCAGCTAAACTTTTTTGGGTTTTCCAGACTCTTAAGGTATTTAACGCTGATACCATGCTCATGGAGAGCACCATTCCACACAAAATTTGCAATAACAGAATACTTGTCAAAAAATGAAATTGTTTCACATTTGATACATTTTGTTAGTTGTGGCAAGGCTGCTAAGGCCTTTCAGACTATTATTTTGATGCCCTGGGTTATATTTTCTGCTCAAATGAGAGTTAGGTTGCATTGAAGAAAATCTGAACCCTAACCCTAAGTGCCCAAACCCTTAGCTAGGGTTAGGGTTAGCATTATTAGAAAACAAAGAGGATGTTTGATGGTATGGCTGTGTTTTAGGACAGAAGTGAAATGTAGGAAAAGTGTTATTTTAATGTTCTCTGCACATTTTTTTTTCTTGCATTTATGGCTCTATATCCTGCATTGCCCTAAATGGGGATATTGTCTAAATCCCCGAAAGGCAAAAGATTGAAAGAAAGTGTTTAAATGTCTCATTCTGTTGCATTTGGCATTGAATGCAGTGGCATTTTAATAGGTGTAGCTAAAATTAATTGTGTTTTTCAGACTCTTAAGATATTTAACGCTGATAACATGCTCATGGAGAGCACCATTCCACACAATATTTCCAATAACAGAATTCTTGTCAAAAAATGAAATTGTACCACGTTTGATACATTTTCTTTGTTGTGGCAAGGCTGCTAAGTCATTCCAGACTAATACTTTGAAGCCCTGGGTTATATTTTCTGCTTAAATGAGAGTTAGGTTGCATTGAGGAAAATCTGAGCCCTAACCCTAACTGCCCAAACCCTTAGCTAGGGTTAGGGGTTAGCATTATTAGAAAACATAAAGGATTTTTGATGGCATGGCTGTGTTTTAGGACAGAAGTGAAATGTAGGAAAAGTGTTATTTTAATGTTCTCTGCACATTTTTTTTTCTTGCATATATGGCTCTATATATTGCATTGCCCTAAATGGGGATATTGTCTAAATCCCCGAAAAGCAAAAGATTGAAAGAAAGTGTTTAAATGTCTCATTCTGTTGCATTTGGCATTGAATGCACTTTCATTTTAACAGGTGTAGCTAATCTTTATTGGGTTTTCCAGACTCTTAAGCTATTTAACGCTGATACCATGCTCATGGAGAGCACCATTCCACACAATATTTCCAATAACAGAATTCTTGTCAAAAAATGAAATTGTACCACAGTTGATACATTTTCTTTGTTGTGGTAAGGCTGCTAAGTCATTCCAGACTAATACTTTGATGCCCTGGGTTATATTTTCTGCTTAAATGAGAGTTAGGTTGCATTGAAGAAAATCTGAACCCTAACCCTAACTACCCAAACCCTTAGCTAGGGTTAGGGTTAGCATTATTAGAAAACATAGAGGATGTTTGATGGCATGGCGGTGTTTTTTGACAGAAGTGAAATGTAGGAAAAGTGTTATTTTAATGTTCTCTACACATTTTTTTTCTTGCATATATGGCTCTATATACTGCATTGCCCTTAATGGGGATGTTGTCTAAATCCCCGAAAGGCAAAAGATTGAAAGAAAGTGTTTAAATGTCTCATTCTGTTGCATTTGGCATTGAATGCAGTGGCATTTTAATAGGTGTAGCTAAAATTCATTGAGTTTTCCAGACTCTTAAGCTATTTAACGCTGATAACATGCTCATGGAGAGCACCATTCCACACAATATTTCCAATAACAGAATTCTTGTCAAAAAATGAAATTGTACCACAGTTGATACATTTTGTTTGTTGTGGCAAGGCTGCTAAGTCTTTTCAGATTAATACTTTGATGCCCTGGGTTATAGTTTCTGCTTAAATGAGAGTTAGGTTGCATTGAGGAATATCTGAACCCTAACCCTAAGTGCCCAAACCCTTAGCTAGGGTTAGGGTTAGCATTATTAGAAAACAAAGAGGATGTTTGATGGTATGGCTGTGTTTTAGGACAGAAGTGAAATGTAGGAAAAGTGTTATTTTAATGTTCTCTGCACATTTTTTTTTCTTGCATATATGGCTCTATATACTGCATTGCCCTAAATGGGGATGTTCTCTAAATCCCCTAAAAGCAAAAGATTGAAAGAAAGTGTTTAAATGTCTCATTCTGTTGCATTTGGCATTGAATGTAGTGGCATTTTAATAGGTGTAGCTAAAATTTATTGAGTTTTCCAGACTCTTAAGCTATTTAACGCTGATACCGTGCTCATGGAGAGCACCATTCCACACAAAATTTCCAATAACAGAATTCTTGTCAAAAAATGAAATTGTACCACATTTGATACATTTTGTTTGTTGTGGCAAGGCTGCTAAGTCTTTCCAGACTAATACTTTGATGCCCTGGGTTATATTTTCTGCTTAAATGAGAGTTAGGTTGCATTGAGGAATATCTGAGCCCTAACCCTAACTACCCAAACCCTTAGCTAGGGTTAGGGTTAGCATTATTAGAAAACATAGAGGATGTTTGATGGCATGGTTTTGTTTTAGGACAGAAGTGAAATGTAGGAAAAGTGTTATTTTAATGTTCTCTGCACATTTTTTTTTCTTGCATTTATGGCTCTATATCCTGCATTGCCCTAAATGGGGATGTTGTCTAAATCCCCGAAAAGCAAAAGATTGAAAGAAAGTGTTTAAATGTCTCATTCTGTTGCATTTGGCATTGAATGCAGTGGCATTTTAATAGGTGTAGCTAAAATTAATTGAGTTTTCCAGACTCTTAAGATATTTAACGCTGATAACATGCTCATGGAGAGCACCATTCCACACAATATTTCCAATAACAGAATTCTTGTCAAAAAATGAAATTGTACCACAGTTGATACATTTTGTTTGTTGTGGCAAGGCTGCTAAGTCTTTTCAGATTAATACTTTGATGCCCTGGGTTATATTTTCTGCTTAAATGAGAGTTAGGTCGCATTGAGGAAAATCTGAACCCTAACCCTAACTGCCCAAACCCTTAGCTAGGGTTAGGGTTAGCATTATTAGAAAACATAGAGGATGTTTGATGGCATGGCTGTGTTTTAGGACAGAAGTGAAATGTAGGAAAAGTGTTATTTTAATGTTCTCTGCACATTTTTTTTTCTTGCATATATGGCTCTATATACTGCATTGCCCTAAATGGGGATGTTGTCTAAATCCCCGAAAAGCAAAAGATTGAAAGAAAGTGTTTAAATGTCTCATTCTGTTGCATTTGGCATTGAATGCAGTGGCATTTTAATAGGTGTAGCTAAAATTTATTGAGTTTTCTAGACTCTTAAGCTATTTAACGCTGATACCATGCTCATGGAGAGCACCATTCCACACAAAATTTCCAATAACAGAATTCTTGTCAAAAATTGAAATTGTACCACAGCTGATACATTTTCTTTGTTGTGGCAAGGCTTCTAAGTCTTTTCAGATTAATACTTTGATGCCCTGGGTTATTTTTTCTGCTTAAATGAGAGTTAGGTTGCATTGAAGAAAATCTGAACCCTAACCCTAACTGCCCAAACCCTTAGCTAGGGTTAGGGTTAGCATTATTAGAAAACATAGAGGATGTTTGATGGTATGGCTGTGTTTTAGGACAGAAGTGAAATGTAGGAAAAGTGTTATTTTAATGTTCTCTGCACATTTTTTTTCTTGCATATATGGCTCTATATACTGCATTGCCCTAAATGGGGATGTTGTCTAAATCTCCGTAAAGCAAAAGATTGAAAGAAAGTGTTGAAATGTCTCATTCTGTTGCATTTGGCATTGAATGTAGTGGCATTTTAATAGGTGTAGCTAAAATTTATTGAGTTTTCCAGACTCTTAAGGTATTTAACGCTGATACCATGCTCATGGAGAGCACCATTCCACACAAAATTTCCAATAACAGAATTCTTGTCAAAAAATGAAATTTGTACCACAGTTGATACATTTTCTTTGCTATGGCAAGGCTGCTAAGGCCTTTCAGACTATTATTGTGATGCCTTGGGTTATATTTTCTGCTTAAATGAGAGTTAGGTTGCATTGAAGAAAATCTGAACCCTAACCCTAACTGCTCAAACCCTTAGCTAGGGTTAGGGTTAGCATTATTAGAAAACATAGAGGATGTTTGATGGCATGGCTGTGTTTTAGGACAGAAGTGAAATGTAGGAAAAGTGTTATTTTAATGTTCTCTGCACATTTTTTTTTCTTCCATATATGGCTCTATATACTGCATTGCCCTAAATGGGGATGTTGTCTAAATCCCCGAAAAGCAAAAGATTGAAAGAAAGTGTTTAATTGTCTCATTCTGTTGCATTTGGCATTGAATGCAGTGGCATTTTAATAGGTGTAGCTAAAATTGAGTTTTCCAGACTCTTAAGCTATTTAACGCTGATAACATGCTCATGGAGAGCACCATTCCACACAATATTTCCAATAACAGAATTCTTGTCAAAAAATGAAATTGTACCACAGTTGATACATTTTGTTTGTTGTGGCAAGGCTGCTAAGTCTTTTCAGATTAATACTTTGATGCCCTGGGTTATATTTTCTGCTTAAATGAGAGTTAGGTTGCATTGAAGAAAATCTGAACACTAACCCTAACTGCCCAAACCCTTAGCTAGGGTTAGGGTTAGCATTATTAGAAAACATAGAGGATGTTTGATGGCATGGCTGTGTTTTAGGACAGAAGTGAAATGTAGGAAAAGTGTTATTTTAATGTTCTCTGCACATTTTTTTTTCTTGCATATATGGCTCTATATACTGCATTGCCCTAAATGGGGATGTTGTCTAAATCCCCGAAAAGCAAAAGATTGAAAGAAAGTGTTTAAATGTCTCATTCTGTTTCATTTGGCATTGAATGCAGTGGCATTTTAATAGGTGTAGCTAAAATTTATTGAGTTTTCTAGACTCTTAAGCTATTTAACGCTGATACCATGCTCATGGAGAGCACCATTCCACACAAAATTTCCAATAACAGAATTCTTGTCAAAAAATGAAATTGTACCACAGCTGATACATTTTGTTAGTTGTGGCAAGGCTGCTAAGGCCTTTCAGACTATTATTGTGATGCCCTGGGTTATATTTTCTGCTTAAATGAGAGTTAGGTTGTTTTGAAGAAAATCTGAGCCCTAACCCTAACTGCCCAAACCCTTAGCTAGGGTTAGGGTTAGCATTATTAGAAAACATAGAGGATGTTTGATGGCATGGCTGTATTTTAGGATAGAAGTGAAATGTAGGAAAAGTTTTATTTTAATGTTCTCTGCACTTTTTTTTTTCTTGCATATATGGCTCTATATACTACATTGCCCTAAATGGGGATATTGTCTAAATCCCCGAAAAGCAAAAGATTGAAAGAAAGTGTTTAAATGTCTTATTCTGTTGCATTTGGCATTGAATGCACTGGCATTTTAATAGGTGTAGCTAAAATTTATTGAGTTTTCCAGACTCTTAAGCTATTTAACGCTGATACCATGCTCATGGAGAGCACCATTCCACACAAAATTTCCAATAACAGAATTCTTGTCAAAAAATGAAATTGTACCACAGTTGATACATTTTGTTTGTTGTGGCAAGGCTGCTAAGTCTTTTCAGATTAATATTTTGATGCCCTGAGTTATATTTTCTGCTTAAATGAGAGTTAGGTTGCATTGAGGAAAATCTGAGCCCTAACCCTAACTGCCCAAACCCTTAGCTAGGGTTAGGGTTAGCATTATTAGAAAACATAGAGGATGTTTGATGGCATGGCTGTGTTTTAGGACAGAAGTGAAATGTAGGAAAAGTTTTATTTTAATGTTCTCTGCACATTTTTTTTTCTTGCATATATGGCTCTATATACTGCATTGCCCTAAATGGGGATGTTGTCTAAATCCCCGAAAAGCAAAAGATTGAAAGAAAGTGTTTAAATGTCTCATTCTGTTGCATTTGGCATTGAATGCACTGGCATTTTAATAGGTGTAGCTAAAATTTATTGAGTTTTCCAGACTCTTAAGCTATTTAACGCTGATACCATGCTCATGGAGAGCACCATTCCACACAAAATTTCCAATAACAGAATTCTTGTCAAAAAATGAAATTGTACCACAGTTGATACATTTTGTTAGTTGTGTCAAGGCTGCTAAGTCATTCCAGACTAATATTTTGATGCCCTGGGTTATATTTTCTGCTTAAATGAGAGTTAGGTTGCATTGAAGAAAATCTGAGCCCTAACCCTAACTGCCCAAACCCTTAGCTAGGGTTAGGGTTAGCTTTATTAGAAAACATAGAGGATGTTTGATGGCATGGCTGTGTTTTAGGACAGAAGTGAAATGTAGGAAAAGTGTTATTTTAATGTTCTCTGCACATTTTTTTTTCTTGCATATATGGCTCTATATACTGCATTGCCCTAAATGGGGATATTGTCTAAATCCCCAAAAGGCAAAAGATTGAAAGAAAGTGTTTAAATGTCTCAATCTGTTGCATTTGGCATTGAATGCACTGGCATTGAATGCACTGGCATTTTAAGAGGTGCAGCTAAACTTTTTTGGGTTTTCCAGACTCTTCAGCTATTTAACGCTGATACCATGCTCATGGAGAGCACCATTCCACACAAAAGTTGCAATAACAGAATACTTCTCAAAAAATGAAATTGTTTCAAAGTTGATACATTTTGTTAGTTGTGGCAAGGCTGCTAAGGCCTTTCAGACTATTATTTTGATGCCCTGGGTTATATTTTCTGCTTAAATGAGAGTTAGGTTGCATTGAGGAAAATCTGAGCCCTAACCCTAACTGCCCAAACCCTTAGCTAGGGTTAGGGTTAGCATTATTAGAAAACATAGAGGATTTTTGATGGCATGGCTGTGTTTTAGGACAGAAGTGAAATGTAGGAAAAGTGTTATTTTAATGTTCTCTGCACTTTTTTTTTTCTTGCATATATGGCTCTACATACTGCATTGCCCTAAATAGAGATGTTGTCTAAATCTCCGATAAGCAAAAGATTGAAAGAAAGTGTTTAAATGTCTCAATCTGTTGCATTTGGCATTGAATGCAGTGGCATTTTAAGAGGTGCAGCTAAACTTTTTTGGGTTTTCCAGACTCTTAAGGTATTTAACGCTGATACCATGCTCATGGAGAGCACCATTCCACACAAAATTTGCAATAACAGAATACTTGTCAAAAAATGAAATTGTTTCACATTTGATACATTTTGTTAGTTGTGGCAAGGCTGCTAAGGCCTTTCAGACTATTATTTTGATGCCCTGGGTTATATTTTCTGCTTAAATGAGAGTTAGGTTGCATTGAAGAAAATCTGAGCCCTAACCCTAACTGCCCATACCCTTAGCTAGGGTTAGGGTTAGCATTATTAGAAAACATAGAGGATGTTTGATGGCATGGCTGTGTTTTAGGACAGAAGTGAAATGTAGGAAAAGTGTTATTTTAATGTTCTCTGCACATTTTTTTTTCTTGCATTTATGGCTCTATATCCTGCATTGCCCTAAATGGGGATGTTGTCTAAATCCCCGAAAGGCAAAAGATTGAAAGAAAGTGTTTAAATGTCTCATTCTGTTGCATTTGGCATTGAATGCAGTGGCATTTTAATAGGTGTAGCTAAAATTAATTGTGTTTTTCAGACTCTTAAGATATTTAACGCTGATAACATGCTCATGGAGAGCACCATTCCACACAATATTTCCAATAACAGAATTCTTGTCAAAAAGTGAAATTGTACCACAGCTGATACATTTTGTTAGTTGTGGCAAGGCTGCTAAGGCCTTTCAGACTATTATTGTGATGCCCTGGGTTATATTTTCTGCTTAAATGAGAGTTAGGTTGCATTGAAGAAAATCTGAGCCCTAACCCTAACTGCCCAAACCCTTAGCTAGGGTTAGGGTTAGCATTATTAGAAAACATAGAGGATGTTTGATGGCATGGCTGTGTTTTAGGACAGAAGTGAAATGTAGGAAAAGTTTTATTTTAATGTTCTCTGCACATTTTTTTTTCTTGCATATATGGCTCTATATACTGCATTGCCCTAAATGGGGATGTTGTCTAAATCCCCGAAAAGCAAAAGATTGAAAGAAAGTGTTTAAATGTCTCATTCTGTTGCATTTGGCATTGAATGCACTGGCATTTTAATAGGTGTAGCTAAAATTTATTGAGTTTTCCAGACTCTTAAGCTATTTAACGCTGATACCATGCTCATGGAGAGCACCATTCCACACAAAATTTCCAATAACAGAATTCTTGTCAAAAAATGAAATTGTACCACAGTTGATACATTTTGTTAGTTGTGTCAAGGCTGCTAAGTCATTCCAGACTAATATTTTGATGCCCTGGGTTATATTTTCTGCTTAAATGAGAGTTAGGTTGCATTGAAGAAAATCTGAGCCCTAACCCTAACTGCCCAAACCCTTAGCTAGGGTTAGGGTTAGCTTTATTAGAAAACATAGAGGATGTTTGATGGCATGGCTGTGTTTTAGGACAGAAGTGAAATGTAGGAAAAGTGTTATTTTAATGTTCTCTGCACATTTTTTTTTTCTTGCATATATGGCTCTATATACTGCATTGCCCTAAATGGGGATATTGTCTAAATCCCCAAAAGGCAAAAGATTGAAAGAAAGTGTTTAAATGTCTCAATCTGTTGCATTTGGCATTGAATGCACTGGCATTGAATGCACTGGCATTTTAAGAGGTGCAGCTAAACTTTTTTGGGTTTTCCAGACTCTTCAGCTATTTAACGCTGATACCATGCTCATGGAGAGCACCATTCCACACAATATTTCCAATAACAGAATTCTTGTCAAAAAATGAAATTGTACCACAGTTGATACATTTTCTTTGTTGTGGTAAGGCTGCTAAGTCATTCCAGACTAATACTTTGATGCCCTGGGTTATATTTTCTGCTTAAATGAGAGTTAGGTTGCATTGAAGAAAATCTGAACCCTAACCCTAACTACCCAAACCCTTAGCTAGGGTTAGGGTTAGCATTATTAGAAAACATAGAGGATGTTTGATGGCATGGCGGTGTTTTTTGACAGAAGTGAAATGTAGGAAAAGTGTTATTTTAATGTTCTCTACACATTTTTTTTCTTGCATATATGGCTCTATATACTGCATTGCCCTTAATGGGGATGTTGTCTAAATCCCCGAAAGGCAAAAGATTGAAAGAAAGTGTTTAAATGTCTCATTCTGTTGCATTTGGCATTGAATGCAGTGGCATTTTAATAGGTGTAGCTAAAATTCATTGAGTTTTCCAGACTCTTAAGCTATTTAACGCTGATAACATGCTCATGGAGAGCACCATTCCACACAATATTTCCAATAACAGAATTCTTGTCAAAAAATGAAATTGTACCACAGTTGATACATTTTGTTTGTTGTGGCAAGGCTGCTAAGTCTTTTCAGATTAATACTTTGATGCCCTGGGTTATATTTTCTGCTTAAATGAGAGTTAGGTTGCATTGAGGAATATCTGAACCCTAACCCTAAGTGCCCAAACCCTTAGCTAGGGTTAGGGTTAGCATTATTAGAAAACAAAGAGGATGTTTGATGGTATGGCTGTGTTTTAGGACAGAAGTGAAATGTAGGAAAAGTGTTATTTTAATGTTCTCTGCACATTTTTTTTTCTTGCATATATGGCTCTATATACTGCATTGCCCTAAATGGGGATGTTCTCTAAATCCCCTAAAAGCAAAAGATTGAAAGAAAGTGTTTAAATGTCTCATTCTGTTGCATTTGGCATTGAATGTAGTGGCATTTTAATAGGTGTAGCTAAAATTTATTGAGTTTTCCAGACTCTTAAGCTATTTAACGCTGATACCGTGCTCATGGAGAGCACCATTCCACACAAAATTTCCAATAACAGAATTCTTGTCAAAAAATGAAATTGTACCACATTTGATACATTTTGTTTGTTGTGGCAAGGCTGCTAAGTCTTTCCAGACTAATACTTTGATGCCCTGGGTTATATTTTCTGCTTAAATGAGAGTTAGGTTGCATTGAGGAATATCTGAGCCCTAACCCTAACTACCCAAACCCTTAGCTAGGGTTAGGGTTAGCATTATTAGAAAACATAGAGGATGTTTGATGGCATGGTTTTGTTTTAGGACAGAAGTGAAATGTAGGAAAAGTGTTATTTTAATGTTCTCTGCACATTTTTTTTTCTTGCATTTATGGCTCTATATCCTGCATTGCCCTAAATGGGGATGTTGTCTAAATCCCCGAAAAGCAAAAGATTGAAAGAAAGTGTTTAAATGTCTCATTCTGTTGCATGTGGCATTTTAATAGGTGTAGCTAAAATTAATTGAGTTTTCCAGACTCTTAAGATATTTAACGCTGATAACATGCTCATGGAGAGCACCATTCCACACAATATTTCCAATAACAGAATTCTTGTCAAAAAATGAAATTGTACCACAGTTGATACATTTTGTTTGTTGTGGCAAGGCTGCTAAGTCTTTTCAGATTAATACTTTGATGCCCTGGGTTATATTTTCTGCTTAAATGAGAGTTAGGTCGCATTGAGGAAAATCTGAACCCTAACCCTAACTGCCCAAACCCTTAGCTAGGGTTAGGGTTAGCATTATTAGAAAACATAGAGGATGTTTGATGGCATGGCTGTGTTTTAGGACAGAAGTGAAATGTAGGAAAAGTGTTATTTTAATGTTCTCTGCACATTTTTTTTTCTTGCATATATGGCTCTATATACTGCATTGCCCTAAATGGGGATGTTGTCTAAATCCCCGAAAAGCAAAAGATTGAAAGAAAGTGTTTAAATGTCTCATTCTGTTGCATTTGGCATTGAATGCAGTGGCATTTTAATAGGTGTAGCTAAAATTTATTGAGTTTTCTAGACTCTTAAGCTATTTAACGCTGATACCATGCTCATGGAGAGCACCATTCCACACAAAATTTCCAATAACAGAATTCTTGTCAAAAATTGAAATTGTACCACAGCTGATACATTTTCTTTGTTGTGGCAAGGCTTCTAAGTCTTTTCAGATTAATACTTTGATGCCCTGGGTTATTTTTTCTGCTTAAATGAGAGTTAGGTTGCATTGAAGAAAATCTGAACCCTAACCCTAACTGCCCAAACCCTTAGCTAGGGTTAGGGTTAGCATTATTAGAAAACATAGAGGATGTTTGATGGTATGGCTGTGTTTTAGGACAGAAGTGAAATGTAGGAAAAGTGTTATTTTAATGTTCTCTGCACATTTTTTTTCTTGCATATATGGCTCTATATACTGCATTGCCCTAAATGGGGATGTTGTCTAAATCTCCGTAAAGCAAAAGATTGAAAGAAAGTGTTGAAATGTCTCATTCTGTTGCATTTGGCATTGAATGTAGTGGCATTTTAATAGGTGTAGCTAAAATTTATTGAGTTTTCCAGACTCTTAAGGTATTTAACGCTGATACCATGCTCATGGAGAGCACCATTCCACACAAAATTTCCAATAACAGAATTCTTGTCAAAAAATGAAATTTGTACCACAGTTGATACATTTTCTTTGCTATGGCAAGGCTGCTAAGGCCTTTCAGACTATTATTGTGATGCCTTGGGTTATATTTTCTGCTTAAATGAGAGTTAGGTTGCATTGAAGAAAATCTGAACCCTAACCCTAACTGCTCAAACCCTTAGCTAGGGTTAGGGTTAGCATTATTAGAAAACATAGAGGATGTTTGATGGCATGGCTGTGTTTTAGGACAGAAGTGAAATGTAGGAAAAGTGTTATTTTAATGTTCTCTGCACATTTTTTTTTCTTCCATATATGGCTCTATATACTGCATTGCCCTAAATGGGGATGTTGTCTAAATCCCCGAAAAGCAAAAGATTGAAAGAAAGTGTTTAATTGTCTCATTCTGTTGCATTTGGCATTGAATGCAGTGGCATTTTAATAGGTGTAGCTAAAATTGAGTTTTCCAGACTCTTAAGCTATTTAACGCTGATAACATGCTCATGGAGAGCACCATTCCACACAATATTTCCAATAACAGAATTCTTGTCAAAAAATGAAATTGTACCACAGTTGATAGATTTTGTTTGTTGTGGCAAGGCTGCTAAGTCTTTTCAGATTAATACTTTGATGTCCTGGGTTATATTTTCTGCTTAAATGAGAGTTAGGTTGCATTGAAGAAAATCTGAACACTAACCCTAACTGCCCAAACCCTTAGCTAGGGTTAGGGTTAGCATTATTAGAAAACATAGAGGATGTTTGATGGCATGGCTGTGTTTTAGGACAGAAGTGAAATGTAGGAAAAGTGTTATTTTAATGTTCTCTGCACATTTTTTTTTCTTGCATATATGGCTCTATATACTGCATTGCCCTAAATGGGGATGTTGTCTAAATCCCCGAAAAGCAAAAGATTGAAAGAAAGTGTTTAAATGTCTCATTCTGTTTCATTTGGAATTGAATGCAGTGGCATTTTAATAGGTGTAGCTAAAATTTATTGAGTTTTCTAGACTCTTAAGCTATTTAACGCTGATACCATGCTCATGGAGAGCACCATTCCACACAAAATTTCCAATAACAGAATTCTTGTCAAAAAATGAAATTGTACCACAGCTGATACATTTTGTTAGTTGTGGCAAGGCTGCTAAGGCCTTTCAGACTATTATTGTGATGCCCTGGGTTATATTTTCTGCTTAAATGAGAGTTAGGTTGTTTTGAAGAAAATCTGAGCCCTAACCCTAACTGCCCAAACCCTTAGCTAGGGTTAGGGTTAGCATTATTAGAAAACATAGAGGATGTTTGATGGCATGGCTGTATTTTAGGACAGAAGTGAAATGTAGGAAAAGTTTTATTTTAATGTTCTCTGCACTTTTTTTTTTCTTGCATATATGGCTCTATATACTACATTGCCCTAAATGGGGATATTGTCTAAATCCCCGAAAAGCAAAAGATTGAAAGAAAGTGTTTAAATGTCTCATTCTGTTGCATTTGGCATTGAATGCACTGGCATTTTAATAGGTGTAGCTAAAATTTATTGAGTTTTCCAGACTCTTAAGCTATTTAACGCTGATACCACGCTCATGGAGAGCACCATTCCACACAAAATTTCCAATAACAGAATTCTTGTCAAAAATTGAAATTGTACCACAGCTGATACATTTTCTTTCTTGTGGCAAGGCTTCTAAGTCTTTTCAGATTAATACTTTGATGCCCTGGGTTATTTTTTCTGCTTAAATGAGAGTTAGGTTGCATTGAAGAAAATCTGAACCCTAACCCTAACTGCCCAAACCCTTAGCTAGGGTTAGGGTTAGCATTATTAGAAAACATAGAGGATGTTTGATGGTATGGCTGTGTTTTAGGACAGAAGTGAAATGTAGGAAAAGTGTTATTTTAATGTTCTCTGCACATTTTTTTTCTTGCATATATGGCTCTATATACTGCATTGCCCTAAATGGGGATGTTGTCTAAATCTCCGTAAAGCAAAAGATTGAAAGAAAGTGTTGAAATGTCTCATTCTGTTGCATTTGGCATTGAATGTAGTGGCATTTTAATAGGTGTAGCTAAAATTTATTGAGTTTTCCAGACTCTTAAGGTATTTAACGCTGATACCATGCTCATGGAGAGCACCATTCCACACAAAATTTCCAATAACAGAATTCTTGTCAAAAAATGAAATTTGTACCACAGTTGATACATTTTCTTTGCTATGGCAAGGCTGCTAAGGCCTTTCAGACTATTATTGTGATGCCTTGGGTTATATTTTCTGCTTAAATGAGAGTTAGGTTGCATTGAAGAAAATCTGAACCCTAACCCTAACTGCTCAAACCCTTAGCTAGGGTTAGGGTTAGCATTATTAGAAAACATAGAGGATGTTTGATGGCATGGCTGTGTTTTAGGACAGAAGTGAAATGTAGGAAAAGTGTTATTTTAATGTTCTCTGCACATTTTTTTTTCTTGCATATATGGCTCTATATACTGCATTGCCCTAAATGGGGATGTTGTCAAAATCTCCGAAAAGCAAAAGATTGAAAGAAAGTGTTTAAATGTCTCATTCTGTTGCATTTGGCATTGAATGTAGTGGCATTTTAATAGGTGTAGCTAAAATTTATTGAGTTTTCCAGACTCTTAAGCTATTTAACGCTGATACCATGCTCATGGAGAGCACCATTCCACACAAAATTTCCAATAACAGAATTCTTGTCAAAAAATGAAATTGTACCACAGTTGATACATTTTGTTTGTTGTGGCAAGGCTGCTAAGTCTTTCCAGACTAATACTTTGATGCCCTGGGTTATATTTTCTGCTTAAATGAGAGTTAGGTTGCATTGAGGAATATCTGAACCATAACCCTAACTGCCCAAACCCTTAGCTAGGGTTAGGGTTAGCATTATTAGAAAACATAGAGGATGTTTGATGCTATGGCTGTGTTTTAGGACAGAAGTGAAATGTAGGAAAAGTGTTATTTTACTGTTCTCTGTACATTTTTTTTTCTTGCATATATGGCTCTATATACTACATTGCCCTTAATGGGGATGTTGTCTAAATCCCTGAAAGGCAAAAGATTGAAAGAAAGTGTTTAAATGTCTCATTCTGTTGCATTTAGATTTGAATGCAGTGGCATTTTAATAAGTGTAGCTAAAATTTATTGGGTTTTCCAGACTCTTAAGCTATTTAACGCTGATAACATGCTCATGGAGAGAACCATTCCACACGAAATTTGCAATAACAGCATACTTGTCAAAAAGTGAAATTGTACCACAGTTGATGCATTTCGTTAGTTGTGGCAAGGCTGCTAAGGCCTTTCAGACTATTATTTTGATGCCCTGGGTTATATTTTCTGCTTAAATGAGAGTTAGGTTGCATTGAAGAAAATCTGAGCCCTAACCCTAACTACCCAAACCCTTAGCTAGGGTTAGGGTTAGCATTATTAGAAAACATAGAGGATGTTTGATGGTATGGCTGTGTTTTAGGACAGAAGTGAAATGTAGGAAAAGTGTTATTTTAATGTTCTCTGTTCATTTTTTTTTCTTGCTTATATGGCTCTATATACTACATTGCCCTTAATGGGGATGTTGTTCAAATCCCTGAAAGGCAAAAGATTGAAAGAGAGTGTTTAAATGTCTCATTCTGTTGCATTTGGCATTGAATGCAGTGGCATTTTAATAGGTGTAGCTAAAATTTATTGGGTTTTCCAGACTCTTAAGCTATTTAACGCTGATACCATGCTCATGGAGAGCACCATTCCACACGAAATTTGCAATAACAGCATACTTGTCAAAAAGTGAAATTGTACCACAGTTGATACATTTTGTTAGTTGTGGCAAGGCTGCTAAGGCCTTTCAGACTATTATTGTGATGCCTTGGGTTATATTTTCTGCTTAAATGAGAGTTAGGTTGCATTGAAGAAAATCTGAACCCTAACCCTAACTACCCAAACCCTTAGCTAGGGTTAGGGTTAGCATTATTAGAAAACATAGAGGATGTTTGATGGTATGGCTGTGTTTTAGGACAGAAGTGAAATGTAGGAAAAGTGTTATTTTAATGTTCTTTGTACATTTTTTTTCTTGCATTTATGGCTCTATATACTACATTGCCCTAAATGGGGATGTTGTCTAAATCCCCGAAAGGCAAAAGATTGAAAGACAGTGTTTAAATGTCTCATTCTCTTGCATTTGGCATTGAATGCAGTGGCATTTTAATAGGTGTAGCTAAAATTTATTGGGTTTTCCAGACTCTTAAGCTATTTAACGCTGATAGCATGCTCCTGGAGAGCACCATTCCACACGAAATTTGCAATAACAGCATACTTGTCAAAAACTGAAATTGTACCACGTTTGATACATTTTGTTTGTTGTGGCAAGGCTGCTAAGTCTTTTCAGATTAATATTTTGATGCCCTGAGTTATATTTTCTGCTTAAATGAGTGTTAGGTTGCATTGAGGAAAATCTGAGCCCTAAACCTAACTGCCCAAACCCTTAGCTAGGGTTAGGGTTAGCATTATTAGAAAACATAGAGGATGTTTGATGGTATGGTTGTGTTTTAGGACAGAAGTGAAATGTAGGAAAAGTGTTATTTTAATGTTCTCTGCACATTTTTTTTCTTGCATATATGGCTCTATATACTGCATTGCCCTAAATGGGGATGTTGTCTAAATCCCTGAAAGGCAAAAGATTGAAAGAAAGTGTTTAAATGTCTCATTCTGTTGCATTTGGATTTGAATGCAGTGGCATTTTAATAAGTGTAGCTAAAATTTATTGAGTTTTCCAGACTCTTAAGCTATTTAACGCTGATAACATGCTCATGGAGAGCACCATTCCACACAAAATTTGCAATAACAGAATACTTCTCAAAAAATGAAATTGTTTCACATTTGATACATTTTGTTAGTTCTGGCAAGGCTGCTAAGGCCTTTCAGACTATTATTTTGATGCCCTGGGTTATATTTTCTGCTTAAATGAGAGTTAGGTTGCAGTGAAGAAAATCTGAACCCTAACCCTAACTGCCCAAACCCTTAGCTAGGGTTAGGGTTAGCATTATTAGAAAACATAGAGGATGTTTGATGGCATGGCTGTGTTTTAGGACAGAAGTGAAATGTAGGAAAAGTGTTATTTTAATGTTCTCTGCACATTTTTTTTTCTTGCATATATGGCTCTATATACTGCTTTGCCCTAAATGGGGATATTGTCTAAATCCCCGAAAAGCAAAAGATTGAAAGAAAGTGTTTAAATGTCTCAATCTGTTGCATTTGGAATTGAATGCAGTGGCATTTTAAGAGGTGCAGCTAAACTTTTTTGGGTTTTCCCGACTCTTCAGCTATTTAACGCTGATACCATGCTCATGGAGAGCACCATTCCACACAAAAGTTGCAATAACAGAATACTTCTCAAAAAATGAAATTGTTTCAAAGTTGATACATTTTGTTAGTTGTGGCAAGGCTGCTAAGGCCTTTCAGACTATTATTTTGATGCCCTGGGTTATATTTTCTGCTTAAATGAGAGTTAGGTTGCATTGAGGAAAATCTGAGCCCTAACCCTAACTGCCCAAACCCTTAGCTAGGGTTAGGGTTAGCATTATTAGAAAACATAGAGGATTTTTGATGGCATGGCTGTGTTTTAGGACAGAAGTGAAATGTAGGAAAAGTGTTATTTTAATGTTCTCTGCACTTTTTTTTTTCTTGCATATATGGCTCTACATACTGCATTGCCCTAAATAGAGATGTTGTCTAAATCTCCGATAAGCAAAAGATTGAAAGAAAGTGTTTAAATGTCTCAATCTGTTGCATTTGGCATTGAATGCAGTGGCATTTTAAGAGGTGCAGCTAAACTTTTTTGGGTTTTCCAGACTCTTAAGGTATTTAACGCTGATACCATGCTCATGGAGAGCACCATTCCACACAAAATTTGCAATAACAGCATACTTGTCAAAAAATGAAATTGTTTCACATTTGATACATTTTGTTAGTTGTGGCAAGGCTGCTAAGGCCTTTCAGACTATTATTTTGATGCCCTGGGTTATATTTTCTGCTCAAATGAGAGTTAGGTTGCATTGAAGAAAATCTGAACCCTAACCCTAAGTGCCCAAACCCTTAGCTAGGGTTAGGGTTAGCATTATTAGAAAACATAGAGGATGTTTGATGGCATGGCTGTGTTTTAGGACAGAAGTGAAATGTAGGAAAAGTGTTATTTTAATGTTCTCTGCACATTTTTTTTTCTTGCATATATGGCTCTATATATTGCATTGCCCTAAATGGGGATATTGTCTAAATCCCCGAAAAGCAAAAGATTGAAAGAAAGTGTTTAAATGTCTCATTCTGTTGCATTTGGCATTGAATGCACTTTCATTTTAACAGGTGTAGCTAATCTTTATTGGGTTTTCCAGACTCTTAAGCTATTTAACGCTGATACCATGCTCATGGAGAGCACCATTCCACACAATATTTCCAATAACAGAATTCTTGTCAAAAAATGAAATTGTACCACAGTTGATACATTTTCTTTGTTGTGGTAAGGCTGCTAAGTCATTCCAGACTAATACTTTGATGCCCTGGGTTATATTTTCTGCTTAAATGAGAGTTAGGTTGCATTGAAGAAAATCTGAACCCTAACCCTAACTACCCAAACCCTTAGCTAGGGTTAGGGTTAGCATTATTAGAAAACATAGAGGATGTTTGATGGCATGGCGGTGTTTTTTGACAGAAGTGAAATGTAGGAAAAGTGTTATTTTAATGTTCTCTACACATTTTTTTTCTTGCATATATGGCTCTATATACTGCATTGCCCTTAATGGGGATGTTGTCTAAATCCCCGAAAGGCAAAAGATTGAAAGAAAGTGTTTAAATGTCTCATTCTGTTGCATTTGGCATTGAATGCAGTGGCATTTTAATAGGTGTAGCTAAAATTTATTGAGTTTTCTAGACTCTTAAGCTATTTAACGCTGATACCATGCTCATGGAGAGCACCATTCCACACAAAATTTCCAATAACAGAATTCTTGTCAAAAATTGAAATTGTACCACAGCTGATACATTTTCTTTGTTGTGGCAAGGCTTCTAAGTCTTTTCAGATTAATACTTTGATGCCCTGGGTTATTTTTTCTGCTTAAATGAGAGTTAGGTTGCATTGAAGAAAATCTGAACCCTAACCCTAACTGCCCAAACCCTTAGCTAGGGTTAGGGTTAGCATTATTAGAAAACATAGAGGATGTTTGATGGTATGGCTGTGTTTTAGGACAGAAGTGAAATGTAGGAAAAGTGTTATTTTAATGTTCTCTGCACATTTTTTTTCTTGCATATATGGCTCTATATACTGCATTGCCCTAAATGGGGATGTTGTCTAAATCTCCGTAAAGCAAAAGATTGAAAGAAAGTGTTGAAATGTCTCATTCTGTTGCATTTGGCATTGAATGTAGTGGCATTTTAATAGGTGTAGCTAAAATTTATTGAGTTTTCCAGACTCTTAAGGTATTTAACGCTGATACCATGCTCATGGAGAGCACCATTCCACACAAAATTTCCAATAACAGAATTCTTGTCAAAAAATGAAATTTGTACCACAGTTGATACATTTTCTTTGCTATGGCAAGGCTGCTAAGGCCTTTCAGACTATTATTGTGATGCCTTGGGTTATATTTTCTGCTTAAATGAGAGTTAGGTTGCATTGAAGAAAATCTGAACCCTAACCCTAACTGCTCAAACCCTTAGCTAGGGTTAGGGTTAGCATTATTAGAAAACATAGAGGATGTTTGATGGCATGGCTGTGTTTTAGGACAGAAGTGAAATGTAGGAAAAGTGTTATTTTAATGTTCTCTGCACATTTTTTTTTCTTCCATATATGGCTCTATATACTGCATTGCCCTAAATGGGGATGTTGTCTAAATCCCCGAAAAGCAAAAGATTGAAAGAAAGTGTTTAATTGTCTCATTCTGTTGCATTTGGCATTGAATGCAGTGGCATTTTAATAGGTGTAGCTAAAATTGAGTTTTCCAGACTCTTAAGCTATTTAACGCTGATAACATGCTCATGGAGAGCACCATTCCACACAATATTTCCAATAACAGAATTCTTGTCAAAAAATGAAATTGTACCACAGTTGATACATTTTGTTTGTTGTGGCAAGGCTGCTAAGTCTTTTCAGATTAATACTTTGATGCCCTGGGTTATATTTTCTGCTTAAATGAGAGTTAGGTTGCATTGAAGAAAATCTGAACACTAACCCTAACTGCCCAAACCCTTAGCTAGGGTTAGGGTTAGCATTATTAGAAAACATAGAGGATGTTTGATGGCATGGCTGTGTTTTAGGACAGAAGTGAAATGTAGGAAAAGTGTTATTTTAATGTTCTCTGCACATTTTTTTTTCTTGCATATATGGCTCTATATACTGCATTGCCCTAAATGGGGATGTTGTCTAAATCCCCGAAAAGCAAAAGATTGAAAGAAAGTGTTTAAATGTCTCATTCTGTTTCATTTGGCATTGAATGCAGTGGCATTTTAATAGGTGTAGCTAAAATTTATTGAGTTTTCTAGACTCTTAAGCTATTTAACGCTGATACCATGCTCATGGAGAGCACCATTCCACACAAAATTTCCAATAACAGAATTCTTGTCAAAAAATGAAATTGTACCACAGCTGATACATTTTGTTAGTTGTGGCAAGGCTGCTAAGGCCTTTCAGACTATTATTGTGATGCCCTGGGTTATATTTTCTGCTTAAATGAGAGTTAGGTTGTTTTGAAGAAAATCTGAGCCCTAACCCTAACTGCCCAAACCCTTAGCTAGGGTTAGGGTTAGCATTATTAGAAAACATAGAGGATGTTTGATGGCATGGCTGTATTTTAGGACAGAAGTGAAATGTAGGAAAAGTTTTATTTTAATGTTCTCTGCACTTTTTTTTTTCTTGCATATATGGCTCTATATACTACATTGCCCTAAATGGGGATATTGTCTAAATCCCCGAAAAGCAAAAGATTGAAAGAAAGTGTTTAAATGTCTCATTCTGTTGCATTTGGCATTGAATGCACTGGCATTTTAATAGGTGTAGCTAAAATTTATTGAGTTTTCCAGACTCTTAAGCTATTTAACGCTGATACCACGCTCATGGAGAGCACCATTCCACACAAAATTTCCAATAACAGAATTCTTGTCAAAAATTGAAATTGTACCACAGCTGATACATTTTCTTTCTTGTGGCAAGGCTTCTAAGTCTTTTCAGATTAATACTTTGATGCCCTGGGTTATTTTTTCTGCTTAAATGAGAGTTAGGTTGCATTGAAGAAAATCTGAACCCTAACCCTAACTGCCCAAACCCTTAGCTAGGGTTAGGGTTAGCATTATTAGAAAACATAGAGGATGTTTGATGGTATGGCTGTGTTTTAGGACAGAAGTGAAATGTAGGAAAAGTGTTATTTTAATGTTCTCTGCACATTTTTTTTCTTGCATATATGGCTCTATATACTGCATTGCCCTAAATGGGGATGTTGTCTAAATCTCCGTAAAGCAAAAGATTGAAAGAAAGTGTTGAAATGTCTCATTCTGTTGCATTTGGCATTGAATGTAGTGGCATTTTAATAGGTGTAGCTAAAATTTATTGAGTTTTCCAGACTCTTAAGGTATTTAACGCTGATACCATGCTCATGGAGAGCACCATTCCACACAAAATTTCCAATAACAGAATTCTTGTCAAAAAATGAAATTTGTACCACAGTTGATACATTTTCTTTGCTATGGCAAGGCTGCTAAGGCCTTTCAGACTATTATTGTGATGCCTTGGGTTATATTTTCTGCTTAAATGAGAGTTAGGTTGCATTGAAGAAAATCTGAACCCTAACCCTAACTGCTCAAACCCTTAGCTAGGGTTAGGGTTAGCATTATTAGAAAACATAGAGGATGTTTGATGGCATGGCTGTGTTTTAGGACAGAAGTGAAATGTAGGAAAAGTGTTATTTTAATGTTCTCTGCACATTTTTTTTTCTTGCATATATGGCTCTATATACTGCATTGCCCTAAATGGGGATGTTGTCAAAATCTCCGAAAAGCAAAAGATTGAAAGAAAGTGTTTAAATGTCTCATTCTGTTGCATTTGGCATTGAATGTAGTGGCATTTTAATAGGTGTAGCTAAAATTTATTGAGTTTTCCAGACTCTTAAGCTATTTAACGCTGATACCATTCTCATGGAGAGCACCATTCCACACAAAATTTCCAATAACAGAATTCTTGTCAAAAAATGAAATTGTACCACAGTTGATACATTTTGTTTGTTGTGGCAAGGCTGCTAAGTCTTTCCAGACTAATACTTTGATGCCCTGGGTTATATTTTCTGCTTAAATGAGAGTTAGGTTGCATTGAGGAATATCTGAACCCTAACCCTAACTGCCCAAACCCTTAGCTAGGGTTAGGGTTAGCATTATTAGAAAACATAGAGGATGTTTGATGCTATGGCTGTGTTTTAGGACAGAAGTGAAATGTAGGAAAAGTGTTATTTTACTGTTCTCTGTACATTTTTTTTTCTTGCATATATGGCTCTATATACTACATTGCCCTTAATGGGGATGTTGTCTAAATCCCTGAAAGGCAAAAGATTGAAAGAAAGTGTTTAAATGTCTCATTCTGTTGCATTTAGATTTGAATGCAGTGGCATTTTAATAAGTGTAGCTAAAATTTATTGGGTTTTCCAGACTCTTAAGCTATTTAACGCTGATAACATGCTCATGGAGAGAACCATTCCACACGAAATTTGCAATAACAGCATACTTGTCAAAAAGTGAAATTGTACCACAGTTGATGCATTTCGTTAGTTGTGGCAAGGCTGCTAAGGCCTTTCAGACTATTATTTTGATGCCCTGGGTTATATTTTCTGCTTAAATGAGAGTTAGGTTGCATTGAAGAAAATCTGAGCCCTAACCCTAACTGCCCAAACCCTTAGCTAGGGTTAGGGTTAGCATTATTAGAAAACATAGAGGATGTTTGATGGCATGGCTGTGTTTTAGGACAGAAGTGAAATGTAGGAAAAGTGTTATTTTAATGTTCTCTGCACATTTTTTTTTCTTGCATTTATGGCTCTATATACTGCATTGCCCTAAATGGGGATGTTGTCTAAATCCCCGAAAAGCAAAAGATTGAAAGAAAGTGTTTAAATGTCTCAATCTGTTGCATTTGGCATTGAATGCACTGGCATTTTAAGAGGTGCAGCTAAACTTTTTTGGGTTTTCCAGACTCTTAAGCTATTTAACGCTGATACCATGCTCATGGAGAGCACCATTCCACACAAAATTTCCAATAACAGAATTCTTGTCAAAAAATGAAATTGTACCACAGTTGATACATTTTGTTTGTTGTGGCAAGGCTGCTAAGTTTTTTCAGATTAATATTTTGATGCCCTGAGTTATATTTTCTGCTTAAATGAGAGTTAGGTTGCATTGAGGAAAATCTGAGCCCTAACCCTAACTGCCCAAACCCTTAGCTAGGGTTAGGGTTAGCATTATTAGAAAACATAGAGGATGTTTGATGGTATGGCTGTGTTTTAGGACAGAAGTGAAATGTAGGAAAAGTGTTATTTTAATGTTCTCTGCACATTTTTTTTCTTGCATATATGGCTCTATATACTGCATTGCCCTAAATGGGGATGTTGTCTAAATCTCCGAAAAGCAAAAGATTGAAAGAAAGTGTTTAAATGTCTCATTCTGTTGCATTTGGCATTGAATGCAGTGGCATTTTAATAGGTGTAGCTAAAATTCATTGAGTTTTCCAGACTCTTAAGCTATTTAACGCTGATACCATTCTCATGGAGAGCACCATTCCACACAAAATTTCCAATAACAGAATTCTTGTCAAAAAATGAAATTGTACCACAGTTGATACATTTTGTTTGTTGTGGCAAGGCTGCTAAGTCTTTTCAGATTAATACTTTGATGCTCTGGGTTTTATTTTCTGCTTAAATGAGAGTTAGGTTGCATTGAAGAAAATCTGAGCCCTAACCCTAACTACCCAAACCCTTAGCTAGGGTTAGGGTTAGCATTATTAGAAAACATAGAGGATGTTTGATGGTATGGCTGTGTTTTAGGACAGAAGTGAAATGTAGGAAAAGTGTTATTTTAATGTTCTCTGTTCATTTTTTTTTCTTGCATATATGGCTCTATATACTACATTGCCCTTAATGGGGATGTTGTTCAAATCCCTGAAAGGCAAAAGATTGAAAGAGAGTGTTTAAATGTCTCATTCTGTTGCATTTGGCATTGAATGCAGTGGCATTTTAATAGGTGTAGCTAAAATTTATTGGGTTTTCCAGACTCTTAAGCTATTTAACGCTGATAGCATGCTCCTGGAGAGCACCATTCCACACGAAATTTGCAATAACAGCATACTTGTCAAAAACTGAAATTGTACCACGTTTGATACATTTTGTTTGTTGTGGCAAGGCTGCTAAGTCTTTTCAGATTAATATTTTGATGCCCTGAGTTATATTTTCTGCTTAAATGAGTGTTAGGTTGCATTGAGGAAAATCTGAGCCCTAAACCTAACTGCCCAAACCCTTAGCTAGGGTTAGGGTTAGCATTATTAGAAAACATAGAGGATGTTTGATGGTATGGTTGTGTTTTAGGACAGAAGTGAAATGTAGGAAAAGTGTTATTTTAATGTTCTCTGCACATTTTTTTTTCTTGCATATATGGCTCTATATACTGCATTGCCCTAAATGGGGATGTTGTCTAAATCCCTGAAAGGCAAAAGATTGAAAGAAAGTGTTTAAATGTCTCATTCTGTTGCATTTGGATTTGAATGCAGTGGCATTTTAATAAGTGTAGCTAAAATTTATTGAGTTTTCCAGACTCTGAAGCTATTTAACGCTGATACCATGCTCATGGAGAGCACCATTCCACACGAAATTTGCAATAACAGCATACTTGTCAAAAAGTGAAATTGTACCACAGTTGATACATTTTGTTTGTTTTGGCAAGGCTGCTAAGTCATTCCAGACTAATACTTTGATGCCCTGGGTTATATTTTCTGCTTAAATGAGAGTTAGGTTGCATTGAAGAAAATCTGAGCCCTAACCCTAACTGCCCAAACCCTTAGCTAGGGTTAGGGTTAGCATTATTAGAAAACATAGAGGATGTTTGATGGCATGGCTGTGTTTTAGGACAGACGTGAAATGTAGGAAAAGTGTTATTTTAATGTTCTCTGCACATTTTTTTTTTCTTGCATATATGGCTCTATATACTGCATTACCCTAAATGGGGATATTGTCTAAATCCCCGAAAGGCAAAAGATTGAAAGAAAGTGTTTAAATGTCTCAATCTGTTGCATTTGGCATTGAATGCAGTGGCATTTTAAGAGGTGCAGCTAAACTTTTTTGGGTTTTCCAGACTCTTCAGCTATTTAACGCTGATACCATGCTCATGGAGAGCACCATTCCACACAAAATTTGCAATAACAGAATTCTTGTCAAAAAATGAAATTGTTTCACATTTGATACATTTTGTTAGTTGTGGCAAGGCTGCTAAGGCCTTTCAGACTATTATTTTGATGCCCTGGGTTATATTTTCTGCTCAAATGAGAGTTAGGTTGCATTGAAGAAAATCTGAACCCTAACCCTAACTGCCCAAACCCTTAGCTAGGGTTAGGGTTAGCATTATTAGAAAACATAGAGGATGTTTGATGGCATGGCTGTGTTTTAGGACAGAAGTGAAATGTAGGAAAAGTGTTATTTTAATGTTCTCTGCACATTTTTTTTTCTTGCATATATGGCTCTATATACTGCTTTGCCCTAAATGGGGATATTGTCTAAATCCCCGAAAAGCAAAAGATTGAAAGAAAGTGTTTAAATGTCTCAATCTGTTGCATTTGGCATTGAATGCACTGGCATTTTAACAGGTGTAGCTAAAATTTATTGGGTTTTCCAGACTCTTAAGCTATTTAACGCTGATACCATGCTCATGGAGAGCACCATTCCACACAAAAGTTGCAATAACAGAATACTTCTCAAAAAATGAAATTGTTTCAAAGTTGATACATTTTGTTAGTTGTGGCAAGGCTGCTAAGGCCTTTCAGACTATTATTTTGATGCCCTGGGTTATATTTTCTGCTTAAATGAGAGTTAGGTTGCATTGAGGAAAATCTGAGCCCTAACCCTAACTGCCCAAACCCTTAGCTAGGGTTAGGGTTAGCATTATTAGAAAACATAGAGGATGTTTGATGGCATAGCTGTGTTTTAGGACAGAAGTGAAATGTAGGAAAAGTGTTATTTTAATGTTCTCTGCACATTTTGTTTTCTTGCATATATGGCTCTATATACTGCATTGCTCTAAATGGGGATATTGTCTAAATCCCCGAAAAGCAAAAGATTGAAAGAAAGTGTTTTAAAGTCTCATTCTGTTGCATTTGGCATTGAATGCACTGGCATTTTAATAGGTGTAGCTAAAATTTATTGAGTTTTCTAGATTCTTAAGCTATTTAACGCTGATACCATGCTCATGGAGAGCACCATTCCACACAAAATTTCCAATAACAGAATTCTTGTCAAAAAATGAAATTGTACCACAGTTGATACATTTTCTTTGTTGTGGCAAGGCTGCTCAGTCTTTTCAGATTAATATTTTGATGCCCTGAGTTATATTTTCTGCTTAAATGAGTGTTACGTTCCATTGAGGAAAATCTGAGCCCTAACCCTAACTGCCCAAACCCTTAGCTAGGGTTAGGGTTAGCATTATTAGAAAACATAGAGGATTTTTGATGGCATGGCTGTGTTTTAGGACAGAAGTGAAATGTAGGAAAAGTGTTATTTTAATGTTCTCTGCACATTTTTTTTTCTTGCATACAGTATATGGCTCTACATACTGCATTGCCCTAAATAGAGATGTTGTCTAAATCTCCGATAAGCAAAAGATTGAAAGAAAGTGTTTAAATGTCTCATTCTGTTGCATTTGGCATTGAATGCAGTGGCATTTTAACAGGTGTAGCTAAAATTTATTGGGTTTTCCAAACTCTGAAGCTATTTAACGCTGATACCATGCTCATGGAGAGCACCATTCCACACGAAATTTGCAATAACAGCATACTTGTCAAAAAGTGAAATTGTACCACAGTTGATACATTTTGTTTGTTTTGGCAAGGCTGCTAAGTCATTCCAGACTAATACTTTGATGCCCTGGGTTATATTTTCTGCTTAAATGAGAGTTAGGTTGCATTGAAGAAAATCTGAGCCCTAACCCTAACTGCCCAAACCCTTAGCTAGGGTTAGGGTTAGCATTATTAGAAAACATAGAGGATGTTTGATGGCATGGCTGTGTTTTAGGACAGACGTGAAATGTAGGAAAAGTGTTATTTTAATGTTCTCTGCACATTTTTTTTTTCTTGCATATATGGCTCTATATACTGCATTACCCTAAATGGGGATATTGTCTAAATCCCCGAAAGGCAAAAGATTGAAAGAAAGTGTTTAAATGTCTCAATCTGTTGCATTTGGCATTGAATGCAGTGGCATTTTAAGAGGTGCAGCTAAACTTTTTTGGGTTTTCCAGACTCTTCAGCTATTTAACGCTGATACCATGCTCATGGAGAGCACCATTCCACACAAAATTTGCAATAACAGAATTCTTGTCAAAAAATGAAATTGTTTCACATTTGATACATTTTGTTAGTTGTGGCAAGGCTGCTAAGGCCTTTCAGACTATTATTTTGATGCCCTGGGTTATATTTTCTGCTCAAATGAGAGTTAGGTTGCATTGAAGAAAATCTGAACCCTAACCCTAACTACCCAAACCCTTAGCTAGGGTTAGGGTTAGCATTATTAGAAAACATAGAGGATGTTTGATGGTATGGCTGTGTTTTAGGACAAAAGTGAAATGTAGGAAAAGTGTTATTTTAATGTTCTCTGTACATTTTTTTTCTTGCATATATGGCTCTATATACTACATTGCCCTTAATGGGGATGTTGTCTAAATCCCCGAAAGGCAAAAGATTGAAAGAAAGTGTTTAAATGTCTCATTCTGTTGCATTTGGCATTGGATGCAGTGGCATTTAAATAGGTGTAGCTAAAATTCATTTAGTTTTCCAGACTCTTAAGCTATTTAACGCTGATACCATGCTCATGGAGAGCACCATTCCACACGAAATTTGCAATAACAGCATACTTGTCAAAAACTGAAATTGTACCACGTTTGATACATTTTCTTTGTTGTGGCAAGGCTGCTAAGTCATTCCAGACTAATACTTTGATGCCCTGGGTTATATTTTCTTCTTAAATGAGAGTTAGGTTGCAGTGAAGAAAATCTGAGCCCTAACCCTAACTGCCCAAACCCTTAGCTAGGGTTAGGGTTAGCATTATTAGAAAACATAAAGGATTTTTATGGCATGGCTGTGTTTTAGGACAGAAGTGAAATGTAGGAAAAGTGTTATTTTAATGTTCTCTGCACATTTTTTTTTCTTGCATATATGGCTCTTTATATTGCATTGCCCTAAATGGGGATATTGTCTAAATCCCCGAAAAGCAAAAGATTGAAAGAAAGTGTTTAAATGTCTCATTCTGTTGCATTTGGCATTGAATGCACTTTCATTTTAACAGGGGTAGCTAATCTTTATTGGGTTTTCCAGACTCTTAAGCTATTTAACGCTGATACCATGCTCATGGAGAGCACCATTCCACACAATATTTCCAATAACAGAATTCTTGTCAAAAAATGAAATTGTACCACAGTTGATACATTTTGTTTGTTGTGGCAAGGCTGCTAAGTCTTTTCAGATTAATACTTTGATGCCCTAGGTTATATTTTCTGCTTAAATGAGAGTTAGGTTGCATTGAAGAAAATCTGAACCCTAACCCTAACTGCCCAAACCCTTAGCTAGGGTTAGGGTTAGCATTATTAGAAAACATAGAGGATGTTTGATGGTATGGCTGTATTTTAGGACAGAAGTGAAATGTAGGAAAAGTTTTATTTTAATGTTCTCTGCACATTTTTATTTCTTGCATATATGGCTCTATATACTGCATTGCCCTAAATGGGGATGTTGTCTAAATCCCTGAAAGGCAAAAGATTGAAAGAAAGTGTTTAAATGTCTCATTCTGTTGCATTTGGCATTGAATTCAGTGGCATTTTAATAGGTGTAGCTGAAATTTATTGGGTTTTCCAGACTCTTAAGCTATTTAACGCTGATACCATGCTCATGGAGAGCACCATTCCACACGAAATTTGCAATAACAGCATACTTGTCAAAAAGTGAAATTGTACCACAGCTGATACATTTTGTTAGTTGTGGCAAGGCTGCTAAGGCCTTTCAGACTATTATTGTGATGCCCTGGGTTATATTTTCTGCTTAAATGAGTGTTAGGTTGCATTGAGGAAAATCTGAGCCCTAACCCTAACTGCCCAAACCCTTAGCTAGGGTTAGGGTTAGCATTATTAGAAAACATAGAGGATGTTTGATGGTATGGCTGTGTTTTAGGACAGAAGTGAAATGTAGGAAAAGTGTTATTTTAATGTTCTCTGCACATTTTTTTTCTTGCATATATGGCTCTATATACTGCATTGCCCTAAATGGGGATGTTGTCTAAATCTCCGTAAAGGAAAAGATTGAAAGAAAGTGTTGAAATGTCTCATTCTGTTGCATTTGGCATTGAATGTAGTGGCATTTTAATAAGTGTAGCTAAAATTTATTGAGTTTTCCAGACTCTTAAGGTATTTAACGCTGATACCATGCTCATGGAGAGCACCATTCCACACAAAATTTCCAATAACAGAATTCTTGTCAAAAAATGAAATTGTACCACAGTTGATACATTTTGTTTGTTGTGGCAAGGCTGCTAAGTCTTTCCAGACTAATACTTTGATGCCCTGGGTTATATTTTCTGCTTAAATGAGAGTTAGGTTGCATTGAGGAATATCTGAACCCTAACCCTAAGTGCCCAAACCCTTAGCTAGGGTTAGGGTTAGCATTATTAGAAAACAAAGAGGATGTTTGATGGTATGGCTGTGTTTTAGGACAGAAGTGAAATGTAGGAAAAGTGTTATTTTAATGTTCTCTGCACATTTTTTTTCTTGCATATATGGCTCTATATACTGCATTGCCCTAAATGGGGATGTTCTCTAAATCCCCTAAAAGCAAAAGATTGAAAGAAAGTGTTTAAATGTCTCATTCTGTTGCATTTGGCATTGAATGCAGTGGCATTTTAACAGGTGTAGCTAAAATTTATTGAGTTTTCCCGACTCTTAAGGTATTTAACGCTGATAACATGCTCATGGAGAGCACCATTCCACACAAAATTTCCAATAACAGAATTCTTGTCAAAAATTGAAATTGTACCACAGTTGATACATTTTGTTTGTTGTGGCAAGGCTGCTAAGTCTTTTCAGATTAATACTTTGATGCCCTGGGTTATATTTTCTGCTTAAATGAGAGTTAGGTTGCATTGAAGAAAATCTGAACCCTAACCCTAACTACCCAAACCCTTAGCTAGGGTTAGGGTTAGCATTATTAGAAAACATAGAGGATGTTTGATGGCATGGCTGTGTTTTAGGACAGAAGTGAAATGTAGGAAAAGTGTTATTTTAATGTTCTCTGCACATTTTTTTTTCTTGCATATATGGCTCTATATACTGCATTGCCCTAAATGGGGATGTTGTCTAAATCCCCGAAAAACAAAAGATTGAAAGAAAGTGTTTAAATGTCTCATTCTGTTGCATTTGGCATTGAATGCAGTGGCATTTTAATAGGTGTAGCTAAAATTTATTGAGTTTTCTAGACTCTTAAGCTATTTAACGCTGATAGCATGCTCCTGGAGAGCACCATTCCACACGAAATTTGCAATAACAGCATACTTGTCAAAAACTGAAATTGTACCACGTTTGATACATTTTGTTTGTTGTGGCAAGGCTGCTAAGTCTTTCCAGACTAATACTTTGATGCCCTGGGTTATATTTTCTGCTTAAATGAGAGTTAGGTTGCATTGAGGAATATCTGAACCCTAACCCTAAGTGCCCAAACCCTTAGCTAGGGTTAGGGTTAGCATTATTAGAAAACAAAGAGGATGTTTGATGGTATGGCTGTGTTTTAGGACAGAAGTGAAATGTAGGAAAAGTGTTATTTTAATGTTCTCTGCACATTTTTTTTTCTTGCATATATGGCTCTATATACTGCATTGCCCTAAATGGGGATGTTCTCTAAATCCCCTAAAAGCAAAAGATTGAAAGAAAGTGTTTAAATGTCTCATTCTGTTGCATTTGGCATTGAATGCAGTGGCATTTTAATAGGTGTAGCTAAAATTTATTGAGTTTTCTAGACTCTTAAGCTATTTAACGCTGATAGCATGCTCCTGGAGAGCACCATTCCACACGAAATTTGCAATAACAGCATACTTGTCAAAAACTGAAATTGTACCACGTTTGATACATTTTGTTTGTTGTGGCAAGGCTGCTAAGTCTTTTCAGATTAATATTTTGATGCCCTGAGTTATATTTTCTGCTTAAATGAGTGTTAGGTTGCATTGAGGAAAATCTGAGCCCTAAACCTAACTGCCCAAACCCTTAGCTAGGGTTAGGGTTAGCATTATTAGAAAACATAGAGGATGTTTGATGGCATGGCTGTGTTTTAGGACAGAAGTGAAATGTAGGAAAAGTGTTATTTTAATGTTCTCTGCACATTTTTTTTTCTTGCATATATGGCTCTATATACTGCATTGCCCTAAATGGGGATGTTGTCAAAATCTCCGAAAAGCAAAAGATTGAAAGAAAGTGTTTAAATGTCTCATTCTGTTGCATTTGGCATTGAATGTAGTGGCATTTTAATAGGTGTAGCTAAAATTTATTGAGTTTTCCAGACTCTTAAGGTATTTAACGCTGATAACATGCTCATGGAGAGCACCATTCCACACAAAATTTCCAATAACAGAATTCTTGTCAAAAAATGAAATTGTACCACAGTTGATACATTTTGATTGTTGTGGCAAGGCTGCTAAGTCTTTCCAGACTAATACTTTGATGCCCTGGGTTATATTTTCTGCTTAAATGAGAGTTAGGTTGCATTGAGGAATATCTGAACCCTAACCCTAACTGCCCAAACCCTTAGCTAGGGTTAGGGTTAGCATTATTAGAAAACATAGAGGATGTTTGATGCTATGGCTGTTTTAGGACAGAAGTGAAATGTAGGAAAAGTGTTATTTTACTGTTCTCTGTACATTTTTTTTTCTTGCATATATGGCTCTATATACTACATTGCCCTTAATGGGGATGTTGTCTAAATCCCTGAAAGGCAAAAGATTGAAAGAAAGTGTTTAAATGTCTCATTCTGTTGCATTTAGATTTGAATGCAGTGGCATTTTAATAAGTGTAGCTAAAATTTATTGGGTTTTCCAGACTCTTAAGCTATTTAACGCTGATAATATGCTCATGGAGAGAACCATTCCACACGAAATTTGCAATAACAGCATACTTGTCAAAAAGTGAAATTGTACCACAGTTGATGCATTTCGTTAGTTGTGGCAAGGCTGCTAAGGCCTTTCAGACTATTATTTTGATGCCCTGGGTTATATTTTCTGCTTAAATGAGAGTTAGGTTGCATTGAAGAAAATCTGAGCCCTAACCCTAACTGCCCAAACCCTTAGCTAGGGTTAGGGTTAGCATTATTAGAAAACATAGAGGATGTTTGATGGCATGGCTGTGTTTTAGGACAGAAGTGAAATGTAGGAAAAGTGTTATTTTAATGTTCTCTGCACATTTTTTTTTCTTGCATTTATGGCTCTATATACTGCATTGCCCTAAATGGGGATGTTGTCTAAATCCCCGAAAAGCAAAAGATTGAAAGAAAGTGTTTAAATGTCTCATTCTGTTGCATTTGGCATTGAATGCAGTGGCATTGAATGCACTGGCATTTTAAGAGGTGCAGCTAAACTTTTTTGGGTTTTCCAGACTCTTAAGCTATTTAACGCTGATACCATGCTCATGGAGAGCACCATTCCACACAAAATTTCCAATAACAGAATTCTTGTCAAAAAATGAAATTGTACCACAGTTGATACATTTTGTTTGTTGTGGCAAGGCTGCTAAGTCTTTTCAGATTAATATTTTGATGCCCTGAGTTATATTTTCTGCTTAAATGAGAGTTAGGTTGCATTGAGGAAAATCTGAGCCCTAACCCTAACTGCCCAAACCCTTAGCTAGGGTTAGGGTTAGCATTATTAGAAAACATAGAGGATGTTTGATGGTATGGCTGTGTTTTAGGACAGAAGTGAAATGTAGGAAAAGTGTTATTTTAATGTTCTCTGCACATTTTTTTTTCTTGCATACATGGCTCTATATACTGCATTGCCCTAAATGGGGATGTTGTCTAAATCCCCGAAAAACAAAAGATTGAAAGAAAGTGTTTAAATGTCTCATTCTGTTGCATTTGGCATTGAATGCAGTGGCATTTTAATAGGTGTAGCTAAAATTTATTGAGTTTTCTAGACTCTTAAGCTATTTAACGCTGATAGCATGCTCCTGGAGAGCACCATTCCACACGAAATTTGCAATAACAGCATACTTGTCAAAAACTGAAATTGTACCACGTTTGATACATTTTGTTTGTTGTGGCAAGGCTGCTAAGTCTTTCCAGACTAATACTTTGATGCCCTGGGTTATATTTTCTGCTTAAATGAGAGTTAGGTTGCATTGAGGAATATCTGAACCCTAACCCTAAGTGCCCAAACCCTTAGCTAGGGTTAGGGTTAGCATTATTAGAAAACAAAGAGGATGTTTGATGGTATGGCTGTGTTTTAGGACAGAAGTGAAATGTAGGAAAAGTGTTATTTTAATGTTCTCTGCACATTTTTTTTTCTTGCATATATGGCTCTATATACTGCATTGCCCTAAATGGGGATGTTCTCTAAATCCCCTAAAAGCAAAAGATTGAAAGAAAGTGTTTAAATGTCTCATTCTGTTGCATTTGGCATTGAATGCAGTGGCATTTTAACAGGTGTAGCTAAAATTTATTGAGTTTTCCCGACTCTTAAGGTATTTAACGCTGATAACATGCTCATGGAGAGCACCATTCCACACAAAATTTCCAATAACAGAATTCTTGTCAAAAAATGAAATTGTACCACAGTTGATACATTTTGTTTGTTGTGGCAAGGCTGCTAAGTCTTTTCAGATTAATACTTTGATGCCCTGGGTTATATTTTCTGCTTAAATGAGAGTTAGGTTGCATTGAAGAAAATCTGAACCCTAACCCTAACTACCCAAACCCTTAGCTAGGGTTAGGGTTAGCATTATTAGAAAACATAGAGGATGTTTGATGGCATGGCTGTGTTTTAGGACAGAAGTGAAATGTAGGAAAAGTGTTATTTTAATGTTCTCTGCACATTTTTTTTTCTTGCATATATGGCTCTATATACTGCATTGCCCTAAATGGGGATGTTGTCTAAATCCCCGAAAAACAAAAGATTGAAAGAAAGTGTTTAAATGTCTCATTCTGTTGCATTTGGCATTGAATGCAGTGGCATTTTAATAGGTGTAGCTAAAATTTATTGAGTTTTCTAGACTCTTAAGCTATTTAACGCTGATAGCATGCTCCTGGAGAGCACCATTCCACACGAAATTTGCAATAACAGCATACTTGTCAAAAACTGAAATTGTACCACGTTTGATACATTTTGTTTGTTGTGGCAAGGCTGCTAAGTCTTTTCAGATTAATATTTTGATGCCCTGAGTTATATTTTCTGCTTAAATGAGTGTTAGGTTGCATTGAGGAAAATCTGAGCCCTAAACCTAACTGCCCAAACCCTTAGCTAGGGTTAGGGTTAGCATTATTAGAAAACATAGAGGATGTTTGATGGCATGGCTGTGTTTTAGGACAGAAGTGAAATGTAGGAAAAGTGTTATTTTAATGTTCTCTGCACATTTTTTTTTCTTGCATATATGGCTCTATATACTGCATTGCCCTAAATGGGGATGTTGTCAAAATCTCCGAAAAGCAAAAGATTGAAAGAAAGTGTTTAAATGTCTCATTCTGTTGCATTTGGCATTGAATGTAGTGGCATTTTAATAGGTGTAGCTAAAAGTTATTGAGTTTTCCAGACTCTTAAGGTATTTAACGCTGATAACATGCTCATGGAGAGCACCATTCCACACAAAATTTCCAATAACAGAATTCTTGTCAAAAAATGAAATTGTACCACAGTTGATACATTTTGATTGTTGTGGCAAGGCTGCTAAGTCTTTCCAGACTAATACTTTGATGCCCTGAGTTATATTTTCTGCTTAAATGAGAGTTAGGTTGCATTGAGGAATATCTGAACCCTAACCCTAACTGCCCAAACCCTTAGCTAGGGTTAGGGTTAGCATTATTAGAAAACATAGAGGATGTTTGATGCTATGGCTGTGTTTTAGGACAGAAGTGAAATGTAGGAAAAGTGTTATTTTACTGTTCTCTGTACATTTTTTTTTCTTGCATATATGGCTCTATATACTACATTGCCCTTAATGGGGATGTTGTCTAAATCCCTGAAAGGCAAAAGATTGAAAGAAAGTGTTTAAATGTCTCATTCTGTTGCATTTAGATTTGAATGCAGTGGCATTTTAATAAGTGTAGCTAAAATTTATTGGGTTTTCCAGACTCTTAAGCTATTTAACGCTGATAACATGCTCATGGAGAGAACCATTCCACACGAAATTTGCAATAACAGCATACTTGTCAAAAAGTGAAATTGTACCACAGTTGATGCATTTCGTTAGTTGTGGCAAGGCTGCTAAGGCCTTTCAGACTATTATTTTGATGCCCTGGGTTATATTTTCTGCTTAAATGAGAGTTAGGTTGCATTGAAGAAAATCTGAGCCCTAACCCTAACTGCCCAAACCCTTAGCTAGGGTTAGGGTTAGCATTATTAGAAAACATAGAGGATGTTTGATGGCATGGCTGTGTTTTAGGACAGAAGTGAAATGTAGGAAAAGTGTTATTTTAATGTTCTCTGCACATTTTTTTTCTTGCATTTATGGCTCTATATACTGCATTGCCCTAAATGGGGATGTTGTCTAAATCCCCGAAAAGCAAAAGATTGAAAGAAAGTGTTTAAATGTCTCATTCTGTTGCATTTGGCATTGAATGCAGTGGCATTGAATGCACTGGCATTTTAAGAGGTGCAGCTAAACTTTTTTGGGTTTTCCAGACTCTTAAGCTATTTAACGCTGATACCATGCTCATGGAGAGCACCATTCCACACAAAATTTCCAATAACAGAATTCTTGTCAAAAAATGAAATTGTACCACAGTTGATACATTTTGTTTGTTGTGGCAAGGCTGCTAAGTCTTTTCAGATTAATATTTTGATGCCCTGAGTTATATTTTCTGCTTAAATGAGAGTTAGGTTGCATTGAGGAAAATCTGAGCCCTAACCCTAACTGCCCAAACCCTTAGCTAGGGTTAGGGTTAGCATTATTAGAAAACATAGAGGATGTTTGATGGTATGGCTGTGTTTTAGGACAGAAGTGAAATGTAGGAAAAGTGTTATTTTAATGTTCTCTGCACATTTTTTTTCTTGCATATATGGCTCTATATACTGCATTGCCCTAAATGGGGATGTTGTCTAAATCTCCGAAAAGCAAAAGATTGAAAGAAAGTGTTTAAATGTCTCATTCTGTTGCATTTGGCATTGAATGCAGTGGCATTTTAATAGGTGTAGCTAAAATTCATTGAGTTTTCCAGACTCTTAAGCTATTTAACGCTGATAGCATGCTCCTGGAGAGCACCATTCCACACGAAATTTGCAATAACAGCATACTTGTCAAAAACTGAAATTGTACCACGTTTGATACATTTTGTTTGTTGTGGCAAGGCTGCTAAGTCTTTTCAGATTAATATTTTGATGCCCTGAGTTATATTTTCTGCTTAAATGAGTGTTAGGTTGCATTGAGGAAAATCTGAGCCCTAAACCTAACTGCCCAAACCCTTAGCTAGGGTTAGGGTTAGCATTATTAGAAAACATAGAGGATGTTTGATGGTATGGTTGTGTTTTAGGACAGAAGTGAAATGTAGGAAAAGTGTTATTTTAATGTTCTCTGCACATTTTTTTTTCTTGCATATATGGCTCTATATACTGCATTGCCCTAAATGGGGATGTTGTCTAAATCCCTGAAAGGCAAAAGATTGAAAGAAAGTGTTTAAATGTCTCATTCTGTTGCATTTGGATTTGAATGCAGTGGCATTTTAATAAGTGTAGCTAAAATTTATTGAGTTTTCCAGACTCTTAAGCTATTTAACGCTGATAACATGCTCATGGAGAGCACCATTCCACACAAAATTTGCAATAACAGAATACTTCTCAAAAAATGAAATTGTTTCACATTTGATACATTTTGTTAGTTGTGGCAAGGCTGCTAAGGCCTTTCAGACTATTATTTTGATGCCCTGGGTTATATTTTCTGCTTAAATGAGAGTTAGGTTGCAGAGAAGAAAATCTGAACCCTAACCCTAACTGCCCAAACCCTTAGCTAGGGTTAGGGTTAGCATTATTAGAAAACATAGAGGATGTTTGATGGCATGGCTGTGTTTTAGGACAGTAGTGAAATGTAGGAAAAGTGTTATTTTAATGTTCTCTGCACATTTTTTTTCTTGCATATATGGCTCTATATACTGCATTGCCCTAAATGGGGATGTTGTCTAAATCTCCGAAAAGCAAAAGATTGAAAGAAAGTGTTTAAATGTCTCATTCTGTTGCATTTGGCATTGAATGCAGTGGCATTTTAATAGGTGTAGCTAAAATTCATTGAGTTTTCCAGACTCTTAAGCTATTTAACGCTGATAGCATGCTCCTGGAGAGCACCATTCCACACGAAATTTGCAATAACAGCATACTTGTCAAAAACTGAAATTGTACCACGTTTGATACATTTTGTTTGTTGTGGCAAGGCTGCTAAGTCTTTTCAGATTAATATTTTGATGCCCTGAGTTATATTTTCTGCTTAAATGAGTGTTAGGTTGCATTGAGGAAAATCTGAGCCCTAAACCTAACTGCCCAAACCCTTAGCTAGGGTTAGGGTTAGCATTATTAGAAAACATAGAGGATGTTTGATGGTATGGTTGTGTTTTAGGACAGAAGTGAAATGTAGGAAAAGTGTTATTTTAATGTTCTCTGCACATTTTTTTTTCTTGCATATATGGCTCTATATACTGCATTGCCCTAAATGGGGATGTTGTCTAAATCCCTGAAAGGCAAAAGATTGAAAGAAAGTGTTTAAATGTCTCATTCTGTTGCATTTGGATTTGAATGCAGTGGCATTTTAATAAGTGTAGCTAAAATTTATTGAGTTTTCCAGACTCTTAAGCTATTTAACGCTGATAACATGCTCATGGAGAGCACCATTCCACACAAAATTTGCAATAACAGAATACTTCTCAAGAAATGAAATTGTTTCACATTTGATACATTTTGTTAGTTGTGGCAAGGCTGCTAAGGCCTTTCAGACTATTATTTTGATGCCCTGGGTTATATTTTCTGCTTAAATGAGAGTTAGGTTGCATTGAAGAAAATCTGAGCCCTAACCCTAACTGCCCAAACCCTTAGCTAGGGTTAGGGTTAGCATTATTAGAAAACATAGAGGATGTTTGATGGCATGGCTGTGTTTTAGGACAGTAGTGAAATGTAGGAAAAGTGTTATTTTAATGTTCTCTGCACATTTTTTTTCTTGCATATATGGCTCTATATACTGCATTGCCCTAAATGGGGATATTGTCTAAATCCCCGAAAAGCAAAAGATTGAAAGAAAGTGTTTAAATGTCTCAATCTGTTGCATTTTGCATTGAATGCACTGGCATTTTAACAGGTGTAGCTAAAATTTATTGGGTTTTCCAGACTCTTAAGCTATTTAACGCTGATACCATGCTCATGGAGAGCACCATTCCACACAATTTGCAATAACAGAATACTTGTCAAAAAGTGAAATTGTACCACAGTTGCTACATTTTGTTTGTTGTGGCAAGGCTGCTAAGGCCTTTCAGACTAATATTTTGATACCCTGGGTTATATTTTCTGCTTAAATGAGTTTTATTGTATATGTGTATGAGTGTGTATATGTTTGTGAGTGTTTGTAGATGTGTGTGTAGATGTTTATGAGTGTTTGTGTATATGTGTAAGTGTATGTATATGTGTATGAGTGTATGTATATGTGTGTGAGTGTGTGTAGATATGTTTATGTGTGTGTATAGATATGTGTGTGTGTAGATGTATGTGTGAGTGTGTGTAGATATGTTTATGTGTGTGTATAGATATGTGTGTGTGTAGATGTATGTGTGAGTGTGTGTAGATGTGTATGAGTGTGTACAGATATGTGTGTGTGTTTATGTGCATGAGTGTGTGTAGATGTGTGTGCGTGTGTGCGTGTTAATATGCGTGTGTGCGTGTGTCTCTTCCGCTGGCCAGATGTTCCAGTAAGTGACAGAGAGAACGGTAAACACAGGGAAAGAGGAAGTGCTGGAGGAGACCAGGCGTTACACCAGCCTCAGCCCCTCTCTCCTCCTGCCATCTGTCCTCTGACTTCCTCCATGCTGGAGGAACTGTCCGAGACCACCGGGCCGCTCCAGAGCCCGCCACCTGTCCCCAAAGAGCAGGGCCCTGCTGAACGCCTCTCCTGGCCTGTCTGTGTACTTCTTCTGTCCCAGTCTCTGTCTGAGGCAGAGGTAGGCAGTGTGTCTGTACTGACCCCCCTCTTCTCTCGGAGATTGAATATTAACCACCACCCCACCCCCCCACCTCTGTTTTTCTGTTTCACTGGTAACCCCTCTCTCTCTCTGGGCTCAGTGCAGTGTGTATATTAACCCCTCTCTCTCTCTGGGCTCAGTGCAGTGTGTATATTAACCCCTCTCTCTCTGGGCTCAGTGCAGTGTGTATATTAACCCCTCTCTCTGGGCTCAGTGCAGTGTGTATATTAACCCCTCTCTCTGGGCTCAGTGCAGTGTGTATATTAACCCCTCTCTCTGGGCTCAGTGCAGTGTGTATATTAACCCCTCTCTCTCTGGGCTCAGTGCAGTGTGTATATTAACCCCTCTCTCTCTGGGCTCAGTGCAGTGTGTATATTAACCCCTCTCTCTCTGGGCTCAGTGCAGTGTGCATATTCACTCCTCTCTCTCTCTGTCTCTTAGTGCTGGAGTCCCAGTCCAACACCAGTCCACAGGAGCTGTGGGTAATCGTGTCCTGGGTGGCTGGCGTGTCCCTACTGGTGGGCGTCTCTCTGGTGACCATCTTCATTGCCAGGTAACCTCTCTGCACCGGCCTGCCCGCTGTAGCTTTCCCTGGCCAGCAGGGGTCACTGTTTCCCCCTCCTGGGTGACAGGGGTGAGCTCTGGCTCTTTTCCTCACCTTCCCCCCTCTCCCCCCCTCTCCCTGCGCTCCAGGTATCGCGTCCAGCTGAAGTCCAAGCTCCTGAAAATGGGACGTCACGCTCACAACCCGCCCTGCCAGGTTCCCCCCACCCCTAAGGACCCCCCCAGCTCCCAGTCCAGGTCGGCGCTGCAGGCCGGAAAGGAAGGGGTGCCCTTGGTGCCGCACCCTGCTTCTGGGCCTCCGCAGGAGGAGGTGCCCCCTCATGAGCCAGGCGAACGAAGGAGGGGCTATTACCTCATGAACATGGGCTACTTCTTGGTGCGGCAGTGACGTTGCCCGGAGGTGGGGTGAGGAGTGTGGACAGACACCCCGAAACTGCCTCAGGGCTCATTCTGTGTGAAAAGCATTCCGTCCGACTGCAAACATGTGCACAGCGCCTTGTATCTGTATCTCCTACTACTGTATAAAATATGTTGTGACACGGTGCCCAGTGTCTGGCCAGTCTCACCACAGAGACGCCTCTGTTCTACAGTGGGTACTGCACTGTAAGCACAGAGACCGGCAGGGCATCACCGGACAACAGAGAGAGAGTTTCCAGGAATACCTGGGCCACGCTTGTGCTGTGAGTGCTGAGCTTCTGCGCTCGTGGGTGCTGTGTGCGCGCCTGTGTTTGTCCATTGAAGGAAGGACGACCCCTCACACACAGGCACTGCAGTACCGGGCCACGGCCACCGGAGGTCACTGTTTAGCTAATGATCAGGCAAAGAATCACCTGGACTCACTGGTGGGAACAGCTTCTCAAGGAATTCCTCCTCCTTCCTGATCTTCCTGATCGTGGTCCTCCAGACTCCTGCCTGCTTAATTAATCTATTGGGAAGCCCCCACACCCCTCAATTTAACTAATGATTCACTCATTAGACCTTTCTGGATCGATTTTTGGCTGCCCACATGCCAGAGACCACGAGAGTAATGAGGTAGCTGAAGCTCCTCAGCAGATCATGAGAAGCTGTGAGAACGGTCTCGTTAATAACAGGATTGGTTCTCCCATGGAGCCCATTAAGATACAGAGAGTGGAGCCGGCTCCATAGAAGCCAGGGCCCCCAGGGTGTGGGGAACTGAATGTAGTCTTGGGAAGAGGATGCTGCAGCCAAACCTCGATTTTGATATTCTGTATCCTGCCTGTGCACAAGGACTGGATACCCCAGACACCCCAAAATCCCAGACATCCTGGACTCTGGGAACCCCCAGGAAAGTGGGAGGCACTTTATTCCACATGGAGTTATGTGTGTGTGCGTGCTTATGTGTGTCTGTGTTGTGTGTGGGAGCTCCTGTGTTCCTGTGTTGTGTGAGTGTGTGTCCTCCTCCGTTCCTGTGTTCTGTGTGTGAGCTCCTGTGTTGTGTCTGTGCTCCTATGTACTTTACCTGTGTGTGTGCACCTGTATACTAAACCCTCTCTCTGGGCTCAGTGTGTGCAGTGTGTGTGTGTGCTCCTGTGCTCCTGTGACATGTGTGTACAGTAAGGTTCCTGTGTTGCGTGTGTGTTTCTGTGTTCCTGTGTTGTGTGTCTGCGAATAAAGAAGAGAAAGAGACTAGAGGAGACTACCTGAGCTGTTGTACAGGCCGGCTCACGGGATCCTTCAAGAAAACGTCCGAGAGGCTCTGGGATCACCAGGCTTATGGGAAAACAATCCGAATGGAGCTTGTATACTTCCCATGTCCTTAATACCCTGAAGAATCACTGGAATTGTTGGCACACTGGGAAACCGCGAAGCAGAAAACTGGGTGCTCTGGGGCGAGGGGGTCCGGCTGAGAGAGATCCTGCTGCTTTCACTGTGCAGATGTCTTTTCTGTTACTGATCTCACTGTATAGATCCCTCATTGGGGAGGCAATATTTTTTTATCTGGTTTCTGAGTTGTTTTTGATTGAAGAGCTGATTCTTGTCTCCCACTTTATTTTTCTAATGGTTGTAAAATAAAATCTGAACTTGATGGTGATTTTCTTTGCTGTCGTCCTGCTTGTTTCTGTCTTTGCCCCTCTCTGGGGGGGGGGGGCAGTTCTGTACAGGAAGCCTGGCCTGTTAGTTTTGTTACCCTGGCAGTCGGTGAACTCCTGCCCCTGTGCTCCACTCCACTGCTGACATCCGTCTCCCTCTCTCTCCTCTGAATCTGAAACTGCCCTCTCCTGTCTCCCTCTACCCCTGTCTTGCCCTCCCTCTGTTCTGGATTCTCTACCTCTTCCTCTCTCGGTGTCATTGTGAAACTCCTGTCTTCCCCCCAGTCCTGCCCCTCTTCCTCTGTTCAACCCACTTCCCAGCAGCAGTGGAGGGAGGCTCTGTCCTCCTCTTCTATCAGAATGTGCACAGACTGCCTTTCGCCTCTCCGCCAGGGTTTCTGCATCATGAACACAATCACTGTAACTATGAGGACAAGGAGGAGTGCGCTGTGAAATCACTTCCACTGCTTAAAACAGGAATTCAGCGAATGACAACCCTGGATTGATATTGCATGTCAATTGTGCTACTGCATGATCATTACATAAAGAGTCTGTGAATGGTCTCTCTCTTAAATACAAGATCATTTGCAATGTCAGAATTACAAGATAAGTTTACTACCTCATAATTACGAGACAACGTTCCTTCTCATAATATCAAGAAAACTTTCTTGTGATTACAAGACAGGACGCGAAGTACTTTTTTTGTTACTTGATGACAGCAATACACTTCCATAGAGATCACCACTAAAATGCAGACAACATCTTTAATAATAATTGCTTATACTTATGTAGCACTTTCCTTTAATAGCAGGCAGAACGCTGTCTTAGGAATCCAGGGCAAACACTATTACAGAGCACAGACCACTGCCGGAACACACCTTAAGTTGCCTGATTCACCTGACATGGGGGAGGGGAAGTAATTGTTCACAGGTGAAGCAAGCTTCCTGTCTAATTGTGTATCCACAGCAATTGGCCTGACTGACAAGTGGCAGGGCTGTTGCAGTAGCACTACTCTACTCTACAGTTTCTCCGGTGAGGCCAAGCATGACTATTAGATTAATTGCTTCAGGGAACAATGCTTGTATAAGTATTTCTCAGTGCGCCAGTGGTCATTGAGCCTGTCCTCTCTGGACAGCAGGTCTGTTTGTGTCCAGTTTCTATGGCCATGGTCAGCTATTTCTCACCATGGTTAGATATTTCACTAGTGTCTTGTTTTTTTAGGGACCTGGAGCATTGCAGATTATTGTGTTTGTCCCAGTGGGCGAGGAAGTGTTGTTCGGATTTTGCTGTGATTTGGTCATCTCTGATGTGTCATTATTTTGTTGCCCCAGTTTGGCCTTGAACAGGTAGTTTATTTTATTAGCACATGGAGAATATTTTACCAGAACTTTGTTTGCAGGCTTTTATGAGGGTGTTTCCAATATTTTGCGTGATCCTCGCCTCTAATCGCGATAATCTCTTCATAGGAGTGAGTGATGAATGTACTGTACGGTATTCATGTTCAATTTTATTACATACTTCCTGTCCCGCCTTGAAGGAGGGATGAAGAAGGGAATTGTACTTCCTCCTTGAACCAGAATTGCAGATAACAACAGCTGGTGTTGGTCGTGTACAGGTATGTGTGAGAAAACAACATTATTCTTTAGAAAATTAGCTGGTAATTTAACAATGACCTATACATATCACTCCGGTTCCCCTGTGTTGTCAGAAACAAGCGATCAAGGGTGACGTATAAATATTTAGCTTTCGCTTACTAGGCCTGAGGGGAATTTCCAGGTTTAATGCGACATGGGGGCTGCAGAAAAAGGAGCTGCGGTGGCCCTTGTATCGATAATCCGGCAGCACCCGTGAAACCTGATTTATTTCAAGGTCAGATCTAATATGGCCGGAGTGCGTGAAAGTAAAAACATGCAAATGTTGACGGCTTCCGGTAGCCATTATAAACACTTCTTAACCTTAAAGAAAAGGGAAAATGTAAAAAAAAAATTTGTGTATATACCGGTAAGAAACAAACACGAAAACAAAGGATTTTTTTTGTAGGAGGGTACAGCATAGTAACCGATGCGATTTGGTTACTTTTAAGTCTCAGGTGGTTCAGAACTTTGCGCTGATACGGGAAATGGGATTCGTTTTAAAATATTTAAAAACGTGGGGGGGGGAAATGTCAAGGTCTTCCTCGTTTGGATTTATCTGTGCAGCCGAGTGTGCAGAGTCTTGTTTCTTATATATATATAAAGATTTTCTCAGAATTTGACAACTCGGGAGATAATGTAGTCATCGGTCTGTTTGGTTTTTATCGCACCTTTTACTGTTAAAAGTAACTTTGATGGACCCTTTTACTGTTAAAAGTAACTTAGATTGGAACTCGAGGCCCTGGTCCATAACTTTTAACAGCTCCTTTACACTTTTGGTTGTGTTGTGATGCAGTATTAAAATCCGTATTGATAATGGCTTTCTGATACATAAGCTTACTGAGGGGACCTTGATTCCGGATCAGTAAATCCGCCGAGCCCCAGCTACCATACGTACAAGGTGGAGGTTTCATTTAATCCGTCGTGCGATGGTAAATACGATATTGCATCAGCAAGAGAGGTAATAAAGTTGAGGAACACTACGCTGTCCGGCCTGATACAGCGCTGTGTAGATTGAGGAGCCATGCGACTACTGTTGTGACCTGACGTAATGAGTTCAAACGCCAAATTAGTTGGGGCGGGTCCGCAGGGATATCTCTGGGACACATTGTCGCCATTTTCAATGTTCGTGTTCTGACACGCGAACGTGTTTATTAACATATCGCACCGCCCACTCCCCCCCACAACTTCACTTTTAAGGTGATATAGAAAACGTACAAATTTAAACTTTGTCTGTTTTATTCGTATTGTCAGTGTCTTACGTTATCTGGCTGTGTGTCGTGATTTCTTGGCCGAAGGTGGAGGGGCTACCAGCAGCACGGTCAGAGGAGGGTGAGGGTGTGGCTGAGTAGTGTTGTCTGAAGTGCAGCTGTGTTGTCTTGGAGATTTTGGGTTTTTTTTTTTAACCATCACTGTATGTGCTTTTTATTATTTGTACAGTTGTTGGAATATGTTGGGTGGGGGGCACTATTAAGAAACACCTTGCACCAAAAGTGCTATTGTGGCTGAGCCGTTTTAGTTTTGAGGGAGAGGCTATGAGAGCTGCACAGCAGAGCAGGCACAGTCTATACATGTGCTATATAATTAATTCATTATCATATGATGTTGAGCTAGTGTATTGGTATTACCTGTGCTAGAATGCCCATGTGGATTTTACGGCTTGCTTGTGTAGAGGGCAGCCACATCTGTCTTACCTGCCAGCAGCTGTATCACCCTGACACTCCCAGCTGGCAGCCACACTGGAGCTCAGCAGGTGTGAGCCTGGTCTGTCCCTGTTCCTGGGAAAGCTGAGGCTGCTGCTGGAAGAGGTGTTAGTGGGGCCAGCAGGGGGCGCTCACCCTGCGGTCTGTGTGGCTCCTAATGCCCCAGTATAGTGACGGGGACACTATACTGTTGAAAGGTGCCGTTCTTCGGATGAGACATAACACCGAGGTCCTGACTCTCTGTGGTCATTAAAAATCCCAGGGTGTTTCTTGAAAAGACTAGGGGTGTTATCCCGGTGTCCTGGCCGCATTCCCTCCTGGCCTTCACCAGTCAGGGCCTCCTAATAACCCCCATCTCTGAACTGGCTTCATCCCTCTGCTCTCCTTCCCTCTGAGAGCTGGTGTGTGGGGAGCGTACTGGCGCATCATCCAGGTGGGGGCTGCACACTGGTGCTGGTGGAGGGGATCACCATTACCTGTAAAGTGCTTTAAGTGGAGTGTCCAGAAAAGCACTATATAAGTGTAAGCAATTATTATTATTATTATTATTATTATTATTATTTTATTATTATTACCTGCTTTGCTTCAATGGAATCTGACATCAGAAATGAGGAGACACTTCTTTACATAAAGAGTTGTGGGTGTCTGGAACAAGCAGGAAAGCTATGTGCTATGTGCTATGTGCTATGTGCTATGTGCTATGTGCTATGTGCTATGTGCTATGTGCTATGTGCTATGTGCTATGTGCTATCTAACAAATGGGATGGAGGGTTTGGATGGCCTCCTCTCCTTTGAAATGTTTCTTATGATCTTATTTTCTTAAACTTGGGGCTTTTAATGCATTTTAATGTCAAACTGTGCCTGTGTCATTAACCAGTCATTCACACTGCCTGGTCCTTACTTTCCTGTGATGGGATTAAATTGGGATATGGATGGATTGACTTGCTCTTTTCTCTCTTGCCACAGCCAGTGTCTTCCAAGCCATGAAACTCAAGACCAACTGCCTGTGTCCCACCATCCGGACTGGCCTTGGCTATCTATACGAATTGCCCGAGAACGTGGTTGCCCTGGCAACAAATGATACCTGCGAAACTCAGTGGACACTAGGAGTGAGTTTCCTTATCTGTCTTTCTTTTGGGGAAGGAGAAAATACAGAGGTCAGATCTTAATCAAAATCTCCATCCTCATGCCTGAGTGCCTGTCTGCATACCTGCCTCCCTGTCAGCCTACCTGCATACCTGCCTGCAGGTGCGCATTTATGCATCACTCTACATACAGTACCTGCCTACTTGTATTCTGACTCAAACTGCTAATGACGGTTTCACTGTGCTGGGAATAGAGCTGTGTAAACAGGCTTTTAATTCTACTATTTATAAGTTTAGTCAAGCAGTTCTGTTTGTCATATCATGAAACAGCTGTAGCACTTTGATCTGCGCGTTTCCAGCATAATGTTTCTGTGTTTATTATGGGAAGGACTATTAATATGCTTTTGCCCTTTCACAGTGCAGAGGCGGCAGAACTGTCTGAAGGAGCAGCTAATTCTGCCTTTTTTGTGTAAAAAGTCCAGGTTAGCATAAGGTCTCGCCAGCGTGACCGCCCAGGTGAGCGAGTGTACACATTTCTTACAAGGAACCCTCCAGGATCATGGTGGTTAAGAGCACGCAGCTGCTTTGAATTCTGGGAACAAATACTAATAAGCTCGTGTCATTTCACAGCATTGAAAAGTCCCCTTGAGTCCAGTCCATTCCAAAATTTTGTTCCAGCCATTTCCTTTGTTGTTGATTCTGCTGATTATAAGTTATGGAGCTGGTTTCACAATGTCCTGAAATGGACAGGCCTTTCTAGTCCAATAGTATAATACCTCTGTTCTAAAGAAGGCTGCTAACACACCATAAACCTGAAAGGTTTGTGAGAAATACGTCTTGCTGCCTGTTTTAGTGAGTGCTGTGCAACTGTGTATTTCTTGTATACTTGCTTTTTGTTTAGTATACCTGCTGTACTTTGGCATGTGTTCCACTGTTTTCCAGAATACAGTGGTGGCACACTACACACCCCAAGGTCCTGTATTCATAGATCCTGTCAAAAATGTGACGAACAACAGTCTGATCAGCAAGTACTGTGAGCCCTTTCTGACATTCCTCCAGGATTGTTTACACACGGTAGGTTTCTCACTCTGCCTGTCCCTCCATCTCTCTCCTCTGTTTGTCTTCTTTCCGCTGCACAGTGTATTTAACTGTAGGGCTACAGCATGACCCGGCCCAGACTGGACCGGCGATCTCTGGACTGTAGGGTTACAGTGTGACCCGGCCCAGACTGGACCGGTGATCTCTGGACTGTAGGGTTACAGTGTGACCCAGACCGGACCGGTGATCTCTGGACTGTAGGGTTACAGTGTGACCCGGCCCAGACTGGACCGGTGATCTCTGGACTGTAGGGTTACAGTGTGACCCGGCCCAGACTGGACCGGTGATCTCTGGACTGTGGGGTTACAGTGTGACCCAGACTGGACCGGTGATCTCTGGACTGTGGGGTTACAGTGTGACCCAGACTGGACCGGTGATCTGTGGACTGTGGGGTTACAGTGTGACCCAGACTGGACCGGTGATCTCTGGACTGTAGGGTTACAGTGTGACCCAGACTGGACCGGCGATCTCTGGACTGTAGGGTTACAGTGTGACCCAGACTGGACCGGCGATCTCTGGACTGTAGGGTTACAGTGTGACCCAGACTGGACCAGTGATCTCTGGACTGTAGGGTTACAGTCTGACCTGGTCTTGAGTAAAACTAGTGGTCTCTGGAAAATAGTGCCCAATCTGTGCTTTGAGCAAGTGCCTTTGCTGACACAATCATCCATCTTTGCAGTGGGTGTGCCACTCAACAGTCCATTAAGTGAATGCACACAGAGTAACGACCATCCAGTCTTGTTCTATGTACCACTTTGTGCCAATAACATTATAGGTGAGAGTTTGTGGTTAGGCTCCTGGTCCAGTGGCCTGTGAATTGTGATTGTAGTATACAGTATATTACCATTGTGCAAGTTTTTTTGTTGTAGCTGTGGCTAACTGTAGTTTTTATTCTTTAAATGCAGGGTTTTGGAAATGTGACCTTCATAAGTAAGTGAAAGCCTTTAAGAAACTTTTCCCTATGTTCCTGGCACTATGGTTACAGTGTCTGTCTATAGCCCTGATTCCTCTTCCACACTGGTTATATTACAGTGGGGAAAATCGACCAATCAGCCACCTGTATGGATTTTTGTTACAGACAAGTATTTTTAAAAAATCACATTTTTATTTTTTCAAATGTCCACCAATTTGCAATTGACAAAAAATGACGGGGCCTTCTTCTAGACCTCTTCTGGTGCTTTCCATTTTGTGTTTCTTGTTTTAGAAATGTTCCTAAAACATTCACATAATGAAACCTGCTTAAACATGCAAAATCCTGTGAGCTGACAGGTTGTGTTTGCAAGAAAGGAGGATACAAGACCCTGCCTTGCTGATGTTGTTCCTGTTGCTGACAGCTTAGGAAGGCTGGGGCTTTATAATTTCTGGGAAGGTTCCAGATTTCTAGGAAGGGGAGTTGTGCTGGAGGGATGAAGACTGAGCGTGATCTCTTTTGTTTACAGGCTCCAATTCAACTGACTCTGGCAGGAGCGCTGGTGACAGTCCCAACTGTGAGTTCCAAAATCCTTCCACTTCTTATTCGGCGTTTATACAGTAGGGTCTCGACACTCGCAAGGGTCCGGTGTGGAGAACTATCACGAATAGAAAACTTCACGTGCTGTATAGCCAAGCCCACTCCTATACCATGGCATAATGTATCTAGTATGTAAGGTTAAAAGACATTGATGACTCTTATATACTTATATGACTTATAATTAAAGGAATAATCCATTGACTTCAAGTTTATTTAAAGAACCCTAATCAAGTAAAAGAAGCAACCGTAATTACAGACCTGTAGCAATACATTGAAAATAAACACGAATCCCTTCTCTGCTTCCAGCCGCTGCCCTCTCTGCCTTCGTGATGAGCACCCCCACACCCACTGTAATTAAACGGGCAATAAAACTATCAGAGGGACTGTAAATTCGTCTCCAGCCTGTCATTCCCGCACTGCTGACACAGAACCTGGAGCGTTCACTGCACTAGAAAAACAAGACCATGCTGAGATGCGCATGCTGGGCAGTGGGTACTTAGGCAGGGGCTGGAAGAGGTTCACTCGCTCGCTCGCTCGCTAGACCCGTGTCGCGTTCCTCGTCTGTTGAACCGCTGGTTTGAAAGCTGCGGTTAACAGCCTTCAGCTCGGTTTCATCTCGCTCTGCTCTTCCTCGGGCAGACCGGATCGCGAACGAGCGACCGTTAGATTTGCAGATGTCGAGCCCCTACTGTAGCTCTGTCTTTCCGCTGTCACAAGTATTGTCATGTCATGTATGTTGTGGCTGCTGTTACTACTGCTGCTACTCTTGGGGCTAAAATGACCATTAATGACCTATATCGTCATAGCACAGCTTATGTTCTGAAAGTGTGAATTGTGATTAAAAATGCTTAAATAAAAACATGGCCTTTCTCTCCTCTGTGATTCCAACTCTTCTCCTTCTGAATGGGATTGGACAGTTGGCATCATCATCGGCTGTATTCTTGCTCTTTTCATCATCGTCATCATCATCATCTTTGGTGTCTTTTTGATGAAGAGGTTCCTGGGGAGACAAAGAGGTAAATCTCGGTCAGTGCCATCCTGTTCTCCCTCCTAGATAGTTGGCCTGCATTTTTCTTAATATACTGCCATACACCATTCTCAGGAAGGTGATTTCTGCTCCTTTTCAATGTAGAGATTGATGCCACAGGCATAGCTCCCCAGGAAGTGCCCACCTTTTCGTGATATTCGTCCTAGAGTTAATCTCTCCACTGTCACTGGCGGATTTGATTTCCTGAGGCCAGGGACAGTTGTTTAAATCAGTAATGGTCAATTCCATTTCATGTTCGTTTGTTTTTGTTTTTTTGTCAAATGTGTTAAAAAAAAAACGAAAGTTGCCCCCACACTTACTCCCTTTCATCACGGTGAGCCAGATGTGTCTTTTTAACTGGTGTGTTTGACAGTGTTCAGTTTGCAAGCCCTCAAGTCTCTGTTGTGTTTTAACACACACCCTTTCTTGTAACATTCCAAATGGTTTTTTTTTAACACCCTTAATTTGAAAGGTTCAGTTTTGTCCCTTTTTTTTTTAATTCGGTGAAGCTCGTTGAGTTTTGTTTTAATTGGGTGCTGTAGCAGTCCTATTACTGCATGGAGCCGCGGTGATCAGTGTTGATGTGCAGGGAGAGTTAGACGGAAAGCTGTATCTCCTGTATCTCTGTTTTTCCGACAGCAGTTCTCTGATGGATGAACTAAGGACAGGAGAGGAGAAGAGAACAAAGACATTAAACTGCCTCTGCCGCCATGGAGGCGCAAAGCAGAGGGACAGTCTGTGAAATACTGTCCCTTCTTTCTTTTCTTTTACTGGATGTTTATTTTGAACATGGGCTGTGGGCATTTTAACATCTTTCTTTTTAAGCCTTTAGCTGAGCTGATCTCTCACAGCAACCTGAACTCATTTTTTAGGGAGAAAGTAGAAACTTTCAAAGCTTTTTTTAAAACTGAGGGGGGGGGGGGAAAACAGAATCTGAAGGATTGAAAAATGAAATGAGGAAAAACAATATATCAAGAAAGAAATATACAATAAGTTTATATATATATATTAGAGGCAATAGGTACTGTATATATACTATATGTTATTGCCCTGGATTTAATTCCAGACCTGGGGTGCGATGTGTGTGTGTGTGTGTGTGTGTGTGTGTGTCTACCCTGCAATGGACTGGTGTCCAGTCTCCCTTGTTTACCCCACCTTGCGCCTGGTGCTAGCCAGGATAGACCCCAGCCCCACCACAACCCTGAATTGGATAAAGTGGTTCGAAAATGGATGGATGTATAGTGGTGAGAAAAACTTTTAAAAAGTAAACTGATTACAAGATAATGTAAGCTGGAGGGGAATTGCTCTTAATTCAATTTAACACATTGCTCCTTTATGCAATGTCTAATAAGACCATATTCCATTTTGAAACTTGAGAGCTTGTTCAAAATGGAACAGTACCACGTGCATTGATAGGGTCTGAAAATGTGAGAATGCAAACTCGTTATTCCTCCAGACCAGCGTAATTTATAGTTACAGGTGTAAGTGTGTTCCAGTTGTATGCTTTTAGGAAACTGTGGAAGAGCTCCATGTTTATATAAATGATTTGAAGTAGGCTATTTTTATATATCCAGGGCCTTACGAAAAATATGCACCACCCCCACCAACAATGTCACAATTAATTGTGTAATTAAATAACATATAAAATGCTGATTTTTTTTTTTTGTGTTGAAAACGGTAATGATCAAGCTAAACACGGGTGTATTTATTAGCAAAACCTGCAAAAAAAAGATGTATAAAAATGAAAAAGATATCTAAAATAAATTTGCCAATTGTATAAGTATTAAGCCAACAGTTTCAGTACTTGAAACCCTATTTATGGACAGGGGCGTGCAGTAGGGGCTCGACATCTGCAAATCTAACGGTCGCTTGTTCGTGATCCGGTCTGCCCGAGGAAGAGCAGAGCGAGATGAAACCGAGCTGAAGGCTGTTAACCGCAGCTTTCAAACCAGCGGTTCAACAGACGAGGAACGCGAGACAGGTCTAGCAAGCGAGTGAGTGAACCTCTTCCAGCCCCTGCCTAAGGTCATTCATCACTTATTGTTTGGGCCAGTGCAGTGTGGTTGTATGCGGTGGGTCTTTATCCTGCTGAAGAGTACATTTTCAGATTCTTGGGGAACTCAAAACAGGTTTTCCTCTGGGATTCACCAGAATTGTGCCATCCACTTTTTTTCCCCAACATGATGCAATACTGCAAGGCACTGTCTTTATGCATATTTAAACATGCCTGCGTGCAACTCCCAAAAAATTCCTTTTGCATAGAAATGCTTGGCACTGTGGAAGTGCCAAGGAAATGCCACAGAGGATAATTGATAATTGATGCTGACCTGGCAGTGATTCCGAATCAGTACCTTGTTGACAAAAACAATACAGGATAATCAATTAATATATAGTGTTATATTGTTTATTATCTATATTAGAAATATCAAGAGATAAAATTCTACTAGATATCATACTAATAACACCTTTCAGGGTAACGAGGTGCATTAACAGTATAGAGCTGCTGTACGATATGAGAAAGAATGAAATGATATATGACAACACTAGAATAACCGGAACCAAAGTGTAATGCTGCACTTCGTCTAAGTCAGTGTTGGCAGACAAAAACAGCCGTTTCACCCCTTCATCGGTGCTCATCATCGGGGTACAGCTGGCACTAACCAGAACAAGGTTTACGGTTCACGATACGTATGCGCTTATATAGCTTTATATAAAGTTTGAAGATGAATGCTAAAAGCACAGATTGGTATTGTCTCCTTCCTCATCCTTCCGATTCCGATCTGGTGGAAAATGGTTTGTCACAAGATTGGGTTGAAAAAAGGATGTTTAAGTGGTTTTTGTGAATTTTAAGGGACCAAGAAGAGTTCATGTTGCTGTGGGGAGCAGAAACAGCCTTCTTTTTCTATAGTAAACGTTTAGGATTAGGATTTCGCAGAATCGTTGTATTCCAAAACCCTGTCAACTCTTAGTTTGTATTGTGCTATATTGTTTTCTGTTCTTTTTATAATGTGCTTTTAAATTGGTATCTCCAGCCTGTTCCTGGGTAGACCCTAATCCATCATGTATAATAGCTCACCAGGAAGCTCATCAGCCTCTATAGACCTGGAGCAGAATGGTTGAGATGATCAGTTAAATGCAATAACTATAAGAGGTCTTTTGGAATGAAACAGTTATCAATATTCAGAGCTCCCTTGATTAACACACCCCATTGCTGAATGAATCAATAACTTCACCAGCTGCCAGTTTTTAGTAACGGGTAATTCATGGTAACTGGATTATGCATTGCCAGGAATAGGACTGGAGACCTATTTTGTTGTACTGTAAATAGCACATGAAAATGGGTGCGGGCTCTTTTTTCATTTGCATCGCTGTTCTCTGTAACCTCCCCCCCCCCCGTTCTCTCCGTGGGCTGAGGAAGAGACCCCAGCACCCTAAAGTGCTGTTTACACTGCACTATTGTTGGAACTTATGTTGTATCTTTGAATGTATATTAATATTATCTATAGATGTAAGTCATGGTTGTACACCCTGTTTTTCTAGGAAAGACAGGCTCACTGTGAACCTGTAGAACAGGGCTTCCCAGCTCCTGATGTCAGGAAGGTGGAAAACCTGTGTGATAAACTTTTAAATATATATATATATCTCCACATTATTTGAATATCATTAAATATTTGAATATATTGTATACATATAGTCAATTATATGTATTTGTGAGATTTAATTATGAATGCAGAAATAACACAACAGGATGTGTGTGGCAGCCAAGCTTATTCAGCTGGTTGGAGGGGGTCGTGTCATCTAGTTAGAAGGAAAGAGGTTTGCATGTGGAATGCAGCCAACCCCACACTTCAGTGGAGAGACGCCCACTAGGGGATGCTTTTAACAAAGGATAATTATGGGATTTTGTTTTTGTGAGCATTTTCCCTTGGGTCTGTGTCACATTTGTCTTAGACCTTATCCAATCCTGTAGTGGTCAGTGTGTCTGTAGGCCTGTCCAGTCCTGGTCCTGGTCCTGGTCCTTATCAATACATTCCAAGTGGGCCGTTTGGTGCGGAGAGACGGCGTGTGTCAGTGCTGTAGTTGTTCCTGTCATTTAGAAGTGTAGGACTACTGACAAGCGGACGTTATATAGAGCCTGCAGGGGGCACTGTGTCTGCAGGTGTATTTAATTGGTTTGTTTGTTTTAATGTTTTACTACATTCTAAAAGCTTCTGTTACTTTGCGCTAATTTTGTTACCACCTATTTCTATTGCTTTTTTCTGTTTTAACTGTTTTTTTGTTTTACTTTTTACAAGCCCTTTTGAAAATGTTTTTAAATACTATGTAAAATAAAAAAATAAAAACAGCAATACCTGTGGAATTGGTTGAAGGTGTTTTATTGGTCTAATTAAGCTACTAGTGAGCTGACTGAGGCAACACACTGACCCTCCAAGACCAGGACTGGACAACATGGTAGACACTCTGACTGACTTTCCAGGACCAGGACTGGACAGGCCTACAGACACACTGACCACTACAGGATTGGACAGCCCTGGAGACATACTGACCAGTCCACCAGCACCAGGATAAGACAGCCCTGCAAATGCACTGACTAGCTCTCCAGAAAATATATAAACTAACACTTTTTAGTACGCATGCTGAGAAACTACACAGGTTTTAATTCCTGTATTTGTGAGGATTCTTCTCATTGCCTCTGTCGCTGTATTATAATTTACTGTCCTCTACCTGTCGAAATTAAATTCAGACATTTGCGGTCTTGCACTTTCAGATTTAAACGCAGTAAAAAAAACATTTTGGAAAAACAACTTTGTCTTCTCTTGATCGTCGACCAAGGCCTCTCCACCCTTACTGGGCAGTTCGGTTGCCAGCGGAAACCGTTGCTATGGCGACCGGAGCTGTGCGTGTGAGCAGCGGAGCAACATGGCGGAGCAGAGCGGAATGGAGCAGCTCGACATCGGCGCCCTGAGCCCCGAGCAGCAGGCGAAACTCCGGAAGTTCAAGGTAAAAAAACAAAACGGGTCAACGGAACGGTAAACACGAAACATTCGCCTAAATATATCCTTTTATCGCGAAGGATTATCGTGAGCTTCATAAACTGCGCGGCAAACGGGAGAAATATATCTTTCACGTTCACTTAAAAACTCCAGCGCCCTCTTCGTAACCCTTCTCAGCTCCATACCTTGATGAAAGATGGGCGAGCACTGCTCACATTTTGCAAGGCTTTTGATTCTGCTGCTCCTTCATCTGTTAAGGGTCCGTGGAAGTACACTTCCTTGCTCTATGAAATTCCACAGAGTAGTCTTCCTACCAAAATCCCATGAAGTCAAATTCGTTCCTTCAGCAACTAAGCTAAAGATAAAACGCTGTCGACAGAGAGAGCTTGAATTTAATTAATGTGATTGATTCCATACATTTTTATAGCTCTGCTCTGGACACTCCACTGAGTGCTTTACAGGTAATGGGGATCCCCTCCGCCACCACCAGTGTGCAGCCCCACCTGGATGATGCGCCAGTACTCTCCCCACACACCAGCTCTCAGTGGGGAGGAGAGCAGAGCGATGAGGCCAGTTCAGTGACAGGGACTATTAGGAGGCTATGACTGGTGAAAGCCGGGGGGAAATTTGGAATAACGCCCTGGGATTTTTAATGACCACCAAGAGTCAGGACCTCAGTTTTACATCTCATCCAAAGGACAGCGCTTTTTTTACAGTATAGTCTCCACGTCACTATACTGGGGCATTAGGACCGCAGGGTGAGCGCCCCCTGCTGGCCCCACTAACACTTCCAGCAGCAGCCTCAGCTTTCCCAGGAGTCTCCCCTCCAGGTACTGGCCAGGCTCACAGCTGAGCTTCAGTGAGCTACCTGCTGGGAGTGTCAGGGTGACATGGCTGCTGGATATGCTGGATTTACGTATTCAAAATGAATAGAACCTTATGTAACTTGTGTTTATTTTATCTTTTCCTCCTCATTAATAGATCAAAACGAGAATTGAGAATGAGAAGTATTTAAGATCACATCCTGAGGTGGACCTCCTACTGAGTGGCTTTTTAAGGTTAGAAACAATATTAATTACCTGTAGCATGGCAGTTTAGCAACTAGTATTACATAAATGTGATAAAATGTGCACATAAAAATGTGTTTTCCCCTTTTGTGTCGCAGAGAAGTCTTCTTAAAGAGACCTGAAGATATTCGGGAATTTGCAGCAGGTAAATTAACGAGTATAGAGGTAGATAACTGATTTTCAAACTGGGGGCTCTGGATCATTCTCTCCTGACACCACTATGGTGTCACACGCTGGTGTCGCACTGTTTTGTGAACAACAGCTAGCTCATGGCTACACTTTGTTTTTTGCAGCTGAAGTCATGAAATTATATCATACAAAACAGAAAAAAACAGTTCAGCCTCCCCTGAAATCATATAAGGAGCAGCCTTCTGGCTTCTGGTAGTGTGTAACTCACAGTCACTATAAATTTTGGGTATGATTTTGGTTGTGAATGATTTTTCTGTGAATTATGGATATTAAATCCATAATTTAATGTCAACACCATCTGAAGGGGGCAGAACTCTAATGTCAAATTCTTGACATTTCTGTGACTCCTAATTCCACATTTTGTGTATAAAAAGTCAAAGCTTGGATCTCCTTAGGGATAGATACGTTTCGAAAACGACAGAGAAAATTAGCACAGTAAATACAGTATGTATGGGTAAAATAGCATACCTAATTGCTTATTATTATTTACCATTATATTATATATTTATTTCTTGTAACTAGATTACATCTCTAAATACAACACTGCTGTAGTACTTACTATATATTAAATACAATTCTTTATATACTTCACTGAACACAAGAGAAAACAAAACATCTGAAACTCAACCTGATAAGTAAAATAAAGCCTTATTTCTCTTTGCAGATCATTTCACAGACTCTGGCTTGCCTGAAAGAATCCAGCTGAGGCTGGAGAGTTGCTCGGAGTAGCAGGAGCAGGAATCGGGAATTTGTTTTCTATTAAATAGCGTTTAGACAGTCACACACAGCTTGTTAGTGGTAGTTTCTCAGTTGCAGTCCTCGGATTGGGCACGAGGCCAGCGATCGGTGGTGATTTTAAGGAACTCTCGAGAGGGATGAAAACAGCCAAGTTCTTCTTCACCTATGCTGCTCTAGTCACCCTCCGTGATGTCACTTCCTGAAAGCGTGACTCCTCTGTCATGTGACTTCCTGCAAAACTACAACTACCACAGTCCTTGCCTTTCTGCAGCCCCCCTCCACCTGTCCCACTTCGCCCCTGTTAACTCCCCTCTCTCCAAGGGCCTCCTGATTTCCTCATCCTCTGTCAAGTCTTGGCCAAGCGAGTTGAGACAGTGTGCCTTACTTCTTATGCCTGTAAACACTCCTAAACACGTTTTTATTGGGTGTTGTCGTTCCTCCCAAAGTGTATTCAGTGCTCATTCCTGACTTTCCTGGGACAAAACAGTCATTAGCTTTGGGATAGATTTATTGGGTCTGATCTATTCAGGTTTTATAGTTAAATTTTAATAACATGGCCAATGTGCTTTGATAAGGACTGGTCTCCTTTCCAGGCCTTCAATACTGCGAAAGGCTCTGGTTTGCCGAGATCCTCCTCTCCAGTAGTGGATGGGTGGTGTTAACGACAAAAGAAATAAAGGTTTCCAAAAACAATGTTCTGTGTTGTTTATAGACTTCTGCTTGTTGTGGTCGTTTTGTGAGGTGGTAATTCCCCCGGAGGGTTTGCATGGTTGTAGATAAAATGTTGTTTCTTTTTAATTCTTGGTTTTAAAGTGTTTTATGACCTCTTTCTCCATCCATTTAAGTTCATGTGTGATATTGTAAAAGTAGGACAAGTCCCGCTACTTTAACACTCAATTTTGGGAAAAAGAGTACACTCCGGTCTAAAAATGGAAGGGGGACAGAGCAGGGTGGATAGAATTACCTCTCAAACCCAGGTCCAGCTACTGCAGGAAGCTTGTGCTGCTTTTTGATCAGAGCCCTGTATTAATTTAATTGATCTTAGCCTAGATTTCTACAGCGGGGTCCCCACCCTGTACCCCGATCTGGCGTTCCAAGGAAAACCAGGGTGCTGCTGTGAGTGGACCAGTAGGTGGAGCTCTTTAATCAAAGTGACCAGAATTTCCCATCTTATTTCAAATATGAGACGTCACACTGGGGTCGCGACCCAGGTTTTAGGGGCCAGGATTTAGAGCTCAGGTTTTCGGGTCACTGCGGTCAAGAAAGAACTTTTCTCCCGGTGTTTCCAGCCAAGAGACGATGAGCAGCAGGTACAGACATGAAGTGAATTTGTGTCCAAGGCACATTTCCAAAAGAAAATGCAGGAGGGGCAGGGCTCTTGCCAGTGACCAGAGAACTGCTCCTCTGACCTGAAGCAGTGTGGAGGCTTGTGGGAGTAATTTAACAGTATAACTCCTTTCCGAGTTGCTTCCCCTAATCGCTGTCATTAGTTAATTGGCATTAATGAGCGGGCCAAGGGCCTGGACTGGCACGCCAGCTCTTGCTGTGTGGCGGTCTCCTGGGATCGCGCTAATCGAGTCCTGGAGGGCCGTGCTTGATTTCGTTTCTAGGTAAGTGGCAGGCAGGGTTATTTCAGTACCTTGTGCTTGGAAACGGCAAGCAGTTGCCAGGCCATCTCCTCCTCCTCCTCCTCCCCCCCCCCTCTTCCTCCTGTGTTTGTGCCTCTTCAGCTCTCTCCCACCCCAGCGGTGCAGATCTGCGCTCCTGGGCGCCGCGGTACTGTCTGGGGGTGGGGTGTAGTCCCAGCTCTGCTCTTAATGACCGAGCTGAGCTGATCGTCAGCTCGCCAGGAACAGCTTGCATGCTTTTCAAGCGTGTCCGGCTCTTTGTCCAGCTTCAAGGAGTCCTGGACTGGACGAGCTGGTGGATCCTGACCCTACAGGCCTCGGTCTGTGCCCCTCTCTCGCACATCATGTGTCTCTACAAGCCAACGGGTCAGATGTGTTAGTTAGCAGATCTAGTGTCTTCAAAATAAGCCACTAGCCACTGGTTCTCTTAGGCTGTAGGCAGAGAGGTAGAGCAAATATTGGCCAGTCAGGGTGAAATTTATGGCTCCCCATTGAGACGTGGTTTCATGCTGTGAAAGAAGATAAAGCAGTGTTTTTGTGTGGATTATTAGCGGTTTGTTCATGTTGTGTTTTTACCAAATAATTGTATTTCCATAAGTAACCCCCCCCCCCCATCTATGCTGGCATAGTGGAACCAGGAAATGACTGCCTTAATTTGAATAAGTTCTATCTGTAAACCCTTTCACCGATCAATAAAAGGTTTCTAAAGGAATAAGCCATTGCCAGTTGCACCACATGGCTGTACTTAATGAGGCAGCCAGGTTACTTCATTGACCCTCACGTTAGATGGCTTCGAAACGCAGTTCCAGTTTTGCCTGGCTGGCCAGGTCTCGTCTTTGGCTTGATGCTGTAATTCTGGGCTTCCGTGTGAAGATGACCTTTGCTGACCAGCTGCTGGACTTGACTGGTTGACCGTCAGTGTTGGAGTTCTTCTGAACTTTGGGAAAGCTGGTGTCTGGGAGTGCTGGGGCTGATGGAAGAACGCTGGTGTCTCCCTGCTTGGATTAAAAGCTCTTTCCAAACCACACCAAACTGCACTGTGATTTCCTGTACCCCAGCACCCTCACATGCCCCCCCCAGAATCGCTGATCCAGAACGGGGGACCTGCCGCACCCCCCCCCCCCCACCCACCCCGGCAGCTTGGAAGACCCCTTTGAGGGGGTTCTGACACCCCGTGATCCCGCCGGTGCTCCAGAGACGGCTCCAGTTGATCCGTAGAAAGCGCAGGAATCTGTGAGGCTGAGGGATGTGGGAATGGCAGGCGAACGGGGGTCCTCACTTTGAGGCTGTTGAATACATCGCAATGCGGGTTAATGCAAGTGGCATTCTACCATCTCCTAAACACACAGCTTGTCTCTGGTTTCTGTGTCCTGGTTTGTCCCTCTGAACCTCCTGTCTCTCTGTCCTGTCTCTGTGGTCAGTGTGTCCTGTCTCTCTGAACTCTAAACTGTCTCCGTGGTCAGTGTGTGCTGTCTCTCTGTCCTGTCTCTGTGATCAGTGTGTCCTGTCTCTCTGAACTCTAAACTGTCTCTGTGGTCAGTGTGTGCTGTCTCTCTGTCCTGTCTCTGTGGTCAGTGTGTGCTGTCTCTCTGTCCTGTCTCTGTGGTCAGTGTGTGCTGTCTCTCTGTCCTGTCTCTGTGATCAGTGTGTCCTGTCTCTCTGTCCTGTCTCTGTGATCAGTGTGTCCTGTCTCTCTGAACTCTAAACTGTCTCTGTGATCAGTGTGTGCTGTCTCTCTGTCCTGTCTCTGTGGTCAGTGTGTGCTGTCTCTCTGTCCTGTCTCTGTGATCAGTGTGTCCTGTCTCTCTGAACTCTAAACTGTCTCTGTGGTCAGTGTGTGCTGTCTCTCTGTCCTGTCTCCGTGGTCAGTGTGTGCTGTCCCTCTGTCCTGTCTCCGTGGTCAGTGTGTGCTGTCTCTCTGTCCTGTCTCTGTGATCAGTGTGTCCTGTCTCTCTGAACTCTTAACTGTCTCTGTGGTCAGTGTGTGCTGTCTCTCTGTCCTGTCTCTGTGATCAGTGTGTGCTGTCTCTCTGAACTCTAAACTGTCTCTGTGATCAGTGTGTGCTGTCTCTCTGTCCTGTCTCTGTGGTCAGTGTGTGCTGTCTCTCTGTCCTGTCTCTGTGGTCAGTGTGTGCTGTCTCTCTGTCCTGTCTCTGTGATCAGTGTGTGCTGTCTCTCTGAACTCTAAACTGTCTCTGTGGTCAGTGTGTGCTGTCTCTCTGTCCTGTCTCTGTGGTCAGTGTGTGCTGTCTCTCTGTCCTGTCTCCGTGGTCAGTGTGTGCTGTCTCTCTGTCCTGTCTCTGTGATCAGTGTGTCCTGTCTCTCTGAACTCTAAACTGTCTCTGTGATCAGTGTGTGCTGTCTCTCTGTCCTGTCTCCGTGATCAGTGTGTGCTGTCTCTCTGTCCTGTCTCTGTGATCAGTGTGTCCTGTCTCTCTGAACTCTAAACTGTCTCTGTGGTCAGTGTGTGCTGTCTCTCTGTCCTGTCTCTGTGGTCAGTGTGTGCTGTCTCTCTGTCCTGTCTCTGTGGTCAGTGTGTGCTGTCTCTCTGTCCTGTCTCCGTGATCAGTGTGTGCTGTCTCTCTGTCCTGTCTCTGTGATCAGTGTGTGCTGTCTCTCTGAACTCTGAACTGTCTCTGTGGTCAGTGTGTGCTGTCTCTCTGTCCTGTCTCTGTGATCAGTGTGTGCTGTCTCTCTGTCCTGTCTCTGTGATCAGTGTGTCCTGTCTCTCTGAACTCTAAACTGTCTCTGTGATCAGTGTGTGCTGTCTCTCTGTCCTGTCTCTGTGATCAGTGTGTGCTGTCTCTCTGAACTCTGAACTGTCTCTGTGGTCAGTGTGTGCTGTCTTTCACTCTGATCCATGTGTCCTGTCTGTCTCTGCCCTGTGCTGTTCGCCTGTGTGCCCCAAGTGATCTCCAGGACTGTTTGTTACCACTCAGTTGACCTTGTAGCAGTTTGAGAAATGTCAACAAGTCTGCAGGGAAATCTCCACCACACAAGAGCACGGCGCAGTACAAACAAGCCAGGAATCCCCTGTGAACAGGCACAGGCTCGTACCTACAGCAACTACTGCACAGCAGCAACACACAGCTACTGTACTGTACAGCCTGGAACAGCACAAACACACAGCTACTGTGCAACACAGCTTGGAGCAACAACAACACACAGCTACTGTCCAATACAGCCTGGAACAGCACAAACACACAGCTACTGTACAACACAGCTTGGAGCAACAACAACACACAGCTACTGTCCAATACAGCCTGGAGCAATAGCAACACACAGCTACTGTACAACACAGCTTGGAGCAACAACAACACACAGCTACTGTACTGTACAGCCTGGAACAGCACAAACACACAGCTACTGTGCAATACAGCCTGGAGCAATAGCAATACACAGCTACTGTACAACGTCAACACATACAGCTACCGTACAACACCGCTTAGAGCAACAACAACACACAGCTACTGTGCAAAACAACCTAGTGCAGCGTCAACACAGACTTATTGTACAAAACAGTCTGGAACAACGTTAACACAAAACTACTGTACAACACAGTCTGGAACAACATCAACACAAAACAGCTGTACAACACAGTCTGAAACAACATCAACACAAAGCTACTGTGCAAGAAAGCCTGGGAACGTGCGATGCTGGTACAATGAGCATCGTTAGAAAGCCTGCTGTTTGCTCTGGGTGTTGGCTGGACAATAGGAGAGGGCACAGGGATTAATGAGGAACAGAGGGGCACAGTGGCCATTGTGTAGCTGGGGGTTCTGCCCAGGGCCAGAGAAAGAGGCCTCAGGGAGTTCTTTACACACAGAGACTTTCCCACAGCACCTATTCAGTCCTTGTGCAAGAATCCAGCTCCACTGAAAGGCCCCGGACACTGGGATCACCAGAACCGGGCCCAGGACCTTTCAGCGGACACTGGGATCACCAGAACCGGGCCCAGGAACTTTCAACGGACACTGGGATCACCAGAACCGGGCCCAGGACCTTTCAGCGGACACTGGGATCAGCAGAACCATGCCCAGGAATCTCCAAGCTGACACCTGGTCAGAATCCAGGACAGGAGAAGAGAGGGAGGACAGGAGAAGAGAGGAAGGAGAGAGAGAGAGGACAGGAGAAGAAATGAGAGACAGAGGACAGGAGATAAGAAAGATGAGACAGAGGACAGGAGAAGAGAGGGACGAGGGAGAGAAAGAGAGATCAGAAAGGACGGGGGGTGAGGGGGAGCTGTGTCTTTGTCTGCTGTCTTGCTCTGTTTACCTGCGGTGAGGCTCCAGCCCTCCCCATACACACCTGTGCACAGGTAACACCTCCCAAAGCTCAGGTGGGAGAGAGACAGCGACACACAGCACTGTCATCACTCAGCACAGAGCACCACAGCACAGCAAGAGAACCTCCAGGACAGCGCGATTCAGGACACTAATACTGCAACTGCTGTACACGCAGATTCAACTGGACCGGTGAGTCTGTGTGTGTGTGTGTGTGTGTGTGTATTGTACACGCAGATTCAACTGGACCGGTGTGTGACAGAGTCAGTCTGTCTGTGTGTGTGTGTTTGTGTGTACAGTAAGTATATCAGCTGTCCCTGATATAAATGAGTGCTATATATTCACCATTGGGTACTGATTAAGAGATTAAGTGTATAATGTACTCTGATACTTGTTAAAGGTATACTGTACTCTGGTACTGGTTAAGAGCATAGGGAGTATGTGCGTGGATCTGTGTGTGTGTTGGGCTTGTGATGTTTTTGTTCTGGGCTGCGTGATGTGTGTGTTTTGGGGTTGTGTTGTCGATGTGCTGGGCTGTGTGGTGTGTTCATGTGGCGTGTGTGTGTGTTGGGGTTGTGTTGTCGATGTGCTGGGCTGTGTGGTGTGTGTGTTGGGGTTGTGTTGTGTTGTGTTGTTCTGAGCTGCGTGGTGTGTGTGTTGGGGTTGCGTTGCTGTTGTTCTGGGCTGGGCTGTGTGGTGTGTGTGTGTTGGGGTTGTGTTGTCGATGTGCTGGGCTGTGTGGTGTGTGTGTTGGGGTTGTGTTGTGTTGTGTTGTTCTGAGCTGCGTGGTGTGTGTGTTGGGGTTGCGTTGCTGTTGTTCTGGGCTGGGCTGTGTGGTGTGTGTGTGTTGGGGTTGTGTTGTTGGATTTTTCCAGAAGTCACTGTCTGTTGTGTGCCTCTCACTGCTGCTCCAAACAGCTTCACACTCCCCTGTGGAGGAAGTGGGATTTCTAGAAAATTAATGACATATTTCCCTGGAGGATTTACTAGTTAAACACAGCAGAAGCCCTTTCTGTTCATTTTAATCTAAAAAAGCAAACTTTTTAGATTTTTCATTTAAAAGATGGCTGGTTTCTCCCTCCATTTCTCCTCCTCTTCCTCACTACCTGGCTCTTTCCTCATAGCAACAAGCTCCCTGGCAACAGCAGAATACAACACAGGGTTCTTCAACAGGATCAGGTGGGGGCAAACTCCCCCTGAGAGCCAACCAGTCCCAACTAACAGCACAACTGCAGTAAAATCACAGTACAGTGCAGTAAAGCCCAGTGAGATCAGGGTAAGAGCACAGTACAGTGCAGTAAAGCCCAGTGAGATCAGGGTAAAAGCATAGTACAGTGCAGTAAAGCCCAGTGAGATCAGGGTAAAAGCACAGTACAGTGCAGGAAAACCCATTGAGATCAGGGTAAAAGCACAGTACAGTGCAGTAAAGCCCAGTGAGATCAGGGTAAAAGCACAGTACAGTGCACTAAAGCCCAGTGAGATCAGGGTAAAAGCTCAGGACAGTGCAGTAAAGACCAGTGAGATCAGGGTAAAAGCACAGTACAGTGCAGTAAAGCCCAGTGAGATCAGGGTAAAAGCATGGTACAGTGCAGCAAGGGCCAGGGACGTCATACACCTGCCTGGGTCAGAAACAGTCCATGCCAGGTTAGCACACAGCTGGGCTGACAGCCACAGACAGGGTGATGTGCAGATCCTCAGTCCAAGACAGAACAACAGTGTCTGCATTGTGGATTCAAACCCGAGATCGGTGTCAGTCCAGAGCCCGGATCCCCACCCTCTGCTGCCACTTGAAGGAGAGGCTAGTACAAGCCTCATTTCTTCTACTGATGCACAGAAAAAGTGGATCAGCAACTGATAGGTGAGCCGTTCAAGAGTCCCAGTGTAACCTAAATGTGCTTTTACATTTCCAGCCGAGGTGTCCTACAGTGACACAGGGAGAGTGCAAAGGAGTCAGCCATGTCTGTGAGGAGGCTTGGACTGCTCCTCGTCCTGCTGTCTATCCACAAGGCCACAGGTCAGTCCCACTGTAGGCTGGACCGTGTGTCCATCTGTCTGGTCTCTTAGTACCTTTGGACAACTGACAGACCATTTCTCTGTCTGTGGGTCCATGTGTCTGTGTCTCTGTCTGTGGGTCCATGTGTCTCTGTCTGTGGGTCCATGTGTCTCTGTCTGTGGGTCTGTGGGTCTGTGGGTCTCTGTCTGTCTGTGGATCCGTGTGTCTGTGTGTCTCTGTCTGTGGGCCCATGTGTCTGTGTGTCAGTGTGTGTATCAGTCTGTGTCTTTGTGTGTCAGTGTGTGTTAGTGTGTCAATCAGTCAGCCAGCAGGGTCACAGTGACTCTGCCTGGATGGGGGCTCTCCTGCAGGAAAGCCGGACAGGATGATGCTGGAGATGCCGGAGTACAAGGTCCAGGGAATGGCACAGGGAGAGGCTGCAGACAGGATGATGCAGAACTTCAACACCACGATGGAGGGACTTCCTTCTTCACTGCTCCACTTCACTGACAAGGCCTACAGCCTGGTGAGGCATCCCGTGCTAAAGATACACCCAAACATAGAGATACACAAACATGCACAAACTGCACTACATCCTGCCCTAGAACATTAGGACAGGCGGGGCACCTATGTTAAGATGCTGTTGATAGATTAGAGCTCTGCTTTCAACACAGTTGTTCCTGCCAAGCTGGTCCCAAAACACAGGACTCTGGGCTTGTGCAACTCAGAACTCAGGCTATGGGCAGAACTCAGGTGGAGAAAACTGGCAACAGTATCTCCTCTGCAGTGATCCTCCACTCTGGAGTTCCCCAGGGCTGCTGTCTCAGTCCTGGGCTGTTCTCCTTGCTCACCTACGACTGTACAGCCACTTACAGCACCAACCACATCATTAGGTTTGCAGGCGACACCGCTATTATTGGGCTGATCAACGACAACAACAACGATGAGTCCGCAGACAGAAGTGAGGTGGAGCACCTTACAAGACAACAGCGCCTTGACAACAGTCTGGCCCTGAGTGTCAACAAGACAGAAGAACTCATTGTGGACTTCAGGAGACCCAGGGGGAGTCACGCCCCAATCCACACATCGAGGGCCCAGCAGTGGAAACTGTCAGCTGCTTCAGGTTCCTCAGCCTGCAGATCTCCACCAGCTTGGCTTGGCCTCACAGCACTGCAGCCAGGCTGAAAAAGGCACGACAGCGCCTGCACTTTCTGCGGTGCTTGAAGAAATGCGGCTTGGGGAAGCAGCTCCTCGTGATCTTTCACCGCAGCACCGCAGACAGTGTCCTCACTAGTGGCATCACTGTGGGGTACAGCAGTACTACCGTGCACGACAGAGCCGCACCACAAGGGGTTGTGGCAACAACACAGAGGATTATAGGATGCGATGAACCGTCAATCGGTGAGATCCACATCATCTGCTGCCGCAGTTAATGGCGAGCAGTACCACACTGTTAAAGCAAGGAGCAGCAGACTCGAGAACAGCTTCTACCCCACTGCAGTGCGCATCCTCAACAGCTGACTGCAGGGCCTAAAGACACTTCTGCACTTTTTGGATGGTCTACCATGTCTTCATTATTTTTTTAGGTCTCACTACTACATATTTATTTTTCCACAACATGTTTATTGTTCCTGTTTTCTACATTGTGTGGTGGTGTGTGTTGTACTGCGTATGTCCCGAGAGATCAGCGCGATTAAGAATTCCAGTGTACGTATACATACCGTATGGCAATAAAGTACTCTACCAGCAAAAGCTAATAAAATAAAATACCTCAATAAATACCTCTAATATTGAGTATTACACTCAATAATTAGACAAGTTGTTTCACCAAAATTCAAAGAGGTTATGCATAATATCAGTGTAATTAAACATTTACTCTTACTGGTAAGCACAGCAGCACATCGGTATGTCTGTAGCTCCTGTTACAGATGCATTAACAAGTATGCCTCTAACTGACCCTCTGTCCTTTCCTCTGTCCTGACAGATGACCAACTGCACTGGGAAAGGTAAGATCTACTGACCAGTTCAGTCATCTCATGCGCTCACCTACTTTAGTCTAGTAAGACATCAGGATCACCTCAGCTCACCTCAAGCATTGCATGATCTTACTGTCTCTCTTTCTTGTGTCTCCTGTCTCATTGCAGGGCAGGGAGTGCCAATGGTGCAATCACTGAACAAGTGAGTGTGTCTTGAACCAGTGATCTCTGGACTGTAGGGTTACAGTGTGACCCGACCCAGACTGGACCAGTGATCTCCGGACTGTAGGGTTACAGTGTGACCTGGCCCAGACTGGACCAGCGATCTATGGCCTGTAGGGTTACAGTGTGACCCGGCCCAGACTGGACCAGTGATCTCTGGACTGTAGGGTTACAGTGTGACCCAGCCCAGACTGGACCAGTGATCTCTGGACTGTAGGGTTACAGTGTGACCCAGACTGGACCAGCGATCTCTGGACTGTAGGGTTACAGTGTGACCCGGCCCAGACTGGACCGGTGATCTCCGGACTGTGTCACACCCCACACTCTCCCTCGCAAACGGCGTTGTATTCCCAAACCCACTGATTCACAATCTCACACCTAATTGAACCCATCACATTCCCACATGGACCAGATTCCACACATTCTCACTCCCAAACCAATTTTCCAACCACATCCCTTCCCTTTCAGTATTTAAAGTTCCCTCACACACCAACCCTTGCTCACTATTGAGAAGCCTCCAGTAGAACTCTCTTGTGTGCGTTTCTAAACCTTTTGACTGATCTCCTGGTACCTAACTTTGCTCTTGCCTTTTGACCACGCCTTTTGGATTTCGTTTTTGGATTTCCCTCGTTACCGGACTCTTTGCCTCCCTTTTTGACCAAGCCCCTGGCTTACGTCTTTTGGTTTGACCCTGTCCTACTCCGCATTCTGTGAGATTCACGGTTACGCATAACGATCCTCCTGTTCTACCAATTGGTTTCCTGACAGACTGTAGGGCTAATTTTTGTTCTTTCTCTCAGGACTGTCCTGGGAATAAATGATACCACCAACCCGATGTCCCACTTCCTGAAGCTCCTCCAGATCCTGTCTCCTGGCAGGACACCAGTCCTCTCTTATACGGACAACTCCACCTGGACACCCCTTCTCCTCATGAGCATGCATTGGGTAGAGATGTGTTACCTACACACGAACATGAAGCTCACATGAACACACTGGTTTTAGAAGAACAACTGTTCTGCATCCATCAGCCACAGGCAGGGGCTGAGCCTGCCCAGGGCTGTTTCAGAAGCCTGCTCTCCTCACTGACCGACCAGGACTCCAGGGGTGCTCATCGTGGGACTGGAGGCGCACACAGAGAGCCCAGCTCAACCCTTAATTGGCTTCATAACTCAGACAAGTTCATATTTGTCCACTTTTATTACTACTGATGGTCTCTAGCTGTTAAACGTGTTGGAGATCACTTTTTAACTGCTGCATTTTATAAGTAGCATACAATACCACATTTTGAGAAAAAAAAAAACCTTGAAAAGATTCCAATCAAGCAACTTGGTATTTTATTTAAGGCTTCCATCAATCAGTCAATCGGTCAATCAGTCAACCAATCAACAAATCAATCAAACTTCCTTGTACTTACATAGTGTTTTTCTGGACACTCCACTTAAAGCGCTTTACAGGTAATGGGGATCCCCTCCACCACCAGTGTGCAGCCCCCACCTGGGTGATGATGCTTAAACGAGTAATTAATCTGGGCAGGGATGAATATTAGCAGGTGTGTAGGATTCTAGGAACCCCTGTCCTCCAGGGTAGTGTCCCGGGTCACCACACTGGAGCACTGGACTGGAGGTTCTGATTCAGAGGTACCTGCTGGGATCGTTTCAGCTTTTCCTGGTGTTGTGTTGACCAGCTCCTTCCTCCTGATTTTCTCTTGCTCTGAAATGTGTGTTTAATCTCGTTGGAATCTGCAGAACGTGACCCAGGCGTTGATGAACTGCAGCGACATTTTCCACTTCCTGTCCATGATGAGGAATGTCACGGTTAGTGCGCCCCCTGCTGGAGCCCTGCCGGATGGCTGAGGTGCTGTGTGTGTCTAGAAGGCTGTCAGAGTGATTGATTACCTCCCACCTCCCCCTTGCAGGGCGGGCTGGAGTGCCTCCTGCGGGCGTTCATCGCCCCCGTGTCATGGGACATGCTGGCGGGGAATGGGAGCGGGCTGTCCCCTGACCAGTTCCGACTGCTCCTGTGGGGCTCCCAGCCCCTGCTCCTGGAGCCACGGGCCAACCTCAGCCTCCCCAGCCAGCTGCCCAGGCAGCACCTGGAGCTGATGTGAGTCCGGATCCAGATGTGTCACTTGGTGACCTTGCTGTCTGTCTGTGTGTGTGTGACAAGCTCTCTGTCTGTGTGTGTGTGTGTGTGTGTGTGTGTGTGTGTGTGTGTGTGTGTGTGTGTGACCTCGCTGTCTCTCTCTCTGTCTGTCTGTCTCTCTGTGTGTGTGACAAGCTCTCTGTGAGTGTGATGAGCTGTCTGTCTTTCTGTCTGTCTGTCTGTGTCGAGCTGTCTCTCTCTGTCTGTGTGTTTCTGTGTGCGATGAGCTGTCATATCAATTCAAGAAGCTTTATTGGCATGAACAATGAATAAATCAGTCTGTCTGTGTGATGAGCTGTCTGTCTCTCTATGTGTGTGGGACGAGCTGTCTCTCTGTGTGTGTGTGTGTGATGAGCAGTCTGTGTGTGTGTCTCTCTCTATCTCTCTGTGTGACGAGCTGTGTGTTCTCTGTCTGTGTGTGCGCAGGATGGGAATGTTCCACGACGTGTTTGAGTCACTCTCTCCTGACATGCGGAACGACGTTCTCAAGTGGATCAGACCACGTCTCGTCCAGAGCTTCTTCAACTGCTCCCTGGACAGATCCACACCCAAGCTGGGCACAGGTGGGCTTCTGAAGGGGCTCTGTGGATGGTGTGGATATGACACTGGCTGACACAACACACTGAATTTATACGCACCAGCTCAGAACAGGCCTAGAATGACTAGTTTGGATTCCAAGCAAAAGGTCCAAGTTCCAGGAGCAAGTTTCTGTTTCTGGGACTGTCTGGTGTCATACAGATAAGTACTGTATATAATATTTAGCAGCTGTATCGCCCTGCAGCTCCCAGCTGGCAGCCCACTGGAGCTCGGCAGGTGTGAGCTGGTCAGTACCTGGAGGGGAGGCTGCTGCTGGAAGAGGTGTTAGTGGGACCAGCAGGGGGCGCTCACCCTGTGGTCTGTGTGGGTCCCAATGCCCCAGTACAGTGACGGGGACACTATACTCTAAAAAGGTGCCGTCGTTTGGACATAAAACCGAGGTCCTGACTCTCTGTGGTCATTAAAAATCCCAGTAGCGTTGTTAATCCTGGTGCCCTGGCCTTTACCAGTCATGGCCTCCTAATAACCCCCCTCTCTGAACTGGCTTCATCGCTCTGCTCTCCTCCCCACTGAGAGCTGGTGTGTGGGGAGAGGACTGGCGCACTTTGGCTTTAGTGCTTTGAGTGGAGTGTCCAGAAAAGCACTAGAGAAGTGTGTCAATTATTATTATGATGAACCCAGTTTCTGTACTGTATAAGGACCAGTTAGCTTCACAGGGGGTTCATGGTGTAACAGCTGGATGCCATCGGCATGCTCACCCATGATTCCTGATTGCTCCCACAGCACTGAGCGCCCATCTTTCTCTCCCTCTCCTCCCCCCAGAGCCGTGCCCCCCGAAACTGAACTGGCTCTCCTCCAGCGTCATGGCGGTGCTGGGGCGCTTCCTGACCCTCCTGCCGCCCTCCGAGCTCAGCGGGGTGGACACGCATCAGGTACCTGTTGAACTGACCGCTGGACGGGTCAGGAGAGGGCTCTCTCTGATTCTGTCAGTGCTTCTGTCTGTCTCTCCATCCCTCCAAAATTTAAATTCAAATTAAAAGCACTTTACCGATTTGCATGAGGAATTACAGGTGTGCCAAAGCAGTAAGAATTAAAGGAATATTTCCAACAAGAAGCTATTATTTGAGGGTGGGACAGGAGATCACACACTGTATTATTATTATTGAGAGACAGGCTCACTGTCTGTTCCTCAGGCTGGGACAGGAGATCACACACTGTATTATTATTATTGAGAGACAGGCTCACTGTCTGTTCCTCAGGCTGGGACAGGAGATCACACACTGTATTATTATTATTATTGAGAGACAGGCTCACTGTCTGTTCCTCAGGCTGGGACAGGAGATCACACACTGTATTATTATTATTGAGAGACAGGCTCACTGTCTGTTCCTCAGGCTGGGACAGGAGATCACACACTGTATTATTATTATTGAGAGACAGGCTCACTGTCTGTTCCTCAGGCTGGGACAGGAGATCACACACTGTATTATTATTATTGAGAGACAGGCTCACTGTTCCTCAGGCTGTGACAGGAGATCACACACTGTATTATTATTATTGAGAGACAGGCTCACTGTCTGTTCCTCAGGCTGGGACAGGAGATCACACACTGTATTATTATTATTGAGAGACAGGCTCACTGTTCCTCAGGCTGGGACAGGAGATCACACACTGTATTATGATTATTCAGAGACAGGCGCACTGTCTGTTCCTCAGGCTGGGACAGGAGATCACACACTGTATTATTATTATTGAGAGACAGGCTCACTGTCTGTTCCTCAGGCTGGGACAGGAGATCACACACTGGGCTGCAGTAGACAGTGTTGATTGTGCCAGGTGTGGGAATTCTAGGATTAGATGTGTTATTTTGGGGAAGAATATCTGTCTAATCCCAGATTATTTTTAATGATGCATCAGGAAATCTCTGTCTCTGCTTCTCTCCGCTGGCTGTGGGACCTCTCTCTCTGTCCCTCTCTCTGCCTTGCAGATTTTCGAGCGCAGACAACAGATTAATTGGCGTGAAGATTAATTGCACCGTTGCCAATGCAGGACCAGTAACTGCTCTCTCTCTCTCAGTTCTGCCAGTTCTTCCAGAGCCCCAAGTTCCCAGACTCCTTCACCGGTACTGGACCCCTGAACCCTGAGGTGGGCCGCAGACTGCTGGAGCAGCTGCGATCCCACTGCCTTAACACCAGCCAGAACTCGGACGACCTGACCAGGTGGGTGTGCTCAGGGTGGTTGATAACCCACAGTGTGGCCCCAGTGCTGGGCCAGTGTCCTGTCTTCACAAGTTGGAAAACTGAAGCAAAAGCATCAGACTGTGAGGCATTTTGTAGTTTATTATAAAACCTTTGAATTTGACATTTATCTTCCCCTCTTTCTCCTCTGACTCCTTCCCTCTGTCTCTCTATACCTCCCTCCCTCTCTCTCCTCTCTCCTCTCTCCTCTCTCCTCTCTCCTCTCCCCTCTCCCTCACCAGGCTGGGCTCTCTGACCTGTTTCTATGATGATCTTCAGCCCCCCAGTGACTCTGTCAGCCAGAAGATTCTGTCTCACCTCCAAGTCTGTAACAACTCGCGAATTGACAAGGTCCGTATCCCCGCCCTGCGCTCCTACAGCTGTGGTAATTCCTCCCTCCTGAGAGACCTCTCCGTGTTTCTGCCCTTGCAGGTCAAGCAGCTTCTGGTGAAGAAGGTGTTGGGCTCTGGGCCTGTGACCCAGCAGGTCCTGCAGTCTCTGGGCTCAGTGGCGTCCTCTCTCTCAGTGTCCCAGCTGTCCAACCTGAATCTGTCCAGCATCAGGGACAGCCTGTCCTCCCTAGGGGCTGTGCGCTGGAACCCTGCGCAGGCCAAGGCCCTGGCTAATAAGCTGATGCAGGACGTTAAGGTCAGTGTTTCACAGTACCCTTCCCTCTCTCTCACCCCTCTCTCTCACACTGTATCACCCCAATCCCTCTCTCTCACCCCTCTCTCTCACACTGTATCACCCCAATCCCTCTCTCACCCCTCTCTCTCACACTGTATCACCCCAATCCCTCTCTCACCCTTCTCTCTCACACTGTATCACCCCAATCCCTCTCTCACCCCTCTCTCTCACACTGTATCACCCCAATCCCTCTCTCACCCCTCTCTCTCACACACTGTATCACCCCAATCCCTCTCTCACCCCTCTCTCTCACCCCTCTCTCTCACACTGTATCACCTCAGTCTCTCTCTCACCCCTCTCTCTCACACTGTATCACCCCAATCCCTCTCTCACCCCTCTCTCTCACACTGTATCACCCCAATCCCTCTCTCACCCCTCTCTCACACACTGTATCACCCCAATCCCTCTCTCACCCCTCTCTCTCACACTGTATCACCCCAATCCCTCTCTCACCCCTCTCTCTCACACTGTATCACCCCAATCCCTCTCTCACCCCTCTCTCTCACACTGTATCACCTCAGTCTCTCTCTCACCCCTCTCTCTCACACTGTATCACCCCAATCCCTCTCTCACCCCTCTCTCTCACACTGTATCACCCCAATCCCTCTCTCACCCCTCTCTCTCACACTGTATCACCCCAATCCCTCTCTCACCCCTCTCTCACACTGTATCACCTCAGTCTCTCTCTCACCCCTCTCTCTCACACTGTATCACCCCAATCCCTCTCTCACCCCTCTCTCACACACTGTATCACCCCAATCCCTCTCTCACCCCTCTCTCTCACACTGTATCACCTCAGTCTCTCTCTCACCCCTCTCTCTCACACTGTATCACCCCAATCCCTCTCTCACCCCTCTCTCTCACACTGTAGCACCCCAATCCCTCTCTCACCCCTCTCTCTCACACTGTATCACCTCAGTCTTTCTCTCACCCCTCTCTCACACACTGTATCACCCCAATCTCTCTCTCTCTCACCCCTGTCTCTCTCTCACCCTGTCTCTCTCACTGTGTCACCCCTCTCACCCCTCTCGCTCTTTCAGGAGTTAACCCCCTCAGTGCTCCAGTCCATGGGCTCAGTGATTCGGGGGCTGGGCTCTAAACTGTTGCGGTCAGTCAAGGGAGGTGATGAACTTCTGCGCACAGGGCAGCTGGACAGGCTGTCCCGGGACATGTCCACTCTGCAGAGGGCTGCTGTCCTGGAAGGGGTAAGTCCCCAAACCTGTCGTGACCCTCTCCTGTACAAGCACCCCAACCACACCCAGCTGAAATCGTCCCCTGACCTGCGGTGAGACAGCAGTCAGAACTAAACTAACCTTAACTGTCTCCCTGCCTCTTCCTGACCGCTCCTCTTTCTCTCTTCCATCTCTTGGCCCTCCTCTTTCCCACTCTGCCTCTCCCTCACTTTCCTGCTCTCCCTCTCTCTCTCCCTTCTCTTGTCCTCTCTCCCTCCCCCTTCTCCTCTCTCCCCCTCTCTCCTCTCTCCCTCTCAGCTGTTCAGTAACGTCAGCAAGGCAGTGCTGGTCCGCACCCTGTCCGGCCCCCTGATTTCCAGCCTATCCCTGGATGTACTCCAGCAGGCCAACCTCAGCTCTGTGGATGACCTGCAGGGAAAGCCCTGGACCAGGGCTCAGGTACAGCTATATTGCACTGTCACTGGTAGTCCAAACCTAACAAGAATTACCCCACTTATATAAAAGAACGTTTTCCTCCCTAAAGCAATAGCCCAATTAGGGTCATCCTGGAAAAGCCCTGCCTGAAGTTTGGTAGCAGAGCTTCTCTCTGAGCTGCTGCACTTCAAACAACAGAGGCTCAACCTACTCTGATAATCCCACTACTTCCACCTGATGTCTTGTTTGTATTCCATCCGTCCAATTCCTAGCCTCTTTCTCCTATTCAGGGTCACAGGGGAGCTGGAGCCTATCCCAGCAAGCAACGGGTGCAAGGCAGGCTACCCCCTGGATGGGATGTCAGTCCATTGCAGGGCAGGCAGACAGACACTCGCTCACACCAGGGCCGATTTTCTCAGAAGCCAATTAATCTACCAACATGTCTTTAGACTGTGGGAGGAAACCGGGGAACCTGGAGGAATCCCATGTGAACACAAGGAGAACATACAAAACTCCACACATAGGAACTGTATTCAGATAAAAGGGTGGCAGAATTAGTTTGGCTCAGACTGAGTGTGTGGTGAACCAGAGGGTGAAAACAGGTCAATCATAAGAGTAACCTTGTGTGTGTTTAATTTTGCAGTCTGCCCTGCTGGTGAGAAACATTTTGGGATCGAAGCTTAATCTCCAGGACATCAAGTATGAAGATCTTAATTTTTATGTGTTAATCGTAGCTTTGACCCCTAATTTACCATGATGGTACTGTTGATGATAATTTTGGTGATTGTGATAGTGTTGGTGGTGAAACTGCTAATAGCGATGATGATACTGATGATGATCATGCTGGCAATGATGATGATGATGATAATGTTGGTGATGATACTGTTAATCATGATAATTATGATGATAATGTTGATATCAATGATAGTGATGATGATGATACTGTTCATCATGATAATTATGACGATAATGTTGGTGATAGTGATGATGATGATACTGGTGATGAAGGTGATACTGGTGGCCACAGTGATGATGATGATACTGTTCTGCTGATGGTCTCTGCAGAAAGCTGGGCCAGGCCGTGCAAGGCGTGACCTGCACGATGATTGACAGCGTGAGCAACAGCAGTGTGCAGGAGACCACTAACACACTGGTGCAGAGCGAGGCCTGGCTCTCCAAGTCACAGGTACACGCAGGAACACCAGGGGAGCCCCAGTCACCCTTGTTCACACAGGGGTGTCTGCAGGAGCAAATCCGCCTGATTCAGGGAATTAAAAGTTAGAACTCACCTGCACCCGTGTGCACCCGTGTGCACACATGTGCAAGTGTGTGTATATGTGTGCGTGTGCGTGTGTGTATGCAGAACCTTCACAGGTCACCAGTGTCACCATGTGTGATGTGTGTCTCCCCCCCCCCAGGTGAGCTGTATTGCGAAGAAGCTGTTCTCCTACCTGGGTAATCTCCGACAGAACTACTTCTCCAACATTTCTGACTCTGAGCTCCGAGCCATTCCAACTCTGATCCTTCTGCACCTGCCGTGAGTCAAGGAGGAGGGCAAGAGCACAGTGGGACAGCCTAAGGCACACAGTAGTGAGATACACTGGCACAATAGAATAAACAGGAATAGAAAGGGATGTATCGGATTGTGCTGTAACACTAAATTCACTGGCACATAAAGGAATGCATTGGTACGTCCTGGAATACCCTGAGATAATATGCAGATCTCAGAAATCCATTGTAACAAATAGGAGAGAGCTGGGACACACTGGGATAAACAGGGAGACATTGGATAACACTGGGAATGAACAGAGACACCATAATGAACAGGGACATAGCTGGATAGACGGGGACAAACAGGGATACAATGGGACACACTGGTATACATGGAGACCAGAACACATTGGGACACACTGAAAAATACTAACGGGATAAAGAAGAATGCACACTGGGACAATGATATTGGAGTAATTAGGGATAAATGAGTGATAGGGACACATGGGGTAAGTGAATACACTGGGATGACCCAGGATGACCAGGCACGCTGAGGGGTAACGGAGGATGTGTACACAGAGGTACAGAGGGAGCAGGCAAGGAGAGACCGAGACAGAGCACCTCGGAGTTCATTGCCATTACACTAACTGTACTTCCTTCCCCTCTCTCTCCCCCTCTCCCGCTAGTCCGGAGAAGCTGGCCAGCCTCCCGCCGGCAGTGTGCTCGCAGTTCCTGGAGAAGGTGGCGCAGATCAACCTGACTGCCATTCCGCACAGCTCCCTCACCCGCCCGGCCCTGAGAGACCGCGCCCTGGCATGCCTGGTGAGCGCTCGTTCACCCACTGACTTCATGAATGGGCTGGGACACGCTCCATTACACAGATCCAGTCCTCTTCCTGAACTCCTCTCTTCAACCCGCAGGAAATGAAATGATCTCACTCATCTTTCCAGTAACTAATTAACCAGTTAGAAACCATTTTTTCCATTCAAGTGATTTTGCACATTGAATGATGGAATATTAACCTTATAAAGCATTACTGCCAATACCAAAAGAATAAGACGACGGCTCTCTCTGTCCCCCTTTCAGGGCAAAAATGTGACGTCGCTGACTGGGCAAGATGTATTGAAACTTGGGCCCCTCCTGTGTGAACTGGGGCCCCAGAACCTCTCTCTCCTGTCCCAGGAGGCCCTCAACGCCAGCCTCTCCACCCTGGCACAGTGCCGACAGCTCAACGCCAGCCGGAGAGAGGCGCTCTTCGGGCGGATACAGAGCATCTATGGGTGAGGAGCAGGGAGAGAGAGGGGTGGGCACTGGGGCGCCAGCTAGGCCTTCTCCAGGGACACGCTGGATTACACAGGGACACGCTGGATTACACTGGGAGACACAGGGACACGCTGGATTACACTGAGAGACACAGGGACATGCTGGATTATACTGGGAGACACAGGGACACACTGGGAGACACAGGGACACGCTGGATTACACTGGGAGACACAGAGCCATGAAACACACACTGGGATAAACATGAATGTCCTGGGATCCACAAGGTCACACCAGCATTCTGGGATACACTCGGACACGCCGATGAAAGCCAGGAACAGGAGTAAAAGCCTCTGAATAAAATGGGGGCCGAGGCTGGAGTTTAGGAGTTTTCTGTTGGTGGTCGAACCGCAAGCTGCCATGCCAGCCCCTAGCTGTGCTTCTGCCCAGAGGATTTTCCCACTTTGGAATCCTTTTCTTCCAGGGATCCTTCCACCTGGACCTCAAGCATGATGGCAACACTGGGACCCTTCCTGCTGCTGAACGACACTGCCCTTCGCTCACTGCCCAGCAAGGTACCCGCCCTGCTCCCGTACCCACCACACTGCAGCAGAAAGAGCTCTCTGGTCCTGCTCTGCTCCGGTGCTCTCAGTCAGAAAGAGCTCTCTGGTCCTGCTCTGCTCCGGTGCTCTCAGTCAGAAAGAGCTCTCTGGTCCTGCTCTGCTCCGGTGCTCTCAGTCAGAAAGAGCTCTCTGGTCCTGCTCTGCTCCGGTGCTCTCAGTCAGAAAGAGCTCTCTGGTCCTGCTCTGCTCCGGTGCTCTCAGTCAGAAAGAGCTCTCTGGTCCTGCTCTGCTCCGGTGCTCTCAGTCAGAAAGAGCTCTCTGGTCCTGCTCTGCTCCGGTGCTCTCAGTCAGAAAGAGCTCTCTGGTCCTGCTCTGCTCTGGTGCTCTCAGTCAGAAAGAGCTCTCTGGTGCTCTCAGTCAGAAAGAGCTCTCTGGTCCTGCTCTGCTCTGGTGCTCTCAGTCAGAAAGAGCTCTCTGGTCCTGCTCTGGTCTGGCGCTCTCAGTCAGACTCTCTGTTTTTGCTCTTACCTGTGACAGTCCTGGTTGAAAACTACCCTGCTGGACCTCCTGGACACCCTGCCTGCTCCTCCATCAGGGCCGACCGCAACAGAATACAGCAGCCAGCTGAACTTGACAGCTCTGCGCTGGAAGCTGTACTCTCTCATCACAGCGCCCCCTGGCAGTATGCGCAAGAGACGCGCAGGTGAGCAATGGGATGGGCAGGAGGGGAGAGCTGAGGAATGGGGTGCTCAAATCTCACTTTTGGAAACAGGGGTTTGTCTTTAGTTATAATACAGTATATATATATATGATAAATACGCCCTCTTGTACTCTTTCCTGTCTTCTTGTCTCCCTTTCTCCCAAATCTCTCTCTCCCCCTTTCCCCCGTCTATATCTCCCTCTCTCCACCTGTCTGTCTCTCCCTGTCTGTCTCCCAGTCTCCAGCACTCCCACACTGCAGCAGATTCTGGAGTTGGGCGACAGCAATGTCTTCTGGACCCCAGAGCAGCTGGCCTCTATGACCCCTGAGACCTTCAAGGACGGCCTGTCCACTCTGGGGACGGTCAAGGGGTTCAGCGTGGAGCAGCTGGCCGCACTGCGCAACAAGTCTGTCCAGGTACTGATCGCTGCTCCGTTCCTCATCTAATGAGGAATAAGTGTTGCCTCAGCATTGTCCTGCTGTCCAGTTTTTCCCTTTCCCCAGTTGCCTCCCTGGATCTGCTGTGGGTCTCTTCACAGTTCCATTTCCTGGACTTGAAGGAAAAATGTCATTCATTCAAGTGGCACAGGGAAGAGTCTGGACAGCCGAATGAGATTCCTCAGATCTTGCCTGTATCCTTCCCCTGTCCTTGTGTCCTGACCCTCCCTGTCTGTCTGTCCAGGCCTGGGGAGTCCCCTCCTCCCTGACCGCAGAGCATCTCCTCCAGCTGGGCTGCTTGGCTCAGGGCTTCTCCCCCTCCGAGCTGCGCTCCCTCAACCTGTCGGTGGACACTGTGGAGGCGCTGTCCACCTGCAACTGGACACAGGCTCAGGTCAGTGGCTCTGCTCTGTAGACGCACATCAGGGGACATTCTGGGTCCCCTGTCCACCTGCAACTGGACACAGGCTCAGGTCAGTGGCTCTGCTCTGTAGACGCACATCAGCGGGTTGTCAGTGCTGTACGGGCAGTAGCTCAGGGAGCAGGTTGCCCTCTAGCCTAAACCTCTCCGGGTCGAGCCTGGACTGCGCCACTTGCCCGCTCTGACCCGGACTGCCACTGTTGCTCCCACAGAGAGAGGCTGTGCTGCAGGGGTTCCTGGAGCAGACCCACGCGAGTGCCGGGGCGCTGGGAGCACTGGAGCTGGTGGGGCTGGGCCAGTTTGTCTGCGGGATGACGCCAGAGCAGGTCTCGCAGATCAACACCGCCTCCTACAGGTCAGCTGCTGAAACTGCGACTCTTCTCCTTCTTCCTGCCGTGCGGCATGGGCCCAGGAATGGACTGTAACGGGCAGATCCCTCTTCTGTAAGGCTGAACCCCACCACTCCCCAGAAATACTGTCCAAATTTCCCCCTGGCCTTTACCAGTCAGGGCCTCCTAATAACCCCCGTGTCTGAACTGGCTTCATCACTCTGCTCTCCTCCCCACTGAGAGCTGTGGGGAGAGTACTGGTGCATTGTGCAGGTGGAGCTGCACACTGGTGGTGGTGGAGGGGATCCCCATTACCTGTAAAGCGCTTTGGGTGGAGTGTCCAGAAAGGCACCCATTATTATTATTATTATTATTATTATTATTACTGTATATTCTAACACATTAGCAACAACAGTGGCACACCCTGTAGTATAGAAGCCAGTACTACTGAACTAAGGTCTGTGCGAGATGCACACTGCACAGAATCATGTACCAACAGGCGAAGTGTAAAGACAGTTCCTCACGGTCTTCCGCGCAGGGGAGCGGCGAGAGTGCTGGGCTCGGCAGAGTGTCCGCTGGCCGTGAACGAGAGGCTCAAGGACAAGGCCGTGGCCGTCTACGGGGACATGAAGACCTGGACAGAAGCTGTGGTCAGCGAAGTCGGGAACGTCATGGGTCAGTCCGCCCCGATGCTCTGTCCTGTTGGCCAGCTTGGGCATCGCTCAGTCCCTCGCTCTCTCGCCATTGGCCAGGGGGGCCTGTCACTCGCCCTCCCACGCAGTCGCTCTTTCTGCCTCGATTAATGTCTCCCACCAGCTGTCCAGCTCATCTTGATGTCTGGTTTAGTTGATCTCTGTCCAGCCAGTTACTCTCTCTCTCCATCCAGCTGGTCTGTCCACTGGGGAAACTGCCCACTGTCCGTTTCTCTGACCACTGGCCACTCTCTCTCTTGGTCTGTCTGTCCCGCTGGTCACTCGCTCTGTTTGTCTCTCCACAGCTGGTCTCAGTGCTTCGGAGCTGCAGGTCCTGGTCTCCTCCGTCCTCCCCTTCATCTCCGCCTCGGCCATTCCCCTCATCCCGCCGGAGCGCCTGGCAGTGAGTGTCTCTGGGATGCCGTTCAGGGGATCACCTGTGTGTGTGTGTCCATATTTTGCCCTGGAGCGTTCACCACAGTCAGCTGCACACTGTGCTGATCGCTGGGCTGGTAGACAGACTTTAATTGGGCTCTAATGTCACAGGTACAATGTACAGATGTATGAAGGCAATAGTCCCTCATGTCCACTCTGCTACATAGTTTCTCTCCATCCAGATCCCGCAACTGGATGTAACAGCTGTGGTGTTGGTCTGTATTTATCAGTTTCCCCTTGTGTGGTTAATTGATAATCAGCAGAAGAGGTGTTACAGCTGTGGTACTGGTTTGTATTTATCAGTTTCCCCTTGTGTGGTTAATCGATAATCAGCAGAAGAGGTGTTACAGCTATGTGTTACAGTATTTATCGGTTTCCCCTTGTGTGGTCTCTGTGCAGAATGTCTCAGCCACTCAGCTGCAGGCTTTGGGCCCTGACAATGCTGCCATGGTAACGGAGGCTCAGAAGTCAGCCATGAACGACTTGCAGAAAAAGGCGCTTGCGGACGTCTTGGGGGTGCAGTTCACCCCCCGGGCGCAGACCACAACCACTCCTGCAACGGTCACCCCCCTGCCTCAGAAAGCCGGTGAGTGTGGGGGTGTTGCCAGCCGTCACTGGCCGAACAAAAAAATAAGGTTTATTCCTGATGTTGGAGAAATGGCACACGCGCACAAGGTCATGGAACTTGATCTCTTTAGTTTGCTGAAAGGGGGGCTACAGGGAGATTCCAGACAAACATTAAAATCCTGAGCACTACTGTCACAGCACATAGTACACAGAGGAGGGCTTCTCAACACCCATAACCCAACATGAACCCCAGGACACAAGCGGAAGTTGTGATTCCAATCCACACATTTCAGGCTGAGAACAGGAACAGTGTGTGGAGCAAGCTGCCCAGCCCTGTTGTTGAAGCTGAATTCCTTGGGATCATTTGGTAACCAAACGAGCCGGCTGGGGTGAAAGGAGGGGGCTCCAGAACCGGACCCACAGCACACTGGTCCCGTGGGGAGGACAGCCCCCACCCTCCTGTGTGTGAGCAGTGCGCAGCGTCACGAGACCCAGGAGGGCCATTTTCCCATGACTCCGCTGCACAGAGCTGCTACAGAATTGAATTCTCAACTACAAAAATCTGTCTTTTCATCTTTCAGGAGCCTCCGGACTCCGGATGCTGGGAAGTCTGGTCCTCCTCCAGCCTCTCATGTTGCTGCTAGCACTGGGAGTCTGAGCACCCCAAAACTCTCACTCTTCCTACGCTTCTTCAGCACCCCCAAAACCTATCAAGATCTCCAGTACTGCCCTTGCAACCCCACTACATCACCTTCACTTCTCTAAAACACCCACGCTAGACCCTCCAAACCCCATTACACCCCACTCATTCTCTAAATCACACCCTAATTCCCACGACACCCTCCAAACCCCTCTAAAACACCCACTCTACACTCAGTACACCCCAAACCTTTCTTTACACACCATGCACACCTAAGTAAACCCCACTGCACTCCCGAAGATACCCATTTCATCCCAGATCCACTCGCTAGAGTCCATGTGCATGAGGAGTAAGGAATAAAGAATGGATTGGGGAAGGGGGAATAAGCACAAAGGAATCGGGAATATTCAGGAGCCAGGGAATACCGAAGGTCCTGTGCCCACACCCCCAGTCTTGTACAGATACGATGGAAGGGGGGCTGACGGATGGATGGGTTTTCACTGCTCTTAAAGAGGGGTCACTGCTGAAAGAGGCTGTAGGACAGGGGTGGCAGGTTTGATGAGAGCCAGGGAGACAGGACAGTGCCTTGATCCTATAGGCCATCGGAAACGTGGAACACGGTCCACTGTTGTGTGGGCTGGTGTGATCTCGTCCTATGGGGGGGGTCAGTATCCTGGTGCTGACCAAGACACTCCTTCATTATCGCTGCCTCTGTTCCTCTCTCCTTCACCCCCCCCCCCCCCCCTCTGTCTTTCTCTTTCCAAATTGTCTCTCTCCCCCACCCACCCGCGTGACAGAAGGCTGACCCCTCTGTGACCCCCAGCCCTCCATACGACCACACTGAGACCCCACCCCCACCCTGCCCTGCGTGTGTGACAACATCGCCTGCGCTCTGTCACCAGGAAGAATGTTTTTAATTGACTAATTAAGATCTAGATTAGCAGAAGTGGCCCTGGATTGGCAGAGACGCCTGATCTCAGCTCCCTAGACCGTGACTGCAGACTTTACCTCCCTCACTATCACCTTTCTGTCTTTCTCTCCCTCACTGTCTCTCATCCTCACTGTCTTCCTCTCCCTCACTCTCTCTCTCTCCCCCGTCTCTTCCTCTGTTCTCTACCTCTTTCCTCTCATGATGTCTCCCTCTGTCCTGTACAAGACAAACAAAAGAAAATGATTATTTTCCTCCTGTTGCTATTTTTCTATATATAGTGTCTCTGCATAACAGCGGAGGGATTTAGGCACTGAAATGACTTAGCTGCTGCTCAGTTCTGTAAAAGATCAATTCTAAATAAATAGAGTAACCAAGCAAGGTGATATTGAGTGTTACTGCCTTCTCTCACGGGTCTCCTTTGACCATTTCTGCCTGGGTTTCTCATCTTAAAGTTTAATAATAATAATAACTTTCATAGCGCTTTTCTGGACACTCCACTCAAAGTGCTTTACAGGTAATGGGGATCCCCTCCACCACCACCAGTGTGCAGCCCCACCTGGATGATGGGACAGCAGCCATAGTGCGCCAAAAGTTTGAGTGTCTTCTCTGACTGAGGGCGACCAGCCACATGTACACTGGGCTCTCCACTCTCCAAAACAGTGCTTTTAACTGGGGGTGGGCTTCTGGGTTCCCCTCTTGTTACCTGTGACCTTTCACCCCCTGGGCCACACCTGTGTCTTCTGGCCTGGGGACAGGTGGAATCTATCGGGCCAGTGTCAGTGGGTCACCCCACCTCCCCCTCTCCCCCTGGACAGAGCAGAGCTGCGTCAGTGTGTGTGTATGTGAGTGTTATCTGCGCTGCTCAAACACAGATGGAGATCTGTACAGGCAGAGATACCCCGTGCACACACCACTCTGACCTCAACAGAGCTGTACTCATTCCTGCCCCGATTGGCTTTGCTTCCCCTATCCTCTGTTCTCCTTTCGCTCTCCCCTCTCCACACCCACTGGTGTCCTCTCCCCACACCCACTGGTGTCCTCGTTGTTCTCCACACCCACTGGTGTCCTCTCCCCACACCCACTGGTGTCCTCGTTGTTCTCCACACCCACTGGTGTCCTCTCCCCTCATCATACCCACTGGTGTCCTCTCCCCTCTCCACACCCACTGGTGTCCTCGCTGTTCTCCACACCCACTGGTGTCTTCTCCCCTCATCACACCCACTGGTGTCCTCTCCCCTCATCACACCCACAGGTGTCCTCTCTCCACTCTCACTGGTGTCCCTTCTCTTCTCCACACCCACTGGTGTCCTCTCCCCTCATCACACCCACAGGTGTCCTCTCTCCACTCCCACTGGTGTCCCCTCTCTTCTCTACACCCACTGGTGTCCTCTCCCCTCATCACACCCACAGGTGTCCTAGCTGTTCTCCACACCCACTGGTGTCCCCTCCCCTCATTGCACCCACTGGTGTCCCCTCTCTTCTCCTCTCCACTGTGTGTGTGTGTGTGTGTGTGTTAGTGTCAGTCTATATGTGTCAGTGTGTGAATCAGTGTGTGTCAGTGTGTTAGTGTGTGTATGTATCAGCGTGTGTGTATCAGTGTCAGACTCTGTGTATCAGCGTGTGTGTATCAGTGTCAGACTTTGTGTATCAGCGTGTGTGTGTGCCAGTGTGTGTGTATCAGTGTCAGACTCTGTGTATCTGTGTGTGTGTATCAGTGTCAGACTCTGTGTATTAGTGTGTGTCTGTATCAGAGTGCGTGATGAGCTGGCACACAACGGTCAGGCTACAGTGCTGTTATCTGCCCTCCCCACAGTGTGTACACTGTACCGCACAATAGCCACAGGCACAAAGGGAGAGCAGCGGGGTAAATATTTACGAAAGGGAGAGGAGGGTATAAATATGCATCTCGGACTGGAGTCGGGAGCGCAGGCGGGTCGGGCTCGGACTGTCGCAGAGAGATGGAGGCGAAGGGCAGCCAGGCAGCGGCTCTGCTGGGTCTGTGCTGGATCAGTGTGGCTCTGCGCGGCGTGGCCCCCTCTGCCAGCGGGGAGTGCTACTTCAACGCCAGAGGTAAGACCAGGGCAGTGAGCCGTCGAACCAGTCAGAGCCGTGGCCAGAGTGGCCGGTCAGCCTGGGCAGCGCCAGCTCGGCATCGTGGGTGACAGGCCGACCGACTCGCGGCCAGGACGCTGGTGATCTGGGTACTGAGGCACAGGCAAGCTCACCCGGACAGCACCCCCATCAGAGAGCTGAAGCTCAGCCTCTGGGTGGCTTGGAAATGTGGTTATACAGTATGTCCTGTGTGTCCTGTGAGTTCTTGAATCTGCCTGCGCTGTGTGTCCTGGGAGTCTATGAATCTGAGTCTTCTATGTGTCCTGTGAGTCTGTGAATCTGTGTGTTCTGGGTGTCCTGTGCATCTACAGTATGTGGTTTGTGGGTCCTATCAGTCTGTATGCTCTGTGTGCATCAGTGTGTCTATGTGCTCTGTCTGTCCTGGGAGTCTGTGTTCTCTGTGTGCTCAATGTGCTCTGCGTGCTCTGGGTGCTCTGTGTGTCCTGGGAGTTTGAGTGCTCAGTGTGCTCTGCATGTCTACATGCTCTGTGTGTCCTGGGAGTCTGAGTGCTCAGTGTGCTCAGTGTGCTCTGTGTGTCCTGGGAGTTTGAGTGCTCAGTGTGCTCTGCATGTCCTGGGAGTCTGAGTGCTGCTCCTTGTCTTTCCAGCAAGCTGCGAGCACAAGGGCCAGGTGTTTGGCATCGGGGAGACCTGGCTGACCAAGGACTGCTACCAGTGCATCTGCCTGAACCCCTTCGGCGTGGGCTGCTGTGACCAGTGAGTGGGGCTCTCTCTCCAGCTGGGCCCTGGGGCCCCCTGTCAGAGCTGCAGCCGCAGGCGGGGGGGGGGGGGAGTGGGGCGGACGGGAGATCTGGGGGACGGGGTGTGTGGAGGAGATGCTAATGACATCATTGCCTGGGGTGGTGGTGGAGGGAGTGTTGCTTGGCAACAGGGTCTGAAGGAAACGGCAGTTCTCCTCTCATAATTGATCCGGTAGATGTCTTGGTTTGTAGGGGAATTCACTGGTGAGTGGCATAGTGGCGGCACTGCTGCCTCACCGTTCTGGGGCCCTGGGTCACATTCCTGGGGTGCTGTCTGTGTGGAGTTTGTATGTTCTACCCCTGTTTGCGTGGGTTTCCTCCCACAGTCCAAAAACATGCTGGTGGGTTAATTGGCCTCTGGGAAAACTGGCCCTGTGTGTAACGTGTCTACGAGTGGCCTGCGATCGGCTGGCGTCCCGTCCAGGGTGTACCCCGCCTTGCGCCTGTTCCCCGAATTGCAGGAAGCTCTTAGAAAATGGATGGGCGGTTGTCTACTGCTCCTGTGTGTCTACAAAGGGGCATCCATTTTTTTCAGGCCCCTTAAAGATCTCTGACAAAGTCAGCACCGAGAGCAACCCCCCCATAAATAAATTTGTTAATTGATTGTTCAATTAAGTAATTAGAAGCTCTGCAGAAATAAATTGCTCACCAGGGCCAGGGGTGGGAACCAGGAGTGGGAATCTCATCGGATGACCTGGGAAAGTGGGAAATCCCAATGTATCCGAGTGCCATGATCCTCTCTCCCTGCGTCCCAGAGGCCAGCAGCCCATCGACTTCCCGGACTGGTGCGAGGCGATCCAGAGGCCAGACTCCTGCAGCGTCGCCGTGGTGATGAGGGCCAATCACAAGATCCCCTGCATCGACCGGGGCTCCAGGGGGCGGCGGCGAGGGGGGGCGGCCTGGAAGACCGACAACGACCCCCTCTTCTGACCTCCCCCCCCGCGCCCAGGATTTTCCAGCCCTTAATTCCCAAGATCCCGCAGCAGATCCTGGAGAATCCTGTCGTGCATCCCAGTTTTGGGAAAACCACCTCCTGCGAACCGACCAGTTTGGGTGGTGACACAAGATGTCGCGTTATAACTCGATGTGTACAATACAAAAGTTTTTTTTTATTTAAAAATGTTAAAGAGTTCAAATCAACACTGTAGAGCTGTGCTCTCCTGTTTGTCAGAGCTGTGGTTGGTGTGTGTTTTGAGAAGTAAAGCACTTTGGGGTATCTGGTTACAAAAGGCGCTATATAACATAGTAAATGTAGAGATATAATAGCTGGATCACTCACAGCCTGTTAGAATTCGTTAGAGCTCACAGACGAGCCCAGACTGCAGTTTTAGACACTGTAACGTAGCTGGGGGGGAAGCAGGCAAGAGGACCCCGATCAGCTCACCCCAGTTGGGTGGGGTTTGGCAGCACAAGTGCACATGATGTAAAGCTCCTTTTTCTTCATTTCGGTTCTGCAGATGTATGTGTTCCAGCAGACAGCAGATATCTGTGACATCTGCAGGGATCGCAGATGAACATGTGACTGAATGTACTGTGGACTAATAAAGGCGTCTTGGTGCACCAAAGCACAGGTCTGGGGGTATCTGTTGGCTATTTCTGCTGTCTCACACTCGTACGGGCATTAAACGGGCTCCTGGGGCAAACAACACTGTGGTAAAGGCAGGCAGGCGCCCAGCATGGCAGGAATCCTGATCCGGGACTGGCAGCAGGTAGTCCACTCCGGGCTTTGCTACCAGCCACCGAGTTTGACAGCGAAGCTATTTTTGGTGCTGTGAAATTCTGCACACAGGTTCGGTAGTCTGTGCAGCATCAATACAGTTTGTACAAGAACCTGTGGCTGACAAAACCTGCTTTCATTTACCCCTCCACATGCACTTTTACTTTTTCTACAATCATACTGCACAATGTGCACAACGGGGTGGAGTGGTGGCTCTGTGGCTCAGGATCTGTGCCTGTGGCTGGGAGGTTGCTGGTTCAAATCCCGTGGCTGGCAGAGGAATCCTACTCTGTTGGGCCCCTGAGCAAGGCCCTTCACCCCAACTGCTCCAGGGGTGCTGTACAATGGCTGACCCTGTGCTCTGACCCCCACCTTCTCTCCCTGTCTGTGTCTCTCATGGAGAGCAAGCTGGGGGTCTGCGAAAGATAAATTCCTGATACAAGAAACTGTATATGGCCAATAAAGTGATCTCATCTCTCTCTCTCAATCCCCTATCGATCGATTCCTGTGGGTACAGTTATTTAAACAAGAAGGAACTGATTTTTTTTTTTTAAGTTAGAAACCTTGTTGGTAAAATTGGCCCAAGGTGCGAGTGGGTGTGATTTGTTGTAGTTCAGGTGGGTGGCTGCGTAGGCTGCAAAGGAACAAGTAATAGGTTTGTTCCGTGCTGAAAAAAAGAAGAAAGAGAACACAACGTTTCGGCCGTGGAGTACCTTGATTTAGGGGGCGTTCCTTCTCAAGATGGACCCCGCCCATTTGCCCGGTTGACCTATCTTTCCCAAGTTGGAGGGGGGGAGAGGTTAAAGGTTAAAAATCAATTGTGAAACTCAGATTATTTTTCCTAGTCTAAAAAAATATTATAGAATCTAAATTCATTTTAATTATAGTACCGTTGTTTAAAACAAGGACTATCGATGAGTTTGTTTTGTTCGGATTTTTGCAAATAAAATGGTATTCCCCTGTTCCAACTCATGTCTATCGAAATATAATGGTACGATCGTTGCCCGATGTTACCGTATTAATTAGGAAACAGTTACTACCAAAATATTGACGCCAACGCTAAAGGTTAATCATACGAAAAAGATTTAAAAAATGCTTCAGACAGTGGGTGTTTAAAAGTCCCTGCGTGTTGAGAATATACGGAATATCTTTTTGCTTCCAAATGTAAAGTTTAAATATCGAGTAGGCCGAATATAATTTATAAAACAGACCACTGATACGTATGTATCTCTTATACATGTATTAAGAGTTTCTAGTCTTTTGCTCAGGCGAAATGAAATTTCATGAACTGCATGAAAAAGCGGTTTGAAATCAGCTTCTCTCTCCCACCCGTAACTAGAAAGGACTTTAAGTCTGCGCGTATACTCTGTATTCTACGGCACCCCGCCTTCCGTGTCTGGCGGCTTGACGTCACCATGTCAGCCGTTTCCCCCCCCCTGCCATTTAAACCGCGGGCCGGGCTCTGTTCAAAACAAGTGAGCCTGGGCTCAGGTTGGGGGGTTTCGCGGTGCCGAGTCGAGCCCAGCCGGTCGCCATGACCGAGCCGAAGCTGATCCTGCTGTTCAGCGGGAAGCGGAAGTCCGGGAAGGACTACATCGCCGAGGTGATCCGCGACAGGTGAGCCGGCGCGGCGAGGGTCCCGCTCGGCTGCAGACACGGCACCGCCGGCAGTGTCGCACCGGCAGGGTTCACGCAGAAGGGGCAGGGCGCGTCTGTGCCTCTGACCCGTGTCAGTCTTGCTCTCGCTGTTGAGCTCAGCCGCTCAGTCGACCGGTCTCTCTGCTGCCGGTTCAGTCTGTTCCTGGGTCTCCTGAGTGCGGGGTTTGAGTAACAGCCCTCTCCCAGATGTTACTTTTCGACTTTTTTCCAGTCCTATGGAATAATAACGCACCAGTGATCGGATCTCCTCTCCTCTCTCTCTCTCTGAGGAGCAGACTGGGTCCGGAGCTGTGCTGTATCCTGCGCCTCTCCGCTCCCCTGAAGCAGCAGTATTCCCAGGTCAGCCCCTCTTTCAACTCTTTATTGGGGTGGTGCCTGTCTGTGTGGAGTCTGCACGTTTTCCAGGGGGTCTTTTCCCAAGGAGATGGGCTGAGTGGGCTCCCCTTGTGCAAACTCTTCTCCCCCGTCACTCCCAGCAGGCACTGGGTCAGGCGGTGACCCCCATGTGCACCCTGCACAGGCCTGGCTTTTGTGCGGTTTTGGGGCGACGGGTCTCCCTTCGGGCTCCTGGGAGGGATTGGGTGTTTCACCTCAGCTGATTTCTGTTCCGTCTTCAGGAACGTGGCCTGGACTTCTGCCGGCTCCTGGGATCCGACCAGTATAAGGAGGAGTTCCGGGCGGATATGATCCGCTGGGGCGAGGAGCGCCGGAGCGCTGATCCCGGATATTTCTGCCGGCTGGTGGTGCAGGAAGCCGAGCAGCCTGTGTGGGTGAGGAAAGGGTTAATCTGGGTATGTGGGTCACCCTGAGAGTGCGCCAGCTTGTGGGGCAGCGTGCAGCTTCAGCCTGTGTCTCAGTGTCTCGGGGTGCAGCTCAGTGTCTCAGGGTCCCAGGGTGCAGCCTAGTGTCTCAGCGTCTCGGGGTGCAGCTCAGAGTCTCAGGGTGCAGCCCAGTGTCCCAGTGTCTCAGGGTGCAGCTCAGTGTCTCGGGATCTCGGGGTGCAGCCCAGTGTCCCGGGGTGCAGCTCAGTGTCTCGGGGTCTCGGGGTGCAGCCCAGTGTCTCAGGGTGCAGCTCAGTGTCTCAGGATCTCGGGGTGCAGCCCAGTGTCTCGGGGTGCAGCTCAGTGTCTCAGGGTCTCAGGTTGCAGCCCAGTGTCCCAGTGTCTTGGGGTGCAGCTCAGTGTCTCGGGGTCCCAGTGTCTCAGGATCTCAGGGTGCAGCCCAGTGTCCCAGTGTCTCAGGGTGCAGTGTCTCGGGGTGCAGCTTGGTGTCCCAGTGTCTCGGGGTGCAGCTCAATTTCTCAGGGTGCAGTGTCTCGGGGTGCAGCTCAGTGTCCCAGTGTCCCAGTGTCTCAGGGTGCAGTGTCTCAGGGTGCAGCTCAGTGTCTCAGGGTTGCAGTGTCTCGGGGTGCAGCTTGGTGTCCCAGTGTCTCGGGGTGCAGCTCAGTTTCTCAGGGTGCAGTGTCTCGGGGTGCAGCTCAGTGTCCCAGTGTCCCAGTGTCTCAGGGTGCAGCTTGGTGTCTCAGGGTGCAGTGTCTCAGGGTGCATCCCAGTGTTCCAGTGTCTCAGGGTGCAGCTCAATGTCCCGGTGTCTCGGGGTGCAGCTCAGTGTCTCAGGGTGCAGTGTCTCAGGGTGCAGTGTCTCGGGGTGCAGCTCAGTGTCTCAGGGTGCAGTGTCTCGGGGTGCAGCCCAGTGTCCCAGTGTCTCAGGGTGCAGCTCAGTGTCCCAGTGTCGGGGTGTGTCGGGCTGTGACCAGGAGAATCGTCCCCAGTCTGAGCCTGACCGCTCGCTGAGACGTCTGTCTGACCCACAGATCGTGAGCGACACCCGGCGCCATTCGGACCTGCAGTGGTTCTGGAGCCGCTATCCTGATCGGTGCCAGACGGTGCGCGTGGAGGCAGTGGAACAGACCCGGAGAGAGAGGGGCTGGCAGTTCACCGCAGGTAGTTCACCCTCTGCCTCCTCTCCCCCCTCTTCCTCCCCGTCCCGGGCCCCTCCTCACGCCCCCCTCTCCCCCCCCCCCAGGCATCGACGACGCGGAGTCGGAGTGTGGGCTGGACGGGGGCGTGGCTTTCGACTGGACGATCCACAACGACAGCGGCGCGCAGCGATTGGAGGAGCAGCTGGGGGGGCTGCTCTCATTGGCCCGTGAACGAGCGGGGGCGTGACGACACGGGGCGGGGAGAAGTGGTACGCGCCACCCGAAAACCCGTCCTCCCCCCGCGTGTGCATGGCACACTGCCCGCCCCCGTGTGACTCCAGCGGCAGGAGCAGAAGAAATCTGCACCAACACCCCCACCCAAGGGAGAGGACTTTTCCTGACTCCCCCCGGCTCTGCTGTCATGTGGTTTGGCCCAGATGCTACCATGAAGAGAGGGGGGATTGGGCGCGCGAGTAAAACTGCAGTCGATGCAGTTTGCTCTGAAGTTTCTTGGTTCGGCAGAGATTTCTGAACCCTGAAACACGAAAGGGGACTGCAGAGGAGGCAGGGAAGTGAAGTCTTTCGGGAACGGCCTGCTCGGGTGAGAGCAGCTGGCCTGGCAGACCCAGAACAGACAAACCAAATTAATAAAGACCTTCTCTCAGTCCTGGTGCTGTGCTCTTTTTCTGTGACACTTGCAAATTATTAAAAATCGCCTGTCCTCTGCAGGCCTCTCCTGGCATAAAACGGGGATCATGGGAAAATAAGAGGAGAGGACACCATCAGTAAGAGGGAGGTGTTGACCCTGGTGTCCTGACTACTGGTCACTACAGACCCCAGGACACTGTCAGTAAGAGTGGGGTGTTTCCTGGCTAAACTCCAGTCTGGACTCTATAATCTTGACTCCCAGAGGCTCCCCCTTCCTTTGGGATGAAAAGTGCTATGTAAATGCAATTATGATGTTAGAAATTATAAATGGTGTTACCATTGGAGCCTGCTAGATGGCGCTATTGCCTAAGGAACAAAGGGTGGCTCTGAATTGCTCTCGGTACTTAACAGGCACTGCTGGCGACAGCAATGCAGACGGACAGCATTGCTGACATTACTGGGCGTAACCAGGGCTGGGAGCAAACTCAGGAGACAGGTGGCCAATGACAGGGACTGAGCAGCGTACACACAGTGCATTTAATCATGTGGCTTAAACTCGCCCGACACCGGGCGAGGCGGGGAAGATGTGAAACACCTGCTACCGAGTAACCTCCTAAGGCAGGCGATGTCCAGTCACTTCCTCAGGACCAGTGGCAGAGCCCCATTCAGAGCTGGGGCTTGAACTGGGAGCCTCCTGGTGTACCAGCCCTGGGCCTCGACCACCTGCCCAGCTGTCCTCCTGGTGTAACAGCCCTGGGCCTCGACCACCTGCCCAGCTGTCCTCCTGGTGTAACAGCCCTGGGCCTTGACCACCTGACCAGCTGTCCTCCTGGTGTATCAGCCCTGGGCCTTGACCACCTGACCTCCTGGTGTAACAGCCCTGTGCCTTGACCACTGGACCAGCTGTCCTCCTGGTGTAACAGCTCTGGGCCTTGACCACCGGACCAGCTGTCCTCCTGGTGTAAGAATTCTCCCGTTTTACAGCTACTTTTCCGTTAGTGATGCATCCTGAGCTAAAATTATCTTGCTTCTTCTCCATAAAGTAATTAAGACTAGAGGCAGCCCCCCCCCCCCAGGCTTTCAGAATAGTCGACATTGGTGCTTCTGTGGCAAAACAAAACAATGATTTTTTACATGCCTGCCTCTTGCCTAAGGGGCAGACGGGACAGAACACGCTGTTTGGCAACACACCCTGCCTTTCTGCTTGCTGTTCTTGCTGTCTGTGCAGGAGGGCTCCACAGTTCTTACAGGTTGGTTCAGGAGGCCCTTGAGGAGCTCGGGGGAGAGGATGAGGAAGTCTGCAAGAGTCTCACCTATACCTGAAGCACAACAGCAGGGTTGGTGGCCTTGAAGTCTTTGGTCTATAACCTAGGGGTGTCCAGCCTTGATCATGGGGGACCCCAGTATAACAGGTCAACCTGAAATCATCAGTCTGTTACCTAGGGGGGGTCCAGTCTTGATCATGGGGGATCCCCGTATAGGAGGTCCCACAGGTCACCCTGAAATCATCAGTCTGTAACCTAGGGGTGTCTAGCCCAGGTCCTGGGGACAGGTCACCCTGAAAGCATCAATCCCATGACCTATACCAATCATCAGTCTGTAACCAAGGGTCTCAGAGGTCACCCTGAACTTCTCTATACCACAGGAGTGTCCAACCCTGATCCTGGGGGACCCCAGAATAGCAGATCTCACAGGTCACCCTGAAAACATTGTCTGTACCCCAGGGGTGTCCAGCCCCGGTCCAGTCCAACAGGTGTTACAGGACTCCTTGAAATCAGTTAGGAATGAAGACACTTGAAGTCTGATTAACAGTCAGCTGATTGATTCAATTCAATTAGGAGCAGCCAGCTGTACCAAGAGCTACAGGCAGCTGGGATTTTCATTTCCCATGATCCTTGAACAACGTCATTGACCACACTGCCAAACCGACCGCTTCAGTGGTCGAAACCAAAGTGAAATCATGAGTGCTTGGGAACTCATGATTTCAGAGTTGGGCCTTAGTCCTGACAATACACTCAAATGTACCAACAGGAACAGGTAGGCACAAACGATTTCAAGATGAGGATGAAAAAACACAGGAGTCTTTCCCTGGAATGTGAAGAATTGGTGCGCTTTATTCATTACTCAGTTAACCAGCAATATTATAAAGACAAGGAATGGTTTACAAAATGTTTACATCTTTAAACTTGTTTGGGTTTGCAGTTTAAAACATTATTGCATTATCTTTCCAAAAAAATTAGTATGTTTTTATGCTTTTTTGCTATTTTTTTTGTATAGAATAATTTCTTGGTCAAGACTCATCTGTTAAGTTGCCCCTTTCCCCTCATGCTCTCCCCCGTCTCCTCCCTCCTAGAGGGTGGAGTCCATTTGGCAAGAGCAGGATTCTGATTGGTCCCCTCAACCCCCGCCCTCCCCATCACATGATTTGGTCCCTGCGTGAGGATTGGCAGCGTCTGTGGAGGGCAGAAAGGCTGTAATTGGCTAAGACTGATGCTGGCAAATGTGCACATGAACCTTAAAAAAAACATTTCGCTCCAAAAAAACGAAATACTCACCCTCCCCCCCACCCCAACCTTTTACATACACGACCCCCCAGCTCGATGAAAATACAAAACCGTGCAAAAGAAACCCACCGACGTAAAAGCCGAACATTCAGCTGGTATCGGTTTTACTCCCCGCCGCAGGGCAGCAGACGAGAGTGGACAACGGACAGCGGTCACTCCCTGTCCCCCCCCTTCGCGCCAGTCAGGCGGCCAGTTAAGACTGACCGGTGAGACTAGGCTGGCTGGGGCAGCACTGCAGGACATAGGCCTACAGTTCCCAGTTACCGCTGGCGGGACTCTGCACAAAAACGGGGCAACAGGGCGACAGTGGGGTCACCGGGGGTGTGGGGAGGGAGGGAGGGTTTGGGCTGGCGGTAGAACCGGCTCCCCCTCCTGTGAGGGGGCTGCAGGTTCGAGACAGGGGTCGCCGAGGGGACGCGTGGCGTAGGGCGAGGGCAGCAGGGAACGACACGACAGTTAAGGCCGATTGAGCTGAACTGCAGGCGCCTATACCGCCCCCCCCAACGACATGAGATCAGCACGGCGGAAAGGGTTAAAAACGAAGACCGGCGCGTGACAGGACTGACCGCAGCCCTAACACCCCCCCCCCTCCTGGCCCGGCGGCTCCGGAGGTCCAGAACCAGGCCCGGCGGGCGCAGGGGGAAGCGCCGCAAGTCCCGGACCGCAGCCCGAGGGCAGAGGAAGGACGGACGGACCGCGGCGCGGCTTCCACTGCGGAGCGAAGAGCCGGCGCTCAGCTTCGAACTCGCAACCAGGACCGAGCGCCCGGCCCCGCCGAAGACGGGGCTCCGGGAGGGCCAGAGAGACGCCCCTCCCGGCTCTCCGTCTCAGCAGTCAGGGGTCAGGCGGCTGCAGGAAGCTAGCGGGAGTTTGATACGAACGCGACAGGAGGATGCAGCAAAGACAAACATGCGTTTAGAAGCCCCCCCCCCCCACCCCAAGTCTCCCTCTCTCTGTAAAAAAAAAAAAAAATCACCCCCACACCCCCACCCCCCTTTCCCCTTGGGGTGAGTGACCGATCAGCCAGGACAAGGAGTCTGGGGACAGTGGAGGAAGGAGAGAAGGGGGGGGGGGAAGACCCCAGAGGCAATTCTGCCTCCTTTTCCACCCACCCTGCTCCCCAAAACACCTCTCTCGGGAAGGCCGGGGGGGGGGGGGGAGGGGGGACAAGGTCCCCTGCACGTTAGAAGCTGTTGAGGTCCTGGAGGGTCTGGTCCAGGGTGGCGTGGATCTTGAGATTCTCCTCCTTGGCAGCAGCCAGCCTCTCTGTACAGGAGACACAAAGGGGCAACGCGACGCCCGTTAGTGGCGAAACTCCAACATTACTTTTACATTCTGGGGTCAGAAAGAATCGGCACTGATGAACCACAATGGAAGGAAAATGTGAAATTTCCAGGTGTGTGCAGCGCCGTGTTCTGCAGTTCACAGCAAGGCAACAAAACTTGTGGTGACGTGTTGCAGCCCTCTTACACTGTCAACAAGCAGGCTTGAAAAAAGCATCTCTTTCAATCCAACAGAAATATGGCTCTCGACTTCAAGACCACGCTGCCAACAAATACAACTTCTTAACTCTGCCTGCAGATCACGTCGGAACATTTCTGCAGCGAAACGTCTGCTGCACAACCTGTCCTTATTCGCTCGTACATCACAGTATCATCAGTCGTGACAGGGACTAGTGAACAGGAAGGGCCGCATCACGTCGCAGCTCGTGGGAACTCTCGCTTGAGGCGAGACCATGGGCTTGTGGCAACATGGCAACTTTCACCAAGTTCATGATTTTGAGCTCGACTCCAAATGTTTTTAAAATATCCCGGCAATGAATTTATTTTGTTAGAGATTTAACAACCGGTTTGAGAAATTGGGTCTGCAGTTCCCCTTTAACCAATACCCAACCAGCCTTGTTGATGCCCGCACCCTCTGCCAGTTTCTCTTCCCATGCCGGGCAGCTGTGGCAGCTCAGCAATCCCAGATCTCATCCAGCCGCTTCCTGAAAGATCCCTGTAGTTCCGAACTGTGTCAGTCTGAGGAAGAGGAAGGGTCTTCCCTTCAGTGTGCCGGCATGAAGGCCAGCTCAGAGAGGCTGGTGTGTTCCTGCTCAAACAGAGCCGCCAACAGCTCACTTCTGTCCAGCCAGGACAGGACGCCAATGCTCAGACAAGCACTGACCATCCCTCAAGACTCACAGCGGCCAAGGCTGGAACCAGACTGGACCAGCGATCTCTGGACTGTAGGGTTACAGTGTGACCCGGCCCAGACTGGACCAGTGATCTCTTGACTGTAGGGTTACAGTGTGACCCAGCCCAGACTGGACCAGTGATCTCTGGACTGTAGTGTTACAGTGTGACCCGGCACAGACTGGACCAGCGATCTCTGGACTGTAGGGTTACAGTGTGACCTGGCCCAGACTGGACCGGCAATCTCTGGACTGTAGGGTTACAGTGTGACCCAGACTGGACCAGTGATCTCTGGACTGTAGTGTTACAGTGTGACCCGGCCCAGACTGGACCAGCGATCTCTGGACTGTAGGGTTACAGTGTGACCCAGACTGGACCAGTGATCTCTGGACTGTAGGGTTACAGTGTGACCCGGCCCAGACTGGACCAGCGATCTCTTGACTGTAGGGTTACAGTGTGACCCAGCCCAGACTGGACCAGTGATCTCTGGACTGTAGGGTTACAGTGTGACCCAGACTGGACCAGCGATCTCTTGACTGTAGGGTTACAGTGTGACCCAGCCCAGACTGGACCAGTGATCTCTGGACTGTAGGGTTACAGTGTGACCAAGCCCAGACTGGACCAGTGATCTCTGGACTGTAGGGTTACAGTGTGACCCTGCCCAGAGTGGTTTCCTGGCACAGCAAACAAGGTGATATTCCCAGAGATACAACTGCTCAAAATGGATTTTAGCAAATTCTACTATACCAATGAAAGTGCAAAGAGGCACATTCACCTGTTGGTTGCAGTGCTGTGATGATCCCACTGCCTATTATAGATACGTTATAGAGGTGGGGCAGCTTCTTTGAAATCAGCGTTGAAGGATCTGAGAGCGGGTGCGCCCTTCCTCATTCTTTCACGCAGCAGACAATGCAGTTTCTGCCCTGTGCCCATAAATAAAGTCACATGACCTGCTGACATCTCTTTGCCCTGCTGTACCTGCCTGATCCAGTCTGACCACACCCAGCCACCAACATGCACCACAGTGCCCTGCTGTCCTGGAGTCCTGCAACCAGGGAGCTGAAGAGAAGTTTTTCCTTTGCACAATAATAGGTGTGAAAATCTAAGAAATATGCAATATAAAAGCACCGGACCAGCGGTCCTCCTGGTGTATCAGCCCTGGGCCTCGACCACCGGACCAGCTGTCCTCCTGGTGTACCAGCCCTGGGCCTTGACCACCTGACCAGCTGTCCTCCTGGTGTACCAGCCTTGGGCCTTGACCACCGGACCAGCTGTCCTCCTGGTGTACCAGCCCTGGGCCTCGACCACCTGACCAGCTGTCCTCCTGGTGTACCAGCCCTGGGCCTTGACCACCTGACCAGCTGTCCTCCTGGTGTACCAGCCCTGGGCCTCGACCACCGGACCAGCTGTCCTCCTGTTGTAACAGCCCTGGGCCTTGACCACTGGACCAGCTGTCCTCCTGGTGTACCAGCCCTGTGCCTCGACCACCAGACCAGCTGTCCTCCTGGTGTACCAGCCCTGGGCCTCGACCACCGGACCAGCTGTCCTCCTGTTGTAACAGCCCTGGGCCTTGACCACTGGACTAGCTGTCCTCCTGGTGTACCAGCCCTGGGCCTTGACCACTGGACTAGCTGTCCTCCTGGTGTACCAGCCCTGTGCGTTGACCACCGGACCAGCTGTCCTCCTGGTGTATCAGCCCTGGGCCTTGACCACCTGACCTCCTGGTGTAACAGCCCTGTGCCTTGACCACTGGACCAGCTGTCCTCCTGGTGTAACAGCCCTGTGCCTTGACCACTGGACAAGCTGTCCTCCTGGTGTAACAGCCCTGTGCCTTGACCACCGGACCAGCTGTCCTCCTGGTGTAACAGCCCTGTGTCTGAACCACTGGACCAGATTTTTACTCTCAGTGTGGTGAAATGTAGCCCCAAATAACAGAGAGAGAAGATTATTGGCAACAACAAGCGCAAAATGGAGGAGGCACAAGGAGTCAACTGAGCCTGGCCTGGCTCAGACTCTTGTGGAAAAGCTGACTTTATTACGAAGGAGTGTGTGCGTGTGTCTGATCACTGCGGGACAACTGTAACGTCTCATTTCTTGGCAGGGTGATCTGGCCAACCCCGTTTGCACAAGAGCAGCTCGACCGATTCCCAGTCCTAATGAGAATTCCAAACAAGTTGCAACACAGGAAACAAAGAGAAAAGCATTCCTATCCTATGTGTAAAAAAACCAACTCATTACGTAACCCATCACTGGCCCCCTCCTTCTGTTTATCCCATCATTACAACTCTCGCAGAAACACTATCTCTTGATCAAAAACTCTGCAGCACCTGCCGAGAGGAGAGAGGCACACTCTTTCACGACCGAGGAAATGATCAGATCAGAAAGTGCTGCTGGGCTGTGCCACTCTGGGACCGGTCCCAAGATGCAGCAGGGACATGCCCAGGAGAAAGGGGGCACTGCCCACGCTGACACCCCTAAGGAACTAAACCCTCTTGATTCCCGAATGAGGACTCCGTGTAGCCCTGGCCTGGAATCAAGCATCCACAGTCCTCTACAGTTACTGACACAGTAGATCAGAGAGGACGTAGACTAGAGGAACTCAGTCTGTCCCACCCAGTTGCAATGGCTGTTTGTGACTAGCAGACATAAGGACCCTCCTCTGGCCTGGAGGACTCCCTTCAGAAAGCCCAGGAGGACTCCAGGGAGCGACTGGGGAGCTTGATCTGGGCTCTCGCTATCCCACGGACATTTTCAGCATCAGCAGGACACAGGTGGGAACTGCTTGAAGGTGCACTTTAAAACCTCACTCTGCGTCCCACACAGGGTTGTGTGGGGGCGTGGAGCAAGTTGCACAGCCCCGTGGATGAAGAACTTCCCCGATCCTTCAAGGAGGACCAGATCCCTGGATTGAGCGGCTGTGTGCTCGTTTGTGACCTGTCCCGGGTTCTCAGAGAGCAGCTGGCTCGCCTTCCCACACAGGGAGACTGGTGGGCAGGACTGCACAGACCACTGGAGAATCAGTTTGAGAAGCTCCCAGGGACACCAAGGTACTCTTTTCTTGCTTTCATCCAAAGTGACTCAGTTATAAGGGCTTCTTTTAAAGCAACGTGTTGTTCACGTATCAGTTTTGCCATCTCCACAAAAAAACAAGTGAAATGACTTTGTCCTGCCAACATCTGCCTGATTTCCATGCATCTGTATGAAGAAAGGCCAGGGAGCATCACACATCAAGCACTGCTGTGTTTGTGACTGCTCCCTTTCGTGCCTGGTGGTGTGTAACCCTCTCCCCACCCCCCCACTTCATGTCACCCCAGCTCATCAAGGGCTCTGCAATGTTTGTGCAACACCCACAGCAATGCTTATCTCTTGATCAAAAACGACACTCTTACGACAGAGGAAGCGATCGCGCTGAGCCCAGCCCTGGTGTTGAGGCCGACATGCTGGCTTCCCTCAAGAAAACGGCTGGGTGAGATCCTAGGATTAATTAACTACTGACGACCACTACCGGCCTCCACAACGGTGCTCTTAGGTCAGCGATCTCGCTCGTTTACGACGAGCTTCTGTTGTGCACAATAAAACGCTTTAAATGTAGAGAGAGCATGAGCTCTTCTGCAAACTGCCTGAAACACAAGCACATGGCACTCTGAAGCACTGCCAAGGCGCCAGTGAGACACCCCGATCACAGCCAGAGACTGAAAAGCCACATCACTTCCGCTCTGAGCAGATGGACGTGAGGCAGCCCTAAAGCTACAGAAAAGAGGTAATTAACTGCAGCCCTGAACCCGTGCCCACTGCCAGAGCCGTACTGCCAGGGGCACAGCAGCACAGATGCCACCTTCTTTCCAGTGTATCAGATCACAGGGCAACAGCTGTGGTCAGTCAACATCAGAGTGCCTGAGTGACAGCATGGGGATCTGGCTGTGTTCGAGGTCACAAGCCATGCTGGTGAAGCTCACTGCACGGGATCTTCCAGGAATCAGCTCGGAAGAAATTCCAGGATCTGTGAAACCTCCCCATGGCCCTGTCCCCCACAGTCTACCCGGTCACCCCAACAAACAGCCCAGCCCCCCACTGTCCACATACCAACAGCTCATCAAAACCCAGCGGTTGGTCAGCCACCCAGTCTGCACATCAGAACGCGAAGCTGCTCTTGGCTGCACTCAAGCTCCATTCAAACACCTCCCTGTGCAACACAGACGCACACCCCCGTAGTGTCCCCGACAAGACTCAAAGACACGAGGCGCAGAGGCCGAGCAGGGCTCGGAGACAGAACAAACAAGACACAGCGAGACGCAGTGAAAGCAGAATTGTGGTTTTTTTTTTCTCCTCGAAGTGACCTTCAAGCCCACAGTGGCGTACAGAGACAGGAGACAGGCGACAGGAGACAGGAGAGGCTGCCGGAGGACGGCGAGGCGGACGAGAAGAGCAGTTCCGATCATCCGCGCGGGATGGCTGGGGGTGGCGTGTGAGAATCGGGCCGCAAACGCACTCATCTCCTGGCGGCGGGCCTGGCGGGGCGCCGATGGCAACACTGATTCTGCACCCTGTCCCAGGGCAGTGACAAAACGGGGAGCCCAGCCCAGCGGCTTTACACAAAGAGTGGCGGGAGCCTGGAACCCAATCCCCAAGCCTCCGACAGACTCCACAGGATCCTCTCGGGAACGGCGGGACAGGATTCCCCCGACCCTTAAGATGGGCTGTGGGCCGAAAGGGGCGAGCGGGAGGCGGCTTCGGAAATGCCCAGGAAAGGGGTACGGCCCGCGCCCCAGGCTCCCCGGCGCTACCCTACTCATCGCAGGCGGATCTCCGGCACGCCCGGGGCCATCCCGACCTCTTCCCAGGATCCCGCGGCTCCGACAGGAAAGACCAGGATAATCCCGGGGGCCGGGGAAGAGGGGAAAGGAAGGACAGGGAGAGAGAGAGACAGAGAGAGAGAGACAGGACAGGCGGCTCGCAGGCAGGCGATTAGAGCCCCCCGACACCACAAGGGCGGCGCTGCAGAGGGCCGGGACCTTTCGGGGGCGGGGTAGGGAGGAGGGGGAGGGACCGGTCGCCCCTTTGTTTGCGAGGAACATTTATCTGCGTGGAAAAAGAAGAAAGCCGACGAGGGCGCTTGATTTCCGGAGGCCGGAAGCGGAGAGCAGGCGGCATGCGTCTCGCTGGTAGCCAGGCGGGGTTAGTGTCCATCCACACGGCAAGACCAGGGGAGAACCCAGCAGGCCCCACCAACCACGGCACAGCCCCCCCGCCCGACCACGTCAGGGCGGAGAAACAGCATGACAGCGGGGGACAACAGGGGCTCGTGCAGCCGTCCAGCAGGGGGCGCCCCGTGACCCCCGCGTGTGCGCGCACACACACACAGCCCTGGATCTGCCATGAGCAGCTATGAGGCTCCGGGTCCGCACCCCAAACCCAGCATCCTCCCCAAGAGGGGTTCCCCCCTGGGACCAGAGAAGCGCTCGCTGTTCTAAAGCCACGAACACGGGGGACCCAACCAACCCGGGCTTTGAAAATCCAGGGGTAGCCCTGCCCTGCCCCCCCGCGGGGGTGAACCCCAGTCTGCAGAAGGGGGTACCCCGCAGCCCGGCACAGCTCCCAGCCGCTGGCATCAGAGGCTGCTCTGGGAAGCGAATGCTGCTCATGTTCGCGGAGGAGGAAAAACCGCGCGACCGGGTTCGAGAGAATTAAGAGCGCACGCCGGGGGGAGGAGGGGTCAGGAGAGTGCTTTCCGCGTCTCCCCCCACCCAGCCCTCACCGGCTACGTCTGCCATCTGCCACCTGCAATCCAGTCCAGGCTGCAGGACTGCGCAGCTGCAGAAAACTGCGCAGACGAGGCAGCAAGGCCAGGAGGCTGCTCTGCAGACGGAGTGTGAAAAGGCTGCAGAGCTGCTCCTGGTGGGGGGAGGGGGTGTGTATGTCACTCCAGTCCATGCACACACACACACACACGTGCACATGGATATTTACATGGAAGTCATGTCGTTGAGCGCGTGATCCAGCTCTTCGCTAATGGCCTTGTATTTCAGTTTCTGGGCGTACAGCTCGTCTGGAGGCCGTGCGCGCAGACAGACGCAGGGGAGGAGAGAGACGGAGAGAGGCGCAGTGAGTGAGCCAGGAGGCAAGGCAGGGGAAAGAGGAAGAGGGCAAGGGAAAATGATCGGAGAGAGAAGAAGGGGGGAGACCCCCAGGAGAGAGAGAGCAGAGGGGAGTTAAAAGCCAGGTTGTACCTTCCAAGTCGTCGATGGTCTTCTCCAGCTTGGCCACTGACCTCTCGGCAAACTCGGCTCTGGTCTCAGCCTGGAGGGGGAGTTAGGGAGCACAGTCAGTGAGCGATCACAGGCAGAGAGAGGCACTTGAACCCACGAGACCACAGGAGTGAGGGAAGCAAACCAGAACTAGCCAATTAGTGACTGGATAAGATGCTTAAATAACTTAATCAATACTTCTTTCCAGGCACAAACCTGTGTCTTTAAGGGTATCGTACCTGGAAATGGATCCCTCTTAACTGCAGAGACTTACTCATGTCTAACCAGGTTGAAGCCTACCTAAGGAGCTAACAGAGAACTAGATGAAAGACAGGGGGTGCTAGAAAGACGCCCAAGAGCTGGGGACCACTGTTACACTGGCCAGGGAATTAAGGGCCAGGCAGCCCCCAGCAGAAGAAACATCTGGAAGTCCGAGTTCCTCCTACCTCCTTGAGCTTGTCCGTCAGGATCTTGATCTCCTCCTCGTACTTGTCCTCCTTCTGGGAATACTGCGGGAGAGAGAAGAGAGAGACCATCAGAGAGTCCTCTGCTGGAAACCTGGAGCTCCCTGGAGAGCTGCAGAGAGAGACCATACAGATTCGTCTCTCCTCTAATCTTTCACACCCACAATGCAGTCTGAACAACACTGCAAAAACTGCTCTTCACACTAACACTCCATCATCATCATCAGAGCTGGAACTGTAGAGACACTCAGTCCAGCTCCTCTGTATCTTCACACTAACACTCCTTCATCATCATCAGAGCTGGAGAGTAACTGTAGAGACACTCAGTCCAGCTCCTCTGTATCTTCACATGAACACTCCATCATCATCAGAGCTGTAGAATAAAGACACTTCAGATCCTTCAGACTGGGTTGTCTGGTCCTGTCCCAGGAGTCCAGTGTTTTTGCAGGATTTCCAGGTCTCTCCAAGGAGCTGGTAGAGGAGTAAACTGAAGCCAAAAGAAAGCTGATTTAGCCCACGCAGAGCCGATCAGGAATGAAAGTCTGCCGATATACTGGCCCTCCAGGATCAGGATGGGACACTCCTGTTTGAAACAGTCCCTTCCGTAATAATCCAGCCTTGACAATGTCACACTGCGCCAACTACAGCAAGGAGCTCAAGGCAGAAAACAGGCAAAACATGACCATATCATGTGACTGATCATTTCAGCTTAAATAATTTCCAAAATATCTATGTCTTTTGAAAGTCAAATAGATCAGGCATCTGTGCATGGAGAGACTGACAACACCGTCAGCCACACAGTGCCAAAACACGAGCCAGATGTCTAAACCCAACAACGGAACCGGCAGTGCACTGGACTGCAAAGCAGAAAGGAGAGAGAGAGACAATCCTGGCTCGGCTCCAGCGGGCTCAGCGCCCTGCGTGGAGTCACCAGCTGCAAGAGCGCCGACAACGCCCAGCGCCACTGGAGCGCAGAACACTGCTGTCAGCTGGCGGCCACGAGTCGGGGGGGGGGTCAAGCTGCAACAGGGAGGAAGCAGCTCTGGTCTCAGTTCACACATTTCTGTGAACATCCTGGATCAGACTGCACACTAGGAGTGACACTGACAGCACTGCAAACCCTGGAGTGGGTAAGACTGCTGCACACTAGGAGTGAGACTGACAGCAGTGTAAAACCTGTAGTGGATCAGACTGCTGCATACCAGGAGTGAGACTGACAGCACTGTAAAACCTGGAGTGGATCAGACTGCTGCACACTAGGAGTGAGACTGACAGCAGTGTAAAACCTGGAGTGGATCAGACTGCTGCACACTAGGAGTGAGACAACAGCAGTGTCTCACTGGAGTGGATCAGACTGCTGCACACTGGGAGTGAGACTGACATCACTGCAAACCCTGGAGTGGATCAGACAGCTGAGCAGTTGGCGCCTATTCACCCAAGAGATCAGCACACGTATGTAACCCGTCCAGTACACTACGAAAGAAAGCTAGAACAGGCCTCGCGCTCGGAGCCTCTCGGCCGCAGTGCTCCAGGTGTGCCCACTTCCCCCTTTTTGCGCTTGTCAGCAGACCGAAGAAAGAGGGAAGAGGAAACTCCCTCCCTTTCTAAGAACCGCCTTCTGGTTTCTCTAATCTCGCTGTAGCACTTGCGCAACAGATCGTGCCAGAGCTCGCTTCAGGCGCCCTCTGCCTCCAGCTGTTCCTGAGTCATCTAATTGATGGGGGACTAAAACAAAATTCCAGCTCTTCCCGGAGAAGACCTGTAGTTGCACGACCAAAGACGACCCTCCAGAGCTGCAAAAGGCGAAGGTTTGCTTGTTTAAGATTTTGTATTCTACAGATCTGGTGATGGAGATGGGTGTGTTGATCTGAAGTTCCAGATGAGCTGCAAAGCGTTTCCTCACACTGTAAAAGCTGAATTTGCAGCTGAGCAATTTAGAAACATCATACTCTGAAAGCCAAGACTGCACCAGTGATCTCTGGACTGTAGGGTTACAGTGTGACCCAGACTGGACCAGTGATCTCTGGACTGTAGGGTTACAGTGTGACCCGGCCCAGACTGGACCAGTGATCTCTGGAGTGTAAAAAAAGTCATTTAAAAATGGAACACTTGATTTCAAGGTTGCATATATACATCTCAACTGAGATCACTAAAGCCTAGAAAAGTGAAATGGATCAGGACTCGTGCAGCCCCTCTGGGGAGGGGATCCGACTCCCTCCTAGAATAATCATGGTTAAATTAAGGCACAATCACTGCAATAACAGCGATGGCAACATGCTAACAAGACAGAAAACATGCCCATTAGAAACCGGAACCACTCTGCAAATCCGTGCCACGCAAACTCTGCGGTACATGCAGGTCCGAACACAGCAGAGCCGAGTGCTTCAGGAAAACGAGAGGCCAGGGCAATTAGGAGGGGTGTGCTGCACCCTCCGTTACAGGCAGCACATCGACTGCAGAACTGGCAATAATTCACCTTTTACCAGAGAGATCGGGGACACCACGCCTGCGCCTATAACACAGTGGACATGAATTCCTTACAATCATATGGCGCTTGTCTGGACACTCCACTCAAACTGCTTTCCCAGGATTCCCACTACCACCACCAGTGTGTGGCCCCGCCTGGATGATGCACCAGTACTCTCCCCACACACCAGCGTGCAGTGGGGAGGAGAGCAGAGTGATGAAGCCAGTTCATAGACAGGAACTACTAGGAGGCCATGACTGGAAAAGGCCAGGGGGAGATTTGGACAGGACACTGGGGTAACAGCCCTACCTCAGGACCTCAGTTTTACATCTCATCCGAAGGACAGTGCCTTTTTTACAGTATAGCATCCCCATGACCATACTGGGGCATTAGGACCCACACAGACCGCAGGGTGAGCGCCCCCTACAGGTCACACCTCTTCCAGCAGCAGTCTTAGCTTTCCCAGGAGGTCTCCCCTCCAGGTACTGACCAGTGAGCTCCAGTGGGGCTGCCGGCTGGGAGTGTCAGGGTGATATGGCTGCTAGTACTACGGTTTTCCTGAAGCCCCTCCAGAGACCTGCTGATGTTTATCGCAAGGTGTGGGCACACACGCCCACACACAGGCACGCTTCCCGAGGAGGTGTCGAACTCGCATCCCACCAACACAGGGGCACAGCATGCCGACAGATTCCTCTGCCTATCAGAAAACCGGGGGGTCAGGTCGATCCTTCGACAACGAGGGCTCATACCCCCCCACACACACACACCGAACAGACACACGGGAGAGACACTCATGCTGATCTCCCCAGGACGGGCTCTCCTACCTTCTCGGCCTGCGCTTCCAGAGACTTTAAATTATTGGTGACATTTTTCAGCTCCTCCTCCAGCTCAGCGCATTTGCTTCAGGGTTTAAGGTTTCGGCGTGGAGGATGAACAGACACGCGCGGCCAGAGAAACGAGGGGGGGGAGGGGAGAGAGAGAGAGAGAGAGAGAGAGAGAGAGAGGAAAGGGGAGCGAAGAAAAGACGGATTAAAGAGGAGAAGGTGGGAAAGGTCTACAACGAGGAAACGGGCGGAAAATGAAAACAGGAGGCAAGGCATGGCCGCTCCGAGACCCGCGGAGAGGGGCTCCCCCTTTGTCAGGAAATCGATCTGATCGGCTGGACAGGAAGTCCCGTCTCGTCCGCCACTGTCACGGACACGGACTCTCGCAGGAGTCGCCGTTCCCCAGGAGCACCCTGAACAGAGCAGGACACGTTCCAGCAGGAAGGAGACTGGATCCCGACTGAGCCGAAAGGGAGAAAGTCTCCTGACCGAGAGCTTTAACACTACCGAAGAACAAGATGGCGACGCCCCTGGCGCTCAGTGTTGCTGCTGCAGCACCAGAGGCTACTGCCCCCTGGTGGCGAACCTGGGGGGCTGCAGCGGTTCGGCACCGGGGGCGTCTTTTCCCCACGGAAAACCCCCAGGTGGAGCGGACTGGGCGGCCAGGCGCGCGCCGGGAACGCAGACGCGAACACAGGACGAGAGAGAGAGACAGAGAGACGGGGGGGGAGCCCGAGATCTGCACCCCGGCCCGAACGCGGGCCCCTCCCCTCCCGCCGCGGAGCGCCCGCAGAGAGCCGCCCGGGCGCAGCCGGCGCAGGGGAGGGGCCGCCGGGCGTTCCTGCCACACGGGGCCGAGGCGCAGGGAAGAGATGCTGGAGGACCAGAGAGGGCAGGAGCACGGGACAGGAGGAGGGGTGGGGTGGGGCAGGTCGGGACACGCAGGGGACAGGGTCAGCGAGGGGTCGCGGGACAGGACTGGACAGGACAGGACAGCAGCCAGGCGTCTTTCAAGGCCCAAACAACCTGCAGACACACCGCAGGCACCCTGAACTGGACCCAACTGGGACTCTGACACCACCTTCTGCTCATGGCTTCTGGTGCCTGATCACCACACCAACGGGGTACCCTCCCGTCCGCCATGTGTAGCTGAAAGACTGATGCCAGGACCTTCTTACTGAGTGGAAACAAGGCCTCTGATTGGACAGCAGGAGGGGAAGGGGGAGAGAGGGGGGCGGTACCTTGTCTTCCGACGCCTGCAGGGACTTCAGCGATTGGTCGAAGCCTCGCAGCTGCTCCTCCAGCATCCGGGCTTTGCTGTTAGTGGGTCAGATGACAGAGGAGCGCGTGCAGAGAGGGGAAGGAGGTGGGATGAGGAAGAGGAGCAAGCATGGATGGGGTGTTCGCGACATCCATGGCATGCGAGTCAGCAGGCAGAGGAAGAGGAGGAAGAGGAGGAGGAGGAGGAATGGAGGGAGAGAGAGCGTCACACTGTTACGATGCATGAAGTGGTCATGGGTCAGACGTGACATCACACGCAAGCGCCCCCGCGCCCCGCCGACACCAGCAAACCTCCGCCGCCGCCCCCCCCCCCGCAGGGTCATTTCCAAGAGTCAATATCATCAGCTCTTGGACCAGCCATTGCACTCAGGAGCCAGCTTGTCCAGGCCTCTGAGCTCTGTACTTGTACTCTGTACAAGGTGGGTGACACTGCACAAGCCTGGTTGCATCAAAGCAGATCTGGAAGAGCTCAGTCTGCACCTCGGAGACAGGTCCCCCAGCTCTTATTTCAGAAGAAATTAGCCTGGCAAGGAGGTGTATGGGTGTGTGTGTACAGTCATAGGAGGAGCAGGTCAGTCCCAGACAGGACTGTCCCATGTGGGTCAGGAGCAGGTCAGTCCCAGACGGGACTGTCCCGTGTGGGTCAGGAGCAGGTCAGTCCCAGACGGGACTGTCCTGTGTGAGGTAGTGTGTACAGTCGTAGGAGGAGCAGGTCAGTCTCAGCTTGTGAGGGACATGTGAGAGTTTTGGAGAGCGACTCACGATTCTGCCAGCTCGGCTCTCTCCTCTGTGCGCTCCAGGTCTCCCTCAATGATCACCAGCTTGCGGGCCACCTGAGGAGAGAGAGAGAGGAACATCAGGACCAGGGTTACGGGAGGATGGTGGGGAGGGGGGCTGGCTCACTCCCTGCTCCAGGGGGGAGGAGGGGGGCTGGCTCTCTCTCTGCTCCGGGAGGCGGATAGTGGTGTTTGAGAGGACCGACTCACCTCCTCATACTTGCGGTCGGCCTCCTCAGCAATATGCTTGGCCTCCTTCAGCTGGATCTCCTGCAGCTCCATCTTCTCCTCATCCTTCAGGGCCCTGTTCTCAATCACCTTCATTCCCCTGCGGGACAGAGACAGAGCAGGCTGACTTTCCCACACCACCAGCACCCCTTCACAGCAGTCTCATCGCCCTTCAACAATCAATAACGAGCTGGCCGAGGTCAGGAGCTCAGCCGGAATTAAGAACTGCAGACGCTCCAGGCCCTCCAGAAGCAGGATCGGATAGCTCATCCGTCAACAAAAACGGAGCTGCGGGGAGTTCAGGCCAGGCCAGGCCAGTTTCTGTCTCCGTGTCCAGGGAAGGCGGAGAGACTCTGTCCCGTAAGTCTTCCGAACCCCAGCCTGCGGGCTCATCGATCAATTCCGTCAGCAAACTGCTCAACTACGGCAACGGTAGCCCACAGGGGCCGAAGAGCAATAGGATTTCTGTTCTACGTGACTTTCAAACTCAATTTACCACGTCACCCCCTCTACCGGTCACAGCCGCACTGTTCCAGAGCTGGAACGCAGTGGCGCCTAGGCTGTCGTTCCTGTACTCAGAGCGTGGTACTGCCCTCAGCCGAGTGGGAACAGGGGGCCGTTATGAGTAACATCACGAGGGCGACTCCCAGTCAAAAAGAATGACCGCGGCTCCGCAGGCAACACGTCACGGCTCCCAGCGCAGATGTACCCAGACAGCCCCGGAACCCGCCTGAGCACGAACCGCTACACGAGAGCCCAGGAGTCAGGCAGGAGGAGGGAGTCGGACTGCTGTGGGCTGTGGGCCAGACGGCACTGTAAAACCTGGGAGTGGATTAACCTGCTCTACACTGGGAATCTGACAAAACTGTTAAACATGAGAGCTGATTAGACTTCAGTGCAGGAGCAGTTTGACTGACAGCACTGTAGAACCTGGAGTGAATCGGACTGCTGTACACTAGGAGTCCGACAGCAGTGCAGAACCTGGAGTGGATCAGACTGCTGTACACTAGGAGTCCGACAGCAGGGCAGAACCTGGAGTGGATCAGACTGCTGTACACTAGGAGTCCGACAGCAGGGCAGAACCTGGAGTGGATCAGACTGCTGTACACTAGGAGTCCAACAGCAGTGTAGAACCTGGAGTGAATCGGACTGCTGTACACTAGGAGTCCGACAGCAGTGCAGAACCTGGAGTGGATCGGACTGCTGTACACTAGGAGTCCGACAGCAGGGCAGAACCTGGAGTGGATCAGACTGCTGTACACTAGGAGTCCGACAGCAGGGCAGAACCTGGAGTGGATCAGACTGCTGTACACTAGGAGTCCGACAGCACTGTAGAACCTGGAGTGGATCAGACTGCTGTACACTAGGAGTCCGACAGCAGGGCAGAACCTGGAGTGGATCAGACTGCTGTACACTAGGAGTCCGACAGCAGGGCAGAACCTGGAGTGGATCAGACTGCTGTACACTAGGAGTCCGACAGCACTGTAGAACCTGGAGTGGATCAGACTGCTGTACACTAGGAGTCCGACAGCAGGGCAGAACCTGGAGTGGATCAGACTGCTGTACACTAGGAGTCCGACAGCAGGGCAGAACCTGGAGTGGATCAGACTGCTGTACACTAGGAGTCCGACAGCAGGGCAGAACCTGGAGTGGATCAGACTGCTGTACACTAGGAGTCCGACAGCACTGTAGAACCTGGAGTGGATCAGACTGCTGTACACTAGGAGTCCGACAGCAGGGCAGAACCTGGAGTGGATCAGACTGCTGTACACTAGGAGTCCGACAGCAGGGCAGAACCTGGAGTGGATCAGACTGCTGTACACTAGGAGTCCGACAGCACTGTAGAACCTGGAGTAGATCAGACTGCTGTACACTAGGAGTCCGACAGCAGGGCAGAACCTGGAGTGGATCAGACTGCTGTACACTAGGAGTCCGAGAGCAGGGCAGAACCTGGAGTGGATCAGACTGCTGTACACTAGGAGTCCGACAGCAGGGCAGAACCTGGAGTGGATCAGACTGCTGTACACTAGGAGTCCGACAGCAGGGCAGAACCTGGAGTAGATCAGACTGCTGTACACTAGGAGTCCGACAGCACTGTAGAACCTGGAGTGGATCAGACTGCTGTGAAATGCCAGTCTACACCACCTGCAGTGTGAAACACTGACCTCTCGCTCTCATCGGCAGCTTTCTCGGCCTCCTCCAGCTTCTGCAGCGCGGTGGCCAGTCGCTCCTGAGCCCGGTCCAGCTCCTCCTCCACCAGCTGGATCCGGCGGTTCAGAGAGGCCACCTCCGCCTCAGCCTGAGAGAGAGAGAGACGGGGAGAGAGTGACCACACTGCCACGAGTGGGCAACACACGCGCGCACGCACGCATACACACACACGAGTGGGCAACACGCACACAGTCTGCTGCGAGTGGGGAACTGACACAAGTGGGTAATATCTGTGTGTACTGAGAGGGAAGAGGTGATCACACTAGATTAGTGTGATCACTAATGGCCAGCAGGGGGCGCTCACCCTGCGGTCCATGTGGGTCCTAATGCCCCAGTATAGTGACGGGGACACTATGCTGTAAACAGGCGCCGTCCTTCGGATGAGACGTAAAACCGAGGTCCTGACTCTCTGTGGTCATTAAAAATCCCAGGGCATTTCTCGAAAAGAGTAGGGGTGTAACCCTGGTGTCCTGGCCACATTTCCCATTGGCCCTTACCAATCATGGCCTCCTAATAATCCCCAACTATGAATTGGCTACACTACTCTGCTCTCCCCCCCACTGATAGCTGGTGTGTGGGGAGCGTTCTGGCGCACTATGGCTGCCATCGCATCATCCAGGTGGGGCTGCACATTGGTGGTGGTGGAGGGGATCCCCATTACCTGTAAAGCGGTTTGGAGTGTAGTGTTCAGAAAAGTGCTATATAAGTGTAAGCAATTATTATTATTAGATTACTGAGCACTGAAAGAGGATGTTAATGTTTGCAGCAATTCCACAATCAGACATGACTCATGTAGAAACTGCTGCCCCTCTCCCTGAAATCACACACTGACACACCCCTGACGGGACTGGAGACACTGCTTTCCCTCTCCTCTCACACTCGCCCTGATTTCACACACTGACACACCTCTGACTGGACTGGAGACACTGCTAGAGACACTGCTGTCCCTCTCCTCTCACAGTCGCCCTGAATTCACACACTGACACACCCCTGACTGGACTGGAGACACTGCTGTCCCTCTCCTCTCACACTCGCCCTGATTTCACACACTGACACACCCCTGACTGGACTGGAGACACTGCTAGAGACACTGCTGTCCCTCTCCTCTCACACTCGCCCTGATTTCACACACTGACACACCCCTGACTGGACTGGAGACACTGCTAGAGAGACTGAAAAAGTGATCCGCCATTTTCTCCTGCCAGAGAAGGGCTGAGCTCAGAAAACCAGTCATTTTCTTTAATCAGCACGTCACCCAGGCCTGTGAGTGAAGCGTGTCACTTCCTTTAACCCTGTGCTGATCACACAAGGGTGATGGAAAACCCGGGGACAACGCTGCCCCATTCTGCTAGCCACAGCACCAAAAAACTCTCCACTCATTAAACCATCTCCTGCAGCCTGAGGCCGGCTCTCCTAACCCACACCTCAGCTTCCTGAAGCTGTGGGACACCTACAGGAGGGCTCTCCCCCTTTCGAGCAGCTCTTCTGGGAGTCTGACCCGCTCCAGGTCTTAGCAGCAGCCGCAGGGCTCCATGCCCACACTGCGCTGATAACACAGGAATGGGGACAAGCAAGAGGAGCTGTCCGGCCCGACTGATCCCAGGGCCTCAACCAGCCGTTTTCGTGAAAAGACACAGGGTATCGGCTGCAACACCACGGCAGGGCAGCGTGTTCCACTCCCCCGCTACCCTTTGCGTAAAGACGTGCTTCCCGATCTTGGGATGGAGCTGCAATGCTGAAACGCTGTTTGTGCTGCGGACACTATCCGGGCTTCAGCTGGGACTCTGCAGAGGCCCTTCAGCCAAGGGAACGACATAACTTCGCCCCGGCCAGTCAGAAAGGCCCGAGGCTCGTTAAAGAAGCTCTGAAAAGACCCAGAATGCTTTGTAATCGAAGCCACGGGCTACCCCCCCCCCCCCACCAGGGACAGAGACACAGGAACAGGAGGGGTTTTTCACAATATGACTGTGCACAACGGGCACAGTAAGGAAATGGGAGGACTCTCGGCTCAGGCGGCCTCAGCCACAGCTGCAGGCCCCCCCGTGCCACAACAGGACACCGCCGGCCGCCGCGGACGCAGAGACAGGCCCCTCGCAGGGCCGGCAGCAGCGCCGATTGCCCAACGGCAGAGAGCTTCCTGAAGACGGAGGCCGTTAGAGCTGGCGTGTCTGTGGCAAGAGCGCCGCGGGGACGTCGCCCACTTCCTTCCTCTCGGCTCCCCGAGGGCCGGGCCCCGGCTGGCGGCTGTGCCAGCCCCAGCTGCCAATTAAACAATTAGCCCAGTCCCTCGTCCTCGTTAGGCGCAACCAGGCGTAACGGAGCACAGATCTCGTCTTCCAGTGAGTCACGGACCGAGCGGGGGACGGGCTTGTTGGGAAGGAGAGCGTGCCTGCCAGGGCGAGAAACCTACAGAGCTTACAGCTCGGCCCGTAACTCAGTGGAAGACTAGATCTGTGCTCCGTTAGCTCTGTGGCTCAGGATCTGCGCCTGTGAGGTTGCCGGTTCGAATCCCATGGCCGGCAGAGGAATCCTACTCAGTTGGGCCCCTGAGCAAGGCCCTTCACCCCAACTGCTCCAGGGGCGCTGTACAATGGCTGACCCTGCACTCTGACCCCCAGCTTCTCTCCCTGTCTGTGTGTCTCATGGAGAGCAAGCTGGGGTCTGCGAAAAGACAAATTCCTGATACAAGAAATTGTATAGGGCCAATGAAGTGATCTCATACACAGGCTGCTCCTGAGGACTGATTCTGTCAGTCAGGGACAGTTAGCCGAGAACCTCTCTGTACCCCAGAGCTGGGATACAGGCGTACCAATCTCTCCACTAATTAAGATAATTAACAACAGAGAGCTTGGGATGGGAGAGCACGGCAGAACCCAGGATCTCCAGACACCAGAACCCCCCAGTAACAGACACCCCATGATTTAGGGATTTCCAGTCAACATGAAAGGGTTTCCTGTCCTGTGGTGAGACAGGCTGCTAGTGGGAGGAATTTGGCAGAGCGCCTGCATGCTCCCCCGCCGAACCGGGCATTTCTGGGTTCGGGACGGGAAGAAAACGGGGTCAGCCTACCCGCCCACACCCCACGACGAAGGAAAGGGCGCCGCCGCTCTGCTCGGTCACTCGGCACATCGCTCCCCCGCGTTAGCAAAAGCAACCATTTTGGAGGAGCGAAGGAGCCCCAGCCGGGGTACCGGGCAGAACCGCGACTCGGTTTCAAGCAGAGCGGGTTCGTGTGGGGGGGGGTGAGGGGGCGATGCGTCTCCTACGGGGGTCCAATTTCTTCTTTTCCCACACGCTGTCTACAAAGCGCAATACCCCCATTTCAAGAAAAGCAAAAACCGTTTCGCCCCCCCCCCCCTCAGAACCAGCTCGTGAAGTCCTTTCACACGCACCCGCGCTCAGACCTGTCGCGCTTCACCCACCGGAACACGCGGGGAACCCCACAAATCTCGGGAGCGCGCTCACACCCACTCCACCTCCCCCGGCCACAGCCCGCCTCGCTCTCTGCGCTTCTCCTCTCGGCAGCGAAGCTTCTTTCAGATTCCAGCACGGAGGGGGGGGTTTGCGGTTCTCACCCCTATCACCCCCCCCCAAACACACACACACACACTTTCACCCTCAAAACACAGTCCAGAAACCACCGACTAACGGCCTATCCCCGCCATCTGACCCAGCGGACCCGTCCCCCCCCACTCCCACACCCGACAAAAACCATTTCACACATTCCAGCGCAATGATGAAGGCGCTGGCTTCCTCAGCGCCAGCCGGGCGTGGAGACTCGACCCCCCCCCCCCCGCCACCGCCACCGCCACCGCCACCTCTTCTTTCTGCTGTGAAACGTCGCCACTGTAACGGCGCGGACCGATCCGCCTCAGAAAACCCCCCAGCCCGTCCGGAGCGACGAGTCTCCCCCGGGGCCGGCCGGGGGACCGAGCGGAGCTGCGCCGCGCCGCGCCCGGGCGTTTCGGCCTGATCGGGCTGGGTCCCTGATCGCGGAAGACAGTTCGCCTCGCAGGCGGAGGAGGAAGGAGGGGGGGTGGGGGTGGGGGTCCGTTAACACGGTGCGATTTAGAACGATCCACGTCGTGGATTCCCTAGGACGGGGAGCGGGAGCGAGAGCTCTCCCCCCCCCCCCTCTCTGCCCGCTCTTACCTGCTCCCTCGCCCGCTTCTCCTGCTCCACCTGGCGCTGCAAGACCTCGGCTCTCTCCTCCGCCTCGTCCGCCTGCTGCTGCAGGACCTTGATCTTGCGCTTCACCGCCTCGATGCTGTTGGCTCCGGCCATGGCTCTGCACTCGCTTTGCTTGGTGGCGGTGGTGGTGATGGTGGTGGTGGTGGGGGGGTGGGAGAGGCTTGGCTTTTTTTTTTTCCGTTTGCTTTGAAACACGGCTTAAGGAATACGCGCCGCCGCTTCACAGCCCGAGCTCGGCTTGAGCGCCCTGCTGCGACTTCTGCGAGGAGAGAGAGAGCCGGGAGGAGACACGCCGCTCCGCTCGGCTGGAGAGGAGGGGGACGTCGGCAAGGCTTACTTTGTATTCGACCAGGCGATCCAAAAAAAACACACACACAAGGAGCGCTCCGGCCTGGCGTTTTGTCCTTAGCTCGCACGATTTCTGCAAAAAGTTTTCCAGTTACAAAAAAAAATGAAGAAAAACCGCTAGCGGTATCGTGCCGAAGAAGCCAAGAAATAATCTGTCCCGAGTGTATAATAAGCCAACAAACAGCAGCGCCCGGCCTCTAGAGCGACTTACTGCGGGGTTATTTTAATTGAATTTATAACTTATTTTTTAAGTCAAGCGGTAAGGTCTCCTCGCACACCCGTCACGCGTAGACACTCTCTCACTCCTTGCTTCCTCCTTCGGCACACTTCCGGCCTGCACCGCCCTACCGGAAGATGACGTACTTCCTCCCGCCGCCCGCGGCTTGGGCTGGGCTGGGCCGGGCAGACGCTGGTTACGTCACCAGGACAGGTGGGAGCGTTCACCCTACTGCACACCGTAACGCGCAGGTAACGGCAAAAACCGATATTCGACCGAGTTTTTTTCCTTCTTTTGTGCAGTTAGAAATCCAGACTTTTTTTCCCCCAAAACATTGTTTCATAATACGTTAGATAGTGGGTCAAAATCAAATTAAAAATAAGTGAATTCGGAGTGTAAGGGTTACACAGAAACATCCACATCCTGGAATCCAAATAGCTAAAGATCACTTTATCAGCCTGTGTATGAGATCACTTCATTGGCCCTATACAATTTCTTGCATTAGGAATTTATCTTTTCGCAGACCCCAGCTTGCTCTCCATGAGACACAGACAGGGAGAGAAGCTGGGGGTCAGAGCGCAGGGTCAGCCATTGTACAGCACCCCTGGAGCAGCTGGGGTTAAGGGCCTTGCTCAGGGGCCCAACGGAGTAGGATTCCTCTGCCGGCCGCGGGATACGAACCGCTGGAGCCACCGCACAGTCGGTGTTTATACTGTTTTAATTAGTACTGCAGTCGCAGGTCTGTCTCCGGTGCGTCTGGAGTTAGCGGTGGGCTCCCGGAGCGATGCTGCGGTACAGGCGGAGCGGGTGCACAGCGCCACACCTCCGTGTGCTTGAAGGGGTTGAGAAACCCCTCCGCCCCCCCCGACGGCGCAGGCACGAAGGGGGGTTGGGGGTTCTCGGCAGGACGTGTCCCGTCCCGTCGGTGAAGACGTGAGATCCTCCTGTTCCTCTGCAGCTCACAGAACAGCCCCCGGGCGCCTCTGCTAACACCCCCCCCCCAACACACAGCAGGGCTCTTGCGCAATGGAACAGACTGAGTGATACACACGCTATCATTCCAAAAAGCAAGGTGAGGCCTTGTCCATACACACGATGAAGGAGTGTGAGTGTGGATTGTAGACTGAGTGTCTGTACAGTTACTCTTCAGCTCTGATGATGATGAAGGAGTGTTAGTGTGAAGATACAGAGGAGCTGGACTGAGTGTCTGTACAGTTACTCTCCAGCTCTGACGATGATGAAGGAGTGTTAGTGTGAAGATACAGAGGAGCTGGACTGAGTGTCTGTACAGTTACTCTACAGCTCTGATGATGATGAAGGAGTGTTAGTGTGAAGATACAGAGGAGTTGGACTGAGTGTCTGTACAGTTACTCTACAGCTCTGATGATGATGAAGGAGTGTTAGTGTGAAGATACAGAGGAGCTGGACTGAGTGTCTGTACAGTTACTCTACAGCTCTGATGATGATGAAGGAGTGTTCGTGTGAAGATACAGAGGAGCTGGACTGAGTGTCTGTACAGTTACTCTACAGCTCTGATGATGATGAAGGAGTGTTCATGTGAAGATACAGAGGAGCTGGACTGAGTGTCTGTACAGTTACTCTCCAGCTCTGATGATGATGAAGGAGTGTTAGTGTGAAGATACAGAGGAGCTGGACTGAGTGTCTGTACAGTTACTCTACAGCTCTGATGATGATGAAGGAGTGTTAGTGTGAAGATACAGAGGAGCTGGACTGAGTGTCTCTACAGTTACTCTACAGCTCTGATGATGATGAAGGAGTGTTCATGTGAAGATACAGAGGAGCTGGACTGAGTGTCTCTACAGTTACTCTACAGCTCTGATGATGATGGTGGACTGAGTGTCTCCTCTTTCCTCTCTCTCCTCCTGTCAGCAGGACGCCCAGCACAGAGTGGCGCCCCAGTCCCATCGAAGGGAAGAAGGGATACGTCGGCACTCTGGCTGTTAAATTCCCTCCCTCTGGAATGTTCCATTCCCAGCTCTCCGTAAAGCCCTTGGCATCTGGGCACCCACACATGGCGCGGCCTGCGATGGCCCAGGACCGCCGGCTGGACAGGTGGCCTTTCTAAATGTGTTGGGGGGCGAGAGGTGAGAGACTGGCAGGGATTAGAGGAACGAACAGGTTTAGCCTCTGATTCTTCTCAGTCCCCTCAGGCCATTTTCTAACTGCTTCAGCCAATACGGGTGCAAGGCAGGGTACACCCTGGGCGCAACGCCAGTCCATCGCACAGGGCACACACAGACACACACACATACTCTCACCAGGGCTGATTGTCCTACAGGCCCTTTAACCTACCAGTGTGTCTTTGCACTGTGGGAGGAAACCCACGTGAACGCAGGGAGAACGCGCAAACTCCACGCAGACAGCACCCCGGGTCAGGAACTGAACCCGCAGCCCCAGCGCTGCGAGGCAGGAATGCCACGACTGACGTAACACGTGATGTTATTGAATTCGATGGCTGCAATACCGGTGTGGAACACCAGGGGGAACACGATCTTTTTTTTGTTGGCTGTGATTTTGTCAGACATTTCTCCCTTCCGACCAACAGATGTCGCTACATCGCCGTACAGTCGCCGTGGTTTAAAGTATAACTACGCAGTTGCTGTATTGGGTTTTCTCGTTTACAGGACATGGCTGTGACAGAGTTCAAATTTGTACAGCCTGGCTGAGCACCTCACGTCAGTTCCACCCAGTGTGTTACGAGCTCTCACTAGCCAGACTGAGCCCCAGGTTCTGCTCCAGTCTCCTACAGTACAGTGCAGACACACAGCCTGACCAGCTGACCAACTAACAGACACTGACACTGGCTGATAGACAGGAAGGCTGAGAGGCTAACACACTGACTGACTGACGCTCTGACTGACTGACACACGGACTGACATACTGATTGACACACTGACTGGCTGACTGATGCTCTGACTGACTGACACACTGATTGACACACTGACTGGCTCACTGATACTCTGACTGATGCTCTGACTGACTGACACACTGACTGACACAGTGACTGGCTGACTGACGCTCTGACTGACTGACACACTGATTGACACACTGACTGGCTCACTGATACTCTGACTGACACACTGACTGGCTGACTGATGCTCTGACTGACACACTGATTGACACACTGACTGGCTGACTGACGCTCTGACTGACACACTGACTGGCTGAATGATGCTTTGACTGACACACTGATTGACACACTGACTGCCTGACTGATGCTCTGACTGACTGACACGCTAACTGGCTGACTGATGCTCTGACTGGCTGACATACTGACTGACACACTGACTGGCTGAATGATGCTCTGACTGACTGACACACTGAATGATGCTCTGACTGACACACTGACTGGCTGACTGATGCTCTGACTGACACACTGACTGACACACAGACTGGCTGACTGATGCTCTGACTGACTGACACACTGAATGATGCTCTGACTGACACACTGACTGACACACTGACTGGCTGACTGATGCTCTGACTGACACACTGACTGGCTGACTGATGCTCTGACTGACTGACACACTGAATGATGCTCTGACTGACACACTGACTGACACACTGACTGGCTGACTGATGCTCTGACTGACACACTGACTGGCTGACTGATGCTCTGACTGACTGACACACTGAATGATGCTCTGCTGTGGCTCTGCAGGACCCGAAGCGGTGCTCAGTGCTCTGTGCTCTCCTGTGTGCGAGTCCACGACAGCCCCCCCCCTGCAAGACGCCGGGGCCGAATTTTAACAGCACATCTCGTATTTTTATCCCGGGACGTGTCTGATTGGGACAGTCACCGTGCTATTTTAGGAATATCCGCAGGGACAGGAGACAGCCGGGGGACGGTTCTGGGAAGAACCTGGGAAATCTGGCGCATGGCAGCTGGGAATTATGGAATGCGGGCTGGTCCCGTCCGGTGAAGGACACGGGCCCCCGGAGGAGGGGGGCAGGAAGGGTTTGGGACAGCTGCTCTGGGCCAGTGGGGAGGGGAGCCCCGCTTTCTTTGAGTACTGACATATTTGCCTCAGTGTTGTGTAGCAGGGCTCTGACACAGTATTGTTGAACTCTGCAGTGTGATGCAGCACAGCTGTGTAACTTTGTTTCAACACAGTTCAGGGCTGGACTAGTGTTATATAGAGCAGCCCTGTTGCGTAGTAGTGTTGTGACAGTATAGAGCAGCCCTGTTGTTTAGCAGAGTTGTGTAGCAGTTTTGTGACAGTATAGATCAGCCCTGTTGTGTAGCAGAGTTGTGTAGCAGTGTGGTGACAGTATAGAGCAACCCTGTTGTGTAGCAAAGTTGTGACAGTATAGAGCAGCCCTGTTGTGTAGCAGTGTTGTGACAGTATAGAGCAGCCCTGTTGTGTAGCAGTGTTGTGACAGTATAGATCAGCCCTGTTGTGTAGCAGTGCTGTAATGCAGTGCTGCTGGGCATTGCTAGAGTAGACTCACATCTGCTGCCTTCTTCTCTGCCAGCTCCAGTTTCTCCTGTGCGTCCTTCAGAGCCTCGGAGTATTTGTCCAGCTCATCCTCTGTCCCCTTCAGCTTCTTCTGCATGGCCAGGAGCTCGTCCTCCAGCTGGACACATGGACAGGGGTCAGGGAGAGACGGAAAGAGATGGGGACAGACAGAGAGACGGGTCAGGGAGAGACAGGGGACACTCAGTCTTTCTAACACAGCCACTGTTTTTCGGAACAGTATTGCTACAGAGTAGAAATGCTTCTCTGTTGTCCCTGTGCTTCCCATATTCCTCTCCCTGTCACTCCCCAGATCTCTCTCCCAGTCTCCCTCCCTCTCTCCCAGTGTTTCTCCTCTCTCCCAGTCTCCCTCCCTCTCTCCCAGTGTGTCTCCTCTCTCCCAGTGTGTCTCCTCTCTCCCAGTCTGTCTCCCTCTCTCCCAGCCTGTCTCCTCTCTCCCAGCCTGTCTCCTCTCTCCCAGTCTGTCTCCCTCTCTCCCAGCCTGTCTCCACTCTCCCAGTCTCTCTACCTCTCTCCCAGCCTGTCTCCTCTCTCCCAGTCTCTCTCCCTCTCTCCCAGTGTGTCTCCCTCTCTCCCAGTCTGTCTCCTCTCTCCCAGTCTCTCTCCCTCTCCCCCAGTCTCTCTCCCTCTCCCCCAGTCTCTCTCCCCTCTCCCAGTCTGTCTCCTCTCTCCCAGTCTCCCTCCCTCTCTCCCAGTGTGTCTCCCTCTCTCCCAGTCTCTCTCCCTCTCTCCCAGTGTCTCCCTCTCTCCCAGCCTGTCTCCTCTCTCCCAGTCTCTCTCCCTCTCTCCCAGTCTCTCTCCCCTCCCCCAGTCTCTCTCCTCTCTCCCAGTCTCTCTCCCTCTCTCCCAGTCTGTCTCCCTCTCTCCCAGCCTCTCTCCCTCTCTCCCAGTCTCTTTCCCTCTCTCCCAGCCTGTCTCCTCTCTCCCAGTCTCTCTCCCTCTCTCCCAGTCTCTCTCCCTCTCTCCCAGCCTATCTCCTCTATCCCAGTCTCTCTTCCTCTCTCCCAGTGTGTCTCCCTCTCTCCCAGTCTGTCTCCTCTCTCCCAGTCTGTCTCCTCTCTCCCAGTGTGTCTCCCTCTCTCCCAGTGTGTCTCCCTCTCTCCCAGTGTGTCTCCCTCTCTCCCAGTCTCTCTCCCTCTCTCCCAGTCTCTCTCCCCTCTCCCAGCCTGTCTCCCTCTCTCCCAGTCTGTCTCCCCTCTCCCAGCCTGTCTCCCCTCTCCCAGCCTGTCTCCTCTCTCCCAGTCTCTCTCCCTCTCTCCCAGTCTCTCTCCCCTCTCCCAGCCTGTCTCCCCTCTCCCAGCCTGTCTCCCTCTCTCCCAGTCTGTCTCCCTCTCTCCCCACCTGCTTGCTCCTCTCCTCGGCAGCCTTCTTGTCGGCCTCGGCCTGCTCCGCGCGGTCCAGCGCGTTCTCCTTGTCCAGCTTCAACATCTGCATCTTCTTCTTGATGGCCTCCATGTTGGCGAGGGTGCGAGGAGCCTGAGCACAGAGAGCGGGGAAGGCAGCTGTCCACTCTGCAGAGCCACGGGACGGAGAGAGAAGGGGGGGAGAAGAGAGAGAGGAAATGCCCAAACTCTTACAGACCCCCCTGTAATCTGATTTTTATACCCCCAACTCAGTTCGTCCCTCCCTCTCTCACACTGCCCCTCCCTCTCCTCCTCTCCCTCCTCTCCCACCTCCCTCTCTCTCACACTTTCCCTGTCAGTCAGATTTCAAACGCACAGAGCTTTTTTTGGCGTGACTGGTGAATTACTGTGTTGCTAAAGGAGTACCTATTAGTAAACATGGGGCTCCTTTACAGCTCAATTAGAAGCATGACATAGTCTTCTTATGTGACAGGCTCACTGTTCCTCAGGCTGGGAGAGGAGATCACACACTGTATTATTATTATTGAGAGACAGGCTCACTGTTCCTCAGGCTGGGAGAGGAGATCACACACTGTATTATTATTATTGAGAGACAGGCTACTGCCTTGCTGACAATTGAGAGACAGGCTCACTGTCTGTTCCTCGGGCTGTGACAGGAGATCACACACTGTATTATTATTATTGAGAGACAGGCTCACTGTCTGTTCCTCAGGCTGGGACAGGAGATCACACACTGTATTATTATTATTGAGAGACAGGGTCACTGTTCCTCAGGCTGGGACAGGAGATCACACACTGTATTATTATATGGGAGAGGTTAATTACACACTGGTCTGTTTTGCAGAGGGTCTGGACAGCTGTGGGACTCTGAGTCATTTATTTAAATATAGAACCCCTGGGCACATTCCCAGGGGCACAGTGGGAGACGGGGAGGATTGAGGGATCAGCACCGAGAGGGGCAGCCTCTCATGTGTACATGATGTGCTGGGCAGACGGTCCGGACTCCCTCTGCTCCGGCCCCGGACAGACGGTCCGGACTCTCCCTCTGCTCTCTGGCCCCAGACAGACGGTCCGGACTCTCCCTCTGCTCTCTGGCCCCGGACAGACGGTCTGGACTCTCCCTCTGCTCCGGCCCCGGACAGACGGTCCGGACTCTCCCTCTGCTCCGGCCCCGGACAGACGGTCCGGACTCTCCCTCTGCTCTCTGGCCCCGGACAGACGGTCCGGACTCTCCCTCTGCTCTCTGGCCCCGGACAGACGGTCCGGACTCTCCCTCTGCTCCGGCCCCGGACAGACGGTCCGGACTCTCCCTCTGCTCTCTGGCCCCGGACAGACGGTCCGGACTCTCCCTCTGCTCCGGCCCCGGACAGACGGTCCGGACTCTCCCTCTGCTCTCTGGCCCCGGACAGACGGTCCGGACTCTCCCTCTGCTCCGGCCCCGGACAGACGGTCCGGACTCTCCCTCTGCTCTCTGGCCCCGGACAGACGGTCCGGACTCTCCCTCTGCTCTCTGGCCCCGGACAGACGGTCCGGACTCTCCCTCTGCTCCGGCCCCGGACAGACGGTCCGGACTCTCCCTCTGCTCTCTGGCCCCGGACAGACGGTCCGGACTCTCCCTCTGCTCCGGCCCCGGACAGACGGTCCGGACTCTCCCTCTGCTCTCCGGCCCCGGACAGACGGTCCGGACTCTCGCTGTGTCTAATATAATGACCCCCCGTCCGACTATGCCCACCATGACCCACCATGACCCAGGGGGTCAATACGCTCGATCCCTCACCTTACTGCCTGACAGTAGCCCTGTAGGACGACAGCTGGATTCAAGGCCAGTCAGCTGTAAAAATAACTGCCCCCCCCAGCTCAGCTGTAAAAATAACTACCCCGCCATGCCCAGGCACACGTGTCATGGCAAGAGTAATTTATCACCTGCTGAAAGGGGTTGGAGGGTGAAGGCCAAATCTGGGCGGCCCCCCCCCCCCTCCCTTGGTTTGTACTGGGAGAACAGGAGAGTGGAGCTCTCAGTCCAGACACCCAGAGAGAAGCCCCAGGAAGGGTGAGTGGGTGGGCCCAGTCAGGCCCAGGGTGCGGCTGTGATATCGGGGGTCACTCCCCCCTTCCCCCAGGAGAGAGGGGGGCAAGTGTGTAACTACTGAGAGAGACAGCACAGCACACACACACACAAACGCACACTGTCGCACACTCTTGTTCCCAAACACGCACACTGTCACTCTCAAACACACATACAGACACACTGTTACACATTGTCAGTCCCATTACACACATAGACACACTCTGATACACACAGTCTGTCACATTATATACACAGACACACAGGCACTCTCAAACAGACACACAGACATACACTGTCACTCCCAAAAACACACAGTGGTACACACAGACACACATTGTCACTCCCAAACACAGACACACACACTGATACACGCGGATCACACACGTATACAACAGACCACACACTGATACAACAGACCACACACTGATACAACAGACACACACGCTGATAAACACAGACAGAGCTAAACGAGCCGGATCAGATTCTTGTCATCCTTTTACGGGCTCCAGCCCCTCAAGTGCAGAAATCTTACAGGAGTCCAGATTCTCTTCCCCTGGGAAGCAGGCTGGCCAATGGGAATTCAGGATTTGCGACAGTGCTGGCAGGGATAGGGTTAAAGGGCTGAGCTGTGGAGAAGACAGATTCCTTCTGCAAGCCCCTCATATCACAGCCTAATTCCAGGACAAAGTCATCCAGGACACACAATTATATCCTCCAGGGGCGCATAGCTGGCACCCCCCCGTCCCAACTCATTCCACCCCACCAACCCCTTCAGGGCACAGCGGCCTGAGACAGGTTCCTGACACCTGGTGTGTTCTTGTACAGGTAACATCCTGTAGGTCTGTGACAGCACAGATCACAGTGAGACTGGGGCTCCTTTACAGCTCTCTGTCTGTCCCAGACTGGCAGGGAGATTAATATCCTGACTCTATAAGGGCTGTGTCTCTATCTGTAACACTGACACAGATCACAGTGAGACTGGGGCTCCTTTACAGCTCTCTGTCTGTCCCAGACTGGCAGTGAGATTAATATCCTGACTCTATAAGGGCTGTGTCTCTATCTGTAACACTGACACAGATCACAGAGAAACTGGGGCTCCTTTACAGCTCTCTGTCTGTCCCAGACTGGCAGTGAGATTAATATCCTGACTCTATAAGGGCTGTGTCTCTACCTGTAACAGAGACACAGATCACAGTGAGACTGGGGCTCCTTTACAGCTCTCTGTCCCAGACTGGCAGTGAGATTGTTAATGTAAAATGGAGAATTAATCTTGGAAGATTCTGTCTTGGCATGAACATATGATTGTGTATGATGGATTTTTGACTGATGTCAACTATTGGTGTCTCTTCTGAGGTGTGGAACTCTGGGCCAGGTCAGCCCAGCACGTGCAGGTGATGTTGTTGCTCCTTGGAGCCAATAAGACAGAAGGGAGGGCATCTAGCCAGCCAATGGGAGCCAACCCTGGCAAACATTGGCTCTGGGGAGGCGGGAGATCCAGCGAGCATGAAAATGCTTTTCATCTTGAACTCGGAGATGGAAAAAAATAACACATCCAAACCAATAAAGAGTTCAAAGAAAAAACCACATAAATGCTGTTGCACATTTGAAGACTTTTATTTCATCTTCTGGTCCACCGTCATCAGTTGCATTTTTGGTATCGGCATGTTTATAACCTATGACAATTCATTATTTGTTCTACACGTTTTGAATAACAGTATTATAATCTGACATTCCATGTAAATCTCCACCTCTGTTACACTTTGTGTCACGGTCGTCGCCCCTCCTCTAGGGGGCGCTCTGACCCGTTCGTATTTTAGTTGATCACATGCACCTCCCCCCTGTTTTGTGTCTCATGATTTAAGCCGGGCGCTCCCGCTATTCCTGGGTCGGCCCTGGGAGATGGGCGCCCCAAGGCCGGCCTGTTCCCCGGGCTCGCAGGCAGTCCGAGGGCAGGCCTTGCTCCTCAGCGTCCTGACCGTCCGAGTCCGGGGCTCGGAGCGCCTGGCCTCCTTACTCCGTTGTAACTCTTTCCTGTTCCGGATCCCGGTCCAGTTGTTAACCCTGTCTGTCTCGGATGGATCCCCTGGTTCCTGGACTCTGGACTGCGCCCCGGTTGCCCCCTTTGGACTGTCTGGATTGTCTGCCTGCGCCACGCCCCCCCCTCGAGCACCGGATCACCGCCGCCACACCCCCCTGTCTGTCAACCCTTCCCGATCCTGCTGTACCCTCCCCGGATGTCCTTCTCCACTTACTTCCGGACTAGACCGTCTGCAGAGGGTCCTGAACTACACTTCCCGTTACACTTTGTAAGTGCTGGATCTCTGTAAGCCACAGAAAAGTTTTCCAGTGAGCCGTAAAAGCCTGTGTATTCCCTTAGCTGGCCACAGGGTGGTGCTGTTGGGCAGCAAGCCAAGAGTTCTGGTGGAGCTCATTTTATTGTGCAACACCTCTTAAGGATTGTGACCCGGCCCAGACTGGACCAGGGATCTCTGGACTGTAGGGTTACAGTGTGACCCAGACCGGACCAGTGATCTCTGGACTGTAGGGTTACAGTGTGACCCAGACTGGACCAGTGATCTCTGGACTGTAGGGTTACAGTATTATGAATAATTAAGGAAAAAGGTTATTTTTTAAGACTGAAGTTGTTTATTATTTAAACTAAGTCCATATGAACGCTGCTGAATAAAGAGAGAAATAGAGAATGTGATACCCATTGGTTCTGGGTTCCAGGCCACAGGTCAGAGGTCGCAGGTCACGGCATTGCAGAGTGTGCCAGAGATCTATAGGAATATGTCTGATATTTAGTTGTTTTTTATAGTGATGAGGCAACCGAATATCAAACATATCAAACAGTTCTCGGCTTTTTGTGGACTCCCAGGTCACTGAGGAGGAAGCAGACAGCCGGGGAGAGCGAGCAGGACAGACCCGTGAGTCCTGAGAGCTGAGGAGAGAGAAAGGTGAGGAGAGACTTTCAGCAGGAACGCTCCCAGTGGCTCACACACCGGCCCTGCCCTGTGCCTCTCATTCTGCTTTCTCGAAACCTGGAGTGGATCTCCGCTCTCGCCATGTCAGCAGAGCAGGGTCAGCGTCTCGGCACTTGGAGAGCTTTAGAGACGACCTTTAGTTTCTATAGCAGGCAGTTTGCCTTGGTCCTCCCAGCACCTGTTTCTCAGGAGCTACTCTGAAGGGACTGATGTTTAGATTTTGTCCTCATATTGATAGTATCTGCACACACAGATGCATAAACAGACAGGCAGGCACATTCACACACAGGTCCAGTACATAATAATAATACAGCACAGTGCACAGTACAATAACAGTACAGGCACACATACACAGGTGTACACACACACAAGTGCATACACAGGCAGGCACACATACACAGGTGCAAACACACACAGGTAGGTACACACACAGGTGCATACACAGACAGGCACACACACACAGGTAGGCACACACACAAGTGCACACACTCAGGCACACACTGCTATAGACACACAGGCATGTATGCACACACACACTCTTGACAAACACAGATGCAGACATCCCCCCTGTGTTCAAGACTGGGTACACCCCTGACCAGGGCAGACCCTCTCACACACTCACACACACTCACGGTCTGGTCCGCAGCTGTCCGGAGCGAAGCCTCCAGCTGGGCTCCTCTTCCTGCAGTCTTCAGCCCAGCCGTGCCAATGGGCTCCTTCCACACAGTGCTGTGCCCTGTTTGTGCAGGGGGTGACAGTGTGTGCAGGCCACGTTATTTTACCATCTTCTCTGTGCCTCTGGCTGAATATGTAGATTCAGACATTTGTTAAGACTATGAAAACCAGGGGCACCTTTTTACACTGGTGCAATAATAAAGGTTTTCAAGAAACAGGCCTTATATCAGTATGATCCGTGTACGAGGTACAACCTGGCTCTGTGTGCGCTACTGTCAGTGTGTGCTGTGCTGTCTGTGTGCACTACTGTCAGTGTGTACTCTACTGTCTGTGTGCACTGCTGTCAGTGTGTACTCTGCTGTCTGTGTGCACTGCTGTCAGTGTGTGCTATACTGTCTGTGTGCACTACTGTCAGTGTGTACTCTACTGTCTGTGTGCACTGCTGTCAGTGTGTACTCTACTGTCTGTGCGCACTGTTGTCAGTGTGTGCTGTACTGTCTGTGTGCACTACTGTCAATGTATACTTTACTGTCTATGTGCACTACTGTCATTGTGTGTTGTCTGTGTGCACTACTGTCAGTGTGTGCTGTACTGCCTTTGTCAGTGTGTACTGTTAGTGTGTTACTGTCAGTGCATGCATTCCCATCTGTGTGTGCACTACTCGGTATTGTAGTGTCAGTGTGTGCAGTGCAGGGTGTGTCAGTGTGTGCAGAGCTATGTGTATGCAGAGTGAGTGCTGCCCCGTTCAAGCTCTCTGTGTTTATATACACCCAGCCAAGTCAGGGTCACCTCAATGTCCTGATCCACAGCACATGTACGCTCCCACTAATTAACTCCCTATTGATCAGCCAGCACCCCCGGCTGCCATTTACACAGCGTTTGCTGGATCAATAAGGTTGATTTTCACTGAAACGTGAATTTATACGAATGCAGATAGACCATGAGTATTCACATGTGTTTGTGTACAATGTTGAGGTCATATCCCAAATGTTCTGTCTGGTGCATTTTTTAACTTCTACATCTGTGCCCACAGTTTTCCTGTGTTGCATCTCACTCCCTCTGTACTACATCACAGCGCCTCTGTGCTGGGTCATGCTATTGCTGAGAGTCTTTACAGTTACTCTCCAGCTCTGATGATGATGAAGGAGTGTTAATGTGAAGATACAGAGGAGCTGGACTGAGTGTCTGTACAGTTACTCTACAGCTCTGATGATGATGAAGGAGTGTTAGTGTGAAGATACAGAGGAGCTGGACTGAGTGTCTTTACTGTTACCCTCCAGCTCTGATGATGATGAAGGAGTGTTAGTGTGAAGATACAGAGGAGCTGGACTGAGTGTCTGTACAGTTACTCTCCAGCTCTGATGATGATGAAGGAGTGTTTGTTTGAAGACACACATACTCTTCACTGATCTCCTTTAAGAGCCGAATAGTGCCAGTGTATATTTTTAAAAACGGAAAGAGAGTGAGATGGAGAGATAGAGGAATCAATGCAGCTTATTGTTTGAGCTGGGAGAGAGAAAGCTGAGTGCCACTGGCGTGGTACAGCCTGTCAGTGATTTCCATAAGGGCTTGTGCAATCTGTCCTGTCACCTGGGGTCGGACCTGCGAAGAGTCAGGTGTTGCTGACATGCAAGTGTTGGGCAGCGTCCTCTCATGCGAACAGTCATGTCCGGACTCCCCCTGCCTGTCCCCATCACAGCTCTCTGCCTCTCTCCCCCCCGGTGCCCTGCCTGCGCCCCCCTCTGTCTCCCCACCCCCTCCCCTCCACATTAACTGTGACCTTGGTGAGGGACAGATGGTGCAGAGTGGCCGTTAACGAATTGTGTTGCTAATTGAACCCTGAGGAGGGGTGGTAATTATCAGAGGCTCAATGTGAACAAGGCACTCAGTGAGCTTTACTGGGTCAATACTGACAACACTGCAGGTCAGAGGTCAGCATGGATTGGATACCCACACACACACACAGTGCTAGGCTCTCCCACAGTACTGAGCGCAGGCAGCTGTACCCATCCCCAGACTGTAGGGCTTCAGTGTGACCTGGCCCAGACTGGACCAGTGATCTCTGGACTGTAGGGTTACAGTGTGACCCGGCCCAGACTGGACCAGCGATCTCTGGACTGTAGGGTTACAGTGTGACCCAGCCCAGACTGGACCAGTGATCTCTGGAGTGTAGGGTTACAGTGTGACCCGGCCCAGACTGGACCAGCGATCTCTGGACTGTAGGGTTACAGTGTGACCCGGCCCAGACTGGACCAGTGATCTCTGGAGTGTAGGGTTACAGTGTGACCCGGCCCAGACTGGACCAGTGATCTCTGGAGTGTAGGGTTACAGTGTGACCCAGCCCAGACTGGACCAGTGATCTCTGGACTGTAGGGTTACAGTGTGTCCCAGACTGGACCAGTGATCTCTGGACTGTAGGGCTACAGTGTAACCCAGTCCAGACTGGTCCAGTCCCTGTACTGGTTGAGCCATTTGGTGACTACATTTTCAATGCATTTTCAACGCACAACGTTTATAAAGTAAAGTGTCTATAATGTCCTCCGAAGACAGTTCTCTCTCCCAGGCAGCTGGGAGTCACATGCCACTGGCTGAGCCGCAGTGACGATGATGAGACCTGACCTGACATTCCAGCTTGTCGATATGGGAACACACAGACCCCACTGACAGAGCCTGAGGCCCCAGTCAGGCGAGGCTAGCGAAGGATGACGAGAAAGAGGGGGGCACCCCCCCTCCCCATCCCCACCCCAAAACAGTCAGAGCACGTCAGGGGAGAGAGGGATAGAGGGCATTTAAAGAGAGAGGAGTGGATGAGAAGAGGAGAGAGATTGAGGGAGAGGGAGAGAGATTGAGGGAGAGAAAGAAGAGAGCGATTGAGAGACAGAGGAGAGAGACTGAGAGAGAGAAAGAGGAGAGAGATTGAGAGACAGAGGGGAACCAGGCTGGGTGAATGGGAGGGTGACACACCCAACTCTTCCAAAATGTCTGCAATAAAAATTTGGTGTCGTCCGACTGCAGGTCCACTCTGTCAGCAGGCATCCATTTTGGGATCCAGGGGTTCGACAGACTTGGGCAGTGTTCAGGTCTTACAGGTCTGTGTCTCTCCAGCACACTGACATCTAAATAGGAGACTAAACTGATCCAGTTCAACTCAGGAGTATTTCGGTCTGGTTGAGAAGGGACCATTAAGGGCCTCCTGGATCAGAGCTGTGCAGTGCTGGCAGAGAGTGAGCCCCCTGGTGGACAGAAGCCATATTCCACAAAGAAAGAATGTCAGCCCTCTCCTGGTGTTTTGTACTCAAACACATCTTTATTGCTTTACCAGAAAAGCACAGTCATGTCAGTTTAACAGGTTTCCTTTTATTGGTATCTGTGTCGTGTGTGCATATTTCAGAGTGTATCTGTGTATAGGTGTGTATGTGTGTGTGTGTTTTTGGGAGAGGCTGTGTCTCCCAGTCTATCCTCTTCCTCCTCTTCACAGACTCTCCCCCCAGAACCTGGAAAACAAGCAGACACACCTTCCTGAGTGTCCAAAGATCACAAAACAACAGGATGACTGTTATCAGCCCTTCAGCCACACCTCTCCGAATACTGCAGCTGCAGATGAATACACACTGTAACCCTACAGTCCAGAGATCACCGGTCCAGTCTGGGCCGGGTCACACTGTAACCCTACAGTCCAGAGATCACTGGTCCAGTCTGGGCTGGGTCACACTGTAACCCTACAGTCCAGAGATCGCCGGTCCAGTCTGGGCCGGGTCACACTGTAACCCTACAGTCCAGAGATCGCTGGTCCAGTCTGGGTCACACTGTAACCCTACAGTCCAGAGATCGCTGGTCCAGTCTGGGTCACACTGTAACCCTACAGTCCAGAGATAGCTGGTCCAGTCTGGGTCACACTGTAACCCTACAGTCCAGAGATCGCTGGTCCAGTCTGGGTCACACTGTAACCCTACAGTCCAGAGATCACTGGTCCAGTCTGGGTCACACTGTAACCCTACAGTCCAGAGATCGCTGGTCCAGTCTGGCTGGGTCACACTGTAACCCTACAGTCCAGAGAACGTAGAGTTTGTGCTGTGTGAGTGGTGAGTTTGTTAGGTTTATTGTGTAAACTGTAAAGCATGTGAGTGATACTGTATATGAGTCGTGTGTAGCCTGCTTCAGTTTGCAATGTACAGTGTGTGATTAGTGTGAGTGATGTTTCTGTTGGTTGGTTTGTAGTATATAGTGAGTGAGTAATATATATGAGTCGTTAGAGAGCAGAGCTGATTAGTGTGTAGATTAGGGTTATGGTTTGTAGTGTGTGAGTTGTGTGCTCAGTGTGTTTAATGTTTAGGTTGATGGCGTACATGGTGAGAGCAGTGTGTATCACATGAGTAGTGCTTATGGGTTGTGTAGCCTCACCTTGGCAGGTCCTGGCTTTACCTTTGCTTGCCTTTTGTCTCCTGCTGGGACTGTTTTGGCTTAGGCAGCTCAGGGAGACCACACAGCTTCCTGTAACACACAGAGACACAGAGCTCAGTCAGTGTGACACACAGTTACTGCACACAGCTTCCTGTAACACACAGAGACACAGAGCTCAGTCAGTGTGACACACAGTTACTGCACACAGCTTCCTGTAACACACAGAGACACAGAGCTCAGTCAGTGTGACACACAGCTTCCTGTAACACACAGAGACACAGAGCTCAGTCAGTGTGACACACAGTTACTGCACACAGCTTCCTGTAACACACAGAGACACAGAGCTCAGTCAGTGTGACACACAGCTTCCTGTAACACACAGAGACACAGAGCTCAGTCAGTGTGACACACAGTTACTGCACACAGCTTCCTGTAACACAGAGACACAGAGCTCAGTCAGTGTGACACACAGCTTCCTGTAACACACAGAGACACAGAGCTCAGTGAGTGTGACACACAGTTACTGCACACAGCTTCCTGTAACACACAGAGACACAGGTCAGTCAGTGTGACACACAGGGACTCAGAGCTCAGTCAGTGTGACACACAGGGACTCAGAGCTCAGTCAGTGTAACACACAGAGACACAGAGCTCAGTCAGTGTGTCACACAGGGACTCAGAGCTCAGTCAGTGTGACACACAGGGACTCAGAGCTCAGTCAGTGTAACACACAGAGACACAGAGCTCAGTCAGTGTGTCACACAGGGACTCAGAGCTCAGTCAGTGTGACACACAGGGACTCAGAGCTCAGTCAGTGTAACACACAGAGACACAGAGTTCAGTCAGTGTGACACACAGGGACTCAGAGCTCAGTAAGTGTGACACACAGTTACTGCACACAGCTTCCTGTAACACACAGAGACACAGAGCTCAGTCAGTGTGACACACAGTTACTGCACACAGCTTCCTGTAACACACAGAGACACAGAGCTCAGTCAGTGTGACACACAGTTACTGCACACAGCTTCCTGTAACACACAGAGACACAGAGCTCAGTCAGTGTGACACACAGCTTCCTGTAACACACAGAGACACAGAGCTCAGTCAGTGTGACACACAGTTACTGCACACAGCTTCCTGTAACACACAGAGACACAGAGCTCAGTCAGTGTGACACACAGCTTCCTGTAACACACAGAGACACAGAGCTCAGTCAGTGTGACACACAGCTTCCTGTAACACACAGAGACACAGAGCTCAGTCAGTGTGACACACAGTTACTGCACACAGCTTCCTGTAACACACAGAGACACAGAGCTCAGTCAGTGTGACACACAGTTACTGCGCACAGCTTCCTGTAACACACAGAGACACAGAGCTCAGTCAGTGTGACACACAGTTACTGCACACAGCTTCCTGTATCACACAGAGACACAGAGCTCAGTCAGTGTGACACACAGTTACTGCACACAACTTCCTGAAACACACAGAGACACAGAGCTCAGTCAGTGTGACACACAGTTACTGCGCACAGCTTCCTGTAACACACAGAGACACAGAGCTCAGTCAGTGTGACACACAGTTACTGCACACAGCTTCCTGTATCACACAGAGACACAGAGCTCAGTCAGTGTGACACACAGGGACTCAGAGCTCAGTCAGTGTGACACACAGTTACTCCACACAGCTTCCTGTAACACACAGAGACACAGAGCTCAGTCAGTGTGACACACAGGGACTCAGAGCTCAGTCAGTGTGACACACAGTTACTGCACACAGCTTCCTGTAACACACAGAGACACAGAGCTCAGTCAGTGTGACACACAGCTTCCTGTAACACACAGAGACACAGAGCTCAGTCAGTGTGACACACAGTTACTGCACACAGCTTCCTGTAACACACAGAGACACAGAGCTCAGTCAGTGTGACACACAATTACTGCACACAGCTTCCTGTAACACACAGAGACACAGAGTTCAGTCAGTGTGACACACAGGGACTCAGAGCTCAGTAAGTGTGACACACAGTTACTGCACACAGCTTCCTGTAACACACAGAGACACAGAGCTCAGTCAGTGTGACACACAATTACTGCACACAGCTTCCTGTAACACACAGAGACACAGAGCTCAGTCAGTGTGACACACAGGGACTCAGAGCTCAGTCAGTGTGACACACAGTTACTGCACACAGCTTCCTGTAACACACAGAGACACAGAGCTCAGTCAGTGTGACACACAGCTTCCTGTAACACACAGAGACACAGAGCTCAGTCAGTGTGACACACAGTTACTGCACACAGCTTCCTGTAACACACAGAGACACAGAGCTCAGTCAGTGTGACACACAATTACTGCACACAGCTTCCTGTAACACACAGAGACACAGAGTTCAGTCAGTGTGACACACAGGGACTCAGAGCTCAGTAAGTGTGACACACAGTTACTGCACACAGCTTCCTGTAACACACAGAGACACAGAGCTCAGTCAGTGTGACACACAATTACTGCACACAGCTTCCTGTAACACACAGAGACACAGAGCTCAGTCAGTGTGACACACAGTTACTGCACACAGCTTCCTGTAACACAGAGACACAGAGCTCAGTCAGTGTGACACACAGCTTCCTGTAACACACAGAGACACAGAGCTCAGTGAGTGTGACACACAGTTACTGCACACAGCTTCCTGTAACACACAGAGACACAGGTCAGTCAGTGTGACACACAGGGACTCAGAGCTCAGTCAGTGTGACACACAGGGACTCAGAGCTCAGTCAGTGTAACACACAGAGACACAGAGCTCAGTCAGTGTGTCACACAGGGACTCAGAGCTCAGTCAGTGTGACACACAGGGACTCAGAGCTCAGTCAGTGTAACACACAGAGACACAGAGCTCAGTCAGTGTGACACACAGGGACTCAGAGCTCAGTCAGTGTGACACACAGGGATTCAGTCTAGTCCATCTAACTTTAACTCAGTCTTGTACAGTCTAACTCAGTGGAGAACAGTCTGATTCCATCCAGTAATGTGTAACACACTCCATTACAGTCTAACTCAGTCCAGCACAGTTTAACTCAGTCTAGTACAGTTTAACACAGTCCAGTGTATCTTAGTCTAAGATAGCCACAATCCTGCTGTTCTTACCTGCCCTCTGCTGATTTTTTATCCACATAGTCACAGACTTTGCTCTTCAGCTCCACCTGCTTTTTGAGGCTGTCGATCTCATTGTTCCAGCCTGCCTTGTCCTCCTCATGCTGACCTGCAGGGTGGGTACAGGGCAGGGTAAGAGATGACCAGGTGTCTGGTACACTGACCAATTCACTGCCGCACTGACTCAATGACCAGCAAACTGGCACACTGAGTGACTGGCACAGTGACTGACTGACTGACCTACCAGCAAAAACTGACCAGCTTACAGACACTGACCAGTGGAATGGCACAGTGACCGACAAACACACTGACTAACTGGCTGATGGACACAGTGACCATCTGACTGGCACACTGACTGATGGCCATAGTGACCAACTGACTGGAACACTGACTGATGGCCATAGTGACCATCTGACTGGCACACTGACTGATGGCCATAGTGACCATCTGACTGGCACACTGACTGATGGCCATAGTGACCAACTGACTGGAACACTGACTGATGGCCATAGTGACCATCTGACTGGCACACTGACTGATGGCCATAGTGACCAGCTGACTAGCACACTGACTGATGGCCATAGTGACCAGCTGACTGGCACGCTGCCTGACTGATGGCCATAGTGACCATCTGACTGGCACACTAACTGATGGCCATAGTGACCAGCTGACTAGCACGCTGCCTGACTGATGGCCATAGTGACCAACTGACTGCCACACTGACTGATGGCCATAGTGACCATCTGACTGGCACACTGACTGATGGCCATAGTGACCATCTGACTGGCACACTGACTGATGGCCATAGTGACCAACTGACTGGCACGCTGCCTGACTGATGGCCATAGTGACCAACTGACTGGCACACTGC